>NC_045788.1:141580103-142780103 GCF_009873245.2 Balaenoptera musculus | reverse complement strand
TTAATGACATGGGAACCAAAGATGTGTTGGACAAGATCTATAAAACTGAAAGTCGGCTCTTTGCGAATGGCAATGAAACAGAGAAGCCTCTGCTAAGATGAATCAAGAAAAAAGAAAAGCAAAAACATTTTAGGAATGAAAGGGGGAGCTTAATGTCAGATACAGTAGAGATTTAAAAATTAAGAAAATATTATGACTTTTGTACCAAGAAACTGACAATGTAACTGACATGGATACTGGGGTACACAGGTCTAAGATGACCCCCATGGTTCACACCCTTGTGTAACCCGCACCCTTGAGGGTGGGCTGGACCTAGTGACTGGCTTCCAACAAAAAGTGGACAAGAAAAGTAGTGGAAGGTGGCGTCTGAGATGTGGTTTACAACACTGAGACTGCGTCTAGCTGGTGCTCTCTCTCCCTCCCTCTCCCCCTCTCACTCTCACTCTGACGGACAAGTTGCCAGGTTGGGGAGCCCTCAGAACAACTGGCAAGGACCTGAATCCTGACAGAAACATGAATGAACTTGAAGAGGGATCCTTACCCCGCGGCGCCTTCAGATAAGACTGCAGCCCCAGGCGACACCTTGCTCACCGCCTGTGAGGGACCCCGGGCCTGAGGACCCATCTAAGCTGAGCCTGGATTCCTGGACCACAGAAACGGTGAGATGGTAAGTGCTGTTGACAGCCAGTAAGTGTTGGGGTCATTTGTTATATAGCAACAGATAACTAATGCAGATCACTCCCTAGAAAATAATACCAAATCTTATTTTAAAAGTCTGGAAAAGCTGAACAGATCTGTACTATTAAAGTAATCGACCAGGATGTAAAAATCTGTCTGCACGAAAGCCAGGCCCAGACCAAGAAATTATGTAAGAAACGCATAACCTCAGCCTCACATGAGCTCTTTTATACCACAGAAAAGGAGGCAACACTGGCTGCTCATATGGTGAGACCAGTATCAGCACCAAACCCAGACCAGACGGGGACAGTATAATAAAGGACAATTACAAGCCATGCGCACTTCTAAACAAAGGTGCAACAAATCCTAAATAAAACATTAACAAACCAAATGTGGTAATGCAATACAAAATAATATATCATGGCCAAGATGGGACATTCCCAGAAAAGCAAGAAAATCTACTCATGTACTTCACCAAATCAACCTATCAAAGGAGGAAATCTTATACAATCAGCTTAATACATGCAGAAAAAGTCTTTGATAAAACATTTTCAATCAAATATTTGTATAAACAAGACAACTTTCTTAACCGGAAAGGGGGCATCTAAAGAAAAATAAGCATTCTCTCTCTCTCTCTTTTTTTTTTTTTATAATTTCATTATTGTAAACAGGTAACATAGTCCAAGGAGATACGTAACACACTGTGGCCCCTCCCCGCTGCACCCTCCCACCCCTTATGTGAAGCCTTGAGTCTCCTCCCAGTACATCGTCACTTCAATACAAGAAATCTGAAAAGGCGTTCTTACCGCCCCCCATGCCGTATGCCTCGCCCTAACCCCGGCCTCTCCCCCAGCAGTGTCCCCGGGGCCGTTAGTAAGCAGTGCTGCTGGGGACACCTTGCCCATACTGGGGGCGCCCAGACGTCCCGGGGACCACGTGCCAGGTGCGCCAAGAGGTGAAAGCCCCCTGTGCAGACACGGCCCACCAGTCTACACCCACACCTGCGCTCCGTTGACTCACGTCTGTGCCCACACCTGGCCCAGGCACTCTCTCTACGTTCTGACTCCCCCGGTGCGGTAGGCCGGCATCTCACTGTGCTTTTATTTTTGCGTCTCCCTGATGACCCATGAAGGTAAGTCTTGAATCTCTTCTCCTCTTATTTCCTTCCATCTGTTTGCTCCTTTGTTCCCAGGAGGAGCCATAGGGAGATTCTGAACTAAGCGGCCTCCGTGTTTGTACCAACACCAAACGGGAAAACTGAGCAGCATTTCCTGAAAATCAGGAATAGGACAAAAACGCCCCATCACACTTCCATTCAATACGGTCCTGACGGCCCTGGCCCAGGCAGTAAAACAGGATGGAAAAATATTAAAGGGATAAGGAAGAAACGAAGCCATCACCATTCCCTGTCTATGCAGAAAATCCCTGAAATGTACAGGTAAATTATAAGAAATAGAGATTGGCAAGGTGACTGGATATAAAATCGATACCCAAAATCAACTGCATTTCTGTTCAACACCAACAAGAGTTAGAAATTTTTTTAAATAAAAAAATAAAATTTAAAAATACCACTTATGAAAGTAACAAAAATAATAAGGACACCTGGAAATAAATTTAACCACAGAGTCTAAGAGCGTATACTTATAGTATATACAGGGCCTTATTAAAAGCCATTTGAGAAGATCTACATCAGTTGAGACACACCACGTTTACAGCAGGAAGTCTTAATACCATAAAATAGAAATTCCCCTCAACTGATCTATGGAATTGGTGCAATTTCTATCTAAATCCTGACAAAGTTTTTCATGAAACTTGACAAGCTGATTTTAACACAGATAAACACAGAGCAAGAATAGCCAGGCGCTCTAGAGAACCCAGGGGGCAGCGGGGCGGTAGCGGGGAGAATGTCCAGACAGCAACGGGGGCAGGCGCCACTCACGCAGACACACGGACTGGCGGGACAGACAAGCCAACCGAGGGGACTGGACACACGGCCGCAGTGGCACAACAGGTCAGCAGGGAAAGAGGACCAAGCGGCTGAGGCTGGTGTCAGGACAACTGTTCTCCACATGGGGACAGAGCTCCCTACTCGTCACCACAGAGTCCACTCCCGAGGGACTAAGGGCTTCAGCGTGGAAAGCAAACGTTACAACTTCCACGAGAAAACACAGGAGAACACACGAGTGACCCCAGGGCTGGGAAGGACTTCTCAGCAACACTCGAAAGGCCACAAAAGAAAAGACGGATAAACTCTACATTAAATTAAGAATTTCTATTCATCAAAATAAAGTAAAAAGACAAGACACGGCTAGGAAAGGTACCTGATGAACACATTACAACAAAGGATCACTATCCTTAATACATAAGGAAACATATCATATAGAATTATATGTAAGGAATACATAAGAAAAAGTTATCACCTAACAGGAAAATGGGTGAAGGAATTCACAAGGGAGGAAACACGTCTACCAGTAAATATAGGGAGAGTATCAACTCCATCTACCAGGAAACACAAATCAAGGCCACAATCAGACAGTAACATTTTGCATCCAATCTATTTGCAAAAATTAATGACAATACCACGTGCTATGGAGTATGTGGGTCCACTTACACCCTTAGTCTGAGTCTTTCCCATCACTCTGGGAAACAGCCCAGTGTAAATATCACTGTGTAAATTTTAACCTGCCTGGACTTCCCCGCCCAGTGGTCCCATTCTACACGTGTAAGGAGAGGCGTGGACACAGAACATGCCATCAAAACAGAGCAAGATGAGGAGTGCCTTCTGGTAAAAGTCCCGATGCATTTTGTAAACATTACTTCATCTTTACATGGACCTCAGGAGGGCCTCCTGCACGCACTTGGAGACATATGGAGTTCCTCTGTTCCCAGACTGACACCCCTCTGGGTACCATCTTCTCTTTTCCTCTATCCAGTATCATGTAACCCCATCCTGTTTCCAGCAGCCATGGCTGAGATAAGAAAGACAATTCTTTGGGTTTTCATCCGTACATAAAGTCTTGGGTTTCTGTTATTCTTGTTTTGCTTCTCTTGCATTCATTTTGAAAGTGCCCATTTAGTCCTCATTTAATTGGCTCACTTACTTTATTTTGAAAATTAAACAAATATTGTAGACCAGAGGTTGTAAAACTAGTGGCCCAGAGGCTAAATTCAGGCAGGAACATTTTTTCATTTGCTTGCAGCTTGTTAAAAATAAATAATTGCATAGAAAGATCTAGATTTTTGTCTTGTCTCAGCAGACCAAAGAGCTAGTGACTTTGGTCCCGTACCTGCCTGGCATGTCTGCTAGAGGTCCGTGGCTGGGGGTCAGAGGGGTCAGAGGCTGGGGGTCAGGCAAGGCACATCCGAGAGAACAGACGTACAGTCATCACTCATCGGCATGGCCACCCCCGTCTGGCACTTGTTAGATGTGTGTCTACAGCTTTCACATATAGCTTTGTTTACCAAAGTAGAAATATTTATACCCAATAACTCATTAAAATTTAAAGAAGTGCCAGGTACAAAGCAGTTGGGACCCCAGGAAAACACCCTGTTGGCTTGGAGCTAGAACTGCACCGCAGGCCACCAAAGCATTTTCTAACAAACGTTCTAGAACTGAAGTTACAGTAGGTAGTGCCTCGATTTAGGAAGCTGAAAATAGCTAACACGCGTGTGCTCTGACCTCTGCCCCCCGTCTAGAAGCACTCTGCTTCCTTTCATCGCTGGACACTCACTTTTGTGTACCAGCTCACCACTAGTTATAGCAAAGGAGCCCAAATAACAGCTCAAGGGGACCTGGCAGACTGCAGGGCTTTTCCTAAAACTAAACCAAAACGCTGCCGGGGGCCAAGGGACTATTCACGGTTTGGGATTATTTTTACTGTTGCGCTTATTTATTTCTACTTTTGTGGATTCCAAGTCACTAAACTTTGTCTCTGAGGCTGTCAGGGTGCTTTGACACTCAGACTCCCCTCAAGAGAGAAGCTGCTGCCGGGGGTTGGGGGGTGCCTGTGTCATCCTCACGCAGAACCCAAACAGGTGACGGCTTCATCTAACAATCTGACTTGTCTTATTTTGGCAAAAATCACTCCTAGCAAGCTATATTTTGGAAGGTATACCAATTGATTAATTTCTCTCTGAACATAAGGATGATGTGTATCTTCATTCATTCATTCAATCAATCACTCCAGTTAGCCTGGGACGATGGTCTAATTAGAAATCAATGTATGAAAAGCATAACCCAATCATCAGCACATTCTTTATGTTAAGAGTCAATAGGCAGCTCTTCACTTTACTGCTACAGAGCGGAAAATGAAAAGCTGAGCACAGATGAATCTGCATAAATGGAATTTCTTTCTTCCCCAGGCAACATCATTTCTAGTGTGTACCTGTTTCTATCGTCTTCAGTGGGGATTTCTGGGCCCCAGTCCACCAAGTCTCGCCTGCCTCCTACAAGCGAAAAGGTTTTTTTAAATGAATACTTCTGTGAAGCCAGTCACTGAGTTTCTGCTTCAAAAATGCAGATTTTCATAGATTGAGTTTTCTGAGCACCGCGTTGGTTTGGATTCAATGAGACCTTGTTGGAAATCTAGAGGCATCACTTGCCAGCCGAGGGACTGCGGCCAAGCTCTCCTACCCAGTTCCTCCAACTGTGTAATGGGGCAATACCCTGTCCTCACAGAAACAACATAATGAGCCCATAAGACGCCTCATGGAGATGCAATAATTGGAGCTGTTGTCATCAGACTAGACGCAAAGCAGGGACACACTGAACGTCAGCATACACTTATAAAGTTTTCAGGTCAGCAAACCGAGTGATGAAGAGAAAAAGAGCCCCCGCTGCTGGAGCTCTGGAATTCAGTCCCCCACCCCACGCCCGCCCCCAGGGATGCAGCCAGTGGGGCTCACAGGCCCCGTGAGAGCAGATCAGGTAAAGGTGTTCCTCGCTGCGGCTTCTCACTGCTGCTCACGGTAGAACTCACTACCATCCTTCTTATCGCTGCCTTCATTCCCCACCCACTTTCAGAGGGAACTGAGAAGAGCCACATCAATGATGCATGGCCTCCTGGGGCCACCTGAGGACAGGCCTCTCGGCTGCTGGCAGGCAGCTCCCACCAGGAGCGCCCAGCTTCAGCTTCGGTTTTTCGTCCTGCGCGACGCAAAGCATTCCTGTCTGGAAGACGACTTCTGCCTGTCACATACTGAAGGATACAGTTTCTTTCAACACTAGTATTTAAAATGTATCCTATCTGTGACCTTCTGGCTGCACTTGTGGAAAGACATAGCGAATTAAAGCACAGCGTCCAGGGCCAAAGGCTGCAGCCCTGCAGCGGGAACTTGGGCCAACTTTCCCCGGGCATCTGCTCCTCCACCTCCAAAGAGAAACACAGATGCCGCCCCAGGTGATCCGTGTTTCGGGTTCTAGCACTTTGCTCCACAGAGATAATCAGGACATGGTGAATTCTTCTAAATAACTAAATGAGAGACTGTCCCAGGCTGAACCACTCATGTGTTTGCCTAAAATCCAGCATTTTGAAATTAGTAATTTAGGATTAGTTTAAGATTATTACGAAGTGGTTTTAGAAACAACAGATTAAGTCAGAGTCATTTCGCTTTACAATGTGAAACAACTCATTTAAAACCTCAAGCATTCCTTGGTCAACCAAAAGTAAAATCCATGAAATTTCCAAGCAATTGTTTTACAAAATTCAGTCCAATCTGACTGTAACACACATTTCTCAATGAGAAGACTGAGTAACTAAAGATCTTATGTCATATAGTCAAATCATTAAGAAAGGAACAGACAAATGTAGCCAATTGCATCCAATGCTTTGCTCTATAAATATCAATCCGCCACAACTTGTAACAGTAAAATATTAGAGTTTCTGATGAGGCCCAAGAGAGGGAAGAAAAAGATGGAAGCAGAAGCCACTGCTTTTGCCCCAGGTGGACTTTGATGGGGTCAGGGGCTAACTGCTAACAGCGAGGGGCCGCCACTGACCTCCACTGAAGCCCCCTCTCCTGTCTCCCACGCTAGGTCAGGCTGAAAGCCAGGGGAAGATGTGTGTTTTGGGGGTCCAATGCGATTGGACACGTTGACCACACCCTCCCCTCCACCCCGCCCCGGAAAACCCAGTAAATTGGCTCTTCTCAAACACAATTTCTGTTTCTCATTTTCCTTGTTTCTATTGATTTCAACATTTCCCTCCTACCTCTGATTTGACCAGAGATAAAAGTGTTTCCAGACTTTTAGCAGACAGATGGGGCTGAGCAGGTGGGAGTCCATGGAACTTAGTTAAAATTCTGGCCACGCCGATTTGCGACCCAACCTTCAGGGGGTAACCAAACCTCTGGGTTTTCTCAGACCACTCTTTTCCAAGGTGGAAGTGCCATCAGAGGTGTCACATGTAAATAAAGGGCTAACCCTGTGTATCAGGACCCACGCTAGTTAACGTGGGACGCTGGAGTAAAAATGGACAGACCAGATCACTTCGGTGGGTGCACTTTTTCTGACTTCCAAAATAAACAACTGCTTTCAGCTTGCTTCCCTGGCCCTGGCACCTAGACGTGAGACAGGCACACGGAACATCAGCCTGCCGGCCAGGGCGTAGCACCATCCTCCCGGGAGGCGGCTTCTAGAGTCCACACCCTGGCAATGCAAGTGTGCCTCCTGCACCTCCCTTCACCTCCTGCGACAGGGACTTTAACCCTGCCCCCGCACGTTCTCCAGGCTACTGCTCAGCCTCAGCCCTCTTGGCAGACATGCCCCCGCAGGCCCCACGCAGGTGGGGTGAGCAGCATGCTCCGGCCAACACAGCCGGTCTGCGTGCCCGTGAAGTGTGGTTCAGAACATCAAGGCCTGCCCTTCCGAGGCCAAGAGGAGGGCCTGTGCGTGCTGAACCTTAGCCACATGTGTGGGCATTCTGAATGTCAGTCACGTGTGTGTGTGAATGTCAATCACATGTAGCACCTTTTTTTAAACAATGTAATCACGAAGATTCCCTCAGGGTGGCTGAGAAAGGGGTACAGAAGTGAGTTGTAACAGGCCAACTCTGCAACTTTGAGGGAAAGGAGGGTGGAGCCAGGATGATCCAGAAAAGGGGGAGGGAAAGCAGTCAGGAAATGATCAAATTAGAGAATGTTCAGAATCTCACTGAGATCCCTTATGAAGCTTTTAAATGGAGAAAACGTTGATTAGCAGTCCCTAAATGAGTACAGTCAGCCTGCAGAGCTGTAATTCAGAACACGTAGGGGATCCCCCCCGGCTTAGTCCAACATCACTGGGCGCCTCAGCACACAGCCATCGCCAGGCCACCACACACCACTAGGGGTTTGGGATCTCTGGGTGGTTTCCACCCTTAATATGGGTGGCAATTCTCATTCCAGTCTATCTCAAGGCCAACGGCCCACCTCATTTTTCCTTCTCATAAGATCATATTTCCTATGAAAAGGAACCTAACTGCTCTAGTATTCTCTTAGAGGAGACTGTATATAGTGTGCTTTAAAACAAAGTCTGGGGGGGGGGGTGTTCCCTGGTGGCACAGTGGTTAAGAATCCGCCTGCCAATGCAGGGGACACGGGTTCGAGCCCTGGTCCGGGAAGATCCCACATGCCACGGAGCAACTAAGCCTGCGCGCCACAACTACTGAGCCTGCACTCTAGAGCCCGTGAGCCACAACTACTGAGCCCACATGCCACAACTACTGAAGCCCGCACCTACAGCCAGTGCTCTGCAACAAGAGAAGCCACCACAGTGAGAAGGCCGTGCACCGCAACGAAGACCCAACACAGCCAAAAAAAAAAAAAAAAAGTTGGAAGAAAGAAAGAGAGAACCTGCACAATATTTTCAAGGTAGCTTCAACTGCTAGATCATCCTCCCTTCCTGAGACCCTCGGGCAGGATCAACCCACCTGGGTGCTCTGGGCGGCCCTGGGGGTGGCGGTGGTTTTCCTCTCAAATGCCTCTTGGGTTACTGACCGACCCCATCACCTGACTGGAACCGTGGAAATTCACAGTCGGCCTTTGGTCCAAGCGCCAAAGTCAAATCTGAACACTCAGCACCCACCACTGCTGCGCATTCCCACCTGCAGCCCTCCCTCCTGGCCGAGCAAAAAGTGAAACTAACCCCTGGCCGCAGAGCGCAGGGTCGGGGGAGCGCTCGGGGCCCAGGTCCCCAGCGCCCAGAAACCGGGGGGGTGGGGGGGGGGCACGTCGCATCCGCGGGAAGCAGAGGGGCCCGAGAAACCCCGCGGGGAGAGGGGCGGGGGTGTCGTGCCCTCGCCCAGCCGGGTCGCCCGCCCCTCCTGGGGTGCCCCGGCCCTGGCCGCGCGCCAGCCCGGACCGGCGCGCCCGGCTGCAGCGCCCCAGGCGGGCCTGCGGGGACGGGGAGGGGAACGGGGCCTGGGCCCGGCCGGACGAGGCCCGGGGGAGGCCGGGAGGGGACCCGGGGCCCGCGGGCCCCAGTCCCGGTCCTCCCGCAGGCCCCGCGCCGGGGGGAGCGCAGCCGGCCCACTGCGGCGCGGGGCCCGGGTCAGGGGCGACCTGGGGCGGCGGTGGAGGGAGCCCCGACCTCGGGCGGCGGGCCGGGCGGGGGGCCGACCTCGGGGGCCGCGCCGCTCACCTGCAGCCGCCGCCACCTGCTCGTCGCGCGCTCGGCCTCGGCGTCGCCTCCGGGCCGCTCCGGCCGCTGCGCTCCGGCCCTGGGCGCGCCCGGCCCTGCGTCGGGCCTCAGCGAGTGCGGCGCCCGCCGCCCCCGGCCCCCATCCCGCCCCGCCCGGCCCGCCGCCCTCCGCCCTCGGCCGCGCCGCCCCGCCACTTCCTGTGCGCGGCGATCCCACAGTTCCGCCGGCGCGCGGGGCGGCGGGGACACGCGGGGAGGGGACACGGGACGTGCGGGGGGGACACAGCGGGGAGACATGCCGGGGACGCGGGAGTACAGGGGAACAGCGGGGAGGGAATACGGGTGGGGGGGGGGCACAAGGGGGGATAAGCCAAGGGGACAGGGAGGTACAGGGGGACAGCGGGGGGAACACGGGACACGGGGAGAGACAGGGGGACACCGGGGTGGGCGGCCTGGCGGGGCGCCGGCTGGGAAGGGACGGGCCCGTGTCCAGTAACGGACGCGGCTGGAGTACCCGGAGGGCTTGGGCCCGGCGGGAGCACTTGGGGTGCGGGACAGCGAGGTCGGTGGACGGCTGGATTGGGGGTGGAGGGAGGGGATCTGTCGGGAGCACAGACCGCCTGGAGGCTGGACCCAGGGCCAGGGCAACTGCATGGTGGGCCGGCACACGTGGCGGTGGAGGCGGGGGGGTGGGGGTGGGGAGGCAGCACCACGGACAGTGCGGACCGCCTGGACTGCCCCCATCTCCCCAGGGGCCCCGCTGCACGCACTGGGGGTGTTTCCAGGCATGAGACCCCCCCCCAGGCCACGGTTAACGCCGTGGGGCGGGGAGGGGGTCGCGGGGGTCGCGGTGGGGAACGTCCTGGGAGCCGCTGGTCCGCGCGAGGTCGTGTTTCAGACCTAAGTAAAGCGCCCTTTGACGTCTTTACAGTTGGCCCTCGGCTGGCAACGTTGTATCCGTATTCGACCCTGGAGGAAGCCTCCCCGAATTGGGGTGGGTGGAGGCGGTCGCCCTGAACCGGCCTCGCTAGCCCCACCCGTCGCCTGCGGTCCCTGACGCTGTCCTCTCCTGGAAGAAGGGCTGCCTGCGTCCCCTGCCAGGCACCGGGCCTGAGAGACCGTCCAGGCAGGGCTGTCCGGCGCTGGGCTGTACACAAGGGTGGAGGGTCACCTCCAGTCTGCTCTCCCTACTTTGTACCTCCGTGTGGCCTGCCCCCTGCTCGGGTCCTCAGGTCCAAGGAGGACCTCCTGAGCTTGGAGGAGCTTCCTGCGAAAACTATTTACAATACCAGGTGCTGCTGCTGTCTGCTGTGCCTTTTTTTAAGCCACCTCGAATTATTTCAGAAAACACCCCGACTAAAATAAACATACCTGCACCTGTTCTACTCACAATCCCCTTATCCTTGAAAAAGAAAGTATGGTTGGCAATGTTCATGTAAATTTAATCGTAAAGCCTTGGGCCCGGCACTGCTACTTCAGTCATGGATCCTATAGATAAATCCCCACAGGCATTTGCAGATGTGTATACAGGAGGTTCTGACACAGCATATATTTACGGGAAAAAACAAAAACAAAAACAAAAAAAACCCTGAAACAACCAACAAGACACCTTGTTAAATAAACTCTGGAATATTCATTTAATAATTTTTTATTTTAAAACATTAAAAATTGTAGTAATTCTATACATGCTGATAGTACATAATCTCTAAGATTAAGTTAAAATAAAAAATAAAGAGAAGGGGACTTCCCTGGTGTCACTGTGGTTAAGAATCCACCTGCCAATGCAGGGGACACAGGTTCGAGCCCTAGTCCGGGAAGATCCCACATGCCACGGAGCAACTAAGCCCGTGTGCCACAACTACTGAGCTTGCGCTCTAGAGCCCTCAAGCCACAACTACTGAAGCCAGCGCGCCTAAAGCCCGTACTCTGCAACAAGAGAAGCCACCGCAACGAAAAGCCCACGTGCCACAACGAAGACCCAACGCAGCCAAAAATAAATAAATAAAATAAATAAATTTATAAAAAAAAATAAAAATAAAAAAAATAAAGAGAAGATGCAGAGCAATGGGTATCCAATGATCCCTTTTCTGTATGAAAAAGCAATATACGCATATACACATCCAGAAAACTTCTGGAAGGATAAACATGAGACTGTCATTGGCTGGGCTGGGGTGAGGAAACTTTATTGTATGCTAAGTGGTAAAGTTTAAATGCATCATACCCACACATTTTATAATTACTTTTTTTAAAATGCACCTCATCATTTAGGCATTTGATGGCCCCTTAATAGTTACTTTGAGCTTTGAGATCAGCTCAGAAGACCGTGTTTGTCTCAACAGCATAAATTGTCAGCAATCTAACCTATATTCATTGTGAATCTATGATCACTCAGACCTCAGCTGAGCAGGAATTTGCCTCTGGAAAATCTCCCCTGAACATATGAACAGAGTAAACATATGAAGGGAACTTGGAAGTCAGCCAAGCAGCCCTTAGCTCCTGACCAGGCCCTGTGCAGTGCACGTGCTCATGTCGACAGGACATGTGGTCATCGCTAAGATTTACTGAAAGCTATTATTTCACCTACTTATCAAAACAAGGCCGTGAGGTAGAGACTATTAGCATCCCATTTTACATTTGTGGAAACTGAGGCCCAGCAAAGCTCCACATCTTTTCCACCGGTATACGGCCGGCGGCAGAGCCCGCAGCCTGGCCCCAGGCCCTGACTCGGCCACAAGGATGGAGCTTCTCACGACCCCAGTAAGGATGCTGTCTTGCTAAGAGAGAAACTCTGGCCCCTAGCCTGCTGAATTAAAATGGGGAAAGGAAAAGTCTCACCTAGAATATTATTTGGCACAGGTATGTAGACAGAGGGCATTTCTGCCGTGAATGAGCCAAGGAAAAGTAGGATCTGAGTACCAAAATTAGGTGTGAGCTAAGCCCTGGGAGAGGGACTTCTCTGTTCATTATCTGTTCTAATTCTCAGAACGAACTTGCTGGCATCCCATTTCACAGATAAGTAAACCAGAGACTGAGAGGTGATCCCAAATCAAATGGCAGACTGCTGCCCACCCCAAGCCCAGACGGAGTCTTTCCAGCTCTGAAACACTCTCATTGGGAACTTTCCTGTCAAGACCAGCTCAGGTGCCTGGAGCAAAGGTGAGGGGTCCAGGTGGGTCTGGGGAGGGACCAGCCTGGCTGGCAGAGGGCTCCTGGAGCGGCTGGGCACCTGCTGGGGAACTGAGAGCTGAGGCTTGGAGCCAGCCTTGGACTGTGACCTTGGACAAGGACATTGCCCGTTGGAGTCTTAGTTTCCTTTTCTGTAAAATGAGGAGATTCCCACCAGGACTTCCGTGATCCCAAGAGTGTGCCAGGAGAGCCACAGGCCCTGGGGCTAATTCAGGCATTTTTAAAAGTCTAAGACAAAACTTTATATTTACCCAAGATGCAAAAATTAACCAGCACCAAAGATAATAACTTTGCTGGAAATGTATTAACTCCAGCACGTTAATACTAATCTGAAATGGGTAGATGGTACAGGTTTTTAATACATAATAGGAAAACGTTGATAAATGCAAAGTTTTCAGGAGACAAATTAATTATTTTACATAAATAAATTGTGTGTGTGTGTATATATATAATTTTTTATTTTTACTTATTTATTTTTGGCTGCGTTGGGTCTTTGTTGCTGAGCGCGGGCTTTCTTTAGTCTCGGGGAGAGGGGGCTGCTCTTCCTTGCGGCTTGGGGGCTTCTCATTGCGGTGGCGTCTATTCTTGCAGAGCATGGACTCTAGGCGCACGGGCTTCAGTAGTTGTGGCACGCTGGCTCAGTTGTTCCACGGCATGTGGGATCTTCCCAGCCCAGGGATCGAACCCGTGTCCCCTGCATCGGCTGGCGGATTCTTAACCACTGCGCCACCAGGGAAGTCCCTAAAATTTTAAACATAGGCTTCTTCAAGGGCAAAACTTACACGAGGGTTTTTCTCAGCAGAGAGACTAGAAGCCCCAGGACACGCCAAGCCCCACCCTCCAGGTGACTGTTGAGAAACTGAGTCGGGCCTAGAGGTGCGGAGTCAGACAAGAGTGTCGACACCCATCAGACATCCGAGTGTCAGTGGAGAATATAATGCAGAGGGGGCTCCGGGGAGATGCCTGGCCTGACCAGCCTGCAGGTCAAAGTCAAGGTCACAAGAGCGGTGAAGCCAGTGCCCGGCCCAGGAGAGATCTCCGGCAAACGTCCAGCACACAGGAAGCTGTGCATGCAGGGGTGAAGCCCTGGGTTCCAATCCGGCTGCACCTTGTACTAGCCGCTCGGCCAAGTGGGGGTGACAGTGGCTGCTGTGTGGGGTCATCCTGTCCTGGGGACCGAGGCCCTGTAACCTGAGCGCAGGGCCTGCTGAGCTGTGAGCTGTGGATTGTCATCTGTACCCTTGTAGAGCCCCATGGGAGAATCAGGGCGCCAGAGGAAGGGCAGCCGGGCCAGAGGGCAGGCCAAGGGGCACAGACAGGGAGACCAGATCGGGGCTCCCCAGGCCCCGACCAGTCAGAGTCTGGGGCACTGGGGCATGTCTGCCTGTGGCCCGATTCCCCTACCAGGCAATCTTTGCTCCGAACCTCAGTCAGCTGCATGGAGGTCTGAGGCTTCCCCCGCCCAGTCCTGCCCTCCTTTATCTTTCACAGGTGTTACAGTGGCCCCACCCAAGCCCCTTGCACCCTAACCCCGCTCTGTGTTCTGCCTGGAGACCCCACTTGACCCAGAGACCTTGCCCCCCACACCTTGCTCCCCACACTTTGCTTAGAAGTGCTACTTGACCAGGGCACCCCGGATATGCACTCAACTCTGCAGACTGACTGCTGGGGTACGGGGAAGCCATCCTGGCTTATACAGGACTTGGCCTGTACTTTATGTGAACTAGAGCACCTGTCTTATGGCCTGGCAAACATGAATTACCTCTGCTCTAACCATTAAACAAAACAATGCATTATCCAGAAATAAGAATGTCCACAGGGATGAATGCTGGTCCTCTTTCAAAGATAAGTTTCCCTCCCAGATGCCAAGGCCATACTGACTTGCTGTGTATGTGCTAATCTGTCTCTTCTGAAACCTTGAAGGAATATACCCCTGTCATGTTTGTTCTCCATTCTGGCAAAAACAATATAAAACTGCTGAAGACCATGCTTTCTTCCTCGGTGGAGACCACACTCCCGGGCTAGAGTCCTTGGCTTGAATAAAACTCTTTTCCGTTCTTTTTTGTTGTTGTTGTTAAGAATTTATATATATATATATATATATATTTTTTTTTTTTTTTGATGTGGACGATTTTTAAAGTCTTTATTGAATTTGTTACAATATTGCTTCTGTTTTATGTTTTGGATTTTTTTTTTTTTGGCCGCAAGGCATGTAGGATCTTAGTTCCCTGACCAGGGATCAAACCTGCTCCCCCTGCATTGGAAGGCGGAGTCTTAACCACTGGACCGCCAGGGAAATCCCCTCTCTTCCATTCTTACTATAGATTGCTTATTTTTTATTAGCTGTCATTTATTTTTATTATTTTTTTAAATTTTATTGGAGTATAGTTGATTTACAATATTATGTTAGTTTCAGGTGTACAGCAAAGTGATTCGGATATGCATATATATATAAAATAAGAATATATATATTCTTTTTCAGACTCTTTCCCTTTATAGGTTATTACAACATATTGAATATAGTTCCCTGTGCTATACGGTCAATCCTTGTTGTTTATCTATTTTATATATAGTAGTGTGTATCTGTTAATCCCACACTCCTAATTTATCCCTACCCACCCCCTTTCCCCTTTGGTAATCATGTTTGTTTTTTATGTCTGTAAGTCTGTTTCTGTTTTGTACATAGATTCATTTGTATTATTTTTTAGATTCCACATATGAGTGATATCATATAATATTTGTCTTTGTCTGACTTACTTTGTTTAGTATTATAATGTCTAGGTCCATCCATGTTGCTGCAAATGACATTATTTCATTCTTTTTTATGGCTGAGTAATATTCCATTATTTATTTATATATATATATATATATATATATAAATATATAGATATAGATATAGATCTCGCATCTTCTTTATCCACTCATCTGTCAATGGACAGTTAGGTTGTTTCCATGCCTTGGCTATTGTAAATAGTGCTGCAATAAACATCGGGGTGCATGTATCTTTTCTAATTATGGTTTTCTCCGGCTATATGACCAAGAATGGGATTGCAGGATCATATGGTGACTCTATTTTAAGTTTTTTGAGGAACCTCCATACTGTTCTCCATAGTGGCTGCACCAATTTACATTCCCACCAACAGTGCAGGAGGGTTCTCTTTTCTCCACACCCTCTCCAGCATTTATTATTTGATGATGGCCATTCTGATTGGTGTGAGGTGGTACCTCACTGTGGTTTTGATTTGCATTTCTCTAATAATTAGTGATGTGAAGCATCTTTTCATGTGCCTGTTGGCCATATAGATTGTGTTTGTTTTGTTTTGGCCGTGCCGCGCGGCACGTGGGATCTTAGTTCCCTGACCAGAGATCGAGTCCACGCCCCCTGCGTTGGAAGTGCGGAGTCTTAACCACTGGACCGCTAGGGAAGCCCCTAGATTGTTTATTGATTGTGTTCGAGACCAAGACAAAGGTGGCGTCATGTGCACACACACGTTCTTCTGACCGGAGGCCGTGGGTCTCCAAATCTGTACAGTTGGGGGGGGGGGCTCCTTGTGAAGGTGGGAGCTGCCGCCCTGGGCAGGCTAGTCCACAGGATGGGCGGGCAGGACCTCTCAAAGGAAGGTCTCCCTCCGCCCCACGCTCCCTCCTACCTGGACACACACACTCAAGCAAAAACTTTCATTTTTTCCTTTGCACCAAATTGTTTTTCGAATTGTTCTCTGGGGTTAAGAAAAAAAAAAGTGCACGCTGTTTCTAAAAATTCACCTGTTCAGATTTGGTGTTTCTAACACATGTAGGAAAACTAACTCATCTCACAGGCCCAACATGCCACCTAATTCCTGAGAAGCAGGAGAAGGAACCACTCGAGTGCTGTTTTTAGTGGGTTCAAGGAAATAGTTGCAGAGAAAGTCATCCACTGTGTTGGTATAAGAGGAGGTGAACCTCGATGGGTGTGGGGAGGTGGGGAGAGGCTAAGGAATGCCTTAAGCTTAGAGATTTAGGCATAGATACAAGATCATGACATGATTTTACTGGGAACACAACATTCTAAAAACCCGAATATTCAGAATAAAAGAAGAGTTGTTTCTGGAAATAAAAAGAGAGGTGTGGATAAGTGCCCTCAACCACCGGGAAGGAGCTGGTTTACACAGCACCCTGGGCATTGAAGACAAGGTCTGGGTCACTTCCTGGAACCGCCCTTCTGTGTCAGGTCCCTCTGGCTAAGCTGCTAACGTCATTGGTTACGACATCACATCAGAAAATAAGCCCAACCTTCAGCGTCAGGATGGGCTGTAGCCTGGGAACCGGATAGATGCAAGATGAGTCAGTTTATGTTCTTCTTCCTCAGGGCTGGTAGGCTTCGAGGGGGGCGGCTGAGTCCTCCGGTGCCAACCGCCCCTGAAAGGGAATGACTTCTGTCAGAGCTGGTGGAGAGGGGCGTGGTGGTCCCGGAAGGACACTTGAGCCTGTGTCACAGGGACGGTTCAGCGGGGGGACAGGGGCGGCTCCTGCCAGCGTCTGCGCCCTGTCTGTGTGAGCAGATGCAAACCTGCTTGCATGCTGGGGGGGCTCTGCAGCGAGGCCTTCCCCAGAGACCTCTGGACGGGGGTCCGCGGGGATGGGCACTCTCTTCACTTCACATCTTCTCTGAGTTTGTTAGGGCTGCAGTGACAAAGCACCACAGCCTCGGTGGCTCAAACGACAGATATTTGTTGTCTCACGATTCCGTAAACTGGAGGCCCAAGATCAAGGTAGCAGCAGGCCTGTTCCTCCCGAGGCCTCTCTCCTGGGGATGTAGACGGCCGTCTTCTCCCTGTGTCCCCACATGGCCATCCCTCTGTGTGTGTCTGTGTCATCTCCTCTTCTCATAAGGACACCTGTCATATTGGATTAGGGCCACCCCTGTGACCTCATTTTACCTTAATCACCTCTTTAAAGGCCCCATACAGTCACATTCAACACATGTTGACTACACAACTTCAGTGTATGAATCTGGGGGGACATAGCCCCCCAGACACTCAGCCCATAACATGAGTGTTCTCTCTCTTTATTTTGACTTTTTGCAGTACACATGTATTACTTATGTAACGCTGAAACGTATTTTAAAGTAACCTACGTCTTATAAATACAAAGATGCCAGGGCAAGGTGAGCTGTACCCGGAGCTGCCGTTGTGAAAGCAGAAGTGGGCTCACGTGGAGAAACGGAGATGCTAATTGGCCGGGTCAGTTCGTGCCTCTGCTCCATCACTGCCTTCCCTGCCGTCCACCGCAGCCAGACTCAGCTGGGACCGCCACCCTTTGGGGAACAGAATCTAAAGGGAATTTGGAATCTGGTAGGAAAGAGAAGATGGGAACACAAGTAATGACGATTTGAGTCCCAGGGCATTCCTCTGACACTGTCCAGGGATCACCTTCGACAGAAAGAGTCCCAGCCCCTGCCGACCCAGCGCGTCGGAATCGGGGCCAAGGGTAATCAGAGCCGTGTAGTAATAATAACAACGATGCTGATGCTGATGGCAGCACTATTCTCCGTGTTTTCACTTCGTCCCCCAACATCACTGTGAGGCAGGGGCTGTTGTTGTTCCCTGTTTTCACGTGAGGAAACTGAGGCACAGAGAGGCTAAGTAATTTGTGTGAGGTCACACAGCCAGAAGTGTTGAAGTCGAGTCCCTTGGCTGGAGATCTTGTTTGCTCAACCCCTTGTGAATAATTTCAATAAAAGTAAAAGGGACAGAACCTCCACCCTTTGATGAAAAAACTTCCCCCAGTTAGAGCTGGCCATGGAGACTTTCAGCGGAGTAATGAAGGGGTCAGGAACGGAAGCCCCCCAGCGGGCACAAATAGCAGCAGTCATGCTCAGCTCCTCAATGACCTTGAACCTGGGCTGCTCTTGAGATTTACTTTGGCTGTGGGACTCCAGCAAAGGCAGTGCAAGATGTCTCTAAATGATGACACCGAACTAAATTTTAAAAGGGCTAAAATGATAAAATTTGTGTTATGTATATTATACCACAATTAAAAATAAATGGGGACTTCCCTGGTGGCACAGTGGTTAAGACTTCGAGCTCCCAATGCAGAAGGCCCGGGTTCGATCCCTGGTCAGGGAACTAGATTCCCACATGCATGCCACAACTACGAGTTCACATGTCACAACTAAGGAGCAGGTGAGCCACAACTAAGGAGCCCGCCTGCCACAGCTAAGACCTGGCGCAACCAAATAAATAAATAAAATATTAAAAATAAATAATAAAATAAAATAAATGAATTTTTTTTTAGAGAAGTGGCTTTAAAAGGACCTGCATGTGGGGCTCATTGTCCTGCTGCTTTTGGCATCCCTGTGATCCTATATGAATGGCTGGCCTCTGGGTACTGAGGCACACAGCCCAGTCACCACCGTCCCCCCAGGGGACTGTCAGCCAACCACCAGTCACAAGGCCAGTTGACTTCAGATGCTGGTGAACTCAGCCAAAACCAGCAGAAGAACCGCCCAGCTGAGCCCCGCCTAACTGCCAACCCACAGAATCATGGGCTAAACAGATGGTTATTTTAAGCCCCTAAGTTTTGTGGTGGTTTGTTACAAGGCTGTAGCTAACCAATACACCAGCTCATCACCCTCCCTCTGCCAGCTCACACCAAGAGAGGTCTCAGCATACTCTCCTTTCAAAATCGATGGAAAGATATAACTAATGCCTTATGTTTCCTTGTTACTTTACAGCTGTGATCAGCTGATGTATTTCAAAGTGCTGTAAGTATTTGAGCTCCCTTAACGTTGATCTAAAAAGAAATGAAAACCAGTGGTGTTCATTTATCCTAATTCCACCAGGAAGCTGCTTGAATCACTGCTCCAAGAATTTCAATTTTATAGAATATAATATAGGGAACATCCGACTGGGCTAGATTTTCAGAACTTGCTAAACTAAATTACCATAACTCCTTTCCAGTTATGCATCAGCGAGAATAAGATCAGGAATCGGATGGGGTTTCTAGCTGTTGTACAGCACAGCTGGGCCCCAGACGCCCTTCCAGCCCACACGGCCCCCGCCCCGACCCGCTGCAGACAGAATCCTGCTTCCCCCCACCCGCCCCGAGCCCCCGCTCGGTGTGAGGGATGGAACACGCTCTCCGTGACCATGTGCTGGCTGCCCAGCACCAAGCCAGGAACTGGGTCAAGAGGCAAACTCCACGTGCTGTCTGCCCCATGGAGGCCCAGTCCGTCCGGGGCGCGTGCACCATCCATCCATCCGAGAAGTGTGGGGAAGGGGCACAGAGGCAGTGACAGGGCAGAGAAGGTCTCCTCTTGCTGGAAATGTGGCCTGTACCAGGGCTGCGAAGGATGGCTGGGAACGTGCAGAGTGGCCGGTGGAAAGGACAGCAAACTCGGGGTCTGTGCCCACCTCTGCATCACCCCAGCCCCGGCCATCTGGCCTCCCACATACAAAGCACGCGCACACGCTACTCTCGCAGACGGTACCAGGAACGTCCAAGGAGCCAGCCCCCGGGTGCCGTCCAAGTGGGATTCTCCTACCCCCACCGACAGTCACGACATCAGCAACAGCTGCTGTTCGCTGAGCTGCTAAGCCTGCTCCAGGTCCTGGGATCCAGGCCAGCAACCCTCCCCCCCCGCCCCCTCCCCCTCCCCCGCCCCCCACCGGCCTGCATCGCTTCCATCCTGTGAGGGCCATAACACTCATCCCATTTCACAGATGAGGCAAGTAAGGCTGGCAGAGGCTGACAAGCAGGCTCCTGTCCTCACAGCTAAGGACCGGGTTTGAAGAAGCTTCATGTGAAGTCAACACTGAGATAGAAAAGGACACAGAGGAAACATTGTCCCTCTGAGTCCAACCTTTTTGACTGAGAGTTTGGGACTGAAACCTGTAGCCTCATTTTAAAAAAATTATTGTTTATAATTTTATTAAGACGTATGTTTATATATCATACAATTCCCCCGCGTCAAGTGTACAGCTCCGTGGTTTTTAAGAAACATCCCAAGGCGGGCAACCCTCACAGGCGAGCTGTGAAACCTTCCCATCACTCCATTTGGACCCTTCTTGTCCATTTATTATTGATCCTGTTGGGTCCCCACAGTCACCACTGCCCCAGGCAACCTCTAATCTACTCTCCATCAGCGTAGATTTGCCTACTCTGAACGTTTCGTGTAAACTGCAGCCTACATTTGGCATCTGAAACCTCAGGCTCAGCTGCGACCAGGAGCCACTTCCCTTCCTCCCCTCTTCTTATGGCTCCTGGGGGAGCATCTGCGGGCAAAGGACGTGCCCCACCTGCCAGGCTAACCCCGGGGGAGGGGGAAGGAAGGGGAGCCAGGGCTCTTCCTGGTGCCACCGCCCGCTTCCCCCTCTGTCCCCCAAGGTCCTCTCAGGCTTCAGGAGCTCAGCGTGAGTGCCACGGCCCTCGCGGCCTCAGCAAGCCTCCCCTGGCAGGCAGGGGTCCACATCTGGACCACTCGGAGCTCGACCCTGGGAGCCTGGGGTGGAAGAGGCCAGGCGCTTCTCCTGAGCGCGACCCGAGGCTGAGTTCGGCTGCAGGGGCCGCCCACAGACCACAGGGCCACCCTGCCTCTTGGGGTGCCAAAGAGGCACCACAGCGATTCCCAGGTTCAAACCTCAGGCTGCTGCCGAGAAGGAGGGGCGCCGTGAGCGGTTTGATCTCCTTGCACTTTATCTGCAGATAAGCTCTCGCAGGGCTCATCACTCGTCCCCAAGACACAGCAAACGTGTCGTCATTTTCTGCCCCTGAGGACACAGGCAGATGAAGGTGTGGCCCACGAGGACGGCCCAGGGCCCCCAGCTGGAAGTGGGTCCAAGTTAAATGCACCCGTTAGTTCTGCTTCAGACGGTCCATCATGTGGCACCTCCCTCCAGAGCGTCGTCCACCCCTTGTCGCCGTCCCTCCCACTGTCATCACTCCTGCCTGTTCCTGTAACTGCGGCCGTTTGGGCCTCCTGCACCTTCCATTTCAGCAAGTCGTGTCCAGCCCACCCGCTGTTGCTGGACTCATCTTGATTCATCTTCCCAAGGTGACGGCTGTGTGCCTCCAAGCCCAAAAGCCTTTAGGAGCCCTGGGCCTGCGAGGTTAGGCAAAACACCTCCCTCTGGTGGTCCAGGCTCTCCAGGCTGGGCTCTTTCTCGTCCTGTTGGATCACAGAGCTGAGACAGGCTTGGGTGTGATGCTTTGTCCAGGAGCTTCCATCCCCAGGAAGCTGGACGGAGGGAAAAGGAAGTGAGGCCGGAGGGGCAGGAGGAATGTGGGGTGCAGTCCACTGTGTCTCAGCTCCCAGGTTAGGTTGCCTCAGACGGGATAGATGGAGAGCTTGCGCCTGGAGGCCGTCCCCAGAGGCAGGCAGAAGAGGGAATTGACCCATGGACCCCTTCCTGTCCCCCAAAGCAGACGCCCTGGCTGTCAGCTCCTGGGGTTTGGCCTCAGCGGCTGAGGCCCTTGCTGAGGTCTTGCTGTTTCCTGGGACTGGGTGATGGGGTGAGTTCGGTCAGCCCAGCCCAGCTTGGGGAGGAGAGGGAATCAGGACACAGCCACGCACAGAGGGGCGACCATGCGAGGACATAGGGAGAGGGTGGCCGTCCACGCGCCCAGGAGAGAGGCCTCGGGAGGGACCAGCCCTGCGACCCCTGGTTCTTGGACATCCAGCCTCCAGACTGTGAGAGAATCCATGTCTATTGTCTGAGCCCCCAGCCTGGGGCGCTTTGCCTGGCGGCCCCCCTGCCCTCCCTGCCCCGTTGAGTGGCTCTGCCCCCCAGCTTGGCAGGCAGCCTGCTACCCCTCACTGTGGTTAGTGGGCAACGCCCCCCAGTGTGTCCCCTCACTTCTCTGCTGAGCACCCACTGGGGGCTGGACCCCGAGCAGGGGCCGTGGGGGGGAGGCTGGCGCCCCACCGAGGGTTAGGCAGAGGGACAGGACCAGGCCCGCTGCCTGTGATCCCCGCTCTGTGACCTAAAGTTTATGGACTGACCCCAAATGCTCTCCCCAGCTGAATCCAGCCCCTCACTGTTCAACGCTACAGCCTGGCACCACTAATCAGGGCTAGAGGCTGGAGGTCTTGTCATCATTCGCCGGGGTACGGGGCTGATTACTTCTACCTTATACACCCTTTTTTGTACTTGTTGCAGCATACTGCAAATTAATAGAGTAAATAAAATTGCTGAGGGAATGTTTAAAATATTCGAGCAATTTTCGAGCAATTTAGAAGCAATCTTCTCACAGAAATTGAAATGCTAATTATAAATAATTATGGTCTATTTACTAAGATAATCAACACTATTATACTGGTCTGAGCTTCTGTTGGCATCTGGAATAAGAAAACTGCATTCCCCAGCCACCCAGCGGAGAGGGTGAGCCAGCCTCAAATTCAGGCAGGCCTCCTCCCGGCTCCTCCCAGCAGCCTCCACCCTCTGTCCTCTCCTCCCTCCTGGCTCTGGCACCCCCTCTGAAATGTGCTCCCGAGAGCATTAACAACCTGCTTCCACCCTGTCTGGACCAGTCTCCTGGCTTTGAGTTCTGACTTTGTAACTGACAGCTGTGTGACCTTAGGCAGGTTTCTTAACCTCTCTGTGCCTCAGTTTTCTCATTTCCGATGGGGATAATAAAAGTACCTGCCTCATAGGAGTATTATGAAGATCAAAAAAGATGAGGTCGACAGGGCCTTACACAGCACCTGGCGTGGGGTAAGTGCTACACAAAATCAGCTGTGTTCATGACGCTCAGGATGGGGGGAGGTGATGACCATCTCTATCTGCCCTTCCTCCCTCCATTCATTGGGAAGGTCAGGGATTACTCTTATGATTTGAATTATGTATGCATTGATTGTTCTAAAAAGGTGGACTCCAGATCAGCCTCGACAGCAACAGCTGGGCACTAAGCAATTCTCTGACCTCATCCCAGACCCGCTGAAGCAGGAATTCTGGGATGGGGCCTGGCCACCTGCATTTCGACAAGCCTAGCAGGGAATTCGATGCAAGCTCAAGTTTTGACAGCCGCTGCTCTAAAGGCTCTATCTTAAAAAGTAAATAAAAAATTCAGTATCCTAGGTTGCAGAGTTGCACAAGAAAACAGAAAAAAATGTCAGTTCTTTCTCTTCCTGCACGAAACACGATGATTTCTTTATTATCACGGAGGCCACACTCAGCCCCGCTCTGACCCTGAGCCCCCAACCAAGCCCAGGGTGTGTGTCTGTGGCTGCCATAAGCAAGTACCATAGACTGGGGTGCAGGGAAAGCAGAACTTTATTCTCTCACAGTCTGGAGGCTAGCAGTCTGAAGTCAGGGCATCGGCAGGGTTGGTTCCCTCAGGAGGTGCCAGGGAATGATCTGTTCCAGGCCTCTCTCCTAGCTTCTGGGGGTTGCTGGTAATTCTTGCCGGGGGTTCCTTGGCTTGTAGAAGCATCACCCCAATCTCTGCCTCCATCTTTACATGGAGTTATCTGTGTGTGTGTACTCCTGTCTCTGTGTCCAAGTTTCCCCTTTGCATAAGGACACCAGTCATACTGGATTAGAATCACCCTACCCCGGGATGACCTCATCTTTACTCATTACATCTGCAAGGACCCTACTTCCAAATAAGGTCACACTGGGAGGTACTGGGGGTTAGGACTGCAGCAGATGAGTTGTGAGAGGACACAGTTCAACCCAAAACGCCCAGTAACACCCACCCTTCTGTCTAGTGTCTAGACAGAGACTGTACACAGGCCTCACTTGTTTATGAGTGAGCGTTCCAGGATTTCTGATTTGTAGAAGGGATCGGAGGCTGGTCGTTTAGGCTTTCTGACCCTGGAGCTGAGTATGAGGAGAACGCTGCCTGTTGAGAAAGGGCTCCGCTCCTGGGCCTGGGCACGTGCTGGGCACGACGTCCCTCCCATCCCTGGGCGGGCACGCGGCCTGGGAGCGACCTGACCTCCATCCGCGCCTGGCTCGCCTGTGAGCAGGTAACAGCACACGCACCTATGCTGCGGGCTGTGCCCTGACTCAGCGCTGACCTGCCCTGGCTTCTTGCCCCAGAGCCTCACAGGAGTGTGCACCCCTGCGGGAGGTGTTGCGTGTCACATTTTATCACAGAATCCAACGTGGAAATGGTGTTTGTTTTACAGAACTTAGAACACAAAAAACTTACAGACAGGCTTTAGCTAAATAAAATGACAGATATCTGCTAAATATTTGCTCTCACGAACATCATTATTTTTTTAAAGTAATTAATGCCGCTTGTGAAATCAGAGAAGGACTCAGGTACAGAAGTAACTAGTACTGCGTGCCTTTCTCTATGGCTGGGCCACATCCAGACCGAATAAAGAGAAGAGGCCTTGCTCTCACCCCTGTGTGTGTGCTTCACGGCATCTACGGACACGAGACGTTGGAAGGACCGGCTTCTGGAGGTGAGTGAGTGCTCACGTCCTAGGGCGGCTGGGCCTGATGGCTGTTCAAGGTCAGAGTGGCTCAGACGTCCTGCGACCATGCTGGGGTCACGGTCCTCTGGTCCCACCTAAGTTCTGTGGGGAGTTGGGTTGTGTGTTGCATGGGGGTCTGTTTCAGGATGGAGGAGCCCAGGGTTCCAGGTTCACAGGGGGAAACAAATAAGTAAAGCCCCTCCCCAGGTGGTCCCTCAGCTAGGATGTGGCTTCTGGCAAAAGCCCCCTTGTCTCGGCTTCAAGTTGACTCTGTCCTCCCCTCCGCCACTGGCAGGCCACTTTCGCCCCCAGACCCCCTTCCAGGGCCACCCCGAGGGCCTGGAGCCTTGGCACCAACTGGGGAGGCCTCAGAAGGGTCTGCCCCATCTCTGCAGCCCCAGCCAACCTTGGGGTGAGGTAGCCCCAGTAGCACACGTTCCTGGAGGCCCGAGAGAGTTTCCTGACAAGACACATGGGACCCAGCAAGGACCCAGCCCCCAGTGTAGACAAAGGGCTTGATCTGTCCCCTCCACTAGAGCTGAGCCGTACGAACGCCAGGCCTCAGGGGGCTGCAGAAGCAGGTGGGAGCTGGGTCCGCCGGGCCTGGGCCCCCTGAGGCCAGAGACGGTCACTGACTGGGGGGCCTCTCGGAGTCCCTCTGGCAAAGCAGGAGGAAAGCCTCCGCTGGGCGGGCCCTTTTGGGAATGGGTCTGCGTCTACACCGCCGGCTGCCTGTTTCCTCGGCTATCTCCAGTTCAGTCCGTTTTAGACTCTGGTGGCCTTGAGGACAGGTTTACAGGATAAGTCCATCTGGTGCTTCAACATTCCCAGGAATGTTTGGGGGATGGGAACGGGGTCAGGATATGGCAGAAAAGCCATTTCCACGAGACTAATTACCTGAGGTATGAGTCTCCTAGGAGGGCTGTAACAAAGCACCACCAACTGCGGCTTAGAACCCAGACCCATCCTCCCCAGTTCTGGGGCTATAGTCTGGGATCAAGGTGTCACAGGGCCTCACTCCCGTCAGAGGCTCCAGGGGAGGGTCCTTCCTGCCTCTCCCAGCTCTGGGGTCTCCGGGCATCCCCTGGCTCGTGGCCACGTCACCCCAGGCTCTGCCCCTGTCATCACGTGGCTTCTCCCTGCGTCTGCGTCTTCTCACGGCCTCCTTTAAGGAGGCCCGTCACGTGTCATTGGATTAGGGCCCACCCTGCCCCAGTGTGACCTCACCTTAACCAATCACATCTGCAACAACCCAGTTTCCAAATAAGGTCACAGTCACAGGTACAGAGGTCAGGACTTCAGCACATCTCTTTGGGGACACAGTTCAACCACAGCACCTAACAGATCGTAGACGCAGTACACGTGAGCCTCAGCCCAGGCCTGGGCCTCGCTGTCCAAGGCCTGTCTCTGCTCGTAGGTGATGACAAGCAGGACACAGAATCCCAGGGTGACAGGCCTGCAAGGTCGCTGCTCAGCAGTCCCTCTGTCCCAGATCTCCTGGCCAAGCAGCTGAAGCAGTCCTCAGCGGGGGGCAGGGCTGGCTGGGGCCCAGCTCCTCAGACCCTCCCACACCTGTCCCAAAAGAGGGGCGCCAGGTGAAGCCCACACAGGCCAGATGGCTCCCAGGACTGAGCCTTTGTACTGGGAGTCCCTCGAGAGAGTGGCTCTCACACCTGCTCCCACGCTCCTTTTCTCCATCCCGCTGACCTCCCCCCCGGCACTGTCCCCACGGGGGTGAGAGGTCTTCCCGCCCCCTCTCCTGGTCCAGCCCCTCACCTGTGCCCGACACGCAGAGGGCTCCCCGCCCCTGGGGTCTCTGGCTCCAGCCCCCAGGTCCCGGCCCTGCTGAGTGCCAGTGCCCCAGGCATCACCGGTTTGCCCACAGCCCCCCGAGTTTGCCCACAGTCTCCCCGTTCCCGCCCCAGGTCATCCTCAGACACAGGTAACGCAAGCAGAGATGGCCAGCAGGGGCTCGCCCTGCAGCGCCTGACTCGGGGCCCTGGGAGGGACACCCACGCGGCTGGATGGGGACGCTTCTTCTTTCCTGGGGAACCACAAGGCCCTTCGAGTTCAGCTGGGAATTTAACAGAGAGCGTCGCCCTTCTCCTGCTACTTGTTTCAATCGAATGTTTCTTTTAGGTCCAAGGAAAGCGACTGGATTTAGGGACAGTTCTGGTCCTCAGAGAGTATGATCGCACAGGAACGCACGCAGGGCAACAGACAAAATAGAAACGCTGGCTGGATTACATTACCCTTGAGAGACCCAGCCGTGTACGTCAGCAGGTACGGGAGCAGCAGTGGGGACGCTGGGGAGGGGGGAGGCTTCGACTCTGGGTTGAACCTGTTGACGTCACTTCAAATATCACTTGATAAAGTGATATTTGATACTCATGCCTCAAGCGATCTCCAAGGCATGGAGTTAAATAGAATATCGGAATGATATGTGCTATACGATGCCATTTATGGAAAAAGAAAAAACCTCAGCCTGCAGGATACTGTACATACTGTATGTATCCATCCTTACATCAACCCTTAGAAAAGGACCTGGAAAGATACACCCAAGCTCTCAAATGCTGGAGGGAAGAGACCGGGTTTGGGGGTGATAAAGGGACTGGAAACTTGTTGTGTAATTGCTGGGGTATTTTCACGTTTATCACTTTATTACAAAGGGTACCAATGAACAGCCAGACAAAAAGGCACACGGGACGAGGTCCTAGCGCCCTGAGTGTGGAGCTTCTGTCCCTGAGGAGTTGGGGTGTCATCGCCCTCCGGCATGTGGGTGCCTTCACCAAGCCGGAAGCTCCCTGATCTGTCATTGTTCATTTTGAAACTTTTACAAGGAGAATAAATTTCTATACCACTTAGGTAACAAAAAATTAGTTTTTTAAAAAGCCGCAGCATTTTCAAGAGTGAAAACACTCCCAACAACTGTAAAAAGAAAAAGAAAAAGTGCTAGAAAAGCATAGAAAGTAAGTGTTTCTAGTAAAGAAAGCCTAGGGGATCTGAGTTGAAATGATAGGGCATTTACCTTGGCTGTGCTTTTCCCGGCAGCTAAGGTAGAAGAGAAACACCAACAGCTGCACGGATTTTGCTTTCTAACTATTTAAAGGAAACACGTATATCTAACGAGAAAAAATTTTCTCCTGGAATTGAATCGGCAGGAATTCGCCTTGAGGGTCCTTGGAGGAAAGTCGGAAGTTACACTGGGGGTCTCGGTCCCGTCTGTGAGATGAGGGGCTCCTCCAGACGCCGAGGACCCTCCCCACCGGTGACTGTGACCAGCTCCCCCCCAGGTCCCACCTGCGCTGTGTGACAGTGGGAGGTTGGGGAGGAGGCGCCGAGGTGCTTCCCACACCCCAGGACCTGCCCCACATGAGGACAGGACCACTGATCCAGACTCGCGGGCCGAGGGTGGTGGACCTGAGCACACGCCTCTCAGAAAAGCTCTGTGAGTAGATATCACTAATTACTACCATACTCCCATTTTACAGCCGAGAAAATGGAGGCCCAAAGCATGTACATAACTTGCCTAAAATTTTGCAACCAGTGAGCACCAAAACGGAGATCATTTGAACCCAGTCCCTTGATGCCAGGACCCCATGCTTTTCCAAGGAATACGTTTTCCACAAATACACACACACACGCCTCTCTCCGTCCACGCTTGGGGCACTTGTAACCACGCAGCCGTTGGGGGTTAGCCCCTGGGAGGCCTCCCTCCCCAGGGTACACTGTAGCTGTGCGAGTTCTCATTTCCCCACGGCTCCCCTGTTGGACTGGAGATTCGGGAAGGCGGGTCTTCACGGCCGTGTCTAGACCAGGACCAGCCCATGAGAGGGTCTCAAGCAACATTCGTGGCCTCAAATCCACACCAGCGACCGCCATCATGCGGGTGAAGGAAGATGAAGATCTCCCACACTCCAGGCAGCCCCAACTATAGCTGCGGGAAGAATCCACAAGGAGCAAACCCACACCCACAGAGAGAGGCTGTCAGCTGCAAAGGTTGGGTGGGGCCACTGGGGCAGCTTCTCAGGGAGAAGTAACACCGGGACGACCCGAGCTCTCGTGACAGCTGAGCTGCTCCAGGCAGGAGCTCAGAGGGGCGGCGGTCCCGAGACGGGGCCTTAGGCTGCTGGGGGCGAGCGAGGGCTGCCTGGGTCCCTTAGTGCCAGGGTCTGAGTGGACGGCTCCTGCCAAGAGTTCTCGCCGTTCTCGATCCCAATCCCAGGAAGGTACAAGTGTGTGAAAGAACGCGAGTCTTCCCAAACTCAGCCCCCAAATATAACCAATAGAAAATATAATTTTTTTTTTTTAACTTTGGGTTTATTTATTTATTTATTTATTTATTTTTGGCTGTGTTGGGTCTTCGTTTCTGTGCGAGGGCTTTCTCTAGTTGCGGCAAGTGGGGGCCACTCTTCATCGCGGTGCGCGGGCCTCTCATTATCGCGGCCTCTCTTGTTGCGGAGCACGGGCTCCAGACGCGCAGGCTCAGTAGTTGTGGCTCACGGGCCCAGTTGCTCCGCAGCATGTGGGATCTTCCCAGACCAGGGCTCGAACCCGTGTCCCCTGCATTGGCAGGCAGATTCCCAACCACTGCGCCACCAGGGAAGCCCAGAAAATATAATTTTGATATCAAGCCCTCAGACCTTTTAAATGTAATTTCGCATCTTTGTCATCAATAGGATTGTACTATCCGTGTCCTGGAACCTCTGGGTTTTGTTTGTAGGGTTGACAATACGCTGTAGATTTTCCATGGCAATGCCTGTGGCTGGTGGGGAATATTCCTGTGTGAATATCCCACAACACGGACCAGGTCCTGTGAATGGAGATTCGCTAGTTTGCTGTGGTTCTGTCGGTTTGGCTGCTGCATACAATGACACTCTTGTTTGACAAAACTGAGCTTTTACAAAGAGGAGTCGGCCTTTCTCTGGAAGGTGGAGCCAGGTGTCCCCACCCCTCGCGGAGAAGGACTTCTCAGTCTGCAAGAGCCCCTGGAAAGGCCAGCGTAGGACACAGGCGAGCCTGGGCCCAGGGGCAGGCAGAGCCCGTCCGGGGACTGAGCAGGGCGGGGCAGGACCACTGCTCCCGGGCCAGAGAGGCTGCCGGCAGGACAGGGTCGGGGCCATACTCTGTTCCCGTTCATTCCCCTCTGAGGGCAGCGCCGCTAAGCTGGCCGGATGCAGGCGTGGTCCTGGCGAGGCTGCTGGCTGGGAAGACCCAGGGCAGGTGACGTCTGGACTGTGGTCCGGATGTTTGCGGAGAGCTGGTTCTGACCCAAGGCTGGTGCTGCAGCCAGAGCTGCCCAGGCGCAGCTGCGGGGCAAACACCTGGCAGAGCATGTGGGACCCGGCCTGACCACACGTGCTGTGACGGATGTCGTGTTGGGGACAGGACTGACCTCGGGGCTGATGAAGCCCCGGGGGTCTTGGGCGTGTCGAGTGGAGGCTTGGCGACCCCATGAGGGAGGTCCAGCCTTCCTTCCGATGTGGACGGGGTGGGCGTGCCCCCATCGGCCAGCTCAAATCCATGTCTTTGAACACTTGCTTTGTGGCTCCCATCGGCTAGGCTTCTAGAAAGAGCTTTCAGGTCAAAGGATAAGGGCATTTAACCTTGATTCCACGCCCCAGAGCAGCCCCAATTTAACCCCCTCCCGCTCCAGACTGAGGAGGCCCAACGGCTGCTGCCCTGAGTCCAGGTCGTTCTCAGGACCCCCCGGCCCAGGTGCTCCACGTCTTGGACCCCCACTCTAGCTGGGGAGGCAGCATTTCACAGACCCAGTAGCCAGTCCTCCTGAAAAGCCCACACACAGGCCGAGCTGAGCACAAGGCCAGTGGGCCCCTCCCCTGCTCCCCTCTCCAGGGCACAGCCTGAAGGTCTGTGTCCCCCCAGATTCACAGGCTAAATCCTGAGGCCCAGGAGATGGTGTTACAGTGGGGCCTCAGGGGGTAACTAGGTCAGGAGCGGGGGAGCCCTCATGAGTGGGATGAGGGCCCTTATAAGAGAGGCCTCCGAGAGCCCCCTGTCCCTTCTTCCAGGTGACAGCACAGAAGTCTGTCACCTGGAAGGGGCCCTCACCCACCCGGCAGGCACCCTGATCTTGGACATCCAGCCTCCAGAATAGTGAGAAATAAACGTCCACTGTTAGAGCCACCCACCTGTGGTGTTCTGCTGTAGCAACCAGGGCTGACTAATGTGGTTGCTTGTCTGTTTCACGGCCCACGGTCCTCAAGCCTGACTGGGCTCTCAGGGACCCTGAGGGTTTCCTTGGGCACCGATGCCCAGGTCCTACCTCAAACCAATTGCATCTGAGTGCACAGGGAATTCTGGTACTAGGGCCAGAGGAGCCCAAGCGCTGGGGAGCCTCCTCCCACGTCACATCCAGGGACCCCAGCTGCAGGGAGCTGGAGAGACGGCTCGCCCACCTGCTGGGCCCCTCACATACCGGGGTCGGCTGTAAGGATGGTTTTGTCCACGACGGCAATGCTTGCATTGTTTCGGTGGTGAAAGAACGCTGAGCGTGAGTGTGCAGGAAACGGGAAGGACTCCCAGGCTCCTCTGGTCGAGGCCGCGCTGCTGGGCCCCAGCTTCCGGCCGCCCCACACCCTCACCCCTGGAGACCTCCTTCCTTTGCCTGCTCTGGTCACCTGTGCCTTCACCCCTCCCGCCCACAAGGAAGGCAAACCTCCAGCAAGTTCATCCTCAGCCTCAATTCTTCAAGATCAGAGAGAAGACCTTGACCTCCAGGGCTGGAGTGAGATATTCAGTCCCCTCCTGGAAAGACCACCCCTCCCAGCACACTCTGAAAGGCCCAGGGGGAGGAAACTGACTCAGACCCTGGGGTCAGATGGAGAATGGAACGCCTGCGGCTACTCACACCTGCCCAGTCCCCCCAGGGCTCCCCACTAGGTTTCTGGACACCCTTAATTCCTGCCGGAAGCGCTGAGTCAGCCGAAATTTTCACCACGTCTGAAGGTTCCGCTCTGGGACTTGGTTTCAGGGACCAACCGTCCCAGCTGCCCAGGACTGAGGCCTCCTAGGGCACAGGTCATCTTAGATTAAAGTACCACGGGGGGCACCGAGTCCCCGGTCCCACAGAGCACACAGCAGTCAGCAGCTTGTTGCTCTGGGCAGCACTTGGGCTTAGGACACCTGTGCACCCAGCTCTGAAATCTGTGACTCTGGATGGAGAGGGTTGAATGGTGGCCCCGGAGACAGACATGCACATCCTAACTGCCAGGACCTGTGAATGTGACCTTGTAAGACATCCGCTTGAAGACAGAGACGAGATGGGAGAGATGCAGCCACAAGCCAGGGGCTTCTGGAGCCCCAGAGGCTGGAAGGGCAAAGACCCCATCTCCCCAGCGTCTTCGGGGGAATTACGGTCCTGCGGACAACTTGATTTTGAACTTCTGGCCTCCAGAACCTGGAGAACGCATTTCTGTGGTTTTATGCCGCCTGGCTTGTGGTCCTCTGTTACAGGAGCCCCAGGAAACTCATCCAGCTGGGCAAGTCTCTCACCCCTGAGCTGCAGCCCCATCATCCGAAGTGAGAGAGTAACGATACTTCACAGGGTGGAAACAGAAAATGCACAGGAATCCTGCAGCTCCCACCGCCTCGCAGATACTCCCTACTCGGCAGCCCTCTGGGCCCTGCCGGCACCAGCCTCTTGACAGCCACGGTCTGAGAAACCCCAGCCCTGACCGCGTCTGCAGAAGGTAGATGGACCCCGGATCCCACGGCCGCCTCTGCTGCGTCTCACCTACTCCATCCATGGAGCGCCCATCGTGTACAGGGCGTGGCAGGCGGAATGCTGAGCTGGACCCCAAGATTCCCACCCTGGGGTGCACGCCCCTTCTCCCAGCTACTCCATCAAAGCCTCGCCTGGGGGCTGCTAGGAGGGGTCTCTCCCGATGTAACCAAGGTCCCGAACTATTGGCCTCTAGATGGGGAGACGGGCCTGACCTGAGCACAGGGGACTGTAAATCCGGATCCAGAGGCCACAGCAGAGGATCAGAGAAATGGAAGGGGGAGAGGGGTTCGAGGAGGAACAGGTGCTCTGTGGCTGCCTTTGAAGAGGGAGGGGCCACGCGGCAGGGAACTCGGCCAACAGCCCGCGAGGAGCTGAATTCTGCCAACAGCCGTGTGAGCTGGGAAGGAGACCGGGGTCCGGATGAGAAGGCAGTCAGCCTGCACCTAGATCTCAGCTCAGGAAACCCCGGGCCCCTGACCGCAGACACTGTGCGGTGACCACGCTTGTGTCGTTTGTCACCCAGCCCAGCTAGCCAACACAGGCACAGGTGAGGAACAGGGAGGCTGACGGACTGGGCCAGGTGTAGCCAGGAGGGGACACGGGCGCTGCCGGGTCAGGTGGGCAGGACAGATGCCGGGCTGTGCGTGGGGGGCGGGCGGGGGAGGCGGTCAGAGCAGGTGCCCGACGGGAGCTTGTGACTAACTGACTAGCGGTGGCTTCAGTGGCATCGAGCTGCTTCCTTCTCTGAGGTGAGGCCTGAGTTGGCAGCTCCGACTCAGACACCCTGAGGAATTAGAGGCGCTTCCCCCTCTGGTTGTCAGGACCTCCCAGACCCTCCTTCCCACCGCAGAAAACGAGTCACTCAGGGTGACACTGGTTGCGTGAAAGGTGCTGAAGCTGCTCGACCACGGTGATCCAGGGTTGGGGCTCCCTGGTCCTCTGGTCCTCCCGGTGGCCCCCCTACAGTGACCAGGTTTGCCCCTGGTCAGATCTTTCTGACCCCCTGACCTGAGGCCATGGTGGAGCCTCTCTGCCATCTGTGCGCCCCTCAGCCGCCGACGTTCCCTGTGCCCATTTCCAAGGCTGTGCCCCGTCTGAGACCATGGCTTCCGGGGTGCTGGCCGCGCGGCTGCATGAATCACTCTCTACCTGGAGGGTGGGCCAGCGGTCCCCGGCGTGCACAGAGGAGATACGTCTACATGCTGCTTGTTTCCCTGTCACCGTCACAGTTTCTGACAATGTGGCCTGTGGGAGTTTAGAACTTATTCCAGGTCAGGCCTCCCTCCCTCTTGCCCAGAACTTCAGGGCTGCGTGGCCCTCACGCCTAGGAAGGTCCTAGCACAGGGCGGAGTGTCCTCAGGGCCTGGGTCAGGGAAGGGGTGTGAGGCCGGGCAGGAAAGCGCCCTGTGAACCTTGAATTAAACGACAGAATGGAGGCACGGATGTCAGAGATCAGAAGTGCTACTTTCTCTACCACTGTTTAGGCAAGAGTCAGCCCTCCTGCCTCGGTTGTAATGCAAATGGACTCAGATTGGTTCCACCTGACAAGCTCCCAGAGCTGATCCCCAGAAAGCTAGTTCCAGGAGGTCCCAGGGTCGATTCCATCCAAAGGATACCACGATCCTGCTGGCGGGGCTGGGGCAAGGGGCCGGACTCTGGCCTCTTCCTCAGACAGCCTTCGTCCGAAGCCTGCTGGTGCCCCCTTGGTTGGCGTGACCGTGGGCAGGAGTCGGGGCTCCCAGGCCTCCCTGTACGTAGTGGGTGGGGACAGTAAGAAACCCTGCAGCCCTGGAAACGGGAAAACCCTCCCACACACCTGTTGATTGGTTCTGTTTCTCCTTTATTACTGTGGTAAAAACAACCTGACACGACATTTCCCTCTCTACCCACTTCAAGGTGTGCCCAGCTCAGTGGCATTCAGTCCATTCACACTGTTGTGCAGCCATCACCACCGTCCGTCTCCAGAATTTCCATCTTCCCGAACTGAAACTCTGTCCCCATGAAACACTCCCTCCCATCCCCTCCCCCAGCCCCTGGCCCCCACCGTCCTGCTGTCTGTCCCTATGAATCTGGCTCCTCCAGGGACCTCATGTAAGTGGATCAGATAGTATTTGTCTTTCTGTGTCTGGCTTATGTCATTAGCATAATGTCCTCAAGGTTCATGGACATTAGGGTTCGTGGCAGGTATCAGAATGTCCTTCCTTTTTCAGGCTGAAATAATATTCCATTGTGTGGATGGACCACTTTTTCTCTGTCCATCTATCCCTTGATGGACACTGGGTTGTTTCCACCCCTTGGCTAGCGTGAGTAGTGCTGCTGTGAGCATACGGGCGTACAAATATCTGTTTGAGCCTCCACTTTCACTTCTTTTGGGTTCATGCCTAGAAGTGGAATTGCTGGATCATATGGTATTTCTATGTTTAATTTTTTGAGGAACTGCCATACTGTTTTCCACAGGGGCTGTGATTCATTTCTGCTAACATTTTTCAAAAGATCTTTAAAAAGGAAACTAGGAGCAGACAGCAGGAAGTGAATCATTTGGCCTGAAACCCGGAAGGGGAGCGGGTTCCTCGGATCCTGTGGGCCGAGGGGCTGTCCCTGGGCTCCAGCTGTGGCAGCCTCCGCGCCCGCCCATGCTCCCCACCCACTGCCCCTTGGGGCTCCTTCCCTGGGCACGGGAAGCTGAAAGAGTGCAAGCCCCTGCCCCCAAGCGGGGCCCTCCCCCAACCCCAGTCCCATGAGCAGTTAAACCCCAGCCAGCGCCCTCCCCACTCTGAGCTGCGATCCAACCCGCTAAGGAGCCTGCCCTGCTGTCCTCCAAAAGCCTGGGCACGAATGACCCTTCCCCCGCCGCGGGTGCACCTGTGGCGTCACTGGCCTCCACCTCAGAACTGAATTTGGGATGGGGGTCCATCCGGCCTACGAGGGGTGACTGCCCCAGGGCTTTCGCAGCAGGCCTGCTGGGCCGGGGCCTTGGCACCTGAGCGCCTGGGTCCCCGTGTCCACAGGACGCAGTGAGCTCGGGCTGCACAGGGCTGCGCGGGTGGTCTGAACCGTAGGTCGCAAAACCTCCACCTGCTTCTTTTTCACCCGAGGTGGCTCCCTGCATTGTGTGTCCTAACTCCGGCCCATAAGGAGTGACAAGGAGGGGGACAGGTCAGAGCTGCCATTATGTCCCCATCCCAGCCCTGAGCCCATGGCACCTTCCAGCGCTCGGCAGCAGTGGACGGGCAGGAGGTCAGCTGGGGGGTCTACCACGACCCCACCAGGGGCAGATCAGAAATCCATGCTCCTCAGACACACTGTGACATCGCATCTCTCCCTCGACTTCGGTGCTGACCGAGGGCCAAAGTCCCAGCCTGGCCCCCTCCCAGTGGGCCTGGGTCAGGACTAACCATAAGGCACTGCTCTCTGCCCTGGGGGATCCCACGGGGGAGCCTCACTCCTGTGGTGGCTGAGGGGTCTGTAGACTCCTCCTGAGGTTCAAGTCACATTGGAACGATTCTGCTGGATAGAAGAGATCTTGTGTGGGGCTTCCCTGGTGGCGCAGTGGTTGAGAATCTGCCTGCTAATGCAGGGGACACGGGTTCGAGCCCTGGTCCGGGAAGATCCCACGTGCCACGGAGCAACTAAGCCCGTGCGCCACAACTACTGAGTCTGCACTCTAGAGCCCGCGAGCCACAACAAGAGAAGCCACTGTAATGAGAAGCCCGCGCACCGCAACGAAGAGTAGCCCCTGCTCGCCGCAGCTAGAGAAAGCCCGCGCGCAGCAACGAAGACCCAACACAGCCAAAAATAAATAAATAAATAAATAAATAATGACTAAAACAATAAAATAAACAGTTTCTGTTAAAAAAAAATGGACACGATGCCATTATCACATCTAAAAAAATAAACAATAAAAAAAAGAAGAGATTTTGTGGTTTCTTTTAAGCCGGATCTTCCCTTTTTATTCCCTCCCTTATAATAGGGTGGGCTTGGAAAATCAGATGTCAGGAACACAGGGGTGCCTCTGAGCTGTTCCCCCAAATTACTGTGCAGCTCAGAAAAGTTTAACTAGTTTAGTTAATTCCATGTGATGCTCCTTCAAGGCAAGCTGGGAAGGGGCTACTTAAATCCAAGGTCTAATTTTTCTCCTTATCTGAAAAAAGCAGCTGTGAACAGTACCTGCTCCAGTGGGCTGCTGTTAAATTTGATTGTTTCTTAGCTTGTGAGTTTTCCTGTAGTGAGATTTGGTACCAGCACCTGTGATACAGGTAAACTTGTAAGCCCACCAGGATGTCAGTGGGAGGAAAAGACCCCGATTATCGACGCTTCCTCGGGGTTGGGACCTCAGATGTGACTTTTCTTTGCCCTGTCCTGGCCTGACCCCAGGGCATTTCGACTGCGGACTCCACTCCATGTTCCCCCTTGGTGGCGTGGGAGCCCTGACTTCAGCACCATGGCCAGCTCCGGACTCTCCCCTTTGGGGAGAAGCTTCCTGCCCCGCTCAGCCCAGATCTTTTGTTCTGTTTCCATGTCTTCCCAACTCACATCCAACTCACATCGTTAGACAGGAGGTCAAATACCCTGCAATGTGAGGGGCTTTGGGGACCAGGTTCGTTTAGGTGGGGCAGTTACAGGGCTAGATCAGCCCCAGGGCCTCAGCCGTCCCTCCGGTGCCTGGTCCTCAAAGAGCTCGTGTAGCTTCAGCCTGGACGTCAGTCTGACCTGCCCTCACTCTCCAGATAACTAAGCCCATGCTCGCTGTCCCTCCCCCGGATCCTGCGACATTTATTCACGCTGCGTGTTTGCTGAGCTAACTCTGTGCTCACCGTGGCCCGGTATGGGCACCAGGGAATGAACAAGACAGTCCCAGTAGATGCTCTAGGGAAAGGAGTCTTGGGGTGAGGCTGGCGCCAACGGGAGAGTCCTGGGCCTTGGGCCCCCACAGCTGTGACCAAATGCATGTCAGGGACAGAAAGGCAGCAGAACCTGCCCAGGATGGAGGTCATCATTCACGTACCACAGCAGCAAGGGGACTCAAGGTCAAACAGCCTGGCAGCAGCAGGTCACAGAGCCCCAGCACCAGGCTCAGGGTCCAGGGTCAGCAGACAGGCTCATGAATGGGATGTCAAAAGCAGGCCAGGGACTTCCCTGGTGGTCCAGTGGTAAAGAATCTGCCTTCCAACGCAGGGGACGCAGGCTCGATCCGTGGGAGGGGAACTAAGATCCCACAGACCGTGGGGCAACTAAGCCCACGCGCCTCAACTAGAGAGAGAGAAGCCCGCCTGCCACAACAAGATCCCACGTGCCGCAACTAAGACCGATGGAGCCAAAAATAAAGAAAATAAATAAATATTTTTTAAAATAAAATAAAGCCTAAAAAAAAAAAAAAAGAGCAGGCCAGGCAACGGAAGCAGGCCTGTCTGAGGCCAGGGCCCCAGGAGATATTGACTGCTGGATGCAGAGGGGCAGAGCCTGGAGCTACAGGTCAAGCTGTTGTGAGATGAGGTCCAGAGGCTGGGAACCAGGCAGGGCCTAAGAGAGGGTTCCAGACCCCAGACATAGGGACCCCGACTGGAGGAGGGGAAGAGAGAGAGAAGGGCCAACAGGGGTCAACAAGCGTGGCTCTCCTTCCCACTGTAATAGCCCCACACGTGGGCTAGGTCTTCAGCACGAGATGAAAATCTCTATTCTCATTCTCTTGGCAGCTACACCAGGTGACGGCTGTCCTGTCCCCATCCCTTGGGGAAGAAGTCCCTGATTTTGGGGAGCCACCCTCCCCACTCCCAGGCCACATGATGCACTTGGTGTCAACTCACTCCCAGCGACGCTCGGACCGGGAAGTCAGCCAAGGGGCAGGGACTCAAGCCAGCCCTGTGGGACACAATTCCGGGACTTTCGTTGGACTTCTCGGCAAGTCGGAACTCTCTTTTCGCTGGGTTCCCAGCTGCAAGGAGTGGAAGCTGGGTGCTCCTGGGGCTGTCACATGTTCACATGGCAGGACCGTGAAGCCCACACGGAGGAAAGCAAAACAGAAACGGAGAGAGTGAGGGGAGAGAAGAACGATGGAAAGACAGAGGCCAAGGCGGGAAGAGAGAGCCTGCCAGGCCTGGGTCCGCCTCATCAGCAGGTCCCCTTGGCCGTTTGGAGTTGGGTTTCCCACACTTGCAGGCAGGCTCCCAACTGGTGCCTGGGACTACGCAGCCCCCACGGGGCTGGCCTGGGGCTGCTTCCTTCTTCTGGAAGGTTTCAGGACACACGGGAGAGATGGGAGGTGTACCCCTGGGGTCTGTCTGTTCCCAGAGCTCCCTGCACTGCCTGTGCCCGCAGCCAACCTTCAGAGAGACTTCCAGCATGGCTGGATTTTGCAGCAGCCTGACAGCATCCCTTCTAGCGTAGCCTGAACTCGCCCCCAAGACCGGGGTGCAGGGCGGGCTCCAGAGAAAGTCTTTCCCGCACCTCTGCCTCACTGCTTGTTCTTTCTTTTGTGTTTTTGCTTCTCCTTCTAACATCGTCCATTGTGGGACTTTCCTGGTGGTCCAGTGGTTAAGATCCTGCGCTTCCACTGCAGGGGGCATGGGTTTGATCCCTGGTCGGGGAACTAAGATCCCGCATGCCGTGTGGTGTGGCCAAAAATAAATAAATAAAAAATAAAATAAAAAACAGGCAACATTTAATATTGTCCATTGTGTCTCTTCATCCTGAGACAAACTGTCCCATTTCTTCTGAATCAGGGAGCGTCATCTCCCCTTTCCTGTCAGCCATCCTCTTGGGGCGCTGTAACCCAGCAGGGCCCTATGGAGCCTTCCTGGGACAGACCCCTCTCCCCCATGTCCTCCGCCTGCCCCTTTTTTTGTAGAAAAACTTTAGCCAAAGAATAAATTGATCAGAGAAGTGAGGAAATGCAGAAACAAAGGAAAATAGTCAAGCAAGATGAAATAATAATAGTTTAGCCATTAAATAAAGTCAAGGACCTTTAGTCCCTCCTCAAGGGCTATAGTTAATATTCTGAGTCAAATCCTTTGAACTGTTTTGCAGATACTGAAACCCCACCAGGTGGAAGAAGTTAACTGCATGCTGCCCACCAGCACATAGACCCCAGACCGGTTGGAACCAGAAGGTTGATGATGCTGACTCCTGATTACATCACCACCAACCAGTCAGAAGAACATCCACGAGCTGATCATGCCCCCCACATGCCTCTCCCCAGCACGTAGTCCCTTCCTCTTTTCCCTATACAATCTCAGAGCAAAACTCAGGGAGCGGGGAGTTGGTCCTTTAAGACATGAGTCCACCTTCTCCCCAGGACTGCCAGCTTCCTCAATAAAGCTGTCTTGCCTTTTACCTAACACTTGTCTCTCAGTATTGGATTCTTGAGCAATGAGCAGCCGAACCTGAGTTTGGTAACAGCACCTCCACCCCTTTTACTTGGTACAAAGTATTTTCAAACGTTCCTATATGTGGCATATTTTTTTTGGAAAAATTGTTTGATATGTGTCAAAAGCAATAAAATGCTCTATTTGAGCAAATCTCTCTGTGACTCTGCCTAAAGGCAATTATCTGCATCCCCCAAAAAACTATACACAAAGATGTTTGTCACAGAATTTAAATTGAAAATAGGATGTATCAAAAGGGAATGGTTTTATCAATTTGATAAAATACGTGCAGTCATTAGAATTATTAATATTACTGTGCTTACCAGAAAATCTCAAATGCTAAAAGAAGGCTAAAATCTGTAAACATAATTGCTTACAACAATACAAAAAATTCTATGATTTGGGGGAAAAATTGAAGGAGTATCAGCCAAAATATTCACAATTATTGTCTTTATGTGGTCAGACTGACCTACTTTCTTTTTTTAGTTTTCTGAATTTCTCCAATTTTATTTAATTTTTAAATTTTATTTTTTAATTTAGAAATATGCTTCCATGCCGGTTACCCCATTTCTGAGATGTGGCTCCTAACACATAATGAAATTAGCTTCCATCCACAATTCCAGTGATGTGCACAAATGGTTTTGGGTCAACAATGAAAGGATGATAATTATGTACCATAAAACAGGAAATGACAGTTATTAATTATAGCCTCAGTGATTAATCTTCCATCCACCTCGCAGTCATGTTGGTGAAAATCAACCAGAAGGTAGATGGGAAGGTACCCAGGAGGAAATTAAAGCCCAGTTCGAAGGCTGGGAGCTCACACTCTGGAGCAAAGCCTGGTGTACACTTTATAATCCTAAACAGGATGAGGAGACTGCAGTTTATATTTAACTAGATCAGATTCTCCTCTAACACTGGGGAGTGCAGCTCTGCCATGGGTGAGAAGTGAAGGGCATAGAGCAGGTCTGTTCAAACATCCCCTGGAGCTTGTGAACATCCCCCTTTAAAGACTGAGGTGGGTCCTTCAGCATCCTTCAGTGAGGACAGAGTTCTGCAGGGGAAGAATCCCTGGTTTCAGGGAACTCTCCGGCCACCTTGGACCTGAAAACCCAGTGTTCACCATCCTCTCACTCATCAGCTGTGCCCATGGTATGTGAGCCCCATGGCAGTGGGGACCATGTCCTTCCAGCTCACCCCACATCCAGTGCCCAGCACAACAAATATCGGGCACTGTGCTTGGATATTTGTGGTAACTCATTGCCTCTGTTTTAAGCATACTCAGGATTTGTTTTAATGAGGTATGTTAAGACACACAGACATGGACATGATGTCTGCCTGTGTATTCACACAGATCCCTAGAATCAGGAGACACATCTCACCACGCAGGGCCACATGAGGAAGCACCAGGGTTGGTCAGGAGGCAGAGGGAGTGAGAGGAAAATGTGGGCAAGTGTTAGATGGTGGTTTCCACGGGAAGGACGGGTGAGGCAGGGTCAGCAGGCCTGGGACTGGCTGGTCTGAATCATTCCAGCAGGTGCTGGGCGCAGGGGCTGTCCCCAGGTATCAGGCACCTGCCCTGGGTGATTAGGGCAGGTGGACAGTGGCCCAGAGTGAGGACTCCATAGAGGATGGGATTGGGTTGTGGGCTCTGGATTGGTTGGTCTATATATGAAAGAATTTGAAGGTGAGTTGTTTACTATCTCTAGGAATTAGCTAACCTGGGAGGGGCCATCCCTCCACTGTCAGCAAGGCTCCAACATGTCAAAGCATCAGACACAGAAAATAAAAAGATGTGGTGATACAGTCTCCATAGATGTGTATTTTATTGTCAGGAAGTCTAAGCTGAGGTTTGCTGTACATTTGCTGGTTATGTTCCTCTCTTGTGTCTCCTGGGCTTGGCATCAGCTCTAATCCTTAGGACCTTTTCCAAATATTCCTTCTTTTCTGTGGGAGTCTTTGGTGCTACATGCCAATCATCCGCATTCTCCCTCTGGGAGGGAACATGAGGTAGGATTGTTCTTCTGGCTTCCTGTAAACAGGAAGGGGAAAGGGACAGTCGTAGGGTTCTTACAATATGTGTGAAGTAGAACAAAATCATTTGAAGGTAGAATGTGTGAATTAAAGAGGTACTCTGTATACACATGGCAGCTTGGGAGGGTACAGGGGTGGGGGACCAGGAAGGGTGAAACAGAGGAGGGAGAGGGCACCCCAGAGTGTGGCCTGACACTCCACATCTCTGTGGGCTCCCCCCTCCCCCGGCTCCATCCCACAGGCCCTGACAGAGGCAGAGGTCTCCTAACAAGCAGCTTTGGTTCATAATCATTTCGGAAAAAAACAACTGAATTCTTGAGTGCGAGTGAATAAACTAGAATCCATTGCCTGCTGGGGCCACAGCCTTGTTCAGAGCCCTCCCTTCACTCCTGCTGTGAGTTGCTCACTCGCAGGGGAAGCAGCTGGTGAGGGAAGCAGACATCAGAAGTGAGATCATTATTGGGCGGGGAGCACAGTTGTGCCCCGGGCCGGGAGGAAGGCTCTGGCCTTTCCCCCTACCTGGTGGTGAAGGGCCATAGGACATGCTCTTCCATAGGTGAGCCCATAGGTCAAGTTGTTATTTAGAGGTTGACCATCAAAGATAGAAGTAACAGCTCTCTGACCACTCCTGTAGCCCTCTGTTCCTATTAACCTAACCCTGTGGGGAAGGGGGTTAAATTAACATTTCACTGGATTGAACTTTTGAAAAACGTGTTTGCCAAATAAACATCCTGGCCGTAAGGGTATGTTTCATCTCCATGGGGTTCTGTGGGACTTCCACACCATCACAGGAGCAGTGCTAGGGGGACTGGTCCGCAAAACACAGGAAGACCACACTCCACACCTGGACCGAGAGGTATGGCCTGTCACTAAGCATTTTCCCGTGGGTGACATTCAACATGATGGCAGAGAGCTGCTCCACCAGCAGCACTGCAGAGGGTCCCGGGCCTGATGTCTAACTCTAGGTGCTGGGTGGCACCTGTCCGCTGAGGGACACACTCAAGATGCTCCAAAGCAGCGTGATTTCCAGCCAGAGGAGGAAAGAAAGTGCTGTGTTTGTATCCTCTCTATCTCCCTGAAACACAGGACGGGGTAGCAGACTGGTTTCAGGTCAGACTCAAGCCTTACATACGCCCATAGGGAGGAAAAGACACCCCATGAGAAATTCATCTCGGGTTAATTGATCTGATGATAAAATGAATGGCAGGTTCTTTGGGACACATTCCACATAAAAAGAAAGCACTGAAAACACCACTGCTTTGCTCCAGCTTTCAGCCCATTCTGAATAAGACAAGGAATCTTCTGGCTTCCTTAATAAAATGATGGTCCCTCATTCCAAGGTTGGCGATGGGTTTCCCTCACTGTCATCAATAAAAAAAACTAGCAGATGCCTTTCCTTTGCTTGTTGTGGGCTACATTCGAGACACCCTGCTCCCAAAAGGGCAAGGTGCACGAGAGATGGACCTCCTGGACATATGCTCCTTCCCAGGCCAGCCTTGAGCACCAGGGTTTGATTTCATTCAGGGAATCAGAAAGGGGCACCTTACAGACAGACACAAAATTGTCAGGACCATGGCCCAACCGCACTCTCATGGGCCACCATCCACCAGCTGAGAAGATGGCACGGTCAGGAGGTGCCAGAAAGACCTACAACCTCTAGACACACAGCCATGGACCATTTCCTTCCCCAGGTCCCCTCCCCCAACTCCACAAGGCCAACCACTATTGGTCACACAAATAGAGCTGAGCTAGCACTCCACCAGAGCTGGGTTACTGACAGGGAGAGCTGGCCTTGCATCAAAATTAGAGAAAGAGAAGATTTTAGCAGGAATAGCTGCTTTCAGAATGGCTGAGTAAGGACTTCCAAAAAACTGTTCTTCCATAAAGGCAATGAGAACACTGGCCAAAAAAAATTATGAAAATGAACTTTTTCAGAACTGTGGAAATTAACCAAATGCTTGCAACAATCTGAGAAACATTTATTCAAGAAAACAGCTGAATCTCAAAGAGAACAGTGAGCTTTGTACTATGTTAGCTTGCCCTAGTCCCATTCCCCCATTCATCTCTGCAGTAGCTTGAAAACCAACACCTTCAAAATCACAGTAGCCATGAAAGCCAGCAGCCTAGCACCCACTGGAGGGGTCAGATTGGGTTTGGGGCTCACCAAAACCCCATCTCCTGACATGTCATCATTTGACCTGTGTGGTAGCCCCCTGGAAACGCCCACTTGCAGGGCTTGTCTTTATTTGACCTCAATCAGACCTTACTTATTTTCAACAAGTTGGAAACAATCAGTGGCAATTGTTTAACATCACAGCTGCCTGAGACAGTGTTTCCAGTTGAGACAAACAAGAAGTTGACAAAAACATAAAAGGAAAAGATGGGGAATAAGATGCCCACAGGGGGCTTTGAAATGCCCTGGCAGAGTCCTGGGAATGTAGAAATTGAACATCACTAATAGAAGGACATTTAGGAGATTCACAAATAGGTGGAAATTAAATAACCCACTCCTAAATCACCAATGGGTCAAAGGAGAAATCACAAGATAAATTAGAAAATACTTTCAGATGAATGAAAATGAAAATACAACATTCTAAAATTTATGAGATGCAATGAAATAGTACTTAGAGGAAGTTTATACCTGTAAATACCCACATTAGAAGGAATATCTCAAGTCAATAACTTAACCTTCCACCTTAAGAAACAAGAAAGACAAGAGCAAGCCAAAGCAAGAAGAAGGAAGGAAACAATCAAGATTAGAGCAGAAATAAATGAAAGCATATAAAATAGAAAAATAATAGAGAAAATTAACAAAACCAAAAGTTGGCTCTTTGAAAAGATCAACGCTTTGATAAGCTTTTAGCTAGAGTGAACAAAAAAAGAGAGAGAAAGAGAGAGAGAGAGAAGATCCAAATTACTAGAATAAAAGTGGTGGTGTGGGAGGAATTGGGAGATTGGGGTTGACACATATACACTGTTGACACTATGTATAAAATAGAGAACTGAGGGGAACACACTGTATAGCACACGGAACTCTACTTAATGCACTGTGGTATCCTAAATGGGAGGGAAATCCAAAAGGGAGGGGATATATGTATATGTATGGCTGATTCATTTTGCTGTGCAGTAGAAGCTAACACAATATTGTAAAGCAACTACACTCTAATGAAAATTAAAAAAAAAACAAATTACTAGAATAAGGAATGAAAGAGGAGACATTGTTACTGACCTTGTAGAAATAATTCAAAAAGAATTATGAAATACATGAACAATTGTATGCCAACAAATTAGATAAGTTAGATGAAACAGACAACTCCTAAAAAGACACAAACTACCAAAACTGACTCAAGAAGAAATAGAAAACGTCAATAGAATTATAACAAGTTAAAGATATTGAATTAGTAATTTTTTTTAAACTAACCCCAAAGAAAAGACAAGCCAAGATGGCTACACTGGTAAATTCTACCAAACATTTAAGGAATAATGAATGCTAATCCTTCACAAACTCTTCCAAAAAAATAAAAGAGTAGTGAACACTTCCCAACTCATTTTACGAAGCCATTCCTACCCTGAAACCAAACCAGGCAAAGATATCACAAGAAAACTATAGACTAATATCCCTTATGAATATACATACAAAAATCCTTGACAAAATACTAGCATATCAAATCCAGCAATATAGAAAAAGGATTATATACCATGACCAAATGGCAGGTATCCCAGGAATGCATGGTTAGCTCAAAATACACAAATCAATCAATGTAAGACACCATATTAATATAATAAATGATAAAAACCATGTGATAATCTCAATAGATTCAGAAAAACCATTTGGCTAAATCTAACAACTTTCATGATTAAAAACTCTAACAAGGTGGAGTCTAGAAGGCAGTGTGGGAGGAAGCAGAGCTGGCGTATCCCCACAACTAGGGTGCCTGCCGGCCGCTGGTGGGGAACTCTGACGCCCAAGGAGACCGGGGGAATCCCCAAGTGAACTGGTAGGATGTGGGGGGACAGAGGGGGGAGGAGAGGTGGAGGCCAGACAGGATGGGCGCACCTGAGGCCGGGGAGATCAGGAGAGGCAGGTGGGAGGGACTCTCTGGAAGAGCGGGAGAGGAGCGGGAATGGGCCATCACCTGGCCCACTGGGCCGGGGAGCCTGCTGAATTCCCAAGCCAGTACCCTGCCCTCCAAGGCCCCCTCCAGGCCACGTGGGTCCTGGTGGCATAGGAGGGAGGCCGGGGAGATCAGGAGAGGTAGGCGGGAGGGGCCCTCCCAGACTGGAGGAGCAGGAGAGGAGACGAGGGCAACTGCCCCACCCACTCGAGCCCAGGAAGCCTGCTGGGCTTCCAGGTGAGGTCCCTGCCCTCTGAGACCAGGGGTGGGGGGCACGCCAGGGCCCCTTCTGTTCCTTGAGCCTAAGCCCCACCCCCCACAGCCCCCAGCGCCTTTTCCAGCCCTGTGGGTCCTGAGCATTGGCCCCTCCCACCACCTAAACCTCACCCTCGCTTAGGCCCCGCCCTCCACAGCCAAGGCCTTCCCCTCCTTTTTTTTTTCTTTTTCTTTTCCCTTCTCTTTTTTACTGTTGTGCTACTGATGTACCTTCCGGTTGTTGACTCATCTATATTTTTATTTTTATATTCTTTCTAACATATCTGTTAGTTTCCTAGTCTAATTTTATTTTTTACTTTGTTATTGTTCTTTTTTTTTTTTGCCACCCCACATGGCTTGTGTGATCTTGGTTCATGAGCCTGGGGTCAGGCCAAAACTCCTGCGGTGGGAGCTCTGAGTCTGAACCACTGGACTAACAGAGAACCTCAGACCCAAGGGAATATTCACCGGAGTAGGGTCTCCCTGAGATCCTCATCTTGGCACCAAGACCCAGCTTTAACCAACAGCCTACAAACTCCAGTGTTGGAAGCCTCAGGCCAAACAACCAGTAAGACAGGAACACAATCCCACTCATTAAAAAAGAAAAAAAAAAAAAGAGACAGCAAAAAAATATGTCACAGATGAAGAAGCAAGGTAAAAACCTACAAGACCAAATAAATGAAGAGGAAATAGGCAATCTACCTGAAAGAGAATTCAGAGTAATGATAGTAAAGATGATCCAGAATCTCAGAAATAGAATGGAGGCACAGATTGGGAAAATACAGGAAATGTTTAACAAAGATCTAGAAGAACTAAAGAACAAACAAACAGAGATGAACAACACAATAACTGAAATGAAAAATAAACTAGAAGAAATCAATAACAGAATAACTGAGGCAGAAGAACGAATAAGTGAGTTGGAAAACAAAATGGTGGAAATAACTGCTGAGGAGCAGAATAAAGAAAAAAGAATGAAAAGAATTGAAGACAATCTCAGAGACCTCTGGGACAACACTAAATGCATCAACGTTCGAATTATGGGGGTCCCAAAAGAAGAAGAGAAAAAGAAAGGGTCTGAGAAAATATTTGAAGAGATTATAGTGGAAAGCTTCCCTAACATGGGAAAGGAATAGTCACCCAAGTCCAGGAAGCACAGAGAGTCCCAAACAGGATAAACCCTAGGAAAAACACACCAAGACACATATTAATCAAACTAACGAAAATTAAATTCAAAGAAAAAATATTGAAAGCTGCAAGGGAGAAACAAAAAATAACATACAAAGGAATCCCCATAAGGTTATCAGCTGATTTTTCTGGGGAAACTCTTCAGGCCAGAAGGGAGTGGCAGGATATACTTAAAGTGATGAAAGAGAAAAAGCTACAAACAAGATTACACTACCCAGCAAGATCTCATTCAGATTTGGTGAAGTCAAAAGCTTTTCAGACAAGGAAAAGCTAAGAGAATTCAACACCACCAAACCAGCTTTACAACAAATGCTAAAGAAACTTCTCTAGGCAGGAAACACAAGATAAGAAAAAGACCCACAAAAACAAACCCAAAACAATTTAGAAAATGGTAATAGGGACATACATATCGATAATAACCTTGAATGTAAATGGATTAAATGCCCCAATCAAAAGACACGGACTGGTTGAATGGATACAAAAACAAGACCTATATATATGCTGTCTACAAGAGACCCACTTCAGATCTAGGGACACATACAGACTGAAAGTGAAGGGATGGAAAAAGATATTCCATGCAAATGGAAATCAAAAGAAAGCTGGAGTAGCAATACTCGTATCAGATAAAATAGACTTTAAAATAAAGACTGTTACAAGAGATAAGGAGGGACACTACATAATGATCAAAGGATCAATCCAAGAAGAAGATATAACAATTATAAATATTTATGCACCCAACATAGGAGCACCTCAATACATAAGGCAAACGGTAACAACCATGAAAGGAGAAACCAACAGTAACACAATAATAGTAGGGGATTTTAACACCCCACTTACACCAATGGACAGATCATCCAAACAGAAAATAAATAAGGAAACACAAGCTTTAAATGACACAATAGACCAGATAGATTTAATTGATATTTATAGAACATTCCACCCAAAAGTGGCAGGATACACTTTCTTCTCAAGTGCACAAGGAACATTCTCCAAGATAGATCACATCTTGGGTCACAAATCAAGCCTTGGAAAATTTAAGAAAATTGAAATCATATCAAGTATCTTTTCTGACCACAATGTTATGAGATTGGAAATCAATTACAGGAAAAAAACTGTAAAAAACACAAATACATGGAGGCTAAACAGTGCACTACGAAATAAGCAAGAGATCACTGAAGAAATCAAAGAAGAAATTTAAAAAATACATAGAAACAAATGACAATGAAAACACGACAACCCAAAACCTATGAGAGTCAGTAAAAGCAGTTCTAAGAGGGAAGTTTATAGCATATCAATCTCACCTCAAGAAACAAGAAAAATCTCAAATAAACAATCTAACCCTACACTTAAAACAACTAAAGAAAGAAGAACAAAGAAGACCCAAAGTCAGTAGAAGGAAAGAAATCATAAAGACCAGAGCAGAAATAAATGAAATAGAAATGAAAACAATAGCAAAGATCAATAAAACTAAAAGCTGGTTGTTTGAGAAGATAAACAAAATTGATAAACCCTTAGCCCGACTCATCAAGGAAAAAGGGAGAGGAAGCAAATCAATAAAATTAGAAATGAAAAAGGAGAAGTAACAACTGACACTGCAGAAATACAAAGGATTATAAGAGACTTCTACAAACAACTATATACCAAGAAAATGGACAACCAGGAAGAAATGGACAAATTCTTGAAAAGGTATAATTTTCGAAGACTGAACCAGGAAGAATTAGAAAATATAAACAGATCTATCACAAGTAATCAAATTGAAACCATAATTAAAAATCTTCCAAGAAACAAAATTCCAGGACCAGATGGCTTCACAGGCGAATCTATCAAACATTTAGAGAAGAGCTAACACCTATCCTTCTCAAACTCTTCCAAAATATAGCAGAGGGAGAAACACTCCCAAATTCATTCTACGAAGCCACCATCACCCTGATACCAAAACCAGAAAAAGATATCACAAAAAAAGAAAATTATAGACCAATATCACTGATGAACATAGATGCAAAAATCCTCAACAAAATACTAGCAAACAGAATCCAACAGCACATTAGAAGGATCATACACCATGGTCAAGTGGGATTTATCCCAGGGATGCAAGGGTTCTTCAATATATGCAAATCAATCAATGTGATACACCACATTAACAAATTAAGGAATAAAAACCATATGATCATCTCAATAGATGCAGAAAAAGCTTTTGACAAAATTCAACACCTATTTATGATAAAAACTCTCCAGAAAATGGGTATAGAGTGAAACTACATCAACATAATAAAGGTCATATATATGACAAACCCACAGCAAGCATCATACTCAACGGTGAAAAACTGAAAGCATTTCCACTAAGATTAGGAACCAGACAAAGGATGTCCACTCTTGCCACTCTTATTAACATAGTTTTGGAAGTCCTAGCCACAGCAATCAGAGAAGAAAAAGAAATAAAAAGAATACAAATAGGAAAAGAAGAAGTAAAACTGTCACTGTTTGCCAATGACATGATAGTATACATAGAAAATCCTAAAGATGTCACCAGAAAACTACTAGAACTAATCAATGAATTTGATAAGGTTGCAGGATACAAAGTTAATGCACAGAAATCTCTGGCATTCCTATACACCAACAACGAAAAATCAGAAAGAGAAATTAAGGAAACACTTCCATTTACCATTGCAACAAAAAGAATAAAATACCTAGGAATAAACCTGCCTAAGGAGGCGAAAGACCTGTATTCAGAAAACTATAAAACACTGATGAAAGAAATCAAAGATGACATAAACAGATGGAGAAATATACCATGTTCTTGGATTGGAAAAATCAATTTTGTGAAAATGACTATACTACCCAAAGTAATCTACAGATTCAATGCAATCCTTATCAAGCTACCAATGGCATTCTTCACAGAATTAGAACAAAAAATTTTACAATTCATATGGAAACCACAAAAGACCTTGAATAGCAAAAGCAATCTTGAGAAAGAAAAACGGAGTTGGAGGAATCAGGCTCCCTGACTTCAAACTATACCACAAAGCTACAGTAATCAAGACACTATGGTACTGGCACAAAAACAGAAATATAGATCAATGGTACAGGATAGAAAGCCCAGAGGTAAACCCACGCACATATGGGCACCTAATTTACAACAAAGGAGGCAAGAATATACAATGGAGAAAAGACAGTCTCTTCAATAAGTGGTGCTAAACTGGACAGCTACATGTAAAAGAATGAAATTAGAACACTACCTAACACCGTACACAAAAATAAACTCCAAATAGATTAAAGACTTAAATGTAAGAACAGACACTATAAAACTCTTAGAGGAAAACACTCTATGCCATAAACCACAGCAAGATCTTTTTTGACCCACCTCCTAGAGAAATGGAAATAAAAACAAAAATAAACAAATGGGACTTAATTAAACTTAAAAGCTTTTGCACAGCAAAGGAAACCATAAACAAGACAAGAAGACAATCCTCAGAATGGGAGAAAATATTTGCAAATGAAACAACAAAGGATTGATCTCCAAAATATACAAACAGCTCATGGAGCTCAACATCAAAAAAACAACCAATCCAGTTAAAAAATGGGTGGAAGACCTAAATAGACATTTCACCAAGGAAGACATACAGATGGCCAAGAGGCACATGAAAAGATGCTCAACATCACTAATTATTAGAGAAATGCAAATCAAAACTACAATGAGATATCACCTCATACCCGTCAGAATGGCCATTATCAAAAAATCTAGAAACAATAAATGCTGAAGACGGTATGAAGAAAAGGGAACCCTCTTGCACTGTTGGTGGGAATGTAAATTGGTGCAGCCACTATGGAGAACAATATGGAGGTTCCTTAAAAAACTAAAAATAGAACTACCATATGACCCAGCAATCCCACCACTGGGCATATACCCTGAGAAAACTATAATTCAAAAAGAGTCATGTACCACAATGTTCATTGCAGCACTATTTACAATAGCCAGGACATGGAACCAACCTAAATGTCCACCGACAGACGAATGGATAAAGAAGATGTGGCACATATATACAATGGAATATTAGCCATAAAAAGGAATGAAACTGAGTTATTTGTAGTGAGGTGGATGGACCTAGAGACTGTCATACAGAGTGAAGTAAGTCAGAAAGAGAAAAACAAATACCGTATGCTAACGCATATATATGGAATCTAAAAAAAAAAAATGGTACTGACGAACCTAGTTGCAGGGCAGGAATAAAGAGATAGACATAGAGAATGGACTTGAGGATACGGAGGGGGAGGGGGAAGGGTAAGCTGGGACGAAGTGAGAGTAGCATTGACGTATATACACTACCGAATGTAAATAGTTGGCTGGTGGGAAGCAGCAGCATAGCACAGGGAGATCAGCTCGGTGCTTTGCGATGAGCTAGAGGGGTGGGATGGGGAGGATGGGAGGGAGGCTCAAGAGGGAGGGGATATGGGGACATGTGTGTGCATATGACTGATTCGCTTCATTGTGCAACAGAAACTAACAAACACAGTATTGTGAAGCAATTATACTCCAATAAAGATCTATTAAAAAAAAAAACAAACTCTAACAAACTAGGAATAGAAGGGAATTTCCTCAGTATGACAATGGACATCTATGAAAACCCACAGCTAAAATCATACTTAATGATGAAAAACGGAACGCTTTGTCTGCTAGGATTAGGAATAAGACAAGGATGCCCACTCCCACCACTTCTATTCAACACTGTATTGGGGATTCCAGGGCAATTAGGCAAGAAAAGAAGTAAAAGGCACCCATTCACAGATGACGTAACCTTGTGTATGGAAAATACTGAGGAATCCACACACAACTTGCTACGAAGCTACAATAACCAAAACAGATTCATGAAGGCAGAAAGTAGAAGAGTGGGGGCCAGGGGCTGGGGAGAGGGAGGAATGCAGAGTTAGTGTTTAATGGGGACAGAGTCCCTGTTTGGCAAGATGAAAAAGTTCTGGAAATAGTGGTGATGGTTACACAGCATTGTGAATGTACTTACTGCCACTGAACTACACTTAAAAATGGTTAAAATGGTAAATTTTATGTTATGTATATTTTACCATAATTTTTTTAAACTGCTGGTGATTTAGCACAAGTCAAGGCCATGACCCCAAACTCTGCCAGTACACACTGGGCTCTTCACCACCATGCACTTGAGGGCTTGATGAAGCAGATAAATGATTAGTTTATTAAATCTTGAACACACATCTTTAATACTTAATGCAGAAAGCACTACTGCTGATTGTACAACACAGGGAATATAGCAAATATTTTATAATAACTCTAAATGGAATATAACCTTTAAAAATTATGAATCACTCTATTGTACACCTATAACTCATATATTGATATTGTATATCAACGATATTTCAATTTTTAAAAAAAAGCATTTCTGCTTCAGACTGAAGGGCTGTGTTGGCTCAAAAGAGCCCTGTGTGTGTGTGTGCGTGTATGCGTGTGCGCGCACGTGTGTGTGTGTGCGTGTGTGTGTGTGTGTGTGTACTGTGAGCTGAACCAGGCTCTGCTCTCAGGGAAATCAGCTTTGCTTGAAAGAACAGCTGGTTTTTCAGACTTAGGTATTGGGGAGACATTTTCTGAAAAATAAATTGTGAACCTGTCACTTCAAGGGAAAAAACTGAGTTTTTGTTGTTGATGATATGATTCAAACTTTCAAGCAAAAATGTAAAATTTAGAAAACCTGGATCTACCACTAGGAGCTTGACAGCTTCTGACACTCAGGGACGTTCTTGATGAGGTGGGTGCGGGTATTAATGAGTGTGGCATTTGATATTACATTATGAGTGTGGCGACACTGGGAAGGTCTGTGTAATTCAGGGAACCCCTATTTTCCAAATGGCCTCGTACAATCATGCTCAGATAAAAGGTCCACTCAGAATGTACGACAGACCAATGGATTTAATGTAACAGAACATGAAAATGAACCATTCATTGTGTGGTTTCAGATTCCACATTACAAGGAAACTTTGTGGACTTTTGGTGTAGCATCAAGGAAGAATATCCATGGGTATCTGAAAAGGCTGTTTAAATACTCCCTTTTCCAATGACATATCTGTGGAAGGCAAGACTCCCTTCATACAGTTCAACCAAAACATACTGTAACCGAGGACCCTATGGGGCCTTCTTGGGACAGACCCTCCCACCATGTCCTCCACCTGCCTCTTGTCTGTAGAAAAACTTTAGCCTCCTAGGCCTTCCCTGAGTTCCAAAGAATAAATTTAACTGGAGAAATGAAAAAAGGCTGAAAGAAAGGAAAATAGTCAAGCAAGACAAAACAATAAGTTTAGCCATTAAATAAAGTCAAGGGCCTTTCGTTCCTCCTCAAGGGCTATAGATGATATTCTGAGTCATGTCCTTTGAGCTGTTTTGCAGATACTGAAACCCCACCAGGTGGAAGAAGTTAACTGCATGCTGCCCACCAGCATGGAGACCCCAGACCAGTTGGAACCAGAAGGTTGATGATGCTGACTCCTGATGACCTCACCACCAACCAATCAGAAGAAGGTCCATGAGCTGACCACGCCCCCACATGCCTCTCCCCAGCACGTAGCCCCTTCCTCTTTTCCCTATAGAATCTCTGAGCAAAACCTAGAGAGTGAGGACTTGGTCCTTTGGGACATGAGTCCATCTTCTCCCCAGGACTGCCAGCTTCCTCAATAAAGCTGTCTTGCCTTTTACCCAACACTTGCCTCTCAGTATTGGAGTCTTGAGTGACAAGCAGCCGAACCCAAGTTCAGTAACAATACTACAACAGACAGAACACAAAGGCAGAGATTTACAAAATGTAAAACAATGCCACACTTATTTAATGTTTTTCTCATTGGGAACATATAATTATTTTCCATGAAAAGGTATTACTTATATCAACATGAAGTGAGTTTTTTATTGTTATTTTAACATATCCAATAAACATATGTTGAAGTCTCCCTGGTTTTAATTGTGAATACAGTAAACATCAAGAGATATAACTCACATAAACAAAAGCTCTTCGGGGTTCTCAAAGATGTTTAAGAGTTAAAAAGATCCTGAGACCAAAAGGTTTGAGAACCACTGGTTTCAATAGCTTACTGTGCTATTCTTTTAACTCTTCAGTTTTTGAAATGTTTTATAATCTAAAAGTTGGGAGGGGGGCTTTCCTGGTGGCACAGTGGTTAAGAATCCGCCTGCCACTGCAGGGGACACGGGTTCGAGACCTGGTCCAGGAAGATCCCACATGCCGTCGCAGAGCAACTAAGCCCGTGCGCCACAACTACTGAGCCCGCGTGCTGCAACTACTGAAGCCCGCGCACCTACAGCCCATGCTCTGCAACAAGAGAAGCCACCGCAATAAGAAGCCCGCCCACCACAACGAAGAGTAGCCCCCGCTCGCCGCAACTAGAGAAAGCCCGCGCACAGCAACAAAGACCCAACACAGCCAAAAATAAATAAATAAAATAAATTTTTAAAAAACATTTATTGGGCTTCCCTGGTGGTGCAGTGGTTGAGAGTCTGCCTGCTAATGCAGGGGACACGGGTTCGAGCTCTGGTCTGGGAAGATCCCACATGCCGCGGAGCAACTAGGCCCGTGAGCCACAACTACTGAGCCTGCGCGTCTGGAGCCTGTGCTCCGCAACGAGAGAGGCCGCGATAGTGAGAGGCCCACGCACTGCGATGAAGAGTGGCCCCCGCTTGCCGCAACTAGAGAAAGCCCTAGCACAGAAGCGAAGACCCAACATAGCAATCAATCAATCAATCAATAAATCTTTTAAAAAAAAACATTTATTAAAAAAAAAATGTTGGGGAGGGAATTCCCTGGTGGTCCAGTGGTTAGGGCTCTGTGCTTCCACTGCAGGGGGCGCAGGTTTGATCCCTTGTCGGGGAACTAAGATCCCGCATGCCGTGTGGCATGGCCAAAAAAAAAAAAAGAGAAAGAGCATTGAGGTACATGAGGGGAGAGAATGCAGTTCAAGTTCAGGTTCATCAAACCCTGGATGTTAACAATTTCCACCTCATCCCACTCAAAAAACAAATGCAACACTTTAATAGTGAATGGGTACACACAGCATTCGTCAGGCACGTGCAGGGGTTCATCAGCTTAACTGTCAGGACCGCCTTTAATGTAGGTGTTATTATGAATGTTATTCCCATTTTACAGGTGAAAACAGACACAGGGAGCTTGAGCAACTTGCCCAAGGTCACACAGCCGGCAGATGGGTCCAAACCCAGGCTGTCTAGCCTTGAGTTTGAGCACTTCACCACCACGGCCACCCACCCTTGCTGCTGAGAGACTGTCTGTGCACAAATTCACAGGAAGGAACTGCAGCGCAGCCCTGACTGTTGGCTTTTCTTTTGTGTGATGAGGGTGCCCCACTTAAGCTTGGATTTCCGAGGCATCCGCTTCACAGACAGCCGTCTGCGTAAATACCTGGCCAGCCAAACGCCCAGAGGAAGAGCCAGGCACCTCCCATACCAAGGCCCCTTTGTTTTAGAGATCTCGGTTGGTTTCAATTGCTGACCATTTGGGCCTCTTGTTTTTTCTCTTCCCTGCTTCAAATTCCTGCTCTTGCATTTTAAATTCGCCAGTGAAGAGTGAGCCCGAGAAACCCTGGGCCCCCATCCTGACCCAATAAAAGAGGAACCCTAGAGAAACCTTCTCTCTCTCCACCACCCGCGACCTCGCTGTGGGCCCCCAGATGGGCCCGGTACTTCCAGGGCCTGTAAGTGATAACCCTCGTCTCTTTCAAAGTTTCCCAGAGCTTGTTGCTGATGGCGTCTTACAATCATAAGAACCACAAGGGCCGGCGCAGCCACAGCATTGGTTATGGATGCGCTGAGACGAGCACACGACACACAGACCACACAGGGTGGTTAGTGTTGCCTTTTATTTTTTTTAAATAAGTAAATTTATTTATTTATTTATTTTTGGCCGCGTTGGGTCTTCATTGCTGCACGCGGGCTTTCTCTAGTTGTGGCGAGGGGGGGCTGCTCTTCATTGCGGTGCAGGGGCTTCTCATTGCGGTGGCTTCTCTGTTGTGGAGCATGGGCTCTAGGGCGCACGGGCTTCAGTAGTTGTGGCTCACAGGCTCAGTAGCTGTGGCTCACGGGCTCTAGAGCGCAGGCTCAGTAGTTGTGGCGCACGGGCTTAGTTGCTCCGCGGCATGTGGGATCTTCCCAGACCAGGGCTTGAACCCGTGTCCCCTGCATTGGCAGGCAGATTCTTAACCACTGCACCACCAGGGAAGTCCAGTATTGGCTTTTAAATACTATTAGTGTGTAATGTATTTTTTTTCAGGCCACCCCGTGCAGCTTGCAGGATCTTAGTTCCCCAACCAGGAATTTAACCTGCGCCCTCGGCAGTGAAAACTGGGAGTCCTAACCACTGGACTGGCAGGGAACTCCGTATTAGTGTGTAATTTAATGATAATTTTCTGGTATAGCCTTCCGTTTGGCCCTTATATTTACTTTTAAAAAATACTCTTATTGAAAAAGTGATGTCACAGCATTAAAAAGAAAAATGATGCTATCCTCATATAACACTATTTTCACTGTTGTATAATCTGCTTATATCAACACACATTTTAGAATTACCTGTGTGACAATATATTTAAAGTGATGAAAGGGAAGAACCTACAACCTAGAATACTCTATCTGGCAAGGCTCTCATTCAGATTCAACGGAGAAATCAAAAGCTTTACAGACAAGCAAAAGCTAAGAGAATTCAGCACCACTAGACCAGCTTTGCAACAAATGTTACAGGAACTTCTCTAAGTGGAAAAGAAAAGGCTACAACTAGAAACAAGAAAATAACACATGGAAAAGCTCACCAGTAAAGGCAAGCACACAGTAAAGGTAGGAAATTATCCACACACAAATATGATATCAAAACCAGCAATTGTGAGAAGGGGAGAACACAAATGCAGGATATTGGAAATGCATTTGAAATTAAAAGACCACCAACTTAAAACAATCTCGTTTATATATAGACTGCTATATTGAAACTTCATGGTAACCACAAACTGAAAATCTGCAATAGGTACACACACAAAAAAGAAAAAGGAATCGAAACACAACACTAAAGTTAGTCATCACATCAGAGGAGAATAGAATTACCTGTGTGAAAATTATTTTGTATCCTGATTTTTCGAGGCTGCAGGACAACAAAGGTTTTTTTCCTTTTCCTACACAGTCTTCGTTATGCTGATTTTGAACAGTGTTTGCCACGATCTGTACTGTGCTGAGGAACTTTACGTACTAAACAATTATCTTTTAATGACATTGGGTTATTTTAGATTTTGCCATTGTCCATACACTGCAAAGAATTTTCTTGTGCCAAAGGGTTTTACCTCAGTTAAATCACTCCCATGCGATTAATTCCCAGTCAAGAAATAGCACTTCTAAAGATGGTTCTTGTAATGTATTCTGTGTCTCTCGTCTCATTTTTTTTTAACATTTTTGTTTGAAAAGTTTAAACTTTAATAGAAAAGTTGAAAGAATTACACACTGGGTACCTACTGTCTTGATTCCACAACGATCATTTCACATAGCCAGCCAGCTACCTACCCAACTTCTACCCGTCAATCTATCTTATTTTTATGAATCTCAAAATAAGTTACAAATACCAGTACATTTCTCCCCACAAAAGACTTCAGCATGCATTTCATTAACTAGAGTTTAAGCTCAATATTTTTTTATGGTTCTTCTGAAGTAAAACTTACACACAATAAAATGCATGGAATTTGCTGATTCCTGGCAAATCCACACATCTGTGCCACCCAAGTCCCAATTAAGGTACAGAATGTGATTGTTATTCCAGAAGGTTCCTTCATGCGCCCACCCACCCCACCAGAGGCCGCCGTTGTTCTGATTCTCCTCTACTGCAGGTTAATTTTGCCTGTTTGCCTTCTTAGAACTTCATATAAATGGAATGATACAGTAGGTGTACTTTTGGGTAAGGCATAACAGGTTTTAGATTCATCAGTGTTGCTGCATGCATTAACACTTCTTTCCTTTTTTTTGCTCAGTTGAATTCCATGGTATGAATATAGCAGAGTTTATCCATTTTCCTGTTGATGAACACCTGGGCTTTTTCTAATTTGAGGTTATTATGAATAAAGCTGTGCTGTGGACTGAATGTTTCTGTAGCCCCCAAAGTTCATATGTTGAAATCTAATCTCTGGTGTGATGGTATGGAGGTGGGATCTTTGGGAGGTGATGAGGTCATGAGGGTGCAGCCCTCACGGATGGGATCAGCGCCCTTATAGGAAGAGGCCTCTTTCCATGTGAGAATTCAGCCCAGAGGAGGGCTCTCACAGAACCTGACCTGGCTTCAGACACCCCGCCTCCAGAACCGAGAGAAATAAAGGTCTGTTGTTGATAAGCGCCCCTCACCTTCCGTCTTTGGTACTTTGTTACAGCAGCCCGAACTGACCAGACAAGCTGCTATGAAGATTCCTGCAAGGGTCTTTTTGTGAACATATCTTTTCATGTTTTTCTTGGTAAAAAACCTAAAAGAGCAATTGCTGGCTTATAGAGGAGTTGTATATTTAGTTTTATAAGAAACTCCAAGCTCTTTGACCAAGGAGTTGTAGCATTTTACGTGCCCATCAGCAGTTGCTATGATGTTGCCTAAACTCCATCTTGTTAGTTTTAACCATTCTGACAAGTGTTGTAATGGTAGCCCATTGTGGTTTGTACTTTTATTTCCTTGATGTCTAATGATGCTGAACAATTTTTCATGTGTTTTTTGACCATTTGTATGTCTTCTTTTGTGAAGTGTCTGTTCAAATCATTTGCCCATTTCCTTCTCTTTTTCTATTGATTTATTTTCTTTATTTTTTTGGCTGTTTTGGGTCTTCGTTGCAGTGTGAGGGCTTCTCTCTAGTTGTGGTGTGCGGGTTTTCTCTCTCTAGTTGTGGCACACGGGCTCCAGGGTGCATGGACTCTGTAGTTTGTGGCACGTAGGCTCTCTTGTTGAGGTACACGAGCTCAATATTTGTGGTGCGTGGGCTTAGTTGCCCCGCAGCACTTGGGATCTCAGTTCCCCGACCAGGGATCAAACCGTGTCCCCTGCATTGGAAGGCAGATTCTTTACCACTGGACCACCAGGGAAGTCCCTCATTTGCCCATTTCTTAACTGAGTTGTTTTTTTATTGTTGAATTTTAGGAGTTCTTCACATATTCTGGACCCCAGTCTTTTGACAGATTTGCATTTTACGAATATTTTCTCGCAGTCTGTGGCTTGCTTATTTCTTTTCTTTTTTTATAAATTTATTTATTTATTTATTTATTTACTGCGTTGGGTCTCCGTTACTGCACACAGGCTTTCTCTAGTTGCGGCACGTGAGCTTCTCATTGCAGTGGCTTCTCTTGTTGCGGAGCACGGGCTATAGGTGCATGGGCTTCAGTAGTTGTGGCTCACGGACTCAGCAGTTGTGGCTTGCAGGCTCGGTAGTTGTGGCACACAGGCTTAGTTGCTCTGCAGCATGTGGGATCTTCCCGGACCAGGGCTCTAACCCATGACCCCTGCATTGGCAGGCAGATTCTTAACCACTGTGCCACCAGGGAAGCCCCTTACTTATTTTTAATGAAGCATTTTGATGAGCAGAACTTCTTAATTTTAATGAAGTTGAATTTTCTTTAATGGTTATTGCTTTCTGTGTACTTTCTAAGAAATCTTTGCCTACCCCCAAGTCAACAAGATACTTTTCTATTTTTACTCCTAGAAGGTTTATAGTTTTAGTTTTACATTTATGTCTAGGCTCCATCTCAATTTAATTTTGAGTAAGATGTGAGGTAGGGACGAAGGTTCATTATTTTCCACATGGGTATCTAGTAATTTCAGAACTGTTTGTTGTAGACTTTCTTACCTGCATTAGATCACTTTAGTGCCTTTGTTGAAAATCAAGTGATAGTATAAATGGGGGTCTAGTTCTGGGTTCTCTATTTTGCCCCAATGATGTATTTGTCTATTGTTTGCCAGTACTATGAAGTCTGATTGCTGGAGTTTTATGGTGAAACCATAAAACTTGAAACCCAGTAACGTTGAGTCTTCCAACTGTTCTCTTTCAAGAGAGCTTTGGATATTCTATGTCCTTTGCATTTCCACATTTTATTTTATTTATTAACTTTTTTTAATAATGCATTCCAGGACTGGAAGATTCATTGGCCAGCCCTTTTTTTTTAAAAAAAAATATTGATTGATTGATTGGCTGCGTCAGGTCTTAGTTGCAGCATGCAGCATCTTTCGTTGCAGCACACAGGCTTAGTTGCCCTGAAGTATGTGGGATCTTAGTTCCCTGACCAGGAATCGAACCAGCGCCCCTTGCATTGCAAGATGGATTCTTAACCACTGGACCACCAGGGAAGTCCCTCCATACACATTTTTTAAACCAGTTCATCAACTGCTCCAACCAAAGCTTGCTGGGATTAGGGTTGGGATTTTGCATTAAAGCAGTAGATCAATTTGGGAAGAACTGACCTCTCGACAATATTGGGTCTTCCAAATCATTGAACATGATATATCCTGGTATATATTTAGGTCTTCCTTAATTTCTCACACCATGTCATTGTGTATGTGCATGTATGTGTACATGTGTGCAGCTTATTCATTATTAAAAGCATAAAATTTCATTGTAAAAAAAATGGAAAGTACAGAAAAGTAGATACAACAAACAGAAAAGAAAAAAACCCCACAGTCTGCGCTGTCGCTCAGCGACCCCCACTGCTAACAGTCAGGTGTGTTTTTTCCCAGTCCCCTTTCTATGCATAGCTTTTGTTTGTTTCATGTGGCTTGTTAGTAGTGTATATAAAGTTGTGAGCCTTGCATTTATGACTCAAGCATGCTGTAGCAAACCCTGTTGGCGCCTGCCCACGTGCCCTGGGTCTTCCCCGAAGATGGTTCCAACACCTGTTTCTTACATCTCTGCCTGAGGCGTCTCCAGTCCTGGAGGCTGCTTGGGTGGTGCACGGAGCTGCCAGAAGCACTGGGGAGCTGATGTCACAGGAGCAGCCCTCCAACACGGAGACGGGACGCTGCATGGACCTCGGTGGAGTGTCCCCTGCCGTCTCTCCCGGGTCCTCCCCTCCCGGTCCTCTCCCGTCCCCCCTCAAGGGGACCACGCTGAGCCTTGGGCCAGCTTTGGTGGGAACCCACGCTAAGATGCATTTCCCTGGGTTAGGGTTAGTCTTAATTCTCCGGAAACATCACTTTCAGTCACTGCATAATATTCCATCCAATATATTGACCATTGTTTTCTCAACCCTTCCTTCTTTTTGGTGAGCTTTTCACTCTCAAGAGTTGTACATGATGATTTTTGGTATCTAGAGTAATTTCCTTAGGATCGTTTCTTGGAACAGGAATTTTTTTTTTTTTTAAGGCTCTGAATTCGTTCTGCCAAAATGCTCTTCTGAAAAATTAAACCAATTTAGAGTCTTCCCAGTAGGATATAAAAGTGCCTGTTTTATCATATGCTAAGTGGCCCATATCTTCTAAGAGGAATTAGCATCTACTCTTAGTTTATGTAATGGAAAAATTTTTAAATCTGAGTGATTTTTTTCCATTTCAGGTGATTCAGGAAGAAAACAGACACACCACTGATTTCCACAGCCTCCTCCTATGTTTCTCTTGTGCAGAAAATAGCTATTATTTTTATCAGGAGGTGCTGGTCAGAACGCCCCCGGAAGGGGGGGCAGCAGCACCCACAAAGGTAACAGCTTCTGGGCCGTGAGTCGGGTCTGTCCTACATTCGGAGCAACCCAAGGACGCCTCACCGAGCGCCAGGATTTGAGCACAAATTGCTGTTTCGTTTTTCAGGTATTTTTTCATTTGGCTGAAGAAACGTAATAAGGTGAGAAAACATGTGTAGCTGAGAAATGTGGTTTAGGAAGAACAGATTATTAAAAACTAGCTCTTCACTTCGGTCTCCAAAGAATTCCCACAGAGTCAGTCTCTTGGCATCAATCTCATCCTGGATGAGCGAGACTTGACTTCACGTTTAATTGGTTTCCATGGTGAACAGAATAATGCCCCCCAAAGAGGTCCACATCCTGATCCTCAGAACCTGAGAATGTTACCTCGCAGGGCAAAAGGGACTTTGCAGATGGGGTTAAGTTAAAGACGGGGAGATGCTGGAGGGGGCAGGGGGGACTCCATGTAATCACAAGGGTTCTGTGAGAGGGAGGCAGAGGGTCGGTGTAAGAGGAGCGAGGTGGTGGAAGCGGGTCAAGCTAGGCTGTGTGCTGCTGGCCGTGGAGGGGCCACGAGCCCAGGAGGCTGGCGCCTGTAGAAGCCAGGAAAGGCAAGAAGGGGATTCTCTCCCGGAACCTCCAGGAGGAAGACGGTCTTGCCCAAATCTTGATTTTAGGACCTCCAGAACCATAAGATAATAAATCTGCGTTGTTTTAAGCCACTACATTTGTGGTCATTTATTTGTTCTGCAGCCACAGGAAACCACTGCAGCTACTTTCTGCTCTCCAGATTATCAAAAACCCCCACAAACACGTCTCGATGGGAAAACCTCTCCTAGAAACACCACTTTCTTCAAATGTCCAGCAGAGTAATAATTACTTTTTTTAAAACTCCAACATGGATAGACCTAGAGATGATCATAGTACGTGAAGTAATTCAGAAAGAGAAAGACAAATATCATATGATATCACTTATATGTGGAATCTAAAAAAATGATACAAATGAATTTATTTACGAAACAGAAATAGACTCACAGACATAGAAAACAAACTTATGGTTACCAAAGGGGATAGCGGGGGTGAGGAGAGGTAAATTAGGAGTTTGGGATTAACAGATACACACTACTATATATAAAATAGATAAACAACAAGGACCTACTTTATGGCACAGAGAACGATACTCAATATCTTGTAATAAACTATAATGGAAAAGAATCTGAAAAAGAATATATGTATGTATAACTGAAACACTTTTCTCTACACTTGAAACTAACACACATTGTAAATTAACTATACTTCAATTAAAAAAAAAAACTCAACCAGCTTCCCAGACACAGCAACTCTGCGGAACCTGCCCAGAGACTGCCGACCCGGGACAGCATGTGCTGTCTGTGCAGACCCAGGACAGCAGCCCCAGCAACCCCTCTCTGTGCAAACAGAGTGGGCGGAAATGGGGTCAGATAGTAAAAGCTAGCAGTAAATTTAGGAGAAATGTTAATTCTACTACATATTAAAGATAAAATGGAGGGACTTCCCTGGTGGTCCAGCGGTTAAGACTCCCTGCTCCCAGGTCAGGGGGCCTGGGTTTGATTCCTGGTCAGGGAACTAGATCCCACATGCCGCAACTAAGAGCCTGCACGCTGCAACTAAGACCCGGCGCAGCCAAATAAATAAATACATATTTTTTAAAAAAACGGTAAAATGGACACCTTTACTCCAAGACATTGCCCGTTGGCTCCGTTACTGGGCTTCAGGTGTACGTGGCTGCACCACACTCGTTGGAGGGTACTGTGTAGACGCCCCTCTCCCAAGTCCATCCACAGGGATCCATCTGCCCTCTCCCGCGGGAGAAGGAGGGGAGCCCAGGTTGTGCTTGCTGTGAGTCCTTCCGTGGGTCTCAGCGCTGTCTCATGTCCACGTGGTCGTGTTCACGGGGGACCGCTGCCCACAGTTCCAATTTGATTCCTTTAGCCGGCCAATAAAGCAACATTAAGCACCTACTGTGTGCAAAGCATGCTGGTCACTATTCCTGCCAGCTCAGGGCCATTTAGGGGAGGCTGAAACATGCGTCACACTGCCGATACCTTGACTTAATTTCTGTTCTTTTCTTTTAAAAAATAAGCTTTAGATTGTGAAAGACGTGCTGTCCCTTGGGCTCCCCTCGCTGGCCCGGTGCGTCTGCACACGTGTCCCCCAGCCCTCCGGTGGGGCAGAACCAACCTGCAAAGCCAGCTGAGCCTGTCCAGGGCTGTTCTGTTGTTGGCTGGCCAGTTTTATTTTTTTTTACTTTTTTAAAGTTTATTTAATTTTATTCATTTATTTAATTTTTGGCTGCATTGGGTCTTCGCTGCTGCGCACGGGCTTTCTCTAGTTTCGGTGAATGGGGGCTACTCTTCGTTGTGGTGCGCGGGCTTCTCATTGCAGTGGCTTCTCTTGTTGCAGAGCACAGGCTCTAGGTGTGCAGGCTTCAGTAGTTGTGGCACACGGGCTCAGTAGATGTGGCTCGTGGGCTTTAGAGCGCAGGCTCAGTAGCTGTGGCGCACGGGCTTTGTTGCTCCGCAGCATGTGGGATCTTCCCGGACCGGGGCACGAACCCGTGTCCCGTGCATTGGCAGGCAGATTCTTAACCACTGTGTCACCAGGGAAGCCCTGGCCAGTTTTAATGTTGCTGTTTTCTTGGAAACTGCTGAGCCCATGTCTGACGACAATCAGAGTTTCCAGACTTCCTCTTCCTCTTGTATCAATTCTGGTAAATCTGGGTTTTGTTTTTTTAGGAATTGGCCTTTTCATTCAAATGTTTTAATATGTTGGTATAAAGCTGTTCATAAAGTTCTCTTGTTCCTGCTCTCTAAATGTTTTTTATTTATATCATCTATTTGAAACTTTTGGGGTATTTTTTTTCCTTGGTCATTCTTTGCTGAAGGATTTTCATTTTTTCTTGAGTGGCTTTTCAAGAGCCAGGATGGGATTGGTGGTGTTGATCTTTTTTATTGTCATTTCTGACTTTCTGGTGCCACGTCTGGTGCCAACCTGCCTCAGTGCGGTACCTCGTCAACCAAAAGGTGAATGAAATCACAGGGAGAATTCACTCAGCAAATGATTGAAATTGATTAAATGATTTAAATTGTGAGATGAAGATGGTCTTCTGTGTTTTAGCTTTTTTAATGTTCCAGCAATTTAAACAGTTACTATGTACGATAAGATTACTATTTTAGAATGACTGGTTAATGAATGAAACTCATGTATGATGGCACCTGTTAGCACTCGAAGGGAAAGTCTGGGCAATTCACCTCCGCTCAGCCTCTCCGTATACTGTACGCAGGTGGATTAACCGTTGCCTCTTTGGGAAGTCATGAAACACACTCACAAAGCGTCCTGGACAGTCCAGTCAGGATGACGCAGGGCCAGCGAAAGGTCCCCCGGCCTGGGGACCTGCGTGTCCCCCCGGTGCTCACCTGCGTGGTGAGCTTGGGTTTTCTCCTCGGCCACAGGTGAGAGTTTGGATTTGGAGTCGACGAGCCCATGGTTGTCAACTTGGCTGTACCAGCTGCCACTGCAAAACCGCAGCACACCTCAGTCTCAGAAGCTGCCACGGGGCCTCGCCCTCCTTCGGGCCCGGTGGGAAGTGGCCAGCGCTGCTGGACTGAAGTCCCCCCACTTCCGGAGGCCTGGAGGACGAGGATAATCCCTCCACTACGTGCAGGCCTCGAGATGCCACCGTGCAGGTGATGTCACATCACACTGGGCCCCAAACCGCACACCCAGTCCTGTCTCTGCCTCGCAGGGATCAGGTCTTGATGATCTTAGTCTGTTCTGACGGAGCCCGAGGTGTCAGCAGAGCTGGCCGAGGCCCCTCCTGGCCTTGCTGCCCACGCCAAGGCCCGTCCCCATGCCCCCCACACCCCAGTGTCAGCCCAGCGTCACCCCCTCCTGTGGGTCAGGTCAGCCCAGCACAGGATCCGGGCCCCCGGCTCTGCACCCCTGGCGCTGGGCGGATGCCGCTGCATTGCTCCGTCATCCGTGTAGCCGTCGCGGCCACGTCTCCTTCCCTGCAGCTCTCCCTTCTCCCCTCGCAGCGCTCAGCGCCTCCAGGCCCCCCACTGCAGCCCCGCCGGGGGCCTGGGTCTCCCCTGAACTTGGTGCTGTAGGGGCACGGGGAGGGGGGCCCACTCAGTCCTAAAGGAACAAAGTCATCGATCCTGGTGCGTCTTCTGCTTCCTCAGCGTTTCCTCCATCGTGGGACCCGCCTCTGTGGAGGGGACGGAGCACGAATGTTCAGCACACTCGGCCTCGGGCCATAACATCAGAGCAGACACTAACCTGATGGAGGCGTCCTGTGAGTCAGGACCAGTCGATGCGCCTCTCTCCCCGCGAGCGTGCTCCCTGTCTGCCGTGGCCGGTTCTCAGCCGTCAGAGCTGGAGTGCCTGCCGCGTGCTCACGCCTCACCTGGAGGCGCCGCCCAGGTGAGCAAGCAGGTGGGAGGGGGGCACCTCCACGTGCGAAGACCTCCGACAGGCTGAGTGGGCCCCAGGAGGGGGAACTGTAACCTCTGACTCCCTCGGCCCGAAGGACAAAGTCCAGCCCCGACCTCCGGCCCACGTGCTGGGGTGACCCTCCCGCTGGCCTCCAGAGAGGACGGACAGGAGTGAGAGGCTGCTTTTGCAGAGCTGGTCTCCGCGTAGCCACTGCGGGGACAAGTGGCCAAAGGGCCAGAGACCGAGAGGCTCTGAGAGGGCACAGGGGAGGTCAGGACCCCCAGACGGGGAAGGAGGCCCCTCCCATTAGAGGCTGAGCCCTGCCCCAGAGGGCGAGGCGTTCGCAGGCCGAAGAGGTGACCAGAGCCCCTCCAGGCCTTCCTGACCCTGGTCCAGTCACCGGGACTTGGATTTCTTGCCCAGGGGCCACCTCCGGGGTCTGTATCCTGGGGGGGAGAACCACCCCAGGCCCGAGGGGCTGCTTGGTGCGGGGGCAGGGGGAGCAGGGACCCAGGCTGGGAAGGGCAGGGGGGGCAGGAGCCCAGGCTGGGAAGGGCAGGGGGGGCAGGAGCCCAGGCTGGGAAGGGCAGGGGGGGCAGGAGCCCAGGCTGGGAAGGGCAGGGGGTGCAGGGGGAGCAGGCCGGTGCCTCCAGCACCACCTTCCAGAGCCCCTCAGAACACCCAGATTCCCAGGTCCAACCTGGTCCCCGCTCTTTGTGGCTCGTTGGCTCGTTTATGACTCTCAAATATTCAGGCACAGCCGCCTGCCTGCACGTGTCCCGCCCGCCTTGCCGGCCCATGACGGGGGGGGGGGGGGCGGCGGTGGGTGGGCCGATGCTCCCTGCCGCCGGCCATCAGCGCCGCTCCCACCCCCACATCCAGTGAGGGGCTGAGCTCAGGGGGACCTTCCTGGGCCCCAGAGACAAGAGTGGAGCCGCTATCCCAGCAGAGTCAACACCGGGCAGACACCTGGGAGGCGCTCAAATGCCCGGGTGTGTTGGGGGGCCTGCACACCTGAGCGCCTGCTGTGTGCCCTCGTGAGTCACCTTCAAACCGTCCCTTCAGAACAATCCCAAAGATAAGCATCAGTATGTTACGGTATTATTATCTTTATTGCATTGGTGAGAACATTGGAATAGATTGAACGAAGGGGCTGGAAGACCCCTACTCCCTAGAGCCAGGTGACTACTCTGACCCTCAGTTTCCTCATCTCTGAGATAGAAATGACCACAACGACTGTAGTCCTGCGGAAGTGCTGAACCCAGCACACTCACAGCCCCCGAAGACAGTGCAAACCAGCAGGCTGCTATTACTATTACGACCTCCATACTCCAATTCCATTTCAAAAAACCTCCGGGACACAACTAAACACACAAAAAATACAAGGGCAAAGGATGCTGACCATAAAGGGAACGTGTCTTTGATCACTCGAAACACACTGGTCTTCAGGGACATGGTTGCGAGAGGCCCGCCTTGAACTCAGGACAACCTGACCGATGGCCAGCCCTGTTAAGAAGGGGACCCAGGGGCTTCCCTGGTGGCGCAGTGGTTGAGAATCTGCCTGCCAATGCAGGGGACACGGGTTCGAGCCCTGGTCTGGGAAGATCCCACGTGCCGCGGAACAGCTGGGCCCGTGAGCCACAATTACTGAGCCTGCGCATCTGGAGCCTGTGCTCCGCAACAAGAGAGGCCACGATAGTGAGAGGCCCGCGCACCGCGATGAAGAGTGGCCCCCACTTGCCGCAACTAGAGAAAGCCCTTGCACAGAAACGAAGACCCAACACAGCCATAAATAAATAAATAAATAAATAAATTAAAAAAAACAAAAAACAAAACTAGCTGTAAGAAGGGGACCCAGCTGACCAGGTTTTCTGAACACCGCACACAGCCAAGCTGGCCAGAAACAGCCGGCCCGAGGAGGGAGACGCTGAGTCATGGGCAGCTCCTGATGCCCACACTTCTAGAAACAGATACCCTGGGTTCCTTTGGAAAGCGGTTTCTAAAGAGGAGTTTGACTGGGCCGTCACGTACCAAGGACGGAGAGGAGCAGCCCTCAGAGCTGAGCTCAAGGCGGGCCGGGGAGGGGGCTGGGCCCTCCTTCCACCCTGGGGGCCCGGGGACCGGGGTTCCTCACACAACCGCTTCAGGCCTCTGTTTGTGTTTGGGCTCACGACGCGATCGCGAAAGGACCCCAAGGGAGATGGGGATCTTTTGGGGGGTGCATTTCTAAGGGTTCTGCGTAGCTCTGACCAGGGTGCCCTCTCCACCGGGGTCTCTGTGGGGATCTCCGCAGCCCCCTCTGCAGATCCTGGCGTGTTCTCCAAGATGAAGCAGGCCGAGGTCACCAGGGGACAGACACAGAGTCAGGAGGCCTCAGAGCAGAGGATCCCCGCCCCCATTGTGGGCGGCAGACCCAGCCTGTAGGGGGCCTGAGGGACAGGAGATGGGTCAGCGCCTCTCTGTGGGCCACTTTCTTCATTTGCATAAAAGGAAGCAGCAAGAGGAACTTGGGAGGATTCTAGAAGACTCACCACAGGACCCTCTGCGATCGAGGTCTGGACAGGGGCAGTGGAACCTGAAACCTCGGGACTGAGGTCGGCCCCCCCAGCTTCCATCTGCGTCCTAAGTGCACAGACCCCTTACAGTTAGCAGGTCACCTCCTGGTGCCTGCTTTCCAGACGCCCGTCCTCGGAACGAAAGAGCTGATTCCGCCCCAGACAACCTAAAAACAGAACAGCCAGGGACAGGGGTGCTGGGCAGGTGCTCTTTCCAGGCCTGAGAGTGGGGAGCAACTGCTTCTGGAGACATTCTTAGGCCCAAACACAACAGCTCTCAACGGACTGTGTGCGGGAAACACCTCCTGCTGACCCCAGGCTGGAGCTGGCGGGCCTGGGGCCTCGAGGGAGGACGGACTCCTGCATCCTGGATCCACCTGGGTGTGTCAGTGGGTTCTAGAAGCCTGTGTTCTCACAGTAGAAACTGCCATCAGCAGCACATCTTCCCCGTTTCTGACTGTGGCGTTATCGTGCCCGGACCCACGGTGAGGACGCCCTGCTGCATGGGTTCGGGGTTGTCTAATGGCCAGAAGCTTGGGGCCGCAGGGACTCAGCACCAGGCGGGAACGGGGTCCCCCCACTGGGGCCCCTGCTGTCACCGGAGCCTGTGCTGGGAACCTGGGGCAGTCCTGTGTCCCTCTGTTCTCCGCTCCCCCGACTCCCTGGCCTGGCTGCTATGTGAGCAGCTGCACTTGCTTGCTCTGTGCCCATCTGCAGCTCTGCCCCGTGACAGAGGTCTGCCGGGTCAGACCCCACACTTGCCTGCTTACCCCTGCCATTCCCAGCAGCCTCTCTCTCCAACAGCTTCCTCCCTTTCCACTTCAGCTCTCTCCTGCCAGCCTGCAGGCATTGCCCCCTCAAGGAACCTTCCCCCGCCGCCTGCCCTGCTGGGTGGTCCCGATAGCCTCCCCCTTCTCCTCTTGCCCCGGGGTGTGGGACCCGCCACCAGCCATGCCCCTGAGGAGGGGGCTTACATCCCAGTCCCCTGCATCCCCTGCGCCCAGCTCGGAGCCGGGGCTATGCTCAGACTACAGTGAACAAACAGGCGGTTAAAGCAAAATGAAAGCGTCCATTTAAAAAAAAACAGTGGTTACTCTTAGAAACTGAGAAGAGGTGGGACTTTCCTGGCGGTCCAGTGGTTAGGACTCTGTGATTCCACTGCTGGGGGCCTGGATTCCATCCCTGGTCGGGGAACTGAGATCCCACATGCCGTGTGGCACAGCCGCAAAAAAAGAAATTGAGAAGAGGTGTGGGGTGTCGGGAGTGAGGAGTGGGTAGTTTTTTAAAATAAATGTGTGTTAACTGACTTTAAAAAAACCTTAAAAACCCTCATGCCTTCCACTGACATTATTTGAAATGTGAAATTAAATTCTGCGACCAAAGACAAATCAGAGCTGCAGACACAGACTGCTTATCTCCAAGTCTGCTTATCTCGTGCAGGGGGCCCCACGCCCCAGGAGGATCTCAGCCTAAACTAGTCTGCAGTGATGGGTCCCACTTTATTCCAGCCCCCTCCTCCTCGAGAGCTGTGGTCACTTGGGCTAAAGACAAATTTTTGCCAAAGTATGAGTTTGTGATGGTCAGTGGGCTTCGGTGAGCTCTGCTCTCCTTCACCCGAACTTCTGTGGCCACAGAGACTGATCCCAGCTGGAAACAAGACCCAGACTGGGGAGGGCAGGCGTGTGCAGTTCTGAATCAGGTAGGATGCCGGCAGGGCTCAAACCCAGCCTCCAGCAAACACTCACACTGCACTCCTCTGTGAGCCAATCAGGACCGGGGCCGGAATTCGGGGGACAGATCAGCCCAGCCCCCGCCCTCAGGGAGTTTGCACTCTTATGGGGAGACATAGTTACAGACTGTGGTTAGTGCTGTGAACAAAGCAAATAGGGGCCGAGAAAAACAGACGAAGCTTGGGGCACCTCCTTCAATGTGCGAGTGAGGAAACTTGCCCCTCGCAGCCTGTCCAATATCCATTCTCTTCTCCTCCCTTTTAACACAACTCCAGTATTGGTGGTGCAGCCATGAGCACAGCTCCGAAAATGTTCCTCATTTCCCCCTGCAATGGGGTTTGCCAATGAGATATAAATGACAGGCTGAGACTTCCAGAAAAGTTCCTTAGAGAGGGCGGCCTCCATTAAGAAATGCTCTCTTCCTCGCTCCATTCTTCTTCTTCCTGCCTGAAATATGGTTGTGATGGTTGGAGCTCCAGTGGCCATTTTGTGACATGAAGTGACCTTCTCAAACAGTGTTTGGGAATCCAAAGTTTAAACAGCAGGTAAGTTCTAGAGCCAAGCATTGGACTTTTGATTCTAAAACCTATATTCCTCACCCTCTCCAACCCCTTCCCTCTAACACACACACACACACACACACAACCCTAAGATGGAAAACAGGGGGAGCCTTTCCATGTTAAGGAGACCTTCTTGTGGGATGGAAGCCTCCTATGACTGCAGGGAAAGTTCTTGCCCATGTGAGTTCGGCCTCAGGCAGAGGAAGCAGACAGACCAGATGACAGCAATTCTTGTTCTACTAAGAGCTCTAAAATCAAATTCCCAATTCTCCTCTGTGACTACACCAGATAGAATTACACAGTGCCAGCAACTTATAAATAGAAGAAAATAAATGGGGAGAAACCAGCAGATTAAGCTGTAAGCCACCGGGAGAAATCAGAGGGTGGAATTTGCTTGGTTGCTTTTTCTTGCATCCTGCCAACACCGTGGCTGGAATTCTCTGTGCTCTGCATCTGCTGTGTATGGTCCCCCGTGAGTCTCTGGCTCCATCCCCTTCTCACGTCAGCTGAATCCGAGGTGACAATGCAGAACATCGTGCTCTGGAACCTCGTCTGCACTTTCGAGTCTGCTTAGGACGCTGAGTCCATAGAATGAGACGAATCAGGAGACATGTGGTCACCTCGATGGTCTGTATTTTGTGGCGCCATTCCTGCAGATGAGGGTCCCACAGAGAGCAGCCCCAGGCAGACCCCAAGGTAAGCGGGGTGGCGGAACACCAAGTTCATGGCCAAGTCAGCAAAGGGATGCGTTTTCTCCTCCAGCACCATTTCTGACTTGCTCTTAACCAGGAATCAGATGCTCACTCGTCTTTGCAAACGCACTTAAAGTGCACGGGACGTCGACATGAAGCAAACCGAAGGGGAGACAAATTTAAAAAGAAAAGATCCAGTGCTTTGTCTCCGGAGCTGCGGAACTCTTCTGATGTGCAGAAGAGACACAGCTGTGATCTTTTTTTGATTGCATTGCTCCGCCACACAGAAGGCGACATTGAAATACGTCAGGCGACATGGTGAGAGCCAGGAAAAGCTCATCTTCCCTGCGATGCCCCCGCAATCATTGCCCAAAGAGACGTCTGCTGGGGACAAGTCTCAAGTAGCCCAGCCTGCATCTCAGGCCTGCGAGTTTCTTTTCTTTTTTTTTTTTCATGGAAGAATGAGGACTGTTTTCCTCTTTTTTTTTTGGTCTGCGAGTTTCTGAGCAGGACAGAGAGCCTGCCCCGTGAAAGCCTTGGGCACGGGCTCCAGGAAGGGTCTAGGTACCCACATGCAGTGGTCCTGGCTGCTTGCTGTTTTTTTATTATTATAAAACTTTTAATTTTAAGATAATAGTAGATTCACACGCAGTTGCAAGAAATAATACAGAGAGGTCCTTTATTCCGTTTCCCCCACGGTAACATGTTGCAAACTGTAGAGGAGTGTCACACCAGGACGGTGACACTGACGCAGACACAGAACCTCCCGTCCCCGCGAGGTCCCTCCTGCTGCCCTTCTGTAGCCTCACCTCTTCACTCTCGCCCCCCCGAACCCCACCAACCGCCAACCTGCCCTCTGTTTCCATAATTTTGTCATTTTAAGAATGCTCTCTAAAAGGAATCGTAGGTATGTAACCTTTTGGAATTGGATTTTTTTTTTTGCTCAGCTTAATTTTCTGGCGATTCGTCCAGCTGGCTGTTTGTCAAGGCTGTTCCTTTTCGTCACCAGTGTCTTTTGAATGGCCCATCTGTATTTGGGGAAGCGCCAGGTCATTGGCGCCCTGGTGTAGGAGCCGGAGCTCCCTCTCCACCCCCAGCAGCCCGACCCAGCCCGGATGCACCGGTCGAGGCTTCAGATTGATGGGGGGGGGGGCAGGGGCGGTGTCAGCACTTGACATGCGTGTTTCCAGGTGCGGGTGAGTTCGGGTTGCTTTTAGGGCCACAGCGTCCAGGGTCAGGGTGGGCGGCCGGCAGTCAGGAGCTTTCCTGGCACGAGTGTGCAGCACCAGGGCAGGGGCTGGGGGATCCTGGGCCCCGGTCTCAGCGAGGCTTGGGGTGCTGTTTTGGAAGCTTCCCCTGCTTCTATGGCCTCCCAAGCCCCCCGACGTCCCTTTAAACATCCCCTTCCAGCTGAACTGAACTGGCCCGAGAAGCTTCTGCTGCTGTCAACCAAGGACCCCAATTGGGGTACCCTCTTCTCCTGAGGTGAGACAGGGCACCAGGCCCCGCCAGCCCTGAACGCACGGCTGGGGACGGAGCCCCACACGCCCGCACGAGCCCACCCGGGGAAAGGAGTCCAGCCCCGCTGTGCAACGGTCACAGCCCCGGCTCTTGGGTCTCGGTCTCCCCGGCTGGAAGCCAACTGGCATCACACAACGCCTGTCACGGCCAACATCGCTGTTCAGTGGGCGAGAGCCCAGGTCTGGCTGCGAGGCTGCCACTGCAACGGAGGAGGAGAGGCTTCCCGAGGAGACCTCCTCTCACAGCAGGTCGGGCCGATGGAGTCTCCTCCTGGCCTCCTGTCTCTGCCCGCCCCCGCCCGCGCACGCTCTCTCACACACGCTCACGTTTGCATGCACCATTGCACACCCATACTCGCATGCTCACATCCAACACTCGTGTGCCCACACACGCTCATGCTCACACTCACTCTCACATTTAAGGTCTGAGCTCACTTTCTGGGTCCTTTATGTGCCTCGGCCTTTAAACTCAAAGATGAGCTTGAAGCAGGAGAAAAAAAGTAAACAAAATCCGTGGTCCGCCTGCTGTTTAACTGCTTAATCTTCGTGTCTTTTGCTACCCTGGCGAGGCACTCATTTGGCTTTTGTTTCGTTTCGTTTCTACTTCTTAGGAAATGAACCGATGCAGGCGGGCAGGCATCTGAGGGCAGGAGGCCCGGCCCTCACCCTCCTCCAGCCGGGGTCGGGGATGGGGGTGACTTCAGGCCTCGCGCCCCACCTGCCCTGGTGGTCCAGGCCCCACCGCAGGGTCCCCTCCTCTTGTTCTCACATCCCACTAGGCCCAAGGGCGTTACCAGGTCACCCCAGGCTGCGAGTATAAAGGACAAAACCCCAGATGCTGGTCGGGGGGGGCAGGGGAGGCTGGCCGGGGTCCCCGAGGGATCCTGCACACAGGGCGGGGCCGGGCAGGAGTGCTGTGCCTACTTGGGTGAAGTACTTGAGGGGCTGCCAAAAACTCAGCAGTGAGATAAATAACATTTTATTTCAATATTTTAATACATCAAAATGGATGCCCCCAAATCAACAATAAACAAAACAGCAAATTTTTAAACAAAGGCAGAATCTGGCCCTGGCCTTGCCAGCTGTTTTCCCTCCCCTCCCCCAACCCCGGCCCCACCCGTGGGCAGCTCGGGCCCCAAAGCAGGGAAGGAAGTAGGGGTCAGGGGTCCCTCTGTGGCTCAGAGCTCTCTGGCCTTTGCAGCCTGTCAGGTCCTCATGTCACCCATGTGGCAGGGGGGCTTTGAGAAGTGAGTTGGGGTCTTTCCCTGGAGTCCCACAGCTCTTGCCTCTGGGCGTCCCCAACACATGCACACGTGCGCACACACACATGCACACACTCACATCCACACACGCACATGTGTGTGCACAGCAGCCAGCCTCCAGGCAGCCCCTCCTCGCTGCCCACGGGCCGGAGCAGTGGCTGCAGGGTCCTCATCAGCCAGAGCAGATTTCTGAATCCGGGTCAAAGGCCACCTGGGCAAGAACTGGCGGAGGCCCAGGCGCCCCACGGGGCTGAGTCCATGATGCTCCCTGACCCGGGCCCAGGCCGGGCAGCACCGACCCTCCGGCTGTGGCACCTCCGCGCACGTGCGTGTGCGCTCAGCATCTACTTCCCCGGCTGGACAGCACCTCCACAGGGCACAGCCCTGCCACACCATCTACCCCTTGACTCTGCTGCACAGTCACTCGTTCTGCTAGAATGCATGAACAAACGACGTGGGCGGGGAAGCACTGCGCTCAGCTCTCAGCAGGGGCTGTCCCTCTGCTGTGCAGCCCGTCCTGTGCAGCCCCCGTGTTGCAGGGTGGACCGCGGTCTGGTGCAGGCTCGACGGGCCACGTGTCAGCCACATAGCTCTTCAGGCCGTGGGGAGGGCAGGTGGGCTCGGGGGCAGAGGGGCGGCCCCCACTGGCCCCAGGGAGGGCACGGTACAGAGAGTACCATCTACACTGGCCAGGCTAGGAGCCTGAGTCCTGCGGCCAGTAGAGACGAGGTTCTGTCCTTTCTTCCCTCCCAGCAGTGACCCTTCTGCCTGACCCGACCCGCTGTGCACGTTCATTGCTATTCCGAGCACCTTCACCCCCTCCTTGCTGTTTCCAGCTCTGTCAGTCCCACTATTTATAGCTATTTCACAGACACAAACGAATACTGGGACATGGCCTTTAAATTTCGTTGAAGACAGCGGGCTGAAACGTTTGCCAAAGGACTTCGCGTCTCTGGCGGGAGAGCAGTAAAACTGACTCTCTTCTCTTCAGCGATGAGTGTCCTTTCGCGTTGCAAGAGGCTTCTCCAGAAACACACCTTCCTTTAAATAAACTGCCCGATCACCCTGCTCTCCTAACCTCCCATCCCCGGGAGAAAGGCTGTCTTCCACACTGGGGTTTAGGAAGGTCCCAGACGTTCCCACGTGGCCCCGGTTCCCAGTTCCACGGCCCCTCCCGCGTCCTCCCCAAGCTTGGAGGTCGGCCTCCATTCAGCACAAGCAGAGTGAAAAAAATGATTAAAAAATCAAATCGCTGACACGTGCCCACAGCTGCTCTGGGCCCCGTGTGCTTCTAAGTACTTTACACGTATTAGTTCACTAAATCCTCAGGCGACCTCGGAGGCCGGCGCCGTCGCCAATCCCAGGCGGGAGACGGGGAGACAGGCCTGGCTGTCGCTGCGCCGGCGTCGCGAGGCTGCTCTGGGCCCCGACGGCCCTGCGGGGGCTCCTGGGCCCGAGCCCTGCCCGCGCTGAGCTGCTGGTCAGGGAGCACTGGGGCCTGGGGTTACTGGACGGGCGCGTGCGTAAAGCGTGGGGAGGGATGGCGCAGCAGCGCTGGGAGGCAGACCCCCGCCTTCTGGGGGCCGCTGGCCGGGGCAGGTCACGAGCCTACAGCCGAGTCACGATGAATGCCCACAGGATTTAGGGCCGACGGCTGCCTCTCTGGCCCATGAGGCAGAAGGAGGTGTAGCTGGGAGAAGCCCCACTCCGGCCCGCAGAGGAGAGGGCGCTGGTGCTGGGACCCAGGTCGGGCTGAGCAGTTACCCGGCGTGGCGTTTGGACTTGGGGAGATGAGTTATGAGAGTCCTCGGGGTTCGCTCCACCTCCAGACAGGCCTCGGCCACTCAAACCCAAACCCGCCAAGCCCATCGGAGGGGTCAGAGCCCGGGAGGGACGTGAGCCTGTTCAGGACGTGGCCCACGGACTCCATTCCAGCCCCGGGGGAGCCGCTGCGTGGGACCCTGGGCCTGGCGGTGACTCAGCCGGCGCCCCCTCCCCCGCCCCCGCGGGGTGTGCGTCCCCACCTCTCCTGCCGTTTCTAACACAGCAGAGGAGACACGGGCCCGGGGGCCCCAGGCCCCGAGAGCTGGGGGGCAGCAAGACGAGACCTCTCCCAGCCAGCCCCGCGCGGGGCCAGGACGAGGTCAGGTAACCCAGCCTGGGAAAGCCTGTGGGGAGACGGCTGGAAGGGAGTCAGACGCCCCGGGCGCCGGGGCAGGGCCTGGAGAAGGGGGGCTCTGCGCCACCCCACCGCACCCACCCAAGAGGAATCGCCGCCCCTGGAGGAACCAGGCAGAGCTGGGGGCCGCCCACCTGGCCTCTCGGCCGGGGCCTTCACGCCGGGTCCAAGGGGAGCCCCCCCACCAGCGGGTCTCCCCCTCCCGCCGGGTCCCAGTGGCTGCCGGACGCTGTCCCCGGCACGTGAGATCCGGGCGGCATCAGGCTGCGGTCAGGCTGCTGAGAAGCCAGGCAGACGGCGGGAGGAAGCGTCGGGCTGCCAGCAGCTCTCCCGCCCGTGCAGACAGCAGAGGCGCCAAGCGGACCTCCTGAGGCTGCGTGCCAGGCCAGCCAGGGCCCAGCGCCCGAGGAGCTGGGGAGACGGGCACCCTCGCCGGAACCGGATGTCGGCGGGCGGCTTCCCTGCAGGCCCGGCCCGCTCCAGGAAGGGACTGGCAGACACCCAGGCCAGCGGATGGCAAGTGTCAAAATCCCGAGAGAGGGCGAGTCAGATGAGGGCGGCAGAGCCTCAGGCACGGGCGGGGGAGCAGGGGCCGCGCGCCCACCTCCTGCCGCCAGGACAGACGGGCCAGCTTTCCTATAAACACACACACACACACACATGTTCACACTCACATGCATACACTCATAGCACATACACACCACAGACACCTGCACACACAACACAGATACACACTCGCAAGTACACACGTTTCCCTGAACCTGAACTGTATTATGGTCCTGTGGACCCGTGCAAAGTACGAACACAAGAATGCATGGTGACACGAGTAACAGTCCCACCCCAGCAGGGTCACACTGTGAGGACCCCAGGATAACAGCCAGGGTGTTTACCAGGCCATCAGGGCCCAGGTTGAGGCTGATGCCACACACACACACACGCGTGCGTGCATGCACACACACACACACACACACACACACGGTGCTGGTCCAGTGAGGATGTGTCCCAGGATGTCCTGGCACTGTGGTCGGGGGTATGGGCAGCCCAGGCCGGCCAGGGGGCTCCCCGGGGGCGGGGCTCCACGTGGCCTTGAGCCACGGAGGAAGGGATGTCCCCGACACGCGTGGGAAGCCTCACAGACAGCGCAGGGGCGAACAGCGGAGGAGGCATGAAGCCCCAGCACAGCGATGTGTCCATGGACCCAACAGACGGCCCTGCGCCCAAGGACCAGCCAGCAAAGTCTGACTGCGGGAGTCTGAGGGTCAGAGCCCAGACTGCCCAGGAGACAAGTCGTAGGGAAAAGAAAGGGACGGAAGGGGGGCTCTGGGTGAAGAGGGACTTAAACGTTTCAGTCTAAAAACAAACGGAGAAGTTTGGCAGTCCTGAAATAGTTAAACAGAATTGAAAATAGGTGTTCAAACAAAAACGTGTCCCCCCAGGAGAGGGGCCAAGATGGCAGAGCAGGAGGACCCTGAGCTCCCCTCTTCCCACGGGCGCTCCCAAATCACAGCTGTTCACAGAGCAACCGTCAGTGAGAAGGACCAGGAGACTAGCAGAAAGGACCTCCTACAACTAAAGACACAAGAAGGAACCACAACGAGACGGGAGGTGGGCAGAGCTGCGGTTTAGTCAAGTCCCACGTCCCCCGGCGGGCGACCCGCAAACGGGAGCATCATGACAGAGGCAGAGGTTCTCCCCAGAGAGCAAGGGGTCTGCGCCCCGTATCGGGCTCCCCAGCCCGGGGGTCCTGAGCTGGGAAGACAAGCCCCCGGAACATTGGGCTTTGAAGGCCAGCAGTGCTTAATTTGGGGGGACCCAGAGGGCTGGGGGAAATAGAGACCCCCGCTCTTAAAGGGCCCACACAACCTCACACACTCGGGAATGCAGGGCAGAAGCAGGAATTTGAAAAAAGCCTGGGTCAGACCGCCTGCTGGCCTTGGGGAAGCAGGAGGTAACTGGACCTCACCCTGGGGATACAGACACTGGTGGCAGCAAGTAGGGGAGGTGGTTCTACCACGTGGGCACTGGTGCTTGGCAAGCACCACTAGGGAATCCTCCCTCTAGTTATCAGTGCTGGGACCCGGCCCCGCCCAGCAGCCCGTGGACACCGGTATTGGGACACCTCAGGCCAAGCAGCTGGCAAACAGTTAGCATGATGGGGACACAGCCCCACCCACCAGTAGGTCTGCTGTCTTGAGACCTTCTGAGCCCACAGCTGCCCCAAGACCCAGTCCTGTCCACCAGAGAGCCAAGGACCTAGACCCACTCACCAGTGGGACAAGACATCAACTCCTGGACACCCAGGGCCCTGTCTCCAGAGACCCCAGGATCCAGCTCCACCCACCAGTGGGCTGGCACTAACCGCAGGATCCAGCCCATCCACCAGCAGGCCAGCACCGGCCCCGGGACCTCCTGGGCGCCAACCCCATCCACCAGCTTTGGGATCCCCCCAGGGCTCTACAGCCAGAGACCCCAGGACCCAGCCCTGCCCATCAGTGAGCCAGCACTAGCCCCAAGACCACCTGGGGCTCTGCAGCCAGACATCTCATGACCTGGCCCCACCAACCAGTGGCCAGCAGCCTTGCCACACAAGGCAGGGCCTGGCAACCAACCAGACGGGGGCAGCCAAACCTACCAGATGCCCACAGTCAGCCCTCCACAACACAAGGACCCACGCAGCCCAGATAGGGAGCACCCCTTAGAGCACATGGTTCTCGCAACCAGAGGAGAATGCGTTCCTGGGGCGCACGGGACGTCTCCTACAAAAGGCCACTTCTCCAAGGCCAGGAAAAATAACCAACCTATCGCATACGTAGAAATAAAAACAGCATATTAGGCAAAATGAGGCGACAGAGTAATATGTCCCAAATGAAGGTACAAGATAAAACCCCAAAAGAAGAACTAAGTGAAGGCAATCTACCCAAGAAAGTTCAGAGTAATGATTGTAAAAATGATCAAAGAATTCGGGAGGAGAACGGATGCACAGAGCGAGAAGTTAGCAGATTTTAAAAAAGAGTTAGAAAATATAAAGAACAACAAAAAAGAGCTGAAGAATACAATAACTGAAATGAAAAATACACTAGAAGGAATCAACAGTAAACTAAATGAGGCAGAAGAAGGGATCAGTGAGCTGGAAGATAGAGTGGTGGAAATCACTGCTGCTAAAAAAAAAAGAAAGAAAGAAAAAGAAAAAGAATCAAAAGAAATGAGGACAGTGTAAGAGACCTCCGTGATAACAAAAGCCATACTAACATTTACACTATAGGGGTCCCAGAAGGAGCAGAGAGAGAGAAAGGGGCAGAGAACATATTTGAAGACATAATAGCTGAAAACTTCCCTAACCTGGGAAAGGAAACAGACATCCAAGTCCAGGAAGCACAGAGAGTCCCAAATAGGATCGACCCAAAGAGGACCAGGCCAAGACACACTGTACTTAAAATGTCAAAAATTAAAGATAAAGAGAGACTATTAAAAGCATCAGGGAGGGGACTTCCCTGGTGGCACAGTGGTTAAGAATCCGCCTGCCAACGCAGGGGACACGGGTTCGAGCCCTGGTCTGGGACGATCCCACATGCTGCAGAGCAACTAAGCCCATGTGCCACAACTACTGAAGCCCACGCACCTAGAGCCCATGCTCCGCAACAAGAGAAGCCACTGCAGTGAGAAGCCCATGCACCACAACAAAGAGTAGCCCCCACTCACTGCAACTAGAGAAAGCCCACGCGCAGCAACGAATACCCAACACTGCCAAAAATAAATAAATAATAAAATAAATAAATTTTTTAAAAAAGCATCAGGGAAAAGCAACATACAAGGGAACTCCCACAAGGCTATCAGCTGACTTTTCACCTGAAGGGAGTGGCGTGATATTAAAGTGATGAAAGAGAAAAACCTACAACTAACTCTACTCAACAAGGCTCTCGTTCAGATTTGATGGACAGATCAAAAGTTTTACAGACCAGCAAAAGCTGAAAGAGTTTAGCAGCACCAAATCAGCTTTACAAGAAATGTTAAAGGGACTTTTCCAAGGAAAAAAGAACAGACCACAACTAGAGACATGAAAATTACAAAAGGAAAAATCTCATTGGTAAAGGTAAACGTACAGTAAAGGCAGCGAATCACCCACACACAGAGCTAATGGGAAGGTTAAAAGACAAAAGCAGTAAAATCATCTATAACCACAATAAGCAGTTAAGGGATACACAGTTAAGGGACAATTAAACGTAAAGTATGTCAAAAACAGTAATTGTGAGGGAAAGAGTACAAATGCAGGATTTTTTAAATGTACTTGAACTTAGGAGATCAGTCACTTTAAATAATCATATATACACACATTTATGTATGTATATGTGTGCATATATGATTATACATACACACATCATGGTAACCACAAACAAAAATCTGTAATAAATACACACATTCAAAAGAGAAAGGAATCCAAACATAACACTAAAGATAGTCATCAAATCATAAGGGAAGAGAGCAAAAGAAGAAAGGCATAATAAAGAACCACAAAACAACCCCAAATAGTTAATAAAATGGCAATAAGTACATACCTATCAATAATTAATTTAAATGTAAATGGACTAAATGCCCCAATCAAGAGTGGCTAAATGGATCCAAAAACAAGACCCGTAATGCTGCCCATATATATACAGCAGAATACTACTCAGCCATAAAAAAGAATGAAATCTTGCCATTTGTGATAACATGGATGAACCAAGAGGGTATTACGCTGAGTGAAATAAGTCAGACAGAGAAAGACAAATACTGTATGATTTCACTTATATGTGGAATCTAAAAAACAAAACAAATGAACAAACGTAACAAACTTATGAGATACAGAGTTGTAGATACAGAGAACAAACAGGTTGCCGAGGGAGGGGGGCTGGTGGAGAGGAGGAGAGAAATAGTGAGGGAGATTAAGAGGTACAAACTTCCAGCTGCAAAATAAATGAGTCACAGGTATGAAATGCGCAGTGTGGGGAATACAGTCAGTTACTATATACTACCTTTGTGTGGTGACAGATCGGAACTAGACTTAGCGTGGTGATCATTTTGGAATGTATAGAAATATCGAATCGCTACGTTGTGTAACAGGAACTAACATAGTGTTATAGGTCAATTATACTTCAGAAACAAACAAACTCATAGAAAAAGAGATCAGATTTGTGGTTACCAGGGGCGGGAAGGGGCAGGGGAATTGGATGAAAGTGGTCAAAAGGTACAAGCTCCCATTATAAGTACCAGGGATATAATGTACAACATGATAAATATAACTTACACTGCTGTACGCTATACATGAAAGTTGTTCAGAGGATAAATCCTCAGAGTTCGCATCACAACGAAAAATAATTTTTTTCTACTTCTTTAATGCTGCATCTATACGAGACGAAGGATGTTGATGAAACTCATTGTGGTCGTCATTTCATGACGGGTGTACGTCAAATCATTACGCTGTCCACCTTAAACTTGTACAGTGTCGCGTGTCAACTACATCTCAATAGAACTGGAAGAGAAAAACACACTCCAGTGTTCACAGCAGCACGATGCACAACAGCAAAATGTGGGAACAACCCAAGTGTCCATCGGCAGATGATGGATAAACACAACGTGGTCGCCCCCCCGCTCAGTGGAACAGTGTTCAACTACAAAAAGGAAGGAAGTACTGACACACGGGACAACAGGGACGAGCCTTGAAAACACTCTGGTCAGTGACAGAAGCCAGACACAAAAGGCCACGTACTGTACACTCCCATTTAGAGGAAATTCCCAGAATAACAAATCCACAGAGGCAGAAGTAGCTTAGTGGGTGTCAGGGGCTGAGGCTGGGGGTGGGGAGTGACGGGTAATGGTGCAGGGCTCCTGTTGGGGTGGTGAGAATGTTCTGGAACTACATAGAGATGATGGCTGCACCGCACTGGGAGTGGACTAAATGCCACTAATGGTAAAGTTCATGTTATGTGTATTTTAGCACAATAAAAACCATGTAGAAAAACAAGAAACAGACCAGAGTAAACTATAGGCTCTAGGGAAGCACACTTGGGTGGTGACCCTATTTAAACACACAGGCGGTGATAACTATGATGAAATAAAATTTATATGTGAAGGCAGGACAAGAAAAATTAAACGTAAGATCCTCTCCGTGTGTTTGTTTGGGCCTCTGCATTACACATGAGGCCGACCTCCTCAAAGGTGGGAAGTCCTGTTCACCGCAAAGATCAATTTATTTTCTCCCTTCTGACGCTGGCACTGTAACTTCTTAGAAGGATGGCGTCTTTCCCAACTCTAGGAAGTCATGGTGACCTGCTGCTCGCTGGGTACGTGCTACCGGGACTGTGCATTCCTGGTGAACTTTATGCAAGATACCAGCATGTCCTTTTGACATACGATCCTTTGTCTCGGAAATGTGTATGACTGTGCCTTGGACTTCGAGCAGGAGAACAGCGCTCAGAGCTGCTGAGAATCTGCTTCCCGGGTTAGAGTCCTCAGTTTGGAATAAAATTCCCTTTTTGATTCGTAACTTGATTGTTAACTGAATTCTCGTGGACCACAAGAAGCCAGGATGGTGGTTACCTGTGTGACTGGGAGGGGCATGTGGAGGGGCCTCTGGGGGGTGCTTGGTGCTCCTGCCTGACCTGGGTGGGCTTCCCTCTTCTTCACCTGCTTTTGCGTGGTCTCTGCATCCTCTGGTTTCTAGGACAAAAGACTTTCAGACGTGCCCTGATGGCCCTGAACATTGCACAGGGCGGCTGCTTGCCCCTCACCTGCCGCCCCTCACCTGCTCCCTCCCCCGGCTCCCCCTGAGGACTTGCCCATCCATGGGTGCCGCGAAGTGGCTGTGTGACCCCCAGGGGCATGGCCAGCTGGTGCCTCTGAGCCCCCTGGCGCTACTGGAAATGGGAGGAGGAGGCCCAGCCCCTGCTCCCAGCCTCCCGTGTCCGTGGGTTCCTGTGGGCAGAACCAGCAGGAAGCTGGCTGGTGAGGAAGGCTGGGAGTCCTTCAGAGACCCCTGCCCTCCTGTGGGTATGGAGCTGAGGGCACAGGGCGGGGGCCGGGAGTGGGGGACAGCCGGGCAGGGGAGGGTGGGGAACACAGGGCTATGCCCAGAGCCTGGCCAGTTCCTCAGCACCCCGGCCCCCTGGCTCCCACGTGGGTGTCGCGGCGGCAGGGCGTCCGGTGAAAGGGTCAGGGTGCGTGGCGGCCGTCGAGGCCGTGACTGTGGTGCTGATACTGAGCACTGGGGTGACCGTGGTGAGGCAGGAAGGCACGAGGGGGAGCGGGGAGCTAAAATGGTTAACCCTGAGAACGCACACATTTACCTCCAGGGCAGGTTTGGAAGGAGGAGGCCGCCTGCCAGGGTAGGTCCCTGTCCCCAGGGGACACCTCAGCCTGTACCCCCAGGAGGGCCCCACGTGTGTGGACTGTAGGTTCGTGAGTAAGCAAGGGGCTGGACCCACATAGCACACAAATGCTGCATCTAGATTTAGACTCTGTGTATAAACCAGAACAGGATAAGTTAAAGCAAAATGATTTCAATTTACAACATAACGTAACCAACTGATCTACTTTGTTCTCATATAAATGCCTGGCTTATTAAACACATCCCATTTCTAAAGCCCTAGAGGTGGCAATAAAACAGAAATCATGGAAATGATGTTTTCCAAAGATTTCTTTTACTTTTCTTTTACTTCTCATAGAGAAGTAGGTGACATCTCAAACAGATGAAAGAAGAAAGAATCATAGGATAAACCCCTGACAACCTCAGTGGTTCCCACCCTTGAACCCTTGAGTGTGTCCTTCCCACAAGGATGCTCTCCCACCTCCGCTGCACGGCCTGGAGGTCAGGGGACGTGGCGCACGTGTTGTCCAGCCCTCATTCCCACTCTAGTTCCCCGGGTCCTGTGACATCCTTGGGAGCAAACTGCCCAGCTCAGAACTGGGTCACTGGACACGCCTTATAAACGTCCTCCTCACACCCCAAATCACATCTCCTAAACCAACGCAGCCAAAAATAAATAAATAAAATTAATTAATTAATTAATTAATTAATTAAAAATCTTAAAAAAAAAAGAATCTACAAGTGTCCATCTGGTCGCTGCTATGAAGGGAAAAACAACAATCCCCAGAAGAATGTTGAGAAATATCTTAAGATTATTTTCAACATCCTTGCCAAGGCAGGAGGGACCCTCTGTCTCTTATTCAGTCTCCTCAAATAACACTCGGTTACTGCACACCTCTGGGCTCATTAGGTGCTGGCGGCTGCCACGGGCTGACCTGTGACCCCCAAAATCCGTATGTTGAAGTCCTGGATCTCGGACGTCCAGCCTCCAGACCCTGAGAAGATAAATTTCTGTTGTCTGAGCCCCGAGTCCGCGGTAACTGTTACGGTGGTCCCGTGACTGGGCCACCTGTTACCACCCATCTGGCCTCTCCAGCCCACTGGCCTCCTCGCCGCTCCACAAGCCAGCATGCCACCACTCAGGGCGTCTGCACGGGGGTCCCCTCTGCCCCTAATATCCCTCAACTCACGGCTTTGCCCAAAGGTGACCTCACTGGACCACCCCTCGCCCTCCACACCCGACCCTTCACCTTGCTCTACTTTCTCCAAGCCCGTGGTCTCTGCCTCTAGAACGCGGATTCCGTGAGGACAGAGCCTAGCACGTGGTAGGCCCTCAGGTGAGGCTCAGAGAGGAGCCCAAAGCCGCGGCGCCCACAGCAGGGATGCCAGGAGCTGCCGTCAGCGGCGGGGGCCCAGCTCCATGGCTGCGGCCTGCACGGTTGCTCAGGGTCCTGCACTCAGAGACCCTGCGCTTGGGCTCACGTCCTGCTCGGAATTCCACACGATCTTAAAGAGGGGCCCCGCCCCACAGGCTCGTTATTTTAGACGGGGTCCTGCAAACTGTGGGCCTCGGGGCCCTCACCGAGTTCTAGACACGTGGACGCAGACTCCTGGACACCGTACACCTTGAACACTCTCGTCGAGGTTTTACCCTAACCCCACAGCCAACGACTGATTTGGGGGCTTCCCCCAACAGGCCAGCCTGGCCTTAAGACGCCCGACTCTATGGCGGCCCTGCTCCGGGGCTCCCGTGGGACCAGGTGGAAGGTCCCCAGCCGAGCCCACAAGCCAGGCGCTCCTTCCCAGCCCGTCCTGCCTGCCCCCTCCTCCCGAGAGCTGCGCCATCAGTCACGTGGATGAGAACCCCCGTCTCAGGCTCTGCTTCCGAGAGCCAGCTGTCAATGACCCCCTGGGACCCCTGCGGGCAAACCTGGGCTCCACATCCACCCTGGGCTGCGTGTGCTTTAGCCCAAGTTCACGCAGAAAATGGGGCCCTTCGACAGCACCTACAGACCTGGACGCAGCTGCCCCTGCACTCACAGGGGCCTCGTCCTGGCCTGAGCCCGGCTTCCAGGCGACAGCCTTTCCTCCTGTGTCAGCTCATTTCCTCCCTCCCAGGACCTTCTGGAACGTGCTCGGACTCCCACAGGGTCGTTACTCCGAGGGGACTTTTGCTCTCATCTAGAGAGAAATGCGTGCCTTTCACCGGAACTTTCTAAAAAGAAATTCTTTCAAAGGAAAAACAACAAAATAATAAAATCTCACCAGGCCTCTCAGCTGTTTCCAGCCAGGAAAGTAAAATGCTCATCGTCACGTCACTTTCAAGCAGGCACAAGCAGAGCTGTGAAGGATCAGGCCCCGGCCGCAGTTCCCATGCTGCCCACGTGGGGAAGAGGGGAGGCCGGGCGGACCAGAAAACCCACGTGAGTCCTGCACTGAGGGGCTCTGGGAGAAAGAGGGACACCAGGCCACCATGTGTCATCAATGATACTCAGCTTCAGAGCCAACCGCCCCTGACTTGCCGGCACTTCTCTACTTTGTCCGGAGTTTTTGCCCTAAGAAAAGGTGAAGACAGGAAACCCTGGGGGACGGGGGAGTAGGTGTTCTGCGCTCCACCTGCCCGACGCCTCCATCACTATGTTGTGGTCGCAGAGGTTCCGTGGCCTGTGGGTGTCAGGCTGTGGCACCCTCCTCTGACCAGCGGTGGGTCAGGGCAGCGTGAGCCTCAGGACTCAGGCTGCGAACACGAGACCCTCCCCAGTGGGGCGACTGAGGGCGCGGAAGCCCCAGGAGCGGCCGCTCGGTCAGGGGGCACCAGCCATGCAGGGAGGAAAAGGGACTTGACGGGTGGTGACCTCACCTGAGGCCAGCCCACTCCCAGAATTCTCCAGGGCAAGGCCCGTGACCCCCCTCCCCTGCATAAGCCAGTGTGAGTCTGGGTTCTGGGAGCTGAAGCATTCCGAATACAAATGCCCCTAGTTTTGAAATTCAACCACATCTTCAATTCACATCAAGGCAGAATTTACTTAGTTATTAAAAGGAGAGGGACTTCCCTGGCAGTCCAGTGGTTAGGACGCCACGCTTCCACTGCACGGCGCACGGGTTCGATCCCTGGTGGGGGACTAAGATCCCACATGCCATGAGGCGTGGCCAAAATTTTTTTTTAATTTAAAAATTAAAAAATAAAAGGACAGAGACAGACTGCAATGCCAAAAGCCCAAGGCACAAACCCCTCGGCCTGAGAGCAGCTGAGGCCGCTCCTCCAGGGGTAGGGGGTGGGGCTGGAGCCAGAGGCCCAGGCTTGGACGGGGGTCCCGACGACCCTGCTTGGCGCCAAGTGAAGGGGGCTGTGAGCAAGTCAGAGCCGGTCGGACTGACCTGGAAGGCCCGTTTCCTTGGAAACCACGTTGCTGAGAGACGCGTAGCAAGCCGCGTGCCCAGGCGCAGAGCCGCACTCCGACAGTGGGGTTTGCAGCAAAGTTAAGGGTTTACTGCAGGCCCGGAGCGAGGGACGGGGAGACAAGCCTCAGAGCCACTCCCACCTGGTCTTTGGGTTGGGGGATGTGTTTAAGGGGAAGAACAAAGAAGCTGGGGTGAACCTTTGTCTTGTGACATTTCTGAATCATGGTTTCGGGAGTCAGGGTGTCCCAGGTGGTCCCCGGCTCAGGGGTCTGTGAGCTCACCTTGCCCTGGAGAAACAACCTGAGTTTGTACGTTAATGATGACTCTATAATAGCAATTTTAGTACGTTAACGATGCTATGGGCAACAGCAACCTAAAGCACCTGACTCTGGTGACCAGTGCTGTTAGCCCAGGCTTGAGGTCAGAGGGGACAGAAAGGGGATGAAGTTTTGAATCGTAAACTCGGCAAAGGAACTCAGCTTTAGGGGTCTCGGCTCCAGAAGACGGGGTCTGGCCGGCAGGGTGGGGAGCCTGCTCCGGGGGGCGGCCCCTGGACGGGGAGCTGCGGGGTGTGCAGACCTCAGGCCTCCTCGGGGACGGTGGGGGGTTTCTCCGTGTGCAGGTGACATGGAGCCCTTAGGTGAGAGCAGGACCTTCTGTCCCCACAGGGGGAGGTCCCCACCCCCTCCCCGGAGGGACACCTCCAGGGCAAGGCCCAGGCCGCTCAAGTGCCACGAAGCAAATGGGGTGCCGGGGGTGCCCAAGGGAGACCCCGCACACCACGCCAGGGCCGTGGGGCCATCATCCTCTCCCATCGGTCAGGAGAGGACCGAGGGGCGCTGGGGGCTCAGAGAGCAGCGCTGGCCCCGCCACGGGCCGCCGCGGAGCTCAGGCTCAGAACCGCATCAGGGATGCCCGCCAGCCCCGGCAGCGGCCTGCCCTCCAGCCTGGAGCAGGTGGGGAAGGAGCCGGTCCAGGCGGCCCCACACTACAGGGGAGGCCAGGGCCGGCCGCCGGCCCTCAGGGTGACGTGGGCCCAGGCCCAGCAGACGGCGCCGCAGCCACCGCTGGTCCTGCAGGCGGCACCAGCTCCTGCCACGCCCCAGGTGCTCTGGGGGCAGCAGGCAGGGCAGAGCCCAGGGCGGGGGCGGCGCAGCGTGAGGACCAACAGGGAAGCGCTGGCTGTGAGCCAGGGGCAGCCGGGCCAAGGGTCACGGGGGGGGGGCAGGCGGTGACAGGAAGACCTGGAACATCTCCCCCTGCCCCCTCATCACCCTCGACCCCCGCCAGGGAATTAGCAGCACTGCAGGACGAGGCGGACCAGTCTGGGCGTCAGGGGCTCTGGGCCCCTTTCTGGCTCAGTCGACCCTACGCTGCTCCCCAACAGTGCGGTGTTTTCTATCCTTTCACTCTCTGGCAGACCTCCCAGGGCAAGGAACTTTCCAGGGGCAGGAGAGGGAAAGGACCCCCAGTCTTCTGCTCCTGGGTCAAGCTCTGAGGGTTAAGACTCAGGAGAGAAAGAGGGACGGGACGTGGGGACCGTGCAGGTGGATTCTCAGCCGGCCCCTGGGTGCCCACCCCTAGGTGTGCACACCCTACGTGTGCCCTCCCCCAGCGTGGGAGGGCCCGACCTCATCAGGTGAGTTGGAGCTGGGGACAAAGTCAGAGGTTCGAAGCGTGAGCATTTCTCCTGCCGGCCTTGGGCACGTGGCCAGGAGCTGTGGGCAGTGCCCAGGAGCTCAGAGCCACGCTGGCTCACAGCCAGCAAGAAAACGGGGACCTTGGCCTCATTCTGCCAACAAGCAGTGAGCCGGGAAGGGGACCTGAGCCTCGAGTGTGGTGGCAGCCCCGCGACACCTGATCTCAGCCTGTGAGACCCCGAGCAGGGGCCCCACTACCCACGCCCTGACTCCTAACCTACAGAGCTGCCACTTCCACCACCAAGTTTGCAGTAGTTCCTGACGCAGCAGCTATCCCGTACAGGGTAGTCCTGCAGCTATCTCCTGCGAGACTGAATAAACATTTAGGCAGGAAAGGGGGGAGGGGAGGGGGGAGGAAAAAAGGGAGAGGGGGTGACTACGAAGAGGGGCAGGGAGCTGGGCTGCCAGGGGCACGGGACACCCGAAGGTCTCAGGTCCAGCCAGGGAGTACAGCCCCCAAAACACCGAACGTCAAAACTGGAAATCATGCAGCTCGGACCCCCAAGCGAGATGGAGGAGGGGAAAGGGCGATAGGGGGCGCCGGGAGGTGTGCAGGCACCCACGTGTGGCCGGACCCCAGGGGCTGGGGGCGGGTGCTGCCCTGGAACCACCAGGAGGGGCCGGGCGCAGACTGCCCGCCTCCCGTCCTCTACGGGCACTGGGGCAGCTGTTGCAAGACGCTGTGCAAATCCTAACTCAGGTGAACGCCTCCCAGGAAAGGAGGACAGAGGTGAGGCTGGTTTCCATCGTCCCTCCCCCGGCACCCCACGCTCCGTCGTGCTGGCGCCAGGGGCAGGCCACTGCCCACTTGTCAGGGATGCCCTGTGATGTCGCCTGATACCACTGGCCACACCCCATGTACAGATGAGGAAACAGGCCCAGAGCAGGCGGGGACTCTCCTGGGGAGGGACCAGGACCCGGTCTCAGCTGCCGGGGGGTCCCCAAATCCACCCCACCGCACTACCCGAGGGGGGTCCCAAACCGCCCTGGCAGGTCCCTCCCCTGTGTGAACTGTCTGCAGCACACAGGCCCCTCCTCACGCCCACCCCTCCCGGAACAAGACCTTCCCATGCAGCCCTTAGACTCAGCCTGGGCCAGAGATACTCTGCCAGCGCTAAGGAATCAAAGTAGCCAGCCTGGCTCCAACTGGTCCCGGCAACGACGGAGCTTTGGGCCACAGGAGTGTCTGATGAGCAAATAGGCTGATGTAAGCGCTTTAAGAACTTCGGGCTGTTGTTCTGGACCTTTCTCAGCAAGCCAGGGCGAAGAGCCAAGAAGCCCACGGCACGGCTGCCATCTCGTCATCAGGACGAAGCTCCAGGTCGGTCCACGTGTACCAGCACACGGCGGGGGGTGGGGGGGCGGGGGGGTTCCCGAGACACTGCTAGTGAACTAGCTCGAGCGACCATCCAGTCTCCCGGGAAGAGAACCTTTAGCAGAGCCAATCGTAACCGCAAAGCTATAAAAACACACTTGCTACTGGAAGCTCTGAGGTCCCTCAGACACAGTGATATCTGTCCTAGACCCCAACTGCTCCAGGAAACTGTAACTGAATGTCTTAGCCTGGTGATCAATAATCCCACGGTGGGGGCCCCTGGGGGTCCAAAAGCCTCCCTCAGGCTTTCTCCCCAGTGTACAGGAGGCCCTGAGCACAGGGTTTCTTTGGGGGTAAATGAAAATGTCCTAAGATGGACTGAGGTGACAGACACACAACCCTATGAATATACTAAGAACCACTGGATCGTATGGTCTGTAAAGTAAATCTCAATAAGAAAGACGAGGGGCCCAGAGGACCCTCATCCACACCAGCTCCTCCAGGGCCGTGCAGGGCCAGGCCCTCAAAGGAGCCAGCGCTCTCTGGAGACACGGCTGGTTCAGGGCTGGGGCTTCCTGCCATAATGAGGGCAAGGGAGCGAGCGCCTGGGGAAGGGTCTCAGGAGCCGGCCTGAGGGCTCCCACCAGAGACTGCACCGAGCAGTAATGTGACAGTAAGGGATTACGTACAACCACTGGATCAGACAGGAAACCATGGGCTGCTGACACGGATCAATGAGTAAGTGGAAGTCTGATGAGAAACTGGGCACCAGAATTCCAGAGCCCCCTCCTACAACACTGTGTTAGCCCCCAGGGGGAAGGTCACTTTCTCAAGACCCCCCCTCCCAGCTGCAGGGCAGGTGGAAAGCCGGTGGCCTGGGCAGGACCGAGGGAGAGCCGACGTCGCTTCTGCGATGCTCCCGCCCAAGAGGGCTTATCCGCACAGCGGGGTATTTACTACTCAGCCATAAAGGGAAGGAAATTCCGACATACGTCCCAAGGCGCGTGAACGCTGAACACACGCTGAAGGAAGCCACACACTGATTTTCACTATCTGAAAATCGAGAAAGCAGCACAGAAAGTAGTTAGCGGTTGCCAGGGGCTGGGAGGGGCCCAGGCATCCTCAGGGGTGAAAACGTTGTATGGAGTGTGAATCGTATCTCAGTAAGGCGCTTAAAATAACGATGCCCCCTTTGGAACACAAGCTTTCCTGGGGCACAATGGCTGGCGGTCGTATTTCATTTCCTCATTTTGCCCAATGGGAACGTTTCCTCACACCGGAGAAACGCTGCCAGAAACGCTGTCAGAGCAACTGCAACCCACAGCCCACCAGCGCCCGCGGCTACGTAACGCGGTTACAGCTGAAGGATCCTGAAGACGCGGGAGGTGTTCACACAACGTGGCCTGAAAACGGTGACAGGAGGACGGCACTGGCCTAAGAACTGCCATCAGGAGTGACTGCTGCTTCTTTCGCTTCTTTCCCCCCAGAAACTTCTATAGTACGGCTGCTTCCATACTTCTCGATCAAAGGAATTTCAATAAAAACAAAACAAATACCTGCCCGCACCCACAAAACAGTGCTAACAGCAGCGGCGCCCTCCCTCCCAGGGTCCCTGTTGGGGAGGAAGTGACGGCTCGAGGGTGTCAGCCAGGTCACCTCGCCCCTTAGCCAGCCCTGCCCGCCGGCAGTCTGTGGTGGGCGTCTCCTGAAGCCGCTTTGGGGTGGTGAAAGGAATGTTCACACACTGAGGCCTGGGGAAGGCGTTCTGGCTTATGCATGAGCTAACTTGCATTTGGTGCTGACTAGAACAGCCTGTTTGTGGCCCATCAAACACACACTGTCCACCTGCTGCAATTATTAAAGCAGAGGGCGCACTGACCGGAAGAATGTCCATGTTAAACATAAAGATGAAATGCCTCCCTTCCTGGGAGGCCAACGCTGGTCCTCTGACGATAAGCCTCCCTCCCAGGTGCCAAGGCCACGCTGACTCGCTGTGTACCTGCTGGTCTGGTTTTTGAAACCCTGAAGGAATGTACCCCTGACTTCACGTTCTGTTCTGACAGGACAGAAAACTGTGCTGAAAGCCTGCTTCTCCGGAGCGGTCCTCAGAGTTACGACAGGCTGCCTTCCGGGTCAGAGTCCTCAGTCCGGCTCAGATAAAACTCTTTTCTATCCCTATCGCAGATTGTTTACTGATTATTTTTGCCAACGGGGAAAGGCACTGAAACTTTAAGGGACGTAGACTCTGGGACTTGTCACTACCCTCCCCGCTCCTGCACCCCACCAGCCCCACCCACCTCACAGCTGGACCAAAACGGGGTCCCCGGGCATCTACTCCAGGGGGGCCGTGCTCACACACGGCTGGGCTTTGGAAACTGAGGTTTGGCTCCGGCCTCTACGGGTCCCCCCCAGGCTGGGCCTGTTGCCGGGCTGCACACACCTCGGCCCAGCAGAGACCGGCCTGGCTGACTGAGGCGGCACGCACCCGTCACCCGGGCAGCCCTCGCCACGGCCACAGCCCTGCCTGGGAGCCACCGCAGCCCACACGGCACTATGTCCCGTTTCTATTTTCCATCTAACCGGGACTCGGGCCAAGGGCTGAAACGGGATCCAAAGGAGCCGAGGGGAGGCATGCAGACGCCCACAGGGACCTCAGATCCAGCTCTGCCTCAGTCACGGACAAGGGGCGGACAGGGAGCCGACCCTCCTGCCCAGGCAACGGGGTTGGCACAAAGCACCGGTTCACTGTCAGCTCCCAACCCGAGCCGATAAAGTGCATGTCCAGACGACGCTGTTAACCCTCGGCCTCATCTTGCCGAGTGTGTCTGAGGACCGCATCAACAGACTTCGGGTGCAAGACACAAACACCCCCAGAGAACCCGCATAAACGCACCAGGGCAGGACTGGTTTGTAGGCACCGCGTGGCACTTTATTTACAGACGCCCGGCGGGCAGCCGGTCCCCTGCCCAGGGAGGGTGCCTGCAGGGAGGCTCCAGTCCCGGGGGTCCGCCGGCCTGACCGAGGTCAGCACAGCCGCAGCACTTTCTGGGACGCAGGCGCTAAGTGAGGGCCCAACCCCCTTTAGTCCTGACCTCTGCCACTTCCCGACACAGTAGTCGGGGAGCAGTCAGTGTCCAGAGTCTCGGGAACCCAGCCTGACTGTCCTGTCCCGTCATCCTCCCCGGAGCGCCTGGCGGACGTCACTTCTGGCCCTCCAGGGTCCGCTTCCTTTTCGCCTTTGGCGCCTGGCCATCGGCCGCCTTCGCTCTGGCCCCCGCCCAAGGCCGCCGCCGCCTCCTGGGGGCCCCTCTCCTGCCACGGCCCCCGGGCTGCTCCCGGGGCACGGCGGGGTCAGCCCCTGCGCTCCGGCGCCGCCTCCCGGATGCCGGGCTCAGGTCTGGACACGAGGCCTCCTCTGCAGCTCTCCCTGAAATGGCAAGGCCTAGTAAAAGAGGCGTTGAGAAGGCCGGCTCCAACTGCTGTGGTGCTGACTGAGGTGCCAGCCCCAGGGCGGCAGAGGACACACAGCGCTCAGCAGAGGCACCGACAGCCTCGGGAGTGGACCCGCGTCAGCCCCAGAGGCCTGTACCAGCGAGGCTGTGAGTTCCACGGCCGCCAGGCAGGCGAAACCTACTCGGGCTCCCGACGCCGGGGAGGCTGGCCAGGAGGTGGGCCTTTAGGACGACCGGCACGAGGACAGAACAAGAAGAAAGGGAACTGTGCAAAGGCAGGACCTCTGGGGCAGGTGGGCGGGCCCAGGCTCAGTGCACACAGGGCCAGAGGGTACGCTGGTCGGAAGGGGCCACTGGGAAAGCAGGGCCGGGCCTCTCAGTCAACGTGACAGCCGACAGTCAGCGTCCAGGGCCCAGCCTGGCGTGAGTACGCGAGCCAGTCCACGCCTGCTAAGCGGCCCTGGCGTGAAACGAGCCGGACAGGGCTGGCCCGGGCCAGAGCAGGGGTGAATGGAGAGACCCTTCAAAGGGTGCATCCCCAGGACTTGGGGCCAGTTGACCACACACGGATGACACAGGAGGGGTCTCGGTGGGGGGTGGAGCCACCACCTCTCCCTCTTCTGTGTCCCCTTCCAGCCAGGGGTGCCTCTGGCTCCTGCCCCACTCAGTGCGGTGGGCACAGCCCATCGCACTGCAGGGGGCAGCCCCAGGGGTCTACAGTGGGTACAGGGCTTGGGGTGTGACAGGAGCGCACGGACAGCCCTTAGCGAGGTCGTCACGTTCTAACCACAAGCCTGTAGACAAGCTGGGGGAGGGAGGGGAGAGAAGGGGGAGAGGCAGGAAGGGGGAGGGGGAGGAAGGGGGAGGGGAAAGAGGGGGAGGGGAGGGAAGACGGGAGCGGGGGAAGCCTCTAAAATCAAGGAGAGCGCAGCGAGGTCAGGGGCTCCCTGGAGGACGCCACGGGAGGTGGAAGAGGAGGCACAGTCCAGGTCAGATCAAAGATGGAAAAGGGTCAGGAAGAGGCACCAGACCGGAGCCACAGGGAAGCAGAGTGGGGAACACAGAGAGTGGCCCACGGGCCAGACAGCAGAAACAGCCCCCGTGCAGCGGGGCGTCGGGGCCAGGGCGCCACATCTCCAGGACACATGGGCAGTGGGCGCTGGGGGGCAGCAGGCTGGGGAGGGGGAATCACGCCTGGAGACAGGCCTCAGTCACAGGTGACACGAGCAGGGAGGAAAGAACGCAGGTAACGAAGCCCCAGGCCAGCAGCCCACCCGCCAGGCCTACCTGTCTTGTTCTGCAGCTGGGATTCGAACAAGCGCTTCTTCATCCTCACCCGTCTCCCACCCCGCGGATTCCTGTAGGCTTTTTCTGGGATGTCGTCCTCGGGGAAGAGGCCTAAAGACCAAGGCGGGCCATCAGGAGGCTGTGGGCTGGGAGGCTACAGTCTGTGCATCCACGGCCACCAGCACCATGGCCTCAAGCTCCGGGCAAGGAGGCCCCGGCTGGACTCCGCCGCAGCTGCAGGCAGCTCATTGGGCACCAACAGACGGCGCCCGGAAGAGCCGGTTCCTGGGGCGCTGGGATGTCTCGCTCCATCCTACACACGCTTATGTCGGGAAGGGGCTGGTGACCTTTCTGAGTCCCGGTGGGTCTGAGTCACACACGTGTGTGCGTCAGTCTAAGCCCACCAGATGCACCCAGTATTCATGCGTTCCACTGAACGTACATTTCACCTAAAAACCACTACCCCAGCGTGAAGTATTTGGGAGTACAACCTGACTGAGGGGTGGGCGGGGGGAGGCAGAAACACGGTAAAACAAGGACACTAAACTGATGGCGGAACCAAGGTGGCGGACATGCAGGTATTCACTGTAAAATCCTTTTCAACTTCGCCACGTGTCTAAAATTTTTCATAATGAAATGTTGGGGGGAAAAACGCTTACATCTTCTACCTTAAACCTTCTAGGAAACTGTCTTTCAGAACAAGCCACGCCGGCTCCGCCAGCCACACACTGAGAAGTGGAGCTGGGTGCTGCAGCACCGAGCAGCAGGGCGGCAGGCCGGGGCACTTGCTGGAAATGCGGGTTCTTGGGCGCCAGGTCAGCCCTCCCGCACACTCAGCCCTGAGGTCCCCCGGGCTTCACTAGGACAAGGGCCGCAGAGGCCTGCAGCCTGCCTCCCCTGGAGAAACACCACCTCCGGCCTCTCTGCACCCATCCGCGCTGTGGGAGAACACGCCACCCGATCCACTGCCAAGAGGACGAGATGCCGTCTGGGCCTGGCGGCCCAATGCTCACCTTCCGAGAGGGCCTGCAACCTGAAAGAACAAGAGACGGTCACCCGCCACGGCCTCTGGAGAGGGGGGAGCCGCCCCCGGGAAGCCCCTTCACACCCGAGCTCTGAAGACGGCTGCCCTCCCACCTGGCTGAGGCCACCAGAGAGCGGAGGGGCGCGGACACAGCGGAGGGCCCGGGCTACTCACTTCCGGATCACTTTGTAGAGGCGCTTCCGGTTCTGCGGAGGGGTGTCCTGGCGACTGGCCATCTCGAACAGTCTGTTGGCAACGGCCTCGTAGTCGAACTGTTTCACAGACAGACACCGTGGAGGCCAAAGTCAGCCCCCCCCAGGTGCTCCCAGGACGGGAACCAACAGAGAGAACGAGCCCGAGGACCACACGCCAAGGCTGTGCCCCCAGGTCCCCCGCAAGCGCTGTCCCCAGCACACGCGGCAGCAGACGCTCCGGGGCAGCGCCGCCCAGTGGATCGTGAGGGGCCGCAAGGCGAGCCTCTGCACGACTGTAAACCCTCTGGGAGAAACAAGTAAAATTAATCTGATAAATTTAACCCAAGCTACCTAAATTCTTATTAATTCATCAAGTAATCAACTTCTGAAATGTATCAGGAAGGACCCTACGTGTCCAACTCGCCTGAAGTCACAGATCCTGTCGGCTGAGCTCTGACCCCGAGTGGGGACCCAAAAACCCCCCACTCAGCACACGCCACCCTGGCGGCCCCAGCGCCCTCGAGGGGAGCCACAGGCAGACCTGGGGCAGCTGTCGAGCAGTGAAGCCGGAGCCCAGCTTTCTGGCGCCCAGCCCCCAACTCCACTTTCAACAAATCTGCGCTTCTTTCTGCAGACGAGGCTCCGGGGCACCTGCGCTCCTCCGAGTCCCGGCTGGACGGATGCCACCCCGCTCCGCCTTCCAGAGGCCGAGGGCTCAGCCCACGTGGAGCCCGGCCACCCACCTGGAGGATGGTGCCGGCGCTGTCCTCCTCCTCCTCCTCGTCGTCTCCCGCCTGCTCCTTGCCCGGGTCAGGCTCAGCCCCACTGACGGAGCCTAGAACGAAAGGGCCCCAGGGACTCAGACACGCCTGGTGCCGCAGGTGTCACGGGGCCCCAGCACCTGGGAACCAGAAGCCCTGCCTGCCAGGGCCCACACCTGGGCAGGGGAGCCCATAGCACGGGATAGCAGGGGCACTGACGGCCTCGCCCCGAGGGCAGCAGTGCCCACACTGGCCTGGAAACACGGGAGCCATCCCAGAGAAGGTGGGGCCCGACCAGTCCTAAAAGTGAAACCAGGAGGGGATCATGAGTGGGCATCTTAGGCAGAAATCGCAGGGCCTGAAGTCCCAGGATGAGGAAGAAGGGTGGCTGGTCCAGCCACGGCGCAGCCTAGATTGAGGGGCGACGGGAGATGAAGCTTCCGGTGAGGAAGCTTTTGCTGGCCAGACATCTGGGGCCCTGACATCACTACCTACAGAAGACAGGTTCGGTCAACAGGTGGCCAAGAGGGACAGGCATGTGTGGCGCAGAATGACGACAGCAGGGCTGCAGGCAGGCCCTAGGCCGCCATGGGCCCCTGGGTCAGCCTGTGCCGGCGACTCGGGCTACTGAGGAAGAGGAGGAGGGGAAGGGAGGGCCAGGAAGGACGTCCAAGACAGCCGGACAGTGTGGCCGGGGTGCTGACCGACGAGAAAGCCCAGGGGCGCTCCAGCAAGGGCACGGGAGTCAGAGGCCACAGAAGTCAGCCCTGGCTTCTACCATCAAACTACCTTCCACGAGGGCACAGGACCAGTCAGTGGGGAAAGGACTGTCCCCTCAACAAACGGTGGGGGAAACACTGGACATTCACATGCAGAGGAACGAAGTTGGACCCTTACCTACCACCATATACTAAAATTAACTCAAAATGGATCAAAGACCTAAAGAAACAATAAAACTCAGAGGAAAATGTAGGGCAAAAACTTCAGGAGATTGGATTTGGCCACAATTTCTTGGATATGACGCTGAAGGCACAGGTAACAAGAAAAATTAGACAAACCAGACTTGATAAGACCTTTAAATTTTGTGCATCAAAAGGGACTAGCAACAGAGTAAAAAGGCCACCCACAGAGCGGGAGAAGATACCGGCAAATCAGGTATCTGGGGAGGGGTTATTATCCAGAATATAGAAAGAACTCCTAAAACTCAACAGCAAAGAAATCTGATTCAAAAATGCGCAAAGGACTTGAACAGACATTTCTCCAAAGATGTATGGACGGCCAATAAACACATGAAAAGGTGCTTGACACCAATAATCATCAGGGAAATGCAAATCAAAACCACAATGATACTACTTAGCACCCACGAGGATGGCCACTACCAAAAAAAGACAACAACAAATACTGGTGAGGATGTGGAGAAACTGGAACCCTTGTGCACTGTTGGTGGGAACGTAAAACAATGCAGCCGCTATGGAAAACAGTATGGCAGTTCCTAAAAAGTTAAACACAGAAGTACCATATGATCCAGCAATTCCACTTCTGGGTATAGACCAAAAAGAATTGAAAGCAGGGTCTCAAAACAGATGTCTGTACACCCATGTTCACAGCAGCGTTAACCACGAAAGCTAAAACATGGAAGCAACCCAAGACTCCATCTACCAATGAATGGAGAACAAAATGTGAAATACGTACAATGGAATATTATTAGGCCTCAAACAGGAGGAACGTTCTGACACATGATACGGCATGGATGAACCCTGAAGACGTGATGCTGAGTGAAATGAGACAGACACAAAGACAAATACTGTCTGGTCCTACTGACAGGAACCACAGAGTCGTCAGCAGTCAGATTCACAGAGACAGGAGGCAGAACGCTGGGTGCCAGGAGCTGAGCTGGGCAGAGGGAGGAACGGGGAGTGTTTAACGGGGACAGCTTCACTTTGGGAAGATGCAAAGTTCTGTGGATGGACAGCGGTGACGGCTGCACAAGCGCACTTACGCATGGTCAAGGTGGTAAACCTTACGTTATGTGTATTTTACCAGAAAAGGCAAGAGCAGAAAAGTCCTGAAGCTGGTGGACAACACACACCCCTAAGGCCACAGGACACAGTGCGCAGGTCACCCGGAGGACAGTCACGAGACCAGCTGGCGTCCCACGAAGACCCACTTTAGCATCGAGGTGCACAGGCGAGACTGGACACCACTGATGCGGAGCCCACAGGCCCCGCCCCCAGAGGCTTCAGGGGGACGTTCACAAGTGCTACCTTCTACTCGTTCATTAACCCACTCACTCACTCATCCAGCGCAATCGAGCGGGCGCCTCCTCCGTGCCAGGTGCTGCTCCGAACACCAGGTACACAACATGGTCAACAGTCCCCGTCCTGGCGGAGCTGACATCCAGTGGCGGAAGCCGGGCCAGAAAGATGAACAAGTGATTTACGTAACTTCAAGTGACTTACGCCAGAAAGTGAGAATCACCATGGAAACGCCCAGTGAGCGAGGCAGGGTCGGGGCTGGGAGGCTGCACTTTAAACAAGGTGGTCAGGGTACGGCCTGGAGGGACAGAGGGCAGAGACCCTGCCAGGGAGGGGAGAACAGGGCAGACACCCCGGGGCAGGAGCAGAGCCCAGGAAGCCATGAGGACACGGACGGCCACGGGGCAAGGGTGAGGAGAGTGAACAACATGTGAGCTTGTTTCCAAGGTCACCCTGGCTGCAGAGCCAAGAAGAGACTTCGGTGGGGAGGGCAGAACCGAGGGGACGGGACAGGAGATGAAGGCAGGGGCCCCGCAGAGCCACCGCGGGCTCAGGCCAGGACAGGCCCGTCACCCCGGTCAGTGCGGTGCTCACCCTCAGGGGGCTCCCTGGACGGCGTGTCCCCGTCCCGCTCCTCCTCCTCCTCCTCCAGTTCATTCATGAGCTCCTCGATGGCCAGCGGGGCCTGTTCCACAATCGCCTCGAAGACGCCTCGAGTGATGTTGTGCAAAACCAGGGAGCTAAGGGGCAGCCGCAGCAGAGCCACCCATCAGGCTGGACCCTGCAGGGAAGAAACGCCGCCTCCCCGTGCCCGTCTCTCCTGACCCCAGCCCCTCAGCCCCGCCGGCCCCCTGCTGGCCCGTCGTGAGCACACAGCATTTCCTAAGGGCAGTCCCCTCGGGGACTCAGCGGAACAGAAGAGGCGAGCAGGAGGGAACCGCACTCACTCCTGAGTCCGGGCGGCGACCGTGCAGAAGGGCCCAATGAACCTGAGGTTCTGGTCCGCCGTCAGCTGCGGGGACAGAGCGGGGGCTCAGTTCCTGGGCCGCAGGCACCCGAGCGGCCCGGCCGCTGCACTCGCCCTGCCGCCTACCACGTACCTCGCGGGCGCCCACTTTGGTCAGCTCCTCCAGGAAGATCTCGATGAAGTGGCTCTTCACTCCGTTGGGGGCCTGGCTGTCGGGGTGCAGGATCTCTGTCATCAGAAGCTCCAGCAGCTGCTCGGTCTGTCTGGGGAAAGAAGAGGCAAGTCCAGCAGCAGCACGAGGGGCAACAAGGCGATGGGTTCACTCTGCCTGAGCGGGGGGCTCTGACGGGACACAGTCACAGGCAGGCGCCCCGTCCACCAACACAGGAAGACCCAATGACCTGGGTCTGTGGCGGCACAAAGGACTCCTGCGATCATGGATCCATGGGCAACAGCCAGGACCACGACACAGGGCAGGACTGAACCTTGGCTATAAAGCAAGAGCCCACCGTGTCTGGTGTCCCTCCTGTCCCCGCTGGGAACTGCGCGGGAAGGCTCACCAGGACAGAGCAAACGCAAAGGGAGACAGATGCCAGAGAAGGGGACGAGTTTGCCTCCCGGGTCCTGCTGGACCGGGCCTGTGGATGGTCACACATCACATATCAGACCTCACCCAGGCACGTGGGTCTCAGCGGTCTCAGAGGCCTGGGGATCCCAGATCGGAGAGCTCCAGAGACCGGTCTTTAGTGGCCCAGATGCACCTGAAACTCCTGGGTGCTTGTTAATATACGGATACCTCCACCTGAACTGTAAAGCATGTACCCTTCAGAAAGCTCCCTGGGCAGTGCTGACGCTGGGGTGCCTTCCATGACTCAGCGGAAGGGAGGCAGGCCAGGGGCCAGGGACCTCCTCTGCCAGGCTGCTGACAACACTCACATTCACACGGGCAAAAATGTTACACTTACAGCCTGCTACTCGTAAGAACGGAAAAGGGCTACAAGAGCAGATACAACGAGCAGGGCTGGTTACCCCAGGGCAATGGGAGGTTACCGGTTTCTTCAAAAGGATCTCTGCACTGAATTGCTAGTGACAGTAAGGATGGAACTACTTTCACGGTAACAACCACACCCCCAAAATTAACAGAAATAAAATCGTCCCTTTAACACTGAGCCCGGCTTCAGTCACCAGCCACCCCGGGATAACATGACCCTAAACGCGGAAATGAGTGAGACGCCAGCCTCAGGTCTCCACAGAACTTGAAGGATGAAAACCACTAGAAGAGGCGCCCTTGCCCAAAATGCAGTCGCCACAGCCATTCTCAACCTATAACAGCAACTCCAGTAACTGCAGTCCAAATCCTGCTGACCTTCTATGGGGGCCGGGGGGCTGTGAGGCCAGGGACTAAGAGTTTGTTAACTCCGCTATTCAGAAAATGAGAAAGTCCTAGAATAACATGGCCGTAAGCTGCATTCTCTAGTCTGGCAGCTATTCTGACATCTGGGTCCTAGATTTATTATCCTTGGGCTTAAAAATAAACTCTTTTACCATCACTTTTTAATCACAAACCAATTCAAAATATACTGTTTCTAAGCCCTCTCCCCCAGTGCCCGCCCTCCCCAAATCATGCAGCATCAGGACACTGATGTGAGATGTTTCTGACACATTCTCAGTAAAATGAATAAGCAGTCTGCTACACCACTTTTGGACCATGCAATCAGGCAACACTTTAAAAGTATCAATAACTGTCGGGGAGTCCCCTGGTAGCCTAGCGGTTAGGATTCCGCACTTTCACTGCCGTGGCCCAGGTTCAATCCCTGGTCGAGGAACTGAGATCCCACAAGCCGCGCAGCGCAGCCATAAAAAATACATGTATATATTAAAAAAAAAAAAAAGTAATTGTCTGCTGGAGTTAAAATTGCTTTTCAATGTTTATAAAAAGTTTCCTGAGTTCTTTATATTGAACATCCATCACTCTCATAAGTAGAAAAAAGGTTTTTTTTTAAATTTTAATTAATTCCAAAAACTTTAAAACGTGAATGCTCAGAAACCCACTTTCTGTTGTGATCTCAGACTGCCCCCGGGAGGTTTGGAAACCTGCTGCTGTAACCTGGATGCAGAGCTTCAGGTGAAGGGGCAGGTCCAGGCTGCAGGAGCCCCGCCCCTGCCTGGTCGCCAGGAGGGGCTGTGGGAGGAGCTAAGACGCAGCAGAGCCCAGCCCAGCCCCACCTGAGGATCCCACCCGGCTGCCAGGTGCCAGGGGAGGCCTGAGGTCAGCCAGAAAACACAGGCCCTTCCAGTTTGGAGGGACACACACAAGCACCACTGTCAAAAATGTGAAGTCTGGACAGCTCAAGTATTTGCAGAGCTGAGAGCAATGACCGCTGACGACAGAGCTGAAGGCGCCGCGGTTTACAAGAACACCCGCTCAGCTGCGCCTCCTTTGGTGAGGACTTAGTTCTGATCCATAAGAGCCCACCGTCAAGGCTGAAACAAACATTCCCACGAACACGTGCACAAACTTAATTTAAAAAATGCCTTTGTTTCCAGCACTAAGTCACCCTTCAACATAAAGCTGGCAAACGAGTAGAGGAGAGACCCAGACCGGCCCGAGTGGCACAGGATGCCGCAGGCCGCTCTGGGACACTGACCTCTCGTCCCATCCGCGCGTCTTCAGGGCCTTCAGTGACTCGTGCAGGACCAACCGCATGAGCTGTGGCACAGGAGGGGACCCCGTTAGTGGCACCACCCAGACCTCCCCTCTGCCCCGGGTCGTCTGGGCATCGCACTGCACACGGCAGGCCCTGGAGAGCTGCTGGGGACCTGGGCCTGCGGGAGGCGCCCAGCCTCCCAAGAGCAGCAGGACGTTGGGCTCACAGCAGGGACACGGGGAGTGACCACACACCACAATCGACGGCTATGAGGGACGGGCTTGTTTCCAGAGTGAAAACGGGATGACGTGGAGCTCCCCCAGGAGAGCGGAGCCTCGGAAACATCAGGTCTGCGCCGGAGACTGTTTCCTCTGAGCTCCCGTTTCCTCTGAGCGCTCCCTGAGCTCCTCCCCAACCAAGGGAGAAACCAGTTTCCTTCTCTGCCCACAATCCCCAGCACAGCGGCTGACTGCCCAGTTTCCCTACCCATGTTGGGTTCCAGGCATGAACCCAACAAGCCTGCAGGGGGGACCCGTAGTGGTGAAAGGTGACAGAGGACACCTGCGGTGCCGCCAGGAGGACCAGCCTCTAGAGCAGGGCTGCGCTGCCAGACGTGGCCACAGGGGGGTCGTGGGAAACAGGCCGCGGACAGCAGCAGAACCCCCGACCTAAGGCCCAGCACCACATCCTGGGACACAGCCCCGTGTCTTATGAGCGGGCGTTCTGTAACCGTGCAAAGCCCGGCGCCCGACCCCCCGCCCGCCCACACGCATCAGTGCCCATCCTGCTTCTCTCCTGAGCCCCGCGCTCGCCCACCAGCTGTCCTCACTTTAACACCTGACATCACACACGTGGTGACCGCGTAACCCTGGACCGAGACGGAGCGGGTGACCGGCCTGAGGGGCAGATCACAGGGACCTGTGCTCAGCGAGGCCTGGCCACTGCCCCGTCCAGTGTCCGCATCGGGCCACCTGCTCTCGGACAGCAGCACTCATCTGGGGACTGTCCCCAGTCCCAGGGGACACCAGCGCAGTAACAAAGCTGCAGCTCAATGGGGCAGCAGTAACACACAGTCCAGTTTTTCCTGCATTTCTGAGCGCAGATCAATAACCTAAATTCACCAGAATGCAGCGCAGGAAAGGAGAAAGACAAGGAAGATTCTGCACGCTATTATGTAAACTGTCCCTGCCCAGGGGTCTCTGTCCAGGGCCCGAGCTCTAAGCTTTGCTTTCACGGCAGCAAAGAAGCAAGGGCTTCGCCACCGAGTCTCCCCCAGGGGCAACTGTGACCCTCCTCCCCTGAACCGACAGTTTGTGCAGAAACCTGGCATGCGCACCCCACGTGAGGCCGAGGCTCCCCTCACGGCCCAACTAGGCTCACAGGGAACAGACCACCCAGCAGCCTTGGTCCTTGGCACTGCTGGGGCGGTGGGGGGCTCAGGGGCCGGGATGCTGGACGCCGCGCCCCGGCACCGCAGGGACCCCCGCGGGGAGCGGGCAGCTTCCTCACCACGTAGAACTTGTCCAGGCGCAGCCTATCGATGCCCATCCACTCGCGGTTCATGGTTTGCCAGAATGTCTGAAGGAACAGGTGCTCTGGTGGGAAGAAAAGGCCAGAAGAGAGTCGGGGGGTGGGGGGGGGCAGGGGAAAGCGGCAGCTGCCTCAGGAGGGGAGGGGAGGGGAGGGGAGAGACCATGAAGAAGCCCTGTCAGGACCTCGCATGGCACCGGCCTCGGGGGTGCTGAGCCCCTGAGTGTGCTGAGCTGAGAGCAGTGCTATGGATTTGGCTTAAAAACGGGGCTTTTAGGAACCTTGGAAAGAAAAGCAAATCCCAGCTACAACCACAAACTGAAGCCACATCCTCTGAAGATCAGGCAGAGGATGATCTGATCAGCGCTCAGGCCGCTTCTCCCCACTCAGCCACTGCCACTGCCCCACCTCGGCTGGGGCTGAGGACCCTGCCAGGCACCCATGCCCTGCCCCAGCACTCGCCCCACTGAATCCACTGACCTGATCAAACACAAAACCCTGCCAATAACAGTATGTCAGAACCGGAGTGCTACGGGCTCAGCCAGGTCCCCAGCCCATACCTTGAATCCCTAACCCCCAATCCCTCGGAATATGACTTTATTCGGAGACACAGTCTTTAAAGAGGTGGTTAAGATAAAAGGTCAGTGGGGTGGTCCTAATCCCATCTGACTGGTGTCGTTAAGAGGAGATCAGGACACAGACACACAGAAGGACGACCACGTGAGGACAGAGTAGGAGACGGCCGTCTATACGCCCAGGAGAGAGCCCTTGGGAGGCCCCGACCCCGCTGACGCCCTGACCTCGGGACACAAAGGGCCCCCCACCTTTTCTTTTAATATTTATTTATGTATTTATTATTTTGCTTGCACCAGCTCTTAGTTGCGGCACTCGGGTTCTTCATTGCGGCACGCGGACTTCTTAGTTGCAGCACGTGGGATCTGACCAGGGATGGAACCCGAGCCCCCTGCCTTGGGAGCGCGGAGCCTTACCCGCTGGACCACCAGGGAAGTCCCCAAAGGGCACCTCTTATCTCCCACAGGACAGGCCTGCGTTCACTACCTCATTCAAGTGTCACCAAGTGAACACTCTGTACCTGGCCTTCTACTGAGCACAGAAAGGCTTCTGAAGGTTCTTAGAAGGTAAAAATTATAGAGAATGGATCTCCTCCAGTGACTACTCAAATGCAGTTAAGAGACTCTCCCGAATGGAGAAAGTAGTTACTGTAACTGCACACTCCCTACTTGTGACTACTTTGCCAGCTTAAGCATAACTGCACTAAACCCACCCACACAGCCGGGGCACCACCAGCATCGGTCCCGGGGTCCACGCCAGCGATGCTGCCCAGCCCTAGCTGCCCTCGGAGCAGGGCAGGGGGTGTCGCAGATGCTAGCGCCCAGGCCCCACCCCCAGAGCTTGACCTGATGGGACCAGGGTCTAGACATCGGGATTTCTAAAGACACAACGGGCAGGCCGCAGGGTTGAGAACGGCTGAAGTTGGTCAGAACAAGAACGCACGAGTCAGAAAGATGCTCTGCAGGGCCCTCACCGCCATCAGGCGGGGTTCAGTCACACAGCTGCTGACACTACACCGCTTCTCCCGTAATTGTGAAATATAAGGGTTAGCCCTCTAGACCCCTGAACCGAGTCTACTCCGGGCAAGTGAGCGAACACGTGCAGGACGAACAGAGCAGCACAGCAGACGCCAGCTGGGACGGGGCCCTCACTCCCGCTCTCAGAACGCAGGCCTCGTGTCCAGGGGCTGGCGGGGATACTCACGTGCCTCTGTGGTCTGGAAAGCGTGGATGAGCTGGGAAATGGTCCTGCCAAGCTCCTCCTGCGCAGGAAACAGAACGCATGCCCTCAGTCCTGAACGAACATGATCCCACAGTGACGAGCAACGGCGGTAAGACAAACATTCAACTGTCCTCACTCGTCGCGGGATCCGGCTCCACGGGGCCTCGCAGCCCAGTGAGCTTGGGGCTTGCAAGTCTCACACTGGCTGCGAGAGGCCTGCCCTGAAGGCCAGGGCCCACAGGACCTCACAACAAGCAAGGGCAGGGACTGCCCGCGTGACCGACGCTGAACCCCGCGCAGTGGAGGCTGAGAAGGAAGGGGCGGGAGAGCAGGAGCCTGGGAGCACACAGCCACCTGACCAGCAGAAAGGGGGCTGGCGGGACCCCTGTGAGCTACCGGCTGCCCGCCTGTGTCACTGTGCCAGCCATCACCTGGCGCGCTGGCCAAACAGACGACTCCAGAGCCTCCCCCGAGAGCTTCTAGTTGAGCAGGCGTGGAATACAGCGCAGGAATCTGCATTTTAAATAAGTACCCTCACCACCCAGGTGATTTTGAACAGTAAACAATTCCCACTGGGAAACACTTCTAAAAAGGCTAGTACCTTAGGGCAGTGAAACTACTCTGTAAAATACCATAATGACAATGCACGTCATTGTACATTTATCCAAACCCACGGACTGTACATCACCAAGAGTGAACCTTAAGGTAAGCTGTGGACTCTGGGTGATGACCACGTGTCACGGAGGTCCATGGACTGGGACAAAGGTCCCACGCTGGTACGGGTGATGACGGGGGAGGCTGTGCTTGGGGGGGGGGGGGTCAGGGGGCACGTGAGAAAACTCAGAACCTCCTCCTCTCGTTTTGCTGTGAGCCCAAAACTGCTCTAAAGAATAAAGTCTGTTTTTCTAAAAAAGGCTAGCAGAAAAAATACTTGTCTCAGAAGACTTGAATTCTGTCCCCTGGTTCCCAGCATTTCAGCACTTAATTGCCATCTCTGACAAACACAGAACAGACAACCCGGTGCTCAGCCACGACGTACACTGGCAATCAACAGTGTTGCTGCGGTGCTCGACTCAGCCAGTGCAAGACTCACTTTAACCCAAGGCCCTGGACCCTCCGGCCATTAAAAGCAAAAAAAGTATGGAAGCTGTAAAACTGTGCCCAGCATGTCTGCAGTAGTAAAATGAGGGTCGACAACGTGCTCGCCTGTCCTCCCACTGTTACTGCTGCCCTAGCTCCTTCTGTACCCTCCCAGGCACTCACCTGGAGGAGCGGCTTGTCCTGCATCCACATACAATAGAACAGTCCTTTCCACACCTTCAGCAGCTCGTCATGAGTGAAACCACCTGCACCAAAAACAGCAACACTCACAACAGATGAACCCAACTTTTTAGTGCCAGAACACAGCCAGAGAAATGTGAACGCCTGAATTAGACCAAAGTCATCTTACTGTAAAGGTACCTGGACCTCCCTCTCCAGCCATCCTCCCAACTCAGAACCTGCTGGGCCTGTGGCTGGAAGGACTCCCCCAGATAACTGTCATTTCATTCATTCAATAAACGTTTACCGAGAATCTACAAGTAACAGGCGCTGTACTCCATTTCTGTAGATTCAAAATTGAGTGAATCACCATTTCCTGGTCTGGATGGTGCCTACTCAGGTGAGTCTGTTGGCAACAATTCACCCGGCGTTACACCTGGGCTTTGTGCACTTTTCAAATTTTAAAATTACAAGTTACCACATTCAGGGTCGCTATGAAGGCAGATACTGAACATATAAAATCGCCCAACAAGTATGTACTGAGGTCCTAACTACGTGTCTGGCACCCTGTTCCAGAGCAGTGGTTCTCAGACTTAGCAACAGGATCACATCACCCAGAGGGCTTCTTAAAACGGATTTCTGGCCCACTTGTCAGAGTTTCTGATTCAGCAGTACGGGGATGGGACCCAAGAATTTGCATTTCTAACAAATGTCCAGGTGATGCCGAAGCTGCTGATGGGGCCACGTTTTGAGACCCACATTTTGAGAATCAATTAGGAAGCGTGTTCTCTGAGGACTGTACATTACGTGAAACTCAGACGACAACCCAATAATTATACAAGAAAAAGACTACCAGCAGTGATAAATGCCGCTCTGAGGAAAAAACGCAGGGTGCCCAAACAGTGGGTAGCAGGGATAGCGGGATATATGGGCTGATGCGGGGGCCGGTTCCCAGAGAAAGGCAGGTCTTAACTGGGAAGAGGAAATAAGGCCATGGGGAGGGGGAGCCTCCGCATAGGGACACGTGGCCACCGCAGCAGGAGGTGAGCGCCGCGCACCTTCAGGGTAGCCAAGGTGGGGAAAGGGCGCAGGGCCAAGCGCTCAGGCGGGAGCGCGAGCGGGAAGCGGGGGACGGGTGGAAGCTTCGCCGCAGGCCCCATCCACTCGGCCCGACCACGTGGAGGCTCCACGAGGTTGGAAGGTCCCCTAGCCCGGGTGGCCGCCCCGCGCCCCCCACTCGGCCCGGCCGCCGAGGCGCCCCTGCCCACATGCCGCCAACCCCGCGCCCACCTTCGGCCCGCTGAGTCCTGGCGACAATGTATTTCCGGAGTTTCCTCACCGCCCGGTCTCGGGTCACCTGCTCGTTCCCTGCCAGGCGCTGCGCCAGCTGGATTTCTGGCGGGAGCTGCACCCGCGGACCCATGGCGACCGCGCCGAGACCCCAGGGTATCACCTACCGCACCGCTTCGCCTGGCCGCACGACGTGACGTCACACGATCGCGCCGGCTTCTCCCAGGCGCAGCGTGACATCACACGCCCGCGCCGGCCTCTCTCGGACTCGGCGTGACGTCACGTGCCCGCGCCGGCCTCGCCCGGGCCGCACGCCACCGCCCTCTAGTGGCAGGGCCCGGAATGACAAGTCCATCTGGCTCTGTCTTGGCGGACAGTCACTCTGGACACAGGCAATTAAAAGGAGGTCATTAAGCGTTTGCCCGCCTTTTGGGGAGTGGGGGGATGCTGTAGTTCCCCCCCGGCTGCTGAGGGAAGGCACTTCGTTAGCAAAGAACGCCAGCGAGCACAGGCAGAGGAAAGCCCCCAGTGAATCCAGTGAATGTTGGGTCAGCCAAGGTCATCACAAAATGCCACGACGGCCGGGAGAAGGTGGTCGGGGCGGGGGGGGGGCGGGGGGGGCGCGAGTATCGCCCTCGCCCTCAGTGGCCTGCCGCTGCCGGCCGGTGCCCCACCCTGCGGCAGCATCACCCATGGGGCAGGCTGCACTGGCCTCGTCCAGCCTGTAGGTCCGCGCCCGGCCTCTGGACACAGGAAGGCCGCGCACGGGGCACGAGGAGGGAATCGCGAGCCCGATCTGAGACAGTCCGCATCGCTTCACAGTTAGTGTCATGAACGAAGGCATGGGTGAAGCATGTGTAAAGGAGGGGATGCAATATACAAATCTTGACTGGACTCTGATTTTTTAAAATAAGCTAAAAAATCATTTGGGGGACAGCTGGAAAGCTTGCATAGAAACTAGAGGTTAGGTTATATTGCAGAATTATTGTTTGTTTTCTTAGGTATAACAATGGTGTTTATGTAGAATGGGCCTCAGCAGACGTTTTCTGTAAAGGGCCATGTGTCAGGGGGACCCAAGACGCCCAGATTCATTGATTCGCTAGGAAGACCCATGGCTATGATTTATTATGGCAAAAGGATTCAAGGCACAGGGAAAAGGCTTGTGGAGCGAGCTAACTTCCCAGCAAAGAGCTGTGACAACACATTAAATGTTAGAAGGAGCTTGTTAGAGACCACAGCCCAGGGTTTTTTGGGACTTCCCTGGTGGTCCAGTGGTTAAGACTCTGCGATCCCACTGTAGGAGGTGGTCTAAGCTCCCAAATGCTGAGCGGCACAGCCAAAATGTTAATTAAAAAAAAAAAAGCGCCCAGTTTTTATTATGAGCTAGTCACAGACACACACGGAAACTCCGGACTCCCAGAGAGCGAACAGATGTTCAGCACATGCTGTGTTGTTTGTACAAACGGTTCAGGCCCAGTGAGGCACTCTTATCACAGTTACGGTGATGGGGACCCTCCCCAAATCCACATTCCCAGGTGCCAGCTAAGGGCCAAACTCATAAGCAGGACTTTGTAAGGATAGCGTTCAGGCCTTAGGTTAATGCTTTTCTGCACAGGTGAGGTAGTACATATTTTTGGCTTTGTGAGCCAAAACAACTGCTCCTTTAGTGCAAAAGCAGCTACAGGCAACATGCAAATGAATGTGTGTGGCTGTGTTCTAATAAAACTTTATTTACAAAAACAGGTGATGGGCCAGATTAGGCCCAATGATCATAGTTTGCCAACAAGTGATGGAGAAGAATGTCTCTACTTTGAGGAAATAACTGCAAAGTGTTTGGTGGGGGTGAAGTGTCGTGTCAATAAATAGAGAAACAATCACACACAGGGCACACAAGCAAATACGGCAAAATGTTAACAATGGTTGACTCCAGTGGCAGGAATACAAGTGTTCGTTGCCCCATTCGTCCAACTTTTCTATTTGAAAAAGCTATCTAAGTTCTTTCACCAGCAGTGGCGCTGTTGAACAGGACAAGATCCCTGCCTCACCAGCTATGTCTCAGCGGAGGCGCGGGGCAGTGAAATAACAAATCCATGCACTCCAGAGAGGGGGGCGCTACGTGCTTTTTCCTAAAGCAGGAAAAAGAAGACAACAAAGCCTAAAGAAAAGAGCAATGTTAATAGACATTCAGTGAATTTCTGACAGGGTATTTCACCAAAAGAATGCAATGAAATGCACCAACATATACTTTAAAAATATACCAATACTTGACAGCCTATACAGCTATTAGACACTGACAGCTAATGAAAGATTTGTTGCATATTCAGTGTAACTAAAAAATACATGTTTTTGTTCAGATGAAGTAAAATTTATATTTTAAGGCAGGACGAGAAAATGAAGCATAAAATTCTCTCTGTCCATTAGGGCCTCCTCACTCCCCCTTTGATGGCAGTGTGCATCCGCATTATACATTAACTGGACCTCCTCAAAGGTGGGAATGCCTGCTCGACCATAAAGATCAATTTTTTTCCTTTCTTCTGACGCTGGCAATGTAACTTCTTAGAAGAATAGTGTACTTTCCCCACTTCGTAGGGGGTCACGGTGACCTGCTGCTGGCTTTATACGTGCTACCTGGACTATGTATCCTTGGTGAACTTTACTTAAAATGTCAGTACGTCATTTTGATGTATGATCCTTTGTCTCGAAAATGTATATGACCACGCCTTCGACTTCTTACAGGCAGAACAGTCTTTCAGAATTTTCTGAAAGAATTCCTCCTGGGTTATAATCCTCAATTTGGCTCAAATACAATTCTTTTTTCTTCTTGTCAATTGAATTTTAATCGACAATTCTAAATGCAAAATTATCCTTCTTTAGGAGACTTTTCAAAGTCCGCTGTGCATCGCAGGCAAGAACCATCCATGGATACTAAAATTAGTGGCAAAAGGATGATGACAGACATGATATTTGCGTAGCCTCAAAAGTACTTATTGGTTACAATGGGGAAAGTAGTAACTTTACAATGGAGAAACCTGGTAGACACGCCTTCACTCAAGATGGAGATCTACATCACCAGTGCAAGGCGTATGGACATCACGTGCCCTTGAAGTGATGCACTGAAAGGACAGCATCACTTTGGTGGTGTTCCTGCCCCAAACACACAACCTCTACCTGTTCAGGAGAAACATCAGACGAGCCCAAACTAGGATCTTCCTCAAAATAAACAATCCATACCCTTTAAATGTGTCAAGGTCATGAAAGACAAAGACTGGGAACCTGTCCCAGGTCGAAGCCGGCTCAGGAGACGTTACCGGGAAGGACCACGTGGGAGGAGCCTGGGTCAGACAGAGGACTGTGGTGGGACGCAGTGAAACATGCGTGGATTCTGGACACGAGCTCATCACAGCGCATCTCAAGGCTCATTTCCTGCTTTTGGTAACTATGCTATGTTTAGGTTTGTGTGAGACATTAACATTTAGGGAAACTGGATGAAGAGTTTACAAAACCTTTACAGTATTTTTGCAACCTAAAATTTTTCCAATATAAAAGGTTTTAAAAATTAGAAAAGCAAAAACAGAAAGTCTGACAGGACTTGGGGAAGGATGTATTTTCCCACTTCTACACACATTACACACCCTCCACCCCATCCCACCCTGAGGGCAGGGTTTTTCTCTGTCCTACTCATCTGCACCCAGGACGGTGCCTAGGAGGTGACAGTGTGTGGAACAGCTGTGACTAGCTCACTAGGTACCAATTAGCAATAGGCGTGTGCTCATGTCTTCCACAAATAACAAAGACCAGCATCTCTTATTTCCTGCAGCATCATGGGATCCACTTCTCATCCTGAGGTTGTCCTGCTTGCGTTTGTTTTCTGTAGAAAAACCCCTGTTCGTGGATCCTGTGTGTTTTCCTGGGTCATGGTCTTTCAACTCCAGGCTCAACTTGGTGAAGAAGGGTAGGCCCATCTTTGAAGCATAATTTTGCATCTGTGCTAGGAAGCGTGTGCGTGATGTGCAAGGGAGGTGACTCAGTTTCCTGGAGCTGCTGTAACAAAGTGCCCAAAACCAGTGGCTTAGAGCAATAGAAAGTTATCGTCTCCCAGTTCTAGAGGCCAGAAGTCTGAAATCCATGTGTCCACAGGGCCACGCTCCCTCCGAAGGCTCCAGGGGAGGGTCCTTCCTGCTTCTGGGGCTCCTGGTGACCCTGGGCCTGTGGCTGCGTCATGCCATGTCTGCCTCTGTCCTCACGTGGCCTCCTCCCCTGTAGCTCTGTCTTTATATGCTGTTCTTCTTGTCTGTCTCTCTGTGTCCTCTTGCTTTCTTTTTTTTTTTTAATAAACATCTTTATTGGAGTATAATTGCTTTACAATGGTGTGTTAGTTTCTGCTTTATAACAAAGTGAATCAGTTATACATATATATATATGTTCCCATATCTCTTCCCTCTTGCATCTCCCTCCCTCCCACCCTCCCTATCCCACCCCTCTAGGTGGTCACAAAGCACCGAGCAGATCTCCCTGTGCTATGCGGCTGCTTGTTTTCTTATAAGGACACCAGTCATTGGACTTAGGGCCCGCCCTAATCCACTATTAACCTCATCTTAACTAGTTACATCTGCAAAGAACTTATTTCCAAATTAAGGTCACACTCTGAGGCTCTGGGTAGATGTGATTTTGGAGGACACTACTAAACGCACTACAGAAAGTGTAAAGAAGATAAAATAAGTAACAGTCACTACCATCTAATGAGGGCCTACTATGTGCGAGGACTTTATAAATCTTAAAACAACCCTGCGAGGGAGGGGTGGCTTTTGCCCTTTTGTAGGTGAGCAAAGAGGCTTACAGGTTATGCTCTTGCCCAGAGTCTGAAAAAGACAAGGCAAAGGTAACCCCCAGGCCAGCCCGCCTGCCCAGCACAGCCGTGAGCGCCCTACGTCGGGACCAGCACCACCTCACGGGTGGCAGGTGGTCCACGTGTGCAGTTAGCAGCGTGGCCCCAAGCAGAAGGGCTGCGCCTGGTATAGCTCTGGTGCTGCCTTCTTGAAATTCTTAATACATTTTGAACAAGGGCCCGAAGATTCATTTTGCACATACATTAGACAGCCTGTCTGTTGTCGTGGCCCAGCCGCTCCCCCTCCGGGACCCCCACCACGTCCTCTGGGCCCCCTGCTGCTCAGAGCTGCTCTCCAGACCCAAACCCACTCTCTCCATATTGTGTGCTTCTCCCCCCATATATATCCCTCAACTGTTATTATAGATAATCAGGGAAATAAAAAAAGTTGGGGGAGGAAACCAATCATGGTCTCATGGCCTAAAAGAAAAACTTCTGACAGATCTGTTCTTTACTTTCTGTGCATAAGATTTGTATTAATTATATGTTACTATATTATAGTAATCACACTATATTGACAGTTTTGAAACTGCTTTTCAATAACATATCTAGCATTTTCCCATGATATTAATTTCTCAAGAATATGCAATATTCCAAAAAAAAAACCTTTCTTCTAAAAGCAAAAAGGCCTTTAAATAAAAGTTTGGGAAAATACTGAAAATCACAGAAAGTTGTTAAATACCCATTCCCCACCCCCTAGTGATGGTTACTGTTAACATCGGTGAATATCCGTCAATCCCGCAGGTGCCTGGACCCCACCGAACCCCAGGGACTCGGAATCTCCAGGGAAAAGGGCTGGGAACTCAGCATTTCAACACGCACCCAGTGCTGCCAACATCAGGGCCCTGGCAGACACGCTTTTATAAACACTTCTTCCCAGCTACACAGGGCTCCTTGCTATGGACAGAGGCTGGGCATGGAGGTGGCTTCTAAATTCTGGGATGGACATTTTTATAGATAAATCTTCTGTCCATCCATTATATTAATTTTCCTTACAATAAATTCCTGGCATTGACTGCTTTGTTTTTATTGGCCACACCACATGGCATGTGGGATCTTAGCTCCCCGACCAGGGATCGAACCTGCATCCTCTGCATTGGAAGTGAGGAGTCTTAACCACTGGCCACCAGGGAAGTCCCTTTTAGATTTTTTTTTTTTTTTTGATGTGGACCACTTTTAAAGTCTTTATTGAATTGTTACAATATTGCTTCTGTTTTATGTTTTGGTTTTTTGGCCTTGAGGCATGTGGGATCTTAGCTCCCCAACCAGGGATCGAACCCGCACCCCCTGCATTGGAAGGCGAAGTCTTAACCACTGGACCATCAGGGAAGTCCCTCGATTGCTTTAATTTGCAGTTTTGTTTTTGATTTACAGAAGTGTGTGAGTGTAACTGAGCAGGACCCTATGCGGCCTTCCCAGGACAGACTGTCGTCCCCCCAGCGTCCTCTGCCTGCCTCTTGTCCGTAGAAAAACTTTAGCCAAAGAATAAATTTAATCAGAGAAGAGACAACATGCAGAAGCAAAGGAAAGCTGTCAAACAAGACAAAATAATGTAGTTTAGGCATTAAAGACAAGGACCTGAGACTTCCCTGGTGGCACAGTGGTTAAGAATCTGCCTGCCAATGCAGGGGACACAGGTTCGAGCCCTGGTCCAGGAAGATCCCACATGCCACGGAGCAACTAAGCCTGCGCGCCACAACTACTGAGCCTGCGCTCTAGAGCCTCCAAGCCACAACTACTGAACCCACGAGCCATAACTACTGGAGCCCGTGCGCCTAGAGCCCAGGCTCCACAACAAGAGAAGCCACCGCAATGAGAAGCCCACGCACTGCAACGAAGAGTAGCCCCCACTCGCCGCAACTAGAGAAAGCCCGTGTGCAGCGACGAAGACACAACGCAGCCAAAAATAAATAAATAAATAAGTAAAATGTTAAGTTATAGAGGTATAATTTTTAAAAAGTACTTTAAAAAAGAAAAAGACAAGGACCTTTTGGGACTTCCCTGGCGGTCCAGTTGTTAGGACTTGGCGCTTTCACTGCCAGGGCCTGGGTGCAATCCCTGGTCGGGGAACTAAGAGCTCGCAAGCCTCGTGGTGTGACAAAAAAAAAAAAAAGTCAAGGACCTTTAATTCCTCCTCAAAGTCTGTAGATAATATTCTGAGCCACGTCCTTTGAGCTATTTTGCAGATACTGAAATCCCCACCAGATGGAAGAAGTTAATTACATGATGACAAGACTATAGCCATGACATGAACTGCTGGTCCATTTTACACAGTTCCAAGAACTGGCCTCAAGGAGATGGGAACAAACCAGTTCTGGAACTGAAGATTAACTGTACTTAAAACAATCGAAGGATGCTGATCACATCACCGCATGACTAATTTCAAGATGACTATCAGAGCTGACTGTGCTCTTCTGCATGTAGCTCCCCCCAACCCGGGCCTGTGCACCCCTGAAACTCCCCTTTAAGATCTCTTGTTCCCTGATCAGCAAGGGGGAGTTGATTCTTTGGGACATGAACCCACCTTCTCCCCAGGATTGCCAGCTCCCTCAGTAAAGCTGCCTTTCCTCTTACCCAACACTTGGCTCTTAGTATTGTATTCCTGAGTGACGAGCAGCCGCACGTGAGTTCCGTAACATAAGGAGTCAAATATTTATTTAATGCCTCCTATGTGACAGGGACGGAGGCAGGGAACAGTCCCACTGCTGCCTGTCTGTCTGCTGGGGACCTGGACAAGCGTCCCTAGGTCATTAGGAGACACAGAGAGAACAGCTGGATGGCCGAGGACAGGTCAACAGGTGCACCCAGAGAGTCACCTGCCCCCACGTGGGTCCCGGCCTTTCCCTTCTGATTCTTCCGATGCTTCTAAGCTTAGAAAATCCTTTGCCTACATTAGTTTATAGCAACGGCTCTTCAAGATGTACATCTGTTCCCTCCCTTGAGTCGTCCCAATTTCTGCACCTCCTTCCACCTCTCAGAGGGGGCTCAGGGCTGTCTCTGCTCGAGCTGGCTGCTTCAAGGGGCCTGGCTCGGAGGTAAAGCCACTGCCCGCTTTGCTTCCAGCTCGGCCAGGCAGCCAGGCCTGTGATGGATCCTGATGCAGGAGGCTGGGCAGCAATGTGCCCACGTGGGGCACCTATTTTCAGGTTTACCTCCACTGCTATTTCCCTTGTTATTGAAGGTGAATAGGTAACTGTAATAAATGCTTACTGGTTTAAATGTTTCATCTTTTTCTTTTTTTTCTCCCCCCACCCAAAGGGTCTCTTGGGCTAGAATTTAATTAGCAACAAATTCTGGTGATGAAATTTTTGCAGTATGAAACACAAGCAACTGAATAGAATGGGGCACAGGTGTATGAGTCACCTGCCTAAGCGTGCCAACAGGGAAACACACAAGCCAGGTTATGAGGAGAACAGAATACGCCCCTTTGGCATGTGGACTATTTTGAGCTGTAGGCAATCAGGAGCCAGCAGGCTCAGGAAAAACTATGACCTCTTCCTTAACTACCTAAAAGAATTGAGATAGGGGGCCTGTACCAGAAGAAGAGCTATTACCAGAGATAACTTTTTTATCTGAAAGACTTCCCTGCACAGCAGGGCAAACATTAATTACCAAACTCAGCTCTCTGTATCGCCCCGTGAAGGGCCCTCCTCCCCTTGGGAGCCCCAGGCCCCCATCCCATTCCTTGAGGCATATAAGCCTCAATTGCCAGGCTCGCCCTTGGTCTCATATCTTTGGGGCTCCTATATGTAAGAAATTAAATTTGGTTTTCTCCTGTTAATCTGTCTTATATCAATTTAATTATTAGTCCAGCCAAAGAATCCAGAAGGGAAGAAGGGAAAATGTCTGCAGCTCTACAGCTGTCTTGCTGGGGTAGAAGGGACCAGGAGACACTGAGAAAAAAATAAACAAAACACCTTGGCTTCTACTGACTCTGAGAAAATCAGAGATCACAAGTGAAACTTCAAAATTGCTTGAATTTAACATTTTGATCCTTCTGAACAGGGATCTCAAATGGAAGTGAATGGCCTCAGGACTCTAGGTGGGGAGACGGGAGACTAGGTCTCTTCCCCTGGGTCTAGTAGGATAAAAAGCTGTGTCGTCAAGGAATGAGATGAATGTCAACATTTTTCAGGGCATTTGGGTAGGAAAAGTAATGCTAATTATGGGTTAGACTTATGTTAGTCTAGTAATTATAGGCAATGATAGTGGTGACATCATCAACTCACCCTAGGGCTCAGACACCGTCTCAAGCATTTTATGCTCATTAATTCACTTAGTGCTTCATTTAAGCACAGAGAGGTGCAGCAGTTACTCCTAGGCCACACAGCAGGTACAAGGAAAGGGGGGATCAGCATGCAAGAGTTTGACCTTCAGAACCTGCCTTCCGTGGCAGCTTGAAAACATGTCTGGACCCAAACCTGCAGCAGTAAAGCAACATTGACTTCATAAAGCAGCATGAGACCATGACTGTACAGACAGACAATGGCCAGACCATGTACATGTGACAAGAGACCCACCACCTGTGCAACAGCCATCCAGAAGCCAAACCACAGCCTCTGCAGCCATTGGCCCGGAATGTCAGGAGGTGGCCGTGACAGTCACCTTCCCTAATTTTTGCCCCATTCCCCTTCTAACTCAGGACAACCAGAGAAGGCCAAATACGCCCCTGAACGCAATCACACAGGACGCCCAGCTTGTAGTGAGCCTGCCCACAGCCTCCCCGGGCCCAAAGACTCCATCAGGGTACACCTAAGCTTTCCTTTTTTCTAGTATAAGCGCCCCCTCCTCTGCCTGCCTGTGAGTCTCCGTCAAAACCCAAGTGATGGTGGTGGATGCCCTGCTACAGCCAGCTCTGAAAAAACAGCCTTTCCACAGGTGTTACCCTCCTAGTTCTAAAATGTGAGCACCTGCAGACCCAGGTCCAGCAGGGTGAGAGGGTCAGGCCTGAGAGGCGCCTCAAGGTGCCCCCCGCCACCGCCCCGAGCTGCAGGAGGACAAAAGCCACAGAACCGCCTGCCTTGCCCTCTGAGTCATTATTTTCTGACGCTTTGTTTTTGACACAGAGAAGTTTTCCATTTTGATGGGGTCAAATCTGTCTCTCATTCATTCATTTATTCAGTTATGAATTGTGGGAGTCTTGAAACCCAGTCCCGTGACTGGTTTATAATTAACACTCATGCCCAGGTGTCTGTTCTTGTTTTTCCCTCTTGTCCAGCCCATACCTGTTTGATCACATTTTTGCCTAATCAATAAGGAGTAGTGAAGGTCAGGGGCTTGGAGCCACAGTGCTCCAACATGCAGCACTGTTTATGTGCTGTTCTGAGTCATCTTCCAGGGCAAGATGACCTCTACAGAGTATGTTGACACAGACTCCGGAGTCACAGACCACCAGACCAAAGACACGTAGACGGCAGATGATTCAGATGACTCACCCCAGCTCCTCTGTTCGTCCCCTTTAAAAACTGCTAACTCAATTTTTCTAAATGTAAATTGGAAGTGCCAGTTCAAGTACACTGCCTATTTTTAATGATCTTTTATTTATTCATTGGTAGGAGTTATTTATATATTGTCAGATATGTGTAATGAGAATATTTATCCCAGTGGGTGGTTTGTTTTTTCATTCTTGTAAAAATGCCTTTCAATGAATAGTTCTTTCTTTTCATTAAATGCAAATGATCAATTAAAAAAAAATAAAAACTGCTAACTCAGACCAATGAGGAGTGGATGTGAGGCTTGTCTCCTCCCTTGCTTGGAGCCCTTACTTTGCTGCAAACCCCGCTGGCAGGGTTTGGCTTTCTGTGCTTGGGCCTTTGATGGGTGTCAGTCTCTCCTTCCCCTCCCCCTAGGGCTCAACCACACACGACCTCCCATGCTTCCCTGAACTTACAGACCAGGCTCTGCCCTAGAAAGTACCAGAAAGGCTCACCTCCCCACACACTTGCTCACTGGCCACTCCCACTGGGCCCACCAGGAGGCGAGGCTGGGCCTCTGCCTGCAGAGTCAGCGCCCAGTGATGGGAGAGGCCCAGTGCCCACTGAGGTGCAGCCCTGTCGGGTGGGGGGGCAGCTGGATCTTTCGGAAAGGCCAGTCCTGTCCAGACAGCTCCCAGCACAGGCCCCACCCTGCCCCAATAAGACGGGGACACTTCCCTTCCCAGGATGTTGAAACTTCTCATCCCAGGATGTCTCAATCCCAAACCAAACCCCGTCAGAACCAAGCCCTTAACTAACTCCATCCACCTGACCCCACCCCAGCCTGAGGCCCTGGGAGTCATCACCTCCCGACCACTGGACTCCTTTGTGCCTCTTCTGTCCACCCACGTCAGCCCTTCACTGTGTCCCCGGGTCACACGCCCATGATGTTCACAGCAGCCCACACGACAGGCCGGCCCAGGTGGGGCGCTGGGCCGGGCCATGGGATGAGGGGCGCCAGGCAGGCAGATGCCCGCGGGAGGGAGGGCCTGCCAGCCAGCCCCTGGCCCTCTCCCCCAGCTCCTCCAGCTCCCGCGCTGGGCGGGGGCTTCTCTCCCCTCCGTCCTCGGTCCAGCTGCCCGCTGCTCTCCGGACCCCAAACGCCCCTGTCGTTTCAGGACCCACTACTGTCATCTCACGCAGGGGGTCAAACTGTGGGGACCCGGAGACCAAGACAGGACAGTGGGGTCTGGGGGCACTGTGGTCCGGGAGGCCAGGGAGGAGTCAGGATGGGCCAACTCCATCCCGCGCCCTGCCCCGCACCGGCCCGGTGCCCCCGAGGTTCCCCGCAGGGCAGTGCCCGGGGCAGCGTCCGCCCAGCCCCCGCGAGACCCGGAGCACCTCCCTTCCCGGGAACCTGCGGACCGCGCCCGCACTCCCACCCACATCCTGCAGGGCCCCGCAGGGCCCGCCCACCCTCTCCGCGGGTCCAGCGGCCGCGCCGCCATCCCGCCCTCTGACTCAGCCGACGGGGGTGGCCGACACCAAACCCAGGGAGGGGGGACAGCCCTACAGCACACGACCCTTGGTCCCGAGAAGGTGCCTGCCTGCCGGGGGTCCCAGGCTGCGGCCTGCTCCCGCCCACGGCGCATCCCTATCAGGACGCCCCGCGCCCCATTCCCGTCCCGGGCGCCCGGCACCCCATTTCCGGTTCCGGATTCCCCCCCAGCCGCGCGCCGTGGTTCCGCCCGCGCGTCACGTGACCGCCGCGCCAGGTCCTGGGGCTCGGTTTCGGTCAGCTGCCCCCGCCACAGTCCGCTGCTCCAGCGCGTCCGCTGCTTCCGAGTCACCGCCGCCTGGGGTCCACGCCCGCCCGCCCCGCCCGCCGCCGAGATGATGTGCGGCGCGCCCACCGCCACGCAGCCGGCCACGGCCGACATCCAGGCCATCGCCGACCGGGTCAGGGCCGCGGGGGGCGGATGGGGTCCTGGGGGGCCGGGCAGTCCGCAGGCATCGCCGCTGGGACGGAGGCGGTGGCCCGAGCGCATCCCGCCGTGGGCCGGGCTGGGCACGGGCCGAAGCCCCTCCCCGCCTGGGAAGCGCGCCCGCGAGCGGAGGTGTCCACAGGGGCAGGGCCGCGACGTGCCCGTCGGGGAAAAGCACTTAGAGAGCAAACGGTACAGTAGGAGGGGTGAAGTCACCCTGAGTGAGTCCGGGGACAGGGTCCACAAGGCGTCCTAGACTTAGGCTGTTATTCTAGCACTTTCGTGTACGTTTGAAGTTCTCTCCAAATGAACGTCTTCGAAACGCAATCCAGCCTGGGTCGCGGAGGCAGAGCCTGGTTCGGGCCCTGGGCAGCTGTCGGGCCGGGTTCCGAGGAAAGCACCTGCACCCAAGGATCAGGTGAGGGTGGGAGGAGCGGGGCCTGCCCTGCCTAGCCTCGTGTGTCAGCAAAGTCGGCTCTTGACAAGCAAGACCCCTTCCCGCCTCTTCGTGGTTTTCCGGGCCTGAGAATTCCCCGCTTGTCATGTGAACCTTAAATGTGTGTCAGCTCACTTGGGAGGGAAGAGTTACTGTCTAAAAGGGCCCCTTCGTTTGGGGTCAGTCCCTTGAAAGTGATATGTTAGTGGACCGTTGTCACTGCCCCTGGGAACAAGGAGGCTGCCTGTGTGCTGGGTGGTCTCTGTGAGGGGCGTGGGCACCATCTGGTGGCCCTTTGTACTGACCCTTGTGGGACAGTCTGGGCTGCACATGAGAAGATCAGAGGCCGGAGACTGGCCCCGGTCAGAAGGACGTCGCGGTGCTGCACTCCGCCCCCATCTCCTCCAGTCCCGTCCTAGGGCCCTCCCTGGCCCTCTGCCCCACCTGGTCCCCTCAGGGCTGGGAACTGGCAGCTTCCTTAGTGACCCGGGGCCTTCTGCACACCCCCTGGCTACAGCCCAGCTCATCTTTCTCCTGGCCGGCAGGCAGCGGTGTCGGTGACCTGCCATCCCGCAGGCCGTGGCCTGGCCTGGCATTCGCCGCCTCCACATGCTCTGTTCCGCCACCTCCTTTAGGGTTTTCTCAAGCCAATCAGGCCTTGCACAGGGCGGGGGCTCTGTGCAAGCCCCCCTGAAGCAGAGAAAGAGACAATTCCATCTCAGACTCCCAGGAGGGTCTGTGGGTGTCACTCACCCTGCTGGTCTTGTAAACTGTCTGCAGAGTCAGTTCCCTGCAGACCTGGCAGGCACCTGGCAGGAAGAAGGGCCCCACGGGGGAGTGTTCAGACGCAGGTGGCACCAGCCCCAGGGGGACACGCGCACCACCGCGAGAGCCGTGGCAGCTGCGTGGAGAGAAGGCGGCCCGCCTTCCCACTTCCTGACCCACCCTCCTGCCCTTTCTGCCCACCTTATCCACAGGGAGCCCCCCTCCCTGAAGGCCTTTGCCACAGGGACTCGCTGGCATGCATGGCGGTGACCCCCTCAGCTCCCAAAGCAGCATGCTTCCGGGCTTCGCTGAACTCCTCCGACCCTCTAGAACCGGTCCTGTGACTGCAGTGCAGAGGCAGCGTGCTCTCGTGCCTGCCAGTAATCCAGAGAGCAGCCACAGCACTTTGAAGCTAGATTAGGTTTTAAAGTCAAGACGAAACAACCTGCTCCCCGCTTCCTCCATAAGAATGCTCAGTTCCCAAAAGGCCAAGACCCTGGAAAACGGGACTGATCCGAAAGTGTGATTACCGTTTGACACCAAGCATCAGGATCAGCCTCTGCCCAAAGGCATTGCATCCTAGAGAAATCATCTAAAAATGCAGCAAAGCATTTTTCCCTGCAAAAGTGTGTTATCTGCTGCATGATCTGTCACACAAGAAATTGGGAATACTTAAGAGAATTAAGGCACATCTAGAAGATGGAAGATTAAATTTAATATTAAATTTAGTTTAACATTTTTAACTGTTTTAGCTTTCAATTTTAAAGGAGTAATTAGGGACTTCCATGGTGGTGCAGTGGTTAAAAATCCTCCTGCCAATGCAGGGGACACAGGTTCAATCCCTGGTCTGGGAAGATTGACATGCCGCGGAGCAACTAAGCCCGTGCGCCGCAACTACTGAGCCCGTGTGCCACAGTACTGAAGCCCGTGTGACACAGCTACTGAAGCCCGCGTGCCTAGAGGCCGTGCTCCGCAACGAAGAGTAGCCCCCACTCACTGCAACCAGAGAAAGCCCGCAAGCAGCAACGAAGACCCAACGCAGCCAAAAATAAATTAATAAATAAATAAATATAATTTATTTAAAAATAGACAAATAAAAGTGTAATTAGGAACTTCCCTGGTGGTCCAGTGGTCAAGAATCCTGCTTCCAATGCAGGGGACGCAGGTTCGAGCCCTGGTCAGGCAACTAAGATCCCACATGCCGCGGAGCAACTAAGCCCGCATGCCACAACTGCTGAGCCTGTGCGCCACAACTACAGAGCCCGCACGCCGCAAGGGAGAGCCCGCATGAGGCAACTGAGACTCGATGCAGCAAAAATTAAAATTAAAAAAACAGAATTTAAAAGAGTAATTAAAAAACTATATATACTCTTTGCAATGAACTGTTTGTTAAGTAAAGGAGAAAAACAGGGTATGAACTTACATACGTTGTCATGATGATGAAAATATCAAACTATTCCATGCCTGGAAAAGAAAGGGAAAATGACACAGAGAAATAGTACCGTTGAAACTCGGCAGAATGAGAGAGCTGTTTTCTGTACTTTATCAGCAGAGCTGACAATTTAATGTGTCTGCTCAGTTGTGAAGAACAGTCGTGTTATAGAAAGTCTGTAGAGGGCCGGCGTCAGAGTTCAGCTGTGACATTTAATTCAAGTAAGTGCGCGTGTCTCTCCGTTCTCTCCTCCCTCAGGTGAGGTCCCAGCTGGAAGAGAAGGAGAAGAAGTTCCCGATGTTCAAGGCTGTGGAGTTCAAGAGCCAGGTGGTCGCCGGGATGGTCTTCTTCATCAAGGTGGGATGTCAGCCTCTTCGGAGGGTCTGGCCTGAATTGGGGGCTCCTAGGTGCCTGGGCAGGGGTGCTTAAGAGGGTCGAGGGGCAGCCCCCAGCTTCAGGGGGTTGCTGGCCATCACAAATGAGCACGTGTGTGCATGCGCGCGTGTGTGTGTGCACGTGTGTGCACAGCCTCCTGGAGGGGAGGACCGAGCCTTTCGGGGACTCGGGGCTCTGACGGAGTGCGTGTGGGTGCCGGGTGCTGGCTGGGGCAACGAGGGCGTCCCCTGCACTCGAAGGAGGAAGGCGGGAATGTCCTCAGCCCAGTTGCTGGTCACCTGAAGGGACGTGGCCTCCAGGCACCCAGGGCCTTTCTCCGAGTCCAGCCGAGTCCAGGGGAGCAGGGGGGCTTGGGGTCAGAGGCCGCACCCGCCCATCACTGGACTCTTTTTCCAGGTTCAAGTGGACGAGGACAACTTCGTGCACATTCGAGCGTTTGAAAGCCTCCCGCATGAGAGAAAGCCCTTGGCCTTGGTCGGCTACCAGACCCACAAAGGCAGACACGACGAGCTGACCTACTTCTAGTCCTGCTCTTGCACAGAGCCCGTCGCCCACGTGGGTCTCTGCACTGCCAGCCTGTGTCTGGGAGCTCACGCGGTGCCACTCGGGGTGGGGGTGGGACGCACCTCTCCGGTGTCTCTGTTCTTCACTTTCGTTGTGTTCATTTTTTTCTCCCAGTCAATGATCTTAAGTAAATTACTTTCAAGGAGGGCTTGTGTTATCTTTAAATATATGTATTTTTTCAGTGTTCACAAGTTTTCTCTGTTCTGGGGTTTTTTCTTCATCTGAAGCCGTAATCACAGTAGAGAGGGGTCACGAGGTGAGAGCTGTCCAGGGTGGAGCCCCCGCTGGGCCGCGTGCGGCCTGAGACCCCTCCGGCCTGAGGAGCTGAGCAGGGGGCCGGGAATGCCCAGGTCACAGCAGGCCGGCTGTAGACCCAGGATTCCAGGAGCCTGTGTTCTAACCGCAGCTCCACACGCCTCCGTTGCTGTGACTCTGTATGCTGTCTCTAAAATACAAGATTTGAGGGAATTCCCTGGCGGTCCAGTGGTTAGGACTCCGGGCCTTTGCTGCCGAGCGCGAGGGTCAATCCCAGTTGGGGAACTAAGATCTCGCAAGCTGCGTGGCGCGGCCAAAAATGAATAAATACATAAATACATGAATACATTTTTTTTCAGCAAATCCGATTCTAGAGCATTAGCTCGAGATGTCCTCAGACACATTGGCACATTTCTGGCTCCGGTATAGAGATGGCCAGGTGCGGGCAGGAGAGGTGGTAACCCTGCAGGTACCGCCGAGCGCCATCAGCCCGCAAGGCTGTCGTGAGCTCAGCCTCTGGGCTGCACGTGGTCTGCACCGTCTCCCACCCCTGAGACCCCTGCCCACCTGACGCTCCCCATGCCCACCGGCACCCAGGAGCCAGTCCTGCACTTCCTGGGCACGTAGGGCATTCCTGGCCGCTCAGGCCTATGCTTCCCTCTCCCGCTTGGCTGAGACCTGGCTGGGGACTGGCCTGGAGCTCCAGAGGTGGTAGAGGTGCATCTGGAAGGGAAAAGTGTCGGTCTGTGAGGCACCTGCCTCAGGTGCGTGGCTGTTGCTTGGTCTCCAGGTGCGGGAGCTGGTTTTCAGCCAAGGCGAGTGTGGTGGGCTGCTGGGCATCTGGAGGAATTAGGGATTCAGGATCCTCAGACCTGTCCTTCCAAACGTCCCTATCCCAGGCCTCGGGGCCCACTCCTCCCTTTTAAGGACCCTACTTTCAACGCAACCCATTTTCTTGGTTTCCCAGGGCTGCCAGGCCCCAGGCGTCCCTGGGCTTGTGGCTGCATCACGCGTCTGCCTCTGTGTGTCTGTGTGCCTCCTCATCCCATCAGGACCCCAGTTACCAGATTTAGGTCCACCCTAATGCAGTGTGACCTCAACTAGTACATCTGCAAAGATCCTATTTCCAAATAAGGTCACATTCTGAGGTTCTGGTGGCCCTGACTTACTGGAGGACACCATTGACTTTGGGGGAGACACCAGTCAAAGCTAAATTTAGCATCCTTTTCAAGGGTGCTACCTTTATAACGAGACCCTGAATTCTACACTCAAAGTGGGCAAACTGTGTAACGTGAATCATATCTGAATAAATCTAGCAGTGGGGAAAGGGATGGATGGGAGAGAGAGGAAAGTGCCTACTCTCCTCTCCCTTCCTTTCCCCTATCCCCTCTACCCCGTACCCCAAGGTCGTGGATGACAGCCACATTCCAGGGAAAGCAGAACAACACGATGGAAGGGGCCTGGGACAGCCTCGTGCAGGCTAAGACTGCTGCAGGGGCCAGCCTGAGTCTGCACCTCATGGGGAATTTCTTCAGTGTCCTAATTTAGGCAGAATTACAGATAGGACGAGGCTGTGTGGCTGAGATCCCAGAGGCCCCTGGAAAGTTCCATGCAACACGTGTCCCAGTGCCCGAAACCTGTGGATGTTACTTTATACAGCAAAAGGGACTTGGCAGATGTGGTTAAGCTAAGGGTCTTAAGATGGGGAGATGGTCTTGGCGTAGCCGGGTGGGCCCAGCGTCATCACAGGGTCCCCATGAGAGGGAGGCAGGAGGGTCAGTGTCAGAGAGACTGAAGGTGGAGGAGGGGCCACGAGCCAAGCGACACAGGTGCCTCCAGAAGCTGGAAAAGGCAGGCAGGGAAGAGTCTCTCCGGAGCCTGCGGAAGGAGCCAGCTCTGCCCACCCATTTTCAGACATCTGACCTCCAGACTGTGAAAGAATACATCTGTGTTGCTTTAAGCTCCTCAACTAGTGGGAACGTGTCACAGCAGCCACAGGAGACTGTCACCAGGAGGGGGAGTCTGGGCCAGGAGGGCCTTGCTGGCGAGCAGAGCAGCACAGGGTTGGCAGAAGCGGATCTGAGAGGTCGAGTCAGAGGCACTTGGGACAGGATCCCGCGTCCTCCCCCACCGCTCCCTGCCTGTCCAGCAGGGCCAGGTGCTGCCCGGAGGCGACCTGAGGACTTATTTACAGAGGTGTGGGCTGATCCTGGGGAGAGCAGGTACCTGCCGGGCTCACAGGACCAGCGCTGTCACCACCCAGGTGTGAAGGAAGCCGGAAGGAGCGTGAGGCTTGGTCAGTGGCTGAAGCTGGTCCTCAGAATCGGGCAGGGAGGGGCTGGGAGAGGGAGCCCAATCCTGCGGGAAGCCCGCCTGGAGCCCACTGCCCAGAGCATCCAAACCAGCCCTCCCAGGGCAGAGAACAGAGCAGGAGAGGGCATCCGGCCATGGCGGGCAGGACAGTGCAGGTCCTTTCCCGAAAGAGGGATGTCAGGTCCTTTCCCGAGGGAATCGGCTGCCCTCTGTCCCCAGCAGTAACCACTGCTTGGTTGGCTGTTTAACACAGCTTTAGGTCCTAGTTCACAGAAGGGAGCTCCTCTGGAAAAAAGGAAATCACACTTCAACACAATCACCATGAAAATATTTATTTGTGATAATCATAAGTCAGTAAGACCAGTACAGACACGGCCTCTACAGCACTGGAACGAGTTTTACGTTTAAAACACATCCACACGCACACAGGTGGGGTTGGTAGAGCACGGAGCTAGTGAAACCACTGCCAGAAACACAGAGATCCCCCCGCCCCCCGCCAACTTGCAGCCGGGATCGAGCTGTGTCCCAAGGCTGCATCACTTCCCCTGAGAAGCCTCCAAAATCTGAGCTCAATTAGGGAAGGACTGGGTTGGCATCGACTGGCCTGAGTCAGTGCCTCAGTCCTCCAGTGGGTCCAGTTTTGCAACTGTTGGGGGAAATCCCAACGAAAATTCTAAATTAGAAAGTATGCAGCTTTAAATCTCAAAACATTCAAAACGCCACCCACATACTTCTTATCCTTCAGGGGCTGCATGGAGTAAATTAAGATTTCACTTCCATTTCCCCGTATATCAACAGCTACACCTCCCATCATCAAGCTGACAGTCCCAGATATTTTGCAGGAATGCACCAAGGCTGGAGTTTTGGGGCACACTGGGGGGGGGTTGCTGCCAGGCTTACTGATTCCCCCTTTCTGTCCCCTGACCCCCCACCATGCCCTACACCCACCCTCCTTGTGCCAGAAGTTGGGTCCTCGGTGAGAAAGCAACTAGTGGTCCAAAACCCGCTGACCCAGCTCCGGCTCAGAAAAGCATGAGGGAGGGGGCCCAGCTCTGCATCCTTGGATGCACAAGGACTAAGTCCTGCCTGGGGGCTTCACGAGCACAGGGGCCTAGGGTGGCGTGCCCTCCTCTCTGTCTGCCCAGTCCTGGCCCTTGCAGGGCAGTGATGCCCCAGGCCAGGGTGAGTGGCCCGTGGCCTCACGAAGGTATGTCCTCCCAGAACGGGTTTCCTGCTGCAGAAGATCCGGGACCTGCCCCATGCTGATGTGGGGCTGGGAGCTTCCTTCACTGCAACCCTGGAGCTTGGGGTCCCTCCCTGAGGGTCAGAGATGGACACAAGGTCTCCCGCTCTGAGCACAGGCCTCTGCTCAGCTCGGACAGTGGAAAGCTTAAAACACACCTGTTTACTCTGCCAGAAGTTAAAAAGAAAATTCTAGGAAGAACTTTCCAATCACATAAAGTTGTAAAAATAGTCTCTAAGTCAGACCTAAGATTACTCATCAAATGACCAAACGAACACACCATGTCGTGAGCGCAAACCTCTAACGAAAGGCAGGAATGTAGTTTGTAAGACATCATTTCTTAATCAGTGTCTTTGCACATTAACAACAGAAAACGTTCTGCACCAAGAATGAACTACAGGAGCCCACGGGAAGACACGCGCTACGGAGAGCTCAGTGTTAGGAACTAGGGCCCCAGGCCACGTGGCAGCAGGACACATTCACGGGCCTCCGCCCCGTGCAGTGCAGCGCAGACTACAAAGCCTGGTTCCAATCACCGGACAGGAAGTACTAATGCCCCAAAGAAAAAGCCCCTAGAAGGGCAGCTGCTGTGTGTCGCCTACCAGGGCGGGGGCAGGGACCTCTGCCCTCATTGCCCGCTTCTGGCACAGGCCAGAGGCGCGTGACTGGATTCTGAAACCACAGCGCTGTCTGTAAAAACAGGCAGGAGTTCATGACACTGTTGGCTGCAGAAGCAAACACACGCAAGGGTGCACCAGCTCTGCACACAGCTCCAAGGCCACCCTTGTGCGGGTGATGCTCGGTCCCTGCTCTGTGGGGGCCCAGCCTGACCGACGCCCATGGGCCGACCTGGAGAACAAGGGAGGGTCTCCTGGGTGGACATGCACCCTGACCAACAGGCCCAAGTTCAAGGCTTCCTGGCCTAGGGCCGTGGACCTGGGCTCCCAGAGCCGCCTCGCCCCAAGTGCCCACCAACTGACGTGCTCCCTCTACAGACGGGAGCAGCTCTCCCGGGGGTCCCGATGCAAAGAACCACACGAGGTGATGCGAAGGGAAGCCCCCTGCAGCCTGGCATGGAATGGAAATGGGTGGGCTCAGGATCTGAGACGTGAGTCTGGGGGCCACGTGGCTCCCACCCGCTCAGAAAGCCAGGACGGACCACATTCACCGCGTCCCTGCTGGCACATAACCCGCTCCGCTCACTCCCAATCACCCTCCTTCCGGCCCAGGCAGGCGCTGGGGGCTCCCGAGCCAACCCCTGCCCATGGGGAGACGTGTGTGAACGAGGCCTGAGACCAGGCAGGTGGCCGACGCAGGGATTCCAGGTGATTCTGGCGCCGGAGCGGAGCACAGCCCAGCCCCGTGGTCACGGGTATTGATTCACAGACACGGGCCCCGCCGCCGCAGGCAGGTGGTCCTGAGAGGGCGTGTGCACACTGGGGGTCCAGCGGCCTCCAGATGGAACACCGTCCCCCCTCTTCTCTGCCTTTCAACTGATGAGTGAACGTGAGGTTCAAGCGATGAGGTCAGAAGCGCCAAGCCAGGCTCGGCCATTGCAAAATGAAACACGCTCTGAAGACTGGTCCTAACAGTTTAAGGACAGGACAAAAAGCAAAGCGTCGTTGTTCCACCCCCACTGGCCTGCATGGCAAAAGCAGTGCAGACTAACCTGGTTACCTCTGCAGCACTTGGCAATGATTCAAGACTGGTTAAAAAACAAGGACCATATTTTGGAATCCATCTTTAAGGTCTCCAGGAGAAGGTCTGAAATCTATACTCTGGTAATGGGCAAGCAATTCAGGGCCAAAATATCTCTCATCTTAAAATAAATGATTAGTTTCCATGTTACTAAACTGTGGAAAGTGAATATAAAAAAAAAGGTTAATTCTAACTTGGACCCAAACTGTATCAAAACTCACTGCGACTGGCCATGGATAACTTCTAGACGGGAAATCCTGAACAGAGACAACCGGGGGCCTCTGCTGTCATCGTGACAGATGGACCGGGTCCCAGCAGAAACGAGCCTGAGATACACAGGTTCAGCAACATCACGACAAAAAGCACACTTTGCTCGGGTGGGGAGGTCGAACGTGCTTTCCCACAGAAGCTAAGGTTCCGGAGCCTCGATCTCCTTCTCTTAGGACAGGGGGTTCAGGCCACAGCTCTCCAGATGGCTGGGGCTTTACGGCTGGAGGAGATAGAAGAGTTCATGATTTTACGGGAGGAACAATTCTCATCGTTCTGTGTATGATATCGAGAATTGAGGGTAAAACCCACTGCAGGGGCCAGGACTCTGACATAAAACTGAAAGAACCAGAGTGCATTTTCCTTCAAGTTCACGGTGCACACAGAACAAGCCACTACCCCCAGCACCATGTTTTCAGGGCGGGTCTTCACCGTCTCATTGAAGAGAGAGAGATACTCTGGCTCTTTCCCTGGTCTTACACTTGCTCTCCAAGGTTTAAAAAAAGGAACAAGGAAAGAGAAGAACATGAAGATTTCCCGCTGGCTGGCGGTGTGGCCGTCTCCCCAGCTCTACTTGGCAGTGACAGTATTTTCCATTAAAGGCTCTGCGGAGGCCCAGGGCCCTGGGGGACGATGGCTGGTCCCTGGGCTGCCCTGTTGGGGGGCTGTCCCCCACCAGGCTACAAGCTTCCCCCTCCTCCTGGGCCAGCGGGCCCTGCAGGGACCAGGAAACATGACAGGGACACAGATGCCCTGACCCGCCGGCCGCTGAGGGGAGCTGAGGCCCCCTGACCCTGCGCGCGGGCACTAACGCCTGAGACTGACGACATTTGGAATGTGAGTGGAGCGGGGAAGAAAGAAAAGAAGAGGGTGCAGAGAGTCCAGTGGAGACTGGCCTGCCTTCGTCCGGGGGCATTTCCAACAAAAGGCAGAAGGCAGTACCAAGGAGGTGAGAGTCCTAGAGACGTGGGCACAGCCAGACAAGGGTGGAGGCTCCAGGAGAGGGCCTGCCTGTGGGGCGAGGCTGGGGGTCGGGGACAAGGGCTGCCCTGGGAGCTTCCCCAGGGACCACATCCGGGCCCCAGCCTCCTGCAGCCTCCCCGCTCTCCTCCAGACTGTGGGCTCCTGAGAGATGCAAACCTCTGCAGCCCCCAGAGTCGGGGGTGGGTGCTGAGGATGGGCAACCCTGCCTGTATCCATGCCTAGGGGTCCTCAAAGTTCTGGGTAAAGTGGGGCCAGGGAGGTCACCCCCGCAGCAGACAGCTAGACTGGTGACAGGGCCTGCGCCACGGCCGGCGCTGCCCCAGCCCAAGGTGTCTGACAGCCGCTGCTGTGAAGCTCTGCCCCCGCCTGCTGTGGGGAGGGGCGGAACTGCGGCGGCTTCGGGAAGTCTCGCTTCCGGGCACCTGGCTGGCACAGGACGCGGGACTGCGGGACTGCGGGGGGAATGGGGGCAGGAGGGTCAGGTAACTGGCCGGTGGGGTTAAGCACACCAACGGGGGGGGCGGGCAGGAGCCCAGCCCTGCCCTCTGTACCTGCACACTGACACGGTGACACGACACGGTTGTCACCAGCTGTAGGTGGCAAACACACAGCACCTGACCTGTTCTGCCCTAAACTGGGTGACTTTTCCAAAAGGAGCCCGACACAGTGATCTCCCCACAGGCGCGCTCGGCCGCGTGCCAGCTTCTGTCCTGTCGCCCAGGCGGTCCCTAGAGACGCTCCGAGTTACAAGGCAGTCCCCCGACACGCGTGAGACGTGCAGATTTTCGGGGTCCTGGGAAGGTCCCCGCCAAAGTGACTGTGCAGCGTCTGTGCATCTGAGCTGCATGAGCCCGTCCACACCGTGAACAGAAGGGGAGAATCTGAAACCCCCAGGGGCCTACCCTGCAGCAAAGTAGGAGGCAAAAAGTTCTGAAGCAGGAACACAGAAGGTGAGGTCGGACCCAGAATAAAGACATTTGGCATCATCTTTCTGGACATGAACACTAACCCCCGACTCGCTCTCAGAGATGCAGACACAGGGGCCTCCCTGGGCCTTGCACAAAGGACGGGGGTACACCATGTATCCCAAGCCAGCCTGGGGAGGACGCCCTTGAGACGTAAACACGGAGCTGGTTTTCCAGGAGCCCTGTGGGAGGGGAGCTGGGGTCCCGAATTACAAATTTCTGTGATCGCTTTGTTATTTTTAAAAAGCACGACCAGCACATTTTCACAATGAAGACCAGTGGATGCTGGACACTCATGAAAGAAGAAAAAAATATCAAGTTTCGGTCACAGCTCTAAGGCAGACATTACATTTTTCACAAGGACAGAAACGGAGACACCTAACGCTGGGCGTTAAGGAGGCGGGTTCGCGCGGCCCTCACAGCACCGTGGCTTGGACGACGATCTCCGGGTTCTCGATGTCCTTCTTGCTCTGGACCATCCTCAGCTCCAGCTGGGCCGGGCTGGGCTTCAGTCCTTCCCCAGCCCTGGCTGCAGAACAGGCAGAGCATTAATGATGGGAACAGAGCCAGCGGAAGTTATCCCGAATCTGTCTCCTCCTTCCCTCGCCTTCGTGAGAGCCCCCAATGCTCTGGAGCACCACTGAGTTCCCATCTCAGCAGGGAGCTCCACAACGCTGCCCCCTGCCCCAGCCCTAAAGGCCAACGCCAGGGAGATGGTGGGAGCCACAGCCCTGTTCACAATGCAGCACTGCACCCCTGCCAGCCTGTGAGGTGGTACCTTTTGCACACTTGATGGTCCGCTGCAGAACATGGTGCATGGCCGACACGGTCTTCTCACAGGCCACCTGCACGGAGGAGAGGACGCTGAGCCCCCCGCCCCCAGGCCGCCTGGATGGACTGTCCACTGACCAGGCACTGGGGATCCACAATCACACGCTCCCCCCATCACGGAGCAGTCGCTGCAAAGATCCCAGGAGAGCTGAGCAGAGAGGCCTGGGGACTAAGTGGACCACAGGCAACTCTGTCAATACTGCCTGGCATGTAGTAGGTGCTTAATAAGCATTTCTGGAAGGAATCAGTTATAAAGAATCTACACGGGAAAGAGCTCCTGCCCCAGAGCTGGCCAAAGTCATTGCTTGCTGGTCTCTCCAAGTTAAAAACTCAGGGCTTCTCAGGTGCTGGGGAGGCAAGTGGACTCCCTCCCCGACGCTGGGACCCAGGGCAGAACTGAATCCGGGGTTGGCTGAGGGCGACCCAGCGAGGCCTCGTCTGGGCACCAGCTGGCCGTGAAGCAGGTCCCTGCTCACCCTCCGCCCTCGAGGGAAGGTGGGTGGAGAGACCGCAGCATTTCAGCGCTCGCCCCTGAGCCCGCAGGTGAGGGGAAGGGCCCCATCCCAGCCATGCATTTCACAACATGGAGCTGACTGCTGGGGAGGGTGTGTGCCTGCCCCGCAGGGGAAGGACGGCCGCCCAGAGGGAGGTCAAAGGGCACAGCTGCGCCTGAGCACGCTAGAGCACTGTGGACATTCACACACAAAGCAGGGGGACGGGGGACAATCCCCAGGAAGAGAGGGGTCTCCAGCAAGTCTGACTGCAGCGGCTGTGTTTTAGGACAAGTTGTCACTGGATTTCCCTCCTGCGTGATGCTTCTAGACCCCGAGGTGCTGGGGCTACAGCTCCCCTGGCATCCTCAGCAAAGCCCTCCCTTTCCATCTGCCTCAGGACCCCTCCTGGGCCTGGGCCTGGGCCCGGCGGACTCCAGCTCTTAACACATTCTCCCGTTTGCGCCCCACTGACCTTGAGATTGTTGGGGTGCTTGTGCGTCCACGCCAACAGCATGGCGGCAAAGAGGTCCCCGGTGCCCACGAAGACTGCGTCCACCTTGCGCATCTCCATGCGGATGCGCTGTGTCACGACGGAGCCGTCGGGGGTCCCTGGGGGGAAGCGTACGGCAGCTGGGACCCCAGACCCTCAGCCGGCAGAGGCCCCGCGGCCCGGGAACCGGCTTGCCCTCCCCTGCACAGCGTCAGGGGGCTCAGCCTGCAGGGATCGCCCATGCCCCCCAGTGGCTGCCCGTGTCCCAAGTGAGAAAGTGAGAGACTGGAGCCCCGGAGGGCCACAGGGTCAGGGCGGCCTGGGGGACACCACGCAGCCTGAAGACAAGGGGCCGGAACGTGTGATGATGTGTGATGGGAGCCGTGGGGGTGGAGGTAGAGCTGGAGGGGCCGTGCTCACTCACTGAGGTTGGGGTGCGTGCATGGGCGTGAGTGTATGTGGATGCACGTGCATCTGTGAGTGTATCTGGGTGTGTAAGTGTCCTTTTGCACAGACACAGAGGGGGTGGTGACAGGTACACCTGGGACGGCTCTCCGGGGCAGCGGGTGTGACCCCAGCCTTCTGTGTCATTTTACGCTGCGGCGTCAGCATAATGAAACGACTGACACAGCAGAGCGTGAACGGTCCTCCCAGCGATGTCGGCATCAGCTCTGAGGCGGGGGGGATGGGGGGAGGCAGGCCTGGGGACACCTGGTTCCCCGGGAGCCGGGCTCCAGCTGGGCTGGTCCGCGTGAGCCCCGAGCCCGAAAGACGGGGTGTCATCCGTGTGCTGCCAGCACGGTCCCAGACACTTGCGTGGTGACCGTGGGGGGAGCGCCTGCACCCCGCGCTCACCGCACCCCGCTTCACAGAAACCTCTCCTGGTTCTGCTTTCAGTCTGATCTTTCTTCGAGGTGTCGGGAGTTGAGGAGACTGGCCACCTGCCGAGTCAGGCTTGATTTTCTTTCCACTGAACCCAAACCTCGGAAGCCTCGAAGGGACGCGCGGCAGGAAGGCGAGAGGGAGCCCAGCGCCGGGCGGGGACTTACGTGTCCTCTGGCTCCCCAGCGCGATCAAGTAGTTGCTGCCCCTCGGGGATGGCAGGTCCGAGCTGGTGATGACCACAGTGTCGGGGCCCATCGAGTGCAGCACGTCCATCACCTGCCGGACACGGGGAGCGCGTCAGCCGCTCCTTGGCCACCCGAGACGGGGCCCTGGCGGCCCTCGCCCCGTCTCCCACCGCCCCTCAGCTTCTTACAGAGTCTGCCTGGATGGGACCGCGGCCGCTCAGGGGAGCCACACTCTGGGCCCCGCCCCTGCCCGGCAGTGACAGCTCTGCCAGGCCACAGCCGTCCCAGTTCCCTCCAGCCTCAAGTCCAAGGGTGCATGTCTACTGGTCCCACCCTGCACCCCGCCTGTGCCCGAACCCCGGAGGGAGGAGCCAACCAGCCAGGGCACCGTCTCCTCTCGCCGGGGCTCCAGGGCGGCAGGAGCCGTGCCCGGCAACCGCCAAGCGATGGGCGCTTCCACGCTGCCCATCCTGGGGAACTGTGCCCTCCTTTACCCATTCAACAAACGTCTACTGCCCCCTCCCCGGCAGCACGCCGGGGCAAAATGCTCACTGGGGTGCACTGGGGCTCAGGAGGGGTGGGAGGTGGGGGGCCTCGTATCAGGCAGGAGGCGACGCCACCACTAACCCTCCCCTCATCGGCCCGGGGCCTGCAGGCTGGGGAGGTAACCGGCCAGAGGGTCACAGGGTACTGAGGAACAGACATCGCTTTGGGTGGCTTTTTTTTTAAAGCAGCCGTAGGTGGTCCCGTTTTCCTCGTGCAAATGCCTCAGAGAAGTGCCTGTGAACACGCCCTGCGAGCACAGGCTGTCCCCGGCCACACACTCACACACGTGTGCACACACGCACACCCAAAGACCCCACACATGCACACACACTGCACGCACACGTATACCCCCAGCACACACATGCACGTACGTGTACTCCCACACGCCACATGCACACACACACAACGCGTGCACATGCCCCAAGCACAAGCATACACACCCCCTCCACCACACGCACACACACACATCACACGCACACCGCCCCACACACACACGAGGCGTGCCACCAACCCAGCACCCACCCTGCACTGGGTACCATGAGTTTCCTCTGGTTCCCAAGCTGGGCGGGTGTGTAGAGATGGGGTCACTGTGCCCACGGCCCTGCTTCTTTCCCGCCCCAGGGTCACCTGGCTCTGAGACCCACCAACCGCTGTGCCAGCTCAGAGCAAGGCCCTCAGAGCAGGGAAGCGGGGGGTCCTCCCAGTCTGCTCTCCTGCCCCAGTGAGCCCTCCGCCTCTGGGGGAAACAGACACACAGCCCCACGGGCCCAGGTGTGACCACGACTGGCCGCCGCCAGCTCTGACCCAGGGACCTGGCTCCTCCGAGTGTGTGTTTCCTGGACCGTGAAGGAAGCTCGGCCTCTGAAGAGGCCCAGGCGTGGAAGGTGTGAGGCCCTGGCAGCCCCTGGTGCTCTGGACATGCAGCGCAGGAGTGGTAGACCCTACCTAAGGCTAAATCCCAGCAGACCTATGGACCCTCAGCAAGTGCCGAGAGAAGGTTGAAAAGAGCTTTGAAGAAATCTCGCCCAGGGCTGCGGTGTCACCTCCTGCCCGAGAGGCCCAGCCCGCCCTTCCCGTCCGGAATCCTGACTTGTGGACTCCAGAAACGCCCAGCCAGCCCCCAAAGATACGGGTCCATTCCGTGCAAGAAATCCTCCCACTCACACACGCACACGCACGCACACACCCCACACGCACTCTCACAGGTGCATGCAGACACCCCCCGCATACGCACACAGAGCCTGGGGTGACGCCCACAAGCCCGGGAACACCAAGGACTGCCAGCCGCCGCCAGAGGGTGGGGCAGGAGAGGATTCTTCCTACAGGCTTCTGACAGAGCACGGGCCAGCCGGCCATTCTGGACTTCTGGCCTCTGAAACTATGAGAGCAAACCTCTGCTGCTCTGCGCCACCCCGTCTGCGGCACTTTGCGATGGCCCCGGACGCTCATTCAGAGACAGCTGTGGCGAGCAGCGGGTGAACCCAGACCCAGCAGGCACTAAGCTGCAGGCGACCAACCAAGGGGCCGAAACGGAATTTACAAAGGTTCCCCGGGCCTCGGGTGGCCGGCTGATGGGAAGCCAAATGCTGGCCACACAGGTGCCCATCTCCTATGCTGGAGGGCGTGTGGCTGTCCCCTCCCACCGTGAGCAAGGCTGCCTGTCCCACGCCAGGTACGGGAAGGCCTCCTTACCTCTAAGGCTTCTTCTTGGCTGTGGATCTTTCTCCCGCTCAGCAACCTGGAAGGCAGACAAGCACAGCTGAGCCATCGCCTATAAGAGCCCCAGGGCTACATACGGTGCACTGGTGACCCCCCCTGCCCCACAGGGAACTGGCTGGCATCTGTCCGCCATCGCGGACCAGGCGGCCACCGTGTCTGGGGACCAGTCAAGAGTCAGTTTGAAAGGGGACTCACAGGACTTCCCTGGTGGCACAGTGGGTAAGACTCCGCACTCCCAATGTAGGGGGCCCAGGTTCGATCCCTGGTCAGGGAACCAGATCCCACATGGGTGCCGCAACTAAGCCTTCGCATGGCACAACTAAGGAGCCCGCGGGCCGCAACTAGGACCCAGCGTAACCAAATAAATAATAAAATAAATAAAAATAAATTTAAAAAATAAAAAGGGACTCACACATCATGGGAGTGGGGTGAAGTTCCAGATCGTGGTAAACGTTTACACATAACAACAAGGAAGGACGGCCGTGCACGGTCACAGCACACGGTGCCACTGAGGGCAGCCAGCGTCCTCGCAAACAGCTGCAAATCTCAGCGCACTACGTTCTTGAGCCACCAACCATCAGGGACCTCCAGGTGAGCCGCCATCCCCCAGCATCGATAGGCCCAGGTTAGGGAACCCCAGGCCCCCAAGAGTCCAGGGGCCCCATCCCTACTTTATAGGGCGGCCCTGGGGCCGGAGGGGTTATCACTGCTGGCTTAACAGAGCCCAACGCGATGGGGACACACCCACCGCAGCGCTCACGCCCCGAGGCCCCAGGAGCCGCGCCTCAACTCCCTGGGTGCCCAGCTCTCCTGTCCATCGGCGGGGGCGGGGGGGGGGGGGCGGGCATCCAAGAAAGGCCCCTGGAAACATGGCACTGGGCAGCGGGGCAGGCACGGTCCTTGTAACCTCGTGCAGAGATTTGGGATGTGGGTTTCAGAGCTCTGGGGAGTGGCCCGCGTCAGCTGGCATGGGCTCCCCGTCCCATCGCCCGTGTCAGCCACGTGCACCCCCGGCTTTGCCACAGCGCCTCTGCCCCCTTCTGTCCCCAGAGGCTCTTGCTGCTTGGGGACCGGCGTGACCACAGGGAGTCGGGGGGAAATGAGTGCCCACGGCTGCTGACAACCAGTGCCCGCCCTGGCACTCAGGTGGGCTGGCAGCTCCCTGCCCCGCAGACTAGGGCTCTCCAGCAGGGTCCCTGTCACTCTCCCCATGGGCATGGGGGGTGGGTCTGACTGCTGCAGCCGATTCAAATGACTTACTCAGCCTCAAACTGGTTGGGGGTGATGATGTCTGCAACCGGCACGATCTTCTCTCTGTAAACCGGAAGGAGGTCCTCGGGGACGTACTGCGGGAAAAAGACAGGAACAGGCTGACGCATGAGGGGTGAGGGAGGGAGGCCAGGGCGGCTCGTGCTGTGGGGACCCCAAGGCTCCAAGGGGTCCCGAGGCAGGGCTGGGGCAGCCCTTCCACCCTGACGATCCGGGTCAGGTCCCCACTAGTGGCTTTCCACCGTATCTGTGTGATGACACCACCCGCTCAACCCACATCGGCGTCGGGAACCCAGGCCCACAGTCTGCTGGTGTGTGGCTGGTGGGCTGAGAGTGACTTTTATGTTTTTAAATGGTTGGGGGGAAAGTCAAAAGAAAAACAGTATTTTGTGACACGTGGAAATTAGAGGAAATTCAAAGTTCAGTGTCCACACCTGAAATTCGATTAGAAAACGGCCACGTTCGTTCTTTGCAAATCATCTGCGGCTGCTTGAGCTGCAACAGGGATGCACGGCCCTGAAATACCTCCTCTGGGGCCCTTCGCGGAAACCTCTTCTGCCAGCCCCGGCCCCTCCTTCCCGACAAGGGACGAGGACGTGTGTCTCTGGCCCGAGAGCGGTGTCTCGCCCAGGCAGACACTTTCAGAGTGCTGCCGCCAACAGCCCCACGGCCCGCACCCCAACGCGGGGAGGCACTAACCATGGAGCCGTCTCCGTTCCACTTGTCTCCCATCACGGGGTCGCACACTGCGGGACAAAGGGCATCTTATCAGCAAAAGCGGCGGCGCTGAGAGGAGCGCCCCACGTCTGACTTGTTGTTAAGTTTCACACGCGCAACTAAAATGGGAAAAGCACGGCCTCCCGTCCTCATTTACCTCCTTACCTGGCATTTTGCATTTTGCTGTCCGGGCCCCACCTGGGGAGTCCCTCACCCCACCCTGACACCGATCACAGCCCTGTGTCACCGGCTTCTCTCACCCGCCCCAGACAGACGCCAGGTTCACCGTGAGAACGCCTGTGAGGCTCTCGTCCCCAGAGGCCCCCACGTGCCGGGAGGAGCAGAACGTGCAGACGGGGCGCGCAGAAGGGAGGAGGCTGAGCCGCCCATTCGTGGGGCTCCCGGCACCTACCGTACACGAGCCTGGGGTTCTGCTGCTTCAGCTCCTGCACGATGTCCACCACCGTGGCCAGGAAGGACTTGTCTCGCGTGTAACCTTTGGGAGGGACAGAGAACTCTCGTCACCCAACCGTGGAAACAGCGCCATCAAGCCCATCTGCCCAGAGAATGGCAGGCAGTGCCCAGACCCTGCGGCCAGGGCCAAGACAAGTGCTCCCCACAACTGTAGGCACAGGGGACACCGGGCATTTCCCAGAAGAAACGTTAACTTTTACATGAAAGGGAGAAGCCGTGGGTGTACGAGGAATGTTCTCCTTCCTCTTTTCCATTTTCCAGAATCAGCATGTTCACTTCTAACCACGTATATAAATAAATGCAACCATGTGGGTTTGTAAATGAAACCAACACACCAGGTGGCAGCGTGTTGCTTCTCTGGGTGTTTTTGTCCCAGACCCCTTCCCAACACCCCGCCTGTCCCCCGCCATGGGCATGGAAACCCCAGTATGGAGACGTGGCACAGCCAGGACCCCCAAGGTCATGCTACCTGGACGTGGCGGTCACTAGGGCCCCACTGAGTTCCTGATGGCAGGACCATCCCTCCTCGAGGGAGGCAGGGACCAGGGAGCAGCCCAGGTCAGGGGTGCTCTGGGCCTCCCCAGCCCACCCCAGGTGGGCGCCAGGCCCCAGTTCCGGCACCTCCTCCCCTGGGCCTCACCCGTGAGCACGTAGTCATACTTGTTCACGTCGTTCAGCTTCAGCCCGTCGTACAGCTCGTGGAGCTCATCCGAGTTCAGCACTTGGCCCTTCCAGTGCGAGTAGCCTGGTGGGGGGAGAGCAGAACACGCAGGCCCTGACGCGTGGGGCACGCGGGTGACACAGCCCTCGGCAGGTTCCCCCCGAAAGCACATCTGGCTCCGACACGTTCTGGGGTTATTACTGCGTCCGGGGTCCACCCTCCCACCCAGTGCAGCGAGGGCCCAGCTCTGCAGGCCGCCTGAGGACGCCTGTGCAGCCTGCATTGCACCGACAGACAGGACGCAGGGCTGCGAAACTTCTCCCTGTCCTTGGCGGGGCACCTGGGAGCGTCCCCATCGTGTCACGGTCCCTGGCTTTGCCAGCCTCTCCTGTGCACGTCCCCCATCCAGGCTGAGTTGCTTGAAGACTGTTACCTGCGCACCCTGGCAGGTAGGGGCTCCTCGCATCCCCACCTCCATCCAAGATGAGTTGCAACTGATCCAAGTCTCGGGCCAAATCCTGACCAAGAGCCAAACGTGAACTAGAAAGAGGCTGCGGCCCGGGTTCCTGACCCGACAGGCACCCGGGTGAAGCACACACAGGGCAGGCACCCGGGTGAAGCGCCCCCAGGGCAGGCAGGGGGCCCTCTCGAGGTCACTCGGGGCGGGCGCACCCCACCAGCGACACCCCGCAGTCCGCCCACGGCAAGTCCATCCTGGCAGCCCTTACGCCAAGAGGGACCACTCAAACGGATGGGTTCCTAAGCACGTAAGTAAAAGCCTCCGGAGGGCTGATTTCTATGACAGCAAAGTCGAGTACAGACCACGGGAAGCAGATCCCGGCCACAGCCCCAGATCCTCCCTGCCGTCTCGGGTGTTGTCCTGCAGGTCCCACACCGGCTGGGCTGTGGGCCTGGAGAAGGGGCCGCGGCACCGTCTGTGCACGTGGGGCAAGGGCTCTCCTGCCGCAGAGGGGCCAACACCCGACGACACCTGTCAGCAGTTCTCCAGGACGGCGCGGCCTCTGGTGGACGCCCATTAACCAGTCGGGAGGGCCAGAGGCAAGGAGGGTCCACCGAGGCGAGGTGACCCATCTCTCGCAGGCCTGTCCCCCAAGGCTCAGGTGTCTGCTAAGAGCCGGCAGCCTCTGGCTGTGTCCCGCAGGTGTTGCTGCCACAAAATCCCACCGGCCCAGGTGGGAGGAACAACGGCCCTTCCTGCCCCTTGGTTTTCCGAACATCATTCCAGACATGGTGGTTTTTTCTTTTTCCTTTTTTCTTTTGGCTGCGCTGCGTGGCTTGCGGGATCTCAGTTCCCTGACCACGGATTGAAACGGGGCTCTCAGCGGTGAAAGCGCCGAGTCCTAACCACTGGACCGCCAGGGAATTCCCAACACCGTGCGGTTTGACTCCATTGCACATGTACTGCTCTCTTGTCCTAGGGCTGCTGTGACCAAGAACCACAGGGGCGATTTCATTCATCAAACCCTTCCTTAGAAAATGGGCTTTATTGTTATTTTTAAAGTTTGCTGATATATTTGAGGTGGATTAACCAAGATGGCAGAGTAGAAGGACGTGGTCTCACTCCCTCTTGCGAGAGCACCAGAATCACAACTGTCTGCTGGACAATCATTGACAGGAAGACCCTGGACTTCACCAAGGAGGATACCCCACGTCCAAGGGCAGAGGAGAAGCCACAGTGAGACGGTAGGAGGGGCGCAATCAGAGTAAAATCTAATCCCATAACTGCTGGGTGGGTGACTCACAGACTGGCGAACACTTATACCACAGAAGTCCCCCCACTGGAGTGAAGGTTCTGAGCCCCACGTCAGGCTTCCCAACCTGGGGGTCCGGCAACGGGAGGAGGAATTCTTAGAGAATCAGACTTTGAAGCCTAGTGGGAATTGATTGCAGGACTTCGACAGGACTGGGGGAAACAGAGACCCTACTCTTGGAGGGCACACACAAAGTAGTGTGCGCATCGGGACCCAGGGGAAGGAGCAGTGACCCTGGGGGAGACTGAACCAGACCTACCTGCTGGTGTTGGGGGGTCTCCTGCAGAGGTGGGGGGTGGCTCTGTTTCACTGTGGGGACAAGGACTCTGGCAGCGGAGGTTCTGGGAAGTGCTCCTTGGCGTGAGCCCTCCCAGAGTCTGCCATTAACCCCACCAAAGAGCCCAGGTAGGCTCCAGTGTTGGGTTGCCTCAGGCAAAACAACCAACAGGGAGGGAACCCAGCCCCACCCATCAACAGTCAAGTGGATTAAAGTTTTACTGAGCTCTGACCGCCACAGCAACAGTCAGCTCTACCCACCACCAGAGCCTCCCATCAAGCCTCTTAGATAGCCTCAACCACCAGAGGGCAGACAGCAGAAGCAAGAAAAACTACAATCCTGCAGCCTGTGGACCAAAAACCACAGTTACAGAAAGATAGACAAGATGAAAAGGCAGAGGGCTATGTACCAGATGAAGGAACAAGAAAAAACCCCAGAAAAACAACTAAATGAAGTGGAGATAGGCAACCTTCCAGAAAAAGAATTCAGAATAATGATAGCGAAGATGATCCAGGACCTAGGAATAAGAATGGAGGCAAAGATTGAGAAGATGCAAGAAATGATTAACAAAGACCTAGAAGAATTAAAGAACAAACAAACAGAGATGACCAATACAATAACTGAAATGAAAACTACACTAGAAGGAATCAATAGCAGAATAACTGAGGCAGAAGAACAGATAAGTGACCTGGAAGACAGAATGGTGGAATTCACTGCTGCGGAACAGACTAAAGAAAAAAGAATGAAAAGAAATGAAGACAGCTTAAGAGACCTCTGGGACAACATTAAACACAACAACATTCGCATTATAGGGGTCCCAGAAGGTGAAGAGAGAGAGAAAGGACCAGAGAAAATATTTGAAGAGATTATAGTCGAAAACTTCCCTAACATGGGAAAGGAAATAGCCACCCAAGTCCAGGAAGCGCAGAGAGTCCCATACAGGATAAACCCAAGGAGAAACATGCCGAGACACATAGTAATCAAAGTGGCAAAAATTAAAGACAAAGAAAAATTATTGAAAGCAGCAAGGGAAAAACGACAAATAACATACAAGGGAACTCCCATAAGGTTAACAGCTGATTTCTCAGCAGAAACTCTGCAAGCCAGAAGGGAGTGGCATGATATACTTAAAGTGATGAAAGGGAAGAACCTTCAACCAAGATTACTCTACCCGGCAAGGATCTCATTTAGATTTGATGGAGAAATCAAAAGTTTTGCAGACAAGCAAAAGCTAAGAGAATTCAGCACCACCAAACCAGCTCTACAACAAATGCTAAAGGAACTTCTCTAAGTGGGAAACACAAGAGAAGAAAAGGACCTACAAAAACAAACCCAAAACAATTAAGAAAATGGTCATAGGAACATACATATCGATAATTACCTTAAACGTGAATGGATTAAATGCCCCAACCAAAAGACATAGACTGGCTGAATGGATACAAAAACAAGACCCATATATACACTGTCTACAAGAGACCCACTTTAGACCTAGGGACACATACAGACTGAAAGTGAGGGGATGGAAAAAGATATTCCATGCAAATGGAAATCAAAAGAAAGCTGGAGTAGCTATACTCATATCAGATAAAATAGACTTTAAAATAAAGAATGTTACAAGAGACAAGGAAGGACACTACATAATGATCAAGGGATCAATCCAAGAAGAAGATATAACAATTATAAATATGTATGCACCCAACATAGGAGCACCTCAATACATAAGGCAACTGCTAACAGCTATAAAAGAGGAAATTGACAGTAACACAATCATAGTGGGGGACTTTAACACCTCACTTACACCAATGGACAGATCATCCAAAATGAAAATAAATAAGGAAACAGAAGCTTTAAATGAAACAATAGACCAGATAGATTTAATTGATATATATAGGACATTCCATCCAAAAACAGCAGATTACACGTTCTTCTCAAGTGCGCACGGAACATTCTCCAGGATAGATCACATCTTGGGTCACAAATCAAGCCTCAGTAAATTTAAGAAAATTGAAATCATATCAAGCATCTTTTCTGACCACAACGCTATGAGATTAGAAATGAATTACAGGGAAAAAAATGTAAAAAAGACAAACACATGGAGGCTAAACAATACGTTACTAAATAACCAAGAGATCACTGAAGAAATCAAAGAGGAAATAAAAAAATACCTAGAGACAAATGACAATGAAAACACGACGACCCAAAACCTATGGGATGCAGCAAAAGCAGTTCTAAGAGGGAAGTTTATAGCTATACAAGCCTACCTAAAGAAACAAGAAAAATCTCAAGTAAACAATCTAACCTTACACCTAAAGAAACTAGAGAAAGAAGAACAAACAAAACCCAAAGTTAGCAGAAGGAAAGAAATCATAAAGATCAGAGCAGAAATAAATGAAATAGAAACAAAGAAAACAATAGTAAAGATCAATAAAACTAAAAGTTGGTTCTTTGAGAAGATAAACAAAATTGATAAGCCATTAGCCAGACTCATCAAGAAAAAGAGGGAGAGGACTCAAATCAATAAAATTAGAAATGAAAAAGGAGGAGTTACACCAGACACTGCAGAAATACAAAGCATCCTAAGAGACTACTACAAGCAACTCTTTGCCAACAAAATGGACAACCTGGAAGAAATGGACAAATTTTTAGAAAGGTATAACCTTCCAAGACTGAACCAGGAAGAAACAGAAAATATGAACAGACCAATCACAAGTAATGAAATTGAAACTGTGATTAAAAATCTTCCAACAAACAAAAGTCCAGGACCAGATGGCTTCACAGGTGAATTCTATCAAACATTTAGAGAAGAGCTAACACCTATCCTTCTCAAACTCTTCCAAAAAATTGGAGAGGAAGGAACACTCCCAAACTCATTCTATGAGGCCACCATCACCCTGATACCAAAACCAGACAAAGACACTACAAAAAAAGAAAATTACAGACCATTATCACTGATGAATATAGATGCAAAAATCCTCAACAAAATACTAGCAAACAGAATCCAACAACACATTAAAAGGATCATACACCACGATCAAGTGGGATTTATCCCAGGGATGCAAGGATTCTTCAATATACGCAAATCAATCAATGTGATACACCATATTAACAAACTGAAGAATAAAAACCATATGATCATCTCAATAGATGCAGAAAAAGCTTTTGACAAAATTCAACACCCATTTATGATAAAAACTCTCCAGAAAGTGGGCATAGAGGGAACCTACCTCAACATAATAAAGGCCATATATGACAAACCCACAGCAAACATCATTCTCAATGGTGAAAAACTGAAAGCATTTCCTCTAAGATCAGGAACAAGACAAGGATATCCTCTCTCACCACTATTATTCAACATAGTTCTGGAAGTCCTAGCCACGGCAATCAGAGAAGAAAAAGAAATAAAAGGAATACAAATTGGAAAAGAAGAAGTAAAACTGTCACTGTTTGCGGATGACATGATACTATACATAGAGAATCCTAAAACTGCCACCAGAAAACCGCTAGAGCTAATTAATGAATATGGTAAAGTTGCAGGATACAAAATTAATGCACAGAAATCTCTTGCATTCCTATACACTAATGATGAAAAATCTGAAAGAGAAATTATGGAAACACTCCCATTTACCATTGCAACAAAAAGAATAAAATACCTAGGAATAAACCTACCTAGGGAGACAAAAGACCTGTATGTAGAAAACTATAAGACACTGATGAAAGAAATTAAAGAGGATACCAACAGATGGAGAGATATACCATGTTCTTGGATTGGAAGAATCAACATTGTGAAAATGAGTATACTACCCAAAGCAATCTACAGATTCAATGCAATCCCTATCAAATTACCAATGGCATTTTTTACGGAGCTAGAACAAATCATCTTAAAATTTGCATGGAGACACAAAAGACCCCGAATAGGAAAAGCAGTCTTGAGGCAAAAAAATGGAGCTGGAGGAATCAGACTCCCTGACTTCAGACTATACTACAAAGCTACAGTAATCAAGACAATATGGTACTGGCACAAAAACAGAAACATAGATCAATGGAACAAGATAGAAAGCCCAGAGATTAACCCACGCACCTATGGTCAACTAATCTATGACAAAGGAGGCAAAGATATACAATGGAGAAAAGACAGTCTCTTCAATAAGTGGTGCTGGGAAAACTGGACAGCTACATGTAAAAGAATGAAATTAGAATACTCCCTAACACCATACACAAAAATAAACTCAAAATGGATTAGAGACCTAAATATAAGACTGGACTCTATAAAACTCTTAGAGGAAAACATAGGAAGAACACTCTTTGACATAAATCACAGCAAGATCTTTTTTGATCCACCTCCTAGAGTAATGGAAATAAAAACAAAAATAAACAAATGGGACCTAATGAAACTTCAAAGCTTTTGCACAGCAAAGGAAACCATAAACAAGACGAAAAGACAACCCTCAGAATGGGAGAAAATATTTGCAAACGAATCAACGGACAAAGGATTAATCTCCAAAATATATAAACAGCTCATTCAGCTCAATATTAAAGAAACAAACACCTCAATCCAAAAATGGGCAGAAGACCTAAATAGACATTTCTCCAAAGAAGACATACAGACGGCCACGAAGCACATGAAAAGATGCTCAACATCACTAATTATTAGAGAAATGCAAATCAAAACTACAATGAGGTATCACCTCACTCCTGTTAGAATGGGCATCATCAGAAAATCAACAAACAACAAATGCTGGAGAGGGTGTGGAGAAAAGGGAACCCTCTTGCACTGTTGGTGGAATGTAAATTGATACAGCCACTATGGAGAACAATATGGAGGTTCCTTAAAAAACTAAAAATAGAATTACCATATGACCCAGCAATCCCACTACTGGGCATATACCCAGAGAAAACCGTAATTCAAAAAGACACATGCACCCGAATGTTCATTGCAGCACTATTTACAATAGCCAGGTCATGGAAGCAACCTAAATGCCCATCAACAGACGAATGGATAAAGAAGATGTGGTACATATATATACAATGGAATATTACTCAGCCATAAAAAGGAACGAAATTGAGTCATTTGTTGAGAAGTGGATGGATCTAGAGACTGTCATACAGAGTGAAGTAAGTCAGAAAGAGAAAAACAAATATCGTATATTAATGCATGTATGTGGAACCTAGAAAAATGGTACAGATGAGCCGGTTTGCAGGGCAGAAGTTGAGACACAGATGTAGAGAATGGACATATGGACACCAAGGGGGGAAAACTGCGGTGGGGTGGGGATGGTGGTGTGCTGAATTGGGCGATTGGGATTGACATGTATACACTGATGTGTATAAAATTGATGCCAAAAAAAAAAAAAAAAAAGAACCACAGGGGCTCCCACAGTTCTGGAGGCCGGCGTCCAGGATCATGGTGTCGCAGGGCTGGTTGCTCTGAGAGCTCCACGGCCGCCTTCTCCTGTGTCCTCACGTGGTTGTCCCTCTGGGCATGTGTCTGTGTCCTAATCTCCTCCATGGGCACCGATCAGATTGGAGCAGGGGCACACCAATGACCTCATGTACCTTTTAACTGCCTCTTTAAAGACCCTATCACATCTGAGGTCCTGGGAGTTAGGACTCTGACACGTGAATTGAGGGGACACAGTGCAGCCCGTGATGTGCAGTCAGCCCCCGCCAGGTCTCAAGCACGGGTCACCCCCCGCCCGGCAGGCCAGCTTCCTAACATGATGAGAAGGTTCGGGCCCACTCCTTTTACTGCCCACCCCCCCAACCCAGCCTCTCCTCTCCAAACTCAGGAGACCCTTCTGAAACACAGGGGCACTCTGGTCCTCTGTCCAACCCACCCAATTTACAGTTTACAGATGAAAAAACAAACTCCGCCGAGCTGGCGAGGCCGAGGGACCCAGCTCCTCCCTGCACGTCTGCTGCAGGCACCTGGTCCTGCTCCCCCAGGGGGTCACCACCAGGCCTGGCAGCAGGTCACACCCCAAACCCTATGTGCCTGGAAGGCTGGCCCTGCCCCACCCGCCAACCTCCAGCCCCGTCCAGTTTCTTCCAGCTGCCCGCCCAAGGGCTCGGATCTTGGGTAACAGGAAACTCTTGCAAAAGGAGCAGCCACAGAACACCGGCTGCTGCTTCAGAGCCCAGCGCTGCCCTGGAGCGGTGGGGGGGGGGGGGCCCAGCGCTGCCCTGGAGCGGTGGGGGGGGGGAGCCCAGCGCTGCCCTGGAGCGGTGGCGGGGGGGTGGGGGAGGGAGCCCAGCGCTGCCCTGGAGCGGTGGGGGGGGGGAGCCCAGCGCTGCCCTGGAGCGGTGGGGGGGGGGGAGCCCAGCGCTGCCCTGGAGCGGTGGGGGGGGGGGAGCCCAGCGCTGCCCTGGAGCGGTGGCGGGGGGGTTGTGGGGAGGGAGCCCAGCGCTGGCCCTGGACAGTGGGGGGGGGGTGTGGGGGAGGGAGCCCAGCGCTGCCCTGGAGCAGGTGGGGGGGGGGGTGGGGGGGGGCGCGGTGGGGGGGGGGGTGGGGGAGGGAGCCCAGCGCTGCCCTGGAGCGGTGGGGGGGGGGGTGTGGGGGGAGGGAGCCCAGCGCTGCCCTGGAGCGGTGGGGGGGGGTGTGGGGGAGGGAGCCCAGCGCTGCCCTGGAGCGGTGGGGGGGGGGTGTGGGGGAGGGAGCCCAGCGCTGCCCTGGAGCGGTGGGGGGGGGGGGTGTGGGGGGGGAGCCCAGCGCTGCCCTGGAGCGGTGGGGGGGGGGTGTGGGGAGGGAGCCCAGCGCTGCCCTGGAGCGGTGGGGGGGGGGTGGTGTGGGGAGGGAGCCCAGCGCTGCCCTGGAGCGGTGGGGGGGGGGTGGGGGGGAGGGAGCCCAGCGCTGCCCTGGAGCGGGGGGGGGGGGGGGGGGGTGGGGAGGGAGCCCAGCGCTGCCCTGGAGCGGTGGGGGGGGGGGTGTGGGGGAGGGAGCCCAGCGCTGCCCTGGAGCGGTGGGGGGGGGGGTTGTGGGGGAGGGAGCCCAGCGCTGCCCTGGAGCGGTGGGGGGGGGGTGTGGGGGAGGGAGCCCAGCCGCTGCCCTGGAGCGGTGGGGGGGGGGGTGTGGGGGGGAGGGAAGCCCAGCGCTGCCCTGGAGCGGTGGGGGGGGGGGGGGTGTGGGGAGGGAAGCCCAGCGATTGCCCTGGAGCGGTGGGGGGGGGGGGGTGTGGGGGGAGGGAGCCCAGCGCTTGCCATGGAGCGGTGTGGGGGTGGGGTGTGGGGGAGGGAGCCCAGCGCTGCCCTGGAGCGGCTGGGGGGGGGGGGTTGTGGGGAGGGAGCCCAGCGCTGCCCTGGAGCGGTGGGGGGGGGGGTGTGGGGAGGGAGCCAAGCGCTGCCCTGGAGCGGTGGGGGCGGGGGGTGTGGGGGGGGGTGGTGTGGGGAGGGAGCCCAAGCGCTGCCCTGGAGCGGTGGGGGGGGGGGTGTGGGAGGGAGGGAGCCCAGCGCTGCACTGGAGCGGTGGGGGGGGGGGTTGGGGGAGGGGGAGGGAGCCCAGCGCTGCCCTGGAGCGGTGGGGGGGGGGGTGTGGGGGAGGGAAGCCAGCGCTGCCCTGGAGCGGTGGTGGGGGGGTGTGTGGGGGAGGGAGCCCAGCGCTTGCCCTGGAGCGGTGGGGGGGGGGGGGGGGGAGGGAGCGCCAGCGCTGCCTGGAGCGGTGGGGGGGGGGTGGGGGAGGGGAGCCCAGCGCTGCCCTGGAGCGGTGGGGGGGGGGTGTGGGGGGAGGGAGCCCAGCGCTGCCCTGGAGCGGTGGGGGGGGGGGGGGTGTGGGGGAGAGCCCAGCGCTGCCCTGGAGCGGTGGGGGGGGGGGGTGTGGGGGAGGGAGCCCAGCGCTGCCCTGGAGCGGTGGGGGGGGTGGGTGGGAGGGAGCCCAGCGCTTGCCCTGGAGCGGTGGTGTGGGGGGGGAGGGATCATCATCTAATGTCTAAACCAGCTTGGCTCTTTTACTTTAAAAAAAAAAAAAAAAGAGGGTAGTTAAAACAGCCAGTAAAACCCATAAGCTCTGAGGAGGTTCACTGGATTGACAACTTTTGGGGACGTGTCCAAATGTCACTGTGCCCAGCACTCTGAAAGCAAAAGCAGGAAAGGATTCTTAGTGGGAACTGTAGCCTTCTCATCTGAATTCAGTGTAGTTCCTCCTCGACTGATGACTTGTAACACCCCCTCCCTTCCAAGAACCCCATCCGGAAGAATCGGGCTAAGGGGAAGCAAGCACCCTTCCGCGTATCTGGTCAGCACTGTGCCAGCAGTTTCTGGGACCTTCTGTGCTCTGAGATTCCGTCAGGGTTCAGAGTAATTTCAAAGAAGGGATGTGGGGATGTTTCCAAGAACTGAGAGGCTTTGTCCCCCTGCCAGCATCAGCTCAGGGATCCCAGGTCAGGGTGGCTCTGAGGCCATGGGGGTGGGGAGCCCAGGGCCCTCGCCTGACACCGTGGGGGCTTTCCAAGGGCTGTGACCCTCACGAACCCGAGGCAGCAATCACACAGCTTTCTGTGCACAGAAATCCTTGGGGTCCCCGTGCACGAAGGGACACACACACGAGCTCCCCGAAGCTCTGGCTTTTAAGAGAAAGTTGGGATCTGCTCTCCTCCCAGTCCAGTGTCACCCAGGTGGAGGGGCCCAGAGCAGGTACGAGGATCACCACCCTTGGTTCATGGAGGAAAGTGGGGGGCCGAGAGGTCATGTCACCCGCCAGGTCATCCAGCTCCAAAGCAGCCACGCTGATTTAAACACGCAGCCGGCAAACCCAGGCCCCCCGACCCCCGTCTGCACGTGCTGCGCAGCCTTGGCCAGGACCACACCCCCGGCTCCATTTCCCGTCTGTAAGGTGAGGGGTGGCCCCCGATTTCTAAGGGACCACTTCCTATGCCCACACTCAGCTCTGTGAAGACCACTGAGGCCAACGCCTTACCTGTGTGGTTTGAAAACTGGACAGAGTTCACTGCGTCGACCTCAAACCCCAAAACCTGCAAGACGGACAGAGAAGGAGCGGGTGTAAGAGAGCTGGTGGGCTTCTACGGACCCACGGCAGGTGCCTGACACAGCCTGGGGCAGGCTGGAGGGTCCCCGACGCGGAGGACAGGAGGGGGGGGGTCTCCCCAGGTCAGCCTCAGCACCCGCACTTCCAGTGATGTGCGTGGAGATGACGGGAAACATGTTGGGGAGCAGGCACCCCTGAAGGGCCGGGGCTCAGAGGCCACTGCCCGCCCGCTGGAACTCAGCGCATCACTTCTGGAAATGCCACCAAATGAAAGTGCTCAGAGAGACCAGCAAGGCATCCATCTGTTGGGACACAAAGAGGGCAGTGAGGCCGTCTATGTTCCGGCCCCCAGCCCAATGGGGGGGCAAGGCCAAGGGCCCCCAGTCCCTCCCTGGGAGCCTGGCTTGTAGCCCCTGCATCGTCACGTGCCAGCTGGGGAGAAAGAAGGCACCCAGCCCGGAGCCAAAGGTCCTAAACGATCGCAGCCACAGACCCGCTCCCAGACAAGAGAGGGACCCCACCCCAGAGGGCCAGCCTCATGCGGTCCCGGCTCAGGTCACCTGGGCCACCAGCCTCTCCAGAGGCGCCGGGGGCAGAGCGGTTAAGGGAGGGGAGGGGTGGCACTCTGGTGCCGAGAGAGCCCGAACACAAGGTCTAGAAAGTTCACTTCCAGCAGTCAGAGCAGGTGACTGGAGAAAAGGTAAAGCCAGCACGGAGCTAAAGTCAAGTTTATGAAGTAGAAGCCCCCCTTCTTAATGAAGGGGACAAAAGGTTGTGTCTAAAACGGCTGGACGTCTCCACAAGTCGAGGCTGACAGCTGTGCACTCGTGACACGGAAAGTCCCACAGTGGCTTTTCCTTGTGCTTATCTCTACTTTCCTATTTTTCTGCATTGAATAGGTCTTGGTTCCTTCGGGTGAACTGAGGTACAGGACACCGCAGATCCCTCGGGGGGACAAAGTCACATTCCCTTTGGGGCCCGCTTGCCCCTCGGCCCTCAGAGGTGGTGGGCATCAGGGCCCAGGACCCCCGCCAGGCCCCACCGGCCTCTTCCAGGATGGCCCCGCCGCCATCGCCATGGGCAGACCCCGGACGAGGGCCCCGCGGTGTGGTCCCCTCCCCGCCTCTCAGAGCGCCCACTGCATCGCTCCACATGGCCGGCCACCCCAGCTGCCCAAGGATCGCGGCCAGCGCGGCACCAAGACCCCTGTGCAGGGCCCGGTGCTCAGGGTACAGCCGGGAGGCACCACCCACCCGGGCGAGGCCAGACACCCAGGAGTCCACCCAGCGTGAGTGGCACCCAGGGCCCGGCCACGTCCTGCGGCACCAGGTGGCCACCCCCGAGGGGCAGAGCACAGGTGACCAACTCAGGCCTTCTTTCGTGTCCCCCCACCCCGGGGAGGCAAGGGGTTCGTGCGTGGACTCTTGACCACGGCCGCCTTCCCACACTCAGTCCAAACAAGCTCAGGGCCAGCCTGACTCTGGAGCCGCCACCCCGACCGACACCGCGTCAGGACAGGGATTCATGTCGGATTCGCTGCCTGCCGGGAGCCGAGCCTCCCGTGGGCGCCACCGCTGGGGGAGGGTCTTCCCACCCACGGGTTCTGGGGAGGGGGCTGAGCTAAAGCCCACGTTGTCCACCAGGATCACGTGCGCCTGGAAAGCGCGGGCGGCGGCCCTGGCACCTCTGCCTCCGCGTGCGTCTGCTCCCGCCCCTGCCCCCCACCCCAGGCCACCAGCGCGGCCCCTCGGAACCTCCCACGCGACCCTCCCTGAGGGGAGGGCACCCCCGCCGGCCCCCTCCCCACCTCGCACACGGCTCCCCAGGGGCTGGCGCTGAGCCACCCTGGCACCTGCCCCGAAGGGTCCCTCCTCCTCTCCTGGACTCGCCCCTCCCACCTCTACGCCGCTCCTGCCCTCCCCCCACAGGGAGGCTGTGACCCTGTCCTTTGGGACGCGCGGCACAGAGCGGGGCCCGATGGGTATTCGCTCATTGGACACACACATCGGTGTCACGCGCGCCCCGCTCCACACCCCGGCCCTGGTGCCCAGTCCCCTCCGTCCTCTCCCCACCCCCAGCCGGGTCTCAGCTGGGAAGTTCACTTCCACACGGGCCACCAGAGACCCCACCAAAGGAGCCACACAAGCCCGGGAAGCCGGCAGCCACTGGGGGAAGCAGGAGACGGCGCCCTGCGGGGTGGGAAGTGGGGCCGGCCCCTGAGCTCAACCGCTGAGCTCGCTGATGCAGGAGGAGATGCCACCCACCGGGGACTCCCAGCAAGACGTGGCCCCTGACCTTCGGGCCCTCTCCCTCCTGGAAACCACAAAAGTGAGAACAAGGGACCCTTTTATAACTGATTCTCAAGGACAGAGAAAAGGAGGAGACGTAGCAGGTGAGCAATTCCACCAACTCTGGAAACAGACACTGCACAGCCCAGGTAACTGAGAATCTCAGCACCTGCGGAGGGGACGCAGGTGAGAGCGGGGCCCCCACCTGCAGAACCTCTCGGAGAGACAGAGTGTGGGAGACGGAGGTCGGGGAGAGAGCATGGAAACCCAGGGCCGTGGCTGCCCCAGGGGCCCCATCGTCGGCCACCTTGCCCTGGCCGTCCACGCCTGCCCGTGCACCAGTGACTTCCCAAACCCTCCCTCCCTCCTTCACCTGAACAACACCAACCAACCTTCAGGTCTCACCTCAATATCGCAAACAGGCAAAGCTCCCGGGCCACCAGGAGAGCGTCTCTCCGGGCAGTGAGGGTAGTGACTCGGGGGGCCCTGGGTGCAGATGAGGACCACACCCCAGCTCTCCACGGGGGCGGTGGTTACCCAGGCATGCTTCCTTTGTGAACACGTGGAGCTACACGCTTATGACGTGTATTTCAACGTCTTTCTAAAAATTTCAAGCCAGTATGATGAGGACGTAAAGTAATAAAGCAAAAATCAACAGTCTTCTTAAAATAGAAACTTAAAATTGGCACTTTGCGGGCTTCCCTGGTGGCGCAGTGGTTGAGAATCTGCCTGCCAATGCAGGCGACACGGGTTCGAGCCCTGGTCTGGGAAGATCCCACATTACGCGGAGCAACTAGGCCCGTGAGCCACACCTACTGAGCCTGCGCGTCTGGAGCCTGTGCTCCGCAACAAGAGAGGCCACGAGAGTGAGAGGCCCACGCACCGCGATGAAGAGTGGCCCCCACTCGCCGCAACTAGAGAAAGCCCTCGCACAGAGACGAAGACGCAACGCAGCCATAAATAAATAAATTTAAAAAAAAAAAATTGGCACTTTGCAACTTTACTTGCCACATTTCATGGCCTCCTAGACAGAGCTTGCAGTATTCCAGGTCCCTAAATTCTAATCAACTTCAAAGAAACAAGATTTGAAGCAACGATGACACACATCCTGAAAATCCTGTCAAAATATCCTGGATGCAGAGATAATTAATCCTTGAGGCTCGCACGTTCGAAGCCACTGTTCTCTGCTTTTAAATGATAGCGCTAAGCCCCTGGGCTGGCGTCTCCATTTCACCTACCAGCAGCTTATGAATTGGCACCACAGGCTAGCGTGAGGGCAGGGCCGGGGGACGCAGCAGGAAGACAGGGCGCAGGGCCAGGCTCCAACATGGGAGCCCCTGGACCCCAGAAAAAGGAAGTGCCTGTTGTTAAAACCTAGTCTTCAGGGGCTTCCCTGGTGGCGCAGTGGTTGAGAGTCTGCCTGCCAATGCAGGGGACACGGGTTCGAGCCCTGGTCTGGGAAGATCCCACATGCCACGGAGCAACTGGGCCCGTGAGCCACAATTACTGAGCCTGCGCGTCTGGAGCCTGTGCTCTGCAACAAGAGAGCCCGCGACAGTGAGAGGCCCGCGCACCGCGATGAAGAGTGGCCTCCGCTTGCCACAACTAGAGAAAGCCCTCGCACAGAAACGAAGACCCAACACAGCCATAAATAAATTAATTAATTAAAAAAAAAAAGTGGGACTCCTGATATTCATCCCACTTAGAAAAAAAAAAACAAAACCTAGTCTTCAGCTCAACACCCCTCCACCTTTTGCGCTCAGCTCTGGGATCTGGGGCTGCGACCCTGGACATCACATCCCTGCTCAGCCAGGGGCTCCCGACTGAGCACTGAGGGGGAGAGACTGGGAGACGGGGAGGGTCCTGCCCCTGCTGGTCACTCTACCCCAGCACCGCTCTTCACCTGCAGAAGGGGGGCCCCCAGAAGCAGCTGTGGTCTTTCCGTTGCTCCCAGCACCCGTACTACACAGCCCTACACATCCCCCCGCCCCCTCAGCTTTAAGTCCCAACCGTAGACAGATAGGGTGGGGGGGTCCCAGGAGGAAGAGGACCAGGCATGGCTTTCTTGACACAAGAGAAGCCACTTCTGGTCTAAGCCATGTTGTGACCTAAGCCTGGTCACAGTGCTTGCCCCTGAACAGTTCTCAGCAATTAATGATCTTAAGGGAACAAAAGAATGTAGGAACAAACCGTTATTAAGCAAGAGGAGTAACAATACCAAAGGAAATCAATCAGCTGTCAAGACGCCCAGTTCTGTTTCCCCTAGCTCACCCCTGGCTCACCCTTGCACAACCCCATCGAGTGTGGGTGGAACCTCCAGGAGAGTCCAGTCTACTTACACGCACCCTTTAGGAGCAGAGTTCTCTTCTCCTGAGACAAAAGAAATAAAAGCAAAAATAAACAAATGGGACCTAATCAAACTTAAATGCTTTTGCACAGCAACGGAAACCATCAACAAACCAAAAACACAACCTCAGAATGGGAAAAACATTTGCAAACGATGCGACCAACAAGGGTTTAACTTCCAAAATACACAAACAGCTCACACAGCTCAATAGCAAAAAAAAAAAAATCCAAACAAGCCAAACAGAAAATGAGCAGGAGACCTAAATAGCCATTTCTCCAAAGAAAACATACAAACGGCCAACAAGCACATGAAAAGATGCTCAACATCGCAAATTATTAGAGAAATGCAAATCAAAAGTACAATGAGGTACCACCTCACATGGGTCAGAATGGCCATCATTAGGGCTTCCCTGGTGGTGTAGTGGTTAAGAATCCGCCTGCCAATGCAAGGGACACGGGTTCGAGTCCTGGCCCGGGAAGATCCCACATGCCGCGGAGCAACTGAGCCCATGCGCCACAACTGCTGAGCCTGAGCTCTAGAGCCCGCAAGCCACAACTACTGAGCCCACATGCCACAACTACTGAAGCCTGCGTGCCTGGAGCCCGTGCTCTGCAACAAGAGAGGCCACGACAATGAGAAGCCCACGCACCGCAATGAAGAGTAGCCTCCGCTCGCCGCAACTAGAGAAAGCCTGCATGCAGCAGTGAAGACCCAACGCAGCCAAAAATAAAAATAAATAAAAAAAAAAAAAAAAAAGAATGGCCATCATTAAAAAGTCTACAAATAACAAATGCTGGAGAGGGTGTGGAGAAAAGGGAACCCTCCTACACTGTTGGTGGGAATGTATATTGGTGCAGTAACTATGGAGAACAGTATGAAGGGTCCTTAAAGAACGAAAAATAGAGTTGCCATATGATCCAGCAATTCCAGTCCTGGGTATAAAGCCAGAAAAGACGAAAACTCTAATCCGAAAGGATACATGCACCCCAATGTTTACAGCAGCACTATTTACAATAGCCAAGATACGGAAGTGTGAAATAAAATTCATATTTTATGGCAAGACAAGAAAAATTTAAACCTAAAAAAAATGTTCTCTGCCCTTTGGCCTCCTCTCTCCCCGCACTTTGCATCGTATATCTGCATCTGCAAACCTCCCCGTCGGCAGAAATACCTGCTCAACCATAAAGAGCAACATTCTCCCAGCATCTACAATTCCTTAAAAGATAACATTCCTTCTTGATCTTTAAGGGGTCACATGGATCATGTAAACTGTCAATAATATGACATTTGATGCCCAGCTGTCTCCAAAAATTTATGTAACTGTGCCTTGACTTCTAACAGGCCTAACAGTTCTCAGAGCTTTCTGAGATGCTCTTCCTGGGTTATAATCCTCAAATTTGGCTTAAATAAAATTTTCCATTTCTTTCTTAGATTGACAGATTAATTTTTCGTCAACAGAAGCAACCTAAGTGCCCAGCAAGAGATGACTGGTTTAGGAAGATGTGGTGTGTGTATATATATTCATTCATTCATTCATTCTTCTACTTAACTCAGATTTATTAGGAGCCTACACAGTGCTAGGCACTTTTCTAGGTCTTGTGAAATAGAGTTGAACAAAGTAAGTTTTTTGTTCTCTTAGACCTTATTTATGCACGTGCACACACACACACACACAAACACACACACACACACTGGAATATTACTCAGACATTAAAAAAGAATGAAATACTGCCATTTGCAGCAATGGGGATGGCTCTAGAGATTATCATACTAAGTGAAGTCAGACAGAGAAAGACAAATATTAGATAATATCACATATATATGGATACTAAAAAATAATACAAAACCAGAAATAGACTCACGGACACAGGAAACAAATGTATGGTTAGAGAAGGGGAAAGGAAGGCAGGGAAGGGATAAATTAGGAATATGGGAACACGTCACTACATATAAAACAGATAAACCACAAGGATTTACTGTATAACACAGGTAACTATACTCAATATCTTGTAATAGACTATAATGGAAAATAATCTGAAAGAACATATATGTATAACCGAGTCACTATGCTGTACACCTGAAACTAACACAATATCGTAAATCAACTATGCTTCAATTAAAAAAAAGCAAAGCAGAGTTCTCTGGCTGGGGCGGAAGAGGAAGTCGGCGTGCTCTGAACGAGAAGACACCGTGCACTGCTGGCCCTGAACTCGGAGGCCCCTTGAGGAGCGATGCAGCTGTGCAGCCATAACGCTCACGCTGATGTCAATTCTATTTACATCAGCAGGTCCGGTAACTATCCCAGCTCACACTCCTCCATCAGTTACTGCATTTCACGGCAAGGCTCACTCGCTGCTGTGGCCGCATCCTAGGCTCTGGAACCAGCAAGCCTGCCTTCCCACTCAGCTTGGCAGCTGGTGGTCAGCCGGTGGAATTACTCACACCGGGGAAACCGGCCCTGCCCCACCCCTGCCATTTTCACCATTTACCAGCAACAAGACTCATTTTAAGAAAAAAGAGGAAGAATTGACTTGTTCAGCGCGGGGAGCGGAGGGGAGGGGAAGTGAGGCCTCGCGAGATAAGGAGAAACACCCCCTCTGGCCTCTCCCCCCCCCCTACCCCCCCTCCGGTGTATCCCCCTCCTCTACCGTCCCCAGCCCGGCGCCAGCCAGGGGCAGATGCTCCTGGAATTCTCTGTGGAGATGGCCCAAGAGGGCCTGTTTCAAGTCCTCACTCCCATCCCGGGAGCCTCTGTGCCGCCATATTCCCCTGGCCCCGGGGCCCCAGATGCACCTCGGTGACCCCCAACCTTCGAGGGCTGCCATGGGATGAAGCCCAGACCCCAGGCTGCACGCCCCACCGCCTGTGAATTCCACGCCGCTTTCTGAAGCCCCCAAAAGCTCTGTCGCCTCTGGCCTCTGTGAGTTCCCCTCCTCAGTGTAGAAAAAGGTCTCTCGGCCCCAAGCCCCTGCTGGAAACCTTGCCTTCTCTGCCTCTGCTGGAGCACCTGGACTTGCGGGGATTTTAGGAGTTTGAGCTCCCCGCCAACCGTGACCCGTGGGCCTCGGGATGCAGGCCGGGGGCCAAAGCCGGGCCTCAGGCTCCCGGAGCAGAAAGAACTAGAGCCTCAGCCGAGAAGCACCACACCCAGCCGGCCTGCTGCCCACTGGGTTCATGCAAGTCCGCACGCGACCACGCGAGCACAGCTAACGCCGGGGACGCGGTCTCAGACCCGGGAGGCCCACCGAGATGCACAGGCAAAATCGAGGCACTTGGGCGAGGTCCCGGCGTCAGGCGCCGCTCCTCAACCCCACGCTCCAGCTTCCCACCCCTCCCCCGGGGCAGGGGAGACCCCAACGACCGATGCGCAGGCGCACCCGGGGACAGGGGGGAGAGCACGGCGAGACGCGCCAGAGGCGTCCGGCCACAAAGACCAGGGGCGCCAAAGATGCCATCCACACAGGCCCCCGCCTCCCGCCCCACGCAGACCCCTGTCCACCTCTGCGGGCAGAGCATCCCTCCCCGAGGGCAGCTACACGTGCTGGGGGGCGGGGAGCCATGCTCGGATCCCGCAGCCTGGGCGGGGATATGTGCTCCCGGCTGCCCGCCTTGCTGCTGCGTCATCAACCCACTGCTGACAGCCAGGCAGACACAGTGAGACCGGGTCCTTAACTCAGCAGAGCACGCAGACGGCAGGGGCGGGGGAGCTCAGACCTCCCTGGTTCCTCCAGGGTCAGTGCTGGGCAGCGAGAGCGGCCACTTCGCCATCTTCAGAAACCCTCACTGTGGCTTGTTTTGCAAGACCTTTAGTCACTCTCCTAGGAAATCAGCTTTAGGAAAGAGGGGACACAAGAAAGCCCCAGGCCTATGATCGGTCTGATTAGCCTCAGGGCTGGGTGCCTGGCGTCCCTCACTCCACCCATCCCTGGTCAGCCCTACCTCTCAGCTCAACCCCCAACCTCTAGTCTCCAATGGGAGCTCCTCCTGGAAACAGCCCTGTGTCCCCCGAAGAAGCCTTAAGTCCCAAGGCCACCTGCGCCCCATGGGCACTCTCACCTCAGCATCACAGCCCTGGACCCCATCACCCCAGCCCCAGCCCTGCTCCCAGCACAGTGCACCCGCCCCGGCTCCCAGGCCCCGCACACTAGCCGGTCACGTTCAGCTGGGCTGCACTGCAAAGCCCTAAATAAAAGAAGGGCTTTCGCCCCAAGTTCCCAGCGGCAATGGGCTCAGACGGGGGACAGGAAAGCAGCTCTGGGTCAGCAGGGAGGGAGGAGTTGCCCCTCCTCGGCTGACCGTGCGATGCCAGCCCAAGGCGCATGGCCGCACACCTCCTTCCCTTCTTCTTGAGGAACTCCATTTACTCTACTCCTCGCCGTCACTCTTCCGAATCACTCTGTGATCTTATTTCAGAAGCTCCGAGTGGCTGAGCACCAGGGGACATCCAAGCCCACGAGCCACACGGCCAACGGTCCCTGCTGCGTGCAGCCCCGGAAGCCACCTGCTCGCAGACGCTCCCGCCCCTTCCAGAGAGGTCCCTGTGAGGGGCGGTCACTGCAGCACAAGACAGGGTGCCACGAAGAGTACAGCAATGCCGCACAACACAACTGCACGGGTGTCCACACACGTACACACCCACACCTGAGCATGCACACGTATACGCTCACGCACATGCATACACCCACACACACCACAATTAAGTTCTTGCTTTTCTGCATGACAGGCAAAGAAGAATAACAGAAATCTCAGTCCCAAACTAAGAGAGTTAGAAAATCAAGATATTACGCAATTCTGGACCTTCTTGGGAAAATAAAAGGTCGGAGAAATAATGAAGCAACACCCAAGTTCCAGGACTGGGACACACTGTGGATGAGATGGGGACTCCCAGGGGCCCGAGGGGAGCGAGCAGATCCATGTGGCCCGCAGAGCACAGAACGTCCCAGAGGGCGGCCACAGGGTTCCAGCCCCAGTGCGTCCCCCCAGGAAGTGCTGGGTGGCCTGAGCGGAGCCGGAGGGAGGTGTGCTTTTGGGCGTCGGCTCCCTTGCACTGTTTGCCAATGCATGTGTCACCGTGAAAGATGCGAAGGCAAAAACTATGTCTTTTAAAGGGCAGGTGACATTCTTCCAGTATCTTCCAAATGCAGTTCTGCTGCAAAGGTCATTTTTATCCCAGGAATTTTAAGGAAAAAAATGTAAAGATTTTCCAAAGGACCAGGTATTTTAACCACGAATCAAGACACCCTCTGAAGAAGACCACCCTGTGGCTCAGAGGGTTCTTAAATGTGAGAGGCTGGAAATAAGCGCTTTATGGTCTGAAGCGCCTCCTTGGGACGCAGTCACGAGCCTCTAGGAGACGCTGGGGTGAGTCGTCCACACGTGCACACGTGCTTCTAACACCCCAGGACCGTCCACCTCTGCTCAGCTCCTGTGGCCAAGTCACTAGGCAAGGGAGGGGCCTGTATCCAGGTTTCCAGGCCAGGGGCCTCTCAGCACACCCACTGCCACCAGCCTGCCTCTTCCTGCGGGGTGTCTGAGCCAGTCCGCGGGCAATCAGGCCTGGCTTTGGGGTCCCTGTACAAAGAAACAGAGTCTCCACCCAGCCCTCTTAGGTGTCTCAGTTCTGCTTCTGTACCGAGGGGCCAGGAAACTCAGAGAATGAAGTGGATTTCTGCAGGCCCCAAACTGAGATGTCCCCCTAAACCATCTTCCAGGGCCGCCTGTGGTCTTGCCTTCCCATCTTGGCGACGTGGTGTTTAAATGGGTTCTGAGCTAAGGTCCCAAGTCATATTCTCAAGGCCACAGAATTCCATAATTTAATGTCCCTGCCCCCAGCATGGCCCTTCAAGGAGGCACCGTGAGCCTCTGGTGACCCCTACCACAGAAGTCACATGTGCCTAAAGCAGCGGTGCCAAACTCCAGACACAGCCTCAGAAGGAAGGGCGCACCACAGAGCCGGCCCAAAGCCAGCTACCTAGTTGGCTGGACACCTTCAGACGGGCTTGTCCGCCCACCAGAGCGGCTGCTGGCAGGAGAAGCACCTGGCGGCCGGGCTGGGAGGGAGACACAAGAGCCGCAGCTGAACAGGCAGCCTGACGCCCGCCGGTACCATCCTTCCCAAAAAGGACAGCTTTGGGATGTTGTGTCAACTTCTGGGCCTTTAATTAAACCTCCAATTTGTGCCACTTTTAAAGTTCTCCGAACAGGCTCCTTCTAACCTACAGTGGATTGAACTGTGGCCCTTAAAATACATGTTGGCTGGGGACGCACGCACATACCAAATTGGAAATATGGTCCTTTGAGACATAATCAAGTTAAACATCTCGAGATAAGATCATCCTGGATTATCTGAGTGGACCCAGATACACCCAATGACAGAGGTCCTTATAAGAGACACACAGGAGGGGGACATGTGACAGGAGGCAGGGATTGGAGTGATGCTGCCACAAGCTAAGGAGTGCCCGGAGCCCCCAGACGCTGGAGGAGGCAGGAAGGACCCTCCCCTCCAGCCTCTGGAGGGGATGCAGTCCCGCCAACGTCTTGATTTCAGACTTCTGGCCACTAGAGCTGCGGGAGAATAAATCTGTGGTTTTAAGCCCCCAGTCTGTGGCACTTTGTTGCGGCCGCCCTGGGAAACGCATGCATAAGCCTAAGTTTCATGTACCTGCTGGATTTTCACCAAAATGGGAAGCAACAGGGCAGAAGAGGGTCTGTGCGGCTGCAAAAACAAGGGAGGAGCTGCTGGATCAATGGGCCTGGCAGACTGTGTACACACACACACATGCACACACACACACACAACACACACACACACACACACGCACACACAAGCGCGCGCGCACCCACGCGCAGGGGCTCCGAAGAACCACACTCCCAGCAGGGAAGCACGCGAGGTTTTCTACTTCCAGGAGGAAACAAGCCCCCCAGCGTTTGGGGTGGGAGGAGGCCTCACTGGGTCCATCACTCCTTCCCTTTTCTTTCCCCAGAATCAAGGCCTGAGCAGCGGGAGGTCCCTGGCCCTGCGCAGGGAGGGTGCCCCAGATGCATCGCATGGCCTGACGCCCTTGACTCAGCAGCGCCCTCTCCAGGGACGGGGGCGCGAAGACCACGAGCCCGCCCTCGCTTTCCTTGCTCACTGCAAAAGTGGGATCATCTTGCCCACGGCTCTACCTGCTGTGTCGCTGGTCACAGCGCCAAGCTCCCCTCGGCCCCTAAGGTGGACTCTGGACTCGAGGCCAGAAACAAATCCACAACCAGGGTCAAGGTTCTGGTCCTTTCTCTTCTGTATGTTTTCCTCTGCCCAGGGAAGGCAGCTGCTCGCAGGCTGCCCACCAGTGCGCTGCGGGGACCTGGCAAAAAGCAGTTTGTGAACCAGAGCCCTGAAGCCCAGGCTCGCAGGCATCCAGCCGGGACAACTCTGGGCCACGTCCACCTGGGAGTGGGGAGTGGGGGTCCCCCTGGATCAGCCCCCGCTGCGCCCCACCACGGCAGAGCTACACCCGGGCAGTGTCCTGGGAGCCTGGCACCATCTGATTGCCAAGAGGACTGTTCTCGCTGTGCAGACAAGGCTTAGAAAGTCTCAGGAGGCACTGACGGTCCCCGAGTCGGACCTCCAATACCAGGGGCACCGGGTAGCCCCCCAGGCGGCCTCTCCTCCCCCAAGTGCATCTTCCCATCTCCCCAAGTCTGTGGGACCCAGCCAGACCCCATCTTCTCCTGCCATTTCCAAGTTCTCATCCCATACTCAGCTCTGCGGATAACCACGCCTTTGGAGTCTCCAGCTGAGTTCAGAATATATTCCCCACTCAGCACAGCTCTGGGAGTTAAGGGATGGCTGGCTGGAACCGTGCAGGGAGAGGCCACTTCCAGGCTCCACCCACCCCAGCCCATCCTGGGCTAAGGCTGGTGGGTGCAAGCCGGGTCTGCGGGCCAGCGCCACCCATCTCCCTGCCTCTCCCTGATCCAGCAGGGCTCACACGTGGGGAGGGGAGCAAAATGCCTGCATGGGACCCCATGGAGCATCCTGCAGTGCTTACAAGAGCTCCGCAGCCTGGGCCCAAGCAAGAGGAAGACCCATGAGAAATCTGGACTCCAGACAAGGAAGCACTCAGTGGTTAGTGGGCTAAGGAATCTCTGGAAATTGTTCTTGTCATGGGCTGAACTGTGTGCCCCAAGCTGGACCTCAAACAGGGACCGTGTTAGTGCTCAAGCCGCAAATAAAGTTTACTGTCTCACAAATCTAGAGGCTGGAAGTCCACCATCAAGGTGGGCATGGTTCAGTGGAACATGTTTTGAGGGCCACCCTCTCTGACTTTCTCCCTCTCCTCAGCTCTTTCCATCCTCCAAGACTACGTCTTATTTCTGTAATTAGGAGGAGGAGGTAATGAGGGCAAAGGGCATGGGTAAGGAACCTTTAACCCACATCCAGTCCTGATGGGGGTCCTGACCTCCCCGAGATGCGCCAGGCACGCTCGCTGCCACCAGCCCTATCACCTTCCTGTCTGGTCTTTCTGCACAGCGAGGGGGTACGAAAAGCACCCCCGGGCACTGGGCCACTCATTCAGCAGCCAGCACCTCCCAGGCATCTCCCGGAGACGTTCGCCCTCCCCATGTTCCCTGGCCCAAAAATGACGTGAGGCAGGCGTTGTGTCCATTCTACAGATGAGGCAACTGAGCACCAGAGGGCTCAGGCGGAAGGTAGCTCTTCAAGGTCTGGGCTAAAAAACTGCCCCTCTTCCTGGGCCTCATAAGCCTCCAGGGGAGTGTGAACAAGAAAAACAAAGAGCCTGGCTCACTTCCGGTTCAACTGATACAAGCCTAAGTCTAACCCACTTCAGTCGCTCACCTGAAGAATTCAGGATAAAAAAAAAAAACCTGGGAGGCACTCTGTGCTTTAGGTAAACAAGGCCCTAAGATAGTTCGATGCATATCTCAGAAAGAATTTCAATGACGCCAAATTCCTGCAACTTCCTATACTTATTAGAAAAGCACTAAAATCATTAACTTAAGATATCTTGTTCTTCCTGATTAGCAGTAACCTTCTACCAAGATGTATGCTTGACTGCATGTATTTCCCAGCCAAAAAAACATCACATATAAACTTGTTTCTCCCCAACCTCTTCAGAGCGGCGCCCTGAGAGGCTGTCTCCCAGGCTACAGTCCTCAGTAAGTCCGCAAGGGGAAAAAAAACTTAAAACTCACAAGCCTCATGTTGTGTGTTTTTCTTTAAGTAGACAGAAGGAAGTGCAGGGACGGATTAAATCAGAGGCAGAGGTGTCACCCCCACCCCAGGGATGACAGGAGGGAGATGACAACCCCCTACCTATGTCCCTCAAGCCCACAGGTAAAGATGCTGGATGCTGGGCACTGGGGAGACCCCAGGTAAGAACTGAGGTTCAGTCCTTAAGAGGCACTTCCCCAAGTGGGTGGGGTCTGGAGAAGCACCCCGTCAAGTAACTGGAAAAGGACATTTTGGTGTGGAAGTTGAGGCTAAGTGCCCGGAAATTCAGGAACGAGGTGAGCAGAGGAACAGTTTGCCCCGGGGAAAGAGAAAGAAGGGAGTGGCCGCAGGCGGGTGGGGAGGAGGGAGAGGGGGAGGAGGGAGAGGGGGAGGAGGGAGAGGCAGAGGCTCAGGGAAGCCAGCAGAGGCCTGCGCACCTCTGCACACCTCTGGGAAGGGGGGCTCCCCATGCTCCCTCCCAGTGGGGGGCGGCGGCCACCAGTATCTGCCGGGGAACTGCCTGTTTCCACCTTCCCGTCTGCCCCTGCTTCAGGGACCCTGCGCTTCCCCCCAGCACCGTCCCACCGCACTGGCCCTGCCCAAGCAATCAGTGACCAAGAAGAGCTGGGGCCTCCGGACAGTGCAAGCGCGCACCCTGACTGCCCCGCGGTCTGCAGCCCCACTGGTCAGAACAGGAGGGCCAAGGACCTCACATGATCCCACAGGTGCTCACAGATCAGTGGCGGCCAGGCAGGTCCCTTGGACTTGAACCCCTGTACCTTTCCACCTTCAGTCTTCATTCCACTGCTTCCTCCTCGGGCGACGGGCATGCTAGCCTCAGATAGGCCCTCAATCTCTACTGAGGTGGTTCCAACCCTCCCCAGGGTCCCTCCAGCCAGCCGGCACCCCACAGGCCATTGTGAGTGGGGGGCCCTTCACGTCCTTGAGGGCCCAGAACAGGGACCTAGCACACACAGCAGGGGCCCGACACTGGCTCCTTACTCAGGGATGGGGCCCAGGGACATGGACCAAAGGTGAGTGGTCCAAGAGAGCCACCACCTTGCCCGGACGCCCAGCCTCCTCCTGAGCCCACAGGGCAAGGAAGTGCCAGGGACCCCAATGCTGACACCCCAGCATGACACCCCACTGCACCCGGGCCTCCCCCTGCCCCTCCAAGGGCCGCCCAACCGTAACCTCGGGGCTGCGACAGGAAGCAGCAGGTGCCGGCTGATGAGCCAGAGAGACGGTGAGCCCCTGACCGAGGACAGGCGCGGGAGGCGGGAGGAAGCCCGTGGGCACCCCAGTAAGGAAAGGCCGACACATGTAACAAGCGGCTTCTAAAGCCAGACCCTGCACGGGCCCGAACTGGCCGCTGGGCTTTTCTTCTCCAGAGCCAACACCGGCAGGTAGGCCTTCTCCGCCCCATCCCCTGCCCGGCGACCACCTCCCCGGAACGGTCACTCGCAGGATGGAGCCCACCCTTGCCGCCCGGGGCCTCACTGCGGGGTTCCTCCTCCTCCTCCCTCCCAGCATCCTGACCCACAGGGGGCGGGGACGGAAGGGGGAGCCCACCAGGTGAGCAGTGCCTACACCTGCCTACCCAGCGCCCTCCTTCGCAGGGTCTCCGGCCGCGACGCCGCATTTTCTCGTCCCCAGGGTCGGGCCGGTGGGTGCGCACCGCTCGCGCCGGGGGCTTCATTCAAACCAAGGGCCCGCTTCCCCGCCCCATCCCACCCGCAAGGGTCCAAGTGCTGCCCCGAGCCCCGCCCCCGCAAAGCGCCTGCCTCCCCCGCCCGCGTCGGGCACCCCGCGCTCCAGACCCTTGGGGCTGCCCGGCCAAGGTCACGCGGCCCGGCTGCGGCCACCCCTTCGCGGGCCCGCACGGCCGGGCGCGGGGACACCGCCGGGTTACGTAAGCGTACCTGCAGCGGGAACGTGGCCGCCCGGTTGCCCACGTAGCCGCGGACGACGTGGCTCTGAATGGAGAGCACCCGGCACTCCTCCTCCATGCCGGGCCTGCCGCGGCGGCGCGGGGCCGGGCGGGGTCAGCGTCTCCGCCGCGCGCTGGGGCTGCGCTCCGCTCGGCTCCGGCCACGCTCCGGCTCTGCTCCGCTACCGCCCCGCTCGGCGCAGGCGCTCCGCTCGGGCGACAGGCCGCCTCCCTCTGACCTCAGCGCGGCTGGAAACCCGCGGGTCCGGCGCTGCGCCGGGGCGGGCCGGGGGCGGGGCCGGGGTGGGGCATCCGTGCGGGGCCCGCCCCCCCGCCCCTCCCGGGGGACAGGGAAAATGCAGACCGCGCTCCCGGCCCGGGCGACCCAGGCACGTCACTCAGCGCTCCTGGCATGTGGGCGGCCACCCTCCAAAACCAGGCGTGCACTTTCAATTTTACCCCGTAGGGCACTGCAGCGCCGGCCGGCCTTCATCCTTCGGTTCCTCGGGCCATTCATTCACTCCACTGAGGTCCGCCCCCCGGCCCTGCGCCACGCCTCTAACCCACACTTCCCGGCGCCGCTGGACTACGAGGCGGTCCGACAAGGACTCCCACGGAGGAAACGCACTGGTGCGGCGCCCCGAGAGTGGGCGCGAGCAGGGGTGCCAGCAGAGGGGCGGCCGGGCTGGGAGTTACCGGGAGAGCCCTCCCTAGGGCCCCGTGGCGCGCAGTGCCTGGTCCCCACTCCAGGGCCTAAAGGTCCTGGAACCCCCGCGCGGTCCATGGCCCCTGCGGCCACCGCGCGGACCAGCGCTAGGACGCACGAGCCCCGCGACCGCCCCGCAGGACCAAGGATCCAGGCCCACCTTGTCCACGGGGGCGCCCCCGCCTAGGGCACGCAGACCTGATCCACGCGGTGTTACCCGGCTAGCGGGGACCCAAACTACCCCGCAGAGGCCTGGGGGGCGGACACCTCCACGGTGCCATGAGACCCTTGGGGACCCCCAGGGGCCCAGTTCCCCAACCCCTGACACGTGGCTGGCCCTCAGCCTCAGGGTGTTCTGGGCCTGGCCACCTGGCCAGTGTGCACCGCACCACCTCTGTGCAATGTCCTCTTTCAGAACCTGCAGGCAAGGGCAAACCCACGTGGTGGGAGCCCAGCCTGTTACTGAAGGCAAGTTCCTGTGCCCCATGCACAGTGAGGCCAAACAAAGGGAAAAGTTGGAGTTTGGGGTAAAGAAAGGTTTACTGCAGAGCCCAACAAGGAGAACAGGGTGGCTGGTGCTCAAAACTCTAAACTCCTCCATGGTTTTCAAGGAGAAGCTTTATAGGAAAAGTTTGGCGTGAGGGCTGCAGGGTGTGTGACTTCCTTCTGATTGGTTGGTGGTGAGGTAAGGGGGGGGGTGGGGGGGTGATCCAGGGATCTTGTGCTCAGCCTGAAGTTACCATCCTCCACCTGGGTTGGGGCCTTAGTTCCTGCAGAAGAACTCAAAGATATTGTCCCCTGAGGAGAAACCAGGATCCTGCTTTATTCACTGCACTATAGTTTCTTGATTTTCCTCCTTTGTTTCTGCATTCCTTACTTCCCTGATTAGCAACTGTTTGAATCTGCTCTTTGATATTCAGGCAGGTCTAGGAGGCTGAATGAAGCCTATTTCCTACAAACCAGAAATGAGGGGCACAGAAAAGATTTGTAACTGGGAAGACCCCACAGGGTCCTGCTGGGTTTCAAGCGCCGTGGTCATGACCCTGCCCTTTTATCTCTCACTCCCAACCTGCTGCCTCTGGGGTTTCACCCTTGCAGACACAGTTATTTCCGTCCCTCTGGTGACCCAAGTCAGCAAGTTTAAACCTCTCTAGCCTGGTGAGAACACTGGATGCAGTGACCCGGCTTCTGCCTGGGACAGTGAGGAAAGGGGCAGGGTCTTAGCCATCTAGATTTTAAAGAGGAAGCACATCATAGTTAATAATAGTTAATTGTTGGTTAATAATAGCTAAGGGAATTCCCTGGCGGTCCAGTGGTTAGGACACGGCACTTTCACTGCCAAGGGCCCGCGTTCAATTCCTGGTTGGGGAACTAAGATCCCACATGCTGCGCAGCGTGGTCAAAAAATAGAAATAATAATAATTTTAAAAAAGATCAGGGGACTTCCCTAGCGGCACAGTGGTTAAGAATCTGCCTGCCAATGCAGGGACACAGGTTCGATCATGGTCCGGAAGATCCCCACATGCGTGGAGCAAACTAAGCCCGTGCACCACAACTACTGAGCCTGTGCTCTAGAGCCCACGAGCCACAACTACCGATCCCGCGTGCCTAGCCCATGCTCCGCAACAGAGAAGCCACCGCAATTGAGAAGCCTGCGCACTGCACGAAGAGTGGCCCCAGCTCACCGCAACTAGAGAAAGCCTGTGAGCTGCAACAAAGACCCAAAGCAGCCAAAAATAAATTTAAAAAAAAAAAGTAGGCTGTATTATTATTCAGATAGGGTGAGGTCGACAGATCAGGAGACACTTGCCACTAAAGACAGTTTGTCACTCACGGTTCCTAAGAGGTGGGGGCATACTGTAAGCAGGCGGGGGGGGGGGGTCCCCAGAGAAAGAGAATCAGGCACAGCTTTCTTGACGCAAGAGAAGCCATTTTTGTCTAAACCATTTTGTAACCAAAGCCTGGTCACAGTGCTTGCCCTTGAACAGGTCTCACTCAGCAATTAATGATCTTAAAGGAACAAAAGATGCAGGAACCAACCATTATTAAGCAAGAGAAGTAACAATAGCAAAGATAATAAATCAGTTGTACCTTTTCTGACCCCCGTGACTTTAATCAACTGAAGCTTGGACTCTGTCAGCCTTGACCCCAATTCTATACGGAATTCTCCTCTGCCCAAGCCCCTTTATGAATATGCATGTACCCTTAGCTTAAAACTTCCCCAATTTTGCTGTTCAGGGATACAGTGCTTTCGGAAAAATCCTGTGTTCTCCTCACTTGCTGCAAGTAATAATAAATCCTTCCTTCTCTCTATCTTTGCCTTGGTTGCGTCTTTTGGCTCCACACGCTCCAAGAGTGTGAACCCAGTTTTCGGGTGACAATGCCACTCCAGGAAGGGCCATGTGGGGAAGCACCAGGTTGGGTGTCAGGAAGCAGAAGGGCACAGGGGGAAACCCCAGGCAGGAATCTTTATTGCTGTTTCTATGAGAAAGCCAAGGGCAAGGCAGGTAAGCAGGCTGATATTGACTCATTGAATAACTGTGGCCAGCTCTGGGGCATCGGGGCTGTCTCTGGTTGTGCGGTTCCTGGCCCTGGGACAATCACAGCCGAGAGACGGTGCCTCCCACCATGTAAGCCAGGCAGAGGAGTGGTTTGGAGCCTGGGCCCTGGACTGGTGAGTTTGCAAGTGGAAGGCATGTTTGCCATCTCTAAGAATGGGCTGGCACTGGGAGGAGGGTCTCTCCCCCAGTCAGCGAGGCCCAGATGCCACAACATCAAGAATACAGAACCTAGGCTTCCCTGATGGCACAGTGGTTAAGAATCCGCCTGCCAATGCAGGGGACACAGGTTCGAGCCCTGGTCCGGGAAGATCCCACATGCCGCGGAGCAACGAAGCCCGTTCACCACAACTACTGAGCCTGGGCTCTAGAGCCTGCGAGCCACATCTGCTGAGCCCACACACCGCAACTACTGAAGCCTGCGTGCCTAGAGCCCGTGCTCCACAAGGAGAAAAGCCACCACGATGAGAAGCCCACACACGCACAGAAGAGCAGCCCCCACTCTCCGCAACTAGAGAAAGCCCGCGCGCAGCAATGAAGACCCAACGCAGCCAAAAAAAAAAAAAAAAAAAATACAGAACCTAAGAAAATGTAGTTAATACACTAGGGTGAGCTCTGGACTCTGGAGCTGAAACAGGAGGGAAGGGGGCAGGGCACAACCTCTAAAAGAATGACATAGCCCTTGAGGTTAGGCATAACCTGCCTAGAACCAAACTGGTCAAGACGTGGAAGATTTGGACTTCCAGTAGACCTTGAGCCTCATTTTAAACTGATTGTAATGCGCTAGCATATGCTAAATGACACACCTACAGGCACCATGACAGGTCCGAGGCCGACCATAAAGGTCAAAATTGGGCAATGACCCAATTCTGGAAATCTCTTCCCCTTCCCCCAAATAGTTGGAATAATCCTCCCACTCATTAGCCTATGAAATTATCCAACCCATAAAAACTAACCACCCCATATTTCAGGGTCTCTCGACTTCTGAGATGGCCCACCCTCTGTCTGTGGAGGGTGTTTCTCCCAGGGCCGCTCTCACTTGCCAGATGACCCCACGCCCTGGCGTCGCTCTTGCCTTTTGAGACAGACTGCATTCTGTCTATGCATTGTGTATCTCTCTAAATAAAACCACTTCTTACCTATCACTTTGTCTCTCACTGAATTCTTTCTGTGACCAGACATAAAGGACCTGAGCTTCATTAAGTCCTGAGACCAGGTGTGTGATCTCAATTAAAAGACAGTGGGTTCGAGTTCCAATCTGGGTTGTGGGTTTCAGAGCCACACGTCCCGGGTTGGATCCCAGCGCCTCTGATGGCCGTATCACCTCGGAGTGACAAGTTAGATCAACCCTTGGACTCAGTTTCCCCATTTCCTCAAGCAGAGACGTGATCGTAGTAACCATGTCCAAGTGATGTTAAGGGGAGTCAGCAGATTGGCCCACACGGAGCTGAGAACAGGGCCCGGCGTGCGTGAGTGTTCAATAAGAGTTTCCTCTTTGATACTTACCCAGGATTCCCCTGGCCCTGCTGGAACAGAAGCTGGTGGGAAAGTCCGCTTGCTCTCATGACTAACGGACTCCGGGAGCCATTTTTATGGGATGAAGAATCTAGTTTGAAATCCTTCCGTATTTACAAAGTTGCTCCATCCTTTTGGGAACAGGCTTTGGGATGTTTCCCAGTTTCAGAATGTCTTAAGAGACAACAGCTGAACTTGAAGCCTAGATTACAAGTTTCATTTTTTTTGTTTACTTTTAATTAGAGTAGGTTATTTACTTATTTTTTGCTTAATCTTGGGAATAGCCAAGATTTTTTGAACCTTTAAAACACTTCGGGCTAGTGTCTTCAAAACACTAGAAGATCCCCTAGATTCTTTCCTGGGCTGTCCGGGTGTCATTTGACTTTTTAATCCTCAATCCTTGTCTGGTTTGAAGCTCACCTCGCTGTCTTCGGGTCACTGAGCTGACCCATCTGACAGCCTCTCAGGCTCCACCGGAAACAGCTCCAGGCCACCTGGACAGTCCTCCCCCAGGAGGCCATGGAAGTGTGTGCTGAGTTTCAGGGCTAGTCTGTGAGGGCTTATCACTGCTCAGAATCCCCACCCACAGAAATAACTTCAAGCCTTACCCTCTTCCCAGCCAACCTTCATTGGAAGTGTTTCCTCTCTCTCCCTAGTGATACTCTAATTAAGAAAAGATTCAAAATCTGGGCCAAAACCCAAGAATTTTAGACCCTCAAGGGGCCTCTTGGGGCAAATGATTCACCAAGAAAGAAAAGAGAGAGAGCAAGGGAATTCTCTCTTTTACTGTGAATTCATCTTCCACGGGCGTTTGGATTCTCCTGCCATCTAACTGGAAGCAAAGTTTGCTGTCCTAGATGGTTTGGGATTAACTTTGCTGCAACGGCTGCTTTTCTTTCTATGCACTGTGCCCCACAGAGTTTCTTAAACATCATTCACTGTGTCTCTAGTGATAAGAGAAACTCGTGTTGTAGAAAGCTGGGGAAGATTACAAACACTACAAAGAAGAAAACCAAAACTCCTCAGCGTCCCATTATCTTGAGGGTGTGTAGCTTTCTGGCCTCATTTCTATGCATATCTGCCTGGTTTTACATGATACCTGGTAAGTATCTGACACATGGTAAGCGCTCAAGAAACATATTGATGTTAGATATTTTAAACATTGGGATTGTAATGTACTATATGTATATGTAATATTATATTTTCTTTTTCTTTTTTTAATTTTAATAGATCTTTGTTGGAGTATAGTTGCTTCACATTACTGTGTTAGTTTCTGTTGCACAACAAAGCGAATCAGCCATGTCTTCACACTATCAATGGTTTCCTCCAATATTTCTCCGTAGTCTTTCATGGCTACATTATTTCCATCATATGGAGTTACAAGAATTTCTTTAATCCTCTATTATTCGATAGTCAGGTTGTCTCCAGCTTTTCAGTGTTATAAATATTTCATTGGACTTACTTGTAAGTAAATCTTTGTGTGAATTTCTGGTTACTTTTTAAAAAAAGATTTATCAATTTATTATTTTTTAAATTTTATTGAAGTATAGTTGATTTGCAATGTTGTGTTAATTTCTGCTGTACAGTAAAGTTACTCAGTTATACATAGTCTTTTTCATATTCTTTTCCATATTCTTTTCCATTATGGTTTACCACAGGATATTGAATATAGTTCCCTCTCCTATGCAGTAGGACCTTGTTGTCTGGTTACTTTCTTAGCATAGATTCCTTGAAGTGGAATGACAGGTAAAAGGGTAGTTTATCTTAAATTACTAATATATATTGCCAAATTATACTCTAGGAAGGTGTGTAATTGACACTCCTGTCAGCAGCTGATGATAATTAGCACAGACTCGTCAGGACTAGGTATCTGTATTTTTAAAGAATCCTTGAAAATTGGAAAATAAAAAACACATGAGACATTTTTAGATAAGAACTTGTGTAACGTCTCCCTAGAGTTTTATAGAAGTTATATGTGCAAATAAAAGGGATTGATCTAATTGTAGAAGCTGGATTTTTAGAGTGCTAACCAAGAATTCCAAGAATGGAGACATGGTTGAAATAAAGAGGAGTTTATTTGGGGTTTGTTAGGACTGCAGCCTGGGAGACACAGATTCAAGAAGCACTTGAATTGTGTTCTGCAGGACTACAAAATGGGGGAGGCTTATAAGGGCCCAAAACCGCAAGGTTACAAAACTTGTTTGCCAAGAACTAGGACTGGATCTGGCTAGAAGTAAGGGTGCTTGTTAAACAGTAATTGCTTGGGGGGCATCCCTGGTGGCACAGTGGTTAAGAATCCACCTGCCAAGGCTGGGGACACGGGTTCGAGCCCTGGTCCAGGAAGATCCCACATGCCACAGAGCAACTAAGCCCGTGCACCACAACTACTGAGCCTGCGCTCTAGAGCCCACGAGCTACAACTACTGAGCCCGCATGCCACAACTACTGAAGCCCATGCGTCTAGAACCCGTGCTCTGCAACAAGAGAAGCCACCGCAATGAGAAGCCCGTGCACCACAACGAAGAGTAGCCCCCACGCGCCACAACTAGAGAAAGCCCACGCGCAGCAACGAAGACCCAATGCAGCCAAAAGTAAATAAATAAATAAAACAATAGATCACTAGGTAAAAAAATCAAATCATCTTAAAAAAAAATAATTGGCTGGGGTTCCAAAACGATTGCAACAGTTGAGAAATGGCGGGACTTTGAAACTACAAGGTTGCTGCCGGCAGCTGTTGTTTTGGAAATGGTTTGTCGTGTGCTTGAGTTTGATACAGTTCAAAAATTCAGGTTCTCAGTGATGCAGGAATGTTTCTGAAGCCACATCCACAATGGCCACCCGGCTCCATTTTGGATGCCTGAACCATAGTTACTCCATTTAAATTTTATTTTATTTTATTTATTTATTGGCTGCGATAGGTCTTCATTGCTGCACACAGGTTTTCTCTAGTTGTGGCGAGCGGGGGCTACTCTTCGTTGCAGTGCTCGGGCTTCTCATTGCGGTGGCTTCTCTTGTTGTGGTGCACAGGCTCAGTAGTTGTGGAGCACGGGCTTAGCTGCTCCGCGGCATGTGGGATCTTCCCGGACCAGGGCTCGAACCCGTGTCCCCTGCGTTGGCAGGCAGATTCTTAACCACTGCGCCACCAAAGAAGTCCAGTTACTCCGTTTAGATTTTTAAATGATCTTAAATGTGTCATCAGAAGCTACAGGGTCTTCTGTTCGCTTCTGAGATTGTGCCAAACAGGCCAGTCCTCCTCAGCCCAGGGCTGACCCAGACCTGGTCATGCAGCATCAGAGCCTACGAGAGCCACTGGCTCACACAACTGCAGTCCTTTATTAAGGTCTGCGCTGGCCAAGGTGCGCCCTCAGCTCAGTAGCACCTCATCTGGAAAACAGGGGTAATAACAGCATCCCTCCCACGTATTTCCTGGGGGAATCACATGGGGGCACATGATAATGCTGGTGGTTAATAAAATCAGCTTCCCCCACTTGACTGTTAACTCCATTAAGGCAGGGACCAGTGCCGTCTGTCTTACACCACAACATCCACACTGTGCCTGGCCGGTGGTAGTCAATAAACGTTGGATGCAGGGAGGGAAGGAGGGAGGAGTGGAGGGGTGGATGGATAAATCAACCAACTGGTAATAAAAAAGGCAAGTCTCAAAAAATTAAATATAAAATTACCATACGACCAGCAATCCCATGTCTGGGTATATGCCCCAAAGAATTGAAAGCAGAGACTCAAATGGATATTTGCACACCCATGTTCCATAACAGCATTATTTACAAAGCCAAACAGTGGAAACAACTCAGATATCCCTCAAGGCATGAATGGATAGACTAAATGTGGTGTATACATAGAATGGAATACTATTCAGCCTTAAAAAAGAAGGAAATCCTGACGTACGCAGCATGGATGAACCTTGAGGACGTTATGCTCAGTGACATAAACCAGTCACAAAACGACAAATACTGTATGATTCCTCGTACGTGAGGTACTTAGATTAGTCAAAATCGTAGAGGCAGAAAGTAGAGTGGTGGGTGCCAGGGGTGGGTGGGAATGGGGAGTGAGTGTGTAATGGGGGCAGAATTTCAGGTTTACGAGGTGGAAAGAGTTATGGAGAGGAACAGTGGCGATGGTTGCACGACATTATGACTATTTAATATCGCTGAACTGTATACTTAAAAATGGTTAAAGTGGTAAATCTACATTCTGTATACTTTACTGCAAAAAAAAGAAAAAGACAAGCAAGCTCACTGCGTTATCAAATGTCATGAAAGCAAACTCTCCGTTCTAGGAGCCGACACATCAAATTTAAGCAGAACAAACCGAGTGACAAGCCAAGGGTGGTAAAACATAACGTTCATTTAGAACAAAACTCAAAGCTAGAGGTGTGGCCGGGGGTTCTGATTCATTCCAGATGCTGGGAAGCTGAGGCGGGGCGTGGACACCTCACCCCAATCAGAGGGCCCCCCGAGCGGCTGGGGGGGCCTGGTGCTGAGACCCGTTCCTGCTCCTCTTGGCAACCAGTCTCCAGAGGGTGTCCCCAGCTGTGAGGCCCCCGGACGGAGGGGGACACAGGGTGCTGTCTCTGGTGCTGCACCCTCAGCTTCCCTCCCCTTCGTCTTCCCCATCCTCTTCCCAGTGACTTCCCTCCTTTCTCAGAAGCTCCAGCCTGGCCTCCTTCCTCCTCTGACCCGTGCTGACTCTCCTGCTGTCCAGCTCCCGGGGCACCAACACAGGGCGCCCGTCGGACAAGAGGCAGGCGCGGCCTCCCGGGCGGGGCGTTCGCACTGGCCCGCAGGCTCCTCGACGCGGGAACAGCACCCGGCGGCACCCCCGTGGCCCATGCGTCTGTGACCGGGGCTCTCAGGCTCCGCTGGACGCTGCCCAGGGCGAGCCAGGGGCTCGGCTTGTAGCGCGGGGCTGCCTTGCCACTGGGTGAGGACCAGGCCAAGAAAGTGTGGGGCCAGCCAGGCCCTGCCCTTCGGAGCAGACTGGAGGGGAGGCGGCAGAGGAGTTTTTTTCCCCAGACAACACTGGTGCCCGTCACAAAGGTCACAGACTGTAGGCTGCAATTTCTACGAAACGTCCAGAATAGGCACCCTCTACAGACCCATAGAGACAGAAAGCAGATCAGTGGTTGCTCACGGCTGAGGTTTGGGCAGAGAATGGGAGTGATGGCTAAATACGGACGTGATTTTGAAGGGTTATGCTGAAATTGTTCTAAAATTAGATTATTCTATGGATGCACAATTCTGTCAATATACTAAAAATCATCAAAATGTACATTTTCTTTTTTTTTAAATTTATAAACATTTATTTATTTTTGGCTGCGTTGGGTCTTCGTTGCTACACGTGGACTTTCTCTAGTTGCGGCGAGCGCGGGCTACTCTTCGCTGCGGTGTGCGGGCTTTTCATTGCGGTGATTTCTCTTGTTGAGGAGTACGGGCTCTAGGTGCGCGGGCTTCAGTAGTTGTGGCACGTGGGCTCAGTAGTTGAAGCCCGTGGGCTCTAGAGCACAGGCTCAGTAGTTGTGGTGCAAGGGCTTAGTTGCTCTGTGGCACGTGGGATCTTCCCGGACCAGGGCTCGAACCCGTGTACCCTGCATTGGCAGGCGGATTCTTAACCACTGCACCACCAGGGCAGTACCAAAATGTACATTTTCAATGGTTGAACTCTGTCATATGAATTATATTTCAATAAAGCTGTTTTTAAATTTTTTAAGAAAAGGACATTCAAAGCAAAACAAAAAGAAAAAAGAAAACTGAATTCTTCAAGGAAAAATCCAAACTTAGAAAAGAGATGCACAGGGAGGTCATTCTTTCAAAACTGTTTTCTTTCTTTTTCCTTCCTTCCTTCCTTCCTCCCTCCCTCCCTTTCTTTTTTTCTTTCCTCCCTCCTTCCTTCCCTCCCCCCTTCCTTCTCTTTCTTTCTTTCTTCCTTCCTTTGTTGTCCCTTTCTTCCTCTCTTTCTTTCTCTCTCTCTTTCTTTCTTCTTTCTTTCTTTCTTTCTTCCTTCCTTCCTTCCTCTCTCTCTCTCTCTCTCTCTCTCTCTCTCTCTCTCCTTCCTTCCTTCCTTCCCTGAGCCTGCCTGACCAAGGGGGAGGGAAGCCCCCAGCTTGCTGTCCCAAGTGAGGGGAGGAAGAAAAGACCCAGAAATGCTTCTGAGTGGATACCCAGAGAACTTCTCTTAACATTTCTTGCAAGGCAGATCTACCAGCAACAAATGCCCTCAGGTTTTGTTTGTCAGAGAAAGTCTTTATTGCTCCTTCACTTTTGAAGGAAGAGTTCACTGGATATGGAATCTCGTTGGTGGTTTTTTCTTTGAGCACATTGGATGTTTCACTCCACCCTCCTGCTTGCGTGGTTTCTCAGGACACGTCAGATGTAATCCCTATCCTTGTGCTTCTATAGGTAAGGTGGTTTTTCCCTCTGACCTATTTTAACGTTTTCTCTGTCTTTGATTTCCTGCAGTTTGAATATGATATGCCTGGGTGTAGTTTTTTCTGGCATTTATCCTGTTTGGTGTTCTCTCAGCTTCCTGGATCTGTGGTTTGCTGTCTGTTATTGATTTTGGAAAAGTACCAGCCATTGTTACTTCAGTTATTTCATTTGTTCCTTTCTTTTGTTTCCTGGTATTTCCACTGTGTGTGTGCTACACCTTTTGCAATTGTCCCACGGTTCTTGGATCTTCTGTTCAATGTTTTTCATTCCTTTTTCTCTCTGCATTTGAGTTGGTTTCTACTGACATAACTTCAAGCTCATTGAGTCTTTCCTTGATCACGTCAGTCTACTGATGTCCCCAGGTGCAACCTCTGTGTGGCCCTGTGTGGCAGCCTATTCCTGTTTGGACCTCTAAGTAATGGAGGGTCCTGCCTTTCATCTGCCTGAGGGTCAGTGTGTTGTGTCCCACCATCAAAGAAAATCTTTACATCTTATAAAACACTGATAAAGGACCAGTGTCCAAAATACACAAAGAATTCTTAAAACTCAATAATAAGAAAACAAGCACTCCAATTAAAAATAAGCAAGGGAATTCTCTGGCGGTCCAGTGGTTAGGACTCCACACTTCCACTGCAAGGGGTGCGGGTTTGATCACTGGTCAGGGAACTAGGATCATGGTGTGGCCAATAAATAAATAAATAAAATACAATGGGCCAAAGATCTGAACAGAAACCTCACCCAAGAAGGTACGCATGTGAAAATTTCTCAACATTGTATGTCATCAGGGAAATGCAAATTAAAACAACGATATCACCTTTTAGAATAGCTGAAGTCCAGAACCCTGACAACACCAAGTGCTGACGAGGGTGTAGAGCAACAGGAACTCTCATTCATTGCTGGTGGGAATCCAAAATGGTACAGCCACTTTGGAACACTGTTTGGCTAATAAAGCTTAATAAAGCTACACATAGTTTTACCATACAATCTAGCAATTGCATTCCTTGATATTTACCTAATAAGTTGAAAAATTATGTCCACACGGAAACCTGTACACAGACTTTATAGCCGCCTTTTTTTTTTCTGGCCATGCCACACAGCATGTGGGATCCTAGTTCCCTGACCAGGGATCAAACCCACACCCTCTGCATTGGCAGTGTAGAGTCTTAATCACTGGACCACCAGGGAAGTCCCTATAGCAGCTTTACTCACAATTGCCAGGAATGGAAACAACCAAGACACCCCTCAGTAGACGAATGGATAAACAAACCAAGGTATGTCCACAGAGTGGACTGTTATTTAGAAGTTAAATAAATAAGCTATCAAAACACAAAAAGACAAGACATGCAGGAAACTTGAATGCATTGCTGAGTGGAAAAAGCCAATCTGAGAAGTCTACAGACTGTATGATTCCAACTGTGTGACATCTGGAGAGGGTAAGACTACACAGGTAGTAAAAGAGAATCGGTGGTTGCCAACGGGGAGGGGAGAGAGGCATGAATAGGCGGAGTGCAGAGGATTTTTAGGGCAGAGAAACTACTCTATGTGAGACTGTAAATGGTGGACGTGTGTCATCACATGTTTGTCCAAATCCACAGAATGTACAACACCAAGAGTGAACCCTATTGTGAACTATGGACTTCACTTAATAACAATGTTATAACGCTGGTTCATTAATTGTAACAAATGTACTACACTAATTCCAGAGGTTAATAATAGGGGAAGCTGTGTATGTGAGAGGTGGTGGATCAAAATTCTCTGTACTATCTGCTCAATTTTTCTACAAACTTAGAACTATTCAAAAAAAATAAGATCTATGAATTAAAATGACACAAGTTTATAAATAAAAATCGTGTGTAATTCTATGACCCATCGGTAACATTTTGATTTAAATCTAGAATTTTTATGTTTTTTTTAAGAGTTGAAGAGTCAGATCTCTCATGCTATTTTATAACCTACCATTTTCATTAATGCATGACTGTGCGCATCTTTCCACATCAATAATTATTTTATATCAGTATTTTTCATGACTGTATTTTACTCAAATAGAAGGATATTTAGTTTTTTCTTCAGCACATCCTTGTCTCAGTTAATGGATGTTTAGGTTGTTACTTTTTCACAAGAGTAGAGTCTCATTTAAGCTGCGTGATTTCAACTCCAAGTGCTCAGCCTAAGAAAAGAGAGTGAAACCACCTATTAAAGAAAGGAAAGGCAAGACATGGAAACAACCTAAATGTCCATCAACAGATGAATGGATAAAGATGTGGTACAGGGACTTCCCTAGTGGTCCAGTGGTTAAGAATCCTCCTTCCAATGCAGGGGACGCGTGTTTGTTTAATCCTTGGTCCAGGAACTAAGATCCCACATGCCGCAGGGCAACTAAACCCGCACGCTACAACTAGAGAGCTTGCATGCCACTACTACTGAGCCTGTGGGCTCTCGCCACAACTAGAGAGGAGCCTGCAACGAAGACCCAGCATAGCCAAAATTAAAACAATGATAATAATAACAAAAAGAAGATGTGCTACATGCATGCAATGGAATATTACTCAGCCATAAAAAGAATGAAATAATGCCATTTACAGCATCATGGATGGACCTAGAGATTATCATACTAAGTGAAGTAAGTCAGACAAAGATAAATATCATATGATGTCGCTTATGTGTGGAATCTAAAAAAAAAAAAATACAAATGAACTTATTTACAAAACAGTAACAGACTCAACAGACATAGAAAACAGAATTGTGGTTGCCAGGGGCGAGTGCAGTGGGGGAGGAATGGAGTGGGAGTTTGGGATTAGCAGATGCAAACTATTATGTATAGGATGGATAAACAACAAGGTCCTACTGTATAACACACAGGGAAGTATAATCAATATCCTGGATAAACCATAATGGAAAAGAATATATATATAAAAAGAATGTATATACATGTATAATGGAATCACTTTGCTGTACAGCATAAATTATCACAACATTGTAAATCAACTATACTTCAGTTAAAAAAAAAAAAAGGAAAGGCAGTGGGTGTGGGTGTGGCTGGTAGTCTGGGCCAAGGCTGGTGTCCCTGTGAGAAGGGGGCCGCCTCCCACGACCCCACCCCCAAGCTCCTCTCCCTTCCCCTGATTGCCCAGGGGCAGCGCAGACCAGCTGAGCCAGTCTCTCGTGTCCAAAGACAGACTTTCTGAGCAATGTGGCCTGGAAACACAAGTCAGACATTTCTTCTGGCCATCGACCAGAGTGACAGTGCCCTGTCCCAACATTAGAGGGACAGCCTTCGTGGAACTCCCAGGCCAATTTTGGTTCAACCCAAGTTTCGCCAGTGAGGTAACTATAGACTCAGCCCCTGAGTTATGAACAGCTCTGGGAGTGCAAACTTGCACAGCCTTTGCACACCGTCCTAAGTATTGCCTAATGTCAAATTCCAAGCAGTGGAATTTTGGGGTTAAAAGGTGTGCACATGTGTGAGAATCTGGATGCATATTGCCAAACCATACTTGTATAAATGTGTGCCAAGGAAATGACTACCAGCTGTGTATGAGAACCATGTGGAAAAAGGCAACATCTGAAACGAAGTCAGTGGGGGATTTGATGGGAGATTGGACATGGGCATGATGAATGAATGGGAAGACATTAACAGGAAATGTCCAAGCCAAGCACACAGAGAAAACGGAGCTTTTAAAAACCACAGGGGGGGAGTTCCCTGGTGGCGTGGTGGTTAGGAATCCGCCTGCCAATGCAGAGGACATGGGTTCAAGCCCTGGTCTGGGAAGATCCCACATGCCGTGGAGCAACTAAGCCCGTGCACCACAACTACTGAGCCTGCGCTCTAGAGCCCTTGAGCCACAACTACTGAAGCCCGCATGCCTGGAGGCCGTGCTCTGCAACAAGAGAAGCCACCACAATGAGAAGCCCACACACCGCAACGAAGAGTGGCCCCCGCTCGCCATAACTAGAGAAAGCCCGCGTGCAGCAGTGAAGACCCAAAGCAGCCAAAAATAAATAAATGAAATATACTTATAAAAACCAAAAAAACAAACAAAAAAAAACCATAGGGGGACTTCCCTGGCCGTCCATTGGGCAAGACTTTGTGCTCCCAATGCAGGGGGCCTGGGTTCAATCCCTGGTGAGGGAACTAGATCCTGCATGCCACAACTAAGACCCAGCGCAGCTTAAATAAATAAATAAATAAATAACTATTAAAAAACAAAAACGAAAGAACAAAAAACCATGGGAGCTAATGAGAACCTACTGCATAGCATAGGGAACTCTACTCAGTGCTCTGTGGTGACCTAAGTGGGAAGGAAATCCAGAAAAGAGGGGATATGTGTATACATATAGCTGATTCACTTTGTTGTACAGTAGAAACTAACACAACATTGTAAAGCAACTATACTCCAATAATATTTAATTATAAATAAATAAATAAAAACCATAGGAGGAGCTTAAACGACACGTGGAAGGTAGTGAGAAGGCCCAGTACATGAGTAAAGAGCCCTACATGGACAGGAGAGAGAATGGGGTGGGAACAATATTTGAAGCAACAGTAGCTGAGAAGCTTCCAAAAGACACCAACCCATTAACTGAAGAAACACAGTGATCCCCAAGCAGGACAAATAAAAAGAAAACCATCCCCAGGTCCACCCTAGAATAATCCTCCCCACCCCACGACCTCCCAACATTAGGGTCTTCCGTGACTTCCTGTGGACAGTGGTGCTCGGCTGGGCGAACCCAGCTCGGGGTGCTTTCTACCCAGCAAAGTGCAGGGTGGTCTCACAGACACAAAAGATCCTGGCACATTTTCAAGTGTGCAAAATTTTTAAAATTATGAGCCTAATCTAGATCCTAAGTGTGTTTTACATCTAAACACTGTATGGGCTGAACTGTGTCCCCCCAGAGCCATATGTTGAGGTCCTGAAACTCCAGTGTGCTGTATTTGGACCAGGGAAATAATTAAGGTTAAATGAGGTCATAAGGGTGGGGGCCCTGATCCTATGGGATTAGTGTCCTTATAACACTGGAGAGCTCTCCCCCCTCCCTCCACCATGTGAGGTCACAGTGAGAAGATGGCCATCCATAAGCCAGGAAAAGGGGCTTACAAAGAACCCCTTCTGTGCTGGCACCCAAACCCTGGACGTCCAGCCTCCAAAACCGTGAGAAATGAATGTCTGTGGTTTAAACTGCCCCGTGTGTGGTATTCTGTTCTGGCTGCCTGAGCTGACAAATATAAACACAAAGACATTTTTGCATGGTTTTAACATAATTTTCCAGGAGTACAAATGCCATGCAAATTGACAGATTACATTTTGTTTTGTTTTGACCTTTACCTAGAGTTGCTCACCATTTCATAAAATCATGTTTCCAATGGCAACGTCAGATGGGACCTGAGTGGTCCATTCCGTGCGTCTGTATCTGCGTCTGTGGCTTTTGTAATTGTTCGTTTTGATGGGTCTGTGTGTCAGCCCAAGCATGGCCCTCACCCATGCATGTACATGTCAAAATCAGTTGATGTAGATATAAATGTATTTCTCCTTTATATTATAGTCAGGGCATAATATTAATTTTTAAAGTATATGAATGTAGTGGGTTCATTTCAGGATGGAGGTGTTCAGTTTTTGTTGTAAAGGGGGACTTGGGTCTGACAGGAGGAAATATTTTATTCAGGAATAACCTCCTCCCCATCAGACACAGGATCCTAAGAAGCTCACCTCCCAAATTTGGCTCCATCCCAAATGCAGGCATTTCAAAACCTGCAAAAAATGCAGGTTTTGATGCATTTCAGCAAATCTTCGTTAAGAGGGAATGCAGACAGGCAGTTATGCCACGGCCTGCATTCAAAACCAGCCTCACCACTCACTAACTTACACGACCTTTCTCTGCCACAGTCTCCTCAGTTGTTAAAATGGGGTCTATAGTTTTTTTTTGTTTGTTTTTTTTAAGAGCAGGTGATATACAAGCTGGCTTTTTATTTTTTATTTTTATTTATTTAAACACTATTTTATTTATTTATGGCTGTGTTGGGTCTTCGTTTCTGTGCGAGGGCCTTCTCCAGTTGTGGCAAGTGGGGGCCACTCTTCATCGCAGTGCGCGGGGCCTCTCATTATCGCGGCCTCTCCAGACGCGCAGGCTCAGTAATTGTGGCTCACGGGCCCAGTTGCTCCACGGCATGTGGGATCCTCCCAGACCAGGGCTTGAACCCGTGTCCCCCGCATTGGCAGGCAGATTCTCAACCACTGCGCCACCAGGGAAGCCCCTGGGGTCTATAGTTTTGAGGGCTGCTATAACAAACTGGGTGGCTGAAACAACAGAGATATGTTCTCTCTCAGTTCTGGAGGCTGGAAGTCCAAGATCGAGGTGTGGGCAGGGCTGGTTCCTTCTGAGGCCTCTGAGGGAGAATTTGTTGCAGGCTTCTCCCCCAGCTTCTGGTGGTGTGCTGGCAATCTTCGGGGTTTTTTGGCTTGTAGAAGCATCACTCTGATCTCTGCCTTTTTTTTTAAATTTAATTTTTGATTTTTGGCTGCATTGGGTCTTTGTTGCTGCGTGCAGGCTTTCTCTAGTTGAGGCGAGTGGGGGCTACTCTTCGTTGCGGTGCGTGGGCTTGTCATTGTGGTGGCTTCTCTTGTTGCAGAGCACGGGCTCTAGGCTCGTGGGCTTCAGTAGTTGCAGCACGCAGGCTCAGTAGTTGTGGTGCACGGGCTTAGCTGCTCTGCGGCATGTGGGATCCTCCCAGACCAAGGATCGAGCCCGTGTCCCCTGCATTGGCAGGCGGATTCTTAACCACTGTGCCACCTGGGAAGCCCCTCTGCCTTCGTTTTTACATGGCGTTCTCCCTGTGTGCCTTGTCTGTGTCCAAATGTTCCCTTTGTATAAGGACACAGTCATAATGGATTAGGGCCCTCCCTAACGAGCTCATCTTACCTTGATCATCTGCAAAGACCCTATCTCCACATAAGGTCACAAACACAGGTGCTGGGGGTTAGGACTTCAGCATTATTTGGGGGACACAATTCAATGCATAACATGGGTTTAATAATATGGGGGATGAAAGCTATTCATGACATGTATCACAGCTTGCTTTCAGTCTACTGCTAAAATCACACGTACAATGTTTGTGTGATAACTGGATATGATTGATAATGTGTATCACCTATAAAATGCTTCCCTGACAGCGTATACCATTTGTGTTTGTCAACTACCTCAATTAATTACCCCAAACAAGGATAACTAGGCAAATCTATTCCTATTAAAAAAAAAAAAAAAAAAAGAAAGGAAGAAAGAAAGAAAGAGAGAGAGAGAAAGGAAGAAGATAAAAGTAGTCATAGCACCAAGGGACATGACGGAGCAGGCAGGCGGCAACCACCATCAAGGGACAAATATTTTAATTATCAATGCTTTCTATCAAAAGATTTATGACCAAAGGGGGGAAATGATAGAAGAAATTTTCACACATTGATGTATGGGAAATCGTTCTGCCTTATACATGAGTTAACTTGAAGTTTATGCTAACTAGAATAGCCTATTTGTGGTCTAAAACATATATTGTACATCTGCTTTAATTATTAAAGAAAAGGGCACACTGACCAGAATTAAAGAATGTCCATATTAAAAATAAAGATTAAATGCCTTCCTTCCTGGAAAGCCAAAGCTGGTACTCCTTCCATGATAAGATTCCCTTCCCAGGTGCCAAGGCCACAATGACTCGCTGTGTATGTGCTGGCCTGCTTTTTTTTGAAACCTTCAAGGAATGTATCCCTGACTCGTTTGATGTTCTTTATTCTGAGAGGAAACCCTGCTTCTCCAGAGCAGTTCCTCAGCGTTATCCGAGAGGCTGTCTTCTGGGCCAGAGTCCTCACTTTGGCTCAACTAAAACTCTTTTCTATTCCTAAAAAACCCCAATAATAATAATAATAATAATAATAATAGGGGCTTCCCTGGTGGCGCAGTGGTTGAGAATCTGCCTGCCAATGCAGGGGACACGGGTTCGAGCCCTGGTCTGGGAGGATCCCACATGCCGCGGAGCAACTGGGCCCGTGAGCCACAATTACTGAGCCTGCGCGTCTGGAGCCTGTGCTCCGCAACAAGAGAGGCCGCGATAGTGAGAGGCCCGCGCACCGCGATGAAGAATGGCCCCCACTCGCCGCAACTAGAGAAAGCCCTCGCACAGAAACGAAGACCCAACACAGCCAAAAATAAATAAATAAAATTAAAAAAAATAATAATAATATGGGGGATGAAAATGGGATGATTTGAGGTTGATTTCATAGACTCACTGGGCTCCCAGAAGTCATCTCAGATGCACCTATTCAAACAGTTCACGGAAGCCGGAGGCAAGGGTGGGGGTCTTCGCTCATCTGGGAGGTGCCCATGGAGCCCACGGCACATTCCCAAGTGGTCCCAGGATTCAGAACTGGCCAGGAAGAGCGGGAAGGCCTTCCAGCCACAGGATCCCCAGGAACCCGGTGGGTAAAGAGCACAGCGTGTTTGGGGAACAGAAGGTGAGCTGTGTAGTTAAGACGGGGTAGGTGAGGCTGTGATTGAGTGCGGGGAGCTCGATGGCTCCGAAGGCAAAGAAGGGGGACTCTGTCCAGCACCTTAGGAAAAACTTGTGGCATAACACACCTGAGTGCCATCCGGTCTCATCCCCATTCTTTGCAGCGTTTTCATTGGCAGATTTCACCACGTGTTTATGCAACCATCATTTAAGATAAAGCTGCCAGCTTAACTGTGTTAAAAGTAAATAGCGTTGGGACTTCCCTGGTGGCGCAGTGGTTAAGAATCCACCTGCCAATGCAGGGGGCACGGGCTTGAGCCCTGGTCCGGGAAGATCCCGCATGCTGCGGAGCAACTGAGCCCGTGTGCCACAACTACTGAGCCCTCGTGCCAAAACTACTGAAGCCTGCATGCCTAGAGCCAGTGCTCCGCAACAAGAGAAGCCCGCACACTGCAACGAAGAGTAACCTCCACTCGCCGCAACTGGAGAAAGCCCGTGCACAGCAACAAAGACCCAATGCAACCAAAAAAAAAAAAAAAAACCAAAATAAGTAAATAGCGTTGGCAGAATTGCTCCTGGGGAAGAAAGAGCAATGTCTCCTCTCACGGACAGGAAGCCAGTTATTGGGGAAAAGTCTGAGCGTAGAATCTGCTATCTTTTTGGAGTCACTGTCAGTGTGAGCCACGGGCCAGGACATCTGCGTTGTGACAGCTACCAGTGGCGTTCGAGGGAAGGTGCCTATAAAACAGGTTTCAAACCGCGAGCTGCCAGTTGAGTATATTGTCAACTTTTATTCTTAAAATCCTAGGTTGAGAAGTACTAATAGGATTTCAAGATTGACGGCCTTGGAGACGGTGTGGAGAAAAGGGAACCCTCTTGCACTGTTGGTGGAAATGTAAATTGGTACAGTCACTATGGAGAACAGTATGGAGGTTCCTTAAAAAACTAAAAATAGAACTACCATACGACCCAGCAATCCCACTACTGGGCATATACCCTGAGAAAACCATAATTCAAAAAGAGTCATGGGCTTCCCTGGTGGCGCAGTGGTTGAGAATCTGCCTGCCAATGCAGGGAACACAGGTTCGAGCCCTGGTCTGGGAAGATCCCATATGCCGCGGAGCAACTAGGCCCGTGAGCCCCAATTACTGAGCCTGCATGTCTGGAGCCTGTGCTCCGCAACAAGAGAGGCCGCGATAATGAGAGGTCCGTGCACTGCGATGAAGAGTGGCCCCCACTTGCCGCAACTAGGGAAAGCCCTCGCACAGAAACGAAGACCCAACACAGCCATAAATAATAAATAAATAAATAAATAAAATTAAAAAAAAAAAAAGAGTCACGTACTACAGTGTTCATTGCAGCTCTATTTACAATAGCCAGGACATGGAAGCAACCTAAATGTCCATCGACAGATGAATGGATAAAGAAGATGTGACACATGAATACAATGGCATATTACTTAGCCATAAAAAGAAACGAAATTGAGGTATTTGTAGTGAGGTGGATGGACCTAGAGACTGTCATACAGAGTGAAGTAAGTCAGAAAGAGAAAAACAAATACTGTATGCTAACACATATATATGGAATCTAAAAAAAATCGTTCTGAAGAACGTGGGGGCAGGACAGGAATAAAGACGCAGACGTAGAGAATGCACTTGAGGGCACGGGGAGGGGGGAGGGTAAGCTGGGACGAAGTGAGAGAGTGGCATGGACATATACACACTACCAAATGTAAAATAGATAGCTAGTGGGAAGCAGCTGCATCTCACGGGGAGATCAGCTCGGTGCTTAGTGACCACCTAGAGGGGTGGGATAGGGAGGGTGGGAGGGAGACACAAGAGGGAGGAGATATGGGGATATATGTATACGTATAGCTGATTCACTTTGGTGTACAACAGAAACTAAAACAGTATTGCAAAGCAATTATACTCCAAAAAAGATGTTAAAAAAAAAAAAAAAAAAGAAAAGATTGACGGCCTGAAGCCTTAGTCAGCTGGCAGTGACTAATGCCAGGAAGAACTGCAGTCGGTTTTAGATGGGGCCGCAGAGGCCATGAGTCCTGGGAACAAAGGGCTGTCCAGGCATCTGATGAACACGAGGCTGAACTGAGCCTAAATGCAGGCGGCCCGGCCCCCGTGCCACTTGCTTCCACGGGCTGAGTTCGGGGCTCAGTGAGAGCTGCTTCCCCAAAGGGAAACGTACCGTCAGAACCCGCAGAGGGGGGACGGCTGAGTCAACCAGAGTCCCGCCCACCTGCAGCCCCTGCCGTCGGGACTAGAGCAAGTCCCCCTGCCACGCACACGCCAGGCCCCGGCTCCTGCCCTCGCCAGCCCCCGGCAGCCAGGCCCGTCCTCGTGGGCAGTGTGGGGACAGCCCTCTTCGGGTAGCTGTTCCCAGAGAAAGGTCAGAGGGCGCCGAGGTGCATACACCTGCTGGCCCTGAAAGGGACCTCCCTCTGGAAGCCCCTCACCTGTCCCTTCCCCCCAAATCCTGTCGACAGAAAAGTTAATCAGTCGATCTAAGAAAGAAATGGAAAGTTTTGAGCCAAATTTGAGGACTCTAACCCGGGAAGAGCATCTCAGAAAGCTCTGGGGACTGTTCTGCCCATTAGAAGTCAAGGCACAGTTATGTAAGGTTTTTGAGACAGAGGGCTGTACATCAAATGCCCTATTATTGACACTTTACGTAATCCAGGTCTAAGCATCATTGTGCTGGGCCGTGTGGTCCCTGACAAGATCAGGAAGGAATGTTGTCTTTAAGGAGTTGTCTTGTGGATGCTGGAGAATGTTGCTCTTCTTGGCTGAGCAGGAATTTCTGCCGATGGGGAGCCTTGGTCGATTCCTAACGCGGATACACGATGCACAGTGCGGGTGGGCGAGAGGACGCCAAAGGGCAGAGAAGAAGCTTTTGTTTAAATTTTTCTTGTCTTACCATAAAATATGGATGTTATCTCACAAGCCCCACAGGGAGTGGCCTCAGGCCTGCTGCTCGACCAGGCTGGGAGCTGACGGTGCCGGTCGAAAGGCCAGTCCGTTTTGTAAGTCAGGTGAGGACCAGGCCCGCCTGCCGCCTGGCTCCCAGCCCCCGCGGAAGGAAGGGCGAGGTGGTCTTGGGGGAGACAGAGGGCCCTCCCCTCTGCCAGCCTCTGCGGGGCCTTTCCTTCAGCGAGGGAGCTTCGGGGGCATCTTGAGCTTCTGCACGTGGCCGGGGTGGTGACGGCGCAGGGTGGGAGCTGGGCCTTCTCCCACCTTCCGAACCCCCCAGCAGGGTCACTACCTGAGTGTGCAGACCTGGCTCCAGCAGGCTCTGCAGCCTCAGCAAACAGCGCTGAGCCTTGTCACTTCTCTGCATTCATACTGTGCTTGTAAACAGAACTTTGACTTGGCTTCTGTTTCGTGTATTTAGTCAGGGTGCTGGTAAAATAATCAAGTTTATTGCAGGGTTCCGTTGACTCCTTGCACAATCCAGCCGCGTCCGGGCCTGCTGCCCCGTGTGCTAAGCCCAGAATTTATCCGACGTCCTAGGTGGATCCACAGCTTAAAGATGAAAATCAGGTGATAATCTGTGCATGTGGAGGCAGGACCTCTTGGGGAGATGATTTCTTTGGGGTCTGCCATGTCCCCACGGTGCCTGGTTCAGCGCCTGGCCAGGTGAGAACTGGCCTCCTCGTTGGGTTTGTTTCCTCAGAGATAGAGAACTGGGCCAGACCGTGCGCCAGTCCTGGGCTGCCCCTGGGCCCAGCTCTCAGAGAAAACCAGCCTGTGCTCTGGGGACCCAGTCCTGGCTCTGGGCTGGGGGAACTCATCTTTTCCTGGAGTTGAAAATAAAGCCTTTCACTGTATCAGCTTCCTGAGAAAGCTGGAAGGCTGATGTTGGAGATCACGGCAACTGGCCCCCCAATCCAAGGCTTCACCTGGCCAGCGATGCCGGGGGCTTCCCACCCTGGGGTCCCGAGACCAAGCAGAAAGGTCACAACCCCTGCTAGACCATCCCCAGAACAATCACAGTCTACCTGGGAACTGTAGGGTCAAGCTTAGACACACTCTTCCCAAATCCAAGGTCGTGAGAAAAAAGTAAGGGAGGAGATGCTCCAGAATAAGAACCTTTATGACACGATAAGCAAATGCCAGGTGTGATCCTTGGTGATTTCCTGGTTAGAAAAAGCATGTCTGGGGACAACTGGAGGGAAATTTGACCGTGGGCTTGTGTGAGAGGATTCTGGGGATCTCATTTGTGTTGGCGGGACTGCGGTGATGTGGTTACAGAGAGCGTCACTCCCCGGCAGAGCAGGCTGGGCTGTTCGGGATAAAACGTCATGTTGCCCATCATTTGAGAGGGTTCAGTCCAAAAGAACATAAACAAACCCGCGGCCAATGTCAGCATCACTTCACTCCAGACGGTGGCTCTCGGGGAGCTTGTGGGGTTATTTGTTCTGCTCTCATGTAGCTCAAAAACTTCAAGGTTGAGGGGAGGGCTGAGGCCCAAGGCTCCGGCGGGGTTTCCCTAGCTTGGACCTGGTGGATGCAGAGCAGAGAAAACCCCTCTGCTTTTGTGGGTTTGCAGCTGGGGTCGACTCAGGTCAGCGCGTTTGCCGAGGAACCTCCTGCGTCGAGAGCCCTGCGCTGACGCTGATCTGTGCACCAGGGCTCCCCCCACTGCGTGTGCCCTAATCCCCTGGCGCCGATTCACTGGGCCTGGGGGCGACTAACCCCTAACTGCCAGCTGGGGTCCACACCGTGGGGTCAGGGTTTGGCGGCGTGGGGGGCAGGTGAGCTGGGATCAGAGCCCTGCTCTGCACGTGCGTCTCCAGGCCTCATTTCCTCGTCTGTGACGGGGACCCATCACAATGTACCTGCCGGGACGCTGAGGACCGGATGCAGGGACACCTGTAAGGCACAGAGCCTGGCAGAAGAGAGGGCCCCCCGGGAGAAGCTCCTACACCTCCTGGGGCTGGAGGGAGACCCAGGCTTTTGCCCCGAGCAGCAGAGTCCCCCTCTGTCCGAGTTTTAGAAGGTGCTACCCCCAGAGCCCTTACACCAGCACTCCAGCAGCCCTGGCCCTCCCTGTGCTCCCTGGAGCTGTGGAAGCAGCGAAGGTAAAGGTTACTCTTCAGCTGCCGAGTCTCCCAGGAAAAGCTCCTCCACCCCAGGGCAGCAGGGAGCTGGGAACTGCCAGGCGGCTGCCGACACACTGAAGCCGTCCCTGTGAGGCGTGGGTGCGGCCGCAGCTCCAGCGCCACGGCTTCCACTTTTCTCACGAGCTTCTGTACATATTATCAAACAAACGCTTCTCAGTTTGTCCTAAGCCCTTTGATCAATCTCTAGGGACTCTGAATGGTTCTTTACTAAGTGTGACCAGCTTGTCAGGTCTCTCCTGGGAGCGGTTTCCCTGAGCTCCTGGCATGACTGTTCTACAGGTCCCAGCTGTCCTGGCTGCTCTTTCAATTCCCTGCACGTGCACCTGCCCCAGGGCCTTTGTACGGGCTGTTCCTTCTGCTGGCTATACTTTCTTCACATACCATGGCTCACTTTTCAATCTCTTTCGGTCTCTGTTCAAATGTTTCCTTCTTCCTAGCAGAGTCAGGTAAATTAGGAAAAAAACAGTTTTATTTTTTTGGCTGTGTTGGGTCTTCATTGCTGTGCACGGGCTTTCTCTAGTTGCGGCGAGAGGGGGCTACTCTTCGTTGTGCTGTACAGGCTTCTCATTGCGGTGGCTTCTCTTGTTGTAGAGCACGGGCTCTAGGTGCATGGGCTCAACAGTTGTGGCACACGGGCTCAGTAGTTGTGGCTCGCGGGCTCTAGAGTGCAGCCTCAGTAGTTGTGGCGCACAGGCTTAGTTGCTCCGCGGCATGTGGGATCTTCCTGAAGCAGGGCTTGAACCCGTGTTCCCTGCATTGGCAGGCGGATTCTTAACCACTGTGCCACCAGGGAAGTCCCACATGCTTTATTTTTATTCCCCGCTTTCTTTTTTTCCACATGGAGCTCTTGTCCCCAGGTGACAGGCATGCATTTTATCCGTTTGTTCACCCCCCTCCCCCCGGCCCCTGGGTCAGCATCGTCAGGCACTGACTTTGTCTGCGTTGACTGTTGCCGCTGCAGCATGGAGCACAGAACACGGCCTGGCACACAGCAGGCACTCAACATTTGCTGAATGAATGAGTGATTTGCTATAGAGGATACACAGTGTCAGTACTGGAGGGAAAGATACCCATTTCGCAGTCTTTTTATAGGGCCGCGTTGTGCGACTCGCAGGATTTTAGTTCCCCGCCCAGGTGTCGAATCCTAACCACTGGACCGCCAGGGAACTTCCGAAGTCCGTCTTCTAAGGAGGGTGGCTCCTGCAAGCCTATCGTCTGCCACGTAGGAAAGGGGAGGGCACTGAGCATGCCAGGGGGTGCTGACAGGAGCTGAACAGATGGATGAGTCTGTGGGTGAGGGCGTGGGAACTGGCTCAGAGCTGTAGGCATGGACACGGTGAGAGATCCCCAGAAACCCCACCCTGAGAACTGCCGTGTTTCAAGGTGATCTTAGGTAGTGGTGGCTGAGTGACGTAACCCTGCCCCTAACCCCGAACCTTCAAGAACAGGTTGGCTCCCTGGTGCCTGCAGCATCTCAGGAGGGGTGGGCCGGGCTCAGGCCCCATGCCCCACAGTCAGGTGAAGGGATGGGGAACAAGACACAGGCAGAGGCGGACAGCGGGTGTGGGCGCCCGAGGACACAGACCCCGCTGGGACTTTGCATTCACCTCGGGGAGAAGTCCCCACTGGCACCAGGCAGACTGGAAACCTTGGCTGACATCTGAGCTCCATTCATAACAGCAAGAGCCTGGCACCAAACGCCCGTCGCTGGAGGAACGGCTGGATACAGGCATCTCGTGGTCCTGCTGCTGAGACGGGGGTCGGGGAGGACGTATGAGGGCGTGGGGGTCTCACGGGTGTTCCAGGTGTTATTTTATGGGTTAAGTGACCCTCTGTGGACGTGTCTGGGATCCAACCCGCGACTGAGGAGCGTCTGTTCGGGGAACACGTGTGTGTCAAGGCCAAGAGCAGATGGCGGTGTCCTGCTTGCCTGGGCGCGGGCCACGCTGACGCCCAGCAGGACAGGGCTGTCTACCCTTCCCCTCGGGGAAGGTGAGCCGCGGCAGGCAGCTCTCCGCGGTGCAGATGGAAGTCCCCGCCCAGGACACCGGCGTCCCCTGCAACCATCCTCACGGGCCGAGGCCTGAGGAGCAGGTGCTTCAGGCCTGGCAGTGAGGGTGTCTGTGAGCAGCCGCAGGGCAAGCCTCGCCACACACCCCCTTGCCGGCTCTGGGTGGCGGACGCACAACAGAAGGACGGGTGCCCAAAGACGCTTGTTTTCAAACACTTACCACTGTCCCCAACGTCGGCGAACCCCGGCTGCATTCTAATAGTTCCCAAAGAGGCGTATTTTTACATACGCTGACAGTCAAGATCAAGTACAAACCTGAGGGCAAAGACTGATTTTTTTATTGGATTTGGCTTTGACGAGTACTGACAAACCCTGCAGACACGAATACAAAATGATTGTAAACAAACAGGCCTTGCCAGCAGTCAGGAAAATTCAGAGAGAACACACACACACTAGTCAAAAGACAGAATCAATTCCATATTCCTTCCAACACTAGCAACTGCCTCCTGATTTTCTTTATGCTTTTCTTTGTGCTTTCAGTTCAGCAAAAGTTAGAAAGGATAATACATTTGCAAAGTGTGATACCAAATTGTACAAAACTGATCAGTCCTATGGGGTAAGAGGGAAGATGATCATTTTACAAAAGACTGTAAGATCACCAGCATTAATTTAAATTATTTCCTTTTCTGGACTTCCAAGTCCCCCTGGCAACTTTAGCTAGGAAAATAACATGCATCCAATAGAAAACTGGTATTCTAAAGACATTTCCTTATGTGATACATTCTTGGAGTGTATGGAATGAGAATTTTAAAAAATTGTATTTTTTCTTTCTTTGTTGCCAAAATTTAGGCATTAGAAATAAGCCACAGTAAACCTACTAAGCTTACCCACAAAATGGAGTAAGTCAGGACAGATTCAGAGAAAGACAGATGGAATCCAAGACACACTGTCACTCCTGGGCTCCAGTCCCCAGGCAGGACATCCCCAGGACACCACACTGGGCCCTCAGGAGCGACAGATGACATATCAGAGCGAGGAAGAAAGCCCCCGCCCTCAATTGCAGGACAAACGAGCCATTTTTGCCGTTGGATGTCTTGCTAAGACATCTTAACATCGTTGGATTATACGGCCCATTTGGCTATATGACCCATCTTGAACGCTGAAATAAAAATTGTTAGAAAAATAATTTGACCAAGGATAACGAAACATTTTTTTTAAAAACAAAAAGTTAAAAATATCTGAGTATTCAAATCTAACCTTTTCACACTATCAGTTTTGGTTTCGATGGATTATATCAAAGGCAGCACACTAAAAACCATGCAACCACCACAAGGTTACAATGACTATTTAACAGCATGATGTTAATGATTTCTTTTCTCGTGGCCTGATTATGATAAAGCTTTATTAGAGAGCGGGCAAAGAACAAAGTTCACACGTCCTCCTTCTCACCAGGGCCCCCGCAGGCCAGCCCACCTGACCTGCAAGTTGTCAGCTGTGGTCTCTGCAGAGGACCCCACCCTGATCACATGATTGAGGAAACCAAAGTCACATCAGCCCTGAAACCCCAGTGAGGCCCTGTCACCCCAAGTCGCAGCTGGGAACACCAAGGCAACGCTGGGGTCCTCTGCTGGGGAGTAGTGAAGGGGGCTGGCTTGGGTTGTGGTGAGAAACTGGGGCTCCTGCACAGGGGGAGGGAGAAGGCCCGAGGTCCCCTGAGCCAAGAGCTGAAACTATGTTCCCCGCAAATTCTGTACCACCTCCTTAGGGCTGTAAACTCCAGACAGAGCTGGGAGGGGCCCCAGGGGCTTCTCTAAGGTTTCTGGGTCTGTGTCCCACCTGCCACTCAGGCTCGAGGGACAGACACAGCTTCCCAAGACAGATCAAACGCCTAGCCAGCACTGCTCTAAGCTGCATTTGTTTTTCCAACTGAAGTCTGAGCGCCTTCCACCCCTGATTGCTGTAATTAAAATTAGAGCTTTATAAAGATCTGTAAGTGCAAGCTTCAACATTTGAAAAAAGGTAGCTACGAACAAATAAATAAGCACAGACAATTCTTAAAGGCTGCTTCTTTTGCCTTCCAGCAGGAACCCAGGTTTCAGACACGGCGGCCACACCTCTGAAGATGTGAGTTGGGACTGAAGATGGGGAAGCTGCTCTTGGGGCCGCCAGCCAGGGAGGGTGTCGGCTCACACAGCACGAGGACCCGGGCGCCCAGGGAGGACACTCTAGGCTGGCCCAGAGGTAGGAAACCAGGGAGGAGACCAGGCCAAGGTAGAGGGAAGGAAGTGCCTGACCCCCTGAGGGCAGAGGCTCTTCTCTCCAACCCCGGTGCCCCCAACTCGCAGGGTCACCCCCGCTGAGCACGCACTGAGAGTGCGTAGAAAAAGCGCGGTATTGCTGATGTGGTTACAAGTCACCTCTACCCCAAACTGCCAAACACCCCCAGAACACGGGAACAAAGCCCTACATGCTTTGAAAAAGAAAAAAGACAGACTGTTAGACCCAAGACCACCAGAAAACCAGCCTCGCTTGGCAGTTCCACACGTGCAGGGCGGGGCTGGCGAGGAACGGAGCCCCGGGATGCCACCGCGCGCGGCATCAGTGCAGGGGCACCGGGCAGCGTGCTCTCAGCCCACGGGCCTCGCCGCCACGGCGGGGGGCCCTGAGGTCGCCCACAGCTGGGAACACCCGGGGAGTGGAGAGCTCGAGCACAGACGTCTGCAGCAGAAGCTCAACCCAGACGCCCGCGGCCCCGTGGCTCACCCAGAACCTCGTACACACAACTCACAGGAATCTATAAAACAATAAAAAGGCCCCACCTTTTAAACGTTATAATTTATAGAATACTCTGTACAAAAGCAGTCTCTGAAAGGACTGACTACCCTAGAAGAAGTCTATAGCCGTCGGCCTCCTCTTTGGCACGCTGGTCAGCGGCTTCTTGGTCCCCAGGGGCGTGCTGGCCGGCGAGCTGCTGGGGGTCTTCAGCACTCCGTGGAGGGGTCTCTGCTCAGGGTGAAGGCCACCCGGGAGGGGCCCGTGGACTGACCAAGATGCTCTTGTCCGTCTTCTTGAATTCTGGCCCCGGATGAAAGCAAGGCCACAGGTTAAACAGGGTCCGCACGCCTCCTCTCTCCTGCCGGCAGCGCAGGCTCCCGCAGCCCCGAGCTCACTCCCGGGCAGGGCGGTGCCCTTGCCAGGCCCGCAGAGAGGGCCCGAGAGCCCGGGAGGAAATGGAGTCACCAGGGAGGCTCCCTCCCTCGGACTTTAATCCTCCACGGAAAACGCCCTGAGGCCGCCTGCATGGACGTGGGGGAGCGCCAGGTGGGCCAGGTCGCGGGGGGTGGTTACGGAACATGGGCACTCGGTGAACCCCCACTTTGGGTCTGGGATGAACCCCAGGTTTAGACAGTTGAAGGAGGAGCCTTTCCTTCTTGGATTTGTTCCCCCCATTTTCTCCAGCGCTGAAGATGAGAGCGTCTCAGGTCCTCTCCAGACAGCCCCTCCCTTCTGCACGCGTGCGTGTGTGTGCACACACACACACACACACACACACACGCACGTGCGCGCACACACAGTTTACTTGCGGTTCTTAAAAACAGGACCTAAACTCATTATGTACTTGTAAAAACCTTAGCTTCCTCCTTTGAAAGACAAAGCAAAGCAAGTGAATCACACCCGTACTGAAAGCGGTAAGACAAGCGTGCCCCTCTTCCCCTCTCCCCCCGGGCAGGCAGCCTGCAGACCCTCGCGGAGGCAGGACAGACCGCCAGACCGCGGGCTGACAGGGCTTCTGCATCAGGGCAGGCGGGCCTGGAAGCCGAGGCCCTCCCGCCGCCCCGTGAGCAGCCCAGCCGGGGGCTGCCCGCTGACACAGCAACGGGCCCAGGCCCTCCCCGCCCCGCAGAGCGGACGCCGACTCACCCGCCGTCGTGTTCCTGCTCAGCCCGAACGTCACCTTTTTGGAGCTGGACGGCGTCCCGTGTGGCTGCGGAAGAAAACGACACCGAGAGGAGTAAAGGATAGCGGCCGAGCCGCCCCGAGAGCCCATGGGGCCGCCTCGCAGGCCCAACACTGGCGGGCCAGCCCCGCTCTGCAGTAACTGCCTGTCACTGGGGCCCCAGGGAGGAGAGCAGAGCAAAATTACGGTGCTTGAAACCTCCCGGGAACGAGAGAAAGCTCACCATCAACTCCATCCACCTCGTCCCAGAGCCCCGCCGTGACCGCGTAAGGGGAGCGATGGGCCCGCTCCCGTCATGGCACCTGACTTCTGGGGGCAATGGACGGGCACTTCCCAACTTCTTGTGCAGGCGGACTCCAAGCGGATTGGATCTTCTAACAATTCATCAAAATTAAATAACTGCTTCCTATCTGCCAAATTCCTAGAAGCGTCCCCCTTCTGCGTTATGAAGCACTTAATCAAATCCTTCTCAGAATCCTAAATTTGTGTGAATCCCATAATCCTACTTTATACCATTTTTGCTTTAATATCAACATTTTAAGAGAGGGACTTGGCTTGTGTGAGCCTTGAGTCATTGAACTAATATCCCTAAAATACCTTAAAATAAACACAGGCAGGGGCTTCCCTGGTGGCGCAGTGGTTGAAAATCTGCCTGCTAATGCAGGGGACACGGGTTCGAGCCCTGGTCTGAGAAGATCCCACATGCCGCGGAGCAACTAGGCCCGTGAGCCACAACTACTGAGCCTGCGCGTCTGGAGCCCGTGCTCCGCAACAAGAGAGGCCGCGATAATGAGAGGCCCGCGCACCGCGATGAAGAGTGGCCCCCGCTTGCCGCAACTGGAGAAAGCCCTCACACAGAAACGAAGACCCAACACAGCCAAAAATAAATAAATTAATTAATTAAAAAAAAAAAGAAGAACCTCTGCTTTAAAAAAAAAAACAAAAAAAAAAAACAAAAAAAACCCACAGGCAGCGGTCACCCTGCTGGTTCGAGTGGATGCTATTTAAATGTGAACTTGCTGGGGTGTCCCCAGCAGGGCCAGCTCGGCCCGCCCGCCACAACGGCTCCGCCAGGACCTCTGTCTCCTGGGGGTGGGCCGGACGCACGCTCAGAGGCCCGGCCTGGGCATTGGCACGGCTGGCCCTGCCTTCCTGAGCCCTGAAACAGGGACCGCCCTCTCCCACCGCCACGACTCGCTCTGACCGCTCCCCTCGTGTCCCAGGCGGACCTGCAGACCCAGACTCCCCAGAGCTGCCTAGTCCCGCGACTTCCCGGACATGGAACCCCAGGCCCGCCGACGCGGAACGGTGTCACTGACCGCACCTCAAGCTCCCCGCTGAGCCCTGGGGCTGTCCGGGGCCGGAATGGCTGCCTGAACAAGGCCGGCACGCCGCGGGAAGCAGCAGAGGCCGGAAGCGGGGCCCCTGTCCGTGCCTCGGGTGGCCGTGGTGGGCCGGGGGGCAGAGGGACAGCGGGGCGGTGGGGCGGGTACCTGCAGCCTGGGGCCTGGCAAGGTGGCGGCCCCGCTGCCCTTGGCCTTCCTGAAGAACAGGGGCTTCGGGGAGGAGGCGGCGTCAAACTTCACGAAGTCCTTCTGGGTCCTCAGCTGCTTCTTCAAAGGGCTGAGCGCCCCACCGCTCCCCTGCGTGCAGAGGGCGAGATGCGGGTCACGCCACCCGTGAATGCGGGAAGCGAGCAGACACAACGTGGGACCCGCTTACCAGCTCACCCCAAGCCCCCTGTTTCCTGTTCCAGGTGTGCAAACACCTCGCTTCCTGAGCAGACGCCACACACACACACGAATGCCCGCCTCCCCACGCTGGCACCATGCCGACGGCTAGAGGTCTACCTTCTCAGCTACGAGAACCCATTTTTACCCATCTTCAACTTATGCCACGTTCTGAAGATTTCTGCCTTTCAGACACCATCTACTAAGCGGTAATTCACTCTCTCATTTCTGATCAGACATCGCTGCCCACGGAAAGCTTGGCACGGGAGGGAGAGTGTGAGGCTACCAGGTTCTGTGGGTCCGTGACAGGCAGACACAGAATGTCCCCTGGATGTTTCACACTGACAACCCCACGGCAGCCCCGCTCTATTCCTGGGGTCTCAGAGGTCTGGGAAGCCCAAGGCAGCCCACTGGTGGTTTTGGCAAGTCCGTGGTGTTCCTGGCCAGGACCCACGGTGTCGCAGACATGGACAAGACACGCCGCCCCTTGGGGAGGAAAACCTCCCTCGACCCTGTGACTTATTTAGCAGCCACTCCAATCCTCTCCGAGGGCTACTGGGGGCCAGAGAAACGAGACTCAGAGAAGGAAATTCCTCTGATATTCTTAGTGAAGAAAGAGCATCAGTGACTAGTGGGTGAAGGGCAGAGGCTGCAGAGCCCAGAGAAGGTGACACAGGTGACCTGGCAGTCAGGGAAGGCCTGAGGTGAGAACAGACATCCTGAATCCGAGCTGAGTGCCCTGCTGCCCTGGCTCAGACCGACTACAGACCCACTTCGGGATCCTGCACTCTTGAGGCCTGAAAGCAGCGTTTAACCCTGTCCACACAAGCTCCGTAGACAAGGGCCTTGACGTCATAACTGCTGCAAAGCAGGAGATGCAGATACACGCGCCGGGCAGGGGTCAGCTAGCTTGTTCTGGAAAGGGCCAGGGAGTAAACGATTCTGGCTCTGCAGGCCGTGAGGTCTCCGTCACACTCCTCAGCTCTGCCGCGAGACGCAGAAGCAGCCAGGTCGGCACGGGCGCCGCTGGCGGGCTGTGTGCTAGGGAGACGTCTGCCAACCACTGGCACAGACGCACTGCACGTCCAGAGAGGAGGGTGCGAGACGCAGACCTAGAGCCCAGGTCCCCGTCTATAGGTGGCTCTAGAGATCCAAGTGGACAAGAAGTTTTTCATTCAAAACATCAGTGAGATAGAGAATTGGGGCTTCTGCCTTTGCCAAAGGAGCCCAGGGCTGGCCATGAGTTGAAGAAGAAAAATGAGATCAGCGTGTGATGGAGACACACACCTGCCTGCTTATCTGCTAGGACTGGCCACTGGGACAGTTCCCCAGCCTGAGGCTGGCCCCGCCCTGGCCTCTGCGTAGCCGGAGGGGTGGGGGCTGGGGGGGAAGCAGAGGAAGCCACCAAGGTGGGTCACTGCTTGCTCCTTGGTAGAGGCTGTCCGGAGCCATGACCGCTCCCTGGGCCAGGGGCTGGCTGTCCCCTGCCCTGCCCATCCATGCGGCTGAGGAGGTAGGGCGCTGACACTCCTGCCGGGGAGCTCCAGCCCCCCCGCCCTGGGCGCAGCCGCCTTACCAGAGCCTGGACGAGCTTGACCCCTCTGTGCTCTGCCAACTTTGACATCTCTTTCATTTTCTTCCTTTTTTCAAAATGGCAGCTTTCTGAGCAGATGGGTCATAGAGGTCAAGGCCGCCGGGCTCCCCCCTCCTCTTCTTCAGTTTCCCCGCCCTGGGCGGGAGGGCAGGGCAGTCCCCTCTGTCTGCTGGGCTTGCTGGAGGGCCCTCCCTCCGGGGCAGGGGCCAGGCCGGCGTGGGCGGGCCGCTGCCGTTGACCAGGAGGGCCCCGAGCTCCCGCCTCCTCTTCAGGACTGGGGCGCCGCCAGCCGGGGCCGGGGCCGCTCCCTCCGGGCCCTCCACCTGGACCCTCAGGCTCCTCTTCCTCAGTCGTTTCCTCCGGCTGTGCAGGGAGGTGGGCTCCAAGCCGCTCTGCTCCTGGGGGCCGGGTGTGGCCACCGTCCCCAGCTCAGCCGCACCCGCTTCCCGGGCTCTCCCGGGACCGGCCTCCGGCTCCCGGCTGCCGTTCTGCTCCGGACACGTGGCCTCACCACCGGGCCCGAAGTGTTCGGGCCGGAGGTGGTTCTTCTTCTTCTTTTTCCTTTTTCTCTTTGGAATACTGCCAGCGCCCTCCTCCTCTTCGGCAGGAGAGAACTTCGTTCCTAGAGACACAAAACGGTCAGTGAGCGCCCCGGCGCCCAGGCCGCCCTTGCGGGGGATCCCAGGGCACGTCCCCACGGTCTCCCAGCAGGTCCTCCTCCGTGCCCTCGAACCCCACGAGCTTTCTCCCCTGGCCCCATCTCTTCCCTGCGCCAGCTGTGACCGGAAGCCTTCCTGAGGCCAGCTTCGATATAAATGGATCTGAAATAGTGTTCAGACTTCTACTAATTTTCAGGCCCAGATCCAGTAATAAAACAAATGCTCCGAAGGGCAGTGTCCACCCAGCATCTCCACGTCCCCACATCTCCACGTCCCCACCCACTTCCTCCACTAGGAGTCAGTAAATGCCTTTACTCTAGGGAGGCTCAACGTGGTTCCACAGGGAACAGCAAAACACTCGGACAGACCTTCTGTCTCAGCCAGCCCCTCAGAGCGACGGCTTCCGCTCTGCGATGACCCGGGTGGATGGCAAAGGCAGTCCCCGCGCCGCCCCCCTTTCACCCCCGCCCTCGCAGGCTGCGGGCTTGGCGGCTCACCTCTCCCTCTTTCCATGTCCGTTTTCTCCAAAAGTTTGTTCCCTTTCTTCTTATGCCTCCCTTGACTGAGGGTTTGGTCATCTTCATCAGCCGAAGTGTCCTCAGCAAAACTGAGGTGAGAGATACTGCCTGCTGGACACCAAAGCCCCTTCTGGTCAGCTTTCTGAGACCGGCACCGCTCTGTCCCCAGGGCCTCCGCGCCACGCCCCTCCCCACATCATGCGGGGAGAGTTTTAACCCTGATTTCTGCCATAAGGCCCTCACTACTCCTCCGACCCCAACCCGAAAGCTGGGACACAGGAAGTACAGACTTAAAAACGCTTTGTGGGGACTTCCCTGGTGGCGCAGTGGTTAAGAATCCGCCTGCCAATGAAGGGGACACGGGTTCGAGCCCAGCTCCGGGAAGATCCCACATGCTGCAGAGCAACTAAGCCCGTGAGCCACAACTACTGAGCCTGCGCTCTAGAGCCCGCGAGCCACAACTACTGAGCCCACGTGCCACAACTACTGAAGCCCGCGTGCCTAGAGCCCGTGCTCCGCAACAAGAGAAGCCACCGCAATGAGAAGCCCGCGCTCGCCGCAACTAGAGAAAGCCCGCATGCAGCAACGAAGACCCAACACAGCCAAAAATAAATAAATAAATAAATTTATATATTAAAAAAAAAAGTTTTGTGGATCTCTCAGAAGAAGCAAGGGACTGCAGACCTGGGGTGACACCCTCCACACCTCAGCCAGGTCTGCAGGGCCCTCCAATTCTAAGCCCCCCCGCGTGCACGAGGGATGGGGGCAGCAGACCATCCACTTGGCTCAAATGTAACCAAGCTCACAGGCAGCAGCTTCCCCTGGGGGACGACTGATCACACAGCAAATGAAAGGGACTCTGAGAGATCAGCTTGTCTTCTTCATGAAGAATCCACCCTGCCCCAGGGGCTCGAGCCCTCGCCCTGGCGCCCACAGGGAGAGCCCGCGTCTGGCTCCGCGCTGGTCTCTGGACGGGAGTGGGCGGCGGGCTGGAAAGACCCGACGCCGGGTTCCTGCGAGGGCCCTCTGCTCAGCTGAGCAGGCTACTTTCTCATGCTTTCAATTCATGTCTCTCAACCCTGTTTTTCAATATTTGGCACAAGCGCCCTCTGTGGGGTCCACGCTTATTGAGAACATCACCAATTATAATCTTCTCACTTTCCTCACCTTCAGAGAGATCTTGGAATCTGAAACAGAAAACAAGAAAGGTTCCTAGAGAAACCCTGTCTTTCTGTCTTCTATAAACATATGCACTAACCTTTTAAAATATAAGTGATACTTGTCTTTTCTTAAAGTAAAATCTTTATTGAGATATAATTCACATACCAAACAATTCACCCATTTAAAGCGTACAACTGAATGTTTTATTATCAATATATTTTTACTGAAGTATAGTTGATTTACAACGTTATTAATTTCTGCTATACAGCAAAGTGATTCAATTATACACATATATACATTCTTTTTTTACATTCTTTACCGTTAGGTTTATAATATGATACTGAATATAGTTCCCTGTGCTATACAGTAGGGCCTTGTTGTTTTCCATCTTATATATAGAAGCTTAAAGGGTAAGCGACATTTGGAGTTTGTTAACTCAGCTTCCTTCTCTTCCAGAAGGGGAGGTGGAAGAGGAAGGTGGTGTGAGGCAAGGGCGAGAAACAAAGGACAAAACTCCCCTCAAGTGTCATCATATCATCAACGACACAAGGATCTAAAGATTTGTCTTGGCACATCCAAGTGAAAGGGAGAAATTAAAATCTTCTTCTTGTTTCTTAAGGCTGAAAAAGCTTACATCTCTACTTACATTCCATTCTCTGCTTTGTTACCAAGTGGAGACAGCCTAGCCGTGTTTTGCTCTACACGACAGCTGCGTTAGAACAAAAGGAGGTGTGGGGCGTGTGCCGTGAGGAGGCGTGTGCCCTGAGGGGGCGTGTCCTGTGAGGATGCGTGTGCTCTGAGGGGGCGTGTGCCGTGAGGGGGCGTGTGCCTGTGGGGGGCGCGTGGGCTGCACGGCAGCGCCGGGGAGCAGACAGGCCCGCGTCCAGCTGCGCCTGGCGGCTGCGAGCCCGGGCCATCGGTCGCCTCCCGTGCCCCAACTAACTCATCTGTTAAATGGGGCCGTGACAGAAGCTGGCCTGGGGCGCTCTCCTGAACATGAAACGATTTACGTGCAGTGCTCAGAACAGGGTCGGCTCACAGAGTGTGTGATCAAGGCCAGCCGTTACCTGTCATCAGTCACAAGCCCCGGGGCTGCACGGTGAACTACCTGAATGGTTGTAATGGTGTCACCACCACACTTCTGGCAGACAAACTGGGAGCTGGGGGGTGGGAAGGGGGAAATAGCTGAACCGCTACCCCAACCACACTACAATTTCTTGATTAGTAGCCTTTACACATTCTCCACAGGCTTCCTTCTACATCGTCACAAAACAGCTAAGAGGTGGGTTTAGCCGCCTCCGCAGAATGAACCTGAGGGGCAGGGGGCGGCTGTGTTCACAGACTCTTTCAGCGTATGGGCACTGCAAGGCTATGAGTGATAACATTAAAGGGCCCAGAAGAAAGCTAAGCACGGGGACAGCTCATCTCACGCCAAGAAACCAAAGCGCTGGACTTGAACACGAACGAAGATCAGGTGAAACCTTCTTCCCCGATCACTTACTTTTTGATGAGCTTGGAGAGACGTTTCCTGTTGAAGGGAGGGATGTTTTTCCTGTTGGTTATTTCCAGGAGTCGGTCAGCAACTGCCTTGTAGTCAAACTACGTGAGAAGAAAAACTGAACGTCAGCCCGAAGCACAACGCTGCCTGGCTTGGAAGTCACATCAACTAGAGACAGGAAACCCAGAGCTCAGGATTCTGGAAGCATCCCCCAACAGGATGGTGCGCACAGCATGCCTAAGGCCTGCCAGCCAGAAGCCTAAGCACTGCCTTTGAAAACTTCCTTCTATTTTTTCTCAGAAGAAGCGACTCTATTTGTTCTATTTCTTCTTCCTGGAAATTTAGTTGGGTATGCTGTTCTGTAAATTTAATCTAGATGTTCAATTTGTACTTGGTAACGTAGTAAACCTCCTTTATTTGAAAAGTACCATTGGGCTCGCTTTGTTGTATGGAACAGAACAGATCCTCGTAATTCAGGCCAGAACGAAGACTGACATCTTTCAAATTGCCATCGTACTTAAATCTCTTTGTCTCCAATAAGCTCATTACAAGAAAGGCGACACCAGTGACTGAGGGATTAAAAAAAAAACCTTATGCATAAGGCATGTGGTTTAATCAGCTCTGACCCCAATTCCCCAGCAGCCAGGCGGCTCCACAGCAAACCTATATTCTACAAAAAGCAACACCTGCTACCAACCTGGAGAAGCAGCCCGGCGTCCTCCACGCTTCCGCCGCCGTCCCGTCCGCCTTCCTCACCGACTTCCTCTTTTCTGGAGTGATATCTGCCCAGTGCTATCAAGGAACACATCCACAGACACAACTCAAATACATGGCCATGGCTACCCCCAAAGGAGCCACCTACCATCCAATTAGGTGCCTCTTAGTGAAAAACAACATTTCTTTTTCTTTTCTTTAAAAAGAAAAAGTTATTTATTTATTTGGCTGCGCCAGGTCTTAGTTGAGGCACTTGGGATCTAGTTCCCCGACCAGGGATGGAACCTGGGCCCCCTGCATTGGGAGCTCGGAGTCTTATCCACTGGACCACCAGGGAAGTCCCAAAAAGGACATTTCTTTACAGACAAAACCCTGCAAGTACATTTATAATCTCCCCAAGATGTTTTGGTTTTTTAGTCCTGGGACATAAAAAAAAAAAAAAAAAAAACCTGGGAGAAATCACACATTTTGCCTTTTAATTACATCATAGACAAAACCCCACTGTGGAGTGCAGTGGAGGTGGACGGGAAACCTGTGGGCCGGGGCTCAGGCCAGGGGGAGGAGGGCAGACAGGGTCTGTCCCTAGTCTCAGGAAGCTGAGGCTGTGGTGAGCTCTCTACAGTAGGACACTGACTCTCAGGGGGCCGCCTCAGGAAACACAACAGGCTGATGTTTACGTGACTCTGGCATTTAAGAAATAATCCAAAGAGCATTAAAGCCCATGGAGAAGCAGAGAGAAATTACTACTGAAATCACACAAGCTCTCAAAGGTGTCCCGTCTCTGGAATCCTATCAGCTCCTGAGTGGTGTGGCCTCAGGGCAGAGCCCGGAGAAGACTGGGCGAAGACTGGGCGGGTCCCACAAGCGTCTGATGAAGAACCTTGGGGGGAATCTTGGGAAGCGCTCAGGGAAGAGGGGGAACGGCTCTAGTTCAGACACAGATGTGGCGGAAGGAGCGGGCCACAGCCAAGTCAAAATGTGCTCAAGGCCATTCAGTGAGTTGTCTCTCGTGCTGAACTTACAATTAGAATATTTTATCTTTTCTTTTTTAAAGATCTGTCTTTTCCTGACTAAAGAATATATGATCATTGAAGAAAACTTAGAAAAAACAGACAAAAGTACAAAGAAAATAGAAATCACCCACAATTTTGCCACGCAGGGCTAGCCCTTACCACCTTGGTGTATATCCTTCCAGATACATACATACGTGTTTATATGCATATGTTTAAATATACAAATCAGGCACCTTCTACACAGTTTTTTGGTCCTGCTATAAAAAAATTTAAAAATTATATTTTCTCTATTAGTTTTTGAAAACTTTCCTTTTCAATGGCTCTAGAACATTCAAAAGCAGGGGTACAACCTGAACTAGCCCTTTACCTGACACCGTGGCACCAAGATGCTGAAAACCACCGTGAGTTCTGATGAGGCTGCATTTTAAATGCCCCGCGCAATTCCCACGGATACAAACGGCGCTGAGAACAGGGCCCATCCACAGTGCTTATTTATACACCCGAAGAAAAAGAACCCTGGAGGAACTCGGAGACAGAAAGGAGGGCTGCACGAACAAGCATGCGTTCCCAATGCAACAGTAAATCAGGTCTCCCGTCAGGGACCCTCTTACAGACACGAGGCCACATTAGGATTTTTAAACACATCAAAAAAGCCGAAGGAATTCCCTGGCAGTCAAGTGGTTAAGACTGGTTAAGACTCGGTGGTTTCACTGTCGAGGGCCTGGGTTCAATCCTGTTCGGGGAACGAAGATCCACAAGCCTTGCACCGCAGCCAAAAAAAAAAAAAGCCGAAACAACAAAAACACACAAAACCCAAAGCAACAGCAACGAAAATGACAAAACCCTCGAAGAAAGCCCTGCGACCCTGGGAACTGCAGAACTATGCATGAGCCCCAGTGTAACCAGGGGCCCTGGACCCCACGAGTGTCTAAACACAGCCCTACTTCCTTTCTCAGGTGGCGGCCAAGACAGAGGAACCTCTGATGAATTCCAGGGTGTAGTCAGTGAGCTGGCAACAAATGTATTAAAAAGTGTTCCTTTGAGTGAACTTTACCTAAGAAAGGCTCTTCAGGTAAATTCTGTTACCTGTTTTCTTTCTCCTGATTGCTTTTCTCCACGTCATCTCCTTTCCAGACGTCTCTTCCTCAGAGAGGTCACTGTCACTCACTTTGGTTTTCTGTTCCTCGACCGTCTCTTCAGGTGCAAAAGGAGACTGATCTACAATGACTTCAAAAACACCCCTAGCTATAGTCTGTACCAGAGTCTGGCTGAGGGCGGAAGCACAGCAGAGAGAGTGTGGTTAACAGTCGGCCTGGACTTGGTTCCCTAAAGGAGCACAGAGGGCCGGGAGGCGGAGGAAGTCACCGCACACCCCGTCCAGCCCCCTGGGGACCCGCTGGGACCAGCGGCTGGCACCCGCGTTTCTAACCACACCCCCGCGCCAACCAGCTGCAGCCGCCAGGGGCCAGCTCGGCGCCGTGTGCCGAGGCGGAGGGCCCAGGGGTGGGAGGAAGCCCGGGCGATGGGAGGGCGAGGTCCCCGGAGCCGCTGGGGGGCCCAGCCATGACTCAGAGCTTCCTTCCAACGCCGTGCAGCTGTTCTTAGCTTTGGAGGGCCTGTGCGCCATGCTGCACCTACAATTTTACCACCACCTCCCATAATGAAGCACCAACCGAAGCAGTAAAAACACACGTGGACTACTTACTCCTTAGTCTTGGCGGCCACCTTGCAGAATGGGTCAATAAACTTGAGGTTCTGATTGGCCAGCAGCTGTAATTTAGAAAGAGGAAAAACAATGAGGGGGAGAAAAAGAGCCTTTCTCCTTTCTGATGTGTCCTTGAGAAAGGAACCATTCGCGTTTCTCACACAGACTGAATCAGACCCACACGTATCTCACAACACCCGAAACACACTCCGCTGAAGGTCATGGCCGCCATCCAGCCACCTGGGCATCTCGGCGCAGTGACCAGAGAAGACTGCCCCTCCCAGCGTTCCCAACACATACTCCCTCCTCCACGGAGAAGTCCTACTCAGACACTCCCAGACACTAAGGTGAAGGAGTTAAAAAACAAATGTTCACCGCAGAACACTCGTGAAAGAAGAGAGTAAACCACTGCTCCTAATCCCAAATTCAGATAATCACCGGCGTGCTAAAAATTGTGTATTTCCTTTCTAGCCCTCTGTCTGTTCACAGATGAATATATACTGAAAAAGCCACGCCATTTGCCCAGCTTTGTCTGTGGCCTTTTTCCCTACTGCTTTTTATTTTTATTTTTTGGCTGCACCTCATGGCTTGCGGGATCTTAGCTCCCCGACCAGGGATGGAACCCGTGCTCCCTGCAGTTGGAAACGCCAAGTCCTAACCACTGGACCGCCAGGGAAGTCTCCCTACTGATTTTTAAAAAATAATTAATTAATTAATTTATTTTTGGCCGCGTTGGGTCTTTGTTGCTGCGCGCGGGCTTTCTCTAGTTGCGGTAAGCGGGGGCTACTCTTCGCTGCGGTGCACAGGCTTCTCATTGCGGTGGCTTCTCTCGTTGCGGAGCACGGGCTCTAGGCGCGCGGGCTTCAGTAGTTGTGGCTCGCGGGCTCTAGGGCACAGGCTCAGCAGTCGTGGTGCACGAGCTTAGTTGCTCCGCGGCATGTGGGATCTTCCCGGAGCAGGGCTCGGTCCGTGTCCCCTGAGTTGGCAGGCGGATCCTTAACCACTGTGCCACCAGGGAAGTCCCCCCTCAATGCTTTTTAAAAACTCAACATCACGAGCATTTCCTCATGTTACAGAATCCTTCGTTGGACTGCATAAGCTGTTTTCAATTCTGTTTTATAAGACTGCCATGTACACCCTTACTGCATAAATCTTTATCCACACGACCCATCACCTGCTTAGGACACATTCCTAGATGGGGGAAGAACTACGTCAAAAGAAAGGCTGACCCATCCGTGCTGCTACTGTGGCTGGTAACCCTGAGCGCCAGCAAAAAGCATTTTCACCCCCAGCTCACAGAACATTCAGAGCAGGGCCAAGGCCCTGCCTGTTCGGGGGAGCTGTGGCCACATTACACTGCTGCAGGGTGTCTGCCCACTTCTTACCTCTTTCCCTCCCACCTTGGACAGTTCATCCAGATAAATATCAATGAAGTGGAATTTCACTCCATTCGGAGACTGACTCTCAGGATGTAGGATCTCCTTCATCAAGACGTCTAGGAAAAGCTTGATTCGGCTAAAGGAAACAACACACACGGTTCTGTTAACCCCAGCTGCCAACATCCTCTCTTCCCCCAGAGAAACTGGCAACACTCTCATGCCCCCCTGCTTAACCAGCAGTGCGAGGCGGAAAAAGTTTGACAACCGCTGAAAGGAGTATAAAATGCTAACTGTCACGTGTGCTCAGCTCTGCTGGATTTGAAGTTCTCCACGCGTAAGGATGTCTTGCTCTTGGTACGCAGAGTGGAAGGCGTGGATCAGGCGATTCAAACTTGTTAATTGAAACACCTGAAACCACACTAGTGCCTTAAAAGTTTTAAGGCCCCCAAACGCTAACCCAAATAGTTTACCAACCTTTCTTCCCAGCCGTTTCGCTTCAGAACTTCAAAGGACTGCCTCAGGACCAGACGGATCAGCTATAGAGACAGACAACTTTTGTTACAAAGAAAGGGAAAGCGAGAAATACCCATCAGCTGAGCGGAGTGACCGGTATAGCCTGCATCCCCCAAGTGAAAAAGCTTCCGCAGTAATCACATTTAGCTTCTAGAACAAAAACTGCTCACTAAGGATCCCCAAACTCATCCCCAACAGCTGAAAGAGACAAAACAGACGGATCTGAGCACATCTTCCAACGCTCTCCGCTGGTCACCTCACCGTGCGCCGCACCAACCAACCCTGGCACGGTCCGCCAGCCGCCGCCCGCCCCCGAGAAAAGGGGCTGTGGCCGGGCCCTCACCATGTGGTACTTGTCCAGGCGCAGCCCGTCGATGTCTGGCCACTCCCGGTTCACGGTTTGCCAGAAGGTCTGGAGGAACAGGTGCTCTGCAGTGAACAAGAGGCTCTGAACGCTTGGTTTACAGGGTACCATGTTACCACAGAGCAAGAAAGTAACGAAGGGAAACAGACTAGGATTGTTTATTCACTCTTCTCAAGAATTCTTGGGCAGCTAGAAAATCTGGTCAGTAACTAACTATGCTCAATAACTTCTTTTACATTTAAGTAAAAGCATATTTTAATAACAGGAAGGCTGGTAATATCTTAATGTTCAACTCGAATGCTGTCTGGAGAGTGTTTCATTATCCACTGCAAAGCCACGTTTCTGTTAAAAATCAAAAGATTTCCTGAGCCACAGCTACTGGCCCTTTTTCAAAGCCCATCTCTACCTAACAGTCAATCCAAAGCCATTAATTCTGATGAACACTTGGAGGATCCATGTAGAAACTCAGCTTTTTTTTTTTTTTTTTCATGTTCAGTGTCAGCTGGGTGAGCTCTAACAAAACATTCTAGTCTTCTCTTCTGAGCCATGAAATTAGCACTTTTTCACCCCAAAATAATTTGGTTTTTTTGATTTACTTCTTTTTGCACAATTCTCTCTTGATATATGAAAAGCTACAGTATACTCCATGTGTAGAATTTTGGTCCTTACGAAGTCAGCTGAGACCCTGCTAAAATCCAGAGAACCACTGAGGGTTAATAAGGCCAGTGGATGGCTGTGTTCTGAGGAGGGCTGAGCAAAAGAAGCGAATTCTGCTTTCTCTTCCTCTGTAACTTATCAAAGCCTGAATGTCTCAGAAATAACTAATTCCTCCCTTTGTTTATTCTTTTTGGTCAAGAGGGGTTACTTCACAGCTTGTTACCAGTGATGACCTTGAACGGCTCTAGCCTTAAGGAGGATAAGCCATGCCCTACATCCAGAGGTTACTGCAAACACCAGCACAGTCACACACAGCCTCTAAGAGTGCTAAGGTAACTCGGGATTTGGAAACTCTGGAGGACTGCTATTTCTTAAAATATTTTTTTGAAATTTTTGAGATGCCAAATGTGGTGTCCCACAGGACACCTCCTTCGTCACCCTCTCAGCGTGTTTAACACAGCTTCCCCATGGGATGGTTTGTCTCCTGACATTTACACACTAGCAGCCCAGGTTCACGTGAAGCTAGCCCATTGGAAAATGGAAACTTTGAAGGAAGGAGAAGAAACAATATTGACTAGATTTCTTAGGCAAGTTACCAAATCTGATGAACAAGGAAGTTTTGAAAGTCATGAAAATATCAGGACTTACGAGCCTCTGAGTTGTTAACAACATGGATGAGTTGGGAAATAGTGTTCGCTAGCTCCTCCTGCAAAGGTGGGGTTGGGGAAAAACATCGGGGTTATTGCGTGGTACCACTGAGACGACAGCATCACGGCCTGAGGGGAGGGGCGTCTCTAGCTCTTGTTCTCAATGTCACTTCCACTAAGAAGAGTGTATCTGGATATCTGGATTTCACCAAATGTGAAATTCCCAATTTCGACGGACCACTGTGCCAACTCAACATGCCTTTGAGAACTGTCTAAGCCGCACGCTTACGCAAGTCATCTCTAGCTATGCGCTCAAATGACCTACAGAAGAAACACACTAGCTGTCAACAAGTCCTGGCTGTCAAAATACAACTTGAATTGAGATTCCATCCAAACCCCCAAATAATGGAAACACAGGTGCCAACGAGGGGGAGTTGCCGGCAGGCAGACGCCGGGACTGTCGCTCCACAAGGCTCCGTGTGGAACCCAGAAGTCCTCTCGTTGGCCTGCTCAGAGACAGGCCGCAGAGGCAGGGCGGTGGGAAAGGTTAAGGGCATCCAATGCCACGTGCAGAGCCCGTCCTGCCGAGCCACACAAGCTCGCTGGGGAGAATTTGGTGTCTCGGTCTATGAAGAAACCTGCCTTGGGGAGGGTCAACAAAATAACTGTTTACGAGTTACAGAAAGAAAGAACAATCCTTGTCGATATTACCTGGACTCAAGTCTTTCTTACGCATTTTGAATGAACTCCCAGACTTGCAAGTGATGTTCCTTTTCATCTGTTTTCTTCCTCCACTAAAGCTGTTGGTTGTTACTTTGAATGTAACTTAAAAATATTTTGCTCCGCTATCCTACTCAAAACATGTTCAGTGGAATAAAAGCAATAAATCAAAGTGAGTCATTACACGGCTTAGGGGAAGTGGCAAAGCCGCATGGTAAAACCCAGCCGAGTAAAACCTACCCACGACGTGTCAGGGGGCTGCAAACAGCGTTTCCTAAGGCTGACCCTCTACTGTTGCAAAGGCAGGTCTGCTTTTACACGTCAGAACAAAGCTCTTAAAGAGCCTAAACCGTTTTCTCTGATAGTTTCGGTGGCGGGGCTCGGTGTGCTCGGCAGACAGGGGTCCAGGTGAGCACGCGCACCAGTGATCAGTCTCCACTGCCTTTGCGGGTGACGCCATCAGATCCGGGGCCGCTGCTCACTCTACAAAGACCCTGCCCCCAGCACGGGGGCTGCCCAGTCCCGGGCACCCACTCAGCTGTGGCAGAGGTGGGCCTGGAGCCGGGGTAGCTCACAAGGTCTTAGACTAGTGCCATGCTGTTTCTGACCACAAATAATAAAAGATATAACAGAAACTTTAAAATAAGTAATGTAAATAAAACCTACTGTGGAACCTATGAAACTGTGACAGAGAAACAATCTAATTTATGTGTCTTCTTTGCTTTTTGAAGAGATAATTAACCTCACTGCTTGCATCCCCTTCTACACGGACAAGAGGTCAGAAAGTGAACCCTTGAAGCAATGGTTTTCAGTTTGTTTCCGTACATTAGGGATGGATACAGCATAAAATGGGCAGGTCTCTTATCCACCTGTGCCAAAAATCCAGTCATATGACAAAGGGAACTGTAGATTACCTGTAGAAGGGGTTCATCCTGCACCCACATGCAATAGAAGAGCCCTTTCCATATTTTTAGAAGTTCTTCTTGGCTGAAACCTCCTAGAGGGTAAAACAGCATAAAAATCTTATTTTAGAGTCCAAACATTTCCTGTCTAAGTTTAGAACTGCCACATAAGCCGTGAAAATAATACTGCATACGTTTTCATTCTTTCACTTGCAAATGTCTTTTTAAATGTGAAGCATACATTTTCTTGCTGTTACAAAACAAACACACATAAATTAGGCAGTTTTATCAGCTATGGGGCAGGGCGGTAGTGGTGGCGTGTTCTTATTATCTGAGGAAAGAAGCAAATGTCATCACAACAAGACATTAACTAATTCAGTGGTCATTTACGAGTTCCCCCAAGTGGCCCTCTGCCTAAAACTAGCACCTCACCCTGCACACCAACATTTTCACTGGTCTTGCAAAGCAAAACCGCAAATCCTACAAAAGATGAAGGATTTGCTTAGGTCCCGTACAACTAGCCCAGGGAAACTGGCAAAGCTTTGGGATATTTTTGCAAAGATGACCTTTTTAAGGATCGGACGTTCGGCTGTACCTTGATCCCCCTCTCTCCTGGTTAGTTTTCATTTACTGGGGAAGCGTGGTCTTGTTTTAAGTGGCATCACCCTGGTCAGCCTTGTTCTCGCTCATTATTCAAGCCCCCCACCTCTGCCTGAACCGCCTATGGCCAAGCCACAAGTTGCACACAGACTTCTGTCTCCTGGGTGGACCCCAGGTGTCACGGAACAATTGCTGAGTAACAATAAGAACCCACAAAATCAGGTAAGTGTAGTGTACACCCTTGCAGGTTCCAAGCCTATGGAGAACAAACAGAATCCTCAAGCCTTGATGACTGTTACAAATGGTCTTTATTAATATTTCACTAGAAATATTACTAGGTACTACGAAGAACCTTTTGGAGGAGCAAAGGATAAACTAGGTGAGTGTAAACAAGTATGTATTTGGAATCAATGTGATTTCAATACTCCAAAGCATAATTAAGTTAAAAGTGATAAAGAGATCCCTTTTGATAGAATGAGGTTTATTTATTTTATTCAGAGTAATGCTTTAGAGCTTTATAGGTGTTGATTTCCAGGTTACTAAAGACCTTTCTCATACCAACAATTTCATTATAGTGCATTTTGATTCTTTGTGATAGGCTCTCACTTCACCAGAAACTACAGTAACGTTGGTTTATTAAAGTGCCTTTCCTTTAGGGGTCGGGCGAATGATGTGCCAACCGGTTTCCTCCCCATCTTGTAATAAATAAGCCACGCCCGACTACACAGCTATAGCGTAAGTGATAAGTGCCACCAGAGCAGAGCCAACTGCAGTCACGACCGTAGTAACTTTGTCGTAGTCACCTGTGTTTATAACCAATCATGTTAAGACTAATGAATCAGTGGATCTGGGTAAGGATCATCAATGGCTGCTAAAACATTAGGTGAAAAAATATTGAGGAGCGTATGAATGATGAATGGATGAATGATGAATGGATGAGTCAGACCAACAACACCCAAGCCCATTAGATGTCCCGTGTGATGCAACAGGAAGAACACAGCATCACTTGTTAAGTATTCTCTCAAAAACGAAAAAGCTCATCTACACCACTTCAAGTCTTAACTATTAATACCAGTTTGCAGGAAATATAGGGGTCAGAGGAACATGTCAAATGAAACCATGGGATGCAGCCAGCAAAACCACAGATGTCGGAAACTCTGTAGGACAAATGACCCAGTTCCTCCAATGAATAAACTGCACGGGAAAAAAAGGAGGATAAGCCTGCTGGAATTTAAGATATTTGTAGACCTATCGACCAAACGCAATGGGTGGTCTTGTCTGGATTCTGATTTGTCATAAAGAATCTACGGAATGATGGGGAAAACTCAACAGACTGGATACTTCATATTAAGGAAAACTGTTCAGAAGGTGTGATAACGGTGCTGTGGTTAGGTTAGAAGGGCCCCTATCTTAGAGATACACGCTGAGGTATCAGGAGATGAAATGAGACGCTGGGGATTTGCTTCGCAGGAATCTCGTGGGAAGGAGGAAGTGGGCCAATTAGACGACCCGGCCAGGTAACTAATAGATACTGAAGCTGAGCACTGATATTTGAAATTACGTACTGGAATATTCCTTAGTTAAAAGAAGACAAAAAAGAACTGCATGAGATTGTCAGAATGTTATCACGGGCTGTTTTCCTTCTTCTTTTTACTGTTTAGAAAACTCATCATAATGAAACTGGAAAAGCATGACCACTGATGAAACAGGATTTAAATGACACCAGTTCCTGCATGAGGCTTGGGACTGGGCATCCCTGTTTTTGCCAAGCAGCTACACGGTCTCCCCCTCCAGGGCTGCCCCCCTTCAAGGCGGGGCTGGGCAGGGCTCACCTACGTGGCGGGAAGCAGCCAGCTGGGCTTATGCCAAAGCAGCAGGAATCCCCGTTCCCACAGGGCTGGCGTGAGAAAGGACCGGTCACGCCACTGCTGGACAAGATCCTCCTGCTCAGGCCTCAGGAAAGACTCGTGATCTCTCCCGGGAGACCTGAAGAGAAGACACGGTTTGGACCCCGCCACACGGCTGGGAGCCTGTCTGAGAATGGAAGCATCAGGGGGCAGCAGAGTTGTCTGCAGAGAAGCTGGGCTCTGGTGCCATCAGTGGAGCTCCTGCATAAAGCTGTGCTTTGGGTTTTTTCCCCTGAAAACTAGTGTGGCTTGGATATTCTGTCAAGTTCCAACTGAAAAAGAGTCCTAACCAATGAAAAAGAATCCTAACCAATAAGAACATTTATGGCAAAGAAGTCATATACTCTATCAGAGTACGCAATTGAAAGTGGCTTATTCACTGCTTCCCAAACCAAGTCCCCCCCCCCCCCCGAGGGACCACTGCTCTCTGCCTGGTGGCATCTTTCCTGTGTATGTTTACACAACACTCACGTGTGATAGAGCACGTGTGTGCTCCAGCTCAGAAGCCTTCTCACTAAACAGAGCACAGTGTGTGTTCACCTCCAGATGGCTCCGCTAGGGGCAGCAACACGTCAGACCACCTCGAAGTGATCCTGGGAGGCGCTCAAGCATCTCTGGATGACCCACACCTGCACCAGGCAAAGGTGTGCTAGGGTGCACTACAGAGGCCTTTGTGAGGGAAAACAGCACATTTCGACAAAGAAACAGGTGAGAGCAGATCCTGGACAGCGGGCAGGAAAGGGGCTTTCCTTGAAAGCCCCTTTTTACGTGAAAGCGTATTCTGACTTTCATCCTACGTGGAGCAACCAAGTACAGCGGAAGTGAAGCATGGTCAGGCCCTGGTCAGCTCCTTCCTGGCTGTCACTCCTAGAAAGGCCTTGAGCCTCCTGTTCCTCACCTGTGACACGTGTCAGGTTCATGCTTAGGGTCAAAACTAAGTGTACAAATGAGAAGCATGTTGTAAGAGCAAAGCACTACGTGGTGGGCGGGTATCACTGTGATCGTCCCATGTTCTCTACCCATAGCCTAGTAGAGCTCTTCTCCCTTAAAAAACATCTGTTTCCAACATATATATATATATATATCCCTCATTTCCACCCAGGAATTTAACTGGTAAAAACAAGGTACCAATCTTTGAAGCATGTAAAGCAAAACAGAGAAATGCTCATCATCTAATTTCCTTCAAGACACTGAAGATGAAGTACGACATATCTGAAGCAGTTTTGTCCCACAATTACTTTTTGGATTTGTCTTTTTTTCTTGAGGGTTGACTTTCTTAAACTTAATACAACTAAGTTTCTAACAACAATATAGGTTTAGTTGCTCCAGAATGAATGAGGTGAGCACGAAAGTGAGACGTGGATACAGCAAGTCCAACAGCTGCTCTCATCACGAATCAGCCCAGGAGGCAGCTTAGCCGGTAACACGTGACCCCACGCCTGTGTGGAAACAGCCACAGCTCCCCGTTTCTCTAACTACTGAGTTGAGAGACCCCAACCCTGCCAGTATGAAGAAACACTTGTTTCCCCCATAACTGCCATTGGCTCTAAGACACCATCAACTATAAGATGTACTGCTATCTTATGTGCTGCCAAGAGAAAGCAGGAACGCAAACGAAACTGTCACAAGGTTGATTTTAAAATTTATCCCAATTTTGGATGTTAAATGCTTAAAGCTGCAGAATGGATAAAAGAGGCAGAGACGCTTGTCTGTTCTGTTCACTGCTGCACTCCCAGTGCCAAGAGTAGTGCACGAAATAATAGTAGCACAGAGGAGGCGCTCCACACGTTTGCTGAATATATGAACGAATAAACAGGGACGAAATGAGCCCTTGTGAATAAAACCATGGTTATTCTACAACTGTGAGTGATCAATAGGAACACTTAAAGTAGCAGAGCAACACTGAGTTGCTTTAAGTTCTACAAAGATTTTCAATTTGTTTTTGAAATCACGAAGCTCTCTGTGTTGCTAACAGACAGCAAGAGTAAAATTTCAGACTGCCTTTACTATGCCGAAGACGACACAGAAAACTTGAGTCTGTCAATGAGATTCACTGTCAGGCCAAGTTATTTCCAAACTTGTGTTTCTATTCTGACGAGCACAGCTGTGGCAGATAGTTTTATTTTGTCCCATCATCACTGTCTAGACATTCACTTTGCAGTTACTTTTTGGAAGGCCCGCTACATTCCCTGCAGTGTGGGCGTGGTGGTGAAAAGGAGTACAGGACAAGTAACTCAGGTGGGATGGGCGCTAACCAGACCAGACCCCGGGCACTGGTACACACCCCCGGCCTCCTCCCTCAGCATCACCTTGGCATTTCGGACCCTGAGCCTGTTCACCAAAGGGGTTTGAGCACCAGGCTCTGTCTGGCTGCCTCAGCCCGAATGTACTGCATCTGGTCCCTCTTCTGTTCCTGTACACAGGAAGGCCCTCGTATGTCTGGGTGTGCGCCCACTTCCGGCTAGGAAAACAGACGGAAGCTTACAGTGTTTTGGGGGGAGAATGGCACATCTACTGATAATACGAAACAGTGTAGCTAAGTGCCACAACAGAGACATACTGGATATCTCCAAATCCTAGAGGAGCAGGATGAGGTGATAGGTAAGGAATTTAGGGGCAAGCGATGGTGAACTGAATGCTGGGAGTGGATCAAGGTTGGGAACCTTTTCTGAGTGAACAGGAAAAGTGAAGGTAGAGGTGATAAATGGTGCACTGTACCCAGGAATCGGTGTGGAGCAGTCACATAGGGGCTGAGGTGGGGAGAAAGAGAGGACACATCATGGTCCGCAGACCTGGAATTCCAGGTGGTGATGTGATCCAGCTGTTTTAGGAAGATGAGCCCAGGCTGGTTTGTGGAGCATGGGTTCAAGGGGGGCCCAAATGGAGTTGTTAGATCAGCCAGGAAGTAAGCAAGTGCATAAGTCTAGATGAGATGGAGGGGCCTTCAGTCAGGGCAGAGTAATTCAGGAGAGGAGACAGGGAAGACCAAAGGACAGTGGATGCAGGGTGCAGGGAGAGGATGAGGAAGAGTAGTCCAGGCCAATGCACGTGTCCAGCTAGAGTCTGAGTGGAGGATGGGAACTGGCATCCAAAATAAAAGAGCACGAGAGACTTCCCCGGCAGTCCAGTGGTTAAGACTCCGCCTTCCAATGCGGGGGCTGTGGGTTTGATCCCTGGTCAGGGAACTAAGATTCCGCATGCCGCGCAGTGCGGCCAAAAATTAAAAAGACCACGGGCAGCAGAGAAGCACCAGAAGAGGAGGTTCTGGAGGAAAGAAAATGAGTCATTTTTGGGCATTCTGAGTTTGAGGACATGCAGCTGGAGAAGTCAGGTGAGTAGGGCCTAACTGAGCTGAAAACAGCAAAGGTCTGGGATAGAAGGTTAAGGTTAGGAACCTCTAGCATACGTATATGGGATAAGAATAAATTAAATCTGTCAGGGAGACCCCTAACAGAATCGAAGTCAGAAAGCTTGGCTTCATTCCTCTTTCTAGCAGACTTCCCATGAAACTATATTTTCTTTTTCCTGGGTAGTCTTTTGTGATTTCTCGTCAAAATAAAACAAACTAAGGATGTCAGTATAGGGATAAACAATATCAATTCTTTCAAATAGACTCCAAGTATTAATACTAGCAATAAACAAATCAGACTTTATCTTAGTGCAATAAAAACCTCCACTGCGTACAGTAGTTCATGCCTTCAAGGGTTTACAGATCAGGTAACAAAATCCGGCAATGGCACCCCACTGCAGTTAAAATCCAAACCACAAAGCCCCGTGTGACCTGGCCACTGCCTACGTTTTCAACTTCATCTGTTAACACCCTCACCCTCTCTTACTGACCTTCCAGCTCTTCCCTCTCGCCTCCTCTCAGACCTGTTGAACGTCACCCCGAGAGGCCTCCGTGGAACAGCCTGTATAGAGGAACTCTCTCTTTCCTTGGTTTTCGTTTTCTTTACCTCACCTATACGAGCTCTGTTTCAGTTATCTATTCCTCCCTGGATTTCCCGGGACAAGTTCCTCGAGGGTCGGGTTTCTATCTTCTCTCCTGTAACCCCAGCACCTAAAGGTGTTAGTCAAGTGAGGACGTAACTCAATGAAGAGCGCACCAGAAGCAAGCAGGAGAGTCCACTGATCCAACCGGACAGAAAGGGTCTATTCTCAGCTTCCCCACTCGCTGTGACTTTCGGCAGACCACCTAACCCTGTCGGCCGCAGTCCCTCAACCGTAGAACCGGACGAGACCCAGCAGGAAGCGGACACAGAAGCACATGCAGGAGTGCGAATCAGTGCCGCACGCTCCCCCAGCTCCGCCGGCGGCTCCCCCGGCCCGGACCCCCTCCCCGCACGCCCCGGCCCACCCGGGGCTCCCCAGCCCCGGCCGCCATGTGCACGGCGGACCGCCGGGAGCCCACCTGTCTCCCTCTGCGTCTTCACGCTGATATACTGGCGCAGCTTCTTCACCGCCCGGTCCCGGATGCCCTTCTCGTGGGACGCCAGCCGCTGAGCGAACTGGATCTCGGCCGGCTGCATGGCGGGGGCCATCGCGCCCGCTGGAGCATCCCCGGCAGCAGCCCACCGCCGCCGAGCGCCAGCCGCCGTGCTGCCCGGGCCGCGACTGCGCAGAAGGCAGCGGGGCGGGCGGCGGCGCGCGGGTTGATGGCGTCACAAAGGCGCCGGACGCCGCTCGCAGCGCGTTCTGGGAATAAGCGCGGCTGCCTGGGCAGCGGGCGGACTCGCGCAGCTCGGGTTCGCGTCGCGCCTTCCTGGCTCCGCAGTCTCTCGGTCGCCAAAGGTCGGGGCCGTTGACTGCGAGGTTAGCCGGCGTTGGGTGTTGGCCAGGAAGAGACGGATGGCCAGTGTTACGTCATCTAGCATTTTTGCGCCCACTCCCCGAAGTCCCCATCCGATCGGCAGCTGTTCCCCGGGATACGCGGCACCGAGTCTTTAATCGCATTGGACTCCTCGGGCCGCCTGGGCGGGGTGGAGGCGGGGGAGAGAGACCGCCCTTGGGGATTTTGGCGGGATGTTGCGGGCAGCTCTCTCTCCGGCCGCCCTGGCGGGGGCCGGGCTTCACCTCTCCGACCGGCGACCGCCAGTGCCCGGGTCCCTGCCGCGAGGATTGAGAGCGTGAGCTTGTGGGTCCGCCCGCGGGCCTGGAGGGCACGCACGCCGGGGACTCGGCGGTGTCGGCTCGCGGCCGGCTTCAGACAGACGAAGTCCTAGTTGTGCGGGAACCGTTACCTTTGAACGCACAGGCTGCACCTTGTTTTGCGAACTCTGTGGGCGTGTAGGGACAGGGCAATGGACTGGGTGATGGCTCCCAGTTCATGGTGGTCGTCTCAGTTACGTAGCAGCCGGCTGCACGAAGGCCCCCTACCGGGCCAGACCTCCCGAGCGGCCTGTGGTCGGAAAGCCTCGGCCTTTGCTCATGGAGCTTGGGCTGAGCGCGGGTGCCGGGCCGCCGGCCGCTGGTTCCCTCGAACGCATCGCCCCTTGGTCTGACATCCCCCGCCAAACAGGAGAGGCCTGATTCGATTTATTTCACAGGACACTTACACGTGGGTCTCACTGTCCTTCTACTTCGCAGTTAACAAGTTTACAATCCCGGCTAAGCCAGAAGAGCCAACGCGGGATCTTGCCGACCGAGACCCCGGACTTCCCGCAGAGAAGGCTGCCCAAACTCTGCGAGGCCTGAACCTCGCGGCTCTGCGTGCCCAACTCTCGCGGTTCTGCGTGCCTGACTCTCGGCGTGGACGCGTTCCCGCGCTTTCTGGCGTGAGGGTCAGAGGGCACGCCGCCGCGCAGGCGCACGGAGCCGAGGCTGCGGCGGCCATGGGGGAGGCGGGCGGCGCTGAGGAGAGCTGCAGGGTCAGTGTGGGCGCCCGGGCCGCCAGCCGCCCGCGGGTCCGGGCTGTGGCGCCCTCCGCTCCCCCGCGCTGAGCCGCACCGCAGCCCACCTGGGCCTTGCGCAGTGTGCCCGGGAGGGCCTTGGGCGTCGTCCGCGGACAGCATGGCCTGGGCCGGGGATGGGGGGCAGCGACCCCAGCCCCGGAAACCGCGCGTGCGTGTCCGGGAGGCTGCGCGGTGGGCGGTGGGCTTGCTCCTGTGCCTCCTGTGTCCCCGCCCGCGAGGCCCTGTCGCCGGGTCGGGCGTGTTCCGCCTCACGGTTGCCCGGCTGTCACAGCCGCCGCACGTGGTGGTGCCCGAGCGGGGGGATGGACTTTGGAGCCGCATCCGGGTTCAGATCCTGCTGGTGTCCCCTGGTCCTGGGGTTCCTGAGAGTCACCTAGCCTGCCTGTGCCCCCGTTTCCCAGCGGGACAGCCTTGAGGGCTGTGGTCAACACGAAGCGCGCTGGCTAGCAAGGGGCTTGGCGCACCCAGTAGGAATCCAGTCAGATTCCTTTTCTTTCTGATTAGCGTGGCGCCGGCGGAACGTTAAGAAGAAGTTGCTGGTGTTTCCCTGGGCTTTCAGCAGTAGGGCCTCGTTTGCGCTTGGAAAAACTGGCTCGCCATTTGAAGGCCGGGGCTTCACGCTCTAGCTGTAATGGACATAGTGGAGGGCACGTTAGGTGACGACGTGCTTTTGAAACAACTGTGAACGCAGGAGGTGTTGAAGGAGGCAAGCTCACTTGGGCTGCTGGTCTTAGTCATCTGAGATCAAGTGTAGTAATCTTAAGCTGTGCTTGTTCTTTTAGCATATGGGAACTAAAGAAGAATTTGTTAAAGTCAGAAAGAAGGACCTGGAACGACTGACAACTGAAGTGATGCAAATACGGGACTTCTTACCCAGAATACTAAACGGGGAAGTGCTGGAAAGCTTCCAGAGATTAAAGATTGTAGAAAAAAGTGAGTGTTACTTCATCTTTAGCAGTGTCTGATGGTGACAGCAGTCTATTTCAGCAGGTTTGCCTTCCGTTGCTGTGAAGTGACTATAAATAAACGTTAAGGTACTGTTACCGTCTTTGTAATTACGTTTGGGAGAGTCTGATAAGGCACAAGGGAGGGAGGTGCCCACGATGAGCAACTTGGCTGTGTGCAAATTTTGCTGCCAGCTTTCTGAGTATCTGCTACCAGCTCTCCTTTCTCCCCCTTTCATCTTTGGCGGAAGAATTTTATGCTTTATCATTTAAAAGCTCTATTCCAAAAATTAAGTCTTTTTTGTGTAACTTAAGGATCTTGCCATGCAGCAACCTTGCAGGGGGTCAGGTGTGTCTATAGAGATACTTCTCTCGATGGAGGAACGGGTCAGTTCTGGCACTGATTTAAGTTGCTAGGACTTGTCCATTCAGACTCTGAGATTTGAGCTTGGCCATTGTGTCAGGTATCAGTCTAGGAGTCCTACTGAAGTTCCTGGAGCTGTTTCGGATTGATTCAGTACTTGCCTGATCGAGGCCGAGTTACTATCAAATCAGCCTTCAGTGGTTAAGGCTAACTTACCGTTGTGTTTGATTGTTTGCCATCACTGCTTGGCCTCTAGAAGAGGTGTATCTCGGAGGCCCAGGTCATGTCTTTAGTGCTAGTCCAGACAAGAAGGTATCCGGACTCAACAGTATAAGTTTCTGGTTTGTGGAAAAGTATCTGGTCAAGGGGGCAGCCATATCCAGTTAGAGGGGAGAACGCTCATGGTTGCCATGGCTCCCTGCCTGTATTCTCTCCTTGGAACCCTCAGATCCGCTCTCGGCCCGGTGGTGTGCTCTGGGAGGTCGGCTCCTGCAGGCTGCCTGCCTCTTGCCTCCTTGCTGGCTGCCAGCGGTGCTCTCCGATAGAAGGAGTTCGGGGTGTTTCCTCCTGCTCCCTCCACAGCTATGACTCGCACCCAGGAGTCACTCGCAGCTCTCACTGGGCTCCAGGAGCACTGTTTCCCCCCCTCATTCTTTCAGCTGGAGGGCTGCTGCCAGTTGCTGGGTGCCTTACCATCCCTTTTGGGTCTCTGACCCCTGCTCTCCCCTCTGTAAGTAGTCCTTTCCATAAAGTGCACACCAGGGTTCCCTTGTTTCCTGCTGGGACACCGCCAGGTATGCTCTCTGTCACTGGTTACTGTAGCTCCAGGTCATGGTCTTCTTAATTTCCTTAGTCCTGATCTCATGCTCATTTAGGGAAGGAAAGTGCTGACCAGCAGCTGAGTATGTCAGCCTGCTGGGTAGTTGTATTTCTCACTGAAAATTAGTCAGTTGGCATTCTGAAAAATACATCAGGGTCTTCTCATGAGTTGGTGAGCGCAAGTCAATTTTTGGAGATTAGTCCTCTGTCAAAATCAGGCTGGTGGTTACAAAAACGAGGCCCACAAATGACTCCATGGCGACCTGATCAAAGTGAGGCTCTAGGAGATCTTGCCTCACAGTCCTTGGCCTTCCCCAGCCACGCCATCACCTCTTTTCCATTGATCTTCTCGGTCTGCTTTGCTGAGTCAGCCTTCTTTGCAGCAGCCTTTCAGCTCGTGGAGGTGCTCGAGGCTCAGGCCTAGGCCCCCTTCTCTCCTCACTCCGTGGCCTCTCCGTGGGCAATCTCTGCACACACATAGCTTCAGTTGCCATCTCGATGCCAGGGTCTCATAGGTTTTTCTCTAGCCTGACTTCTTCTCCAGGCTCAGGGCCCTGTATCTGACTCCTACTTGGCATTTCTTCTCGCTTGTTTCACATTCATTTCAAATTCTAAGTGTTTGTCTTAGTGTTATCAGGCTGCAGCCATCAGGAAGGACCTGTATTCTGACAAGGGCAGATTATTGGCTCATTGCAGTGAGCGAGACCACACACCAGAGGGACTGTGGGCATCTTGCCAACAAAGGAAAGGACAGAGTTGCTGTAGGATTTGAGGCAGGGCCAAGTTCAGATGAAGTGCAGATGGAGCTGTGATTTCATGGGCTCCAAGCAGAGCAGGTCTGTGTGTGAAGGGGTCAGCATCAGGTCTCACTGCAGTGGCCCCAGGTCCTGCTTCCTTGAAAACTACAAAATTTAGGTAGATGGTGGCACATCAGGTCTAGAAATCCTTTATTTGAAGCTCTGCAGCTGGCTGGCTATCAAGGCTCTGCTCTGCTCTGTGTCACAGTGACTGTGACCCTGCAGGCGAGAGTGGATGTTTCCTCCTTCTTACTAGTATAATTCCAAACAGCACAATTTCTTATAGTCTAGGATTTTAAAGAGTAAACTTTCTCTGAACAAGAAATCAGTAGCCACTGAAAGAAGGGTTCATCATGACACTTTACTCTTGCAGTGTGTCCTTGGGAGAAATGTTGTTTCCTGTTAACTTGGCAGCCAGCTTTCTGTGTCTGTTATCCCAGCCTAGCAAATTGCAGGACAGATTTTCACTTTCTCAGAGCAGGCTAATTTTACTTTCTCACATCTGACTCATGCTATCCCGCCCCTACCTCACTGGACACCGGGCTTTCCCAGCCTCCCCAGGGCACCACCATCCAGACAGAGACCTGGGATCCTCCTTGTTGCCCACCTCTCCTCTCACTGTTCTCTCCCCTTCCAGCCCCGGTCTGTCTCCCCGTAAGTCCTGTACGTTTCCCCTCATGGATGCATCCAGAATTCATCAGCCACCTCCATTGCCACTGCCTCCACCGAGTCCAGGCCCCTGTCATTTTGCCTGAATCTCTGCTCCTGATAGCATTAACTCATTGCCACTCACCAGTCTGCTTTGTATACTGTAGCCTGAGTAATTTTTAACAATTCAGTCTGATTATGTCATTCCCCTGCTTAAGTCAGTTTTCAGTGGCTTCTCTTTGCTCTTAGGATAAAGACCAAAAAACAAACAAAACCCTGACCCAAACCCCCTACCACCCCAAACTTTAAAACTGTACCGTGGCTTGAAAGGATTTGTATTATTGGACGTAGCTCTGGCCCAGACTCATTTCCTTATCTGACTGCCTAGACAAGATTTGTCTTCCTGTTGGATGTTGTCATAGCATCCTGTACTTTTCCTTCAGACAGAATGGTTTTAGTCCCATCTTACAGTATAAATTGGTGGAAGGGCAGGGTCTCCCGTTATATTCTCTGTGCCTGGCTGAGTATTTGGTCCTAAGGGACCACCCAGCCTCCCGTTCCTGCATGCTCTTTTTTTAAAATTGCTGTGGTATCTCGTGAGGCTAGTGTGTGCTACAGGTCACTGGGTGTATAGGAAGGGAGGGTCGAAGTGGACCGGAGTGCTTGTGGGAGGCTTCACTGTGAACCTTGAACACGAGCTGGCCCTTGAAGACTTCTGCTTCTCTGGTCTGAGGCCTGGCCTAGAAGATGGCCTCCTAAGAGGCATCTTTCACTTAATTTTGGCTCTTGAATTCTTTTTTTTTTTTTTTTTTTTTTTTTTTTTTGGCTGCACTGCGCAGCTTGTGGGATCTTAGTTCCCAGACCAGGGATTGAACCTAGGCCCTTGGCAGTGAAAGTGCAGAGTCCTAACCATTGGACTGCCAGAGAATTCCTTGGCTCTTGAATTCTTATCACTCAGGTGACATGAAAGAAAACAAAAATCAACCCCCCCCCCGCCCCTTTATCTTTTTGTGAGGACTAGGTCTGATGGCCCTTCCTCGGCCTTCCCAAGGGCCTGTCTTCCCAGAGGGATTACACAGGGGCCATTGCTTTGAGAATGGGTCCCTTAGAGTCAATCCAAGGATCACGCGGTGGCAGCAAGAGCTGTTTGACCTGTGGGTTCATCCACCCTCTCCCTGGCCTGTGGTCCAGGACGGTTCTTGGCTTTGACCAGTATCAGAGTTGCTGTGTGCCTCCTGTCTTAAGCAATGAGAAAGGGCAACATAGGAGTGGATGCAGGCAGGGAGGAAGGAGAGGGAAGCCATACACCTGACTTTAGGGCAAGTTTCTTTAGGAGAACAGGTGTGGATCTTTGGATGGTGTGGATGGGCTCAGGCTGTACAAGCCAACCAGAGGACTTAGGACGGTGTGATGGGTGTCCGGTCGTGAATGGGACTTAATTCTGCCTCTAGCACGGTAACTTAGTTTCCTTTGGGAAACTGGGCAGTAGGTGGTGGAGTTTGGAATAATCCTCCAAGGGTGTTGCCTGAGAATCTTTGGGGAATAGATGAACCTTGAGGGCAGAGGCATGATTTATTAGAAGGGAAATGGAAAGATGTTTTAGGCTGGGGTAAGGCATGTAGGAAAGTCACAAATGGGAGCGAGCAGGATTGGTTGTGGGTTAATAAGCTAGTTTTTCTGCTTGACGTGGAGCAGAGATTGGGGTATAGCAGATGTCAGTGAATGTGAGCAGTTTATGCAAGACAGAATAATCATGGATTATTGTTTTAAATTTGGAAGGAGAGGCAGTTGGAAATTAGCACATGGAAATGACTTCAAGATAGTGATTAAAATGACATTTTCAGGGGAATGATTTTTGCATCTAAGTTAGGATAGGTTGAGGGCTTGGTTGGAAGGTGAAGAAAAATTAACGTAAAGTGCTCATCAAGGAAGGTGTGGACTTGACGTTAGGGTGTGGGCTGTGGCTGCATGGGTGGGGTGGACAGGACGTGAGAAGAAATGGTTGGTCTGGTTAGGCTCCGCAGTGGGCGCAGAGCTCAGCCGGGGAAAACGGGGAGGTAGGAGCGGTCAGTGCGCTGCTGCTGTCGGCCGTCTCCGCTATTCCCCTGTCTAGAACGAGGACAGCCGCGCTTGCCTCACTGGAGGCATCAAGCTTTACAGTGAGCTCCCCTTTGGCACGTGCTTGGTACAGGCAGGGCTGGGGCGCCCTCCACGGAGAGGACGAGGACGTCCTCAGGTGGAGGGGCCCCGGACCCTCGCGTAGTAAGCGGGTCCCCGTGATGCTGCAGCGCTGCACGGCCCTCCTCGCGGTGACTGCAGAGCTATACTTCGGGGGCCGGGGTGGGATCAGCACTCATAACTCCCGTGTTGTTCAGGGCTCAACTGTACTCGGTAAAAGTTCGCTCACCCCCCTTTTCTCTCATCCCTTCTAGTGCTCATTCTTCCAACAGTGAAGGACTTATTACTACATCAGCGCATGGCACGAATTTGTTTTAAACTGGGAGAATCCTGCTTTTTTTAAAAAAATAAAATTTTTTATGGTATATGGTTGTTCAATATGTAAAATAAATGAAAGTTGTATTTCCTGCATAATTATTTTAAAAATTCAGTTTTATAACATTTACTTTTAAAATCAGTGGGTACAATGAAGGTGTGTTTTTAAAATTTATTTATTTATTTTTGGCTGTGTTGGCTCTTTGCTGCCGCGCGCGGGCTTTCTCTAGTTGTGGTGAGCGGGGGCCACTCTTCATTGCGGTGCGTGGGCTTCTCATTGCGGTGGCTTCTCTTGTTGCGGAGCACGGGCTCTAGGTGTGCAGGTTTCAGTAGTTGTGGCACGTGGGCTCAGTAGTTGTGGCTCGCCGGCTCTAGAGCGCAGGCTCAGTAGTTGTGGCGCACGGGCTTAGTTGCTCCGCAGCACGTGGGATCTTCCCGGACCAGGGCTTGAACCTGTGTCCCCTGTATTGGCAGGCAGATTCTTAGCCACTGTGCCACCAGGGAAGTCCCCAATGAAGGTGTTTTGATGAAAACAAAAATTTAACATTAGACATTTTGGAAGACGGTTGCAGTACTATCCTCAGTGTCCAGTTTCTATTTTCATTTGTGGTTGTTAAGTAGCAAGAAAAAGACAAATCCCAGAGATAAGGAATTGCAAATGAGAAATGTTTTAAACAGCTCACCTTTCAACATGAGGACAGGTTTCAATTAAACTGCTCTTGAAGCTTGAAATCAGAGGGGTCAGATATTTTTGTTTCGCAATTAAGTCACCAAGTCTAAGAATTTCTTGCCTTTCTTGGTTGGCAGGTGTTCATTTTGGAGAGAGATGATGGCAAAGCCACTCAGCCCATTTAAATTTTCATTGTCTTATAGAAAACACTTTCCAAATGAATTACGTTGCATTTGAGATGTTAAATGATATAATTTAAAAACAACTTGCCACCTTAGTGGCAGTCTGTCAGATATTCACTCAGAGTCTCAGAGGCGTTGGAATTATTTAATTTTACATGTTGACGCCAAACATAAACTACAGTGTCATTACTGACATTTTAAAATCTGCAACATTAGTTTTAACTTAAAAAATTTATTTGTTTAAATAAATATACTTAAATGTTAGTAGAGTGCATATCAGCAATGAATACAAAGAAGTGCAGCCATGATATACTGGAGAGATATTTGACTAGGTTTTTAGCAGAGAAAAAAAGTTACTTTGTGTAATTTGAAATCTGTACAGCAGCACCTTACCTCTGTGAGCATAGTCCGGTAGAACCTTATGTGGTGATGAAGGTGTTGTATGATCTATGCTGTCTACGTCTGTTTTAAAAATAGCCGCTAGCCATCTGTGGCCAACTGACCCAGTGTCATTTATTGAAAAGACAGTCTTTCCCTCCTGTGCTGCAGTGTCTTTTGTCATAGTAGCTGGTTTTATGTGGGTCTGATTCTCAGTTCTTCATTAGCTCTGTTACTTATTTAAAAATTTTTTTTAAATACTAGTATTTATTAGTTTTTGTGGTCATTTTCTACTAGGTTGTTTTTTATTCTTGCTCCCTGGTGAAACTCTCTTGTTGTCTATTTCTGGAACGTATTGGTCACAGTTATTTCAGAGTCTAAGTCTGATAAATCCATTGTCTGGATCACCTGTTGATCTGCTTGTATTGTCTGTTTTTCCTGTTGGTAGTTCTGGTAATTTTTTTTATTGATTAATGGATTTTAAAAAATGAAGTGTGTAGAGGCTCTGGATGTTGATATTTTTCTCCAGCAAGGACTTTTTCCCCCTGGCTTCTCTCAGTCAGTTAGAATGGAGTCAGAGTAGTTCACCTAAATCCAGTTAGGGATTGAGCTGGTCCACGGCTGATTTCAGTCTTAGTTCGAGCTGGCCTGTTTCTAGTTCATTCTCCCTCTTAGGGTTTTAGTTCTTCAAGGGGGTCTAACTGAGAGCTTGAGTCATTTCCCAGAGTCCTTCCATCTAGGCGGGCCCTGCCTGACCTTCAGTTCTTTTTTCTTTTTCTTTTCTTTTTTTTTAATATTTATTTATTTATCATTTATTTATTTGGCTGCACCAGGTCTTAGTTGCAGTATGCGTACTCTCAGTTGCGGCATGCATGCGGGATTTAGTTCCCCGACCAGGGATCAAACCCAGGCCCCCTGCACTGGGAGCGCAGAGTCTTACCCGCTGGAGCACCAGGGAAGTGCCCTGACCTTCTGTTCTGACCTCTCCAGTGCCATGAGGTTGATGACAGCTCTGCCTGGCCTCCTGGCCTCTCTCCACTCACTGCCCGCCTGCCTCCCTCTGCAGCCCCCCTGCGCTTTCCCTGAGCTTCCACCTCCTCCAGGATCATGGCCTGCCCCAGGGCTCGGCTGCCTAGTAGCTCTGTACTCCGTGGCGAGATGCTCTGCTTAGCTTCGCTGCCGCTTTGCCTGTGCTGCTTTTGAATATGCAGATGCCTTGGGGAAGAGTGGGCTGGAAAGTTGGGCTTGCTCACTTCAGTGCATTTCCCTCTTCTCTAGGTCTTGGCTCTCAAGGCCTACGTGACTTGGTAACTCTCAAGTAACTTGAAACAACTTTTTTCTGGTTTGTTCACATTCTGCTTTCCTACTTATTCTTGGGGGGGAAGATTGATCTGCTACATCACCATGCTAGCTGGAAATGGTTCTTCCATGTATGTTGTTATGACTTTTAAATTGTTGAAAATGTATTGTGATGTCATACAGAAAGGACAGGCTATGGAGATGTTCCAAATTAATGGAGACTAAAGATACATGACAATTAAATGCAATACCTGATCCTAGACTAGATGCTGTACCTTGAAGGAAGAAAATGCTGTAAAGGGCAATTTTAGATCACTTGACAAAATTCTAATGTCCATGGTAGATTAGGTAAAGGTATGTTAATTTTTCTGAGGTTGACAACTGTGTATACTGGGTAACTAAGACATTATCCCTATTCTTGGAAAATGTTCACTGAAGTATTTAGAAGTAAAGGACCATGATATATGTAACTTACCCTAAACTGGCTGAAAAAATGTACTGTGTGTATGCTTGTGTATGGTCCAAATGATGAGCAAATGTGGTGAAATGTTAAACAGTACGTAAGTGTGGGTAAAGGGTATGTGGGTATTCGTTGTATTATTTTTATTCATGCAACATTTTGTAAGTTTGAAATTATTTCCAAATAAAACAGTGAAAAACATATTGTAAAATGGAAATACTAATTAAATGTTTACAGAACCATAAGCATCCCTGAGGCACTTGGGTTCTTAGCAGTGGGGTTTGAAAAGCACTGCACTACGTGATTTCTAAAGCATTTGTGGGGTGTTTTGAGATTAATTTCCCAAGAGTTTGATATTAATGAGAAGAGAGGGGGACCTCTGTTTCAGCTCAGAGAAGAATTATTCTGGCCCATAGAAATATGAACTAGGGACTTCCCTGGTGGTCCAGTGGTTAGAACTCCGCGCTTTCACTGCTGAGGGCGCGGGTTCGATCCCTGGTTGGGGAACTAAGATCCCACAGGCCGAGTGGTGCGGCCACCAGAAAAAGGAAAAAGAAAGAAGAAACATGAACTAGAGAGAGAATCGTTAGAGAGTGGGATAATCATTAAAGAGTGAGTGCCAAGAAGATATTATTTAATTTGACCAAAGGTTTATTGTGGCCCATATGAGATAATAAATACCAGAGTGTATCCAGTCCAGCTCCTGGCAGGAAACAGAAGGGGTAAACGGAGCATATCATGAAGAGATGACAGACCAAGGTGGGCAGGGTTTGGGGAACCAGCACAAGGGAGGCGAAGGCCCAGAACCTGGAAGAGTGGGGCGCCGTGGCCTCCCAGCAAGCGGCCAGACTGGCAGGAGGGTGGGTGCTGGGCAGGACCATGCCTCAGCTCGGAGGAGGAAACCACTGCTGCTTGAGCCTGGCAGGGGTAATGTAGTGGGGAAGTCGATGTCCCACCCTGCCTCCTGTCCTTGTTTCCTGTGGGGACCCACTGTCCAAATCCAACAGGCAAGGGAGCCGGTCGCTGTGGAGGTTGAGTTCAACCTCTTACCTCTCGGGACAGAGCAGGTTGGAGAGTGGATCTGAAGGGCGCGTGGAGACTGTCCAGAATGCTGGGGACTGGGAAAGGAGAAGATGGACTACTGCTGGGGGCTTAGTGGACTGAGGGGCAGAAAGGTAGCCAGGGTGGAGGGGTGGAGACATATGTTACTTGGACAGATCACTACCAACCACCCAGTTGTTAACATTGTATTTTATGCCAGTCAATGAAAAGCGGAAGTCCCTGACTCTTTGGTTTGGGAAATAACTTTAACAGAATTCGTTTGAGTTCAGCAAGGTTGATCTTAGTTTTCTGCGATAGAACTCAGTTGAAAATCAGTCAGGTAGGTATTCACTATATGCCTGGTATGTGTCAAGCTCTGCTAGGTGACGTGGGGATATAAAAAGGATAAGATCAGATCCTTTTCCTTGATAATTCACGGGCAGGCTGAGGAGCTCCAACGTGGAGGTGTGAAAAGGTAGTGCCAAGTACATTGACGGTGCCAGCATAGGACAGATTTCTATTAGTCACACGTTTTCTTCCTCTTATGAAAGAGTGCTCCAGTGGCCTTTACGTTAGAAAAAGAAGCAGATTTTTGGCAGCGCAGGAAAAAAAAAATTCTATTTCCATATTCTGGTTCCAACTCTCCTCCCCCACTCCCTTTGGTTTGTTTTAAAAATTTGACAGCTAATTAAAGTGTCGTTTGGCTGGAAATGCATTTAAACTCTTTAACTGAGGTTTTTTTGTGTGTTTAAATGAATCCCGGAATATTCTCATCTTTTCACTTTTTCAACTTACATTTTTTGACAGGCCGATTAAGTTAAAATGAGGTCTTTAGGGTGGGCCCTAATCCAATGTGACTGGTATCCTTCTTTTTTTTTTTTTTTTATTTTTATTTTTTATTTTTTTTTTTATTTATTTATGGCTGTGTTGGGTCTTCGTTTCTGTGCGAGGGCTTTCTCTAGTTGTGGCACGTGGGGGCCACTCTTCATCGCGGTGCGCGGGCCTCTCACTATCGTGGCCTCTCTTGTTGCGGAGCACAGGCTCCAGACGCGCAGGCTCAGTAATTGTGGCTCACGGGCCCAGTTGCTCCGCGGCATGTGGGATCTTCCCAGACCAGGGCTCGAACCCGTGTCCCCTGCATTGGCAGGCAGATTCTCAACCACTGCGCCACCAGGGAAGCCCTGGTATCCTTCTTAAAAGAGGAAATTTGGACACAGAGACAGAAGTACACGGAGGGAAAATAATGTGAAGAGACAGGGAGGAGGCCAGACAAAGGCAGAGGCAGGTTGGGGTTACACTGCTGCAAGCCCAGGGACGTCTGGGGCCACCAGAAGGTGGAAGAGACGGGGAAGGATCCTTCATCCACAGATTTCAGAGGGAGCATGTCCTTGCCAACAGCTTGATTTCACACTGTAGCCTCCAGAAAGATGAGAGAATACATTTCTGTTCTAAGCCACCCAGTTTGTGGTACTTTGTTATGGCAGATCTAGGAAACTAACATACCCTCCAAATCTCAGCTCATAGTAAAGATGGATTCCATCAGTAGCTAATTCTAAATTCTAAACCTATTAGTGAGAAGAATGTAAAAGTTGATGGCTATTAAAAAGCCCTTATTTTGGATTTGAGACTCTTTACTGAGCTATTTTGATTAAAAACAAATATTTTCTTTTTTCTTATTACATGAAATATCTGATAATTTATTAAATATTACAATTAATAATGTATTATAAACATGCCAGGTGGTAAAGGGTAGGAGAAATCGATCCCTTTTTTTATACTTTAAATTTCTTTAGCTGGGTTTTAGTCACCCCGCTTTTCATTTATGGCTCTCTGTACCCTTCCTGTGAATAAGTTGATAGTCATTCCATGTTATTAAAGCTATCAAAAAAGGATTCTAAGTTTCAGAAGATATATAGATGTTGAAATGGCCTGTGATTTAGGTTGTTTCTATATACTGATAGTCTGTCTAGGCCACCCTTTTACTCAGATTTCTCCTTCATTTTGAATGCTAAAGCTTAGCAGGTGAAATACAGTCTAGGCTGGGTGGCATCCTCTTCCTCGTTCTAATACTGAGGCTGGGTAAGGTAATGACCATGTATAATGTACTATATATGTATTATTTCTGTCCCTGATTTTTTAAAAAAATTGCAGAAGCAATATATCCTCTTGTAGAAGAATAAGACATATAATCAAAATAGCTGAGTTTTTTTCTTTATCCAAGGATTAGCTCTGGCTGTATAAAGAAGTGAAATTCATTTACGTGACAAGTATTTATAAAGTGCCTGCTCGGTGCCGTGTACTGTTCTAGGCTCGTGAGATGCATCAGAACACGTGAAGATCCCTGCCCTCACGTTTTAGGCGGCAGGCATGCCGTGTGGGCCAAGTTGAAAATGCAGGAAGGTGGTGGCAGTGCTCCCCTCTCGCCACAAGGCGGTGGCCTTGTTCAGCACAAAGCCACCACCTGCCTCCCGGAGAGCCTGGGGTGGGTGGGTTGACCACCCTGATACTGCCTTTGAATTCTGGGGGGTAGAGTGGGATGGTTTAACCCCGTCCCTTTGTTATGTTAACTTACAGTAAGGTCATAAGCAGCTCTATAGAGTGAGAGATTATGAAATTACCATAGTGAGTCTTTTGGGTGGTCATAATTAATTCCTACATATTTTTACACGTGAGCCATGTAATTTCCTGTCTTCTTTACCATGTTTGAGTAATATACAGTTTAGTAATAGAAGAGAAGAATTAAAAATTAACTGCAAAGAAAAAGTTTTACGCCACCAATGATTTTATCTCAGTTTTTGTTCATTTTTCTTTTTGTCTGTGACCATTTGCAGTTCACATGTCATTCATAATTATATATGTTTTCCTTTAACATCGTTACAAAAGGCAGATATGTATTTTTCAAAGTAAGCACTTGATTGATATAGTTGGTTTCTTGGGTGGCCAGAATTAGTGGGACAAAATAAAGAATTCCAGTGAAAGTCATGTTGTGGCATAATACATTCCACCCCAGCTTCTAAGAAACCCGTTTTAAGAGAAGCTTTGCCAGCTGTTTCACAATCGTTAACTGAATATTTAGCTTTAGGTTTTAATCTCCCTTCTAGGGCAAAGGGTCTCTAGAAAATGTAGGACTCCCTTTATTGTTCCAGAGCTTTTGGAATGCCTGCATTGTTCTTGGCACTGATCCCCGCCCCTCACCGCCAGTGTCTCTCCTGGGCTTTCCTTGCCGTCCCAGACCCCCAGGTCATAAAGCCACACCCTTTCTCTTCTGTCGGTCGGAGCTGCTTCTCGGGGCTGCCCGATGCGGCGCCCTCAGGGCAGGCTGCCTTGCACTGCCCTCCATTCCCCCCCGCTGTTTTACACCCCTGGGGCCGGGCTCCGGGCTCCGTTGTTTGCTGTTGCTGGCTGTGTGCTGACCTCGTTTTGTTGGTGGTGAGAGATGTGCCTGTTGCCCCGAAGCAGTCACTCTCAAAGTCTGTTCCCAGGCCAGCGGTATCAGCCTCACTGGGAACTTGTTAGAAATGCAGATTCTCAGGCCTACTTCAGAGTCCGAAACTGAGGATGGGGCCCGGCAGGCTGTGCTTGGACAAGCCTTCCAGGGGATTCTGATGCACAGGGAAGTTTGAGAGTCACTGCCCCCAAGCAGTGCTACTTTAATTAAGAAGTTACACCAGTAGCTCTGAGCACAAGCCCCTCCTTAAATCTTGGTATATGTTAGCATTAAAACTGATGATATCTTAGTCCTTGACGTCAAGGCACTTAAAACTTTAAAGTACCTGTTTCTTTGCTTCTTGAATGTCAGTATTTCTGTAGCATAATATTTTTTATTTAGAGTTGACAGTACGGTTGATTTCAGATTTATTAACATGGATGTCTTTCGGGACTTTTGTTGGCCCTTTGAATCATCACCTGAAGGAATGTGGTGGAGCGGGAGCGTTCCCGACCTCCCATCTTTCACTGTGGCCACCTCTTGTCTCCATTGCCGCTGCTTTCACTTCTCCATTGACTGCGGCGGCAGCTGTTCCCGTGCAGTCAGTCTGCCCGTGGTGAGACGAGCTTTGTGAATCAGCCCGACTGGCACCGTCTCCTCACTGAGCTGCCTTCTGCTTTTTATGGAGCAGATACAAGTCTGTGCCATGAGACAGTCGGCTGCTCAGCCCTGCCTTCAATCCTTTAAATAACATGCTTTCTTAAAACCTTGAGTGCAAGTCTGGCAGTAAAATGAAGTCTTAAGAACAGAAAACAGAAAACAAAAAGGTGCTTTCTGCCATGGGCAAAAAACTGACAAAAACTTAAAAAACAGGACTTTTAGAATATTGGTTATTCAAGGACTGGTGTTATGTGAATAATCCTATCTAAGAAATCAGGTTTTCCTAAGAGAAGATTAAGCAAAATGGATGCTTAGGAGAGATTAGTGATTTGAAATACTGAGTATTCTTATGTCTCTTCTAGACCTGGAAAGGAAAGAGCAAGAGTTAGAGCAACTGAGAATGGATTGTGAGCACTTCAAAGCCCGCCTGGAGTCTGTGCAAGAGGACAGCGTGAGCGAGAAGAAGGTATGATGCTCACAGGGTCCGTGTAAAGTGCCAGCTCTGTGGCCGTGACCACAAAGCGGTGCAGGCCACACTCCAGCCCTTAAGCCTCAAGACATTGCATTTTTACATGTATTTATCCCGAATGGATTGGAAAATAGTTGATCGTTTGGATTTACAACCATTTAATGTGGGGGATTATTTACTTGGTGCCTTTTAATAGTCACTTACTGTTAATTCAGTGTCTAAAAGCCCGATCCAAGTTATTAAAACTCATAATAATCTTGAAAAAATCATGCGTACGATGATTTATAATCAGAGATAGATATATTAAATAGAAATATTTGTAATCAACTTCGCACATCATTTACTGATATTTTAGAAATAACCAATTATATTTCATTTTAATATTTGGGGAGACTAATAATATTTCTTAAAAATTATACATTTTTTTGCATGGAATAAATTATTTCCTCTTCTATAAAACTAGAACTCTTCTGCCACTTCTGCTGAAATTTGGAGCTTGAATGAATTTTTATTTTTGAAGAGTAAAGTAGTAATAGTACTAGTGACAGAAGCTAGGATGTGTTGTTAACTGTGTGCTGGCAGGTGGTCAGCAGCTGTCCATGCATCTCACTTGTTTCTCCCAGCACAGCTGGATCAGCATGTGTGTTAGCCTGCAGGAGTGTGAGGAGGCTGGTCCCAGGTCCCACTGCCGCGCGCTAAGCTTTGTGTCGTGCTACCTCCTCATGTGGAGGAGTTCTGAAGGTTTGTGGCTACAGTGGAGGTTTTCCAAAACTGGTGGATTTTGTATAGCCTTTATTTTTCCCCCACGTATTTGTTAATTGTTTATTTATCAAGAAAAACTATTCCTTAGCCCAGATATTCATAGTTCTTAGTTTCATAGTTTAGGAACACAGGTAAGTGACAAACTGCCATGGAAATCAACCCAAAGACATTCTTTACATTTCCAAAATCATTTTGCACTCTGAAAGACAGTAGCTTTCCTCATCGCCTCAAAATCTTTTATGGAATCATAAATTCTGTAGAAATCTGCATATGCCTTCTTTCTTGGTTCAGCCACAGCAAACTTACAGAAAGCTGCAGCTCCCAGAGATACAGTGAATGCTCCAGCAATATGAAATCGCAGACACTTGGCCAGAAGGCCATGCATCTGAGGTTTCATCAAAGAACTGGAAGCCATGGTAGTTTTTCTCCTTGAAAAAGAGGGCTCAACAACGTCTTTCCAGACTGATGGAGAAATGGGCTGTGTAGACTTTAATACCGAGCAAGTAGAGAAGACCAGGGAAAGGGTTTTAGTCTCGAAACTGAGTTAGGTTGAGTGTCACACATTGAAAGCTGAAATTCTAGCTCAGTCATGTTCTATTCAGATCATGATATATTAAGATGGACGCATGGTTAATTTGTCTGGACCTAAAAGTTTCATTGCCTGAAGGAAGTTGACCAGCAGGCAAGAAGGAATTTGATAAATGTGAACAATGCAATCCATTGGTTCTGTACTCCTTAAAATGCCAAGACATTCTTGTTAAGGTTGAAGCCTAAATTGGGCAGAATCTTAGATATCCTATTTTTTTAAATTGATAAGCATAGGAAAAAATGCATGTTTGGCTGGCATTTTAGATGTAATGCTTAAAAATAAGCCATTCAGGGAAAATGCCAGGATAGAGGAAGAAATGGCTGTGGTAAAGTAGTGTCAGATCATCAGCATGTTATTGCCCAGACACTTTGACCTTAGTTAAAATGTGGGAATATTTTAGGTTAAACCATTACCTATTTCCAGTTAAGTCTCCTGCTTAATAGTCCCGCCAATTTAATACAGGTTGGAGCCCCTGCAAGTCTGCTGTGACAAGGCCCTGTCTCTTCCTGCTGTAGGGAACTGGCAGTTCCCTTTTCTGTGGCCTTTCTGCCCAGGTCTGTACAGATCGTGAGGCTGGACTCTGGAAGCTTATTTTAGAGTTGAGGAACTAGGAAAGAATCCAGGGCTAGATACTAAATTACAGTATTGCTAGTAAGGACTTCAGCTGGGGTAAAAGTCATTAAGGAGAAGGCAGACATCACTGAATCCAGCATGTAAGGAAAGATCAGAAAACAAAGTGTGGACTCAAAATTACAAAGGAGATGCTGGGTGAGAAGCAGCGCCTAACCCTCTAGAGGTTCGTCACTGGGACAAGAAAAGCTTGGTTCGTGCCCTCCGTTGAGGTGTTTCCTCAGTGACAGTCGAATGGGGTCAGTTTGGGCCTAGTTGGGCCTTGTTGTGATCTAAGGGGTGGGCCGGGAGAGTCCTGGCAACAGCAGCCTTTGAACTCAAGAGAAGAAAGCGCCAGTGAAGCTGTTGGAGGATGTCTGAATTTCTATTTGAAGGACTGTGCTGCTCCTGTAGGGTTAGCTGAGGCCTTCCACAGCGTCTCTGCTGGCACAGCATGTAGTGCCTGGCCGGCTTTCCCGTGCGCGTGGACTTGGTTCAGACAACGGGCAGAGTCGCAGCCTTCTCTCGAAGGAGCCGTGTTTCCCCGGCTTACCTATGGCTTCATCCTCTCTGTGTTTTCTCAGGGCGGCATCTTTCCTAGTCAGTAAACCAACTTAAATATGCCCTGCTGTTTTTTCATTATCTATATTTTTAATTTGTTAGGAAAGAGTTGCTGCATTTGTGATGAGAAATGGGAAGTTGTTGCAAACATTGTATATTATTTCAGGAAAGTTTTTAAAGAAAAATTAACTGATAGTATAGTTCAGTTATTATAATCAGAAATGAACTACAGGGCTTCCCTGGTGGCGCGGTGGTTGAGAATCTGCCTGCCAATGTCGGGGACACGGGTTCGAGCCCTGGTCTGGGAAGATCCCACATGCCGCGGAGCGACTGGGCCCGTGAGCCACAATTACTGAGCCTGCGCGTCTGGAGTCTGTGCTCCGCAACGGGAGAGGCCGCGATAGTGAGAGGCCTGCGCACTGCGATGAAGAGTGGTCTCCGCTTGCCACAACTAGAGAAAGCCCTCGCACAGAAACGAAGACCTAACACAGCCATAAAATAAATAAATAAATAAATTTTAAAAAAAAAGAAAGAAATGAACTACACAAAGATTTTAAAGGAATCTTTAAAATTTTGTGCTTGCTACCCTGTTATGTATGAGTATTCGCTTTAGGTAGATACATCAGAGTTTGATTATTGTTTCTTTTTAAAATATAGCTTTATTGAGGTGTATTTTGTATACCATAAAATTCATCTGTTGTAAAAGTCTAGTTTGATAATTTTTACTAGTTGTATGCAATTGTACAACTGTCACCCAAACCAGTTTGTGTTTTAGTTAAGACATTTTTTGAAATAATTATAGATTCACAGAAAGTTGCAGAAAGTCCAGGGAAGCCCAATACCCTTTACCCAGTTTCCTCCAGTGGTAAATAGCTTTCACAGCTACAGTGTAGGGAAACCAGGAGACTGACATCGGTGCCATCCACAGTGCTTGTGCAGGTTTCACCAGTTTTACCTAGACTTGCTTGAAGTTCACCAGTTTTGCCTGCACTTACTTATGTGTGTGAGCATAGTTCTGTGCAGTTTTATCATGTGTAGATCCATGAACTCACCTCCGCACTCAACATACAGCACCGTTGCATCACCACAGAGACCCCGTCGCGCTACCCCGGTGCACCCATGCCCAGCCGCTTCCCCACGCTTGCCTCCTGGCAGCCACTGACGTACATAGTTGCCACACGGTATCTGTCTAATTCTCTTATTTCAAGAATGCCGTAGAAATGGGATAATTCCGCCTATAACCTTTTGATATTGACTTTTTTCACTCAGACCCTTCCAAGCTGTTGCATGTATTAATAGTTTGCTGCTTTTGATTGCTGCATAGCATCCCAGGGTATGGAAATACCGCAGTTTAAATATTTTCCCATTGAAGGACATTTGGGTTGTTTCCTTTATTTTTTTTTATTTTTTTATTTTTTTGCTATTGTGAACATGTGTGTATAGGTTTTGGTGTGAATATATGTTTTCATTACTCTGGGATAAATGCCCTAGAGTGCGATTGCCAGGTTCCATGTCAAGTGCATGTTTAGTTTTGTAAGAAATTACCAAATTGTTTTCCAGAGTGGCTGTACCCTTTTACATTCTCACCAGCAAAGCATGAGTGATTCACTTCCTCCACACCCTAATTAGCATATGGTGTTCTCACTATTTTTTATTTTAGCTGTTCTGATAGATGTGTTGTAGTGATTCGCATTTCCCTGTTGGCTAATGATGTTGAACATCTTTTCATGTACTTATTTGTTGTCTATATATTCTCTCCTGTGCAATATCTGTTTGTGTCTTTTGCCCATTTTCTAGTTGGATTTTTTTAACTGTTAAATTTAAAGTGTTCTTAATATATTCTAGATAAAAGTCCTTTATTGGATATATGGTTTGCAGATATTTTCTCCCAGTGTGTAGCTCGTCTTTTCTTCTTCCTCACGGGATCTTTCACAGAGCAGAAGTTTTAAATTTGGATGAAGTTCACCTTGTTGATTTTTGTTTTCATGGATTGTACTTCTTGTGTTATGTCTAAGAACTTTTCACCTAACCCTAGGTCCCAAAGATTTTCTCCTGTTTTTTTTCCTAACAGTTTTATATTTTTATGTATTTTGTTTATGATTCGTTTTGAGTTAATTTTTGTATAAGATGTGAGCTTAACATTGAGGCACATTTTTTTCTTTTTCTTTTCTTTTACTTTTTTCGCCTATGATTGTCCATGGTATTTTTGGTCTTTTAGATTTTAGCCATTTTAGTGGATGTAATGGTATCTCATTGTGGTTTTAATTTGCATTTTCCTCATGACTAATTTTCTTGAACATTTTTTCATGTGTTTATTATCCATTCATATATTTTCTTTGGTTAAATGTTTATTTAAATCTTTTGCCTTTTTAAAAAAATTTTCTTTGTCTGAGTTGGGTCTTCGTTGCTGCGTGCAGGCTTTCTCTAGTTGCAGCGAGTGGGGGCTACTCATTGTGGTGGCTTGTTGCAAAGCACGGGCTCTAGGCGTGTGGGCTTCAGTAGTTGTGGTATGAGGGCTCAGGAGTTGTGGCTTGCAGGCTCTAGACCACAGGCTCAGTAGTTGTGGTACATGGGCTTAGTTGCTCCGTGGCATGTGGGATCTTCCCAGACCAGGGCTTAAACCTGTGTTCCCTGCATTGGCAGGCGGATTCTTAACCACTGCGCCACCAGGGAAGTCCCGCCTATTTTTAATTTAATTTAATTTGTCTTATTTTTGTGTTGTAAGAGTTCTTTATATATTCTTCATACAAGTCTTTTTTTTAGATATAGAAATATTTTCTTTTAGTCCATGGCTTGTCTTTCTACCTTCTTACTCGTGTCTTTTGAAGAGTAAAAGTTTTAAATTTTGATGAAGTTCAATTTATGATTTTTTTTTTTTGGCTGTACTGTGCTGCTTGCAGGATCTTAGTTCCCGGACCCTGGCAGTGAAAGCACTGAGTCCTAACCACAGGACCACCAGGGAATTCCCATCTATTTATAATTTTTTAATGGTATGATTTTGTTGTGATATCTAATAAACATTTGCCTAATGCAAGGTCACAGAGGTTTTCTTCTAGAAGTTTTACATTTAGGTCTGTGATTCATTTTGAGTTTTTTTTTTTCACGTATGAATATCCAGTTGTTTCAGCATCATTTGTTGAAAATACTACTTTTTCCATTGAATTGCCTTGGCAGCTTTTAAAAAATCAATTGCCATATGTGTCAGTGTTTCATTGATCTATACGTTTATCCTTATGCCATTACCACAGTGGTTTGATTTCTGTAGATTTATTTTGTTTTTTTTTTTTTTTTTAAATCAGGTGGTGTTAGTCCTCTAACATTGCTTTTCTTTTTCAAACTTTTTTTTTTTGCATTTCCATATGAATTTTAGAATCAGATGATCACTTTGTGCAAATAAGCCTGCTGAAATTTTGATAGGGATTGTGTTGAATCTGTAGATCAGTTTGGGGAAAATTACCCTCTTAACAATATTGAATCTTCCAACCCTTGAACATGGTATATCTTTCCATTTATTTGGATCTTTACTTTTTCTCAATAATGCTTTGTAGTTTTTGCTGTACAGGGCTTGAACTAATTTTCTTAAATTTGTTCCTAAGTATTTTCTCGTTTTTGGTGTTATTGTGAATGGAATTATTTTCTTTGAGTTCCTCTTGATATCATTGTACTGTTTGTGCAGCCCTGTGTCAGGGCATATCTGCCTGTAACCACCAAATGTGACCATAGAAGACAGTTCTGACGGTCACTCTCAACAGTTCTTGCTGATCTTAGAGAAGAGCCACCGTAACCAGACTAATCAGAATGCAGCCTGCTTCAACTGTGAGAAAAGCCAGAATTCTGAAGGAAATGCTGTGATATAGTTTTTGCATATGTCACCTCGGCTTGAGTGGCTGAAGCGCAAATCTAGGAATCTAGGCAACTGTTGTGATGAAGCCAGATATTAAAAACCCAGAGTTGATAAATCATGTAAAGCAGTTTTAGCATGTGTCGTAGGCTCAGTGACCGTTTTGCTCCTAAAGTAATTGTGATTATATGTATGAAGGTGGATGAAGCTCTGATTACCAAATGCACTGTCGCCAGGTAGATATGAATGCCACCCTAGGCCAAGTTACAAAGTCAACAAAGTTCGATTTGTGGTCTGCTGCTCCCTTTTCACCACTAGGCGAAAAGCCCCCTCTACTTTAATTGTCCTGCACTCACCTCTGTAGAAGAAAAAGCTAAAACATCTCATATGCTTTAACTTTGTGGGCTATTGAGCTAATTATACTTCGGTATAAATGTAGTTAGGTTTTTGTGTGTTTTTTTTTTTTTAAGGCCATAGGCACGGTTGCAGGAGAGGGATAGCTCTTTCTTTTTTTAAAAATTAATTAGTTTATTTATTTTTGACTGCATTGGGTCTTCGTCGCTGCGTGCAGGCTTTCTCTAGTTGCGGCGAGCGGGGGCTACTCTTCTTTGCGGTGCGCGGGCTTATTGCGGTGGCTTCTCGTTGTGGAGCACGGGCTCTAGGTACGCGGGCTCAGTAGTTGTGGCACGAGGGCTCAGTAGTTGTGGCTGGCGGGCTCTAGAGCACAGGCTCAGTAGTTGTGGCGCACGGGCTTAGCTGCTCTGCGGCATGTGGGATCTTCCCGGACCAGGGCTTGAACGCGGGTCCCCTGCATTGGCAGGCAGATTCTTAACCACTGCGCCACCAGGGAGGTACCAGGTTTTTGTATTTTTGAGTTTACCTATTATTAAGTAGGAAATGCTCTCATCTTTTAAGGGAACTTCAGGTAACATGGAATAGTGAAACTGGTGTTGACAGTTGGGGCGGGCAGGAAGCCCCACATCACCCAAGACCCACCTGAAGGTGAACCTTTAGGAGTGCTTGTGTGGTCAGAGGTGACATCAGGGGGACAGTTCACTTGTTAAGAGCCCTGGCTTCAGAAGCCCAGTGCTGGGGGGAGGCTGAGAAATCTTGCCTGGCCTCCGTCTTCTTGTTACGCTGGTGCTTAGCTTGCTGGTTCAGGGCACGCCAGGGAGGCCCTTCCTTCTCACTCCTCTCCTGCCTCTGCTCCCGTCTTCCCTGCCTGGTCTTGGCTGTGTCACGTGGCGCTTTTATAGTGGAGTGAGCCACTTGGCGGCGGCCGGCGCCTTTTTTAGGAATACTGCTCTATGTGGGGACTGCTGTGCTAGCGTGTTACTTTCTTCGGGTGTCCTAGGTGGTGCTGCCCTGGGTATAGCCACCCGGGACCCGAGATGCCTCACTGTCCATCTTACTTAAAGAAGATGAATTCAAGTCTTTGGCGGTATTTATAAACGCTAATGCGGTAGTATGTTCTTTTCTGTGGCTGTTATTTTTGCCTCTGAAGTTTTTAAAAAAATTATGCATTATGCCTCTCTAAGGGCTAGTTTACATTTGCCAACTGTTTACTATATTCTGTGTGCATTTCTTTTTTTTAAAAATATCTTTGAAAGAGGAAACACAATAGAGGTATTTTGAGGTTGAATGCTGTCCATTTTTCTGATCTTACTTTGTTTTGATTTCAGGAGAAACTGGCTCTTCGACAGCAGCTGAATGAAGCAAAGCAGCAACTCCTGCAGCAGGCAGAGTACTGTACAGAAATGGGCGCAGCAGCCTGTACCATTTTGTGGGGTGTCTCCAGCAGTGAGGAAGTGGTCAAAGCCATTCTGGGAGGAGTAAGCACGCCCGCGGGCTGTCTGGACATTGTTGATTAGTGCTTATGTAACTTAGAGGACACAGTGCATCTATTAAGGTGCCTACAGACTAAATCCATTTCTTTTGTTCATCAGATAGTTTTGGAATACCATCTGTGTAGGGCCCACTGTAACTGGTCTCCGGGGGATATGTAAAATGAATGAAATAAGATCCCTTCTCTCCCAGAATCTGTATGGTGTTTGTGGAGATAGTTCCACTTCAGTATTATTACTTGACATTATATGCATTTAACAAAGTTTAAAGTGCTTTTGCGTATGTTATTCCAGGGGTAATATAATATTCAATTGCCTGAATGTTATATGTTATATGTTAATAGCATGTGCGTGCACACAGACATCAAAGAACTTCACAGAGGAAGAGAGATTTTAAATGAACCTTGATTAACTTGCAGAGGCAACAGTGGCAGGAAGTGAAGAGGGTCCCTCAGGAGGGGAGAAGTAGAGCAGTCAGAGACCTGGAGTGAGACATAGGGACAGTGTGTGGGTCATCTGACACAGGGTGGAGGGTCAGTGTGGTTGATGATTTGTCCAGTGGGTGCTAGGATGGGATTCCTTAAGGCTTCTTGAGTGAAAAAGTGATAGGACAGGAGGGGAATTTGGGCAGCTCAACCTGACAGTGAGGATGGAGGGAGGGTGGGGTTGTGGGTGTGGAGACTGGCCAGGAAGACTACGTGGAAGGCCGCCCCCCAATAGAATAGGGGGTGGGAGAGCTGTGTGGGTGAGGCAGGACTCGTGACAGGGTGGTCTCCATGGCGGAGAGGACAGAAGGAGCCCGGGAGGACTGTTATCTGACTCTGGGAGAATCGAGTGGTCCTGAATGGCAAACCATCCGTCAAGGGCGGATGGTTGGCGGGAGGCCAGTAGTATGTTACTCATCATTTGCAGAAATAAAAACAGTGGAGGGACTAAATGTATTTTAAAGTTTCTCGAGCTTTCTTAAGGTATAACTTACGTGTCATAAAATTCATTTTTTTGTAAGTGTACAACTTAGTGTTTTCTAGCTAATTTTTGGAGGTGTGTAATTATCCTTATAATCCAGTCTTAGGATATTTATATCACCCCATGCAGTTCCCTTGTGACGTGTAAATGCATTGGTTTTCAAACTATTCCTTAGAACCCTGCCCCCGCCAAGGAAGCGCTTTCAAGGTTCTGCGAACTTGGAAACTCTTTTTGCCGAGTAATGGAGACTGAAACTGTCAGATGGGCCTGTTGCTGTATTTTACATGTTGCGGTTTCAGTTAAGATTTTATTTGAAAAACAATTCCTGCCAAAGGTTTGAAAACCTCTGGTTTCATGCCTAGAATAGAGAACATATTTTTCTAGTATATTTCTAGTATATTTTTGGGTGAATTCAACCCAGTACTTCTATCATTGTATAAATTTGAACTGTTTCCCTCATGTATTTTACTATATCAGTCTTCAGGGTAATTTTTCTACATGCCCCAAACTTCTTCTTTTTTCTCATCTTTTCATTGGGAAGTTTTAATGAGGGAATAGATTTAAAAACATGGCTTCTGTAATTAAAACCAGAGTCTTTCCTCTGTGTCCTGCACTTTGAAAGTGTTTTCCTACTGGTATTTGTGAAAGGGTGTGACATTTCCATTTCTGAACTTTCAGGATAAAGCTTTGAAGTTTTTCAACATCACTGGTCAAACAATGGAGAGTTTTGTGAAGTCACTGGATGGGGATGTCAAGGAGCTGGATTCTGATGAAAATCAGTTTGTTTTTGCTTTGGCTGGAATCGTAACAAGTGAGTAATTCTCTTCAAACGTAGTGACTTTCAGAAGTGAGTTCCAGAGCAGTGATCACAGTCGGGGTGTGTGTGCATAAACACCTCTCAGGAACTTTTCAAATAGGCTCATGCCCTGGAGAATCTGACTCAGTAAATTGGGGGTAGGGACCAGGTGTGTGTTGTGGAACATCACTCCAGGTGATTCTGATAAGTGTCGGTGAGTAAGAACGAGTAGTCTTAGGGAGCACAGGAAGAGTTTGCATGTTCTGTTCAGTTCTCTACGTTGACAGAAGTCAAAACTGTAAGTTTAGCTACTTGTTATTTGGAATCATCATCATTTCCTAATGTCTAGCTAAAGTGAAAGCCTTAAGCAGAGCTTAAGTTAAACTCTTGCTGTTGTTTTGGTGTTGTAACTAAAGAATTCCAAAACGCTAAATTGTCTCTTTAATAAATTTTTCCCAAAGATTATAGTTAGATAGAATTCTATGGCAAAACTGCTATAAAGGATAAAGCCAGACGGCTATATAATGAATACTAATATCTTCATATAGTAGGAGGTGGTATATACTAGGGAGTATTAAGGCTTTTTGTTCTAAAGTCAATGACATAGTTAAATATAGAGCTATGACTTATTTTTTTACATTGCTTTTTCATCTCTGCTGTATGCTATGCTGTTCTCTGCTGTTAATGAGAGGGGAAATGTTACATTTCTTCATCTACTGAAATCCTCACGAAGTAGATCTCATGTAGACGATTTCTTCATAATCCCTTAGAAATTGGTGATATTCTTCTGGGGCAGACGTTGAGACCCGGATGGTGTGCAGGCCAGTCCTGATTGAGCCCGGCACTTTACCTGCTGGAGGACGGCAATAGGCACTTTCATCATAGCGCCTTCAGCTGGTGGAGGCTTGCACTGCTCCACCTTTTAATATTCCTTCAAGGTCTCTTTTTTAGCAGAAGGCATTTGCAGATTTGATGGTTAGATTTTCTGCTATTTGCAAGTGACCTTAGAGGTCTGTGATGTATGTGACTTTTCATTCTGCTGAGTTGTGAGTTTGAGCTGCTTGAATTGCCAGCCTGTTGCCCAGCAGACAAGCTCAACCTGGCTTTGTTTTTCCTTGCCTGGTCGTGGGCATGTCCACGTTCCCCTTACACGCTGGTGAATCGTACGGGATGATTACGCACTACGTTGGTGCTGCTCTCCAGAGGCGTTGGGGCCTTATGTGTGTCAGATACCAAGACTCTGTCCCGTGGGGAATAGGCAGTACAGCAGACACCTTGGTTAGCTGTCAGATAGATCCTCTGCCTTCTAAAACAACGATTCTTCTTCAAAGTTTACCTACAGTAAACTCACCCATTACAGTTTTTTTCTCACCTTTTTGCAGTCCTGTGAGTTTTGACAAATGCATGCAGTCATGTCACCACCACAGTGAAGACATGGAACAGTTCCGCTACCTCCGCCTCATCTCCCCATCTGCCCTACCCCTTCCTTTTGTAGCCAACCCCTCTGCCCACCAGCAGCCCCAGGCAGCCGCTCGTCTGGCAATTTGCTACACCTTTTAGCTGATTTTTCTGGCTGGCTTATCTGGCATCCAGCGCCTGCCCCAGGTGAGCAAGTGCTTGCCTCACAGCTCTCCTTGCAGCACCTGCCTTTTCTTATTTTTCATATCAGTTGGTCGACCTTCAGCCTCAACTCTGATGTGTTCGAGATAAGTTGTGATTTTTTGAATTATCTAACCTGCCCCTTTTAAAGAATGGAGGTGTAGCTCTTTTCAGTTTACTGTATCCTAAGCAAAAACTGGATGTCAAGGATTTGTTTAAACATTGAAATTATGAAATTTCTTACTCATCCATAGTCACTGTTCTTAATAATAGATTAAAATAGTATAAAGTGTCTGGATTTTCAGGCCCAGCTAGTCCACTTCCCAGGATGTAAATTGTCTGGACTTTATTTTCCTTATCTGCAAAGTGGAATAGTAATACCTGCTCTGACTACCTTACACATTGTTGTGAATGTTACTGAGCTATGGTGAAGTGGTAACACATTGTAAACCAAGGTCTTGTTTGACATGGGGGTGCGATTGTTTCCAACCACTCTTTTGTAAAAAAATAAATTTATTTATTTATTTCTGGCTGCATTGGGTCTTTGTTGTTGGGTCTTCATTGCTGCATGCAGGCTTTCTCTAGTTGTGGCGAGTGGGGTCTGCTCTGCGTTGTGGTGCGCGGGCTTCTCATTGTGGTGGCTTCTCTTGTTGCAGAGCTTGGGCTGTAGGCGCATGGGCTTCAGTAGTTGTGGCACGCAGGCTCAGTAGTTGTGGCGCACGGGCTTCAGTAGTTGTGGCACGCAGGCTCAGTAGTTGTGGCTCGCGGGCTTTAGAGCGCAGGCTCAGTAGTTGTGGCGCATGGGCTTAGTTGCTCCACGGCATGTGGGATCTTCCCAGACCAGGGCTCGAACCCGTGTCCCCTGCATTGGCAGGCAGATTCTTAGCCACTGTGCCACGAGGGAAGTCCCTCCAACAACTTTTATAAGTGGACAAATATAGAACTTAAAAGAAGATGGTAAATTATTATCACAGCCCTGTGAAGATTAACTTGCTTAGCTTGCAAGTGGAAAACTTATTTTTCGAACTACTTTTTGACTATTTGAAAGTCATAATTGCACTCCTTGCCTCTTAATTCTGGGTTTATTCATTCAAACGATGTTAGGTAACGATTACAGAATCAAAATTACCTTTTTTTTTTTTTTTTTTTTTCTTTTTTGCCACACTGCGTGGCTTGCAGGATCTTAGTTCCCCGACCAGGATGGAACCCAGACCCTGGCAGTGAAAGCACCGAGTCCTAACCACTGGACCGCCAGGGAACTCCCCCAAATTACTTCTTGATTGTTGATAATTTATGGCAGGACTGGATCCAGCTTATCTTTTGTGGACGTAACAGTCCCACAGAGTTGACAGCAGAGCACCCTGGGTCAGTGAGCAGCAGTGCTCCTGGCTCCTCCACCTCAGGGGAGCAGTGTGGTGGGTGGGTGGGATTGAGGCCCAGTGTCCAGTTCTGCTTCTGCCACTGACCGGCCCTGTGTTCTTGACTCTGTGACCCTCAGGTTCATCTTCTGAGGAAAGAGTCTTAGACCCCAGATGATGATTAAGGTCTGCCCCAGCCCTGGACTTGTGTGGCTGCTTTGAGAAAAGGGGGCCGTGAGCCTTGCCTCCTGGATCAGGTGACAGGCTCTGAGCGGCAGTGGGTCTTTGGTGTGTGCCATGTCATTGAGCTAATGTCCCTAGAGCAGTGCTTCTCAGCCTTGGCAGTAGAATTCTCTGTTATGGAGAGTGTTCTGTGCATTGTAGGAGTTCAGAAACATCCCTAGACTCTACCCGTTAGAGGCCAGAAGCAACCCCCAGGTGTGACAACTGAGAATGTCTCCAGATGTTGCCAATTGTCTCCTGGGGGCAAAATCATCCTCCCTTGCCACTTTGAGACTACTGCCCTAGAGCAACGCCTTAACCCGTCATGTACATAGACAGAAAGGTTTATGATACTCCTGGATATTAGAGGTAATTGTTGAGAGAGATTTTGAGATTGCTGAAGGCTGTTTTGGTTTCTCTGTCCCCTGGGCATACTTCTGACATGTTTGATTTAGTCTAGTCATATAACGGTCTTGCTAATTCAGGAGAATTTGGTATCTGTTATCTACAATATCCAGTTAATCACAGAAATTCTCTTAATCGTCTTTCAGTGGTTTGTCTTGGATAATTTGGGTTACTGTGTAATCTTTCCTTAGATAATGCCCTTCCTTCAGTTGACAGAGTGTGGCCTAGATAATGAGCTGTTGTTTTGTGGAATTGGAGTGTTTCTTTGGAAGCTCATGTCCCTTTTATCTAGCTCAGTGAGGAGATAAACACAGTCAGCCTTAGAGTTTTCCAGACTAATGGAATGTAAGAGGAGGTTATGTATGTGTTGGATCAGAAGGACCTCACAAAGAGCTCCATTGTATCCTTAAGATCTGGGATTAAGACTTGAGAGAAGTAGGATAGAACTTCAGTGAATCCCTGGGGACATAACTTTCAGGGTGAATTGTTGATTTTTCTAGGTGAAGGCAAGTAAATTGGCCAATTTTATAGAATGTGACACTAAAGAGACCTGAGCATTAATCTGTTCCTGTAAAGAAGTGGCTCCAGGCAGGACAGAGAAGAGGAATTGTTCACAGATTTTGGACAAATCCATATCCTCAACCATTAGAGTTTTTTTAAACAGGTAACATTAAGCGATTGTGGGGCTGGTACAAGGAATTACTAGTCCTTTTTCTATTAAGCTGGTCATTGGTGGCCTATGGCCTTCCGTGGCTTCAGCTCTAGAGAAGATGAGGTAAAGATGAGAAGAATCATCTGGAGTCTTTTGGCTTTTACCCCAATTGTTTAACTCTGTCCATAGAATCTTTTACTGATAGGGATTCTGGGACTATAGTTAATTTTTTGGTTATTTCTTGAATCATACATAGTATGGGCAAATAATATTTAGAGAGACTATAATTTGTGTATAGGAGAATTTTCTGGGACTTCTAAAAATTATCCTTCTGTAGTGCCTTTTCTTTATCTGTTCCATTTACAAAATAAACATCTGTCCATTAAACTTTGCAGGGGCTATGTCCCAGAGAAGGGAGGAGTATCTTTCTGATAATGGTCTCAGAGTCACAGTTACAAGTTGGGAGAAAAGAAAGATGCTGGGAGTCTTTCTTTCCTGAGGGTGCAGTTGCATGTTAAGGGAAAGAATGTGAACAAATTGAAAGAACAGGAATTATGCTTGTAGATGAGCCGTAGGAAAGTTGGGGGTTCTGCTTGGAGCTGTTTCCGTCATGGTGGGTCAACAGGTGATAACGTTTGGCTGGCAGTGGCACTCTGTCACCATAGGCCTTGCCCTTGAGTTTTCTGTGACTGGGCGTCCTAACAGTCAGAGTGTGCTCACTCCACGGTGGAAACTTACCCAGCCCGGTGAGGCAGGTTTGGCAGGTGAAAGCGCGAGGAGGTTGTAGGAGGTATGGGAACATTTCCCAGGAGTCATGTTGACACTGCAGACTGACAGCAGCAAGCAGGGAAGGACAGTAGACTCACCCCTTTCAGCTGGCCCTCAGGTTACAGGGTGTTTCTCTCTAGCCTGACTTCTCACCACAGAAGCCAGATCACTCAAGTGGGAGAGAAACTGGATTCTGGGAGCCACTTCCCAGTGGGACTGGGCATTCCCTCCAGCTCTAAGGGGGTTTCCATACATAGTGTACAGAGGCAGTTTCCAGATTGAGATTACCCATGGCCTTTGGCCCACTCCCCACCCTGACAGCCAAATAATTGACTTGATAAGAAAGTACCACAGCAAATGCAAAGAAACAAAAACCAAACAGTAAATCAGAGTCACAGTATTCATAGAGGAAACTTTCTTATGTTTCTTTCAAAAAATGTGATGTAGTGTTAGTGCTTCAGATGAGTGGTTTATAGAGAACAGGTCCAGAATGAGCAGTAGAGACTGAGTAATCCACTGAACATGACAATCATATCCCCACTGTTATTATTACTATATTTACTTTTTAACAGCTTTATTGAGATAAAAATATACCATACAATTTGCCAACTTAAAGTATATAATTTGATGGCTTTAGTACATTCATGTAATTGTGCATCCATCTCCACAATCAATTTTTAAACATTTTCATCACCCAAAGAGAAGCCCTGCTAACCTCAGCCATCATTCCCCAATCCTGCCATTCTTCTAGCTTTAGGCAGCCAATCTACTTTTTGTCTCTATAGATTTGCCTGTGCTGGACATTTCATATAATGGGACCATATAACATGGGGTCCTTTGTGACTGGCTTCTTTCATTTAGCATAGTGTTTACAAGGTGTCCATGTCATAACATGTACCAGTATTTCATTCCTTTCTATGGCTGAATAATATTCCATTGTTTGGCTATACCACATTTATCCACTCATCAATCAATGGACATTTGGGTTGTTTCTACTTTTGGTTATTATGAATAATGATGCTGTGAAAATTTGTGTAAAAGTTTTTGTGTAGATATATGTTTTCATTTCTCTTGGATATACAGCTAGGAGTGGAATTGCTGGGTCATATGATATGACTTTTAGCATTTGAGGAACTATCAGACCATTTTTTGACAGTGGCTGCACCATTTTACATTCTCACCAGCAATGCATGAGTTTTCTCCACATACTTGCCAACACTTTAAAATTATTTTTTTGGTTATAGCCATCCCTAGTGGGTACGAAGTAGTACTTTGTCATGGTTTTGATTTGCATATCCCTGATGGCTAATGACATTGAGCATCTTTTCATGTATTCATTGGCCATTTGTGTATCTTCTTTGGAAAAATGTCTATTCAAGTCCTTTGCCCATTTCAAAATTAAGTCATTTGAGGGACTTCCCTGGTGGTGCAGTGGGTAAGACTCCCTGCTCCCAATGCAGGGGGCCTGGGTTCAATTCCTGGTCAGGGAACTAGATCCCACATGCATGCTGCAACTAAGAGTTCTCATGCCACAACTAAGGAGCCCACATGCCGCAACTAAGGAGCTGGTGAGCCGCAACTAAGGAGCCCGCGAGCTGCAACTAAGACCCAGTGCAACCAAATAAAAAGAAAAAAAATTGTCTGATACAGCCACTGTGGAGAACAGTATGGAGGTTCCTTAAAAAACTAAAAATAGAACTACCATACGACCCAGCAATCCCACTACTGGGCATATACCCTGAGAAAACCATAATTCAAAAAGAGTCATGTACCAAGATGTTCATTGCAGCTCTATTTACAATAGCCACGACATGGAAGCAACCTAAGTGTCCATCAACAGATGAATGGATAAAGAAGATGTGGCACATATATACAATGGAATATTACTCAGCCATAAAAAGAAACGAAACTGAGTTATTTGTAGTGAGGTGGATGGACCTAGAGTCTGTCCATACAGAGTGAAGTAAGTCAGAAAGAGAAAAACAAATACCGTATGCTAACACATATATATGGAATCTAAGGGGGAAAAAAATGGTCATGAAGAACCTAGGGGCAGGACAGGAATAAAGACACAGACATAGAGAATGGACTTGAGGATATGGGGAGGGGGAAGGGTAAGCTGTGACAAAGTGAGAGAGTGGCATGGACATATACACTACCAAACATAAAATAGATAGCTAGTGGGAAGCAGTCACAGCACAGGGAGATCAGCTCAGTGCTTTGTGACCACCTAGAGGGGGGGGGGAGGGGGGGGGGGGGGGGGGGGGAGATGCAAGAGGGAAGAGATATGGGGACATATGTATATGTATAACTGATTCACTTTGTTATAAAGCAGAAACTAACACACCATTGTAAAGCAATTATACTCCAATAAAGATGTTAAAAAAATTGTCATTTGTCTTTTTATTATTGAGTTATAAGAGTTCTTTGTATATTCTAGATACCAGTCCCTTATCAGGCATATGATTTGCAAAACTTTTCTCATTCTGTAGTTGTCTTTTCACTTTCTTGATAGTGTCTTTTGAAGCAAAAAAGTTTTAATTTTTGATGATATCCAGTGTGTTTTTTCTTTACTTGCTGTGTTTTTGTTGTCATATCTAAGAAACCATTGTCTAATTCAAGGACATGAAGATTTACTCCTGTGTTTTCTTCCAAGAGTTTTATAATTTTAGCTCATACATTTAGGTCTTTGATCCATTTTGAGTTAATTTTTATGTATGGTGTGAGGTAGGGGTCCAGTTTTTATTTCTTTGCATGTGAGTATTCAGTTGTCCCAGCACCATTTGTTAAAAAGATTATTCTTTTATCCTTTCTGCATTCAGTTGTCCTGATCCCCTTCTTGAAAATCAGTTGATCATAAATTTGAGTGTTTATTTCTGGTCTCTCAATTCTACCATTGATCTGTATGACTGTCATTATGCCAGTACCTTATTATTATTTCTATTGTCGAAAATAAGACAGAATTATTACAACCTGAAGCAAAAATATCAGACATAATATGTCTCAACTCTTTATATTTTTTATCAGCATACATAATTCACACTAGTTTCATTTCTTAAATTATATAATTACTATGGTAACTTCTAGAAATATTTATAAACTTTAAAGAAAAATGAACCTAGAAAAAAAAAGTACATTTTAACAGAAAATTAAACCAGCAATCCTTTGTAGTCCTGTGGTTGACTCATAAGCATCCCAGACAGACTGACAAATACTGGAGCTATCTGAGCAGGAATTTAGTCACGTTTATTTTACTTCATAGTTTGCTTGGAATGTAGCATTGGCATTTGCTATTATAATACTGGATACATGATAGGGGACTTCATTTACCAGTAAATTTGTTGTGTTTTGTTGGGTGTTGTTGCCTGCTCTGATACAGTGTACTTTTTTTCTTCAGTGATGTATTAGTGATGTTCCTGTTATCTGTTGCTGGGTAACAAACTGCCCCCAAACTTTGTCTTTAAACAACAGTAGTCATTTATTTTGCTCGGGAACCTGCAACTTTCTCAGGGCTTGGCAGGGAGGATTTGCTGCTGCTCTGCTGTCTGGGGCCTCAGCTGGGGTGACTCAGATTGCTGAGGGATGGAACAGCTGGGGGCCCGTGGGACATCTTCCTATCCTAGTGTAGTCTCAGGCTTCTCCCACTGTGTGCTTTTTCTGTAGTCTGCATCACGGCAGCCTCAGGAGAGTCAGATTTCTTTCCTAGCGATCCAGGGCTCCTAGAGCAAGTGGCAAGAGACGGAGGTGGAAGCTGCCAGGCTCTTTCTGTCTTGCCTTGAAAGTCACGCAGCAGCTGCGCTGCTTTCTGCTGGTCACACTTGAGTCTTAGGGCAGGAACAACCCAAGGTCTGCAGACCAGAGCCGTGGTTTGCTGGGATGTCGTCTCTGGAAACTACTAAAGTATGTAGCTAGAATGTATGTTTTCCTGGGGGGTTCCTGTATGTAGTCTTAACATGAAGAATGTCTTCCCCAATAAACTACCTTAAAATGACTTTGAGTTTATGATGCCAAATGCTTCATTTCCCCCCAAGTATTTCTTTAGTAAAACTAGAGTGTTTCATATGGTAGAAAATAGAGTCACCAGGTTCAAATTCATTGAACACAGAAGGTTACATTTGTATCAGTTAAGGGTCCTGTCTTCAGTAAAGTTATAGCTGTCATGAAATTATATACCAAATAGCACCAATGCAAGGAAAGAGGCAAAAAGTGCTGGAAGGACAAGCAGAAATGGGAAAATAAAATCTGTTAGGTTTAGGAAACTTTAAGATATCTCTTTTTGATCCTCCTCAGCTCAGATAAACAAAAATAAATAGGAATGTCCAGGATCTGATTCCATAAAGTTGTTTTGGTAGCATAGATGAAATTTTATATTGTGCCATTAGGTTACCGTTAATCAAAGCAGAACAAATCAGTGATAAAATTCATCTTCCATTCTCGATAGTTATTAGCAAACTAAAAATAGAAAACACTTCCTTAAACTTGTAGAGGGTCTCTGCTGGAATCATCCAGTAGACAGCACACTTAAATGTGAATTGCTAGAAGCATTTCCACTGAAGTCAGGAGAACGAGGCTGCTGCTGCCCTGCTCGTCTCCACCCTGGCCGGCTCATTTGGGTTAGGAATTGTAGTCACTTTGAATCATGCTTTATTGTTAGACCTAGCTAAAGAAAAACCTTACCGACACATACGTAAATATTCTGGACCACTGACGTGTCCTCACAGGTATTTGGGAATGTGATGGAGCCAGCGTTATCTGCAGCGGTGTCCATGGGAGCCCGTGTAGTGACTTGGTCTGGTCCCCATGCTGTTTCTGTGGGGCCTCAAGCATGAAGAAACGTGATACTTGCTGACCCACAGCAGGATGTACGGTTTAGAAAAATTTCTTTTTGGAATCAGTTTTTGTATTCTCTCTTGACCTCATGATTTCAGTTTGGTATTCTGGTTTAGAGTCATTAGGATTTCACTCCCAGGGTTGAAAGAGGATTTTAGTGTCCTTGGTCCCAGATAAAGTAATCAGCCCCTGCCTTCTGTTTGGACCCTGACTGCCCATAGCTGTTTAATCCAGTATTCTGGAGCCTGGTGTCCACTTGCTGTGCTGTGGTCAGGCTGCAGACATATTTAGACCCAGTGCTCTGTTCCACTACCGAGGCATTTGCTAATCACAGCGGACGTCACTCACCGTTTTAGTAACTGCTGTGGTTGTCAGTTACCCTATCTGGGCTGTCAGCTCTGTGGATAACTATTCTGTGTGTTCATTAGGTCTGCTAGGAGAAAAACAGCAACACATCCTCTATCTTGGACAGACTTTTGACGCTTTGTTTCATCTTTATGTTGCAGATGTAGCTGCCATAGCAAGTGGTCGTGAATTCCTGGTTAACTCGAGTCGGGTGCTCTTGGACACCATACTGCAGCTTCTGGGAGACTTGAAGCCGGGACAGTGCACCAAACTCAAAGTGTACGGTGGATAATATTTAAAAGTTCATGTTTATTTACATAGTAATTAGAATTTGCTGATTGGGCCCCTTTTTCAAGCAAATGCACTTAATTTGGCTATAGTTCTAAAAAATAGAAGAAACAAATTTCCCGGAGAGTTAATAAATTCTAAATTAATAAATTTAATTAATAAATTAATTTAATAAATAAATTAATAAATAGAAGAAACAAATTTCCCGGATACACTCTCTATTCAGTACTATTTTAGGAAAATAATATAAACAAAAGGAATGTTCCCGCCTTAGGGCAATCACTGAGTCCCAAATGCTATCATGGGTGAACTTCAGGGTGAACTTAGAATAGGTGATGGTTTTGACAGCACCCCACTTCCAGGAGCCAGAATCCGGACTTATTTTCCACTGTTGTTTAACAAATTACCACAAACTTATTGGCTGAAACAACACCTACTTCAAGGTCTGTAGGTCAGAGGTCTGAGTGGGCTTGGTTGGGTTCCCTACAGTGTCTCAAGTGGCCCAAATCAGGGGTTGTCCAGGCAGGGCTCCTTTCCAGAGGCTCTGCACAAGAATCTCTTCCACGTGCATCCAGGTTCCTGGAAGAATCCAATTCCCTGTGTTGATAGGACTCTGGTCCCTGTTTCCTTGCTGGCTGTCAGGCGGGGCCACGTTTAGCTTCCAGGGCTGACTGAATTCCTTATCACGTAACCTCACCCCATCTTCAAGTCACAACAGCTCGCCGAACCTTTCTTACACTTCAGAACCTCTTGGATTTCCTCTTCTTTTACCCGCCAGAGACAACTCTCTGTTTTTGATGGGGTCACGGGTTTATATTTGGCATAACTGGATAAACTCCCTTTTGATTAACTCAGCGTCAGCTGATTAGTAACGTTAATTGCATCTGCAGAGTCTCACTGCCTTGACCAGGCAACTTAATGTGACCAGGGTGTTTTATGTCTCTCTCTGTGTGGGTCAGGGCCACCCTGGGTTTGGGGGCTGAGTGGTAAACTGTTGGTTTGGTGGTTCTTAAAATTCTGGTCTTCTTCCCAATCCACCTGCAGAGACATTTACTTGCTTACTTGACAGTCTTCCATCTGACCCCCGAGCACAGCCGTGTGCGGGCTGTCAGCCTCAGACCCCTCTTGGGATCCCTGTGCAAAGCGGCCTGAGGCAGGTCTTGCCGCTCCGTTCTCTGTGGCCACCTTCTGATATGCACACTGTTTACCCACTTTCTCCATCGCTGCTAACGTCCAGCCTTGAGTCCTCCGGAACTAGGACCCTTCTTGTACTACAAGCAAACTTCCTTTTCTTTTTGGCCTCTCCACCCCTTGATTGTAGTTTGCCTTTTTCTTGGGGATTTTGCTTTCCTTGCCACCTTCATGATCAAAGGCTGCTTATTTTCAGCAGCTTGGGTGCCTCAGACCCAGAGATGGGGATTTTTAAAAATAATTATTTAGAGCAGTTTTAGCTTCACAACAAAATTGAGAGGAAGATGCAAAGATTTCCCATATACCCCTCTCCCCCCGCCCCCCATGCGTAGCTTTCCCTGTTATCACCATCACTCACCAGAATGGTGCATTGTTTACCGAGGGTGAACCTACTTTGGCACGTCACAGTCACCCAAAGACCATAGTTTACCTGAGAGTTTACTCTTGGTGTTGTCCATTCAGTGGATTTGGACAGGTACATTGTGACACACATTGATTATTACAATAGCATACAGAGGGCCCTGGGTTTATCATCACGTGATCTCCGGCCTCTGAGGTGGTGGCCCCGCCGTGGTCCTTGGACACGTACTCTCTTGCTCAGCTCCCTCCTCCCACCACTCCCCGAGCCTCGCTCAGACGCCTGCTGCTCCCTGCTTCCCTTTCGTCCACGGCCTCCCCTCTGCCCAGCTAACCTGGGTCCCTCACCGCCACCTCCTGATGCTCTGACCCTGGACCAGCCATCCACCTTCTCCCTTCCTGGTTGCGGTGATGCTTGAGGAGAAGGTTTCAAACGTACAGAGTCATGCCGTTTCACCCTCGCCTGGTCCTGAGTCCCCCTGGAACCCTTCTCTGCATCCTTATCAGGGCCACTTTAATCTCCACAGTGGCTGGGTCAGACTCAGACTCTCTCTGTGACGCCAGCCACTGCGCTGTTCTTCGGTCCTCTGTGGGGCGGGCGCTGTTATCCCAGCAGGTGGCTTTCCTTCCTGCTCCCCAGGGAGAACCGAGGGCTGTGGGCCTGAGCTTTCTCATCTCACTGCCTCACTTGTTTACACCCTCTCACCCTCACTTTCTTCTCTCATGGGGCCTTTTGGGGTTTCCACCTTTAGTTTTGATTAGCTGTGCTTTTGATTAGTTGCCCTCTGGGATTTTGCTCTATTAGTTGTCATCTCTTGCTTCGGCATTTCCAAGTTCTCCCTCCCACTGGCTCCTTTTCAGCCGACTTTCTCCCAGTTGTGCTGTGATCACCTTCAGCAGCGCCCTAGGGTCCATATCAGAGCATTTGCCAGCTCTGCTAGGATTTGGGTGGCTTTGGATTTTCCACGACATGACACATTTTCCTGGAATGAAGGGCTGGCTTATGTTGCCCTGTTCCTTTTGCTTCCCTTGAAGTCCCTGTGGGCCCTTGGGGTTAGTGGCCCCTTATAACAGACTTGATTCTACCGAGGGGCCCCAGGGCCACCTCTTTGGTGACAAGTGGGACATTGTGACTTGGCCTCTGTGAGTTCTTTTAGGGTTATGTCTTCTCAGGCCATTTAATTTCTCGATAGCTCCAGTTTATCTGCCTTTTTTTTTGGAAGACCCTTTTTTTTTTTTTTTTAAATTTTTATTTATTTATTTTTATTTATTTATGGCTGTGTCGGGTCTTCGTTTCTGTGTGAGGGCTTTCTCTAGTTGCGGCAAGTGGGGGCCACTCTTCATCGCGGTGCGCGGGCCTCTCATTATCGCGGCCTCTCTTGTTGCGGAGCACGGGCTCCAGACGCGCAGGCTCAGTAGTTGTGGCTCACGGGCCCAGTTGCTCCGCGGCATGTGGGATCTTCCCAGACCAGGGCTCGAACCCGTGTCCCCTGCATTGGCAGGCAGATTCTCAACCACTGCGCCACCAGGGAAGCCCTGGAGGACCCTTTTTAAACTCTCCAAATCTAGAAACTTCCAACATCTGGTGGTGAGACACCAGCTGGCCCTGAAGGCCTCTCAAGGTGCTTTTTGCTGCCAGCAGGAGGGCTGGGTCGCTGCTTGCTGTGGTGGTGTGTCTTTTAAGCCTTGGCTTCCGTACCTCCAAGGGGTTGACCTTCTTGCTACACCAACCAGGTCTGTGTTCTCTGTTGATAATTTTTAACATTCACATCAGCCTCTCAGGTGTCTGCTCCATATGGCCACTTGATAGGACTGTGGGCAACCCCAGGCCGGCCCTAGACCAGGCTCTGTCTGCCAAGGCTGGGGAAGTCAGTGCTGCCTGGCAGGGGCTCTTGTCCACCTCTTCTCTGTGCATTTCTTCTTACTTAGCCAGCACTCGGGGCGTGAAGTGTCCAGAGATTCCCCGTCCTCACCAGCATCGGTCCTTCTCCTTCCACCTCCAACCATGGGGCGTCAGCCTGGCACACACAGCGTCTGGTACAGGCAGCTTCTGTGCTGTGTCTGGGGTTGCACGCTGACCTTGGGATTCCGAGGGCCACCAGGTGTCATGCTGGCCTTGAGCCTGGTACGATGGACCCTCAGAAACTCCTGGTTGTGGCTTGTTTCCCCACTGCTGTCATGTGACACTGGTGTTGCCGTTCCCCTTGACACTCGGTAAGAGCTGAACAAACACAATTTTTGTTTCTCATCGGAGATCTGGATTTCAGGAATTAGGATTACTTCCAGACTTTTAAATTCTCCCTGGTTTCTTTTGCACTTAACTTTCTCATTAACTTTGTCTCATTGCCCATCCTTCATTATGATTTTACCAGTCCTTATTGACACAGGCCTGGGACAGGTAACCCACTTCTGCATACTTACTCCAGGGAAAGTTCTACCCATAAACCCCAGGACACGTGTGCAGAAGCCTCATAGCAGCTGTGTTTGTTATAGCACACACTAGGAACTGACCTAAACCTCTGTCAGCTGGAGAATAGAGAAATAAATTGTGATCAGTAGGTTGGGACACATCAGTGAAAATACATTCGAGCTATACAAACCAACACGGACAGGCGTCTCACGGTGGTGGGGAAGGTCACTGCAGTAGGCGCTGCTGATACAAGCGGCGAGCAGGATCGTCAGGCTCTGTGCATCTGCCGGAAAGGTATGTGGAGATGCACGCCTCTCTCCCGCAGCAAACGAGGATGGTGGTTCCCACCCGCCTGACGTCCGAGTTCAGATGGAGTTCACGAAGGGGATTTGACTCTGGTGAGGAGGTTTCTTTCTTAACCAGGGAGGTGGGTGTCGTGTTGTTCTGCCTTTTTGTGTGTCTTCTCTGTTAAGTAGTGGATAAAAATTAACCTAAGGTACTTGATTAGGATTACGTTTGGTATAGGCCACAGATTTTTAAGCTCTGCCTTGACTGGGGAGGGGGCCCGAGTCTAAAACAAGCATGTTCACTAGTCGGTTACTGTATCCTCTTTAAAAATCGATGGGCCTCTAACTGCGAGTTGCTGTCCATCATTTGGTCTGAAGTGTCTGCCTGTGTTGCTCTGCCAATTGCTTCTTTCTCATGTAACATGTGCAGTCTTCTCTAAGAATTTTATTACTCTTTGTTCCTTAAAATTACTTGATGGTGCTAATTTGGCTACTTTAGATTTTAGTCAGTTTTGGATGACTGATTTGTGGGTTTTGTTTCAGGCCAGTAGACATCACAAGTCATGCCTTTTGGTTTATTTTTATTGTTGGTTTGTTTTGAAGTACTGGGTGTGTTTATTCTTTGTTGCTTCTAGGTTACAAGTTATAATTTCTTTTACAGTGAAGAATAAGGTAGCTCACTTGCATCACCTTTACTTTGAGTGCCTCAGCCTTGGACTTCAGACTGTCTGGAGGGCTTTCTGACTTCCCACCAGGAGAGCCAGCTCAGCTTCCAGGCGCAGGCCTCGTGTATCTAGGTGGAGAGAGGGCCTTGTCTATTCAAGGAGAGTTACTTTCGTAGCATTTTAAGTTTACTACTACCTTTATTTTAGCATTGCTTTCAGTCCTTTTGTTATCAGTGTCAGATGCCTCTAAAATTCTCAAGACTGCAGAGATGGGGAAATTGCTCTTTTGCAGCCCATTAATCCATTTATAATGTATCTTCTGCTTAGGTTCATGGTAGGAAGCAGAATTTACCTACTTTTTTTGTCATTGGAAGAAAAAAATGACTCCTAGTACTACAGTAGTTTGGGAAATGACATTTCCTTTTAATACTGAAGTAGCAGAAGAGTGAATTGAATGGGCGGTCTCTTTTGACCTGACAGTTGGAACTTTGATATATTATTTACAGAGTACTTTTGGTTGGAGTAGAAATGTTGGAATAGAAAGCATTTGCATAAGAAACAGGAAGTGGTTTAGGGTTTGTTGTTTGCTAAGTCGTGGTGTGACCTTGGAGGAGAGTCTGGTCTTCCGAAAAGATGTAGCCTGGCAGTAACATGAAGTCAGGTGGCACCATGGCCGTGGCAATTACTTTTGTTCCATTTTAGCTTCTTTTTTTTTTTTAATATTTATTTATTTTGGCTGTGCCGGGTTTTAGTTGTGGCACACGGGATCTTAGTTGCAGCATGTGGGATCTAGTTTCCCGACCAGGGATCAAACCCGGGCCCCCTGCATTGGGAGTGCAGAGTCTTACCCATTGGACCACCAGGGAAGTCCCTCATTTTAGCTTCTTAAGGTTGGCTGATTGTGACCAAATATGAAATTTTAGAGACATTTGTCAATTTGTGTTTTTGCCATCTCAAAGTTAAACAGCAGTCAATGAAGAATTTCAGCTAGACATATTATCTGGAGTTTGCCCCATATGTCAGTTATCACCCAGATATTAACTTTGCCTTTTAAGATCTAGAGAAGATTGGCTTATTTTCTTTTCATTCTCTAAAGCAGGGGTTGGCAAGCTTTCCTCTAAAGGGCCACATAGAATATTTTAGGCTCTGTGGACCAGGCGATCTCTGTTGCAGTGACTCACTCCTGCTGTTGTAGCCTGAAAGCAGCATAGGAAATACATTGAATTTTAAGGAATTCCAACTATCTGTGTTGGTGATCTGAACTTTTCTCTTCTTGAGATCCTGGATTAGAGATCTCAGAAAATTCTAGTTAATGTGTTGAATTTTCCTCATGAATATGACATTTGAACATCCCTTAATAACTCATTAAATGGTTACTAGTGCATAGATTTTGGATATGTGTAAAAATTGTCAGGAAAACTTGAAAACATTTGTAATTTTGGCTCATTTTGTGGCCTGTGGGGAGGTTGAAAATCGTAATTTGAGGCCTGGGCATTACTGTTCTCAAGGGTGCTAGTCTGGTGTTATCTTCTTGGACGGTAGCATTGCCTTGACTTTGAAAATGCCCATGGAAATAGGAGGAGAGACAGACTGTCTCCACACGCTGCCCTGCTGAGGCTCTCAGTCGCTGGGAGCTGGTTCGCTTTCCATATTGAACCCGAGCGCTTCTCATGTCCCAGGTACTGTACCAGCCTATGTGTCTGTAAAGACAAATCAGCTGTGGAGATTGCTTTCGACAAACAAAGCTTAGTGGGGAAACCAGCTATTTTAACAGAAAACTGTAATAAACAGTTTTCATGGCATGCATGTATGCGTGTACCATAATTTAATTGATCCCTTCTTAATGGACTGAATCGCTATTATTGATTTTCCTTTTGCCTCAGGCTCTAATATGTCTTGGCATGGTACTGTTACTGATCCCATCTTGATTTTAAATTTTGATATATTGCTTATTATGGAATTTTTGCAGTAGTTCTGATTTTAAAAATTTGCATTACAATATATTTTAAAAACCTTGGTTACTAAGCTTTTTTGGCACCCCTTACATTTGCAACCAAAGCAAGCGCCTTGCTCTCCTCACCCTGGCCGGCCCTGCTGGTTAAATGTTCGGTTGTGCACACACAGGACACTGCAGGAGATGGGCTGTGGGCTGTGGGCTCTGGTACCTTTTCCTGAAGAGAACTGGTGTTTGTCCTAACAGGCAGTTAGCTCTTCCTGACTCCTAAACCCTGGCTCCCCTGAGGTGGTCAGTGCCAAGTCTGTGCCTCGTTCCGTGGTTTCCTCTCACCCTCCACCGGGCTCCTTAGTGTCTGCCTCGTCCAGTGGCCAGGTCAGGGCCGGCCGCAGCCTGGGCAGATTCTGCATGCTCGCTAGTGCTCCCCTTGTCTGGTACCTGCCTTTCGGGGCTTCCTCCTCCCTAGCTTTGCTCCATTTGCTGCAATTTCTTTAGCTCTCTTTTTAAAAAGTTTATTTAATTTATTCTTTTTTGGCTGCGTTGGGTCTTCGTTGCTGCGCGCGGGCTTTCTCTAGTTGCGGTGAGCGGGGGCTACCCTTCTTTGCGGTGCGTGGGCTTCTCATTGCGGTGGCTTCTCTTGTTGCAGAGCATGGGCTGTAAGCGCCTGGGCTTCAGGAGTTGTGGCTTGTGGGCTCAGTAGTTGTGGCATGTAGGCTCAGTAGTTGTGGCTTGTGGGCTCTAGAGCGCAGGCTCAGTAGTTGTGGTGCACGGGCTTAGTTGCTCCGCGGCATGTGAGATCTTCCCGGACCAGGGCTCGAACCCGTGTCCCCTGCATTGGCAGGCGGATTCTTAACCACTGCACCACCAGGGAAGCCCTTCTTTAGCTCTCTTTTCTGTTTAGTATTTCTCCTTTCCCAGGTGTCAGTTACCCTTGAGTTTTACAGTTTGATTATTAAAGTTTTCATTCTTGTAAGTTCTACTAGGTTCTTTTTTGAGTTGCCTGGTTATTTATAATACTCAGTAGCTCATTGATGATGTTTTAAATTTCTTTTTTGAATTATTTATACCTATTAAACATAGCTGTTTTCTATTTGGTAATTGATACTTGTATCTGATAATTTTTTTTATGCTGACTCTGTCATTGGTTCTTTGTGCTGTTACTTTAAGGTCTTATTTTTCATGTGTTTTGTGATTTTTATTATGAACTTAAAATTGTTAGCACTGTATTTGTGAGAATTCTTTGAGGACCCAGTTGAGGGTCCTTTCCTTTAAGAGAATGTTTCTTGTGGCTGGGTGGCTGGAGAAGCTCCCATCCCAGGTCTACTTTCTTATTAAAATTATTGGCTTGTGGATTTTCAGGCCATACAAAAAGTATGCATTCATGCCAAGCTTGACAGTTCACTCTTTCCTGGCTTTCTGAAGGGGTCTGTGCTCTGAAGTCCTGTCTTGTGTTGGTCTGAGGCTTTTCTTTCTGTCCCTCTGCACAAAGGCACTAACGCTGACATTCTGTGTCTCTGGAATCTGTCATCTTTAGGGCTCACCTTTCTGAATTTGAGCTCTCACTAAGTTCCTGATTAGAGATGTTTTCCCTTCATTTCTTGCAAGGTCATTCATTTTTTTCAAGACTGCAAAATATTTGTGTAGCCTTTTCTATTACTGTACAGTATGAAGTTTTGGGGGTCTCTGTATTCAGCAGTATTATCAGAAACCAGTCCTATAGTTTTCCAGTTTTTAATAATATTCGACTCTGTATTACTAGTTGTGGTCAGTTCCCAAGACCACTTGTAAAACCCTATTTAACTCCAGGTCTGTAGGATTGTTGGTTGTTAGGGATGGTTGGATTGTGGTGCTCTTCATCCCTTTGCTGTGGATTAAACAGGATCGTATGGTCTGACCTGGCCACCCAGACATCATCGGTAGCATTCATTGAATGAAAGGTAGGATTTTAAACAGTGAATTGAACTTTTAGAGTATAGTATACTTATGAATGGAGGGTTATCTGTATATAAATGCAGGATTGGTACTAAAAGAGATTACTCAATAAATTTGGTTTTGAGGTTTCCTGTGCCCGTTTTGCATATGTGTCTCTTGATTATGTGAGCTTATAAGAGGTGGTGTTATGTGGCAGTATTGCTGAAGTTTCCCATTTTCAGGTAGCCTCACAGAGACAAATATTATTTCACATACTTCTGCTTACTATACCTGTCATCCAGATTGTGTTAGACTTGGACATCTGAAGTGTAAGGGCACCCCTAAATATGTTAAGGTCCTATGAACCAGGAGATATATTTAGGGTGATGCAGTGTGGAGGGGCCAGCGTGTCAACACCATTTTCTTTTACATTTCAGGTTAATGCTGATGTCCCTGTACAACGTGAGCATCAATTTGAAAGGCTTGAAGTACATTAGTGAGAGTCCAGGATTCATCCCTTTGTTGTGGTGGCTTCTGAGCGGTAAGGAGGGGCTTTACCTGTGCGTCTCCTTATACACCTGTTCCCCTGTGGCGGGAGGAGGTCGTAAAGTATTAGAGATGAGGGTTGGTCATCCCAAGGTGTTCTCATGCCTTCTGAAAAAAAGATTTCAAATTATAGAAAACTCACTGGTATGCTAAGTTATTTCTAGTTCTGTTTCTGAAGTATTGCTTTCAATTTAGTTATGATTCTGTGACACAAAGAAAAATTATCTAATAAAACAGCTAGTGGGCTTCCCTGGTGGCGCAGTGGTTGAGAGTCTGCCTGCCAGTGCAGGGGACACGGGTTCGAGCCCTGGTCTGGGAAGATCCCACATGCCACAGAGCGACTAGGCCCGTGAGCCACAACTACTGAGCCTGCGCGTCTGGAGCCTGTGCTCTGCAACAAGAGAGGCCGCGATAGTGAGAGGCCCGCGTGCCGCGATGAGGAGTGGCCCCCACTTGCCCCAACTGGAGAAAGCCCTTGCACAGAAACGAAGACCCAACACAGCCATAAATAGATAAATAAATAAATTAATTAATTTAAAAAAAAAGCTAGTAAGTGGCGTTAACCTGTCCCTTTCACTGTGAACGATACAGCACTATGTATGTTGTCTGTGGCTCTGAACATCAGGTATAGGGAAATCCCGTCGTTAACCAACGTGGGGAAAAAAGAAATCTGAGAGATTGCAGCTCTGAAGTTCCATCTGTCTATCTATCTATCCATCTGATGTGTTTTTTTGTTTTCTTTGGAATAAAAAGCTGTCTTTACTGTTTCTCCTGCTTTTCTCCCTAACCACCAATTTAACCTAAAATTTTGTCCCAATCTGTTCATCATACTTTTTTTAAAAATAAATTTGTTTATTTTTGGCTGCGTTGGGTCTTCATTGCTGCATGCGGGCTTTCTCTAGTTGTGGCGAGCAGGGGCTACTCTTCGTTGTGGTGCACGGGCTTCTTATTGTGGTGGCTTCTCTTGTTGCGGAGCACGGGCTCTAGGCGCGCGGGCTCAGTAGTTGTGGCTCACGGGTTCTAGAGCGTAGGCTCAGTAGTTGGGGCTCATGGGCTTAGTTGCTCCGCGGCATGTGGGATCTTCCCGGACCAGGGATCGAACCCGTGTCCCCTACATTGGCAGGCGGATTCTTAACCACTGTGCCACCAGGGAAATCCTGTTCATCATACTTTTTAATACCATGTCTTCAGTAGGAACATACTTCATTCAAGTGTGCAAAAAAATTACCTTTCCTTATTTTTTTGTAATTCAGATCAATCTCTATTTTTGAGCTTCAGTTCCATTTGGTAGTAAATGCTTATTTTTTGTAACAGGTTTTTTGAGGTATAATTGACATGCAATAAACTGCACACATTTAAGGCAAACGACTGATAAGTTTTGATGTAAGTTATACACCCGTAAAATCATCATCACAATCAAGATAATGAGCATACCTGTCACTCTCGAGAGGTACCTTGGGCTTCTTGGGTCCCTCCTTCCCGTCCCTCTGTTCCCCTCTTCCCAGAAAATCGCTTGCCTCCTTTCTGTATTACAGGTTAGTTTTCATTTTCTACAGGTTTATATAAATGGAACATGCACTGTGTATTCTTTTTTGCCTCTCTTCTTTCACTCAGCATAATTATTTTGAGATCTATCCATACTGTGTGTATTAATAGTTGATTCCTTTTTATTACTAAATAGTATTCTGTTATGTGGAGAGACTGCAATTGCTTTATGTATTCAGCTGTTGATGGACATTTGGGTTGTCTCCAGGTTTTGGGTCTTATAAATAAAGCTGCTGTGAACATTCTTGTATGTTTTTGCCTGGACACCGGCTTTCATTTCTCTTGGGTCAGCACCTGGGAGTGGACTGTCTGGCTCGCGTAGTAGGTGTTTTTGTTGCACTGCCAGGCTGTGCTGCAAAGTGGCGGCCCTGCTTTGCACCCCCAGCCCCCGCCCGGCAGAGAGTTACCGCCTCGCTTGTGCATATCCTCGTCAGTGTTCGGCATGGTCCTTCTTCTTAATTTTAGATATTCCGGGAGGGGTGTGATATACCTCACTCACTTTGGTCTTAATTTGCATTTATGTTATGACTAATGATGTTGAGCATTTTTTCCTGTGTTTATTTGCCCATCCATATATCTTCTATGATTAAATGTCTGTTCACATCTTTTTGCCCATTAAAAAAAATTGGGTTATTACTCAGCCATAAAAAGGAACAAAATTGGGTCATTTGTAGAGACGTGGATGAATCTAGAGACTGTCATATAAAGTGAAGTAAGTCAGAAGGAGAAAAACAGATATCGAATATTAACGCATATATGTGGAACCTAGAAAAATGGTACAGATAAACCGGTTTGCAGGGCAGAAATAGAGACACAAATGTAGAGAACAAACGTATGGACACCAAGGGGGGAAAGCGGCGGGGGTGGGGGTGGGGGTGGGATGAATTGGGCGATTGGGATTGACATGTATACACTGATGTGTATAAAATGGATGACTAATAAGAACCTGCTGTATAAAAAAAAATTGGGTTGTTTCAATTGAGTATTGAGGTTCTTTGTATATTCTGCCTACAAATCCTTTGTCAGATATGTAGTTTGCAAATAATTGCTCTCAGTTTGTTGCTTGTCTTTTCATTCTCTTAAGAGCATCTTTAAAGAACAGAAGTTCTTAATTTTTTTGGTGAGGTTTAATTTATTGTTCTTTTTCTTCTATGAATCATGCTTTTGGTATAGAAATTTTTGCCACACGGATTTTTAAAATGTGTTTTCTTCTATTAGTTTTATAGTTTTGCATTTTACATTTAGGTCTGTGATCCATTTTGAGTTAATATTTATATATGTTGAGTGGTATGACCCAAAGTTGTTTTTTGTTTTTTGTTTTTTTTTGCATAAAGCCACCTAGTTGATCTAACACCATTTGTTTGGAAGACTCTCCTTTCTCCACAGAATTGCCCTTGGACCTTTGTTGAAAATCAAATGACATTATATGAGAGGGTGTAGTTTTTGGACTCTATTCGTTTGTTCTGTGGATCCATTTTTGTAGCATTATGCCAATACCATACTTTATAATAAATCTTAAAGTCAGGTAGTGTAAATCCTCCAACTTTGTTCCTATTTTTCATAGTTGTTTTGACTCTAAGTCCTTTGCATTTCCATACGAATTTGAGGATCAGCTTGTCACTTTCTAACAACAACAAAAAATCCTGTTGGGATTTTTATTAGGATTGTGTTGAATCAACAGTTCATCTTGGGGAGAATTGACATTTTAGCAATACTGAGTCTTCCAGTCAATGAAATAGTATATGTATGTCCATTTATTTAGATATTGTTGGGAGAGCAGAGGAACTGATCTCCTTTGTTTCTGGTTATCTTTTCAAGGCTGCTTATGTAGTAAATACCCATGAAGGTAGAGATACTGTCTCTCTCCAGAACAAAGGGTGGGTTTGTTTACACTCATGCAATAGGGATAATGCTTCCCTCTGGGGAAAAGGTCTGGCAGGATTACTCCCATTATGAACGATTTGGGTTCCCTGAGCTTGGGGTTTCTCTTCTGTAATGCAACCCATGGCATATGCCTGGCCCTGTGGAATTGGGTCTCATTGAACTGTGCTGACCCTCTGGATATGGCTGTTGCCGTGGAGGAATACTGTTCTTTACCTTGGACACAGGGGTCTTGTCTCTCCTGCCAGCATCCGTGAGACTCTCACATGCTGGCTTATTAACTTGCAAGTAGGGTAAAACCCCAGATCTTCCGAAGCTGTAAGGAGGTGGCCGAGAGGGCTGTGTTTGTATTTTAGGAGGCCTCCTACCCACTAGGGTTGGATATTTGACCAGACAGCTTTATTCTCTTGAGAATGTGAGCCAAGGAACCCATGGAATCAGAGGTGGGTCTCGGGCTAGAGGTGGGTAGCTATCCCGGCTGGTCGCTGTGGGCCACGTGCAAGCAGATGGTGTCAGTCGGCGGGGGTGGGGGTGGGGAGAGGGTGAGGATAATTAAATAAGGGTCCCTAACACTCCTGGAGTGCCAGGCAATGTGTATTTACAGATTTACTTCCCTAAATACCCTTATAAGGCAAATATTACAATTTATGTTTTATATATGAGGAAACTGGAGCACGTAGGGGTGAAGTGACTTCCTCGAGGTCATACAGCTTCTGGGTGGAAGTCTGGGCAGTTGGGTTCCAGGTCCCTTCTCCCAGCCACTCTGTGGACCTCCGCTCCGCAGGAAGTGCCTCTGAGATGGATGCTTAGTTCCCGGTGACCTCTCTCCTTTCCTTGTGTCCTGGTGTGGCGTGGCTCAGACTTAGAGATAGATGTCCTGAAACCTCCGCCCCTCTCTGCTAGCTCGCAGCCAGCGATCCTCCAGCACCTTTTGCCATTTGTTTACTTCTGCGTAAAAAGCGGGCCTTAGGCTGAATGTTCTCTAGGGCCTTTTCTAGCTCTGGTGCTCCAGAAATGTTCCAGGGCCGAGTGGCAGTCCTTACAGTTTCATTTTAATTTAGGCAGCTCTCTAGGTTGCCAGCAACCCAAGAGTATCGGTTCCTGACCCTCACCAGGGATGGCGCGCTTTGACCAGGGTGGATTGTTCCTGCTTGAACTTTGGGTTCTGTACGGTAGGGGCTGGGGTGAAGTTGCCTTAATGCCACTTTTTGCCCCGGGGCCACCAGGCTTTCTTGCTTATGAAGACAGTTACTGGGTCTTTTGACAGTGTGCACAGCCCAAAGCCTAATAAATCTTTTGAAAGGTCATCTTACTTGATGTTATTTGCTATCACAGTCAAATAAAGACAAGGTCTATCAAGCCCAGCATGTTTGTCCCCTGATTTATCTATGGAATTAATTTAACTTAAAAATTGAAATTTGTTATAGAATTTGGTGTGTCTTTTAGCAAGGTGAATATATATTTTATTATAGAATAGGAAAATAGAAACAAAAATAGTTCTCTGAAAAAAGTATGTGCATCTTGGTGCCTGGCGGTGGTGGTGTGATTGTTTTCATAATTCTAGACTATCATAACTGCTTAGGACTAAGAGAATTTTAAAACTGGCTTATTCTTCTTTGCTTTTAGGTAGATCTGCTTTATGAAAATATACTAGAAAATAAGAATCTCTCTTAACTTTTAAAAGATTTAGGAAAAAAGATTCCATTACTTCTTTCAGTAATTGGTTCCTATATTTGTCAGTTTTCATGTTAGGAAATTTGATATGTTTTAAAGAACATGGACTTTGGATTCATTAGACCCAGATTGAAATTACAGCTTGTCTACTTGGGAACTTACCTTTTAGGATCCCTCTTTTCTGCTCTGCAAAATGGGGATTTCTACCTCAAGGGTCTTCGTGTATATTAAAATGCAGTAGTGCCTGGGCCAATACCTAACATAGTAGGTGTTAAAGAGGTGTTAGTTTCGCTTTTTATTTATAATCTAAATCTTTTAGGCCACTATGAAAGCTCATTTCCTTTTAATTCCTTTGACCTAAAGGTGGCAGGTTGCTTTCAAGTATCCGGACTTCTTTGATCCAGAGTACAGGACCAGTTGCTGTTAATCATCCCTGACTAAATAATCTCATTTCCTTTAACCTTTGCTGGGTTTCATGTTCCTTCCCTTTATTCAACTGTGTGGCTGGCTTTTTCCCAGGCTTTCTCCAAATTCTTCACATTCCTCTTAAGCCAAAGAACTGGCATGGAACTCTAGCAAATAGCTGATGAGGACAGAGCGTTTTGGGAGGACGGCCATATGTTATGTAACCGTTAATGCAAACTGGTGTTAAGATCACACCTGTAACTTTTAATGCTGCATTTCCTACTCATATTTACAATGTTGAACAGACATATAGGCATTTGCTTCCCATCTTACATTTATTTGGTTTATCTAAGTAATATGAAACATTGATAGTTCTACCCAATTTGTATTAATATCTTTAGCCCAGACCTCTCTCCTGAACTCCAGACTCATATATCTGACTATCTACTTGACATCTCCACATGGACATCTAATAGACATTCAGACTCAGTGTGTTCAGACTAAATTCCTAATCTTCCTCCATTTAACTCTACCCACGGCCTTCCCCGTCTTAGTTGATGGCAACTCTATTTTCCCAGTTTCTCAGGCCTGTAAAGACCTTGGAGTGATTCTTGTCTCCTTCTTCTCTGACACCCACGTGCAGTCTGTAAGGAAATTCTGATGGCCCTGCTTTCAAAATGCATCCATAACCTGACCACAGTCTACCGCTACCACCAGGTTTTGAGCCTCCCTCATCTTCTGTTTAAAAACTTCAAGTCACCTCCTGCAGATCTCCCGTCAGTCCATCCTTGTAGACCAGGAATTGGGAGGCAGGGCTATGACGGCATAGGTCCTGGACAAGTCTCCTTACTGAAAACAGTCAAAATGTCTGGTGAGATATAAAAAACACTTTAAAAGTCCTCCTCTGAGCTAGAAAAATAGTGATTATACCCAGAGCACAAAAGCCAAGTGAAAGTGAGATGCCAGAGAGGTTAACAGAGACCTGAGCTAACTCCTGTTCTGAAGGCATTTGTCAAGATGACCTTTAGTTTCCGTGTCCTAACAGGGTGTGAGGACAGGAAACAAAGCTCAGTTACCACCCTAAATGAGTAGCCGGGTAGGGGACTCCCAACGGTACTTAACCAGCATTGTCAGGGTAGACTGAAGGTACTCTTCCGGCCCTTGGAGACTACAGGAAGGTGGCCTGTTTGACCTTAGGGACTGAACACAGTGGGGGAAAATCTCTTCTGAGAATAACCATAGGTTGTAGTGGAGGAAAAATGTCCTCTGAGAATTAATCACTGTAGACTGGTTTTCACGCAGCTTCGAAGCCTGAATTCAAACCACCCAGGCGGTCCTCGTTTAGAGAACAATGCACATCCTTTCTGGAGGATTCTTTGACTCCAACCAGTTCATACAGATAAGGTTCCAAGAGTCAGAGCTCACATATTAAAAATTACAAAAAGCATGGGAAGTATCATTAGTGAAATAACATGACATAGACCCTAAAGAAGATTTCAGATCTATGAGTTATCAAATCAATATAAAATAAGTATGTTTACTGTGTTTAAAGAAATAAAAGAAGGGATTAATATATGAGTAAAGAGTGAGAGATTGTGAAAGTGACTGGGCAGATCTGAAAAAGGGTCAAATAATATTTCTGGAAGTGAACAATATAATGATTGCAATTATAAATTTATTAGACAGCTTTAACAGCAGATTAGACATAGTTGAAGAGATAATTAGATTGATGCAGACAGTTCTGAAGAAATTATCCAGAGTGAAGCACAGAGAGGCAGAGATGGAAAATTGGAGTGGGCAAGAGACACAGAGGAGAGACTGAGCACACGCATCAGCGTTCTGGGAAGGGAGGGGAGAGTGGGTGAGACAGAAGCAGCGTTCGAGGAGGTAATGACTGAGAAGCTCCCCCCCCCACCTTGTTTACACTGAATCTGAGAAGTCCACCTGACTGTAAGCAGGATGAAGGGCAAGGAATCTGCACCAAGACACATTGTAATGAAAACCAGAACATTACAGAGAGGAGATCTGAGAAGCAGGCAGACAGAAAAGATGTATACCTTCAAAGGATAGACACGTAGACTGACAGTTGACCCCTTCCCAGCAACAGTGCAGTATCTTAGCACGGAGAGAAAATAACTGTGAACACGAATTTGTATGCTTCTTCCCCCCCGCCAACAAATAGCTTTCAGAGCAAGGGTGAAATAAAGACATTTCAGACAAACAAGAACTGAGAGAGTCTGTCACCAATAGACTTTCCCAGTAGGAGCTTCTAAAGGGTGTATATATATATATATATATATATATATATATATACACTTCAGGAGGAGCTTGATCTCAGATGGAAAGTGTGAGATGCAAGTGAGAACAATGATCAGAGACGGTAGCATATGTATCAATAAGTCAAAATAAACACTGACGAACAGAAAACCCAAACAGTAGAATACCAAGAGCAGAGTAATAGCATGTGCACTGGGAGGAGGATAGGCAGAGCGGCGGCATTGGGAGGTCCAGCCCTGTTCAAAACTGAGAGCCGAGATAGTGGCTAATTTCAGACCTTGATAGTATGCAGGTGAAAATTTCTAGGAGCACGTGGAGATAATAGAAGTAGACCATATGCCTATAACGTTAATACAGGATAAAATGCAATGTGAAAAATAATTCAAAAGATGGCAAGAAAGAGAGCAAAAATGAAAAAATAAGATGGAAGCAATAAATCCAAAAATATGTACAGTTACAACTATAAATGGACCAAATGACCCAGTTAAGAGATAGTAATGTCAGACTGGATTTAAAGTAATCATCCAGTTATATGTTGTTTATAAGAGATTCACTTAAAACGTAAGAATACAGAAAGGTTGAGAATAAAAGGAAAACATACTAGGCAGATTCTCATCACCAGATTCTGTATCACCAGGATATAACATTTTGAACTTATATAAACACTTCCTAATATAGTCTCAAAAATGAAACAACTAAAAACAGTATAAGAAGGAATTCATAAATCCCCCATGATCAGGGACATTTTAACCCACTTCACTCAATACTTGATAACTAAAAAAGAACAAACACTCAATAAGGATATGAATGGTTTGAAAAACACAATTAACCAATCTGCCCCACTGGATGCGTAGAAGACTCTAACTGTACACTTGTCTCAGTTACACATGGAAAAGTTATGAAAGTGATCATTTTCTGGGGTTTGAAGCAAGTCTCACATTTCAGATGATAAGAATCGTATAGGATATCTTCTTCGACCACAATACGGTGAAGGGGGAAATTAATAACAAAGAGAATTAGTAAAATCCTGCATGTAGAAATTAAGTAACCCATGAGTAAAAGAAGAACTCATAATAGAAATCAGATATTTTGAACTGCATAATGAAAATATTACATATCAAAAATGGTGAAATGCATTTAAATCAGTATTTAGTAGAAAGTTTATCAATTTAAAGAAGAAAGCAGAAAATGAATGAGCTGAACATCTACATAAGAACTTAAGAAATGGAAATAACTCTGGGCAGGCTCAACAGCAGATTTGAGCTGGTAGGAAGAATCAGCAAACTTAACGCTAGGTAGAGATTATCTGGTCTGAACAACAGAAACAAAAAAGAATGACGGAAAATGAACAAAGCTCAGAGACCTCTGGGACATCATCAAGCATGCCAACATAAGCACAGTATGAGCCCCTGAAGGAAATACTTGAGAGAAAGGGGCAGAAAAAATATTTGAAAAGAGAACATCTGAAAACATCCCAACTTTGATGAAAAACAATCCATACATCCAAGAAGATATGTGAACTTCAAGTAGGATAAACACAAAGATCTACATGTAGACATGTCACAGTCACACTGTTAAAACTTAGGACCAAGAGAACATTTCGGAATCAGTGAAACACAGACAAGGAAACCACAGATTGACAGCTCACTGCTCTTCAGAAACAGTGGTTCTAAAGCGGAGGGATGATGTGTCCAAAGTTCTGAAAGAAAAGACCGCCTACCAAGAATTCTGTGTCCAGCTAAACTAGTCTTCAAAATGAAGGCAAAATACATTCCTGGATAAGCAAAGACTGAGAGATTTTATTGCTAGCAGACTTTCTTTACAAGAAAGGAAGTTCTTAAGCCTAGGAGAAAATGACCCCAATGCATAACTCCAATCCAGGGATATTGGTGGAGGCCACCTTGCCATGGGCTCAGTATGATTCATGGGTAAGGCTGGTGTTTCAGAGGCGCTCTCTGTTGAAACTGTTGTTTTAAAAGACTTCTAGTAAGAGTGAAAGATTTTATCCCATCCCTGGGTACATATCCAAAAAGAATTGAAAAAAGGATCTTGAAGAGATATTTGCATACCCATGTTTACTGCAGCATTATTCACAATAGCCAAGATAAGGAAGCAACCTAAATGTCCATCGACAGATGAATGGATAAAGAAACTGTGGTCTGTACGTACAGTGGAGTATTTTTCAGCCTTAAAAAGGAAGGACAGTTTGACACCTGCCACAACGTGGTTGAACCTTGAGGACATCGAGGTAGCTGAGTGAAATAAGCCAGTCACCAAAAGACAAATACTGCACCATCCCCCTTATATGAGGCATCCAAAGTCATCAAACCCAGCGACTTTGAGCACCGCCTCATTCGGTCCACCCTTGCTGTTCTGCTGTCTCTGCAGGCTCAGCTCGGGTCATGCCTCTTAGGAGCTTTCTGCTGCTGCTCTAGCCCACGTCAAGTCCTGTCTCCTTTGGTTTCCCATTTTACTTAGAGACATATTAATTTAACATTTTCTTGGTATCTTGTTTCATAAATATCAGTCATATCCAACTAGACCGTACGTTTCCTTTTGTTTGGAACCAGATCTTAGGTTTCCACGCAGTTCCTGTTGTCGAAAGCCTGCCTGAAAGCCTGCCTCTGCCCTTGCCCTTGCCCGTGGTCTGCATTCCACCCGCTGCAGGAGCCGCCCTGCGCTGCTCCGCGTCTGTTAGGAGACGGTGTCCGGTTTCCCTCAGGCCATTCATGCATCCTCTAGCTTTCCCCGTGGGCTCCTGCCTCTGTTCTGGATTTGCTTTCCAGTTCTTCACTGAACTCAGCCCTGACTGGGTCTCTGAGGCTCTTCTGCATCCCCACCACTTTGCCCAAGCGTCTGGGTCTTTTTGTCACGACCTGCAAGAAGTTAGTGGCCACCTCTGGCCCAACATTGCCTGGACGCTCCTCCTGTTCTGTACACTCCTCAGGTTGGTCACCAGCCTAGGCAGAGGTGGGGTCCCCAGGTTCACTGTTGGTGGCGTGGTTGGACCCCGGGCTTGACTCAGTTTCTGTGGGGCTGTTGCTTAGGTCTGCTTGGCATGCTCCTGCCTTCTGCCCTGACCACTGGTCAGCGTGGGGCCTGGTGGTGCCATGGCGACGATCTCAGCGAAGGGCACGTGGCCTGAGCCAGACCAGAGTCGTCCTCCGGGAGTGTTCTGGCTGGAGCTGCTGAAGAGGAGTATTTTTCCCAGTCTGGGCCATAGAACCATTGGGTGTGATCCAGAGCTGCCTGTGGCTGTGTGGCTGGCCACCTGGGGGAAGTGGATCTGTGCTGTCGGTCACTGAAGCCAGGTCAGAGTGCTGACACAGGGACGCAAAGAGGGAGCCTCCAGTTTGCAGTTGCCTTCACCCTGCCCTTCCCAAAGCTTGGTTGTTTAGCTTTTTCTCAAATTTTGAGTTACTCCAGCAGCTTCTGTGAATAGCTCCTCTCGTTTTTCTAAAGTTAGTTTAAGCATCATTTTCCTTTCAGTTAGTTTAAGCATCATCATTTCCTTTCATCATTTTCCTTTCATCATTTTCCTTTCCTTTTCCTTTCAGTACCTCCGTCCTCTAACTCACACCTCCCTACCCCACTGTGGTGTCACTTTCTCTTTTCCCGTGGCACCAGTCACCTTTTGACATACTGTGTAATTCCCCTGGTTGGTCTGCTTGTTGTTTATTGTCTCTCTTCCACACGGGAATGAAAGCTCCAAGAGGGCAGGGATCTCGTTTGGCTCACAGGTGATCCCAAGCACCTGTAACATGTAGGAGGTGCTCAAAAACACATCTCCAATGAATGAATGAAACACTTCAGTTTGTGTGCAGCTGTCCATCATCTCACACAGAGATGCAACGCTCTTATTTGGACTTTGGTTATATCACAGAGAATATTTGGCATTTGGTTATATATATTTGGGTCATATGCACAGAGAAAGGCTGAGAGGTTTGCATGCTGGTGAAAGTTTAGTTACGTATCTTCAGCATTTCTATTAGCCCAAATAGGTGGCCTTGCAAGGGTTATGATTCTAGTAAGCTACATCTTTATTACGTGAACAATGATGGTAACCATGTGATCAAAAAGCAAAACATTTAAGATGGTTATTTACAAAGATTTTCAATATAACTTTTATTATGTTGGTTAGATATTTCTCCTAATACTTTGCATTAGCCCAGTGTTCAGATTGTCAGTGCAACAGGTGTGGTATTTGTCTTTAAAAAAAAAAAAAAAACATGGAAAACTCTCAAATATTATTGACTTGACACTTGGCCTTCAGGTCCAGTAGGACAAAGAAGTCAACCTCCCCACAGGATATTGTGGGGCCTGTTCTCTTTGATTAATCAAACCTTATGTAACAATTTTAACCAGAAACACAGTCTAAATGTTTGATTTTTAGGTGTTGATAGAATTGAGTGGTCAGATGACTACTTCGTATCTTGAAGGATGTCAGAAAACATTTGGCTTACATATGTCAAATCCAACAAGCTGAGAACAATCGAAAATTTACTCTAGTCTGATAGAGGTATAATTAATTCATGGTCACAATTTAGAAAGGAGAGGTAGTTTATATGGAAAGATGAGTTTGGTGTGGGACATGCTCCGTTCGGGGTAACAGTAAAAAAAAGAAAATATCCGAAGGGAACTATCCAACAGGTCACTGGAGATGAGAAGCTTGGAGTTCATGTGATAGGCCAGAGGCATGGGTTTGGGAGTCATTATTAGAGAAGTAACAGAACAGAGGACTGGGAGTGTGGAGACTGTCATGCAGCAGAGCTGGCTCTCCCAGGGCCATGGGGAGAGGCCTGAGCCCCGAGGAGGGGTCTCCGGGAGCCTGGAGTGAGGAGAGGCAGGCCGAGGGCAGAGGTGGGCCTAGCCCCTCTCTGGCAGTTTCCTGGTTTGTGGTTCTGCACGAGTCCTTTAGATTATATGACAATCAGGCTTGTCATCTACAGAGTAGAACTGCAAATGTGTCTCTGCTTTCCTCAAAGGGAGGCCATGAGAATTTAGTGTAACAGTAAATGGAAATGGTTTATAAATTTAAAAAAAGGAGAAAATAGTCATTTGTGAAGAAAGGAGTCTAATAGTGTCAGATATATGTTGAAGATCAAGAAAACAGGAATGGAGAAAAGGCTTTGGTGATCTTTGAAAAGATTTTCTGTAGAGTACAGAATTAAGGACAAAGGAGATTGAAGGAGGGGATGGGGAAAGGAGAGCAGTAGTGAGGGTAATGCTGCTTGGGCGGGAGTTTGTTAGTGAGAAAGGGGGGCTTCGTGTGTTGGTATTAAGGGTGTTAAGGGTAATCAGGTCCTAATTTTCAGGTTTTGAATTTCAAATAGAAAGGAAATAATTAAAAATAAGAATTAGGGACTTCCCTGGCGGGCCAGTGGTTAAGACTCTGCGCTTCCACTGCAGGGGGCGCGGGTTCCATCCCTGGTCAGGGAACTAAGAATCCTGCATGACGAGTGCTTGGCCAAAAAACAACAACAACAAAAAACAACAAAAACCCCCAAGAATTAATATATCTTACTTTACAACACACTGTGACCATAACATTTTCTTGGGCAAGGAGTTATTTTCTCTTGCAGTTCATCTTTAAATGGTGAGTTCTTTTCTGGCATAAAAGTAGGTTACTAAAATGTGATACTTACTTCATTTTTGGTGGTTTGTTTTCATATAGTCTGCTAATATTAGAATAGTTTTTATAATCGTTCTTTCTATATGAATTCTGCATTATTCTTTAAGAAAAGACATCATTAAGTATTTTTCACTAATTCACTGATGGAAGATCCAATGCTTAGGATTATTGTTCTTCATAAGATTATTCAACCTCAGCTAATGAAATTTCCCATATGATTTGTAAATGTTCCAGCGGTGAACACACTCTACTGATAACACGAGTTACGTAACATCTTGGAAGCCAGTTTATTCAGGAATCAAAAGAAAGCCTTTAGAAGATGAAAATTGGGAAGTTAGTGTTTATTATATATTTGCTGGGCTATATTTTGTGGACACAAATGTAACATTTTAAGTGCTAAAATTATAGAGAAAAACTTGCATGTCCCAAGGTCATATGGCTCCAGGAGAGAGCCTGGCTAGAACTTGAAGGTACACGACCAGAGCATCTTCTAATCTTGCCTGCATTACCCTCCCAGCCAGAATGTCCACCAGGCCACAGAGGCTTCTGCAGAGCAGGGGCAATGCCAGGGCACCAGGAGGCCACCGTGACTTCAGCTCAGGAACAGCACAGAAGGCAGGGACCCGTCCCCCCATTTAGCATGGGAAGGTGCCCGTTAGAGCTCTGCTTACGTTACGTGCAAGGCACAGGGTTCTTGAGTCATCTCTTACAGTTGGATCAGATCATAGCACTCAAAGATTATTGCCCCTGTTTTACAAGATGTGAAACTGTGCACTACGCAGTGCTGAGAGTGATGCAGTTCCTGAGCCTGTAGCACTTGGGGTTGGAGCCACTTTGCCTTTCTGCCATGATTTCTCTGGTTGTGTCTGTATATTCTGGACACTGTGCATGACTTATCCAGCACCCCATGTCGTGTCGCTCGTATCTGTTACTCAGGGCTTCACTCTCCCTTTCATGGACCGTATGACCCCGGGAAAGAGATTCTAAACTCCAGTAGGGGCTTTTGTGGGAAAAAAAGGAGAACATACACACGCACAAACCTACCTGTGCCCTAATATTCAAGCTTGGGTCCCCATCCATAGAGGTTGTAATTTAACTGATTGGGAGTGGGACCCAGATGTCGAGGTTTTCACACCTTCTCGGTGACTCTGATGCGAAAGACAGGGTTGAGGGTTAGTGGTCTGAGGCAGTCATGGCAGTGCTGTCATCGTGCCAGTGACTGGCTTAGGGTTCAGGGCTTACTCCACTCAGTGCGGGGCCTCCTTCTGCCCACGGTCACTGGCCCGGAAGTGGATGCCTGAGCTAAGTTAGGCCCGTCCAGACCCCAAGGAGGGTGGAGAGGCTCTTCCCTCACCGGACGTGAACAGGGAAGCACGTAGCCCGGCATGCTGCTTGCGCCTCCCTGTGACTGAGTGCGCCAGCCTTACAGTGACGCTGTGTAGCGTGGAGTGGGGGGAAGGCGGACCCAGGTCTTCGATGGCATGATTGAGCCAGTGAACCCAGCTCTATAATGGACTCGATATGACATCATCAGTGTTATTAGTGCTTAAGCCAGTTTGAGTTGTAGTTTTGTATTTTTTGCTAAGTATTCTGACTCACTGTTTCTGTAGTAAAATTCAGTAGAATTTCCTAAATCAGTTCCAAGTTTCTCGATACGCAGAATGAAGGGATACAAAGAAGGTGTGATAGTCGGAGGTAACATCTGCATTGCCTTGAAAGTGTACCCTGCCAGCATCAACGTACCTGCTTTGCTCTTCTTGACAAAATGTGAAGATTTAGCAGAGTTCTTTGCGTGTGGTTCAGAAGTGCCGGTCGTAGGTTAGGGGTGCAAATCCTACTTGTTAGTTGTTGATCTTGAGCAAATTCGTTGACCAGCCTCTGCTCCCACTCTTCACCTGTAAAATGGTGACAGTGACATCTGCTTCGGGGCGGTTACAGGGATTCAGTTAGTCCATCCATGGACACAGGGCACCGGCACAGTGCGTGGGGCTGGGGCTAGCCTGAGCCACGTGGAATTGCCAGTGTTTGTCCATTTTGCACCTATAAAAATGACAGTTTCACATGGTTCAGCTGAACACATTTTTAATAATAAGTGAAAATTGGGAACTGAGGATGTCATCAGGATAATTAAAAGCATTATTTTGGCCTCAAATAATGTTCCGTGAAAGTTGGTTTTTTTTTTAAATGGAGTTAGCCATGTTTCACTTTACTTCATGGAATTTAAAACCTCAGCCAAAGAAGTAACTTACATGTTTAATTTTCAAGGCTGTGCACAGAGTACTTAATTCTTAGGAAGACAGATTATAATTATACCATTCTTTAAAAGGTTCAGCATCACCGAGGCAGGGTTTTCATCTGTGAGACGTGATAGTGGAGGGTTGCCTTCTATGTACTGTTCTGTCAAATATATGTGACTGGCTTATTTTTAATCCAGGGGCCACACCCACGGTGCTTCTGTGGTGAGCAGCAATGGAGCACGTGGGTACAGCACGTTCTCTGTGCACTCGCTACGTGACGGCCACTGGACCAAAGTCTGTGCTTACTGTGCTTTGTGTAGTCTTTACAGCAGGTATATTTTATACACAAAGATGCTAAGGCTTATGGAAGCGTAGGGTTCTCTGAGGCCACGCAGCTAGGAGTGTGGTGCTTTAGAATGCGAGTTTAATGCTGTGGATGGTCACAAAGGCGTAGAACGAACAGCAAAACCTTCACTGCTTCTCCACTTGGAAATTTAAGTCACTGAGCTCTGGACCCAGGAGGGCAGTGGCTCTGTCTGAGGTTGGTCTCCTTACGCATAATTGCACATGGGGACCTGAAAGTGACTTTTGAGTTCGGATTTGAATATCCTTAGGACCTGCCACTGCCTCTCAGTGGGCCCCAATCTTGGCCACTCTTCACCACAAGTAGGAAGAAAGCTCCTTAAGGAGTTTTCTTATTCTGCGGCAGGGCTCTAGCAGTCCGCTCCATCCTCCTGAGTCAGGGAGGAAGGACATCTGACTTTGGCAGGCTGACTTGACAGCAGACGGTAAAGAGATGTTGCCCCAAAGTAAAAAGGCAGTACTGGGTGTGAAAGCACTGAGTAAGGGGTGAACTGCTCGTCAGATGTAAGTTGTTTTTATCGTTATCTCCTTCTGGAAAGAGTCAGACCTGCACCGGGTGGCCAGTGCTACACTTGGTCCTGCAGCAGCTGGGGTTCAGCTCCTCCCGCCTCACGGCTGGAGAGATCCAGTGTTTTCTTGACTCCTGAAGGGAGCCTGAGAGCCCAGGTGAACGATGGAATCCTTGCGGCAGGTTTACGGCTTCTCCGTGGAAACACGCGGGCTTTGAAAGAAGTTGCTCTTATTTTCAGGGTAGAGAGGTGGTTCTCTAGCACCTAGAAGGATGAGGTACCCGTGGGTCTGAACGAAGCTTTGTATCTTCATATGCTGTGAGCTTTGTCAGTGGCTGATGGCCTGTTACCAGCGTTGTGATGTAAACACTGTAACATTTGAAAACTGCCAAACCCTGGAGGTTCAAATATTTTGAGTCTGATTTTTAAATCAGAAAGAAAATATGAATAGCCTATTTTAAAAGCACCATGGGAACTTGATTAGAAATGAGGAAGGGGAGCGAAGTCCTCCTGTGGCTCCTGCACTTGGACTGTCCCATGCACACCTGTGGGCTCCCCAGGCCCGGGAGGAGAGAAGGAGCAGAGGGGGTGCCCGGAACTCTGCGTGTCTGCCGGCTCGTCCTGCTGCTCCCTTAGCCACTCCCTAAGCAGGAGAGAAGGCGGAACAGCTCTGATTGGGCCCTTTGCCGGCAGGCCCAAGGAAGGCATCCGTCTCCCAGCAGGGAGATCTGTCCAGCAGACTGCCAGCTTCCTCCGAGGGGGGGGTGTGTATGTGTGTGTGTGTGTGTGTTGGTGTTGGGGAGGATTAATTCACAGCTTTTATCAGAATTTGAAGAGGGTTTTTTAACTCAAAAAAAGATGGTAAGAACCGTTGCTTGCAAGATAAACGCCCAACTTGTAGATTTGCTGGGTGCCTTCAGAAGAGTCAGCAGGTATGGGGCAAGAGCATGGTTGTTGGTTTGTATGGAATTTAAGTGCTAGATAGGATCACGGGTTGAAAGGGCCTGGTGAGTGACCTTGCTGTTTTCCAGGGGAAGGCTTGCTGGAGCCCGTCAGCTGAGAGACCAGCTGGGCCCGCGGTCTGGGCCTCCCCCCTCTTTCAGGGCCCAGGATGCGCTGGATACTGAGGGCCGCCTCTGGTCATGCTCACTCACAGGAACTGGGTCTGCAGAGCAGGGAGCTAGTGGAGTACTGGACCTCGGGGCGCTCCTGGCTAGTGGCTGGGATGCTCTTGTCCCCACCCAGAGCGCCTTCGTCCTGATTTCTGAGTCCTTAGCAAGCCAAACTATGTGTCACAGAGCTGCCCTGGGCGTAAGAACAGAGGGAAGGATGTGCAGAGCATGGACGCAGATCAGCTGAGAACCCTCGGGGTCCCCCGTCCCTCGGCGGCGCTCGGCTCCGGAGAGGGGCCCATGGTCTACACGGTCCTCAGCGCCCCCCTCACCCTGCCTCTCTGCCAGCTCCTGCCACGCTTGAGCCTGGCCAGCCCCTCCATTCCCACGGTCCACCTCCCAGGGTGCCTGCCACGACTGTCACACTGTCTGTGCCCTCTGAGGGCGGAGGTGTCACGTCCTGTTCCCTGCCTGATACCCGGCCGTCACCTGCAGTTAGATCAGAGCCCCATCGGCATTTGTCAAATTTGGGAGGGAATTTGGGTCTGTCCTCTGGAGGCTGCAGCAAGGTCCACGACTCTCTGTTCATATGTTTTCACTTAGGTTCCTAATCTGTACATTCCAAGTGTGCGGGTTTTCCTCATTTCACTCTGAGAGGGCAGCGTTGTTTACAAGTCCTTGGGGGAGCCCCGTGTCCTCTGGGCCGTGGCCTGCACAGCCAGTTTATGGAGCTGCGGGCCCACTGCACATGGGACTCACCCTCACAGCCACGTGTGGAGCGGGCCGTATTCACCCCATCAGTCACCTGGGGGAAAAACGTGACACCAGATAGTGTTTTTTTCTGTAGTCACAGTGCTAGCAAGTGGGGGAACCCCGATCGAACCCTGGTTTTGTGGCTCCCCCTGCAGGGGTGTGGCAGGTGCACGCTCACCCTACAGTCTCTCGCTCATGGATTCATTCATTCATTCTCTAGATGTTATTGAGCGCTTACTGATTACCAAGTAGGCTCCTGGCGCAAGAAGTGAGGTGAGGAAGGCGGAGCCTTAACGTGTCCTCTCTGTTCGGCTGTAGTTGGGGAGAGCGGGGTTGGTGATGGATGTAGGGTTGCCCTAGGGAAGGGAGAGAGCTGGGCCAGGGCATCCTTCGAGAGTCTGAGTAGGGCCATTAGATCCAGTGTCCAGATGTCCCTGGAGTCCTCGGGAAAGCACACTCAGTAGAGTTGTGGGGACAGAAACTGTGCTGGAGGGCTAGGGGTGGAAAGGTGGAGGGAGCACCCCAGGAGCTGTGTAGGGGTGGGGATAGGAGAGGAGTGAGCCCGCGGGAGGGAGAGGCAGTGACGGAGGAGGCCAGAGCGTCGGGGTGCGGCCTACAGGACCTCGTGGGCCTTCTGGGGTCTGCAGGTGTATCTGGGTGGCCTCTTGAGGACCCCTGGATAATTGGCAATGAAGAGAATGCTTATACATCTGTATGTTTTGAGTATATACGAAAAATCTATTACGCCTGAGTAACAGTACAGAACGTGATGTAGCATGTGAAGTGTTTCTAACTACTGGGGATTGTGATGACACCTGATTCTTTAATATGTTTGTTGTATGGCACATGTTCTAATCTAAGGTGACGTTTAATTTCCAAATATTTGGAGATTTTCTAGGTATATTTCCGGTTTTGATTTCTAATTTAATTCCGCTGTGGTCAGAGAACATACTGTGGCAGATTCCAGTCCATTTAAGTTTACTGAGACTGGTTGTATAGCGCCAAGTGTGGTCTCTCTTGTCAGTGTTCCACTGCACTTGAAAAAGATTGTGTATTTTATTGTTTTGGAGTAGTGTGTTCTTTAACTGTCAGTACTTTCAAGTTGGTTGATAATGTTGTTCAGGTCTTCTGTATCCTTACTGATTTTCTGTATCCTTACTGATTTTCTGTTTGTTCTATCAGTTATCAAGAGAGGGATATCGAAATCTTTGACCATCACTGTGGATTTATTTTTCCTTTCAGTCTGTCAGTTTTCACTGCATGGGTTTTGAAGCTCTATTATTAAGTGCATAAACATTTAGAATTGTTATGTCCTCTTAATAGATTGACTTTTTTTTAATCATTACAAAATGTCCTTCCTCATCCCTGGTAATAATCCTTCCTCTGAATTCTGCTTTGCTTGAGGTCAGTATAGCCACTGCATCTTTCTTTTGATTAGTGTTAGTGTATTTTAATACATATGTAAAATATACATATATAAAATATACTTATATATAAAATGTTAAAAAATATATTTCCATCCTTTTACCTACCTGTGTCTTTATATTTAATGTGGATTTCTTGTAAACAGCATGTTTAAAATTAATCTGAAAATCTCTGCTTTTTTAATTGTAGTCTTTAGATAATTTATATTTAATGTATTTATTAATTTCTGTGGGTTTAAGTGTCATCTTGCTATTTGTTTTTTACTTGTCATATCTGTTCCTTGTTCTTTTTCACCCTTCTTTTTTTGGATGAATTTAGTATTATTGTGTGATTCCATTTTATCTCCATTATTGGCTTATTAGCTATTTCTCTTTTGTTTTTTTTTAAAGTTCATTTTGGGGGTGAAATTTTTAAAATTTATTTATTTATTTTTGGCTGTGTTGGGTCTTCGTTTCTGTGCGAGGGCTTTCTCTAGTTGTGGCGAGCGGGGGCCACTCTTCATCGCGGTGCGCGGGCCTCTCACTGTCGCGGCCTCTCCTGTTGCGGAGCAGGGGCTCCAGACGTGCAGGCTCAGTAGTTGTGGCTCACGGACCCAGTTGCTCCATGGCATGTGGGATCTTTCCAGACCAGGGCTCAAACCCGTGTCCCCTGCATTGGCAGGCAGATTCTCACCCACTGCGCCACCAGGGAAGCCGCTATTTCTCTTTTTAAAAAAATATTTCTTTTAGTGGTTACTCTAGGGTATAAGATATACATATTTAACTTATCATAGTCCACTCAAAATATACCACTCATGTGTAGTGTAAGAAGCTTACAGCAGTAGACTTCTTTTTCCCCTTTCCATTCTCTTACAATTGTCATGTGTATGTTGAAAACCTCAAAATACATTTTTATTATTATTGCTTTAAACAGCTACCTTTTAAAGAGATTGAAAAGATATGAAAAAAAAGGTCCATGATTTACTGTTTCTGGTGCTCTCGTTCCTTTGTGTAGATCTCAGTTTCCACCTGGTATCACGTTAACATTTCTTGGGGTGAAGGTCTGCTGGTGTAGAATTCTCTCAGTTTCTGTTTGTCTTACAAAGTGTTTACTCATCATTAGTTTTGGAAGATATTTTTGCTGGGTATGGGACTTGAGGTTTCATTACTTTAAAGATGTTGCCCCCTGTTCTCTGGTCCACATGGTTTCTAACCAGGAGTCTGCTGTCATTCTTACCTTTTCTTTCTACCTCATGTTGTTTTTCCCCTCTTGTTGCTTCTAAGAATTTCTCTTTATCACTGGTTTTCAGACATTTGATTATGATGTGCCTTTACCTTCTTGGATCCGTAGGTTTGTGGTTTACCTCAAATTTGAATATTTTAGGCCATTATATCTTCAAAATGTTTTTATGTCTTCCCCCTCCTCCCCTTCTAGGACTCCAATAACAAGCTTGATATTGTTCCACAGGTCACTGGTGCTTTTTCCTTTTTTTTTTTCTTTCAATATTTTTTCCTCTTTGTGTGAGGGCAAAAGTTCATCGAAGAAAATTACAACATGAGGGAATTCGGTAGCTTTATGTTCTCCCTTGGGCTTGTGGCCATCCTGCTCCTCAAGAAGTACTTAGGAGCAGGCTGTCTGGGCATCCAGCTCACAGCGTCCTCTTCACATCCCTGCCACTGCTTCTCCCCGCACTGCATCATCACAGGAAACAGAGACAGCTGCTGGCACAAACCCTTATGTTTAAAATTTACTGCCCATAAACTAATCTTTCCAGAAAAATAACCCAAAAGGTAACTCTTGGAAAGATCTTTCAGATAAGATGCCTAAATTCTGTCAGGCCATAGGTGTGAGATACTCCTCATGGCTGAAGGAAGCACAGCAGCCGGTCAGAGTTCCAGCAGCTACGCGTACTGAGCCCTTACTCTAGCCAGCACGTGCTTACGTGCGTTCTCTAATGCATTCTCTCAAACCCTTTGATGTGGTGTGTGTCCTGATTTACTGACCAGGAAACCAAGGCTCAGAGAATGTGAAATCCTTACTTGGCAAGGCCGGGCAGTTAGGAAGGTACCATATTTGGTGTTCATATCCTGGCCCTCTGACTCCAAACCCTGAGCTTGTGTGTTTTCTCCTGGGCTATGCTGGCTTTATGATTTAAACCTACATTTAATTTGAAATGTGAAAATTGTGTGTGGCCTCCATTTAATAGATTATATACCATTTTGAGAAGTCTGTTTTCCAGTGGTATTGCTGTTACGGTTACTAACATCTGCTTATTTTCATGTCTTTTGACATGTGTTGAAGTGGGACTAATTCGGTTGTGATTCAGGCTCTGCGTATGTGTCAGAGCTGGCCCATCTGCCGTGCAAGTATATTTTAGAAAAGGAGCAAATTCCTAGCTGGGCTAAGTAACCCTTTTTCCACTTCCCTCTGTGTGTGATCTGTTGTCTAAAGTATTGTGTCGAGAAAGTTGAGAAGTGATTTTGGAAAGAGGGAAATGAGGAATCTGTGTTGGAGTGTGACCCAGAAACAGATGAGCTGATGGAAGAAGCCAAGATGCTCACATTCATTTGGAGGGAGTTTTAATTGGTAAAGGTTGAAGTTATAACATGATTTTGGAGAGAAGAAATTAGAAATGTGATAAATGATTAGACACATTACGTTCCCAGATCTTTAAAATCCAACTAGAAACCACTCTCTAGGGAGCCTTTCCAGATGTCCCACCCCCAAGACTGATCATTCCTTCTTTAGGGTCTCATGGTAGATATTACAAACAGACTCATATTCGTACTTTCTAATCTATTGCTTGTTAATGGCCTGGAACTATTTTATTGAAAAAAAATCCCAGAGTAGTTGAGAGAGTAGAGACTAGAGGTCGTATTTCTTTTGTCTCCCACAAAGTACACTGATGGGGCTTGGCATCCCCTCTGCAGACTCTGCTGCTGAGCTGGGGGCTTTACCTGCCCCCCTGGTGGTTCAGGGCTTTACCTGCCCCGCTGGTGGCTGGCGCCACGGGCAGGGTGCACTGCAGCTTGGAGCACTCGGGAAGCTCATATTTTACAGGTGTTCCTTGAGCGCCGAGCCTGCCCTAAGAACTGGAGGTTCAGAAGTGAACAAGACAGAGCTCTTCCCTGTGGAACTTATATTCAGGTGAAAGACTTGACAACCAGCAGGATGGCGGAGATCGTGTAATACAAATAAAGATGGGGTGGTGTGAGGGCCTCGAGGCACAAGGTGGGGCTGTTCTGTGGGCGTGTGAGTGCAGACCTGAGTGAAGCGGGGGACAAGCCATCAGAGGTCTGCGAACAGAGCATCCCCGGCCGAGGAGGGGCAGTGGGAAGGCCCTGCGGTGGCCACGGCCGTGAGAATGTAGGGGTGAAGCGGCGGTGTGGTGGAGAGGTGCAGGGGAGTGTCAGGAAGGAGGTCAGGGAGCCCGTCGGGCCGGGTTCCCTGGGGCCTGGAGTGGGCTGTGAAGGCAGAGCAGGGCAGCCCTGGTCTGAGGGGCGGTCACAGGGCTCCATCTGGCTGCCGTGGCTGGGGCCGGGGCCTGGGGGGAAGGTGCAGGGTGCGGGTGGGAGGGTGTGGCGGCTGCGGGTAGCAGCAGCAGCGACGGTGATTGACGTGCGTGGATTCAGGGTCCATGTGGAGGGGAGGGGGATATGAGGGAGGGCGGGCCGAGGTGATGCTTGAGTTTGGGGCTGAGTAGCTGGGTCCCTGGTGGTGCTATTAGGAGGACTCGGGGAGGAACCAGTAGTTTGGTGCACGTGAAATTCGAGATGCCTGTTTGACCTTCCAAGGGGGGTGCGGAAGTGCATGGTTGGGTTTCTGAGCCGAGTTCACGCAGAGGCTGGGGCTGGAGACCACTCTGTGAGCCGTCATGGTGTGGGAAGCACGTGTGGCCCTAGCAGTGGACCGCATCATTCCGGGAGTGACAGGGCTCTGAGGACGGGCCTGGGCCGCTCCGGCGTCTTCAGTGCAGGAGGAAGAGGAGGGGGAAGCGAAGGAGACGCTGAGGGAGCACGACGGAAGCGGGACGAGGGGGGAGAACCCGGAGGACGTGGTGTCCTCGAGGTCCCTGAAGGTCGTGAGCCCGGAGCGACTGCGTCACACGCCCCTGAGCAGCCGAGCTGCAGTCGGGGCAGCCTGCAGGCCAGGAGGGGAGAGGGCCCGGCTGGGGGGCGCTCGGGGGGGAGCCTGAGGCTGGGTCGTCGGCGGCTCCTCAGCAGGGCTCGCGATGAGCGGCCAGGTCAGTGCGGCCTGACTCAGTACACAGCGGGCGTCAGAGTCCTTATGCGGATGTGGCGTCGGAGTCTAAGGCGGTGACACCGATGTTTGGGAATGGCTCACAGATTGGCTCTGAAGGCAATTCCAGGAGGCGTTCCAGAAACCTTCTGAACAATGACGGTATTTCTGGAACGAAGCTGAAGCCCTCCCAGCTGACTGCTTCGGTGGAGAGCAGGCTCTGGGTTGTGAGAGTTCTGGAACTTGGTAGAATGGTTCCTCTCCTTGCTCTGAAGTGCCCTGGAGATGCCCTGTCTGGGAGGCAGAGCCAGCTCTTGGAGCCAGGGAGTGGGCAGCTGCTGACCCCCAGCCTCTCCTGCCATGTTGAACTATATTGACGGAGGGACCAGTTTCCTTCTGTTTGGTTTTGTTGCATTCAGTAGATTAGATTTTCCTGGAGAGGAATTGAAAATCAAATTATATTTTAGTTGTTCTTGTAATTTAACAAGATTCTATGGTCAAACCTTTTGTAGTCACCTTGAAATTCATGTCTTATCAAGCTCTCTTCTTATAGTTTACTCCAAACAAGCCAAAGCACGCTCGCCCTCCCTGTTTCCTTGCTCGCTCGTCCAGATGACTGCTCATTTCCCCAGGCTCCCCAGGCCTGTAGGCTTGTCTTTCACCCGCTGTCTGCGGGAAGACAGGGCAAGGTGCTGGGCTCTCAGAGCTCAGGCGCTGCTGGAGCCAGGCGGCAGGAGGGTGCTGCAGCTGGAGGGTGCTGAGACGCCGCCAGGAGGAAAAGTGTTTGCTCGCTGGTTTATGTTAGAGTGCTAAAGGGACTCAAATACTGTTTCAGGATGAGGCTTCTGTGGCGATATTAAATGTCATGAATCTGATCTGTCTTCACGGTTAAGGCTCAATAGCTATCTCCTGGTTAGAGAATCAGAGAATAAGTTTTGGTTGATTTGTGAAGATGGATTTTGTTTAATTTTGATGGGATTTTTTCCTTTATCCAGTGAATTCCTTCTTTACCACAGAGAAGTAATTGCAGAGAAATCCTCAGTGTCGTTTCTCTTGCGAGTTGCATACGTTTGCATTTAGGTGAAGGCCGGTGGTGCTGTGAGCACTGAGGGATGTCACCAGCTGATGTCACTGCTGGGGGGGCAGTGCAGGGACGGCCGGAAGGATTCATAGAGGACGTGAAACAGTAGAAGAGTTTGTAAAATGCTCACTTGTCACTTGGGACAAGTAGCGTACACGGCACGAATTGAGTTACTCCTACTTAGATTTTAGCTGATGACACTGGTGGCCTGAGAGATATTTGTACCTAATAGTTTAATATTCAAGGCACCTATTTCTTTAACTTAAGGAAAAAAGGCCTACAAGCAACAAAGGAAAACCAAGTAAGTATTTCATTTCTTGGCTGGCTGAGCTGCTGCGTGGTGTGTAGCTTACTTTGAAGGCATGTTTGGCATTATTTCTTTTCAGAATCTGTCCACGGTCAGACTTGGGTCTAATAGACAGTCAGTCTGGGCCATGCTCCCAGGAGCAGAGGCCCCTCTGCAGGGTATGAACCACGGCTCTCCTGCCTGCCTGGGAAACTGGATGCACTTTGTATACAGTGGGACTCATTGTGATGCAGGTGCATCTGCGGACCAGCAAGCTTTGCACAGCACATGTGCTGGGTACTCAGGTGCAGTATCCGCCAGTCTGCAGAGACTCCCGGTGAGCATCTGGGGTGCGCATAGCACTGGCTCTGGGTCTGTGAGGGTTACTGCCTTGTCTCCCATGTTCAAGAACTTGAAATTTGCAGGGAACGTGTATTAGGGTTCTCCAGAGCAATGGAACCAGTAGGATGGATAGATCGATAGATATGAGGAGATTTATATGGAGGCCGAGAAGTCCCATGATCTGCTGTCTGCAAGCCAGAGAACCAGGAAAGCCAGTGCTGTAGTTCAGTCCCAAGTCCAAAGGCCCAAGAACCAGCAGCGCCATGTCCAAGGGCAAGAGAAGGTGGACGTCCCACTCAAGCAGACAGAGCAAATTCACCCTTCCTATGCCTTTTTGTTCTATTCAGGCCTTCAGTGAATTGTTGATGCCACCCACACTGGTGAGAGTGATCTTCTTTACTTGGTCTGTGGATTCAAATGCTGATTTCTTCCAAGGAAACCCTTACAGACACACTCAGAAATAATGTTTTGCCAGCTCTGGGCATCTCTTAGCCTAGTCGATTTGACACATAGAATTGACCATCACAGAAGGCAAGACTTAAAAGAACTAATTTGAGATGGTACAGAGTACTTGATGAGATGCTGATGTAACTAACCTTTCTGAGTGCTTGCTCTGTGCCAGGCCTTATCCTGAGCTTGTTACATGCATTTAACTATATCATCCCCTTGCCGGCCCTGTGAGGTCACTACCAATGCCACCCAGGGATCAAGTGGTCAGGCTGGGACCTGAGCCAGGCAGTGGCACTCCCAGCAGAGCAGGGGTCCAGGGAGGAGAGAGATCCGTGTGGGCCCGAGTGGGTAGGCGGGGTGGACCGCAGGAGTTGGGGGGCCTGGGAAGAGCGTCTCTGGATTGACTTTGGCAAGTTGTTATTTTTCTTTCTCTCCCCCTCCTTGCCTTCTCCCCTTTCTTCCTCTTTCTCTTCCTTCCTTTATCAAAATAAGTTTAACAAGTGTAACATATTTAGAGAAAAGTACACAAAACGTACAGGCCAAGCTGAGAGAATTGTTGCGAGGAGCACTTATTAAAACCGCCCAGGCTGAGGAGTGGGAAGTCGCCAGCACGCTGGGATCCCTTTATCCCTCCTGACCCCTACTGCTCCCTCCTCCATTGAACGTGACGTCAGCGGAGTCTCATGTTTTGTGTCGGCGTCCTCATTTATGTTTTGTTTGTAGGTTCCTGGTGCTGTTGCCTGTTCATTGCCGTATCGCCACTAGGTGCCTGTAGCACCCCCGCCCCCAGTTGTGACAACCAAACATGTTCCCTGCAGGGCTAAGTGCCCCACCCCGGTTGAGAACCACTGCTGTATAATATTTCATTATATGAGTTTATCCATTTACCATTTGGATTGGACACTTGTTTCAGGTTTGGAGGTTTTACAAATAATGCTGCACCAAAAATTCTTGTGCCTATCTATGGTAAACATGCATATTTTCCTGTTGGGTGTCTACTTAAAAAAATGGAAGTTTCAGGACTTCCTTGGTGGTCTAGTGGTAAAGAATCCACCTTCCAATGCAGGGGACACGGGTTTGATCCCTGGTTGGGGAACTAAGATCCCATGTGCCACGGGACCCCTAAGCCCGCACGCCACAACTACTGAGCTCGCGTGCCTCAACGAGAGAGCCTGCATGCCACAAACTACAGAGCCCACATGCTCCGGAGTCTGCATGCTACAACTACAGAACCCATGTGCCCTGGGGCCCACGCACCACAACTAGAGAGAGAAAACCCACACGCCACAACTAGAGAGAAGCCCGAGTGCCGCAAAGAAGAGGCTGTGCGCCATAAGGAAAGGTCCCGCAGGCCGTAACTAAGACCCGACGCAGCCAAAACAATAAGGAAAATAGATAAATAAAATAAATAAATATTTTTAAAAAAATAATGGAAGTTTTGATCTATGGAAGTGTGTGTCTTCAACTCTATAGCTTGTGCAGGGCTGTTTTCCAAGATGGTTGTACCCAGTGTAAATTTGACCGACAGCATGTTAGCCTTCTGGCTCCTTTCCATTCTCACCACCCCTGCTACTGTCAGCCTTCTTCACCTTAGCCAGTCTGATGGGGGTTATTTTATTGTGGGGTTTTTTTTCTTTGTAAATTTATTTATTTTAGGCTGCATTGGGTCTTCGTTGCTGTGCACGGGCTTTCTCTAGTTGTGGTGAGCAGGGGCTACTCTTCATTGCGGTGCGTGGGCTTCTCACTGCGGTGGCTTCTCTTGTTGCGGAGCATGGGCTCTAGGCGCACAGGCTTCAGTAGTTGTGGCACGTGGGCTCAGTAGTTGTGGCTCATGGGCTCTAGAGCGCAGGCTCAGTAGTTGTGGTGCATGGGCTTAGTTGCTCCACGGCATGTGGGATCTTCCCAGACCAGGTCTCAAACCTGTGTTCCCTGCATTAGCAGGCGGATTCTTAACCACTGCGCCACCAGGGAAGCTCTATTTTATTGTGGTTTTATTTTATTTTTTTAATTAAAAAATTTTATTCCAGTTTTATTAAGATGTAGTTGACATACAACGCTGTATAAGTTTAAGGTGTACAGCATAATGATTTGACTTACCTCCATCATGAAATGATTACAGTAAGTGTAGTGAACATCCATCATCTCGTACAGATATAAAATTAAAGAAAGAGAAAAAAAAATTTTTTCCTTACGATGAGAACTCTTAGGAATTTCTCTCTTAACTTCCATATATAGCATACAGCAGTATAAATTATACTTATCATGTTGTACATTATATCCCTAGAACTTATTTATCCTATAACTGGACATTTGTACTTTTGACCACCTTCATCCAATTCCCCCTTCCTGTACTCCCTGCCTCTGGTAACCACAAATCTGATCTTTTTCTATGAGTTTGTTTGTTTTTGAAGTATAATTGAGGAGACAAAATTTCTAAGATATCTTATGTCTGAAATGTCTTTATTTTACCTCACCTATAATAGTCAGAGTTTGGCTGGGTATAGAATTCCAGGTTAGAATTACTTTTTATTTCTGAATTTTGAAAGCAACATATACCATGTTAATGGATTGGAAGAATTAATATTGTTAAAATTTCCATGCTACCCAAGGCAAGGTACAGATTCAGTGCAATCCCCATCAAAATTGCCGATGGCATTTTTCACAGAACTAGAACAAATAATTTTAAAATTTGTATGGAAACAGAAAGACCCTGAATAGCCAAAACAATCTTGAGAAAGAAGAATGGAGCTGGAGGAATCATACTCCCTGACTTCAGACTATATTACAAATCTACTGTAATCAAAACAGTATGGTACTGGCACAAAAAGAGACACATCAGTGGAACAGAATAGAGAACCCAGAAGTGAAGCCACACACTTATGGTCAATTTATCTATGACAAAGGAAGCAAGAATATACAATGGGGAAAAGACAATCTCTTCAATAAGTAGTGCTGGGAAAACTGGACAGCTACATGTAAAAGAATGAAATTAGAATATTTTCTTATACCATATACAAAAATAAACTCAAAATGGGTTAAAAACCTAAATGTAAGACTGGAAACCATAAAACTCCTTGAAGAAAACATAGGCAGAACTCTCTTTGACATAAATAATAGTAATATTTTTTTGGATCTGTCTGCTAAGGCAAAGGAAACAAAAGCAAAAAAACCCCGAATGGTACCTAATTAAACTTAAAAGCTTTTGCTCAGCAAAGGAAACTGTTGACAAAATGAAAAGACAACCTATTGAATGGGAGAAAATATTTGCAAATGATATGACTAATAAGGGATTAAATCCAAAATATATAAACAGCTCATACAACTCAATATCAAAACACAAAGAACCCAATTAAAAAATGGGCAGAAGACCTGAATAGACATTTTTCCAAAGAAGACATACAGATGGCCAATAGGCCCATGCAAAGATGCTCAGCATTGCTAATCATCAGAGAAGTACAAACCAAACCACAATGAGCTATCACCTCACACCTGTCAGAATAGCTATTATCAAAAAGACCACAAATAACAGATGTTGGTGGAGATGTGGAGAAAGGGGAATTCTTGTATGCTTGCTGGGAATATAAATTGATGCAGCCACTGTGGAAAACAGTATGGAGGTACCTCAAAGCTAAAGATATTGGGTTGGCCAGAAAGTTCGTTCAAACAAACGAATGAACTTTCTGGCCAACCCAATAGAACCAGCCCATGATCCAGCCATTCCACTCCTGAGTATATATCTGAAGAAAACAAAAACACTAATTCAAAAAGATATATGCATCCCAATGTTCATAGCATCATTATTTACAGTAGCCAAGATATGGAAGCAATGTAAGTGTCCATCGACAGATGAATGGATAACGAAGATGTGGGGTGTATATATATATATATATACACATACACATACACACAATGGAATGAAATTTAGCCATTTGCAAAAACGTGGACGGACCTGGAGGGCATTATGCTTAGTGAAGTAAGTCAGACAGAGAAAGACAAATACTGTTTTATCACTTATATGTGGAGTCTAAAAAGTACAACAAATGAATGAATATAGCAAAACAGAAACAGACTCACAGATATATAGAAAAGAATAGTGGTTGCTAGTGGGGAGAGGGGCAGGTTAGGGGCAAGATAGGTGTAGAGTTTAAAAGGTACAAACTACTATGTATAAAATAAATAAGCTACAAGGATATATTTAACATCATAGAGAATATAGCCAATATTTTATAATAACTTTAAATGGAGTATAATCTATAAAAATTTGAATCACTATGTTGTACACCTGAAACTAATATTGTAAATCAACTATACCTCAATAAAAAAAATTCTTTATATTTTTTTTAAAAAGGACAAACACTGGAAAAAATGCCAATAGGAATTTTTTTCTCTAAAAGAGATTTAGTTATTTATTTTTTATGGGTTTATAACATTATATGTTTCACGTGTACAAATTTATATTTTGACTTCTGCATACACTACAGCGTGCCCACCACCAAAAGTTTAGTTTCCATCTGTCACCATACAGTTGACCCTCTTTACCCATTTTTCTCTTCCCCACCCACTTCCCCTCTGGTAACCACTACTCTGTTCTCTGTATCTATGTGTTTGTTTTTGTTTGGTTTGGTTTGTTCATTTAAAAAATTGCACATATGAGAGAAATTGTACAGTATTTGTCTTTGTCTGACTTATTTCACTTAGCATAATACCCTAAAGTCCATCTATATTGTCTCAAATGGCAAGATTTCATCTTTTTTTATGGTTGGGTAGTATTCCATTGTGTGTGTGTGTGTGTATTTATATATACACACATATATTATATATATATATGTATATATATTATATATATATATACATATATATATATTATATATATATACATATATATATATATATATATATATATATATATACACACACACACACACACACACACCACATCTTATTTATCCATTCATCTGTCAATGGACACTTAGGTTTCCATATCTTGGCTAATGTAAATAATTCTGTGATGAACATAGGAGTTCAGATATCTTTTCAAATTAGTGTTTTCCTATTTTTTGGATAAATACCTAGGAGTGGACTAGCTGGGTCATTTGGTAGTTCTATTCTTAATTTTTTGAGGAACCTCCATACTGTTTTCCATAGTGGCTGCACCAGTTTATATTCCCACCAACAGTACATGAGAGTTACTTTTCTCTGCATCCTCACCAACACTTACTTCTTGCCCTTTTGATAATAACCATTCTAACATGCACGAGGTGGTATCTCATTTTGGTTTTGATTTGCATTTCCCTAATAATTAGTGACGTTGAACATCTTTTCATGTGCCTATTGGCCATCTGTATGTCTTCTTTGGAAAAATGTCTGTTCAGCTCCTCTGCCTATTTTTAAATCAGGTTTTTATGTGTGTGAGTATGTGTGTTATATTCAGTTGTATGAGTTCTTTATATATGTTGGATATTAACCACTTATCAGATATATGCTTTGCAAATATCTTCTCCATTTGGTTGGTTGCCTTTTCTTTTTGTTGATGGTTTCCTTTGCTATGCGTAAGTTTTCAGTTTGATGTAGTCCCATTTGTTTATTTTTGCTTTTGTTCCTTTTGCCTGAGGAGACATATTCAGAAAGATATTGCTAAGGCCAATGTCAAAGAATGTACTGTGTTTTTTTTTTTTCTAGGAGTTTTGTGGTTTGAGGTCTTACATTCAAATCTTTAAGCCATTTTGAATTGATTGTTGTGTGTTGGGTGAGATAGTGGTCTAGTTTCATTCTTTTGCATATGGCTGTCCAGTTTTCCTAACGCTACTTATTGAAGAGGCTATCCTTTCTCCATTTTATGTTTTTTGCTCCTTTGTTGTAAATTAATTTTCCATATTATGTGTGGGTTTATTTCTGGGCTCTCAATTCTGTTCCATTGGTCTATCTATCCATTGATTTTCTGCCCAAACCATACTGTTGTGATTACTATAGCTTTGTAACATAATTTGAAATCAGGGAATGTGATACTTCCAGATTTTTTCCTTTTCTCAGGATTGCTTTAGCTATTCAGGGTCTTTTGTGTTCCCATATAAGTTTTAGGATTGTTCTATTAATGTGAAAAATGTCATTGGAATTTTGATAGGAATTGCTTTAGGTCATATGGACATTTTAACAATGTATAACATTCCAATCCATGAGCATGGGATATCTTTCCACTTCTTTGTGTCTTCTTCAGTTTCTTTCAACAGTGTCTTATAGTTTTCAGTGGACAGGTCTTTCATCTCCTTGGTTAAATTTATTTCTAGGTATTTTATTCTTTTTGTTGCAATTGCAGATGGGATTGTTTTCTTAATTTTTCTTTCTGATAGTTTGTTCTTAGTGTAAAGACACCCAACAGATCTTTTAATATTGATTTTATACCCTGGAACTTTACTATATTTGTTTATTATTTCTAACAGTATTTTTTTTTTTTGGTGGCATCTTTAGGGTTTTCTCTATATAAAATCATGTTGTCTGCAAACAGTGACAGTTTTACTTCTTCCTTTCCAAACTGGATGCCTTTTATTTTCTTTTACTTGCCTAATTGCTCTGGCTAGGACTTCCAATAGTATGTTGAATAAGAGTGGTGAGAGTGGGCATCCTTGTCTTTTTCCTGATCTTAGAGAGGGATAGCTTTCGGTTTTTCACCAATGAGTATGATGTTAGCTATGGGTTTGTTGTAAGCCTTTGTTATGTTGATTTATGTTCCTTCTCTACCCATTTTATTGAGAGTTATTATCATAAGTTAATGTTGAATCTTGTCAAGTGCTTTTTCTGCATCTACTGAGATGATCATATGATTTGTACCTTTCATTTTATTAATGTCATGTAACACATTGATTGATTTGCAGATGTTACACCATTCTTGCATCCCTGGAATAAATCCCACTTGATCGTGGTGTATGATCCTTTTAATGTATTTTTTGTATTTAGTTTGTTAATATTTTATAGAGGATTTTTGCATCTGTGTTTATCAGAGAATATTGGCTTGCAGTTTTCTTTTTTGTGTTGTCCTTGCCTGGTTTTGGTATCAGGGTAATATAGGCTTCATAAAATCAGTTAGGAGACATTCCCTCCTCCTCAGTTTTTTTGGAAGTGTTTGCATCCCTTTGTCTTTTGTACCACTTTTGAGAGATTTCCTCTACTTTATTTTCCATACTGCCTATTGAAGTCTTCATCTCTACTATCATGCACTTAATTTCCAGCTGCCTTTTTTTTTTTTTTGGAATTAAAAAAATAGCATCCCATTCTTGCTTAATGGATAATACAACTTTTAAAAAAATCTCCTTGAGTAGGAGATTAATAAAGTTTAAAAAAAGTTTTCTTCTCTTGCATAGTCTTTCTTTTGCCCTCCTTTTGTTTTTGTTGAAAATGATAATTATCTTCTTCTCAGGTGTCTGGTAATACATCGTTTTTTGCTTGTGTTTAAGGGTGGGATTTATAATGCCGATTGGAAGCCCTGAGCATGTGAGTGGGGCTTGTGAACTTCACTGTAGTGTGAGCTGGCTCAGCCATTCTCAGCCATTCACTGGGAACCCACAGGTCAGTATCTTTAGATGTTTCCTCTTGGGTTGCTCAGATTGCCCAGAGAAGACTCATCCAACTCTAGAAACGGAGAAGGGGAAGAAGGAGCATCTTAGAATTTGTGGGTATGTTTTAGCTTAATCCAATGTGTTTTCCAGACAGAACCTCCATCTTCAATTGTTCCTAATGTCCCCTGCTCCAGAGATTCTTTTTTTGAACGAATCTTAGTAGTTTCTGTCTTCCAAGCAGTTTGTCCATTCCATCCAAGTTGCAAAATTTATGGGCACAAATTTGTTCATAATATTCCCTTATTATTCCTTTAATATCTGTAGGTTCTATAGTGATTTCTCCTCTTTCATTCCCCAAATTTGTAATCTGTGTCTGTCTTTTCTTCCTTCCCCCTTTCCTTGTTTAGCCTGGCTAGAGTTTTATCAATTTTATAGATTTTTTTTTAACAGGGTCACTTTTGGGGTTTACTGTTTTTTCCCCAGTTGTGTTTTATTTGTCCTCATTTGTATTGATTTCTGCTCTTTATTATTACCTTCCTTTGGCATGTTTTGGGTTTGATTTTTTCTTTTTTTTTTTTTTAAGATGAAAGCTAAGGTAACTAATTCGAGACCTTTGTTCTTTTCCAGTATGAGCATTCAGTGCTATAATTTCCCCTGATAAGCAGTGGTTTAACTGCATCTATAAATTATGATACTGTGTTTTCATTTTCATTTCATTCAAAGTATTTCCTAGTTTTCCTTATGACTTCCTTCTTGATCCATACATTATTTAGAAGTGTGTTGTTTTACTTCCAAATATTTGGAGATTTTTTTCGCATATTTTTCTGTTATTTATTTTGTATTTCTGTTATTTATTATGTATTTCTGTGATTTCTAACTTAATTCCTTGTGGTCACAGAATGTACTTTGAATCCTTTTGAATGTATATTTGGTCAAGTTGGTTGATAGTGTTGTTCAGGGATTCTGTATCTTCACTGATTTTCTTTCTTTTTTAAAATCAGTAATGGAAATAAAAGTATTAAAGTTTCCAACCTCTGATTGTGAATTTATTTGCACTTGGATTTCTAGCATATTGTGCTTTGTTTCTCTTGAAACTCTGTTGTTAGGTACATACCTAATTAAGACTGTCATGTCTTTTTGATGCATTGACTTCTTTATAATTATACAATTATAATTATAATTATACAATTATAATCCCTCCTTATCCATGGTAATATTTTTTGTTCTGAAGTCCACTTGTCTGATAATAATATAGGCTCTGCAGACTTCTTTTAATCAGTGTTTGCATGGCATGTTTTTTATTCTTTTATTTTTAACCTATGTCTTTATATTTATCTTGGGTGTCTTGTCGACAATGTATATTTGAGTCTTGATGTTTTGTGCATTCTCTGTCTTTTAATCAATGTGTTTATACAGTTTTCATCTAATGTATCTAGAAATACAGAAATATTTCTAGTTGTTTCTTTTTTCCTCTTTTTTGTCTGCTGTTGGATTGAGTATTTAATGTTCTATTTTATCTGCACTGTTGGCTTATCATTTACATTTTAAAAACTCTTTTTAGTATTTTCCCTAGGGTTTACAATACAATCTTTAATTAACTGTGATTAATTAATTATATTAATTAATTAATCACAGTTAAAGATTTTCAATTGAAACATTAAAAATCTTTAAATAATATTGTACTGCTCCAGGTATACTGAAAGAACCCTAAAACAGTGCTTTCCCATCTATTAATCATATTTATTTCAGATTCCTTTTCTAATTGTTTCTAAATCTGGGTTATCTCTGAGTCTGGCTCTGCTGATTACTTTATTACTGCAGTGGGGTTTTGTTTCCCTTGCTTTGTCATTGTAATTTCTGATTGAGTGTTGGACATTGTGTGGAGGGCAGTAGAGCAGAGGTCAGCAAACTTTTCCTGTAATGAGCTAGCTATTAAATACTTTGAGCTTTGAGCGTCATGTGTGGTTTCTGTTGCATATTATTCTTCTGTTTTGTTTTCTTTTAAGATAACTCTTTAAAATGTAAGAACCAACCTTAGCTCACAGCCTGTGCAGAAACAGGTCCTGGGCTGGATTTGGCCCTTGGGCCGCAGTGCACCAACCTCTGCAGGAGAGAATGAGGTACATAGAGAGTGTTTACACCTCCTGTTCTGTGGGGCTGTCGGTGTGGGCATTGGGCTGGTATGGGTTTTGTCTCTGTGGTGACCTCTGTGCCGCTGGTTTCCAGTCTTCTCCTTCGTTGTGCTGCGGGTGAGGACTGAGTTGCCAGAGTCCTTTGTCAGCCTCCACCCCCAGCTGCGGGCCTTTCCTCTGGGTCTGTGCCTCGGAGGGGTCTCCTTCCATCCTATTGCCCCTCCCGCTGCTGCTGTAGACTGCTTTTTTTGGCCGCTGGGTGTTTGCTGGGCCGCTGGAGGACGCAGGGGAGTTCTCTGTTGTTTTGGTTCGGCTCCCATCCACCTGCATCTGAGTGGCGCCTTCCCCGTGATCCTGTCCTCCTCCCTGTGGCAGCCGCTCTGCCTGTGTCTTTGGCAGTTCTTGTGCCAGAGCAAGTTTCCTTCCCCTTCCCCAGATAGGAGCGCTTCAACGGTCTGGGCCCGGGTAGGGCAGGCTTGTTTTCCGCTTCCCAGCACAGCAGTCTTCCCTGAGCCCTGGCGGCTCTCGCTCAGCGGGGAGGGGCTCCGGGGCCTTGGTGCTGTGGCAGTTCCCACTGAGGGTTTGCTCAGTCTACTCTCTCAGTCCACTTACTTCTTAAAAGGTTTTTAAAGTGTAGTGCTAAGAAGGAGGTACTGATTTTGAGTCTGGTTCCAATTACAATATCTAATCAAGAATCAGTGGCATGTTAAAGGCTCCCAGTAGAGAGACATGGTGAGGAGAATTGGATCCCCAGTGGTTAAAGGTTATAACTTGTGTTGGGCTGTTGTTTCAGTCCAGCTGCTTTTTAGTGGTTGCTACAGTTGCTACAGGGCTGCCAGGTTCTGTAACTCCAGAGAGCATTCACACGGAAAAACGGAATTCACTTTGAGTGTTGCAGCTGTGACTTTGCGGAACTCAGTGGCCTGAAGAGATGCCATATCTGTATGTGGTCTCTCAGGGCTTGGCTGCACGTGGAGTGAAAATGAAGTAATACCTCTTAAAACAATCTTATGACTGGGCAGAATTACAGAAAACTACATGAAAAGCCCTCGTATTTTTAGTTGAGCATTTTAAAGTTATGTGATTGTAACATTGGAAGGTGGAATGTTACTAGGGGGTGACATTGTCATGCTCCTCGTATGAGCTAAGCTTTTGCATCAAGAAGTGGCACTGGAGGAGGGGCAAGATGGCGGAAGAGTAAGACGTGGAGATCACCTTCCTTCCCACAGATACAGTAGAAATACATCTACACGTGGAACTGCTCCTACAGAACACCCACTGAACGCTGGCAGAAGACGTCAGACCTCCCAAAAGGCAAGAAAATCCCCACGTACTTGGGTAGGGCAAAAGAAAAAAGAAATAACAGAGACAAAAGAATAGGGACGGGACCTGCACCAGTGGGAGGGAGCTGTGAAGGAGGAAAGGTGTCCACACACTAGGAAGCCCCTTCGCGGGCGGAGACTACGGGTGGCAGAGGGGGGAAGCTTCGGAGCCGTGGAGGAGAGCGCAGCCACAGGGGTGCGGAGGGCAAAGCGGAGAGATTCCCGCACGGAGGCTTGGCGCCGAGCAGCACTCACCAGCCCGAGAGGCTTGTCTGCTCACCCGCCGGGGCGGGCGGAGGCTGGGAGCTGAGGCTCAGGCTTCGGTGCTAGCCGGGAGGGAGTCCGGGAAAAAGTCTGCAGCTGCCGAAGAGGCAAGAGACTTTTTCTTGCCTCTTTGTTTCGCGGCGCGCAAGGAGAGGGGATTCAGAGCGCCGCCTAAACGAACTCCAGAGATGGGCGCGAGCCGCGGCTATCAGCACGGACCCCAGAGACGGGCAGGAGACGCTAAGGCTGCTGCTGCCGCCACCAAGAAGCCTGTGTGCGAGCACAGGTCACTCTCCACACCGCCCCTCCCGGGAGCCTGTGCAGCCCGCCACGGCCAGGCTCCCGTGATCCGGGGACAACTTCCCCGGGAGAACGCACGGCGCGCCTCGGGCTGCTGCAACGTCACGCCGGCCTCTGCCGCCGCAGGCTCGCCCCGCCTCCTCCGTACCGCTCCCTCCCCCCGGCCTGGGTGAGCCAGAGCCCCCGAATCAGCTGCTCCTTTAACCCCGTTCTGTCTGGGCGGGGAACAGACGCCCTCAGGCGACCTACACGCAGAGGCGGGTCCAAATCCAAAGCTGAACCCCGGGAGCTGTATGAACAAAGAAGAGAAAGGGAAATCTCTCCCAGCAGCCTCAGAAGCAGCGGATTAAAGCTCCACAAACAACTTGATGTGCCTGCATCTGTTGAATACCTGAATAGACAACGAATCATCCCAAATTCAAGACGTGGCCTTTGGGAGCAGGATATATTAATTTTTCCCCTTTTCCTTTTTTTGAGAGTGTATATGTGTATGCTTCTGGGTGAGATTTTGTCTGTATAGCTTTGCTTTCACCATTAGTCCTAGGGTTAGATCTGTCCATGTTTTTTTGTTTGTTTGTTTGTTTTGTTTTTACTTAAAAAAATTTTTTTTTCCTAATAAATATTTTCTTAATAATTTTTTCCTTATTTTCTATTTTTAGAAATTAAAAAAAATTTTTAATAAGTTTTTTCATATTTTTTATATTAAAAAATTAAAAAAATTTTTTTCTTAATAAATTTTTTATTATTTTTTACTATAAAAAATTAATAAATCTATTTTTAAAAATTAAAAAAGAATTTTTTTTCTGAATACATTTATTCTTAATAATTTTTTTTCTTATTTTTTATTATAATAGCTTTATTTTATTTTATTTTATTCTCTTTCTTTCTTTCTATTTTTTTCTCCCCTTTATTCTGAGCCGTGTGGATGAAAGGCTTTTGGTGCTCCAGCCAGGCATCAGGGCTTTGTCTCTGAGGTGGGAGAGCCAACTTCAGGACACTGGTCCACAAGAGACCTCCCAGCTCCACGTAATACCAAACGGCGAAAATCTCTCAGAGATCTCCATCTCAACATCAAGACCCAGCTTCACTCAACGACCAGCAAGCTACGGTGCTGGACACCCTATGCCAAACAACTAGCAAGACAGGAACACAGCCCCATCCATTAGCAGAGAGGCTGCCTAAAATCATAATAAGGCCACAGACACCCCAAAACACACCACCAGACGTGGACGTGCCCACCAGAAAGACAAGATCCAACCTCATCCACCAGAACACAGGCACTAGTCCCCTCCACCAGGAAGCCTACACAACCCACTGAACCAACCTTAGCCACTGGGGACAGATACCAAAAACAATGGGAACTATGAACCTGCAGCCTGTGAAAAGGAGACCCCAAACACAGTAAGATAAGCAAAATGAGAAGACAAAAAACCACACAGCAGGTGAAGGAGCAGGGTCAAAACACACCAGACCTAACAAATGAAGAGGAAATAGGCAGTCTACCTGAGAAAGAATTCAGAATAATGATAGTAAAGATGATCCAAAATCTTGGAAATAGAATAGACAAAATGCAAGAAACATTTAACAAGGATGTAGAAGAACTAAAGAGGAACCAAGCAACGATGAAAAACACAATAAATGAAATTAAAAATACTCTAGACGGGATCAATAGCAGAATAACTGAGGCAGAAGAACGGATAAGTGACCTGGAAGATAAAATAGTGGAAATAACTACTGCAGAGCAGGATAAAGAAAAAAGAATGAAAAGAACTGAGGACAGTCTCAGAGACCTCTGGGACAACATTAAACGCACCAACATTCGAATTATAGGGGTCCCAGAAGAAGAAGAGAAAAAGAAAGGGACTGAGAAAATATTTGAAGAGATTATAGTTGAAAACTTCCCTAATTTGGGAAAGGAAATAGTTAATCAAGTCCTGGAAGCACAGAGAGTCCCATACAGGATAAATCCAAGGAGAAACACGCCAAGACACATATTAATCAAACTATCAAAAATTAAACATAAAGAAAACATATTAAAAGCAACAAGGGAAAAACAACAAATAACACACAAGGGAATCCCCATAAGGTTAACAGCTGATCTTTCAGCAGAAACTCTGCAAGCCAGAAGGGAGTGGCAGGATATACTTAAAGTGATGAAGGAGAAAAACCTACAACCAAGATTACTCTACCCAGCAAGGATCTCATTCAGATTTGATGGAGAAATTAAAACCTTTACAGACAAGCAAAAGCTGAGAGAGTTCAGCACCACCAAACCAGCTTTACAACAAATGCTAAAGGAACTTCTCTAGGCAAGAAACACAAGAGAAGGAAAACACCTACAATAACAAACACAAAATATTTAAGAAAATGGGAATAGGAACATACATATCGATAATTACCTTAAATGTAAATGGATTAAATGCTCCCACCAAAAGACACAGACTGGCTGAATGGATACAAAAGCAAGACCCATATATATGCTGTCTACAAGAGACCCACTTCAGACCTAGAGACACATACAGACTGAAAGTGAGGGGATGGAAAAAGATATTCCATGCAAATGGAAATCAAAAGAAAGCTGGAGTAGCAATTCTCATATCAGACAAAATAGACTTTAAAATAAAGACTATTACAAGAGACAAAGAAGGACACTATATAATGATCAAGGGATCGATCCAAGAGGAAGGTATAACAATTGTAAATATTTATGCACCCAACATAGGAGCACCTCAATACATAAGGCAAATACTAACAGCCATAAAAGGGGAAATCGACAGTAACACAATAATAGTAGGGGACCTTAACACCCCACTTTCACCAATGGACAGATCATCCAAAATGAAAATAAATAAGGAAACACAAGCTTTAAATGATACATTAAACAAGATGGACTTAATTGATATTTATAGGACATTCCACCCAAAAACAACAGAATACACATTTTTCTCAAGTGCTCGTGGAACATTCTCCAGGATAGATCATATCTTGGGTCACAAATCAAGCCTTGGTAAATTTAAGAAAATTGAAATCGTATCAAGTATCTTTTCCGACCACAACGCTATGAGACTAGATATCAATTACAGGAAAAGATGTGTAAAAAATACAAACACATGGAGGCTACACAATACACTACTTAATAACGAAGTGATCACTGAAGAAATCAAAGGGGAAATCAAAAAATACCTAGAAACAAATGACAATGGAGACACGACAACCCAAAACCTATGGGATGCAGCAAAAGCAGTGCTAAGAGGGAATTTTATAGCAATACAAGCCTACATCAAGAAACAGGAAACATCTCGAATAAACAACTTAACCTTGCACCTAAAGCAATTAGAGAAAGAAGAGCAAAAAAACCCCAAAGCTAGCAGAAGGAAAGAAATCATAAAGATCAGATCAGAAATAAATGAAAAAGAAATGAAGGAAACAGTAGCAAAAATCAATGAAACTAAAAGCTGGTTCTTCGAGAAGATAAACAAAATTGATAAACCATTAGCCAGACTCATCAAGAGAAAAAGGGAGAAGACTCAAATCAATAGAATTAGAAATGAAAAAGGAGAAGTAACCACTGACACTGCAGAAATACAAAGGATCATGAGAGATTACTACAAGCAACTCTATGCCAATAAAATGAACAACCTGGAAGAAATGGACAGATTCTTAGAAATGCACAACCTACCGAGACTGAACCAGGAAGAAATAGAAAATATGAACAGACCAATCACAAGCACTGAAATTGAAACTGTGATTAAAAATCTTCCAACAAACAAAAGCCCAGGACCAGATGGCTTCACAGGCGAATTCTATCAAACATTTAGAGAAGAGCTAACACCTATCCTTCTCAAACTCTTCCAGAATATTGCAGAGGAAGGAACACTCCCCAACTCATTCTACGAGGCCACCATCACCCTGATACCAAAACCAGACAAAGATGTCACAAAGAAAGAAAACTACAGGCCAATATCACTGATGAACATAGATGCAAAAATCCTCAACAAAATACTAGCAAACAGAATCCAACAGCACATTAAAAGGATTATACACCATGATCAAGTGGGGTTTATTCCAGGAATGCAAGGATTCTTCAATATACGCAAATCAATCAACGTGATACATCATATTAACAAATTGAAGGAGAAAAACCATATGATCATCTCAATAGATGCAGAGAAAGCTTTCGACAAAATTCAACACCCATTTATGATAAAAGCCCTGCAGAAAGTAGGCATAGAGGGAACTTTCCTCAACATAATAAAGGCCATATATGACAAACCCACAGCCAACATCATTCTCAATGGTAAAAAACTGAAACCATTTCCACTAAGATCAGGAACAAGACAAGGTTGCCCACTCTCACCACTATTATTCAACATAGTTTTGGAAGTGTTAGCCACAGCAATCAGAGAAGACAAAGAAATAAAAGGAATCCAAATCGGAAAAGAAGAAGTAAAGCTGTCACTGTTTGCAGATGACATGATACTATACATAGAGAATCCTAAAACTGCCACCAGAAAACTACTAGAGCTAATCAATGAATTTGGTAAAGTAGCAGGATACAAAATTAATGCACAGAAATCTCTTGCATTCCTATATACTAATGATGAAAAATCTGAAAGTGAAATTAAGAAAACACTCCCGTTTACCATTGCAACAAAAAGAATAAAATATCTAGGAATAAACCTACCTAAGGAGACAAAAGACCTGTATGCAGAAAATTATAGGACACTGATGAAAGAAATTAAAGATGATACAAATAGATGGAGAGATATACCATGTTCTTGGATTGGAAGAATCAACATTGTGAAAATGACTCTACTACCCAAAGCAATCTACAGATTCAATGCAATCCCTATCAAACTACCACAGGCATTTTTCACAGAACTAGAACAAAAAATTTCACAATTTGTATGGAAACACAAAAGACCCCGAATAGCCAAAGCAATCTTGAGAACGAAAAATGGAGCTGGAGGAATCAGGCTCCCTGACTTCAGACTATATTACAAAGCTACAGTAATCAAGACACTTTGGTACTGGCACAAAAACAGAAATATAGATCAATGGAACAGGATAGAAAGCCCAGAGATAAACCCACGCACATATGGTCACCTTATCTTTGATAAAGGAGGCAAGCATATACAGTGGAGAAAAGACAGCCTCTTCAATAAGTGGTGCTGGGAAAATTGGACAGCTACATGTAGAAGTATGAAATTAGAACACTCCCTGACACCATACACAAAAATAAACTCAAAATGGATTAAAGACCTAAGTGTAAAGCCAGACACTATCAAACTCTTAGAGGAAAACATAGGCAGAACACTCTATGACATAAATCACAGCAAGATCCTTTTTGACCCAGCTCCTAGAGAAATGGAAATAAAAACACAAATAAACAAATGGGACCTAACGAAACTTAAAAGCTTTTGCACAGCAAAGGAAACCATAAACAAGACCAAAAGACAACCCTCAGAATGGGAGAAAATATTTGCAAATGAAGCAACTGACAAAGGATTAATCTCCAAGATTTACAAGCAGCTCATGCAGCTCAATAACAAAAAAACAAACAACCCAATCCAAAAATGGGCAGAAGACCTAAATAGACATTTCTCCAAAGAAGATATACAGATGGCCAACAGACACATGAAAGAATGCTCAACATCATTAATCATTAGAGAAATGCAAATCAAAACTACAATGAGGTATCATCTCACACCGGTCAGAATGGCCATCATCAAAAAATCTACAAACAGTAAATGCTGGAGAGGGTGTGGAGAAAAGGGAACACTCTTGCACTGTTGGTGGGAATGTAAATTGATACAGCCACTATGGAGAACAGTATGGAGGTTCCTTAAAAAACTAAAAATAGAACTACCATATGACCCAGCAATCACACTACTGGGCATATACCCTGAGAAAACCATAATTCAAAAAGAGTCATGTACCAAAATGTTCATTGCAGCTCTATTTACAATAGCCAGGACATGGAAGCAACCTAAGTGTCCATCGACAGATGAATGGATAAAGAAGATGTGGCACATATATACAATGGAATATTACTCAGCCATAAAAAGGAATGAAATGGAGGTATTTGTAATGAGGTGGATGGAGTTAGAGTCTGTCATACAGAGTGAAGTAAGTCAGAAAGAGAAAAACAAATACAGTATGCTAACACATATATATATGGAATCTAAGGAAAAAAAAATGTCATGAAGAACCTAGTGGCAAGATGGGAATAAAGACACAGACATACTAAAGAATGGACTTGAGGATATGGGGAGAGGGAGGGGTGAGATGTGACAGGGTGAGAGAGTGTCATGGACATATATACACTACCAAATGTAAAATAGATAGCTAGTGGGAAGCAGCCGCATAGCACAGGGAGATCAGCTCGGTGCTTTGTGACCGCCTGGGGGGGTGGGATGGGGAGGGTGGGAGGGAGGGAGATGCGGGAGGGAGGAGATATGGGAACGTGTGTATATGTGTAGCTGATTCACTTTGTTATAAAGCAGAAACTAACACACCACTGTGAAGCAATTATACTTCAATAAAGATGTTTAAAAAAAAAAAAAAAGAAGTGGCACTGTTTGGGGTCAGCTCATAGTTTACTAAACTGTCACATTCATCGTTCAGAGAGGCCAAGAACCCCTGAGGGGTGGATTCTGCCCCAAGGTCCCTGTAGAAGGTTTTATTCTAACCAGAAGTGTTACCTCTTCCCCTCTAGATCCAGACACAGAGGTGTGTCTTCACGTGCTGCGCCTTGTTCAGTCTGTGGTTCTGGAGCCAGAAGTCTTCTCCAGGTTGGCCTCGGAGTTCCGGAGTTCCCTGCCCCTGCAGCGCATCCTGGCCATGGCCAAGAGCCGCAACCCTCACCTGCAGGCCGTGGCCCAGGAGCTCCTGGAGGACCTGCGCACTCTGGAGCGTGATGCGTAGGGGTGCTCAGCGCCGGCATCTTCTCCCTGGGTCCCCACTTTGTCTTCTAAAGCCACCAGCTGTGTGCCATGTGTTACAGATAGCAAATGTGATGCCTAGAGATGGCTGTGTATTGAGATGTATCTATCTGACTTGCTCCTGGAAGTGAACATGCTTGTGGGTGGTTGGTTAATCTTGCCAGAGGTGAGCCTGAGAAAGGGTCCATTTTTCTGTGAAGACCCACGTCAGCTGCATCCGGAAGAGGGCCTTCTCAGAGCGGCTCCTGCTGCCCAGGAGACCCTGAGACCTGTCGGTTCCCCCCTAAAAGCGGAAGGTTGAATAACCGCCTACCCCATTGGTCAGCGTTTTCCTGAGATACCTTTCTTGAAAAACAATTCATTCACTCTCTAATAATTATAATTAATCCCCCCCCAACCCAGTTCAAGTTTACCTTTAAATCTTTCGGTGAACCTGCTATTTCAGATGATATTGGACATTTTAGTTCTGTATTTTTGTGCCTCTTTTATTTTTGAGTAAAGAAAGTCACAAGAATCATTGGTGTGCTACAACTATTGTTTTCTGAAATATTATAAACTTGATGTTAGGAAGGTATATATTACAATGCATACACGTGGTTGGTGGAAAAACCTCTCCTTACATTGTTCTGGGTCCTTTGGCTATAAGCTCAGGAGTCCAGTTTTTCATATAACAGTATCATGACAAGGGCCACATGGATCAGAGCACATGCAGCTGCTTGGAGTTCTTTAAACAATGTGCACGGGTATGTGTACCAGGTCCCCTCACCATGTGTCCTTCTCAGCTGCAGAGGACAGAGGAGGATGTGCTCCATTTCTCACAGGTGTCACGACGTGTGAGTGCGGTTCCCTCTCTGGCACTCCTTAGAGTCACAGCAGCGCGTGCTGTGTCCCTCAGGATGACGCTGCAGGCCCGTGGTCTCTGGGCATCCTGTAGGAGCAAAAACACTTGCAGGCGTCCCATACACATTTGTATGCTGTTTCTGCTGTGCGTGGCAGTTTGGAATAACTTCATGTTTCTTTTATAGGCAATGTGCAGTTTATGGCTGAGGCTGAGTGAAGGAGCTTTCAGGAAGGCACAGTTGCTTGAATTTCACGAGCCGACATATTGTGGAACCTGGCTCATCAGAACCAGAGAAATATTGTAAAAGGCAGTTTAAAATTCACAGAGGCAGAAATTGGTCCATCTGTGCTGTGTGGCTCTGTAGGTCCTGTTGATTGGCAAATAAAATTGAGGACGTTGTGTTTTTGTTCTTTTCTAGCATAGTATCATTTTCGTTTTGGTTATTTGTTTGATAAGGTAACAGGAGATAAACTAGTATAATTAGTTGTGCTGCCTCTAGAAATGCAGGGTCTTTTTCCTGCCAAAGATGGGATCAGTGGCATATAGAGAAAAATGAAACCAGGCCAAACCCATGAATGTTGCATAGTTTAGGTAATTAGTAGATGGATGTGATTAAGAAGGATACTTTTTTTCCCTCTTAATTTTAAAGTGCTAAGGATAGCAAGAGTTCTTATGAAAACTCCTTAAGCAAGAAACATATGTCATATATATGGAATCTAAAAAAAATGGTTCTGAAGGAGCTAGGGGCAGGACGGGAATAAAGATGCAGATGTAGAAAATGGACTTGAGGACATGGGGAAGGGGAAGGTGAAGCTGGGACGAAGTGAGAGAGTAGCATTGACATATAAACACTACCAAATGTAAAGTAGATAGCTAGTGGGAAGCAGCCGCATAGCACAGGGAGATTAGCTCGGTGCTTTGTGATCACCTAGAGGGGTGGGATAAGGATGGTGGGAGGGAGACGCAAGATGGAGGAGAAATGGTGATAGATGTATATGTATAGTGATTCACTTTGTTATACAGCAGAAACTAACACACCATTGTAAAGCAATTATACTCTGATAAAGATGTGAAAACAAAGAAACATATGTCAAATACATGTTTTGAATGTATATCACAGGAAAAGTACTTAAGGCCAGTTTTAAGGAGTGACTAGCCTTTCTAATATTTTTGCTCTTCTTATGAAGGTCAGGGGGAAAATGGGTTCTTCACTTTTTTTGCATCTAAAGCTCTAAAGAAAACTCAGTTTAAAAAGTATGCATAAAAGCATGTACGTGACAGTATCTGAGGTCTCTTGTGAATTTTAAAATCAGAAACAAAAATCAGGGACTTCCCTGGTGGCGCAGTGGTTAGGAATCCGCCTGCCAGTGCAGGGGACATGGGTTTGAGCCCTGCTCCGGGAAGATCCCACATGCCGCGGAGCAGCTGGGCCCGTTCGCCACAACTACTGAGCCTGCAGTCTAGAGCCCATGCTCTGCAACGAGACCAGCCACCGCAATGGGAGGCCCGCGCACCACAACAAGGAGTGGCCCTGCTCGCCACAACTAAAGGAGGCCCGCGCGCAGCAACAAACACCCAGTGCAGCCAAAAATAAATAAATAAATTTATTTTTTAAAAAACCCCAAATCAATAAAATGGTACATATTTTTTTAATAGATCTTTATCGGAGTATAATTGCTTCACAATACCGTGTTAGTTTCTGTTGCACAACAAAGTGAATCAGCCGTATGCATACACATGTCCCCATATCCCCTCCCTCTTGAGCCTCCCTCCCATCCTCCCTATCCCACCCCTCTAGGTCATTGCAAAGCACCGAGCTGATCTCCCTGTGCTATGCTGCTGCTTCCCACCAGCCAACTATTTACATTCGGTAGTGTATATATGTCGATGCTACTCTCACTTCACCCCAGCTTCGCCCTCCCACCTGACCCAGCAATCCCACTGCTGGGCATATACCCTGAGAAAACCGTAATTCAAAAAGGTACATATGTCTTTAAATTTAAATTTTAAAGAATTCCTTTTCTATTTATTAAGTTAAGGAACTTTTTCTCCTTGGTACTGTCAGTTTGTATGTAAAGGCATGAAACCTTCCAGGTCAACAGCCAGACTTCACCCCCCCCTCCTCTCACCCCGCAACTGGTGATCAGGGCAGTTTCTTGCTATTCAGTTTCTCGTTACCAATCTAGTCTGTCTTCTGTGACATCTGAGAGGAGCCTGTCCTGCTAGGATGCAGGTCGTTGTGTCTGCTCGTGGCATGAACTGGGATAAGCCTAATGTTACAAGGACCTCATCTCGTCCCAGATACTTACATAGCCCCATGTTTATCACTTATTCCAGAGAATTTTAAAATTAATTAGAGTAGCAAGCATAGCATCACAAGTCTGGGACTTGAAGAAAAGCAGCCGAGGCCTGAAGTCAGACGATGGGCAAGGAGGAATTTTAATAAAAGTTGTAAATGTGCCTGTTACACTGATTCTGTAGCTATATTGCCATGACATCAATATGAATGGAAAAGATTGGTCAGTACTTTTGTAGGCTTACTGATTTTCTGAGAAGCCCTGAAGTTGAAGTTCGCTCTGTTTTCTTCCATGATGTAGATGCTTAGACAGCTTCAGAAGGGCCTCTGACCAGTGTAGGGTCTCTGGTATAGACCCTGATACAGTGTAGGACACAGGATAGGATACAGCATTCTGTGGGGAGAGTGTGGCCTCAGAAGGTGGAGCCAATGAACCCATTAGAAAGTCTTTGGATACTTTTCAAGTCCAGGCTCAGGTGGGCAGGGCAGGGGTCCATCTTTAAGGCCCACGGCTGTCTCTCTGCTCTGGGAATGTGCACATTGAAATTTGTCTCCAGCTGTAGAATGAATGTGCTAGTGCATGTCACACAATGAAGACTGTTTCTGCCTTTTGTTGTTGTTGTTATTTGTAATCCTTCAGGTTTTTTGAACTGTGGTAAAATTTATCACAGAAATGTAGACGGTGAACATAAAATTTACCATTTAAACCATTTTGAAGTGTAGAATTCAGTGGTATTAAATATATTCACAGTGTTGTGTAACCATCACCACTGTCTGTTGCCAGAACTTTTTATCGTACCAAATAGAAACTCTGTACATTAAACAGTAACTCCTCCTTTTCTTTTCTTTTTTTTAAAAAAAATATGTATTTATTTTATTTATTTGGTTGCACCGGGTCTTAGTTGAAGCAGGTGGGCTCCTTAGTTGTGGCTCATGGGCTCCTTAGTTGTGGCTCATGTGTCACAGTGGTTAAGACTCTGCACTCCCAATGCAGGGCGCCTGGGTTCGATCCCTGGTCAGGGAACTAGATCCCACATGCATACCGCAACTAAGAGTTCGCATGCCACAACTAAGAGTTCGCATGCCGCAACTAAGGAGCCAGGTGAGCTGCAACTAAGGAGCCAGGCGAGCTGCAACTAAATAACTCCTTATTTTATAACTGCCCTCCTCCCAGCCCTGGTATCCTCTGTTTTATCTCTATGAGTTTGACTTCTCAAGTACCTCATGTAAGTGAAATCAAGTATTTGTCCTGGGTCTGGCTTATTTCACTCAGAATAATGTCTTCAGGGTTCATCCATGTTGAGCATTAGTCAGAACTTCATTACTTTTTATGGTGTATAATAGTCCATTGTATCTTTTTAACACATTTTGTTTATCCATTTATCTGTTGATGGACACTTGTTTTAACCTTTGGCTATTGTGAATAATGCAGTGAATATTGGTATACAAGTATCTGTTTGAGTTCCTGCTTTCAGGTCTTTTGCGTGAGTACCTAAATGTGAAATTGCTATATCATATGGTTTAGGGTTTTCTCTCTATATAAAATCATGTCTCAAATAGTGATAGTTTTACTTTTTCCTTTCCAATTTGGACGCCTTTTATTTCTTTTTTTGCCTGATTGCTCTGGCTAGGACTTTCAATACTACGTTGAATAAGAGGGGTGAGAGTGTGCACCTTTGTCTTGTTCCTTATATTAAGGGAAAAGGTTTTAATTTTTCGCTGTTGAGTATGATGTTAGCTCTGGGCTTGTTGTATTTGGCCTTTATAATGTTGAGGTATGTTCTGTCCATACCCAGTTTGTTGAGAGTTTTTATGATAAATGGATGTTGGATTTTGCCAAATGCTTTTTCTGCATCTATTGAGATGATCATATATGATTTTTATTCTTCCATTTGTTAATGTGGTATATCACATTGATTGATTTGTGGGTATTGAACTATCCTTGGCATATTGGAATAAATCCCACTTGATCATGGTGTATGATCCTTTTAATGTGTTGTTGAATTTGGTTTGTTAATGTTTTGTTGAGGATTTTTGCATCTATGCCCAGGGATATTGGCCTGTAATTTCTTTTTTGGTGGCATCCTTGTCTGGTTTTGGTATCAGGGTAGTACTGGCCTTGTAAAATGAATTTGGGAGCATTCCCCCCTCTTCAGTTTTCTGGAAGAGTTTGAGAAGGATACGTATCAAATCTTCTTTGAATTTTTGGTAGAATTCACCAGTGAAGCCATCTGGTCCTGGACTTTTGTTTGTAGAGAGTTTTTTGGATTACTGTTCAGTTTCCTTACTAGTGATCAGTCTATTCGAATTTTCTATTTTTTCATAATTCTGTCTTGGAAGATTGTATGTTTCTAGGAATTTATCCATTTTTAAAAATTTGGGCTAATTCTAAGGTCCAATTTATTGGCATATAATTGTTCATAGTAGTCTCATGATTCTTTGTATTTCTTTGGTATCAGTTGTAATTTCTCCTCTTTCACTTCTGAATTTATTTGACCCTTCTCTCTTTTTTCTTAGTGAACTTATCTAAAGGTTTGTCAATTTTATCTTTTCCAAGAACCAGCTCTTAGTTTCACTGATTTTTTTCTATGTCTGTTTTAGTCTCTATTTCATTTATTTCCACTTTGATCTTTATTATTTCCTTCCTTCTAGTAACTTTGGGTTTTGTTTGTTCTAGTTCCTTCAGGTGTAAAGTTAGATTGTTTGAGATTTTTCTTGTGTCTTGAGGTAGGGCTGTATCGCTATGAGCTTCCCTCTTAGAACTCCTTCAGTGTATTCCAGAGATTTTGGTATGTTGTATTTCCATTTTCATTTGTCTCAGGTATTTTTAAATTTCTCCTTTGATTTATTTGTTGACTCATTGGTTGTTCAGGAGCATGTTGTTAATCACTACCTATTTGTAATTTTTCCAGTTTTCTTGTAATTGATTTCTAGCTGTATGCCATTGTGGTCAGAAAAGATGCTTAATATGTCTTCAGTCTTCTTAAATTTACCCAGGCTTGTTTTGTGGTCTTAAGATGTGATGTATCCTGGAGAATGTTCCCTGTGCACTTGAGAAGAATGTGCTGCTACTTTTGGATGGAATGTTCTCTCTCTATATATATCTATTAAGTCCATCTAGTCTAATGTGTCATTTAAGGCCAGTGTTTCCTTATTAATTTTCTGTCTGGATGATCTATCCATTGATATAATTGGGGTGTTAAAGTTCCCCAACTATTATTGTATTGCTGTCAGTTTCTCCCTTTGGATCTGTTAAGCACCTATGTTGGGTGCATAAATATTTACAAATGTTATGTCTTCTTGTTGGATTGACCCCTTTTTCATTATGTAATGCTCATTTTTGTCTTTTATTAGTCTTTGTTTTAAAGTGTATTTTGTGTGATGAAGTGTAGTTATCCCAGCTTTCTTTTGGTTTCCATTTGCATCATAAGACATTTAAACATTAAACATTAAACATCATTTACATTTAAAGTAATTATTGATAGGTATGTACTTATTGCCATTTTGTTATTTGTTTTCTGGCTGTTTTGTAGTTCCACTGTGTTCCTTTCTTCCTCTCTCGCTTTCTTTCCTTGTGATTTGAAGGACTTTCTGTATTGTTATGCTTAGATTCCTTTCTCATTGTTTTTGGTGGATCTAATAAGTTCTGCCTTGTGGTTACCATGAGGCTCACATGTAACAGCTTATATATATATATATATCAGTCTATTTTAGGTTGATGGCAAGTTAAGTTTTTTATTTTTTTAACATCTTTATTGGAGTATAATTGCTTTACAATGGTGTGTTAGTTTCTGCTGTATAACAAAGTGAATCAGCTATACGTATACATATATCCCCATATCCCCTCCCTCCCTCTCCCACCCCTCTGGTGGTCACAGAGCACCGAGCTGATCTCCCTGTGCTATGTGACTGCTTCCCACTAGCTATCTATTTTACATTTGGTAGTGTATATATGTCCATCCAGTCTCTCACTTCGTCCCACCTTACCCTTCCCCCTCCCCGTGTCCTCAAGTCCATTCTCTACATCTGTGACTTTATTCCTGTCTTGCCCCTGGGTTCTTCAGAACCATATATATTTTTTTAGATTCCATATATATGTGTTAGCATATGGTATTTGTTTTTCTCTTTCTGACTTACTTCACTCTGTGTGGACAGTCTCGAGGTCCATCCACCTCACTACAAATAACTCAATTTCATTTCTTTTTATGGCTGAGTAATATTCCATTGTATATATGTGCCACATCTTCTTTATCCATTCATCTGTCGAAGGACACTTAGGTTGCTTCCATGTCCTGGCTATTGTAAGTAGAGCTGCAGTGAACATTGTGGTACATGACTCTTTTTGAATTATGGTTTTCTCAGGGTATATGCCCAGTAGTGTGATTGCTGGGTCATATGGTAGTTCTATTTTTAGTTTTTTAAGGAACCTCCATACTGTTCTCCATAGTGGCTGTATCAGTTTACATTCCCACCAACAGTGCAAGAGGGTTCACTTTTCTCCACACCCTCTCCAGCATTTATTGTTTGTAGATTTTTTGATGATGGCCATTCTGACCGGTGTGAGGTGATGATACTTCATTGTAGTTTTGATTTGCATTTCTCTAATGATTAGTGATGTTGCGCATCCTTTCATGTGTTTGTTGGCAATCTGTATATCTTCTTTGGAGAAATGTCTATTTAGGTCTTCTGCCCATTTTTGGATTGGGTTGTTTGTTTTTTTGATATTGAGCTGCGTGAGCTGCTTGTATATTTTGGAGATTAATCCTTTGTCAGGTGCTTCATTTGCAAATATTTTCTCCCATTCTGAGGGTTGTCTTTTTGCCTTGTTTATGGTTTCCTTTGCTGTGCAAAAGCTTTTAAGTTTCATGAGGTCCCATTGGTTTATTTTTGTTTTTATTTCCATTTCTCTAGGAGATGGGTCAAAAAGGATCTTGCTGTGATTTATGTCATAGAGTGTTCGCCTATGTTTTCCTCTAAAAGTTTCCTCTAATAGTGTCTGGCCTTCCATTTAGGACTTTAATCCATTTTGACTTTATTTTTGTGTATGGTGTTAGGGAGTGTTCTAATTCCATTCTTTTACATGTAGCTGTCCAGTTTTCCTGGCACCACTTATTGAAGAGGCTGTCTTTTCTCCATTGTATATTCTTGCCTCCTTTATCAAAAATAAGGTGACCATACGTGCATGGGTTTATCTCTGGGCTTTCTATCCTGTTCCATTGATCTATATTTCTGTTTTTGTGCCAGTACCAAAGTGTCTTGATTACTGTAGCATTGTAGTATAGTCTGAAGTCTGGGAGCCTGATTCCTCCAGCTCCGTTTTTGTTTCTCAAGATTGCTTTGGCTATTCGGGGTCTTTTGTGTTTCCATACAAATTGTGAAAATTTTTGTTCTAGTTCTGTGGAAAATGCCATTGGTAGTCTGATGGGGATTGCATTGAATCTAGATTGCTTTGGGTAGTAGAGTCATTTTCACAATGTTGATTCTTCCAATCCAAGAACATGGTATATCTCTCCATCTATTTGTATCATCTTTAATTTCTTTCATCAGTGTCTTATAGTTTTCTGCATACAGGTCTTTTGTCTCCCTAGGTAGGTTTATTCCTAGGTATTTTATTCTTTTTGTTGCAGTGGTAAATGGGAGTGTTTCCTTAATTTCTCTTTCAGATTTTTCATCATTAGTGTATAGGAATGCAAGAGATTTCCGTGCATTAATTTTGGATCCTGCTACTCTACCAGATTCATTGATTAGCTCTAGTAGTTTTCTGGTAGCTTCTTTAGGATTCTCTATGTATAGTATCATGTCATCTGCAAACAGTGACAGCTTTACTTCTTCTTTTCCGATTTGGATTCCTTTTATTTCTTTTTCATCTCTGATTGCTGTGGCTAAAACTTCCAAAACTATGTTGAATAATAGTGGTGAGAGTGGGCAACCTTGTCTTGTTCCTGATCTTAGTGGAAATGGTTTCAGTTTTTTACCATTGAGAATGATGTTTGCTGTGGGTTTGTCATATATGGCCTTTATTATGTTGAGGTTAGTTCCCTCTATGCCTACTTTCTAGAGGGTTTTTTTATCAAATGGGTGTCGAATTTTGTCAAAAGCTTTTTCTGCATCTATTGAGATGATCATATGGTTTTTATTCTTCAATTTGTTAATATGGTGTATCACATTGATTTGTGTATATTGAAGAATCCTTGCATTCCTGGGATAAATCCCACTTGATCATGGTGTAGCATCCTTTTATTGTGCTGTTGGATTTTGTTTGCTAGTATTTTATTGAGGTTTTCTGCATCTATGTTCATCAGCGATCTTGGCCTGTAGTTTTCTTTCTTTGTGACATCTTTGTCTGGTTTTGGTATCAGGGTGCTGGTGGCCTCATAGAATGAGTTTGGGAGTGTTCCTCCCTCTGCTATATTTTGGAAGAGTTTGAGAAGGATATGTGTTAGCTCTTCTTTAAATGTTTGATAGAATTCGCCTGTGAAGCCATCTGGTCCTGGGTTTTTGTTTGTTGGAAGATTTTTAATCACAGTTTCATTTTCAGTGCTTGTGATTGGTCTGTTTACATTTTCTATTTCTTCCTGGTTCAGTCTCAGAAGGTTGTGCTTTTCTAAGAATTTGTCCATTTCTTCCAGGTTGTCCATTTTATTGGCATAGAGTTGCTTGTAGTAATCTCTCATGTTCCTTTGTATTTCTGCAGTGTCAGTTGTTACTTCTTTTTCATTTCTAATTCTATTGATTTGAGTCTTCTCCCTTTTTTTCTTGATGAGTCTGGCTAATGGTTTATCAATTTTGTTTATCTTCTCAAAGAACCAGCTTTTAGTTTTATTGATCTTTGCTATCGTTTCCTTCATTTCTTTTTCATTTATTTCTGATCTGATCTTTGTGATTTCTTTCCTTCCACTAACTTTGGGTTTCTTTTTGTTCTTTTTTCTCTAATTGCTTTAGGTGTAAGGTTAGGTTGTTTATTTGAGATGTTCCTTGTTTCTTGAGGTAGGATTGTATTGCTGTAACCTTCCCCTTAGAACTGCTTTTGCTGCATCCCATAGGTTTTGGGTCGTTGTGTTTTCATTGTCATTTGTTTCTAGGTATTTTTTGATTTCCTCTTTGATTTCTGCAGTGATCTCTTGGTTATTAAATAGTGTATTGTTTAGCCTCCATTTGTTTGTACTTTTTACAGATTTTTTCCTGTAATTGATATCTAGTCTCATAGCGTTGTGGTCGGAAAAGATACTTGATACGATTTCAGTTTTCTTAAATTTACCAAGGCTTGATTTGTGACCCAAGATATGATCTATCCTGGAGAATGTTCCATGAGCACTTGAGAAGAAAGTGCATTCTGTTGTTTTTGGATGGAATGTCCTATAAATATCAATTAAGTCCATCTTGTTTAATGTATCATTTAAAGCTTGTGTTCCCTTATCTATTTTCATTTTGGATGATCTGTCCATTGGTGAAAGTGGGGTGTTAAAGTCCCCTACTATGATTGTGTTGCTGTCGATTTCCCGTTTTATGGCTGTTAGCATTTGCCTTATGTTTTGAGGTGCTCCTATGTTGGATCCATGAATATTTACAATTGTTATATCTTCTTGTTGGTTTGATCCCTTGATCATTATATAGTGTCCTTCTTTGTCTCTTGTAATAGTCTTTATTTTAAGGTCTATTTTGTCTGATATGAGAATTGCTACTCCATCTTTCTTTTGATTCCCATTTGCATGGAATATCTTTTTCCATCCCCTCACTTTCAGTCTGTATGTGTCCCTAGATCTGCAGTGGGTCTTTTGTAGACAGCATATATATGGATCTTGTCTTTGCATCCATTCAGCCAGTCTATGTCTTTTGGTTGGAGCATTTAATCCATTTATATTTAAGGTAATTATCAGTATGTATGTTCCTATTACCATTTTCTTAATTGTTTTGGGTTTGTTATTGTAGGTCTTTTCCTTCTCTTGTGTTTCCTGCCTAGAGAAGTTCCTTTAGCATTTGTTGTAAAGCTGGTTTGGTGGTGCTGAATTCTCTTAGCTTTTGCTTGTCTGTAAAGGTTTTAATTTCTCCGTTGAATCTGAATGAGATCCTTGCTGGGTAGAGTAATCTTGGTTGTTTTTCCCTTTCATCACTTTAAATATGGCCTGCCCCACTCTTCTGGCTTGCAGAGTTTCTGCTGAAAGATCAGCTGTTAACCTTATGGGAATTCCCTTGTGTGTTATTTGTTGCTTTTCCCTTTCTGCTTTTAATATTTTTCTTTGTATTTAATTTTTGATAGTTTGATTAATATGTGTCTTGGTGTGTTTTTCCTAGGGTTTATCCTGTATGGGACTCTCTGTGCTTCCTGGACTTGGGTGACTATTCCTTTCCCATGTTAGGGAAGTTTTCCACTATAATCTCTTCAGATATTTTCTCAGTCCCTTTCTTTTTCTCTTCTTCTTCTGGGACCCCTATAATTCGAATGTTGGTGCGTTTAATGTTGTCCCAGAGGTCTCTGAGACTGTCCTCAGTTCTTTTCATTCTTTTTTCTTTACCCTGCTCTGCAGTAGTTATTTCCACTATTTTATCTTCCAGGTCACTTATCCGTTCTTCTGCCTCAGTTATTCTGCTATTGATTCCTTCTAGAGAATTTTTAGTTTCATTTATTGTGTTGTTCATCATTGTTTGTTTGCTCTTTAGTTGTTCTTGGTCCTTGTTAAACGTTTCTTGTATTTTCTCCATTCTATTTCCAACATTTTCGATCCTCTTTACTATCATTACTCTGAATTCTTTTTCAGGTAGACTGCCTATTTCCTCTTCATTTCTTTGTTCTGGTGGGTTTTTACCTTGCTCCTTCATCTGCTATGTATTTCTCTGTCTTCTCATTTTGCTTAACTGACTGTTTTTGGGATCTCCTTTTCGCAGGCTGCAGGTTCGTAGTTCCTGTTGTTTTTGGTGTCTGCCTCCAGTGGCTACGGTTGGTTCAGTGGGTTGTGTAGGCTTCCTGCTGGAGGGGGACTGGTGCCTGCGTTCTGGTGGATGAGGCTGGATCTTGCCTTTCTGGTGGGCAGGATTGTGTCCAGTGGTGTGTTTTTGGGTGTCTGTGAATTTATTATGATTTTAGGCAGCCTCTCTGCTAACGGGTGGGGTTGTGTTCCTGTCTTGCTAGTTGTTTGGAATGGGGTGTCCAGCACTGGAGCTTGCTGGTTGTTGAGTGGAGCTGGGTCTTAGCATTGAGACGTAGATCTCTGGGAGAGCTCTCACCGATTGATATTACATGGGGTTGGGAGGTCTCTGGTGGCCCAGTGTCCTGAACTTGGCTCTCCCACCTCAGAGGCTCAGGCCTGACCCCTGGCTGGAGCACCAAGACCCTGTCAGCCACAAGGCTCAGAAGAAAAGGGAGAAAAAAGGAAGAAAGAGAAATAAATAAATAAAATAAATAAAGTTATTAAAATGAAAAAAAGTAATAAAAAGAAAAAAAGAAGAGAGCAACCAAACCAATAAACAAATCCACCAATGATAACAAGCACTAAAAACTATACCAAAAAAAAAAAAAGGGACAGACAGAACCTGGGGACAAATGGTAAAAGCAAACCTATACAGACAAAATCACACAAAGAAGCATACACATACACACTCACAAAAAGAGACAAAGAAAAAAATATATATTTATATAGTAAAAAAAGGAAGAGAGAGCTTCCCTGGTGGCGCAGTGGTTGAGAATCTGCCTGGCAATGCAGGGGACACGGGTTCGAGCCCTGGTCTGGGAGTATCCCACATGCCACGGAGCAGCTGGGCCTGTGAGCCACAATTACTGAGCCAGCACGTCTGGAGCCTGTGCTCCGCAACAAGAGAGGCCGCGATAGTGAGAGGCCCGCGCACCGTGATGAAGAGTGGCCCCCGCTTGCCACAACTAGAGAAAGCCCTCGCACAGAAACGAAGACCCAACACAGCCATAAAAATAAATTAATTAATTAATTAAACAAACAAACAAAACAATTAAAACCCTTTCACATTGTTCGATAATTCACATCTAAAAAAAAAAAGGAAGAGAGCAACCAAATCAATAAACAAATCTACCAATGATAACAAGCGCTAAAAACTAAACTAAGAAAAACATAAAAATCAGAAACTAGTCAGTTGCCTACAGCAAACCCCAAGTCTACAGTTTCTCCCAAAGTCCACTGCCTCAATTTTGGGATGATTCATTGTCTATTCAGGTATTCCACAGATGCAGGGTACCTCAGGTTGATTGTGGGGATTTAATCTGCAGCTCCTGTGGCTTCACGGAGAGATTTCCCTTTCTCTTCTTTGTTCGCACAGCTCCTGGGGTTCAGCTTTGGATTTGGACCCACCTCTGCGTGCAGATCGCCCTCTGGCGTCTTTTGGGAAGTCTGAGGTCTTCTGCCAGCGTTCAGTAGGTGTTCTGTAGGAGCTGTTTCACATGTAGACGTATTTTTGATGTATTTGTGGGGAGGTTGGTGATCTCCAGGTCTTACTCCTCCGCCATCTTGAAGATCCCCCTAGGAAAACTAGTTCTTTGATCTTGGACCAGGCAGTTAACTTCTCTGTGCCTCAGATTTCCTTTCATGCAGTACCTCCTCCCCCCAGAGGCCCAGTCAGGTGCGAGGGAAGGGCTGTCGCTCACAGGCTGGTACAGGACCGAACTCAGCAAGTTAAGTTTGAACACATTCTAAAACTCTGCATTTTCACTCCCCTGCCCAGCCTGTGCTTTAAGTTTGTGATGTCACGTTTTACATCTTTTTGTTTTGTGTATCCCTTAATTAAATGTCGTTATAGTTATTTTTACTACTTTTGTCTTTTACCCTTCATACTAGCTCTGTAAGTGATTAATCTACTTTCTTAATTATATACTTAACCTTTACCAAGTAAGATTTTTCCTTTTATATGTTTTCTTGTTACTAATTGGTGCCCTTTCTTTTCAACTTAAAGAAGTCCGTTTAACTTTTTTTGTAGGGTTGTTTTAGTGGTGATAAACTCTTTTATCTTTTGCTTGTCTGGAAAGCACTTTTATCTCTTCTTCAATTCTGAATGATAACCTTGCTGGGCAGAGTATTCTTGGTTGGAAGTCTTTTTCCTTTGAATATATCATGCCACTCCCTTCTGGCCTGCAAAGTTTCTGCAGAGAAATCTTCTAATAGGCTTATGGGGGCTCCCTTATATGTAAAAGTTGTTTTTCTATTGCTGCTTTTAAGATTCTCTCTTTACTGTTAACCTTTGACATTTTAATTATAATGTGTCTTGGTGTGGGTCTCTTTGGGCTCATTGTATTTGGATCTTTCTGGGATTCCTGGATCTGATGTGTTTTCTGCTGCGGAGTTACAGAGCGCTTTGACAACCCGGTAAACTGCTCTACACAGAAATGCCTGTAAGCACACATGTGCCATTTCCTATACAATTTCTGGGAGTTTGTGGGAACCCACCATCAACAGCTTGTAAGGACCTCTTGCTCTGGACATGAGAATCATGTTTGTTGAGTTCTGTGGCCTAGTGCAGTGCCAGGCACGTAACAAGGCCCTCTGGCATGAAAAGCATTTGATAGCATCATGCTTTCTGTGAAACTGTAAGGTTTCCCACATTGACGTCAGCCCTGTAACTGGACACAGAGCATTTGGTTTCCTCGTGGCCATCAGGGCTTGTGTCCAGTTTGTACCAGCCCAGTGCTCACAGCCACTTTCTGTGGGTGAGGGGACGAGCCCAGAGAGGCCACACTGCCTGCCCACATGGCCCAGCCACGATTCAAGCCTGCGTCCCTTTTCGGTAGCCCTTAATCACGATGTGACGTCACCTCCACCTCCTGGAGTGTGTGTCCACCATTGTCTGTGGTCACTTGTTCTCCAGACCAGGGTCGAGTCCTACTCTTGGACTTTCATAGTTCTGGTGACCTGCAATTTAGATCCCCCTGGCACCCTCTTTGGCCACCATGCCTGGATGCTACCAGCAGGCCCACAGGGTCATAGAGGGTGGGAAGGAAGGGAGGCAGAGGACAGCGGCCAGACGTCCACCAGTTACGCCTTCTGCCCACCCCCGATGTGGTGTTTAGACAGCACATGCTCATACGTGACAGGTGCCCGTGGCTGCCTGATCACATGATAGCATTCAGAGATAGGGAGAGATGGAGATGAATCGTCAGCATTAAAAATGTTGACTTTTATTTTATTTTAACATCTTTATTGGAGCATAATTGCTTTACAATGGTGTGTTAGTTTCTGCTTTATAACAAAGTGAATCAGTTATACATATACATATATCCCCATATCTCTTCCCTCTTGCGTCTCCCTCCCTCCCACCCTCCCTATCCCACCCTTCTAGGTGGTCACAAAGCACCGAGCTGATCTCCCTGTGCTATGCGGCTGCTTCTCACCAGCTATCTATTTTATGTTTGGTAGTGTATATATGTCCATGCCACTCTCTCACTTTGTCACAGCTTACCCTTCCCCCTCCCCATATCCTCAAGTCCATTCTCTATGTCTGTGTCTTTATTCCTGTCCTGCCCCTAGGTTCTTCATGACCATTTTTTTTCCCCTTAGATTCCATATATATGTGTTAGCATATGGTATTTGTTTTTCTCTTTCTGACTTACTTCACTCTGTATGACAGACTCTAGGTCCATCCACCTGACTACAAATAACTCAATTTCGTTTCTTTTTATGGCTGAGTAATATTCCATTGTATATATGTGCCACATCTTCTTTCTCCATTCATCTGTTGATGGACACTTAGGTTGCTTCCATGTCCTGGCTATTGTAAATAGAGCTGCAATGAACATTTTGGTACATGACTCTTTTTGAATTATGGTTTTCTCAGGGTATATGCCCAGTAGTGGGATTGCTGGGTCGTATGGTAGTTCTATTTTTAGAAAAACGTTGACTTTTAAAAGGTTCTGTTCAGTATTTGCAGGTCAGTTTACAAAATTAATATTTATTCCTGTTTCAGGATCACTACAGCCTGTCTTGCCTTTGCCTGGAATAACTGAGTATTTCTCTCTTTCAGTCTTTCTTTGAGATCCCGTAGGGCTGAGACAGATGAGGCCAGGAGCAGACAAACTCTCCTACCTGCTCTAGTCCAGAAAGCCAGCTCCAGGCACGGCTGGGATTGGAGATAGTTGGCCTCCTGCCCCCCCCCACCCCCGCTGTGGGGCGGGGCCATGGGGACCAGAGGGGAGGCAACCCCTGGCACGAAGGACTGGTGCTTTTTCTTTTTCTCCTTGTTCTTTAGCCAAATGCCAATAGAGGAGAAACAAAGGGGCAGCTGAAGGTTGGAAGATATCACCTAAGGGCAGAGGGGAGCAAGCCCCTTGGGTTGGCACAAGATTCATGAAAAGTGCGTTTTTCCGGGCCCTGAAGCTTCAAAGCTGTTTTTTGAGGTGAACCGTTCTCATGACAATCTGTATATAAACAAGACATCACACACTTGCTGCCCTTATACGTTGTACTTGGCACGTGTAACTCTTCTTGGTGAGTCAGGGTAGCCACCAGCCAGGAAGCAAGTCCCAGAACCTCAGTGCTACACTTGTATTTGAACACACTTCCTCCAGTTATGAGGGTAGGAGGTGCTTCTTGGGTTGGGATGAGTTTCTCGCCTCCGGCTGCCTCCTGGTTATGGGGGGCAGCAGCACCTCTGTTGGCCCGAGTGCCTGTTGGTCAGAAGTGGTTCAGGTGTGGTTCTGATCAGCTGCAGGGAGTGGCGGGGCCTTTCCACCCCAATGGGGCTGTGATCCTGGCGTGGCTGCAGCCTGGGGCGGTGCTGTGTCCGGAGCGTGGCCGTGTGGGACCGAGACCTTGGGCTTCTCCCTTCAGGTCCTCTGGTCTGCAGGAAAGTGCCCTGGGGGAGCAGCGGAGCCCCCGCCCTGCACTGCTGGCACCCAGGCCGGGGCCTGGCGTCCCACTGGCTGGGCCCAGCAGCCCCTGCTTCTCTGCCGTCTTGGTTCTCATCCACCTCGGCTCCACCCTGGCTCCCCGGCTCCCTGGGAGGGGAGGAGTGACCTGCCCTTTGGAGGCCTCTGCGGCTGAGGCCCTGGGCTCCTGCTGTCCTCGTGCTCTGGATTTTATCCTCCTCTGGAGCACTCATGCCACTGGATGGGACACCGTGGCTGAAGCCACATAGGCCGCTTTCCTGTGGCCTCTGCTCTTGCTGCCAACTGCCCCCCGCTCCTCCTGCCCTCTCTCCCCACGTGCACACCAGTGTGGACTCTCCCCACATCCCTGCCCCCCAGCACTCCCTGCTCGGACACAGGTCAAGTTCAGTAATGATGTCCCTGGAAGGTCTGTGAGTGGTTGCAGCCCCAGATCTTGTCTGTGAGTGTGTGTATCCGTGTGCATGTGTATCCATGTGTGTGCATCTCTAAGTGTGTCTGCATGCGTGCATGTGTGTCTGTGTGCCTGCGTGGGATTTGCCATCCCTTTCTCGATGCTAAGCAGGTGTCTTGGCTCTGGTCCAGCCAGGTTACCCTGTTATGCCTGGTCTCCAAGCCCATGAAATCCTGGAAGAAATTTGGCCACAAATAAGAAAAGCCAAGTCTCTAGGTATAGATTTCTTTCCAGGAGTGGAAGGGAAGCACGTAAAAGAATAAAAATCCGGAAGCAGCAGCAGCCTTGGAGATTGTCCTCCAGGGAACGGCACAGAGGGGAGGGCTGGCTCGCTGAGCACCATGCACTCGGCTGGCCTGGGGCTGCCCTCTGTCGCCTGTGTCTTGTCTGAATGGACCTGTCATGGGGGGGTTGTTATTTTCTATCTGATGTTGAGGTCATGAGTTTCCAGTGCAGAGCTAAGGAAACCCAGAGTAAGACGGGGCCTCTGCTGAGGGGGCCGGACTAGGGTTCAGAGTGGACATTTGTCCTCCTGTCCCCCTCACTCTGTGTCCCCATGTAAGGTGGGGTTAGGGTTTGTGTGCTCGCAGGAGGGCTGCGGCTGCAGGACTCCCGGCGACGCTGAAGACACTTACCTCCCACGTTTCTGGGGATGTATATCTGTTTTGCTGTTTCTGACTGTGGACCAAGTGTACTGTGCTCAGACATGGGGCCAGGCTGAAGGGAGCAGTGACAGGTGACAGGGCCCTGGCCCTGCAGGACAGACCTGAAGCTCCCTGCTCATCTGAGGTCAGGTTTGCATTTCCCCTGAAACGCAGCAGCCAAGTGACCGGGACCCCGGGTGGAGTGCCGGCCTGAGGCAGAAACCCCTCTGCTCCTTGCTCTGCCCCCACGGTCCTATGACCTCAAGCCCCTTTCTTAGTCTTGCTTCCTTCCTGTGCTGGGAAAAAGTCCCGCTCCTGGAAGTTGCCTGGAGGAAAGTGCCGTCCTGAGGTCAGGGAGCGGGAGTGAGAGGGAAATGAGCAGACCAGGCCCTGGCTGGAGGCGCAGCCTCTGGGGTGAGGGTGCCCATCTCGGAGCCTCGCTGCCTGCTGGCCAGCCCCTCCCGCCCAGGCCGGACGCTGCCTCACGCCCCGTGGACGTCACAGCTGCCTGTTCTCTCCGGGCTCCTGACGCTGTCGTCTCGCAGGCGACACCGGCCGGGCTCTGGCAGGGGAGAAGCCTTCCTGGCTGTCCCGCAGTCAGCCGCAGTGACTGTGGCCAGGACACGCTGTCTGCGCCAGTTAATCCCCAGTGCCCGCCGGTGGCCCCGGGCCTGCACAGCCGGCCATCGGGGAGCAGGACGGCTTGTCCTTTCCCCGTCATCTGCCACCCCTGCCCTACTCGGCAGACGCGTCCTCCTTTCCAGGTCCTTCTGGAGCGTTGCGGTCTGGGCCACGCGCGGCCCTGCTCGGGAGGGGCAGCCTTCGTCACCGCGGGCAGCTCTGTTTCCGCCGGGAGCGCTTGGCCTCCTTCCAGGGCCGCTGCTCCCCAGTTTCCTCGTCCAGAGAGGATGGCCTGGGGGCTGGGGAGGGGGGCGGTCTGAGCCCCTGGCCGGGTGAAGGGGCACAACCTGTCGGCATTTCTCTAGCGCGCCCCAGGCACGTGAGAGCTGGGAGGCGGGACTCCGGCCAGGGACCCAGACGGTCCTGCACAGTGCTCGCTGGGGACAGGGGACGCTGCCTAAAGGGCAGGCCTGTCCTGAGGCAGCGTCCCTGTGGAGGCTGGATGGGGCGGCCTGGGCTCACAGCCCCACAGCCTGACCAGCGGGGCGGCGTCCCCACTCCCCCGGCCTGCTGCTGGCCCTGGGCCTGTGCCCGGCAGCGGGGACTTGTCTGAGATGCCCCCGATTCTCCTCCGCTGCCCAGTGCCTCACAGGGCCGTCGCTCTGATGTCTGCCATCTGCCCCTACGCCTTCTAAAGGGCGTCGATGAGGGGAAAGGCTGCTAGGGGCTTCGTAGTGTTTGCAGCCTGGCACCCTGCGAGCTTTTCAGCCCAGGGTGTTTCTGCGTGTGGCCCCAGGCAGCTCTGTCTCTTGTGGGCTGAGGCGCTGAGCCCTGGGCCCCGGCGCGTCTTCACTCTGGCCACTGCTCTCTGCAGGTGTGGCTGCCAGTGCCCCAGCTGCCCGGTCCTTCGCCCTCTCCCCAGGCTCCTTGACAGGCCAGTGGGACCACCTGGCCAGCATTCCAGGGGCAGGGCACGCACTGCCTGCTCCCCAGCTCCTCAGAGGCCCCCGAGCTTTAGTGGCTGCTCTGGTCTGAATATTTGTGTCCCCCCCCCCCACAAGATTCACGTGTTGAAACCCTGGCCCCCAAAATGATGGCATTAGGAGGTGGGACCTTTGCCTTATGATGGGACAGTGCCCTTACAGGAGAAGAGAGAGAGGTGACCTCTTTCTCTCCCGTGTGAGAACACAGCAAGAAGGATGTAACCATCTCTGAGCCAGGATGCGGTCCTCACCAGGCGCTGCATCTATGGGTACCTCCGTCTTGGGCGTCCAGCCTCCTGTCTGTTGTGTGGGCCGCCCACCCGTGGTGGTCTGTTACAGCGGCCTGTAGAGATGATCAACAGGAGTGCACGAGGTGGCTGTGTTCCCTCTGGCCCCCGGCCACCCCTCTTCCTTGGGATTCTCCAGAAACACACCAGGGTCTGCTCATGAGCCCTGTTTGTTCTGCTGCAGAGGAGCCCGGGGGGTCCAGCAGACACCCTTGTCCTGCCCAGTGAGGCTGGAGTGTGTCTGAATCACCTGGGCGCTCACACTTGGAGGGAGGTGTGACAGCAGGTGCACAGACAGGCAGGCCATTCTGAGACCTGCTGTCCACGTCCCCTCCTCCCCGGGGGCTCCCCCCAAGGCTGGGCATCCTCCCACGGGATGACTCAACGTCAGGCCTCTGCTCTGGCCCTGTGCTACACCCTGCAGCCTCGGACCCAAAAGTCAGGGTCAGAATGCAAGTCAATCATCAAAGTACCCGGGCAGACGGTCTCCATGAGCTCAACACATCCCCCCAAGCCTGGGCCTTGTCTGAGCCCTGGGTGCCTCCCCCAGACCCTCCGGGCAAAGACTGAAGTTGTCAGTTCTTTTACAGGTAAGGAAACTGAGGTTTTGAGAGGTTAAGTGCTGTGTCCAATGTCACATTTCTAGGAAGAGTGGGTTGGGGCTTGAGTCGGGCAGTTAGATGGTAGAACCTTGGCCGAATAGGAGGAGTTGGGGCTTCGGAAGGAGCACAGATGAGGTGCTGCCTGAGCTGGGCTCTGCAGGGTGCTCACGGCTCTGCTGAGGAGTTGGGGGACGGCGTCATGCGGGAAGAGCGGGTTCTGGGCGGAGCCCCCAGGGCATTGCTTGGAGGGGAGTGGGAGCTGCAGGGTGTCCCGAGGCCTGGATGGCCAGCCAGGGCCTGCGTGGCCTCGAAGCTTCTGTCTCGTCTCCCCATCAGGCTGTAGTCTTGGGTCCCAGCGTCTGGACAGATGAAGCACCGCATCCAGTGAACGGTGCCGAGTTCAAGTGAAGGCCGCCTACCCTCAGAAGGAGAGCTCTGGAGGGAGGCCATCCCGAGGGAAGTTGGGGAAACAAGGGGACACATACGCAGGGCTCGGTGTTTGGAATGTCCGAGAACGTTCCATAATGGACGGCCAGCAGCTGCTCCGGTGAGGCTCAGCTGTGGGGATGACGATCGGGCCCTGTCGCCGTGCGGAGGGGTGACACACGCAGTAGCAGAATGGCCATGTCGTTCCTGGGGGGCAGGCCAGGAAAGGGAGGGCACCTGCCAGAGCTCTCTCCAGAAACCACAGGCTGCCCCGGAGGCCGTGGGCCGTGCTCTCTGGGTCAGGTGGCAGGGGTGACGGGAACGGGTCTGTGAGGGTGTTCTTTCTGGGCAGAAATCTCCTTGGCACGAACACCTTTCCTGCTGCTACGACCGGGTGAGAAGGGACCCGCAGTGCGGCCCTGGCCCTGTGTGGGAGCCTGGCCAGGGGTGGACACAGGTCTTTCAGGGCCAGTGGGCAGCGAGGGCTGGCAGGAAGGGCAGTGCCCTGCCAGGAGAGGGGCCCCGTCTGAGCGTGGGCGCCGAGGGCAGGTGAGGGCAGGACTGCTCCCTGGCGGTGGAAGTTTCCAGCATCGCACTGCCCTGGACCAGCTTCTCCCTGGCTCTGCCCTTCCTGGAGATTGGTCCCCACCCCAGCCTGGAGACAGACGTCAGCAAGGCCTGCACTTCCTAGAAAGCTGGTTACTAGAGATTTCCCGCAGGCAGGCCCTTCCTGGGAAACAGTGAGGAGGGCAGAGCATAAACATTACCCAGTCCTGGCGTCTGGCTTCACGTCTGGGGTGACAGCCCCATGTGAGCTGGAGACCAAGGGCTATTGCAGCACTTGGGGCCGTGTCCTGACCTCTCTCCTCAGTCCCTGGTGTAGGTCTGCTGGGCCCTGCAGGCCAGGGAGGGGCTCTGAGCTGGAGGAGGCTGAGGGGGGTCGCCCAGGACAGGCTGGAGAGCAACTGGGGAGGAGCGTGGTGGACAGCGGAGCCCTGGTCGGGCCGAGGGCCCTGGTCCCAGGCGCCTCTGGTGCTGAGTCTGGGGGAGCCGGGTGTGTGGGTGCCCACCTGTATGCGTGCACGTGTGTGGGTGCATGTGGGCGTGTGTGCATGTGTGCAGACGTGTGTGTGTGGACTGCAGTCCAGCTTGATGGAGCCTCTGTTGGGAGCCCTCTCCGGATGTGGCTGCAGCCGTCCAGCGGGACGTGGGGCTCTGTCCCCCACTTGGGCTGCTCTCGCCACCAGCTTCCCTACCTTCTGCAGGTTTTCTGTCCCAACCCCAGCTGAACCCTCCTCCAGGCGTCTCCCCTGGAGCACACGGGAGGATGGTTCTCAGGGGGCCAAGGGGGTGCTCCCGGCTTTGCTGGGAAATGAAGCAGATGCCGCCGCTGAGGTTAGTTCTCGCAGAGTTCTGCCCCCCCCAACCCCGGGGCGGGGGGGGGGGCAGTGGGCAGTGGGGAGGGGTGCGGGGAGGGCCCTTCAGGGGGCTTCGCCCACACGGAGGATGGGCGGGCGCGAAAGGAGAGAAAGAGGCTTGAGCAGGCCTCCGCCCCCTCCGGGGCCCCCCACCGGCTGCCACGCGCTCCGCGGGCCACGCCCTGCCTCAGCGTGGGAAGCAGGACAGGGCTGCGGAGGGAACCCCGGGTGCGCTTCAGCCCTGCGGCGGGGTCGGCGTGTGTGATCGCAGAGTCCCCCGGGCTTTCTGAGAGGGGCGGGGGAAGGAAGTGAGTCACAAGACCGGTCGCCACCGCGATGCCCAGCGGAGGCCCTCCGCCTGCGTCCACGCTGCGCCCGCCCGGCCGGCGGGTGCGGACGAGGCCCCAGGAGACGCTTGCTCGGCGCCAGGCGCTCCCTGACAGCTGACAGGTAAACCCAGGCTCCTGTGGCTCTCAGGCACGACCCGGCATCTAAGGCGCCGAGCAAGTGGGCGGGAGCCCCAGCCGGTCAAGGCCGTCGTGGGGGCGGCTCCGGACCGGGGCCTGGAAACCACCTGCCCTCCGTCCCGGGCGCCCACGCGAGCTCCTGTTGGGGTGACTCGGCAGCCAGGGTGACGTCTGGTCTTCATGAGAGGCGGCCGCGCGAGCAGCTGGGGACGAGCCGCGCATGGAGGGCGGCGCAGTAGACCGCGTGTCCGGAGCGGGACGGCGGGAGCAGCCGCGTTAGCCTGGGGCGCGCAGAGCCCGTGCCACCCCAGCGCTGGGGTCCCAGGGGCCGGGTGGAGGCTAAGACTCCCTTTTAGGGCACAGTCTTCTTCCGGGCGCTCGGGTTTGGGGTCAGCTGTGGCCCGGGGCCCCTTGAGCCCGCGTGACGACCAGCAGGGCCCCTCCATGGGCTCGGACATCACAGCCCCCAGAGCAGCCCCTAGTCACCGTCCCGTGGGCTTGCTCATGTGTTCCGAGCACGTCTCACGCATCCCGTGTAACAGGAAGTGTGCATGTTCACACACGTGTGAGTGTGCTTAAACACGCAGCTGATGCAGGCGGACGAGCTGCTGTGGCATCTACGCCCGCCCGGGTCCTCACGGCCTGACGCCGGGGGCCGGGCAACGACGGAGAGGCCAGCGCTCCTCGTGGAGGGCGGCCCCCTCCCCTCCGCTCCCCTCCCCGTCTAATCAGCCTCCCCGCTTCTCGGGGGACCGCCCGCTGCGTGCCACCTGCTCCCCCTTCTAAGGGAGGCCGTCCTCGGCATCGTCTTTGCTGACGAAGAAGCGAGGGCACCGAGGCGCTCTTGAGCGGGTCACCCGATGCGCAAATGTGACCCTCCCCCTTGGACACGCACTGGCCTCCAAGCCAGGGATGCCAACCTGTCCCCGTTCGTCAGACTTGTATGAAGGAGGCCCCTTTGACACTGTCACTTCCACGGGGGTCGGTGGCCCCAGGCCGTGAGCGGTGGCACCGTGGCTGGATGCTGGGGAGAGTGACAGCTGTCAGCAAGTGCCGGGGAGGATGAGGCTGGCGGGCTCCACGGAGGACCCTCCCCACTGAAGCCGAGGGACCAGAACGCCTGCCAAGGGTGGTGTGGCGGAGGGGCCCGCTTCAGGGCAAGGAGCCCACGGGCCAGGCTGCCTCGCGGGGGCAGTGCTTGCGTGGGTCCGGCTCACTCACCGTCTCAGTCACCTCGGGCTGCTGTGACAAATACCACAGACGGGGCGGCTCAAACCACAGACACTGATTGTCTCCGTGCTGGAGGCTGCGAGTCTGAGGTCAGGGCGTCAGCAGGCCTGTCCCTCCCGAGGGCTCTCTCCTGGGCGTGCAGACGGCCGTCTCCTCCTGTGTCCTCACGTGGTCGTCCCTCTGTGTGTGTCTGTGTCCTCATCTCCTCTTCTTAATTAGGCACCAGTCCTGTGGGATTTAGGACCCACCCTAGTGACCTCATTTAACCTTCATGAAGGTTAAAGACTCTGTAAAGACTGCATCTCCAACTAGGGCACATTCCGACGTGCGGGGGACCAGGACTCCAGCGTACGAATCTGGGGGACACAACACAGTCCATACCATTTCCTGGGAGCTCTGGGCACTGTGTTTTTGTTTCCGTTTTCCCGTTTTTCTCACGTTTCATGGAGGTGGAGCTGTTATCAGCCAGGTTCCCGGGTGGGGAGACTGAAGCTCAGAGACGTGAAGAGACGTGTCCACAGACCATGCTGGTCCAGCAGAGGGGATGGTGTGGACGCTGGGCCACAGCACAACGTGACAAGTGCTGGAAAAATGGCTCGTATGGAGGGCAGTGGGGACGGGGAAGGGGCCTTGTGCTTGCTGGCACCCCGATGGTGTGCTCTGTGAGGGCAGGGGCACCGCTGACCCTGGCCCTGGGCAGCAAGCACTGGTGGAGAATGGGCATGGTCCGAGTGTCACGTGGTCACCGCCTCCAGACCGTGTGGCCGTCTGTGTGCTAGTCCGATGCTCCGGGTTTGTCCGAAGGGTCCAGCCATGGTCTGCTGTTGGCAGCACCTCCGAGACCCTCTCGCCGGCAGTCGCTGTGCTGTCTGGAATGTGTGTGACCTTGTGCAGGGCTGCGATACGGTCGTTCTGCTTTCTCTTTCATCCCTGATGCATTTCCATCTATGAGCCAAGCCTGCAGCCCCAAATCACTCTGCTGAGCCATGGAGCCCCCGGCCCGGACACTGCTGCCTGTCTCGTGAGCTGTGCTGACTCAAGTCTGCCTGGCGTTGGCTGGGCTCATGCATCCACCTCCATGGTCGGTTCATTGGGCCCCAGGGCTGTGCATTCCTGCTGGCCACGTACCTGTGAGGACAGGGTGGGGCCGTCCTACCTCGACCTCTGAGGTCAGTGCAGGGCCTGTGTCCTCATGGGCTGCACCTGTGTCTCGCTGACCATACGATCAGGGACCACCTCGTCCAGGCTGGCCTCCAGGGCCCCGTAGCCGGGTCAGCTCTGACCCCACCCCAGTGCTCCCTCTGTCCTGCAGACCCTTGGGCTGCAGTGCACACTGGCTCCCACTCCAGGGTCCAGGTCAGGCCATGAGGAAACCCTGGCCATTTGGGGCCTGGCTCACGTTTGTTTGATTTTTTTGTTTTGGGGTGCCCCTTGAGGCCCCTCTCCCTTTGTGAGACGCCCCAAGCAGCTGTCCTTTCCAGGGTGTAGTTGTCACCAGGAGGGAGGGTCCCTTGGAGCTCGTGAAGCCTGCAGTGGGGGCAGGGACCCTCCTCCCGGTGGCACTCAGCCCAGGAATAGTTTCTCCCCCTGAAGGAAGAGCCGCCGCTTACAGAAGGAGACGAGAATATTGCCTCATGGAGAAAGCACTGGGTGAACGTTTACAGACCTGGGGCAGAAGGATTTGTCAACAAGATCGGAGAGCTCTAGCCACAGGGGAGGGTTGACCCCTACGGCAGGGTCATCCATTAAGAACCTATGTTTGTGCAGTATGGAGGTTCCTTAGAAAACTAAAGTAGAACTACCATATGGTCCTGCAATCCCACTCCTGGGCATATATCTAGAGAAAAACATAAATCAAAAAGATATATGCACCCCAATGTTCATAGCAGCACTATTTACAATAGCCAGGACGTGGAAGCAACCTAAGTGTCCATCAACAGAGGAATGGATACAGAAGATGTGGCACATATATACAATGGAATATTACTCAGCCATAAAAAAGAATGAAATATTGCCATTTGCAGCAACATGGATGGACGTAGAGATGATCATACTAAGTGAAGTAAGTCAGAAAGAGAAAGATAAATATCATATGATATCACTTATATGTGGAATCTAAAAAGATGATACAAATGAACGTATTTACAAAACAGAAACAGACAATCCTCAAAAAGAAACTGATGGTTACCAAAGGGGAAAGGTGTAGGGGGAGAGATAAATTAGGAGTTTGGGATTCACATACACACACGACTATATATAAAATAGGTAATCAACAAGGACCTACTGTAGAGCACAGGGAACTCTACTCAATATACTGTAATGACCTATATGGGAAAAGAATCTAAGAAAGGGTGGATATATGTATATGTATAGCTGAATCACTTTGCTGTACACCTGCAACTAACACAACATTGTAAATCAACTATACCCCAATATAAAATAAAAATTAAATTTTTAAAAAAAGGACATATGTTTATCAAAATGACCTTAGGAAAATATAAAGGACAACTGCCCTTGAGGGAGAGGGGTTTGTAGCACTTAAAACCAACAGGATCAACACGTAAAAATAAAGAACTAGGAACCGGTGAGAAAAAGATCAAGAACCCCATAGAAAAACAGGCTCCAGACACCAGCAGGCATTTCACAGTCATTTGTTAGTAAATGTGGGAGGAGATGGTCTCATTCACGTGCGGAGACCCTGTCGCGGCCCATCCCCGGCTGGGCAGGTAAGACGCTTGGGCCTCTCGCCAGGGACTCGGGCGGAACAGCTGTTTGGACGCGGACACACTGAGAGTGAGGGACCCCAGCTCCGAGGCCACACGAGCTCAGGGTGAGGGAACAGAGCGTGTCCTAAGCCCCTGCGGCGGAGGGGGGGGGGTCCCTTCCAAGGCCGCTCAAAGCAGGCGGAGCTGGGGTAGAGGGCCGCGTCCATGCGCACGCGGTAACTTTTAAGGAAAGAAGGGTGTGATGAGGACAATTCCGGGTGGGGCGGGGCGAGGGTGGTCGCTGAGCTGCGGTGTCCTAGTCCTCGAGGTGGTATGTGTGTGTAGCAGGGAGACTCACAGTGCTCTTTTCACCGTTTCATCAATGAAAGCAGAAGGGAACCTTCTGGACAGACGGCGATTGTGCTCCAGGAAGCGAGGCTGCGCCCCTGGCCCCACGCCCCCCCGCAAACCGCAGCCTCCGGGAGCCCCTCCCTCTCTCATGATGCCCCCACCTGCCCTCGTGGGCGCCGGGCACCCTGCAGATGCCAGCAGCCACCCCTCCCCGTCCCACCGAGTGCCGGGGGCTGCGAAGTCTCCCACCCCCGGGACTCCCGATGCCGGCGGATGCCCGGCTCTGGCCCGAGCCTGCCGGTGGGGGCCACGACCTTGGCAGGGCGGCAGCGCCTGTGTGTCCCGAGCGTCTCCGTGGAGCCAGGCTGGATGGGGGCCTCTAGAGGGCTACCCTCCGTCCTCGCGACCACCAGGTGTGGACGCTGTCCCCTTTTCTGCGGTACAGACGGGGCCCCGGGAAGGCCGGGAGCGTCCGCGCTGCCCCGCCCCGGCGCCCGAAGGCTGCTCTCCACTTGCCACCTCAGCCCCTGTGACAGGAGGGGGCACAGCGCGGCCAGCGGGGAGTCAGGGGCCGCACAGGCTCTGCAAGCTCTTGGCTGTTCTCCCTGGAAGGTTCCGGGACCAGGGAAGGACGCTAGGGACCTGGCCTTTGGGGCCTTGGGGGGTCCAGGAGGGGTGGGGAGACACGTCCCCGTTTTCAGCTGGGGAAACGGGCGGGGCTGGCGCTTGCCCGGGGTCTCGGTCCGTCATGAGCCCTCTCCCTGAAGGCCCCTTGCCCTCTGAGCTCCCTGCCAGTTCTGGGAACACAGGAGATGGGGGAGCGAGCTGTGCTTCCTGAGGAAGTTTCTTCAGGAAACACGCTGGCCCCGGGGAGCCCAGATCCGATGCCGGGAGCAAACCTGGGGGGCCAGGCTGCGGCCTGCAGGGCTCGGGTCCCGGGGGGCGGGGAGCGGACCAGCCCAGCCCTCGCCTCCACCATCCGGGAGCCCGGCCCAGGGCCAGCTTCCGTCCACACTCCAGGCCAGGACGGCCTGAGCCACCGGACCGGGCTTCCTGGAACTGGCCCAGGGCGGGGCTGCAGCCAGGGCCTCGGGCAGGGCCAAAGCTTGGGTGACGTGCCTTCAGCCCAGCCCGTCCCCCAGGGGAGATGCCCGGCCTTCCAGAAGACGCCAGTGCCCAGTGCTTTGCTGATCTGTTGGTCCAGAAAGGGAAGGAGCGGTGCAGGCTCTGGCCCAGCCTCAGATCAATAGTCCTCACTCAGGAAGGGCTGGGCGGGGTAGAGGGCCACGCCGGCCAGGACCTGGGGCAGCACTGCAGTCCAGTGGGCCTCTGTCCCCCGTGGTGAGATGAGGCCGAGCCATGTCCCGAGTCTCCGGGGGCCCCAGGGCAGCAAGGCCGTGGGCTTGAAGGGGGCCACAGCCCGAGGCTTCCTGCCCAGCTGGGCCGGTTGGAGGTTGAAACCTCGTGGTCCTTCCCGCTGTCGGGGGACCCCATGGCAGGTCAAGGGGCGTCTGGCAGCAGTGGGTTTCCCCCTGCCCGAGGCCTCACAGGAGAGAGCTAGCCTCGGCTGAAGGTCGGGGGCCTGAGGACACGGTACAGCTCGTGCAGGAGGGGACGCGGGGATGGGGGGCCCCAGGGGTGTGGGCCTGCCCCACCCTGACCCTGCGGCCGGCCAGCAGCCCCTACTGGCCCCGCGGTGATGCCTCCCCTGGGGCGGCCATGCCGGGACTCCTGACGCTGCATCTCCAGGAGCAGCCAGGGAGCCTCGCTTTCCAGAGCACGCCCCCCGGCCCCGTCTTCCTCTCACCCCGGTCCTTTCGCTGCCTGGCACCCTGGTGGACGCTGGGGGCCGGGCGGGACACAGCAGACTCAGACCAGGACGGAAATAGCCCGTGGACGAATCACTGAATAAGACCCTGCCACGGGGGGAGTGCAGAGGCCCCGGGGCAGGAGAGAACCAGGTGCCTGGGGACGGACCTGGAAGCCAGGAGGGCTGGAGGGACTCCGGGATGGCACGGGGTTGGAGCCCGGCCGCCCCATCCCCGAGGAAGCAGATGGCCAGTAACAGGGAAGGCGAGTGACCTTCCCCAGGGACCCGATCAGCACTGGTGACCCAGGAGCGTGGTCAGTGGCCGGTGTGGGTGGCTCTTCTCTGGGAACCCCGTCAAGGACCACGTGGACCTGCCTCCTCCTTCCGCAACTCCCGGGGATGGGAGCGTGGGGACAGGGGCTCCCCTCACCGCCGTGGGAGCCCCCGGGCGGGAGTTATAAGTGGACAGGAGTGCTGTTGCCACGGAGACCAGGGTGACTGCTCCGGGGGCAGCTCTGGTCGGCGCCGAGAAGCCCCCATGGCTCCCGCCCCCCTCCTGGGAACGGGAGGCTGGCCGGCCGGGCTCTGTGGGCATCTCTGGGCAGCAGCTCCACGCTGGCCGTTGGTTATCGCTGAAATATGATTCCCCCGTGCTGCTCTCAGTGTGGCAGGAAGCTCTCCGGGCTGGGCGGCCCCCCACGTGCCACCTCGATTGGGATGGGGAGGGGGCACACAGGACATGCCCCCGAGGGTCAGGGTTTGGCCACAGCGGTGAAAACACCGTGGAGAAGCCAGCTTCTGGGGGCTGGGGTGTCCCTCTGGAGCCCTGGTGGATAGGGGCTCAGGGCCCCATGACCCTGTTAGATTCAGGGCGTCCCAGCCCCGCCCCCAGCCTGAATTTGGGCTACTTTCACAGCCGGCAGCACTCATCCCTGCAAGAAGCCCCAAGCAGGAGGGAGAGTTTGGGGGTCTCCACGCCAGGACCACCCAGAGTCTCGTGGCAGGTTTGTGTGTGTGGGCGGGGGGAGACGGGCTGAGGTCTCAGGAAACCTGGAAAGCAGCCCCTCTGTGTTCTGAGGCTCCCCCGGGACCCCCAGCCAGGCCCCACCAGGGTCAGGGTGGAAGTGGCCACGGCAGAGGGGCCACGCCTGGGCTCTGGAACACTGGGCGCCAGGGGACACTTTCGGGGCCAGCCACTGAGCCACCCGGGCAGGCAGGTGTGCCCTGGGAGGTTCCTCAGACACCTTGCGCACCAGGTAAGGCAGCTCGGGCTCCCCGCGTCCCCTGGCTTGTTTCTGCACCCACGGGGGCCCCTGCATCTCGGTCACGGTTTTCCCCGTTGGTCTGCTTCCCTGGCGCGGCAGCTCCCCGGAGCGGGCCTGGGCCCTGCAGCCCGCAGTGGTTCCTCCTCAGCAAGCTGGATGAGGGCCGGCTCTGTGCAGGGTGGTCCACACCTGGCCTGGAGGAGCGGACAGGCCTCAGGTTTGCCCGGTCCAGACACCGGGAGGGGAAGCTGCATTCATGCCGTAAAGAACCTAGACCCCAGGTCCCCTCCCCCTGCCCTTTGTGCCCCAGGAAGCAGAGGCCAGAAGAGGGACCTGCCCGAGGCCGAAGAGTTCACCCAGGCAGAGTGCGCTGCTGCAGTGTCCACACAGCCACGCCAGGGCGGGGAACGGTGACCGCAAGTGGTGTGGGACAGGCAGGGTGACCAAGCAGCCCCGGAACACGCCTGGTAAGCCACGCTGCCCAGATACTGATTGGCACCATTTCATTTTATTTCACTTGCAAGAACAAGGGTTTCAACCTGATGAAGGGCATCCATGGAAAGCCCACAGCTGACATCCTGCTTAATGGTGAAAGACTAGATACTTTTCCCCGTATAAATTTGTAAGAGCTGCTGTGACAAAGTGCCGTAGGCTGGGTGGCTTAAACAACAGAGATTTGCTCTCTCTCAGTCTGGAGGCTGGAAGTCCAAGATCAAGGTGTAGGCAGGTTGGTGCCTTCCAAGGGCTCTGAGCGAGAGTCTGTGGCCGGCCTCTCCCCTAGTTTCTGGTGTGTGCTGGCGTCTCTGGCGTCTCTGGCTCATAGAAGCATCACCCGATCTCTGCCTTCGTCTTCACACGGTGCTCTCCCTGTGTGCATGTCTGTGTCCAAATTTTCCCTTTGTATGAAGACCCAGTCAGGCTGGATTTAGGGTCCCCCCCCAAGTATGACCTCATCTTAACTAATGACGTCTGCAAAGACCTTATTTCCAAATAAGCTCACACTGTGAGATTCTAGGGGTTAGGAGTCCCACGTGGGAATTCTGAGGAGGACACAACTCAGCCCCTAATTAATCTCCAAGATCAGGAACAAGGCAAGAATGTCTGTTCTCTCCACTTCAACTCAATGTCATTCTAGACATCCTACCCTGCCAAGGGGCAAGCAAAAGAAAAAGAGCATCTAGATTGGAAAGGAGGAGATAAATTGTCTTTATGCACAGATCGTGGGATCAACATGGGAAATACTATGACAACGTATAAAAAAGCTTCCAGACCTAATAAGTGCAGCAAGGTTAATACAACACTACCGTGCAGAAATAGATTGTATTCTACTTATGAGCAACAAACAATTCAGAACTGAAATGAAAAGTAACACCAAAATATGAAATATTCAGGGATAGAGCTTACCAAAAAAATGTGCAAATCCTGACTGAAAATTACAGAATATTGCTGGAGGAAATTAAGATGAATTAAATAAACGGAGAGATGCACTGTGTTCACGGATTGGAAGATGCAATATTGTTAAAATGTCAATTCTCCCCAAATTGATGTAATCCTTCAAAGCAACCCCAGCCTCAGTCCTATCAGGGTCTTTGCCAAAGTTGACAAGCTGATTCTCAAATTCATAGGGAAACGTGAAGGACTGAGAATATCTAGCATAAATCTGATAATGAAGAATAAATCTGGAGGACATACATAACCTGGTTTCAAGATTTATTACGCAATGACCACAATCAGGACAGTGTGGTGTTGGCATCAGGATGGACAAGTACAGGAATGGAACAGAACAGATGGTCCACAAGCAGGTCCACACATATATGGACAATTTTCAACAAAGCGCAGACACGGTTCAATGGGGAAAATATAGTCTTTTCAACAAATGGTGCAGAGACAATGGATATCCAGGGGCACACAAATGGAACTTTGATCCATACCTCTCACCATAAACTAAACATTAACTCAAAATCGTAGACCTACATATATAATCTAAAGCTAAGATTTCTAGAAGAGAACATAGGAGAATATATTTGTAACTCTGAGTTAGGAAAAGAGTTCCTAGATACAACACCAAAATGAGCCATAAAAGAAAATGGATAAATTGGACTTCATGAAATGAGGAGCTTTGCTCTGCCAAAGGCACTGCTGAGAAGCTGGAAAGACCAGCACAGACTGGGAGAAAACTTTGCAAAGCGTACGTCCAATAAAGGACTTAAATCTAGAACTCCCTGAACCCCCAAATAGGAAAACAACCCAATTTAAAAAACAGGCCAAAAATGTGAGTTCACAGTTCACCAAGGAAGCCACACGATGGTAAATAAGCAAATAAGTTCAACGTGAGTCATTAGGGAAATGCAAATTAAAACCCACGGGGCTGCTGCAGAGGGCCCGGCTCCGGGGTTCCGGCTAGAACGTTCCAGACACCACTGTGCCCTAATTGGAAAGTCTAGAATTTAAAAGACTGACCATCCCAACGGCCCATGAGGTTGGGAATGCACAGGAACTCTCGTTCCTTGCTGGTGAGCGTATGAATGGGTACCACCACTTTAGAAAACAGTCTGGAAATTTCTTTAAAAGTTAAACGTACCTCAACCATATGACCCAGCCATTCCCTTCCTAGAGAAACGAGAGCCTTCTTTCATGCAAAGACTTGCACACAAATTGTCATTGCAGCTTTGTTTGTAACGGTCCCAAACTGGAAACAAAGCACGTGTCCACCACGAGGTGGACAGAGACACACTTGTGGGCACCCATCGCGTGGAGGACGGTGTTACAGCGTGAACGGAGCTCAAGGCTGTAAGTGAAAAGCTGGCAGAACAGAGCCTGCTGCACTGTGCGATTCCACTTGTACCTTCTAGAAAATGCAAACTCATCGCAGTGACAGCTTGGGGATCTGTGGTTGCCTGGAGATGGGGGGGGTGGGGGGTAGGGGGTGGGGGGTGGGGGGTAGGGGCCAGGGCACCGAGGCGCTCACTCTCTTGATTGTGGTGAGAGGTTCATGGTGTGTATTTGTGTCAGACTGTGCACTCTGAATATGTGCAAGTTCCTGTGTGTCCATCATACCTCGATAAAGCTGTTTAGGATGTAAGCAAACAACAAACCCCCTACCAAGTAAGACCAATCCACTGAGTGTTCTCAGGAGATACGAATATGTATCAGACTTCCAGAAATCTGGTACAGTGCTGTTTCAAAGAGGCGCTGCCTCTCCGTCTGCAGAGGGGCCGAGGGGATGCTGGCGTCTCCGTCCAGGCCCGCCTGGACTCCTGTCACCTGTGCGCCGCTTTACACACCTTCAGCGGGGGCTGTGAGGGGTGAGGTACGGGGTCAGGGTCGTGGGACCAGAAAGTGGGTTCAGAGCCTCATCTGGCTGATGCCAAAGCCGGTCCCTGGCCATTCGGCCCCGCCTCCTCCTGCTCTGGTTTCAAAGGCTGCCGTCCCGCTGGGAGGGCGGGCGCGTCCCCTTCCAGACCCTCGTGCCCCCGGCACCTCAGAGCACGTCTTCTCCAGCTGGGAGGGGGCGTGAGGTGCTTCCGCGCTGGCAGACGCCCTTTGGAAATCACCGTCCCCTGGCTCGCAGGTCTGGTCCTGCAGAAAGGCGCGGTGACGGGTTTCCCCGAGCAGGCGCCCGGGAGAGGGCGGGGGCCGGGGGCGCCGGTGGCAGCTGCTGGGAGCGGCCCCTCACCGTCCGCCGTCGGGCAGGGACTGAGGCCAGGAGGAAGCATTCCAGCCGGAACCCCGGAGCCGGGCCCTCTGCGGCAGCCCCGGGGGTCTGCAGCACCTGGCGCCTGGCCGGCGGGCGGTGGCAGGGCCTGTGGCACTGACCGGCCACACTGGGACCGAGGGCCTTTCTCAGGCGGCGGGGGAAGCGGTCAGGCTGGCCACCTTGTCCTCGGCGCTGCGGTCTTGCTCGGCACCGCACACCGCAGGCTTCCTGATTGCTCTGGGCACAGACAAGATGCAGCGACTCTCTCTCTTGCTGGGGGGAGGATGGGCTCCGTGTTGTGGCCCCGGTCCCCTGCCCTCTCTGCTCAGCCTGGCAGGGCCTTGCCTGGGATCCTGTGTCTGTGCTCCCCAATGCCCCCTCCCGAGATCCCCGGAGCAGGGAGAACAGCCAGGGTGGGCTGCGGACGGCAAGTAAGAGCAGTAGAGAACAGCGTCCTAATAACAGTGCATTGCTAATATTATGAAGCATAAGTAGGTTGCCTTGGGGCATTCCATATTCTTCTCCAAGGCACTGATTGCAATTTGAGGTTACCTATGTTTTGGGATTTATTGCTTGTTATGGATTGAATTGTGTCCCCCAAAGGATGCTGAAGTCCTAACCCCCAGCACCTTTGTTTGTGACCTTATGTGGAAAGAGGGTCTTTGTGGATGATCAAGGTAAAATGAGGTCATTAGGACAGGCCCTAGTCCAATATGACCATGTCTTTATAAAAAGGGGAAATTTGTACACAGACAAGCACACAAAGGAGACGCCACGTGAAGATGAAGGCAGAGATTGGGGTGATGCTCCTGCAGGACAAGGAACCCCAAAGATTGTCAGCAAAGCCCTAGAAGCTGGGGAGAGCCTGGGACAGATCCTCCCTTGGGCTTAGGAGGAACCCGCCCCGCCCACACCCGGACCTCGGACTCCTGGCCTCCAGGCTGAGAATAGCTCTCTGCTGTTGGAGCCGCCCAGCCTGTGGTCCTCTGTTGCGGCCGCCTCAGGTCCCTGATTACTCCTTTCCCCTCTGGACTGGACACTCCACACGGGCAACAGCCACATTCGTCCCGTCCCAGGGAACCTGGCCCCCGGCCTGGACACGGGATCCACCTTGACAGTTTGCAGACTGAACATACGAAGGACCCCTTGCGGATTAGAGGGTCTCTCAGAGACCCCTTCTGGCCCCTTAGGTCTCCTGAAAATGTCTGGGGTGCTGGTGGGGAACCCAGGCCCAGGGGCAGCCCCCCAACCCGGGGCTTCTGTGGACGACGTCTGTCGAGACACGGGTACCTTCTCCACTCCCGGGAGCTGGCGAAGGGTCCCCATGGCCACAGCCACTGAGGGGGAGCCCCGGGCCCTCTCCTGCCCTTCAGAGTGGGGGCTGGGAGCCAGCTTGAGAGTCAGCTTCCAGGCCCTTGAGACCCGCCCGTCGTGTGTGCACGAGCGTGCAGGCTTGTGCCGGGGGGCGGGGGCGGTTGCTCCCCGGCTCACACGTCTCCAGGCTGGAAGGACGCGGGCCTGGGGTCCCCGGGTCTAGCGCTGCTAGATTTGGGCCCAGCCTGCTTTCCAGAGCGAGGCTGGCTTTCACCCCCAGTTCCTTGGCATCCCCACGGGAGCACAGTCCTGCTGGGCTGGGAGACCCACGGTGGGGGGCTTCAGAGGCCCCGCAAGGTTATTGGGGTGCAGGGGAGGCCCCCCACCGCCCAGCCAGGTGTCTGCGAGGAAGGCCTGTCTGTGAAGACCTGGGTTTACCACGTGCGGCCGTCACCCTCACGGGAAACGTGCCATAGAGTTGAAAACAGCTCCAGTGCAAACACGGCTAACCGGTTCCCAAAGATGGGGCCGCTGGCCACCAAGCAATGTCCCCGAGGGGCCGTGAGCCCTGCATCGGAGTGAGGCCTGTCCCCCCCCACAGCTACGCCCCGGACCCCGGGTTGGAGCTGCTGTGATGGGGACTGGTCTCCCCTCCCCCGCCGGCCCCCGGGCTCTGGTTGTGTCGCTGGGGCCCCACCCTCGGCGTCATCCTCAAGGTCTAGCCAGACTGTTGTAACACGGCCATTTATGGGGAGGGCCCAGCCACGAAATGGGGCTGAAACTCTGCACGCAACAGCCAGCGCTCTGGGCACACGGGAAGTCTGGTGGCTTCGGGCAGTGAGGCGTTTAAGGCACAGTATCTGCTGGTTCTGGAGACCTGGCGTGATGGTCAAGGCCGGCCACAGACAGGCTGCAGGTGGACGGGCTGGGACTGGGGGCTGCCGGAGGGTCTCTGCCATTGGGTGTCGCTCTGGCCCCTCAGGTGTGTCCGTGATTTCTTTCTTTCTTTCTTTTTTTTTTTTAATTTTTTAAAAAATAGATTTTATTTATTTATTTATTTAGGCTATGTTGGGTCCCCATTGCTGCGTGCAGGCTTTCTCTAGTTGCCGCGAGCGGGGGCTACTCTTCGTTACGGTGCGTGGGCTTCTCATTGCGGTGGCTTCTCTTGTTGCGGAGCACAGGCTCTAGGCGTACGGGATTCAGTAGTTGTGGCACATGGGCTCAGTAGTTGTGGCGCACGGGCTTCAGTAGTTGTGGCATGCGGGCTTAGTAGTTGTGGCTCGTGGGCTCTAGAGCGCAGGCTCAGTGGTTGTGGCTCACGGGCTTAGTTGCTCCACAGCATGTGGGATCTTCCTGGACCAGGGATTAAACCCGTGTCCCCTGCCTTGGCAGGCGGATTCTTAACCACTGCGCCATCAGGGAAGCCCCTGTCCGTGAGTTCTTGTCCCCTGAAGGGCTTGGGGTCAGGAATCACCATCCAGTTGTGAGAGCAGAGGTCCAACTCTCAGACCTTGGACCGTGAGACCCAAAGGAGCTGGGTGGGGTGCCCAGCACTTGGGCAGCTCAGGTCCCTTTGAAGAGCCAAACAAGGGCCGGCCTCTGGCCCGGCCATTAGGGCTCTGAAAACAGGAGGAAAACCCCACCCTCGGCCAAGGTTTTCCTGCTCTTTGAAAGGATCTTGGTTCCAGGGTCCCACCCTCAGAAGGTTCCGGAATCAGCCTGTTTCCCCCGCTCTCCTGCCCCAGGAGTACCCAAGGGGAGTGGGGGATGTGAGCGAGTTGGGTGGGTGTTTATCTGTCCCCAGAGAGCTCTGGTGATGTGGCACCCGGGGGCCCACACAGGCCACCCCATGTGTTCCGGAGCAGAGGAAGGGAGCACACGGGCCCTGGGCCGCCCGCACATGGAGCCCTCCTACCAACGGCCACCAGAACCAGGCCCGGCCGGCAGAATGAATGGGCCTAGTGGGGAGAGGCTGGGACACGTACACCTGCCAGTGGGGGCACAGCTCTGGCCGTGGGGGCCAAACGGGGGGGGTCCAAGTGTCCTGCCCCGGCCACCTGTTGGAGCCCCCGTGCATGTGCAGCCCGTGTCACAGGTGGGCTCCAGCTGCAGCCGGGGGTGGAGGTGGGACCTGGGAATGGGGTGGGGGGGCGGTGAGAGGATGGGGGCAGGGATGGGGGGTGAGAGGATGGGGGCAGGGATGGGGGTGAGAGGATGGGGGCAGGGATGGGGGGTGAGAGGATGGGGGCAGGGATGGGGGTGAGAGGATGGGGGCAGGGATGGGGGGTGAGAGGATGGGGGCAGGGATGGGGGGGAGAGGATGGGGGCAGGGATGGGGGTGAGAGGATGGGGGCAGGGATGGGGGTGAGAGGATGGGGGCAGGGATGGGGGTGAGAGGATGGGGGGCAGGGATGGGGGTGAGAGGATGGGGGCAGGGATGGGGGTGAGAGGATGGGGGCAGGGATGGGGGTGAGAGGATGGGGGCAGGGATGGGGGTGAGAGGATGGGGGCAGGGATGGGGGTGAGAGGATGGGGGCAGGGATGGGGGTGAGGGGCAGACGGAGCCCCCGGGCTCAGCGGGATGCCTCCCCCTGCAGCTGTCCCCACCCCGTCCGGTGCAGCCCCATCCTCGAGGCCACCTCCGCCTGGCGTGGCTGTAGCTCCTGCCCTTCATGGGCTCCCAGCACCTGCTGTTTACTCCCAACCTCCTCCTCCCCCACCACTTCTCATTTTTGTTTATTTTGAGATGTTGGAGAAGTCGGAAAAGCAGCGTGAAGATTACAGCAGCTCCCATGTCTGCACCAGGAAGGAGCATCTGCTCTCTGTCGAGCTTGCTGTCATGCGTCTGTGGTTGTTTAACCAGACGTTCTTTCGCCCTCCCTTGAAGTATGCTTATGACCACCCTGACATCGCCCCCGTCGCCTCTGGGCTCTCCCCCTCCACCTGCCGCGGCTCCTCTGGGCCTCCTCCGCCCGCGGCGAGCACCTCTGGCCCTGCAGGCGCGTGTCCGCAGGGGCCCCTCCCCCACCCGCTCCTTGATGGCCGAGGCATCAGTGTCGGGCGTCCTCCTGTGTGTCTCCACTGGTGACCTCCCTCCTACACCCAGCACCGGCACTGCCGGCTGTCGGTTTTGGAGAGACAGCCAGGTGGCCTTCTGAAGCCCTGTCCCAAGTGGTGCCCGGCCGAGGGGGGCAGGACTCTCCGGTCCCCAGGCTGGGGCAGCTGTGACTACTGCCGTTCCCCCCGAGGGCAGGGCGGGGCTGGCTCTCTGCAAGCTCTTGGCTGTAGGCCGCAAGGTGCAAGGTGCCGTGCCTGCGCTGGGGGACATGGATGTCCGGGCTGTGGGGCTGGGCGAGGCCCCGGGTGGGGTCCCTGGAGCAGCCTGAGGGCTTCCGGCCTGTCCACCACCTGCACAGAATCTGGAGTCCTGCAGCCCTCGGGCACGGGGCTCACGCTGACCCCACCCGCATCCCCCACCCCCGGCCCCGCCAGGCCCAGGCTAACAGCCCCCAGGGTCTTGGGGAAGGTGGTGGGAGATTCTGCTGCTGCAGGAGCCTCTTCAGAGGAAAGTCACGTCCCCGACCCAGCCCCCTGCCGTCACCACACAGGGGGTCAGGGGCCGCTGCCCGCACTCAGCCACTGCTGGGGGCCTGGGGCTGGGGGTCCTGGGCGGGGCCCGGACGGATGGCCTGGTGTTCAGGAGGATGCGTGGGGCAGGATGTGTGTGCGCAGTGTGTGTGTGTATGTGGTGTGCGGGATGTAGTAGGTGGTGTGTGTGTGTGCAGTGTGTGTATGTATGTGGTGTGTGGGATGTAGTAGGTGGTGTGTGTGTGTGCAGTGTGTGTGTGTGTATGTGGTGTGTGGGATGTAGTAGGTGGTGTGTGTGTGCAGTGTGTGTGTGTATGTGGTGTGCGGGATGTAGTAGATGGTGTGTGTGTGTGTGCAGTGTGTGTATGTATGTGGTGTATGGGATTGTAGTAGGTGGTGTGTGTGTGTGCAGTGTGTGTGTGTGTATGTGGTGTGTGGGATGTAGTAGGTGGTGTGTGCAGTGTGTGTATGTATGTGGTGTGCGGGATGTAGTAGGTGGTGTGTGTGCAGTGTGTGTGTGTATGTGGTGTGCGGGATGTAGTAGGTGGTGTGTGTGTGCGCAGCGTGTGTATGTATGTGGTGTGTGGGATGTAGTAGGTGGTGTGTGTGCAGTGTGTGTGTGTGTGTGTGTATGTGGTGTGCGGGATGTAGTAGGTGGTGTGTGTGCAGTGTGTGTGTGTATGTGGTGTGCGGGATGTAGTAGGTGGTGTGTGTGTGTGCAGTGTGTGTGTATGTATGTGGTGTATGGGATGTAGTAGGTGGTGTGTGTGCAGTGTGTGTGTGTGTGTGTATGTGGTGTGCGGGATGTAGTAGGTGGTGTGTGTGTGCAGTGTGTGTGCGTGTGTATGTGGTGTGCGGGATGTAGTAGGTGGTGTGTGTGTGTGCAGTGTGTGTGTATGTATGTGGTGTATGGGATGTAGTAGGTGGTGTGTGTGTGTGCAGTGTGTGTGTGTGTATGTGGTGTGTGGGATGTAGTAGGTGGTGTGTGTGTGCGCAGTGTGTGTATGTATGTGGTGTGCGGGATGTAGTAGGTGGTGTGTGTGTGCAGTGTGTGTGTGTGTGTATGTGGTGTGTGGGATGTAGTAGGTGTGTGTGTGCAGTGTGTGTGTGTGTGTGTGTGTGGTGTGTGGGATGTAGTAGGTGGTGTGTGTGTGCGCAGTGTGTGTATGTATGTGGTGTGCGGGATGTAGTAGGTGGTGTGTGTGTGCGCAGTGTGTGTGTGTGTGTGGTGTGCGGGATGTAGTAGGTGGTGTGTGTGTGCAGTGTGTATGTGTGTGTATGTGGTGTGCGGGATGTAGTAGGTGGTGTGTGTGTGTGCAGTGTGTGTGTGTGTGTATGTGGTGTGCGGGATGTAGTAGGTGGTGTGTGCGCGCAGTGTGTGTGTGTGTGTGGTGTGCGGGATGTAGTAGGTGGTGTGTGTGTGCAGTGTGTGTGTGTGTGTATGTGGCGTGCGGGATTGTAGTAGGTGGTGTGTGTGCAGTGTGTGTGTGTGTTGTATGTGGTGTGTGGGATGTAGTAGGTGGGTGTGTGTGTGCAGTGTGTGTATGTATGTGGTGTGCGGGATGTAGTAGGTGGTGTGTGTGTGTGCAGTGTGTGTGTGTGTATGTGGTGTGTGGGATGTAGTAGGTGGTGTGTGTGTGTGCAGTGTGTGTATGTATGTGGTGTGCGGGATGTAGTAGGTGGTGTGTGTGTGCAGTGTGTGTGTGTGTATGTGGTGTGTGGGATGTAGTAGGTGGTGTGTGTGTGCGCAGTGTGTGTATGTATGTGGTGTGTGGGATGTAGTAGGTGGTGTGTGTGTGTGCGCAGTGTGTGTGGTGTGCGGGATTGTAGTAGGTGGTGTGTGTGTGCAGTGTGTGTGCGTGTGTATGTGGTGTGCGGGATGTAGTAGGTGGTGTGTGTGTGCAGTGTGTGTGTGTATGTGGTGTGCGGGATGTAGTAGGTGGTGTGTGTGTGCAGTGTGTGTGTGTGTATGTGGTGTGTGGGATGTAGTAGGTGGTGTGTGTGTGTGCAGTGTGTGTATGTATGTGGCGTGCGGGATGTAGTAGGTGGTGTGTGTGTGTGCAGTGTGTGTGTATGTGGTGTGCGGGATGTAGTAGGTGGTGTGTGTGTGCGCACTGTGTGTGTATGTATGTGGCGTGCGGGATGGAGTAGGCGGGTGTGTGTGTGTGCACTGTGTGTGTATGTATGTGGTGTGTGGGATTTAGTAAGCGGTGTGTGGCATGTGCCGTCAGGATGTCATGGTTGGGCAGAGCTGGGGGTTGGCGTCATGAAGCTGATTTTGGCACCAACCAGACACCCGTTCTGGACAAGCCCGCAGCCGGCCCTGGCCTGAGAGCTACCGAGGAGAACCAGTTTTGGGGAAAGTAATTAATTTGGGGTCAAATGGCACTGCTCTTAATTGGTTTCCTTCCTTGAAAACTCAGAAAAGCCAGGAGGCCCTGAATGCTTCCCCCCCTCGTCGTGGCAGCCTCCGCCGTGGCGCAGACCCCAGAGAGCGTCTGGGTCTCCAGGGGCCCCGACGGCCCGTCTCAGCCTGGGGAGGCCGCAGTGGCGGGGAGGGCAGGGGGCCCGCTCCAGGCTCCGGGCCCCGCAGGCAGCTCGCGCCCCCCCCCAGTACATTCCTGCGGCTCAGTGGGCGGGACAGAAGGTCATTGTCTGGTGAGGAGGCCAGGCCACCTGTCTCGGCAGGCTCCCCTTGCGTCAGTCCTGGCCGGTGGCATCTGTCCACCCTCCCCCGTGAGACTGGCCTCGCCTCGCCCTCCCCGCGCCTGGCGTGTCTGGAGCTGCCCTCGGGGTGGCCTCACCTCGGGGGGGCGCACGGCCACAAAGTGTTCACAAGGCAGCCTTCTCCGGACTCTCCGCCGGGCCCTCCCAGGCCCTCTGTGGGCGGCTGACCATTTGTCCCAAGTCCATTCCTGGGTCCTTTTTGAGGAAGGGCCTTCTGTCCTGCCCACTCCCCCAGCTGGAGCTAAAAATACTAGGGTCGTAGCCCAGCCCCCACCCTGCCTCTCAGAGAGACTTGCCTTCCAGCCCAGAAGCCACCAAATTCTTTTGATCACCCACACAAGACGTTGGCACACCCTGGCAATTTACGTTTTCGCCTTAAATGACATCTGCGTTATAGTCTCGTGAGCCAGTATCTCAAGGCACAGTGTACGCTCTCCGTGTCGTTTGTTATTGTGACAGCAGATGTAAAACCACCCGTAAAAGCCTTGAACCCAACGGCCTGGGAGGTGACTTCCCACCCAGCTCTCAGGTTCTAGTCTGTGAGTCTGGGTGCCGCTGGGACAGCAGCCGCTCCTGGGAGGTCCCTGCTCCGGCCCCCACCCCCCAGGGAGCGCGGGAGGGTTGGGCCTGGGGCCCCCGCTGGCTCTCCTCTGCCCTGGAGCTGGGGGTCATGAGGAGCTGGGCCGCTCCTGGGGCCCGGCCTGCAGCAACGGTGGCCCCTGGGAGGCCTCTCTCCTGGCCCTGGCTGCCCCTGTCTGGGGGTCTCTGCACGATTCTGACTCCTGGGGCTGATGGGGCCCGTGGCCGGCCGCCCCGGGAGTGGTGATGGGGGCTCTGGGGCCTGGGAAGCGTGCCCCTCAGGCTCAGCGTATCCACGGCTTAAAGCCAGGGAGCCAGCTGACGGTGGGCACAGACCGGGCGGGGCGGCAGATGGGCCCTCTGGCGCATGTGCATCACACAGTATCTGTCCTTTTGCGCCTGGCTTACTTCACTGAACATAATGTCTTTAAAATTCATCCATGCTGTAGTAGGCGTCAGAATGTCCTTTTTTAAGCCTGAATAATATTCCTCCTCTGTGTTTCTGAGGTGCCGGCCCTCTCATACGTCCCCCCGCCTGTCACCCTCTGGCCAGCCTGTGAGGTCAGCATTATGTCTGGGACGTGGCTTTGTGGGGAGCGCGGAGGGAGCCCCCAGGCCTGGACCTGCCGCCCCCATCTTCCCACCACACACGCTGGTTGTCCTGACCCTCAGCGTGAGAAGGGCCCTCTTTCCAGAAGCCCCAGCCAGACGAGGAAGGGCTCAGGCTGACCATGCCCACAGGGTTGCCAGCCTGGCCTGGCAGCCGCTCAGGAACACCAAGACGATACAGAACACCTGTCATCCTGGGGGGCATGGCTGAGCCCCCATCTGTTTGCCACCCTGCTCCCCGCAGCCACTTGGCTGGAGCCCGGACTCTGGGTGGGGACGCGGTGGCCTCGGTATCCAAAGGCCACCCTGCAGAGCCTGGGCAGGCCGGGCTGTCCTGACACGCGGCTGGGAGGGCCTGGGGTCTCCCTGGGGTGGGGACGGCGGGTGAACAGCTGGGGGGCTGCCTTCTGTGTGTGTGTGAGTTCACATGTGTGCACATGCGTGTGATGCCAGTGGTGTGTTTGCATCTGTGTGCGCATGAGTTGACGTGTACATGTGGGACTGGCTGCGTGGGGCTTTCTCTGGGGCAAGGAGGCCCTGGCACCCAGAGCGGCACCACTCCTGACGGGCCCCCAACCCAGGAGACAGATGGGGGCCGGGCTGCAGCCGTGAGATGGACGCAGTGTTGCTTTCCAAGGTGTGTCCGGATCAGTAGCCAAACCAACCAGAGCAACGTCATCGGCTTTGAAGAGTTAGTGGAAGGCTCTTCCTGCTCGTCCTGCAGAGAAAATGCTGGCCTCGGACGGAAGCCCAGGGTGGGCCTGGTCCTGGCCTGCACCGGGGTTGCGTCAGCCTGCCTGCGAGGCCCCTCTGTCCGGCCCTCCTCCCGGTTCATTTCTCCCCAGGAGGGAGCCCAGGACGGAGATCTGATGTAGCTGAGGTCTTGGAGCAGATAGATGCTCTTGCCCTCCCCCATCGCCGATGGCCCTGGGGGGGTCCCGAGAGCGCGCAGGTGCCGGGGGCAGCCATCACTCGGAGGAGGCGCGGGGGGCCTGCAAAGGGGGAGCCCGTGGCACGTGCACTGTGGGCTCTGCCCCCCGAGCTGGCAGCTCACCGAGCCCTCTGCCTGAGTGGGGACTGCCACCCTACCATCCGCCCGGGGCCCTGGGAGAGCACGCTCTGAACTGGTTCTGCCCAAGGGCTCCCTGGGGACCGTTCCCACCCCTGCCCTCGCGCGCTGCAGAGCCCCGGGCACAGCCAGGATTCCTACACGCTCTGCCCCTGCTCCCCAGGCCGACCAGGGACGGGCAGGATCCCGTCTCCTCCCTGTCCCCTCCCTGTCCCCTCCCCGGGGCCCCCACGAGGACTGCGGCCCCATCCCCACCTGCTTCGAAGAAGGTGGAGCTCTGCCCTGAGAAACACTCTAGGTCCCCAGGTCCGCATCGTGGGTACCGGGCAGGGTGTCCACGGCTGGGGTCACTGGGAAGATGGGGTTCTGGTTCTGGAGAGGAGGGGGGCCCAGGTCAGGAGGAATGTCCTCTGGGTGAGACTGGCCTCGCAGCCCGGCCTTGTGACCCCTGGGCCCCTGGGTCGCCTCCTCCTGGCCCTTCCTGCTCTGACCAGGACGGCCCGGGGTCCTGTGGCCCTGGGCCTGCTCTCAGGCAGCACCTGGCAGGAAGGCCCCCAGGGCTCCCCTCCCACCCCTGCACAGGGCAGGGACTGGGGTCTGCGGAGGAAGTGTAAGGGACCCAAAGGGAAAAGCTGGGCTTCCGGTCCTCCTCTCCCAGCAGGGCTGGCACCTGCAGGGGTTCCCCTCCAGGAAGCGACGCTCCAAGGCTCTGGAGACTCCAGAGGGGTGTCCACAGGGCAATTCAACGCGGGCACCAACTACCAGAGTCAGCACAGACCCCACGGGCTGGGGGCTCACCCATGGGACCGCGCCCACTTCAGAGCCGGCCACGGTCCCCAGGTCGCTCACTTCTGTCCCACGTGGCTGCAGATCAGATGTTCCTGTGACCACCCCGGGTACAGTAATCTGCTAGGATGGCTCACAGAACTCAGGAAAGCGCTTTCCTTACTACTAACAATTAATTGTAAGATACAACTCGGGAACAGCCAGGTGGGAGAGAAGCCGGGGCCCGGGTGTGGGGAAGGGGCCGGGGCTTCCCTGCCCCCCAGGACGCCCACGTGCTCCCCGCTGGAAGCTCTCTGAACCCCGTCCTTTCGGGTTTTTATGGCAGGTCAATTACATAGCCACGACTGGTTAAATCATTGGCCACTGGTGATCGAACTCCATCTCCATCCCCCTCCCCTCCTCAGAGGGGAAATTCCAACCTTGATCTCCAGGTCGGATCCCCTGGCAACCAGGCCCCATCCAGTTGTTATCCAGGGGCTTTCCAAAAATCACGTTATTAACATAAACTCAGGTGTGGCTAAGAGGGACTTGTTATGAACAATAGCACTTAGGAAATCCCAAGGGATTTGAGATCTCTGTGCCAGGAACAGGATGAAGACCAAAAATATGTTCTTATTATAAATCACAGTATCGCAGGGTCTTTCGGAATTTTTCCTTAGGGACACAAACATTCAGCCACACCCTTGGCAATTAGAATCATGTTTGATAGAGTCCAGAAAGGCACAGTGGACCTGGACATGTAGCGGGTCAGCAGCCTTTACCAGTTTCCTTGGTGTAAAGACCACGACAGAAGTCACTGCCTGCCGAGGTGGGAAGGCGGCAGGTGCACACACACCCCTGGCTGCAGGGGGGCCGGGGAAGAGCCTGACTGTGCTTGTTTTTGTTTTTCTCTGTGAGACCCAGAAGTTGGGTTGCAGCACTGAGAATAAATAAAAGATAAAGCACCAAGGGGCCTGACCCGAATGTGACTTCGGTGTACAGCTTTAACCTGGACCGCCGACCTGCCGCCGACAAGGGCTCCTGCCCCAGGTCACCCCCCGCCCCTGCACTGCAAATTGCATGACATCAGCAGGCAGCAGATGCCGCCCACCTCCCCAAGACAGCCCAGGACCCAGAAGCTGCCCCGTGATGGCCCCTCCCCTGTGCAGGGGACCTGCGGCAGCTGGGAGGGGCCTGCCCTCTACCACCTCCCCCGGTGACCCGTCTGTTTGGTTCAGGACATCCAACGGGAGGCAGCAGGAGGATGGGACCAAGGCCCGCACACCCCCCAGAGGAAGATCCTGATGGTGGCGCTGAGGCTTCTCTGGCCGTGGAAGCCCCCCCCCCCCCCCCCGGCCCCCTCCCCGTTTCCACCCTGACGCCCAGAGTGGTCAGAACCACCATTTGTTTTAAACAGACTTTAAATTTTAGATTTACAGGAAAATTGTGAAGATAGTGTCAAGGGTTCCCAGCTGCCTGTGCCCAGTTTTCCCTGCTATTACCTGTTATTAATACGGTACATCCCTGTGGTCCGTTTGTGACAGTAATGAGCCAATACTGATACATTGATCAGGGTGGGATTTTGTTTTGTTTGTTTGTTTTCAACATCTTCCTACTTTCTGGCACCGCAAATGCTCCAGGCTCATCTCATATATTGCCTGCTATTTCTCCAGGAGCCCTGGTTCCTTTCACTGTAGACTCTTTTGAGAAACCTGCTGACTGCTGCTGGTGTCATTGCTTCTTGGCCCCCTAGGCTGACGGAGCAACAAAACACTGACCCGTGTGCAGACACGTTTCTCTGGGTAACCATCTGTATCTTCATGAGTTTATACTCCTGCGTCTGACCTAATCCATACTCCATGGGTCACTCTGGCCTCCTCCCCTTGCTTTACCTGTAAACTCTGAGTTACCTTTTGATAATGTAAAGCAGATCGGGGCTGGCTCAGGGCCTTCTGGTGGCTTGTAACACATCCAAAGCACCATCTTAGGGGTGTTCTAATTGCACTCACTCAGGCCTTCAGGGATCTGAGCTCTGTAGGAGCCGCCTGGGGCTGCCAACTCCTCTCTCCAGCTGCACTTTGATGGCAGAGCCTGGAGCACATGGATCCACTTCTGCCTCAGGACCTTTGCGCACGTGACAGGCAGGTGTAGACAGAGGCCGTTGGTCATTGGTCAGTGTTGACAATGGCTGTGGGTGTGATGGGCACTGGATGTTTATTACGCTCTTCTCTCTATGTTGGTACACGTTTGACAATTTCCTAATAAAATGTCCAAAAAAAATCAATCAACGGGTGGATGGTTCATCCCATGATCACTGTCGGTTGAGAAGGTAATGCTTTCCTTTTGGGTCTTACAGGACTTCTGCAACCCCAGGACGTATCAACCTAATATTACGCTCCAGGAAGACTTTAAAACAAGCAGAGGTATAAGCTAAGAGCGTTTAAAAACAAGTATGGAAATAAATACAAAAATAAAAGTGAACCTGTATGTTTTAGAACCTATTTTGTGCAACTGTAGCCATAATTTTGGCAATGATTATATTTGTGCCATGCAAGAGGTTTAAAGTGTTCAGAAGAATCATCCCTACAAAGTCAGTAACTACAGTATTAATGGTTTGAGGGAATTTGCTTCTGCTTAGAATCAAGCCTTAAATGGCTAAAAAAAATTGCGTTTCAAAGTTTCTTTTATTTTTATATTAAGTTTGATAAAGAACGTTAAGAAGCTAAAGGGGTGCTGCTCAGAACTCCTGCTTCACCTTTCCCCCGGGCGCTTTTGGGACCCGTCTTCACCCTCTGCATCCTTCTGTGTGTTTGGGGCCGTCTGCCCCTGGGGTGGGCGCCCCAGGTCGGGGGCTGGCCTTGCTCTCAGTTGAGGAGGGCAATGGGGGGTGGGGGTGGGGCTGGCAGGCAGAGGCCGGAACTTGAGGAGGGGCTGGGACGGGGGGACGTGCTCTTCCTGGGTGCTTGTTCCTCCCCAGGGAGTGGGCAGGAGAACTTTGCAGCTCCGGGCGGCTCGGGGAGCCTTCAGGATGCAGCCGGGTCTCCCACCCGTCTCCGCAGATGTGCTGCTGAGGTCACAGCCCATCCGAGGGAGGGTGACTGCAGGTCGCCTGCAGGGCCAAGATGCCAGCTGCGGGCGCGGCCGTCACGCCGCTTCCCTGCACAAACAGAGAGCCGCGGGGCTCCAGACAGAATGTCCCCGCTGCGGTCAGGACACCGTGTGTGGCTCCCGCTCGGCTGCCTCTTGTTGTTTGTTTAAGTTTTTCTTGTTTGAGTTACAGAAGTGACATCGAGGAAGGAGCTTGCTGTGGCCATGAGGCCACATCCCAGGTGTCGGCGGGAAGCTGATGACCCAGGCAGCTGCCTTCAGGTGTTGGGGGACGAGCGTGGCCCTGAGCGCTCCCCGCACAGGCCCCACTGCCGCCTCCCTCTGCTGCCCCAGGGAGCAGGTGGGCGCCCATGGGTGGCACCACCACCTGAATTAAAATTCACCTGTTTTAAAAAACACTAGTTAGACAAGACACATGCACCCCAATGTTCGTAGCAACACTATTTCCAATTGCCAAGACATGGAAGCAACGTAAGTGTCCATCGACAGACGAATGGATAAAGAAGGTGTGGTGTATATATATATAATGGAATATTAGCCATAAAAAAGAATGAAATTCTGCCATTTGCAGCAACATGGGTAGACTTGCAGGGCATTATGCTAAGTAAAGTCAGACAGAGAAAGACAAATACTGTATGATATCACTTATATGTGGAATCTAAAAACTACAACAAACTAGTGAATATAACAAAAAAGAATCAGACTCACAAACTAGTGGTTATCAGTGGGGGGAGGGAAGGGGGAGGGGCAGTATAGGGGCAGGGGAGTAAGAGGTACAAACTAGTAGGTATGAAATAAGCTACAAGGATACATTCTACAACACAGGGAATATAGCAAATATTTTATAATAACTATAAATGGAGTAAAACCTTTAAAAGTTGTGAATCACTATATTGTACACCTGTAACTTATGTAATATTGGGCATCACCTATACCTCAATTTAAAAAAACATAAAAAATTCACCTGTTTTAAATGTATTTAATTGGTGATATTTAGTAAATTTACCAGGTTGTACAGCCATCACCATAACCCACTTTTAGAATATTTTCATCACTCCAAAAGATCCCTTGTGCCCGTTTACAGCTAATCCCTGTTCCCACACAGCTCTGGGCAACCACAAATCTGCTTCCTGTCTGTTGGTTTGTCGCCTGGACATTTCCTGTAACTGGAACCATCCAGCATGTGCTCCTTTTCTGGCTTCGGTCACTTCGGTCACTGGTCTGGTTTCTGACGTCACCCGGGGGCAGTGGGGTAGCGCGTCACTCCTTCTCAAGGTTGAGTGACACTCTGTTGTGTGCATGGACCACACCTTGGTCCCTCTCACCTGTTGGTGGCGTTCGGGTTGTTACTACTTCCTGGCTGTCAGGAGTCAAGTTGCTGAGCATTTGTGAACATTGTGCACAGGTCTTCCGGTGGACATGCGTTTCCATGGCTCTCGGGGAAACACCGGAGGAGTCTCTGTTATTTACAGTGTACTTTTGGAATAGGTTAGACATGCCCAGGATATAGGATTCAAAAGGAAGAGAAGGAATAGAAGGAAGAGTGAGCGGTGAACTTCCCACCCTGTGAACCCCTGAGGCTGTCACTGTCACCAGGGGCCTGGGGGCTTTCCATGCCCGCAGCTGTATTTTATGAGACGTGTCTTAGTTGGGGGTCCCCTGAGGCAGACGTGGGTGTAGGTGGGTCACGTGATGGGGCCCCCAGGAGGCATGGGAGGGCAGGTGAGGAAGGGTCACGTGCCGGGCACTGCCGGTCCACGGGCAGGAGCTTCCTGGGGCGTCGGGGCTCAGTCCTGCCGGGCACCCCTGAGCATCAGCCCTCCAAAGATGAAGGACGGGAGGCTGGGTCGCTCCTCTGAGGACGCTGACCCGCTGGGCGAGGGCTGACTCCGGGGAGTGCCAGCTGCTGCCTGGGGACATGGACGTGGTGCACGGGGGGGCGGTCTGCTCCCGGCTCTGAGCTTGTCATCGCTCAGCCATCATCTCTCTTGGGAATGTCTCTCCTTTTAAGCGGCACAACATCCCCTTATCCGGATTACGCAGTAGTTTACTCACCAGCCTTCCTCCTAGACAGACATTTAGATTTTGGGTTTTTCTCTTAAAGAACACTGCCGTGACACACTCTGAAATGCATCAAAGGAAGATGGGGTGACGGAGGAGGGCTGGCTGGACGGATACATGATGAGTGAGTGAAGTCTGAGGGCTCGCTGCGCAGCTGGTTAAACTCTGCCGCGTGTTTGATGTCGGGGAGATGCAGGGCCCGGCCGCGAGCCAGCCTCTGCTTGGCACCACCTCGGCCCAGGGCTCTCTGGGCATTGGAGAGATGCCGCGGGGTGGACACGCCCCTGCCACACTCCGCCAGTAGCGAGGGGAAAGGTCAGGGCCTCTCTCCGTGTAAAAGCCCCAAGGCGGGGACGCAGTGAGGCCCGGGGGCTCTGGGGCTCAGGTCCGTCCGCTCATCTTCCCCCGGACAGGTGAGGCCCGGCGGAAGTGCAGCCATGGGGTCTTGAATCAGGAAAAGGCCCCAGGGGAGGTGGGGGTGTGCAGGACCCGCCTGCCCAGTGGAAGCTGGAGACAGGGCAGACGCTGCCCGGCAAGGAAGAGGCCCTCGCCTGCCCGGGACCAGCAGGCGCCCCGGGGGCCGGGAGCCTGAGTGCCTAGTGCAATCGTGCTGTCTGAGCACAGGGCTCGTGAGGGGTCCCTCCCGGAGGCTGTCATCCCCCAACTCTCAGCGCCCCCCGCATTCCCGCTGGACCGCGAGGTCCCGGGACGCCCGGCTGAGTCACTGTGTCCACAACAGCGGGACCACGCAGGGGCCTCTTCCACATGCCGGACGCTGCTCACGCACGTTGGGGGCTCACGTCTGCTCCCAGCAGGTGCAGGAAGGGCGTCGTGGCCCCGGGCCGGTGTCCGGCCCGTCCTGCCACCTCGCTCTCCCCTCTCGCGCCTGCTGAGTGAATCGGTGTGTGGCTCTCCTAGTGTCCCTGCAGCTCTAGGAAGCGCGCAGCCCCTGTGACAGCCCCCGGGCTGGCCGGGCGCTGGCTGACGCTGAGAGGTGAGGGTGGGCGTTCGGGCCAGACAGGCCGGGAGCAGGGCGAAGAGAGAAGAGGTAGGAGTTGGGAACGGTGCCGGGCTCGGGGTGCACCTGGTGCAGGGTTGGCACCACCTGGTGCGACACTAGCTTCAGAGGAGGGGCAGCTGGAGCTGGGCATCCTGAGGTGGGGGACGGAAGGGCCGCCAGCAGAGGCGGGAGCGCCCACAGTGTGTGCAAGGCAGGGGAGGCCGAGCCGGCCACACAGACACAGACGGTCAGCCAGGCAGCTGGGGTTTGCTGGCGGCCGCGCGTGGCACCCTTGCTGCTGGCGGCTGGGCGGCTGAGTTCTGATGGACGGCACCAGCTCCCAGCTGGCCTGTGGGACTCAAAGGCTGAGCTGGACTTCGGAACGGAGCTTTTCTCCCAGGATCTGAGTCCCTTCCTGCCCACACAGGGGCCGGGGTGCGTGAGGATGGCGGCGCAGAGCCAGGAGGGCAGCACCAGCTGCGGTATCCAATCAAGAAGGGAGGCGAGATTCACACCGGAGCTCAGAGCAGACCTCGGAAAGTCATAGGCCAGCAGCCCCGCCGAGGCAAACACGCTGACGACCCTCGAGGACTTGCTGGGACCACAACGAACAGAGCACGAATGAGGACGTCAGAATCATGGAGGCGCCAGTTAGAGGTTCTGCCAGCAGGCACCGAAAGCTCCAGCAACTCGGCTGCACCAAGGTGCCCGGGACCAGCTCAGCGGCGCAACGTGGGGCTGATCACACCCCCAGGAAGGGCAGGTGCGCTGCAGGGTGTGAGCTCGCCCGATGGCTGGCTGGCCTAGCAGTGACCCCTGAGAGTGCCCTTGTCCCCCAGCACCGTGCCTCTGGGGGGGAGTCTGGAGTGGCTGTCACTCCAGTGCGATTGAGCATTGGCGGGTTGACCCCAGCCCAGGAGAGGCCCCAGGGGAGGGCGCTGGTCTGGCGGGGGATGGGGGGGTGGGGGGGGAGGATCAAGTGCCTCGTAATCCTCTTCCAGTTCACATCTGTATAGATTTTCAGACTAAATGCCAGGAGGCTCGGATGGGCTCTGGGAGCACGGATGTGGCTGAGGGTGGGATTGGGCAGCCTGGTGACGTGAGTGGGGCTGGAAGGGAGAGCAAGGGACGCTGCTGCAGAGAATCTGCTAAAAGAGAGAGAAGGGAAGGAGGGAAGGGACGGAGGAAGACAGAAAGAGGTAAAGAAAGAGAGAAAGAAAGAAAGAGAGAGAAAAAAAGAAAGGAAGGACGGAAGGAAGGAAGAAAGAAAGAAAAAGACTGCTGGGACTTCCCTGGTGGCACAGTGGTTAAGAATCTGCCTGCCAATGCAGGGGACATGGGTTCGAGCCCTGGTCCGGGAAGATCCCACATGCCACAGAGCAACTAAGCCCGTGCGCCACAACTACTGAGCCCACGTGCCACAACTACTGAGCCCACGTGCCACAACTACTGAAGCCCGCATGCCTAGAGCCCGTGCTCCACAACAAGAGAAGCCACCGCAATGAGAAGCCCACACACCGCAACAAAGAGTAGCCCCCGTTCGCTGCAACTAGAGAAAGTCCGCGTGCAGCTATGAAGACCCAGCACAGCCAAAAATAAATAAATAAAGTAATTATTAAAAAAAAAAAAGAAAAAGACTGCTGAACTGGGGTGCCAGGAGGGACGGGCGGCTGGCACATCGCCCGTGTCTCCACACAGCAGCGGGAGAGAGTGCTTCTGGGGGTTTCCAGGAGAAGCCCCCTCGGCTTGCCCCTTCCCCAGGGCCTGGCAGGGAAGCGTCTGCAGAGCTCATTTCTTCCTGAAACACAAGCCCTGATGCGCTGAGGGGCCAGCTTGTGAATGGACCCAAAGATGGCCCTGAGTGCTGATGGCGGAGACACAGTGGGAACCTGGAGCGTGGTGACCTCCGAAGACACTCATTGGGCTCTGTGGTCGCTTTTAATCCTTGCAATCACCCGGACAGGGAAACCAATGCACAGAGAGGGAGAGGGACTAGCCTGAGGTCACACAGCTAGCAGCGCTGGAACAGCTGGGATTCCACTGCACTCCTGACTTCTACTTGCTACTGTGTCTTCAGAACTAGATCAGTTTGCTGCTACCCATATGCCCAGAGCCAGATGGACCCAAGTGATCTATTTGTGAATAACTGAGAATGTCCCCCAAAGTTTCTCTTTCTGGTGGCTATTTTTGCCAATATGCATTGGTCCAGCTTGACCGACTGTCTTTTCTTCTGAATGTGCCCTTGACCCTGGCTAAGGTATTTGGCCAGAATTATCCACCCCTGCTCCTACTTCTGCTGGCAAACTGCTGTGGCCAACTGCCCAGACCAGGTTTAAAATATCTGTCTGAAGTTTTGGTAAATGGATCATTTAGGGAATTGACTTCCAGAAAACTGGTCAATTAAGGTCATTTTGTTAATTGGCTTTTAGAGAATCGATTTCGCATATCTTGATCCAAACTCTTTCCCAGGACGCCCCAAAGTGCCTGAGTGGGTCTGCAGGGATGCCAGAGAGAACTGATGTCTGTGGAGGGTCCCATCAGTGGTCCCAACAAGCGTCCGCAGAGACCCCGCGGGGCTTCCTGGGCTTGTTCAGGGACAGCATGGTCCCTAAACCAGGGGACAAGGGGTCACGGGCACATCCATTGCCTGGCGTGGGAGGGTTGTCTGTAGGGCGGCAGGGCCCAGCCACCCTACCACCCAAGCCAGGATTCCTGAGCTCTCTCCTGGGGCCCCTTGGGGCTGCCCCCCCCCCCAGCTTCTCTCCACCTCTGGCCTGGCCCGCCTTCTCTCTCCCGCCCTCCCTGGCTCCTGCTTTTTTTTTTTTTTTTTAATTTTATTTATTTATTTTTGGCTGCATTGGTCTTCGTTGCTGCACACGGGCTTTCTCTAGTTGCGGCGAGTGGGGGCTACTCTTCTTTGTGGTGCAAAGGCTACTCTTCTTTGTGGTGCGAGGGCTTCTCATTGTGGTGGCTTCTCTTGTCCTGGAGCACAGGCTCTAGGTGCGCGGGCTGAGTAGTTGTGTCTCACAGGCTCTAGAGCGCAGGCTCAGTAGTTTTGGCGCACGGGCTTACTTGCTCCGTGGCATGTGGGATCTTCCTGGACCAGGGCTTGAACCTGTGTCCCCTGCATTGGCAGGCGGATTCTTAACCACTGCGCCACCAGAGAAGTCCTGGATCCTGCTTTTAAGCAGATATGACAGTCCTTACCCCTCGACAGATGCCGAGTCTCTTCTCTGGGGATGTTGGCACGTGTGTCCTGCCTCTGATGTCTGAAGGGGGTTCAGTGGGCGGGGGTTTGCTCAGGGCTGCACCCCAGCTTGAAGCCCCCGAGGTAGACTAGAGACTTTCCTCCTTCAGGACAGCCCTGCTGCCAAATGCCCAACTTGGAGGGGTTTGTTTTCACTCCCCCAAAAAAAGGGGGAAAGGAAAGGAATCAGACCCCAGTGAGACATGCGTCTCTGAGCTCACACCCCACACTCCCCTGTGCCCTGCAGGTCGGTGGTGGAGGACCACAGGGCTCAACAACACGATTAGTGCCTCTGTAGCCTGGACATGGGATCATCTCACTGGGTTGTGAGCAGGGATAGAGCTGAGGTCCAGGGACTCTGGGTGGAGGTCGGTGGGTCTGCACTTGGCCCCTGTGACGGGTCCCAGATGCCGGGACCCAGGCCCAAAACTAAGCGTGAGCGGCTGGGTTGCACACATGCTGTGCGCTCCAGCCTGGCAGGACACTGGGGGGGCGGGGGAGAAGCACAGTCAGGTGTGGTCCCAGCAGGCCCACAACAGGGCCAGAATGGCTGCAGGTCAGCAGCTCACAGCCCAGCGCGAGCCCTGGGGCTGGACAGACGCTGGAGGTGGCCGCACACCTTCTAGACAGGGAGGGACCAAAAACAAAGCAAAAGCAGAAACCCTAACAACAAAACAACAGCAAACAACTACTCAAAATAAGTCTGCAAACACAAATCTAAAACCCTAAAAATCTAAAATCTAAAAGAAGACTTCTTTTTTTATGTTAAGAGACAGTCATGATTGCATAACTCTGGGAATACATTAAATGTCTCTGAATTGTATGTTTCAAAATGGTTAATTTTATGTTATGTGGATTTTACCTCATTTAAAAAAAAAAAAGAACAAAAAGGAAGAGCCAACCAAATCCATCCTGAGAACATGCCTTCATTCCAGATGGAGTTAAGTGTATGGAGTGTCTGATAAAAGCTCTTGAACAATCTATAGTGCTCAGAGAAATAAATGAAGCAATGACATCCATTCGAAGGAACCAGGAAGGCCAGTTGGCAGATACAGAGCAAGAACAGCTGGGTAAGAAAATGGCAAGTCTTGGAAATGGAAAATATAGTCGCTGAGAAAAAAAACTCAGAAGATGGGAGAGGACTGAGTACCTGTTGAAAAGAGGGTGAGCGAAGTGGAAAACAGACCGAGGAAGCTTCCAGAAGGCAAAACAGGGAGGAAAGAGGTGAAGGTTTAATCACATGAGTGAGCTCACACACACACACACACACACACACACACACACACACACACAGAAGGAGCTGAGAGGTGCAGAGTGTAGATAACACGTGCACAAGGAGCTCCCAAAGCAGGGCAGCGGCAGGCAGAGAAGCAGCGACCAGGATTGAAGCCACGACGTGTGGGTTGAAAACGCACCCCTAGCCCAGCACACACTGAATTTGTTGAGATTCTCAGCTGCAGCCGGAAGAATCCATCCACGCTGGCTTTGGTGCAAAGGGGAGAAGGTGGGCCATGTGGGTCACCTGACAACCCATAGGTGCGAGAGGGCGGCCAGGTGGGGACGCTCGGGCTGACAGAGGGAGAAAGGGGCGCGGAGGTGTGGGACAGAGTCTGGTGGCCCACTGGGCCCATTATGAAGGGCTGCCAGGTGGTTTAAAGATACAGCGGACGGTCCAGGTGACACACGGGGACGTGGACACTACGGGAGGAAGGTGCCATGCCCCCACCTGCCTCACGCTGGGTCCCTGGGGACCACAGCCTCACCGCCCTCCTGCACTGATGGGTCCGCAGGGATGCAGGACGCCCCCACCCCTCTGTCTGCACTCAGGGGAGACACCCGCCTCCTGGGCACTGCGCCCCCGGCCTGAGCCTTTGCCAGCTCGGGGTCCGATCTGCTGTGGGGAATGATCTGGCAGCTCCACGGGGAGGTGACACCAGGCAGGGCCAGGAGGCTGGCGCCTGGGAGAGCAGAGGGGCGGTGGGACTCGTTCAGAATCCCTTAGTCTGTGCCCTCGGCGTGGAGCTGGCACGCTCGGCAGCCCTGACAGCCGCCCAGGGTGGAGGCTGGCCCCGGGAAGCCCAGGGTGCCCCAGGGACACAGGGCGGCCTCCACTCTCGTGTCTGCGGCAGAGAGCCTGGGTGTGGGCGCCTCCGGCACAGAGCTGGGCTTTCTCTCCTTGGAAGCTGTGTCACCCTCCTATAATCCGGCCTGGGACAGTGGCAGGCCTGAGCCTGGAGACACTGACCCACGAGGTCACACGCTGGCCCTGCACATTCACACACGGCTGTCCGATGACTGCTGATGTCTGGGTCTGCCCTCCCGCCCAGCTCAGGGCCCTGGGCCCTGCAGGTGACAGGCCAGCCACAGCCCACACGGATGGCAGGTGGCCGGCACGGGCCCGGGGCCAGGTCTCCTGCTCTACCTGGTGGTTGAGGGCGGGGAAGGGATCTTTGGGGCCAGAGGAGGTTGAGAGTGACTTGAACCCCCTGTGGGTCTTTGAGCTCAGCCAGGGCTCTGGGCCCACAGGACTAAGTGTGTGACTAATGTCCTTCGGAGGCCATTGAGGATCTGGTGTCAGACACGTCCCTGCCCCACCGAGAGCTTGAACTTTCTCTGAACTGCACCAGACCCAAGGCACCCCAAGCCGTGCTCAGAATGGCAGCTGTCAGCTGCAGCCTTGGGATCTCAAGGTCTCCCCTCGTGACTACGCAACCATTTCAGACCCCAACCAATCCTCGCTTAGCAAGCACCTCACTTCTTACCAGCTCCAATTATAATTTGTTTTTTTTACTTTTTTATTTTTTACTTTTTTATTGAAGTATAGTTGACTTACATCCAATTGTAATTCTTGATAAACAACTCGCGTAACTAGCTGTAGCCTTGCGGTTTTCTCCTTTACAAGCCTCGCCCGCCTTGTAGTCCTGCAGAACACAATTCAGGCGTTTCTGGAATCTGTGTCTGCCAGGCTGCAGTCCTAACAAACCCCCAAACACTCTTTTTATGTCAGTCAGGTCTCCATTGCTGGAGTTTTGGTTAACAGAGGGAAAGGCCCTGGTCATGTGACCCCGGGCCAGTGGGTCCCCTCATCTGGGAAATGGGAGTGATGGCAGAAGCTGATACGGACACAGGGCCATCACCAGGGACAGGTGATGACAGTGTCGGGGACTGTCTCTCCACTCAGGGCCACTGGCCTGGCCTGGCTGGTGAACTCAGGTCCCCCTTCCCCACCCAGGCCAGGAGCCTCTCTGACCCCTCACCTGGATGCCACGGTCCCCTCCCCATGTCCTGGGGCCTCTGTCCTCTCTCCCGCCGCCTCGTCCCCCTGCCCCACCTTCACTTGCTCACGTGTGGAATCCCCACCTGGGACGGTGGCCGCGGCCAAGCTCTGTCGCCTCGATACCCGTGCCCCCGCTGTCCAGACCCCGGGAGCCGCTGCCTCTCCTCCGTCCTCCCCGGGCAGCTGGATCTCAGGGGAGCCAGAGGGGCTGCATTCAGGCCTGGTGCCCCGCTGACCGCTGTGTGGTCTTGGACAAGCTGTGGGCTCCTTGAGCCAGGCTTTCCTGTGCTCCATCCGGACACTCCTGGGGAGAGGCCCTGGCAGTGGAGCCCCAGGCGAGGGGGGGCTCCTGGTTTTGCCCTTCCTAGGCCACCGTCAGGGTCAAGTGCCCGCCCCTCCCGAGTTCAGTTTCCCACTGGCCTCACAAGGCCGTTGTGGGCAATGACGGGTGATGCTCGAGAACCTCCCAGCCTGGTGCCCTGCTCCCTCCTGACCCCGCCCCCAGCCCCATGGCTCCTTCCCACCACCATGATATTGATATCCCCCATCTCTTAGCTGCCCCTCCTCCAGGAAGCCCCTGGCGGAGGGCCAGTTTGTCCCCCCAGCCCACGTGCATTTCCTGAGCAACCACGTGATTCTGCAGCGCTCTGGGCCCAGAGCTCCGGCCCATGATCACTGCTGCCGTCCCAAGGGCCAAATGAGGTCCTTGGTGCTGGGAGGAAAAGGCCCTGGTGAGGCTGATGTCCTGGGAACCCGCGGTGTTGCTATTTGCAGGCTCCAGGTTAGGAAGGGGGACCTGAGGAGGTGCGGCTGCAGAAATAATAATAAAAACAACAGACAGTGTTGTTCTGTGTGGACAAGCCTGCCTGGCTCTGTCTGAGGGCAGGGACCCCCGCCCTCCCCCCCTCAGACCCGCGGGGGACCCTCGGGGCCATTCCCGCACAGGAAGTGGTGGTTCAGAGGGAGGGACAGCAGCTGCGACGTCGTGGAGACGGTTCTGCCTTGCAGGGCCCGACACCTGCAACCCCTCAGAATATAGACGTGAAGTTAATATCCTCTTAGTCTCAACCTCAGCACCGGGCAGCAATCCAATCCAACGTTTTCCAGCAAATGGAGGGATTCCACGTTTCGACAGGTGATCACGGTGCAACCGTGTACGTGCTGAAAGCTTTTCTTTTTAGGACCATTTCCCCATCGCGGGAATATCAGGTTGAACCGTAGTATTTTTAAGCGGGAATATCTGGGGGAGGGGCTGTGTTCTGTCCTTGTTCAGGAGCCGGGAGGTCAGGCCCCCGCAGCGAGGGGCACGCAGCTCAGACCGTCCCCCCGACGTGCCCCTGACCTGCTGGTTCCCAGGAAGAGGCCCGGATGCCTTTCTCCTCCGCTTCTTATCAGCTCCTCGTCCATTTAGGTCACGACCTTCCTGCCGGTTAGTCTCTGGGTGAAATGAAGTCATCTCCCCACATATTTGGCCAGAGGGCTGCAGAGACTTCCTATTTGGGAATAAAAAAGAGCGAGGCCCCTGGAGTGTTCGGGAAGTGGAGAGCCCTGGCTTCCGGAGACGCTGGCGAGGGAAAAACAGGGGACGTCTCTGGAAGAGTGGGGCCTCCCCAGGGTGGAAGCCGCGGCCAGCCTGCCCCCGCCCCCTGCAGAAAAGGGAGCCCCACCGTCTCACGTGCCCAGGCACGCTCGGCTCTGCGAAGTCTGCGGCCTTGACCGCGGTCTCCCGTCTGACGCCTCCCTTCCCAGCCTCTCGGGGCATGTGAGGTGCTGGGCCCGTGAGCCCCCAGACCCCCTCGCCAAGGCTGGCTCCCGGGGCAGACCTGACCCCAGAGGCTGGGGGTCCCAGGCTCTGCTGCCCTGTGGCCCGGTGTGGCCAATGCCGTGCTCTGCTGGGAACCCCGAGGCTGAGCCTGGGGGAAGCGGAGGTGTTTTTCCCTCACCGCCAGCTGCGTCTAAGATGCTTTGGCACCTCTCTGTAGCGCAGCTTCTGCAGCGTGAGCTGGGCCTTGGCCACACCTCTCTTCCTTCAGTCTCAAGGTGGCCTGGTCTCCCAGGGACATGCTGGCTCCTGCTCTGCCCCGCTCTCCTCCTGGTGCGCTGGGGTCACCTCCCGCTTTAACTGTCCCGGAATACTGCCTCAGCACCTGCTTCTGGGGGACCCACCCGAGCGAGCCGCCTGCTTTTGCCTCAACACCCCCTACCTGGCCTCTCAGCAGGACCCTCACCCTGTCTCCCTTTCGGGGTCCCAGAAGCATCGTTGTCCAGGCAGGGGGTGGGGTGGGCCTGCCCTTCGGCCTAGCGTTGCTGTCTGATTACGAGAGGAAGGAGGAAGGCAGAGGCAGAAAGGGGGTGCATGGGGGGTGCGAGCAGGCTGGGCGCCCACTGCATGGACCCGTCCGAGCGCTGGGGACTTTGGCCAGCGTCCTAGGGAGCTGGTGCAGCCCCCCAGGCCTGGGACAGCAGAGCCCCCCTGGTTACGCGTAAAGTTCTCCTTACATAAGCAGCGTGAAGATACATGAAAAGCTCCAGGCAAGTCAGAGCAGCCGCAGATGGACAGACACCGGGAAAGCGGTGAGTAATGGCTGGAAAGCCCCAGCCCTGCAGGAAAGGGACGCTGGGCGGGGCAGCCCTGTGGGAGAAAATGGTGGGACAGACAGACGCGGGGGCCGCTGCCCGCTGCTAGGGCGGGGCCACACGGCCCTGCAGGCGACCTGCGGGGTCTGAGCTTCCAGGACGGCCCCCCCAGCCCCCGGCCTCCATCCCGCTGTCGTCGCCCACGCTGCACACGCGTGCACGGGGGTCTTACCGCCAGCCTGGTACCTGCCCTCATAACGGGGGCCCCCAGGGAGGCTGCCTCTGGTCTGTCTGGCCCCTCCCTTCACGCTTGGATTTAGGGTCCACTCGGGTAACCCAGGATAATCCCACCTTGGGATCTCAGCTCAGTCACATCTGCAAAGACCCTACTTCCAAATAAGGCCACACTTACAGGTTCCAAGGGTCAGGACATAGACATATTTTGGGGCCACCATCGAACCCACTCCAGTTGGCACGGGAAGGCCCCCCTGACCTCCCAGCCCTGCTGTGAGCACACAGGTCAGGACAGAGCTGGCAGCCCGGGGCCTGGCCTCCGAGAGCGGGGTTGCTGCCCCTGGAGCCCCAAACGCGCACCGACGCCGCCTCGCCTCTGAGCTGAGTTGGGCCATCGGCATCCCAACCCCTTCCCCCGCCCTGCCCACCTCGGCCGCTTATCTCGGGAGGGTCAAGGTGGCGGTTCTCTCCCTGGGATGCAGAGCCTCACGCAGACCCCCACCCGGCCCCCCAGCTGCTCTGGACAGAAGCCGAGCCCACCTCACCGGCCCTGCTCCCCGGGTGGGAAAGCAAGGTATCCAGACCCGTTCTGAGTCTCAGAGGCAGTGAGGATGGGGTGGGGGGACAGGGAGAGGGGAGGAAGGAGACGGGGAGCGGACCAGGGTGGCCTCAGAGCCCTTGGGCCTTAATCCGGGACGTGCCTGTCCCCTCCCACCACCCCCAGCATCAGCCCCTCCTGGCACCACCAGGCCCCTTCCAGGCAGCCCCCTGCCCACTCCCACCCAGGCTCCTGACGCCGAAGCCTTCCCCCCCATCTCTTCCCCTCACCACTTCCTGGGGCCCCAGAGCACACGGGCCCAGCCCCCGTGTCTGATGGGGAGCCGAGCCCGGAGGAGGGCGCTTTGTTCTCCGTTCCTCTGGTGGGGGCCGCCCCGGCCTCTGCCCCTCCCGCCTGCACCTGAGCTGCGCTCCCCGCGGCCCCCAGGCCCCCCCTCCCCTGGGCAGTGGCTGTCCCGGGAAAGCAGCTGCATAAAAACAGCTCCATCTCACTAAGCCGCAGGCCCCGTCTTCCGGCTTCCTGGGACACAGCCCCAGACGCGTGCAGAGATGCGCAACTCATCCGCGCTGGCCACGCCCGCCCTCAGCTGCGCCCCCGCCCTCAGCCGCCTCGAGCCCTGTGAGGCAGCTGCCCCGCCGGCCCTCTCCGGGGACCCTGTGGGTGCAGAGTACGTGCCCTGCCGGCCTCACGCTGTCCCTTTTGAGAGCAGCATTTTCGCCCAGGGAGGTGCCACGGTCATCCAGCCGCTCCTTACGCAGAGGCCCCAGCGCAGCAGGCTGGGGGTGGGGAGAGCCCAGGCACAGTCCAGCCGAGGGACAAGGACGACCCCCCCCCTCCGCTACATCCACCAACAGGAACCTTCGGCCCCTCTTCCCTCAGGGGAGTCTGGACGTTTTTATCCCCAGCAAGTGGCCAGACATGGAATGTTCTCAGGGGACCCCAAAATGACTCAGGATGAGGGGCTGCTCACAGGAGCTCTGGGGCAGCTGAGCAAACCAGTCCTCCTGGGATTTCCAGCTCCGTGGGTGGAGACCCACTCCTGTCCCCCCGCAGTGGAGGGACATGGGACCCCAGGACGCTGCCCCACCAGGGAATGAGGGAGCCCGCCCGGGGGGGATGGGGTACCCCAGCGGATTGTGGCCGGCAGACCCACTGGCCCCCAAACAGCACCTCCACCAGTCTTCGGGGGCCTGGAAGCCCACCACAGTCCCAGCCCTGGGGCGAGGCTCAGACGTCATGCGTGGTCCCTGTTAAGTTCAGGGTTCGCGCTGGGTCACTGCTCGCCTCCTGGTCCCCGATCCAGGACTCCCCTGCCTTTAGCCTTGCTCCCCCCTCCCCGCCTGGTGCCCCGCTTGGTAATGTGGTTGCTGGCTTACCATGGAGCTGTTCTTAGTAAACGCGGGCTGTAATCCTGAACCTTGGGCTGGGAGCTCAGACCGTTGACCTTGACCCTGATCGTCGATCTGACTGGGTTTCATCTCCATTTCACTGTTTGCTTCGTTTGTCCCCCTGGTTTTTGTCCCTCTTTCCTTGTTCTTATTTCAATGTTTTGCCACATTCATTTAAATTTATCTATTGACTTTTTGGCTAGATCTCTTCGCAAATTTTTAAGTGGTTGCTTCCCGATTGTAATAGAACCCTAACCTTTCAGTCTACTTAGCGTTCATATTTTGTTAAGATTTTTGATGTGGACCATTTTTAAAGTCTTTCTTGAATTTGTTACAATATTGCTTCTGTTTTATGTTTTGTTTTTTTGGCCGCGAGGCATGTGGGATCTTAGCTCCCCGACCAGGGATCGAACCCGCACCCCCTGAACTGAAAGGCGAAGTCTTAACCGCTGGACCCCAGGGAAGTCCCTAGGGTTCATATTTAGCACTTCAAGTAACACGTAGAAGCCTTATAACCACACAGACCCCTTTCCCTCCTCCCTTCTTTTTTTTAAATTTTTTTTTTTTTAATTTTTTATTTATTTATTTATTTTTGGCTGTGTTGGGTCTTCGTTTCTGTGCGAGGGCTTTCTCTAGTTGTGGCAAGCGGGGGCCACTCTTCATCGCGGTGTGCGGGCCTCTTACTATCGCGGCCTCTCTTGTTGCGGAGCACAGGCTCCAGACGCGCAGGCTCAGTAATTGTGGCTCACGGGCCTAGTTGCTCCGCGGCATGTGGGATCTTCCCAGACCAGGGCTCGAACCCGTGTCCCCTGCATTGGCAGGCAGATTCTCAACCACTGCGCCACCAGGGAAGCCCACCCTCCTCCCTTCTTTAAAGATACTGTCCCACTGCCCTCTGGCCTCCATGTTGGTTTTTACATTTTTGGTTGTTTTTAAAAATTTTGCACCTGTTTATTTTGCGCCTGATATCTTTTTAATGAATAGACTTTCTAAGACCAGATTTAGGTTTACAGAAAAATTGAGCAGGAAGTACAAAGGGGTCCCATCCCCTTCCCCTGGCTCGCACGTTCCCCTGTCGCTAACATCCTGCATTAGTGGGGTGCACCTGCTACACCTGATGGCCAGTGTTGCTACCTTATTGTTAATTAAAGTCCACAGTTTGCATCAGGGCTCACTCTTTTTTTTTTAATTTAAAAAATTTATTTATTTAATTTATTTATTTTTGGCTGCGTTGGGTCTTTGTTGCTGTGCACAGACTTTCTCTAGTTGAGGTGAGTGGGGGCTACTCTTCACTGCGGTGCGTGGGTCTCTCATTGCGGTGGCTTCTCTTGTTGCAGATCACGGGCTCTAAGTGCGCAGGCTCAGTAGTTGTGGCACACGGGCTCAGTAGTTGTGGCTCGTGGGCTCCAGAGCGCAGGCTCAGTAGTTGTGGCGCACGGGCTTAGTTGCTCTGTGGCTTGTGGGATCTTCCCGGACCAGGGCTCGAACCCGTGTCCCCTGCATGGGCAGGCAGATTCTTAACCACTGCGCCACCAGGGAAGTCCCCTTTGTGGGTTTTGACAAGTGTATAATGACATGTATCCACCATTACGGGATCACATAGAGCAGTTTCATTGGCTTAAAAGTCCTCTGTGCTCTGTGTACCCATCCCTCCTCCCCACAACCCCTAGCAACCTTTTTTCTGTCTCCAGTTTTGCCTTTTCCAGAAGGCCATATGTTAGTATCACACACTGTGTAACCTTTTCAGACTGACTTTTCATACTTAGCAATACACATTCAACATTCCTTCATGTCTTTCTGTGGCCTCCATGGTGTTTGATGAGAAATCAGTGGTCATCTGAAGTGCTCTTCCCATATGTGTAACGTATCATTTTTCTTTAGCTGCTTTCAAGACTTTTTCTCTATCCTGGTTTCTTAGCAGTTTACTTGTGATGTGTCTGGCCATGGTATTCTTTGACTTTAGCCTGTTTGCGATTTGCTGAGCTTTTGGAAACTGTACATTTACTTCTTCCCCCAAATTCGGGACATTTTATGCTATTATTACTTCAGATATTTTTCTGCACCATTTTTTCCTCCTCTCCTCTGGGACTCAAATGACATAAATGTTAGATATTGTCCCACAGCTCCCGAAGGCTCTGTTTATTTTCTTTTTCAGTTTTATATTCCTCTCTGTTGTTTAGGTTGGAACTTTTCTACTGATCTGTCTATAAGTTCACCGACTCTATCCTGTCATTGCCATTCTGCTATTAAGTTGTCGATGAAAATAATCAATAAACAATCAATAATAAGACTAGAAAAGAGTTTTATTTGAGCCAAACTGAGGACTAACCTGGAAGCCCACTTCCCAGATTATGCTGAGAAACTGCTCTGGAGAAGTAGGGTTTTTAGCACAGTTTTCTATCTTGTCAGAACAAAGAACATTAACAAGTCAGGGATACATTTCTTCAAGGTTTCAGAAAAAAAAAACAGACTGGCATGTACCCAGCGAATCAGTGTGGACTTGGTACCTGGGAGGGAGCTTATCATCAAAGGAGGACCAGTATTGGCCTCCCAAGAAGAGGGGCATTCAATCTTTATTTTTAACATGGACATTCTTTACTTCGGGTCAATGTGCTCTTTTCTTTAATAATTAAAGCAGATGTACAGTGTATGTTTGATAGGCCACAAACAGGCTGTTCTAGTCAACATCAAAATCAAGTTAACTCATGCATAAGCCAGAACGACTTTCCTGTATCTCAATATGTGAAAATTTCTTTTATCAAAATCCATCCAGTGACTTTTTAAAATTTCAGATATTTTATCTTTCAGCTCTAAAGTTTCTATTCAGTTCTTTTTTGTTGTTCCTATTTTTCTACCAAGAATTTCTATCTTTCCATTCATTTCAAGTGTATTTTACTTTACCACATGAGGCATAGTTACAACAGGTGCTTTAAAGTCTTTGTCAGAGAATTCCAGCATCTGGGTCATCTTGGGGGCATCTAACGATTGTCTTTCTCTTGAGAATTTTGTGGTTCCTTGTATGTGGCGTAATTTTGGGTTGCATCCTGGACATTTTCAAGATTATGTTGTGTAGACTCTGGGTCTTGTTAAAATCCTCCGGAAAATGTTGGGTTTTCTTTTTTTCAAGCAAGCAGCGAGTCCACTTGGGTAAGACAACAAGTTCCATCTCACCTCCTGTGGGCCGTGGTCTCCATCTCAGTTCAGCTGTCAAGGTCTTTGCTGTGCTGCTGTAGGTCAGTCCCAAGCAGGGTTCAGCAGAGAGCCCAGGATGGGACCAGCTTCATACACAGAATCAGGAATCCCCTTCTCCAGCTCTTTCCTCTCCAGGATTTCTCCCACAGTCTTCAGCCCACGAGGACCGCTTTTCTTCTTCCTCTGTGCAACGATGGAGCTCCTCCCAGAGCGGTGGCTGTGCCTGCCTCACTGTTGTGAGTAGCAGGCTTTCTCCTTCGCCAGGAGCAGAAGCCCACACTTGATGGTGCAAAGTCATTTTAACTGGTATAGCTGGTACAATATTTTTAGGCCACTAGATTCAAGTGTGTAAAAATTGTAACTGTATTCTTCAGAGAATCGGTTTAACCTGTGTTTGAAAACCTCCATTCCCACTGATGGCAAGAAATAAATCTTAGTCAGATCAGAGGAAACCATGTCTTTTGTACTTTAAATTATTACATCTAGAATTTTCTCTTTCCCTTGTCTTGCTGGTGAATAGTGATATAGAGTTTGGTCAGTGGGTGACTCTAGTGAGTTTCTGGGCTGCCTGGAGATGGCGGTGGGAGGGGCTGCTGTGGTTCATCCTCCCAACAACCTGTTCTGGAGGCAACTCCACGGGTGGGGCTCCAGCTACGAGGGGCTTGACTCCAGTTACAAAGCTGCCCCGGTGACCACAGGAGCCGTGTGCTGTCTGTGGGGTCTCCCTGGCCCTCCCAAAGTGCCATGGAGGATGGAGAGCAGTGGGGTGGCCAGCTGCAGCTCCTGGAGGCGACCACGTGCGTCCACCTGTGCCCAGGCCGTGCACACCCCTCGTGGGCTGGGAGCTCAGGGCCTGCAGGCATCCTGCTGCTGACCTCCCCCTGTGGGCTCTGTCCTGAACTGTGGGAAGGTCATGGGCTTGGTCAAGCCCATCATCTGCCCCAAATCTGGGGGACAGTGCCACAGCAGGTACTGGTGGCCAGCCCTGTGACCTGCCTGTCCTGGCTGTCCTAGATCTGTGCATGTTTTAGCTTACTTTAAATCACCTAGTGATTACATAATTACATACCTGCTGTCCATTCCTGCCCAAGTCTTCCCATACAAGGGGAGCTCCAGGAAGAGGGATCATGTCCGCGTGGCTTCGTGCACTGCCTGGCGACCGGGGTCCACAGGGGGCGGGCCCCGAGACCCGGGCCCGTGAATGCCACGCTCTGGCCAGCGCATCTCTTGGGAGCATTGAGGATGTTGCTGTCATTGTGGAGACTGAACAGATGTTGGGAGAGGTGATGGGACTCCAGAAGCTGAGCTCTGACAGGGAGAAGCTGCAGACGCCAGGGTTTAACTCGGAAGCACACAAACCTGCAGAGCTATCATTCTTCAGTGGGAGGGGAGATATGGACAGAAAAACGCTGAAAGTTTCCAGGAAGCAGCAAATCTGATACGGTTTGCAGGGAGGTGGGTGGCTAATGGCAGGTGTGGCCAGGGGGCTGCAGAAGAGGGTCCTGGATTCGGCCTGGGGAGGGAGAGGCCAGGTGAATCTGCAGAGCAGGGAGGCCCAGGCGTGACTGTGGTCCAGCGGGTGTCACCGGAGGACTGATCTGCTGCTCTAGAAGGTGGTGCGGTTCTGGCCGAACCACACGGGTCCTTCCCTGACCAGCGGGCACGTTCTCCAGACGGTGGCGAGGACGCAGCATCCATGGGAAACCTCTGAGGCTGCAGGGACTTGATCTGGGGCGAAGCCTCGAATTTTCCTCTTGGCAGAGCCAAACGCGGAGGAACACCAACTGCCAGCACAACGGAAGGAAAACCTGTTTCCTTTACTTTCTTAGGGGAAAAAAACTAAAGTTCAGAACAAACGCTTGATAAACCACTAGCCAGACTCATCAAGAAAAAGAGGGAGAGGACTCAAATCAATAAAATTAGAAATGAAACAGGAGAAGTTACAACAGACACCGCAGAAATACAAAGCATCCTAAGAGACTACTACAAGCAACTCTATGTCAATAAAATGGACAACCTGGAAGAAATGCACAAATTCTTAGAAAGGTATAACCTTCCAAGACTGAACCAGGAAGAAATAGAAAATATGCACAGACCAATCACAAGTAAGGAAATTGAAACTGTGATTAAAAATCTTCCAACAAACAAAAGTCCAGGACCAGATGGCTTCACAGATGAATTCTATCAAACATTTAGAGAAGAGCTAACACCCATCCTTCTCAAACTCTTCCAAAAAATTACAGAGGAAGGTACACTCCCAAACTCATTCTATGAGGCCACCATCACCCTGATACCAAAACCAGACAAAGATACTACAAAAAAAGAAAATTACAGACCAATATCACTGATGAATATAGATGCAAAAATCCTCAACAAAATACTAGCAAACAGAATCCAACAACACATTAAAAGGATCATACACCATGGTCAAGTGGGATTTATCCCAGGGATGCAAGGATTCTTCAGTATATGCAAATCAATCAGTGCGTTACACCATGTTAACAAATTGAAGAGTAAAAACCATATGATCATCTCAGTAGATGCAGAAAAAGCTTCTGACAAAATTCAACACCCATTTATGATAAAAACTCTCCAGAAAGTGGGCATAGAAGGAACCTACATCAATATGATAAAGGCCATATATGACAAACCCACAGCAAACATCATTCTCAATGGTGAAAAACTGAAAGCGTTTCCTCTAAGATCAGGAACAAGACAAGGATGTCCACTCTCGCCACTATTATTCAACATTGTTTTGTAAGTCCTCGCCACGGCAATCAGAGAAGAAAAAGAAATAAATGGAATACAAATTGGAAAAGAAGAAGTAAAATTGTCACTGTTTGCAGATGACATGATACTATACACAGAATCCTAAAGATGCCACCGGAAAACTACTAGAGCTAATCAATGAATTTGGTAAAGTTGCAGGATACAAAATAAATGCACAGAAATCTCTTGCATTCCTATACACTAATGATGAAAAATCTGAAAGAGAAATTAAGGAAATGCTCCCATTTACCACTGCAACAAAAAGAATAAAACACCTAGGAATAAACCTACCTAGGGAGACAAAAGACCTGTATGCAGAAAACTGTAAGACACTGATGAAAGAAATTAAAGATGATACAAACAAATGGAGAGATATACCATGTTCTTGGATTGGAAGAATCAATATTGTGAAAATGACTACACTACCCAAAGCAATCTACAGATTCAGCGCAATCCCTATCAAAGTACCAATGGCATTTTTTACAGAACTACAACCAAAAAATCTTAAAATTTGTATGGAGACACAAAAGACCCCGAATAGCCAAAGCAGTCTTGAGGGAAGAAAACGGAGCTGGAGGAATCAGACTCCCTGACTTCAGACTATACTACAAAGCTACAGTAATCAAGACAATATGGTACTGGCATGAAAACAGAAATATAGGTCAATGGAACAGGATAGAAAGCCCAGAGATAAACCCATGCACCTATGGTCAACTAATCTATGACAAAGGAGGCAATGATATAAAATGGAGAAAAGACAGTCTCTTCAATAAATGGTACTAAGAAAACTGGACAGCTACATGGAAAAGAACCAAATTAGAACACTCCCTATCACCATACACAAAAATAAAGTCAAAATGGATTAAAGACCTAAATGTAAGGCCAGACACTATAAAACTCTTAGAGGAAAACATAGGCAGAACACTCTATGTCATAAATCACAGCAAGATCCTTTTTGACCCACCTCCTAGAGAAATGGAAATAAAAATAAAAATAAACAAATGGGACCTAATGAAACTTAAAATCTTTTGCACAGCAAAGGAAACCATAAACAAGATGAAAAGACAACCCTCAGAATGGGAGAAAATATTTGCAAATGAAGTAACTGACAAAGGATTAATCTCCAAAATATACAAGCAGCTCATGCAGCTCAATATCAAAAAAACAAACAACCCAAACCAAAAATGGACAGAAGACCTAAATAGTCATTTCTCCAAAGAAGAGATACAGATAGCCAAGAAGCACATGAAAAGCTGCTCAACATCACTAATCATTAGAGAAATGCAAATCAAAACTACAATGAGGTATCACCTCACACCAGTTAGAATGGGCATCATCAGAAAATCTACAAACAACAAATGCTGAAGAGGGTGTGAAGAAAAGGGAACCTTCCTGCACTGTTGGTGGGAATGTAAATTGATACAGCCAGTATGGAGAACAGTATGGAGGTTCCTTAAAAAAATAAAAATAGAATTACCATATGACCCAGCAATCCTACTACTGGGCATATACCCAGAGAAAACCATAATTCAAAAAGACACATGCACCCCAATGTTTATTGCAGCTCTATTTACAATAGCCAGGTCATGGAAGCAACGTAAATGCCCATCAACAGATGAATGGATAAAGAAGATGTGGTACATATACACAATGGAATATTACTCAGCCATAAAAAGGAACGAAATTGGGTCATTTGTAGAGACGTGGATGGATCTAGAGACTGTCATACAGAGTGAAATAAGTCAGAAAGAGAAAAACAAATATCGTATATTAACACATGTATGTGGAACCTAGAAAAATGGTACAGATGAACCAGTTTGCAGGGCAGAAATAGAGACAGATGTAGAGAAAAAACGTATGGACACCAACGGGGGAAAGTGGTGGGGAGTGGTGGTGGTGGGATGAATTGGGGATTGGGATTGACGTATATACACTAGTATGTATAAAATAGATGACTAATAAGAACTTGCTGTATAAAAAATACATAACATAAAATTCAAGAAAAAAAGAACAAACGCATGGTGAGAGAGCGCTCAGTTTTGTCTCCTGGAATCTGCAGGTGCCGGTGTCATCAGAGGAGGTGGAACTGGGCGGGCACGACCTGGGTCTCAGGCCAGCTTTGCCAGGAAGCACCCACGTGACCCTGAGCATGCTGCCTACCTCCCCAGCCTCAGTTTCCCCGTGTGCAAATCGAAGTGGTTGGATGAGAGCCGAGCTGGTGCCGCCGTGACTCCTGACATTCTGGTCGGCAGTGTTTTAAACACTTAAAAATTGCCTATGTTTAAAAGGAGGGAATGTCACCTAAACATCCAGCTTTCCTGAAAGTCAGTCTGCAAGTGGTCCACCTTCCCGCGTGGCTCCAGTGTGAGTGGGACACCTGGCCCCTGGTTCACTGCCATCCCCACCTGTGCCACCCCTTCTCACGTCCCTTCCTGCTCGGCCTCTGCGGCCACCGACTTCTCACACCTTGTGTTGGCATCTCCAAACGCCACACCCGGAGCTGCCAGGCCCGAGGGGGCGGCCCTACGGCCCTGGGGAGTGGTCCGTGCTAATGGGGCAGCCCCCTCTGTCAGCTGATGGTCCCCTGGGAAACCGCTGTGTCCTTCCAGGCCGAGGCCCTGGCATCACCGCACTCCTGACACTTTCAGTTGTTAACAAACTCGAGCCGCACGTGGTCAGCATCCCAGGTCTTGGTCTCCCCGGGGGGCTGCTGTCCAGCAAGGCCGGGCGGCCCGGCTGCGTCAGGTTAGAGGGGAAGGACAGATGCCACACCCAGAACCGTTCACCTGTCTCCTGAGGTCCCACACGCCAGGCACCACACAAGGCACAGGTGCACACACGCTTGCACAAACACACACACACGCACGCACACGCACATGTACAGATGTATTATCTACGCACACATACACTCCAGCCCTTTCACGTGGCCCCTACGCCGTGTCTTTCTGGATTCCGTCCACCTCCAAGGCCTTTCTGACGTATCTCTGCTGGGAAAGGAGGGGGGTGAGGACACACAGGAGGAGGGGCCGGGACCAGATCCGTGGACCGTGGGCCTTGGGCCTCAGGGAGCTCTAGTTGGCCAGGGAGACAGGAGCAGGTGCCAGGGAGGGGTGGCTGGGTCCCCGGGGTCCGCGGGGCATCACGGGGAGGGGCTACGGTCTGCAGAGGTGTGCTTCAACGTGCGGGTTTGGGGAGGATGAAGGGACCGTGGTCTGGCGCAGTGGTGAGGAGCGAGGAAAACCCCAGCCCCGGTCCCAGTGGAGGGGAGGGAGGGAAGGGAGGGAGGGTGCAGGGAAGGCATGGGGCCAGGACAGTTACAGCCGGAGACGCGAGATGCGCAGGACCAGGGGAGGCCCCGCCGTCCGGTGATGCCCTCTTGTCTCAGAAGGTGCGCGGAAGGTGAGGGGGTTGGGATGGGTGGGAGGTTGGCATGGGTTGGGGGCGCAGAGCCACGTGGGCAGGGAGGGGATGCCCTTGGAGCCATAGGCTTCTTATGTGTCGATGGTGGTTGGGACAGGGGTGCAGGCGCCTGGAGACGGGTCTGTGGGTCTCAGGCCGGCTGGGGGAGATTAAGGTGTGAGTGAGTGAGTGCAGGTGTGTACGAGTGATTGGGGGGGATGATGTATGTGCATGTGTGTATGATGTGTGTGCATGAGTGGTGTGTGTACTTGAGATGTGTGTGTGCACGTGTGAGCGGGTCCCAAGGCGGGGGTACCCCGGGACTCAGCCCCTCTCTCCTCCCGCAGATGGAGGTGCAGACGTCAGCCTACTTGCCAAGTTCAGGCAGAGGGGATACCCCAGGCCTGGAGCCTGGAGTTCCGCCCCGAAATAAGTGTTTTGAGAATTAAGAAGGCAGCCACTGGAACTCTTAAAATTTTTTTTTTTTTTTTTTTAATGCAAGGGATTTAGGGAAAATGCGAATAACTTCAAGGGGCCATCCTGAGCTCAGGACATTATGGTCAGCATGGTTGCTGGCCCTGAGCAGTGAAACCAGAGCTCCAGAATGTTCTGGGCCCCCAAAGTGTCAGCTAGGCCTTCTGTTTCCTTCCCGAGCCAGGGAGTGGGACCGGCAGATTTAAGGAAGCTTTCAACAGGGATTGAAACAGGCCACACTCGGGTTAAACTGACCAGTCAGGGTTCCTCGAGTATTTGGACATTTCCAAAGACTGAACATGCACGGACTTTGTGATTTGTGATCTGAAACGACAGGAACCGCCCTTTGAGTGAAATTTGTGATTCCTGGCATTCCTAAAATCTCTTTAGTGTTTAGTTCTGAAGAAGTGACGGCCAGGCCCCTCCCTTGTGGCCTCTGCTTTTACAGAAGCCCGCGTTGCATGCTGTCCGAGTGGGTGGAGATGGCAGGATGTGTTGGAATTGCTTTGCTGGGGACACTCCGTCTCCCCTGTGGTTTCCCTTGGGGCCTTGTTTAGATGGCCTTAGTCCCCAACTCTCTGTTGGAGGGTGATTTCTAAAGGATGTACCTGGAAATGCAACCCTGGCATTTCTTTCCTGTGGGGGAAGCTGCAGCCGGACGCCAGGGGCACCAGCAGCTCCTGGGAAGACTGTGACTTGGGGAAGACATCAGGGTGATGGTGGCGGGCAGAGGGTCAGAGCTAGCTGGGGACCAAGGGCACATCACAGTCGCTCAGCTGTGGCCCAGGCTGTGGTGGGCTTGGAACTCACTTGGAACTCAGGATGGCCTTGGGTCAAGGAGGGCAGGGCCTTTGGTGCCGTGGGAGTTCTCCAGAAGGGTGGTCTCCAAGTTTTTGTGATTGTCATGGACTGCATGTTTGTGTCCCCCAAAATCTTATGTTGAAACCCCAATCCCCAGTGTGATGGTGTTAGGAGGTGGAACATTTGGGGGTGATTAGGTCATGAGGTTGGAGCCCCTGTAAATGGGATCAGTGCCCCTTTAAGAAGAGACCCCAGAGAGAGCTTGCTTCTCTCCCCACCACGTGAGGACACAAGAGGACGCCGTCTACAAGCCAGGAAGTGGGCCCTCAACAGATGCCAGATCTGCCAGTGCCTTAGTGTTGGATTCCCAGCCTCCAGAGCTGTGAGACATGAATGTCTCTGTTGTTTAAGCCCCCAGTCTGTTGTGTTTTTGTCATAGCAGCCGGAGCTGACTAAGACACCGACATTCCATTTTTTAACAATAAGGAGTATTTGAGGAAATACTCTCAATATATGCAGATGCATTTATTTTTGCATGTCACGTGGACCAGCATACTAAAATATTATACATTCTAAAATACAGGCATCTTAAACACTTTAGAAAGATGAGGTACAAAACAGCATAATGGAAGTGTCACTGGGCTCTCCTTGTGCGTTCCTGGGGTGCATGCATCTCCCTTTGTTGTTCTGACCCTGGTTTAGAGTTAGGGTGCTGTAGAGAGTTTAGCCTCACAGGAAGGACAGGCTTGCTTTTTGCTGTTGTTAATTTTTTGTCATACATTTTAAACTATTTATTAAGAATCTTCACAAACAACATTAGAGTGAAGAGTATCATGGCTAATTTTATTTGACTTAATAACCACCCCCCCCTCTCCTCACCCCTTCCTCTCCCTGGGTTCTTTCAAAGCAATCCCTGGATCTCATTTCGTCAGAAAATTACTTTAATATGTAGCTCTGCATATTAAAGGACACCTGCTTTTAGAGTTGGCCCACAGTTTGCTAGGACTCTGAAGGCTCTCTGAATTCTTCGTTTCCCCTCCTTCTCCCCTTTCCCTTCGCTTCCCCCACCTCTTCCTCCCCTCCACCCCAATGGTCACTCACTGATTGAAGACACCTGGTCACTTGTCCAGTAGAATCTCCTGTGTCCTGGATTTGCTGGTTGCTCCCCTGTTGTGGTATTTACAGTGTTCCTCTGTCCCTGAGTCTCCTGTAAACCTGAGAGATCAGCTCCACCTGTTACCAGGAGGCACAGAAGCTGGGTCAGGAGGAGGCTGGCCCCCCCAAGGACAGCAAGTGACACGGTCCCCTCTCGGCCTGGCTCTGCCCTCACCAATAGGACCGTGGGCACATCCTTCCCCTCCTCGGGCCTCAGGCTTCCTGTACGCGGAGGCCGGGCTTGTTCCGATGTATCCAAGGAAACAACAGCCCTGGCAGTAGAGGAGCTGGCCGATGTCCTTCCCCCGGGGATCCAAGAGGGAGCAGAGCGATGCCCTGAGACCCCCGAGTTCCCTCGTCCCCCGCCATCGTGAAAGCTACCGGCTCCCCGCAGCCTGGGAGAACGGAGAACACAGCCCCTTGGATGATTTGCTGTGAGGCCTCCGCTACTCCTGGCATCCTGGCTGAGAGACGCTGGCGAGAGGAACGCTCTGCAGAGAAATATCGAGGAATGTGAGAGTGCGTGCTTAGAAAAACGAATGTACTCAGAAAGATGGGCCTCAGGCGAGAAAGAGGGGCCGTCCTAGCCAGGCGCTGTCGTCACGAGCAGAGCTTTGCTGCTGCCCACTCGCGTGAGGCCCCGAGGGTTGCTGCGGGCCAGGTGGTGCTGGCTGTGCGGTGGGCACAGCCCTGGCCCCAGGCTGGCCGCGGGCACCCAGCTCCAGGGGGCAGGCCGGGTGGTCCTCATCGGCTCCTTCCTCGAGGGAGGTTCTCCAAGGATGCCCCAAACACCGCGTTCCAGCGGGCCCCTCGCCAGGAACCTCCTTCGCCTGCGCTCCCGTAAATCATGTTCCTGGCACCACGAAGCCACGTGGAGATTTGTCAAAGCAAACCCGAGCTGGCAGGCCCTGGCCTGGCGGCCTGTCCCAGCCCGGCCCGCCTGTCCGGATGCCCGGCCGCCCGCCCAGACTGTCGGGCTGCTCCTGAGCCAGCCCCTTGGCTGCACAGATCCCGAGGTGGCCCGTGGGGAGCCGTGTCTGAGGGGCACGGGGGGGCCTCAGGGATGCAGCTGGTGACCTGCACAAGCTGGATTTGTTCCAAATGACCACACTCCAGCCTGACTCTCCTCCTCCTTCTTTTTAAATTCATAGACAATATTTTTAGAGCACTTTTCCCTATACAGAGAAATTGATGGAAAGCACAGACTCCCACCACCCCGGCCCCATTGTTTACATCTGGCTTTGGTGGCTCTGCTTGGTACAAGTGATAGCTGGCAGTGATACACTGTCATTAACTAAGCTCCACAGTTTACATCAGGGTTCACTATCCGGGGCGCACATTCTATGGGCTTTGCCAAAGGCATGGTGACATGTGTGCCCCATTACATAATCATACAGAACAGTTTCTCGGCCCTAAAAATCCCGTGCCCCACATATTCGTTCCTCCTTACCCAGGCCCTGGCCACCACCAATCTTTTCACTGTCTGCGTTTTCCGGACCGTCATAGAGGCGAAGGCATACATACCTGGCCTGTTACCCTTTATATGACACAGTGTGTGAGAGTCCAGAGCCAGGCAAGCGGGTGACACCATCCAGGCTCCTTCATGGTTTTAATGCTTTTGCAATTGAATCTGTACAAACTTTTCCTCAGGTGGTGGGGCTGGTGTGTGGGATGATTCACTGCTCAGGATACCAGGAGGGTCGAGGCTGGAGAGGCCTCAGTCTCCATCTAGCACAGATGAGGAAAGGGTGAGAGGCAGCAGCTTCTCCAGGACCTGCAGCTTCTCCAGGGTCTGCAGCTTCTCCAGGATCTGCAGCTTCTCCAGGACCTGCAGCTTCTCCAGGGTCTGCAGCTTCTCCAGGATCTGCAGCTTCTTCGGGGTCTGCAGCTTCTCCAGGATCTGCAGCTTCTCCAGGACCTGCAGCTTCTCCAGGGTCTGCAGCTTCTCCAGGGCCTACAGCTTCTTCGGGACCTGCAGCTTCTTCAGGGTCTGCAGCTTCTCCAGGATCTGCAGCTTCTCCAGGATCTGCAGCTTCTCCAGGGCCTGTAACTTCTCCAGGATCTGCAGCTTCTCTGGGGTCTGCAGCTTCTCCAGGACCTGCAGCTTCTCCAGGGTCTGCAGCTTCTCCAGGATCTGCAGCTTCTCCGGGATCTGCAGCTTCTCCAGGGCCTGTAACTTCTCCAGGATCTGCAGCTTCTCCAGGGTCTGCAGCTTCTCCAGCATCTGCAGCTTCTCCAGGGCCTGTAGCTCTCCAGGATCTGCAGCTTCTCCAGAGCCAGTAGCAAAAAAGAACTCCCCGCATGTTGTCAGTTGGGTTAGTCAGCTCTGACCCTGCAGGGGAGGGGGTAGCCTTAGTCTGAGGCCTCAACAGGACCACCTATCAGAACACAGCGCGTTCTCATCTGCACAAAGTGTCCAAGCACGAGCGTGCATGTGTGCATTGCCTGAGCGTGTGCTGGCTGGTGTGTGCTGTGCGTGTGCTGTGTGACCATGTGTGTCTCGGGTGAGTGAACCGCATGTGCATTGCACGCATGTTGCATGAGCATCTGTGGTGTGTTGCACGTGTGTGACGGGGGGACCCCGGGCACCGGGAGGATGGCATCACGGTGCCTGTTGGCCTGAGGAAGGAAGTGGTGACTGTCAGAGGAGCACCAGGAAGTAGACACAGTTGCAGAACCGAGGCTGCAGCTCATTCCTTCCTGAGTCTCTGTCTTCCAAGCCCCCAGGCAGCACGATGCAGCGTCTTTCTTGTCCTCTTAGCCAGCATGTGGTTGCTTGATCCTTTGTCCGCTGGTTCTCCCCACACCGGGGAGCAGAGGCCGTGAGGCTGGGCTGGGCTGAGCTGCCGGCCGGGAGCAAGGCCATGGTGGACAGCGGCCAGACCAGGGCTTTCTGGGACCCAGCACGTTAAATCTGCTACTTGTGATTCACAGCTGAAGGCAGGGCTGCTGATGAGGTCGTGACCACACCTGGAATGACACGGAAGTCGCAGAGGAGCACCGTGGAGGGAGGGGGCTGCCCCTGTCCCCCCGCCTCCCCCTCCTGGGCTCCGAGGCATCTACGCGGCCTTTTTGGAGACCAGGGGTTTGTTCCTGTCCTGCCTTGGTGGCTCAAGGCCCCTTGCCGCTTCCTGGCGGGTTCCAGGTCCTGTGGCTTCAGCCAGAGCTGCGGAGATGCTGTGGGCACAGGTGCGCCGGGAGCTGCCTGCTTGGTTGGGGGGCAGGCTGCTGCCGAGGTGGGGAGAGCGGAGACCTGGCTTCTCTTCTTGATGTCTCTGTTTGTCAGTCGAATAGATCAAAGGTCAAGGGCACCTCTGGAGTCCTGATTTTAAAGGAAGGAGAGGTCAGAACTACAGGCATCTCCCGTCCGGCTCTAGGAAATCCCAAGCTCCATTCTGGGTCACTGCTGCGTGGCCAAGAGGCTTGGGCCTTCCTCCCTCCCTGCCTCCCTCCCCCTCCCACCATCCTTCCTTCCGCCTTCCTCCCTCTCTGCTCCCTTCCCTCCCTTCCTTCTTCATTCAGATCTTCATGGGGGGCCTCCTGGGGCTTGGCTCTGGGCTGGGTTCCCTGGGAGCTCCGTGAATGGCCTACGAGCTAGTCCTTACCCATGAAGACTTTCAAATTGAATTGAGACCCCATGTATAGAATGAACAAATGAACACTGGGCACTTCTGTGTGCCAGGCTTCTCTTGCCAGAGCTGAGGGTTGTAGTGATGGTGGGGATGATGGTGGAGGAGGTATTGGCGAGACATCACCGACAGGTCATGGCGGCAGCAGCGCTGACAGAACGTTTGGGGAACTTGCTCACCTCAGTCAAGTGGACTCAGGATGTCCTGCTGTGGACTCAAGTGGACCAGCAAGTCTGGGGTCACCCAGGTAGGCTACTGGGCATCTGTTTGCGTGAGGACCCAGTGGGGGGCAGCCGGAGATGCTGGACGGCCAGCTTGTGCCCAGGGTGGAGACTTCCTGGGGAGGGGGCGTCACGGGCTGCCCGCGGCAGCTTTCCGGGCAAGGGCAGGAGGCTGCTGGGCGGGGGGGCTCGGCGTTGCTGGTCACGTGCACAGCTGTCAGTCGCCGGGCTGGCCGCACGGGCTGTGTAATGCGCTGTCTCTGCACCCAGCCCTTTAAAAGCCACGAGCCTGGCAGAGGTGTCTTGTGGAGGCTGCCTGATGGCACCGTGGCCTTTAGTCCAGGGATGCGGCAGCCCAGGGTCTCCTGGGGCTTGGGGGGGGGCACTGAGAGCTCACTCTGCCACAGTTGGAGCCTTGGGTGACTTCTGAGTGAGGGACGGCTAGGTCTGCAGGCAGCTGCTCAGGCCCTCAGGCCCTAGAACCTTCGTCTTAGCCAGGACAAGGACTCGGGGCGCAGGGGATTCATCAGAGGTTTGATTCCAGGGAACAGGGTGAGGGAGGGGCTGAGGGGGCGGGATGGAGGAGAGCCAGGAGGGGCGATGGGCGGCCCAGTGCCTGCAGCGTGTGCCCGCGGCCACAGCTGGAAGCATGGTCTGCTGCTGCCCACCTGCCCCGTGGTCTCGGCCACCGCCACGCACAGGGAGCTGCGTCTGGGAGTGGCCACCTGTGGTTAGGCGGAGGCTCTGGGGGACGTGGTCCTTTCTGGGGCAGCCGCTTCTGCCCTTGTCTTGCCGCCCGCGGAGTGGCCGGGAGGTAGGGAGCGCCTGCATCTGCAGGGACCAGACCCCGCCCCGGCCCTGCCTGTGAGCAGCCCCCAGGACAGGGCCTGTGTGCCCTCGCTCTGCGGCTGAGCCTCTCAGCTGTCACTCCAGGAGGTGACGTGAGGACAAGAGAAGACGGGTTTGCGAGGCAAAGGGGCCTCCAGTCAGATGTGGGGAAGCGTTTCCTGCAGCCGAGGAGAGGGTCACGCTGAGATCGGCTCTGGGCAGGCCGCTGCTCCTGGGACACACCCCAGCCCTGCCAGCCGCACCGGAGTTCAGCCGGCAGCCCCCGCTGCGCCAGGGCAGCCCAGCCCGGGGCCCAGGGGTGCTGGCGGCGCTCAGAAGACCTCCCATCCCACCCTCACCCCTCCCTTGACCAGCCCCGCCCCGGAAGCGGGGGGCCCCCAGTGACCCCAAACCTAACACTAAATGTCACAATAAGAAAAGGACATTATTACATATTTGTTCAGAATGTGAGGCCGGGGACTTCCCTGGCGGTCCAGTGGTTGAGACTCCACGCTTCCAACGCAGGGGGCATGGGTTGGATCCCTGGTCGGGGCACAAAGATCCCACATGCCGTGCCGTGTGGCACGGCCAAAAAATAAAAATAAATAAATAACAATAAAAATAATAAAATAATTTTTTTTAAAAAAAGAAGAAGGTGAGGCTGGGAAATCTTTCCCTGCTCCCCTGGGCAAGATTTTCTAAATAAATGACGCCTGCCCCAGCTGGGACCCCCACTGAGCTGTTTTCGGGGGTGGGGTTGCTGCCTCTGCCCCACTTTCCTTTTTTTTTTTCTGTAAGAACATTTAACATGAGATCTACCCTCTTAACAGATCTTTAAGGGCACAATACAGTATTAAGATTTATGGACACAACGCTGTAAACAGAGTTCGAGAGCTTATTCATCCTGCATAACTGAAACTGTGTACCCATCCAACAGAAACTCCCCATTTCCCCTGCCCCAGCCCCTAGCAACCACCTCCTACTCTCTGCTTCTATGAGTGTGTTATTGTAGATTCCTCATGGAGGTGGAATCATATGTTATTTGTCCTGTGCTGGCTTGTTTCACTCAGCATAATGTCCTCCAGATTCCTCCATGTTGTCACATAGGACAGGATTTCCATCCTTTTAAAGGCTGAATAATATTCCATTGTACATATAGACCACATTTCCTTTATCTGCTCATCTGCGGATGGACACTTAGGTTGCTTCCCCGTCTTGGCTGTTGTGAATAGTGCTGCTATGAACAGGGGAGTGAAGATATCTCTTCCAGATCCTGATTTCAATTCTTTTGGATAAATACCCAGAAGTTGGACTGCTGGATGATTTGGTAGTTCTAGTTTTAATTTTTTGTAGAAACTCCATAGTGTTTTCCATAATGACTGTGCCATTTTGCATTTTCACCAGCAGTGCACAAACAAGGGTTCTGGTTTCTCTACATCCTCACCAACGCTTGTCGTCTTTTTGATGATATCCATCCTAACAGGTAGGAGGTGATATCTCATTGTGGTTTTACTTTGCATTTCCCTGATTTCAAAATATGTTACGAACCACAGTAATTAAAACAGTACGGTATTGACATAAAAATACAGACATATAAACTAATGGAACAGAATAGAGAATCCAGAAATAAATCCACACATATACAGTTAACTGGTCTTTGGCAAGGGAGCCAAGAACACACAATGGGGAAAGGACAGCCTCTCCAACAAATGGTGTTGGGAAAACTGGATATCCACACACAATTGAATGAGGTTGAACACCTGTGTTACACCAGACACAAAAATCAAAATGGGTTAAAGGCTTAAATGTAAGACCTGAAACTGTGAAACTCCTAGAAGAAAATATAGGGGAAAAGCTTTATGACATTGGTCTTGGCAATGATTTGACACTAAAAGCACAAGCAACAGGAACACGATTAGTCAAGCAGGATTGCAACAAACTAAAACGCTTCTGCACAGCAAGGGAAACAATCAACAGAGTGAAAAGGCAACCTACAGAATGGGAGAACATATCTGCAGACCTGATCACTGGTTAATATTCAAACTATATAAGGGATTCCTAAACTCAGTCGCAAAAATAACTAATAACTTGCTTGAAAAATGGGCTAAAGACTTGAATGAACATTTCTCCAAAGAAGACACACAAATGGCCAACAGGTACATGAAAAGATGCGTGACAAATGTCACTAATCATCAGGGGCTGAGCTCTGGACGTCCAGGCACCGTGGGTAGCAGGGCTGGTGGGGGGCCACGCTGCCCACATCCAAATGCTACTTGGCCACTTCACACATATGTTTCTGGTGGGGAGTCATTGAATGCTCTGTGCCTCAGTTTCCCCATCTGTCAACATGAGGGATCATGGCCTGGCCTCCGTGGGGGAATGGGTGTAAGTGAGACGGTTGTGTGATGTTCAGGGCCAGCTCTCCGTGTGGTTGGACCGCTAAGCTCGCTCACCCTCCCAGCACCGGGAGGTGCGATGTGTCCCACAGATGGTGGGGTGACCTCAGAACGAACGATGTGCACGGCTGTGGTCAGGGGCCCCCACCTCCCATGGCCTCGTGCTCTTGGCATGTCCTGAACTTCTGCTAGGAGACCGGCTGTGCTGTGTCCGTCTGTCTGTCTGCTTCTTTCTCAGGCATCCATCTGGCTACACCTTTTCACAGCTGCTTTTCCAACCAGCCCCCGGGGATGGCTTTCCTCTGCCCATTTCATAGATGAGAACACAGAGGTGGGGTGACTTGCTCTAGGCCACACAGCTAGGCAGAATTTGGGGGGTAAAGTCTGAAAGGCCGTGGGGTTCCGGAGCTCCCCTAGGTCACCCGTGATCATGAGGGGCAAGGCCGGGACCCAGGTGGGAGCCACTGCAGAGCCCCCAGGTCCTTGGGTGCAGGGGGTCTCCTAGCCCCAGGGACGGGGGGTCGCCGGGCCTGCCCCCCGCCCCAAGCAGGGACACCGAGGAGCAGGGTGACTCCGGACATCCCACCTCCTCCACATTTGCATCCCCGAGGTGGGGTTCTCCCCAGGGTGTTCAGGATTCCCATGGTGAGCCCCGTGTTTTCTGAAGTGAGGACCCCTCTCCACGCCAACCGAGGTGCTTCATAAACCCAGCACTTCCCGCTCCGCGTAAAGCCGTGGGCGGTCACGCCCCCTCCCACGTGGACACGGGAGTCTTGGCCGTCCTGCGACCCTGGACGAGTTACTTAAGGCCGGGAGGGTGAGGAGGGCCCTTCTGCTTGCGGTCAGGGAGAGGATGGGCGGGCCGGCTGGAGCGTGACCAGGTCACCATGGACGTGTCCCCGCAGTGGAGCTCGGCCTTGGCACCCAGATGAGCCCAGGCTCACGTGGGGCAGCTCTGGGCTGGAGGAGGGGAGGTGGACGGCAGAGTCAGGGCCACGGGAAGTGTCCTTGGTGCCCACACCCGGACGGCGTCCACCCAAGGCTGTGGCCTGGACGCCTCCTTCCACGGCTGAGAGGCCCTGGTATCGGCAGCCCTGTACCCGGGCAGGGGGCAGGGGCACCCCGGAAGCAGTGCCAGGAGCTCACGGGGCAGGTCTGGGGAAAGGGACAGCTTTCTGGGAGGTGCGGAGGGGAGTGGATGAGACGGGGCGGGACGACAGAGGCAGTGATCCAGGGTACAGACCACGTGCCCCTGGGCTCCGAGCTGATGGAAGGAGAGGCACCAGAGCAAAGACCACTCACGGGGCACAGAATGTCCAGCTGCAGCACGCCAGGTGTGTCCAGGACGCTGGCTGCTGTGGGCCTGGGAGTGACGGGGTCCGAGGAACAGGGAGACCTCTGGGCCAGGCCCCCCCGGTGACCGTGACCCCGAGGACGCACTCCCCTCGGCCTCAGCAGGCCTCCCAGCTGGCGGCTGGGCCTCACGTCCTCGGCCGCGATGTGTCACAGCATGTGGCAGAGTGGCCCTGCGGCTGCTCACACCCCTTACATAGATGGACATGGGGTGGGTGTCTGCAGGGAGCTCGCCCGTCTCCAGGGCTGTCACTTTGGGGGCCTTCCTAGGACAGCATCCAAAGGAGAAGGCGCCGTCAAAGCCCCCCGGGCAGTTAGGGGCACAGGACCCTGCCCTGCTCAGTCCCGCAGGGCCTGTTAACGGTGCTCACAAAGGAAGGTCTCTTTCTGTACTGAAAGCGTGAGGTCTGTGGCGGGAGTGGTAGCTGGAGGTTGCTTGTAACAAGCGAGGCGCTTCCTGCCCTCCCCGTCCAGGGGGCTTGCACAGCTGGCCCTGCTGCTCCTGCTGCACTTAGGGCTGGAGGTGGGGGGTTGATGCTCGGTCACTGTCCTGGCCTGGGCTCCCCCTGGTGACCGAGGAGGCACGGCCGTGACAGGGTCCTGGGGTCTCCTCGTCCAGTCCCACCACTGCGCACCAGGGCCCCCAGCCCATCACCTCGGGCCCGGCTAGTGCCGCCTCCCCTACGGTGCACACTCCTGCCCTCTGTGCCCCGCGGACCCCAGAGCCGCCCAGCAGCCGGGCACCCGAGGCCAAGGAGATGGGGACATGGATGCAGCCTCGGAGCACAGACATCGATAATTCAGCTTTTCAAGCTTCAGCGATCTTTAAAGTGTTCCTTTTTCTCTTTTGATTCAGGGTCTTAATGGGAGCCCAGGCGTTCCAAGGACTATTTAATATTTAAACAGTGGCCTTCACTTAGAAGGTCGTTGCAGAGCGTTGGGGGGTGAGGATGGCCATGGAGCCGGCAGCGAGGCGGAGCCAGGGTCACAGTGGAGGACAACGCCTCCCGGAGACTTGGGAGGGGACACGGGGGGAAGAGTGTGGGAGGTGGAGGGGGGAGGCATCCCCACTTGGCATCTAACTGGTCATGTGACCCGGGGTCCAGCAAAAGCCTTGTCCACACCTCAGTGTCCCCATCTGAGAAGTGGGTCCACGAATGCCTTCTACGACCCAGGGAACAAAACCAACTGCATGAACAGAGAGAAGGGTGTGGGAGGGTCCAGGAGGGCCCAGGGGCTGGTGAGCCGGCCGCCAGGAACAGCACTTGTTTGCAAAGGAAAGTGTGGACGCCTTGTGACCTGGCGGTCAGGCACGAAGCAGCACAAGGAGGGTGGAGGCTGCGTGCGGACCCCTCTCCCCCGCCCATGACCCTGAAGCCCGCAGGCCCCTCTGTCCTCAGTGTCCTGGTTTTCGCCTGCCCGTCACCGCCCTGTGTGCTCAGGGGCTCACGGGAAAGCGTGTCTTTTAGAATGAGAAACAAATTCAGTTCATTTGTTGTTTCAGTTAAAAAATCTTGTAAATGTAAAAATGATCCTTTATTTTTTTCCTTTGAGAAAGGACTTTGGGGTTCCCCCACTTAAGACTCACTCAGAAGATTTAAAGTATTAGAGCTCAGATTCAGTCGGTCGTACCCTCCTGTGGTTTCGAGACTCTCAAGGCTAAGTCTAAACTTGGAACTACAAAATCTGGGTGAATTCTAAGAGAACACGGCCCGCGCTGGGACAGAGGTTTCTTCGTGGGAAGGAAGCACTACGCGGCAGGGCACTGGACGCGGCTTTTAGGGAGACAGGACCTGGGATGTCCTCGCCGCTTCCTGGGGTCGCTGATTCTTACGGGCACTTCCCAAGACCCCTTTGGGGTCCGCCTCCAGGCCGTGGTCTTCCTGATGGATATCTTACAGTCATCGGTCTCAGATGCTTTGGTTTGAAAGGAAAAAAAAAAACCCCAAACTAAAATAAGAAGCCCGAACGGGCCTCTCGGGGCTCCCTGGGGTGGGTAATGTCCTCCCTGGGGGCCTCACCCTCAGTGTTTGTGGGGCTCAGGCCTTTCTGGCAGCTGCCTTGTCTGTGGAGGGTGAGAGGGGGGCCAGGGAGAGGACCTCTCCTCCCCAGACAGCCCATGGCGGTGACCCTGGACAGCCCTGCCTCCGTCCCCCTCCACGCTCCCCCGACAGTGGTCACTGAATGAGCCCCATCCCTGCTTCCGTCCAGTTGGCTTCTTCTAGACGTGGCCGCAGAGAAACGCAGCTGAGAACCCTGCACTCACATGACCTGCTCTCTGCCCGGCCTCCGCGGCCCAGGCAGTGCTCCTGTTTCCCTGGTTTTTCCTCAGCCCCCTCCCCTCTAGATTTCTTCCTTCTTCCCTCCCTCCCTTCTTTTCTTTCTTTTGTCGCGCCTCGTGGCTTGCAGGATCTTAGTTCCCCGACCAGGGGTTGAACCCCTCACCCTGCATTGGAAGCGCGGAGTCCTAACCACTGGACCGCCAGGGAAGTCCCTCCCCTCTGGATTTCTGAGCAACTCTGACCTCCACAGTTGAGGACGAGGATGAGAGCCCCAGGCCACGGTCCTGAGGGCTGACCCGGCTGGCCACGGCTTTCCTCGGACCCTGTCATCCCTCTGTCACCATGCTCTCCTGCCCCTTGCTCGGCTTAGAGGGGCGACAGTTTGGCCACAAGCCCTGTTCTGTGGCCGGCACAGCCAGGGTTACAATGGGGCCAAGTCCACGGTCACCAAGGTGGGGTCTGGGGGTAAGTGGGGGGGGGGTATCCTGCCCTGAACAGCTGGCATCGCGTGGAGCCCCTGAGCCCCCATATTCTCAGGGTGGAGCTGGGATCCCCCAAACCAAGGAACCCAAGACAGCCAGTGGACACCGGACGCTAGAGCGAGCGCAGGGCACGTTCTCCGTCAGAGCCTCAGAAGGACCAGCCCGGCCGCCCTGGGACCTCGGACTCCGGCCTCCAGACTGAGAGAGACCCACTGTCTGTCGTTTAAGCCGCCGGGTCTGGGGGCTTTGTCTCGGTGGCCCCAGGACCCTTGTGCCGTGCCCTGCCCCCAGCCTCCTTTTCCAGGGATCCTGCCCGGGGCCCACAGCCAGACGGTGTCCCCAGGGCCCGACACTTAGGCTCTCAGTTCCCCACGGGAACCTGCCTCGGGACCTGGGGTCCACGGAAGTGCCACTGTGCTACTCCCACGTGGGCTGAGTGACCAGCGGATACGGGGCTCGAGGGGCAATTCTCAGGAGCCGCGTGTCCCCCGCTGGGAAAACCCGGTGACCCCCGGCTCCCACTGAGGGGCGCATTTGCTCCCCGGGCTGACCCATACCCCTGCAGTGGGGGGATGGGTGTCAGGCATTCGGATTCACATCAAGGTGGGAGGAGTGACCGACGGGTCACAAGGTGCGGGGGCCGACGGGTGAGCTCGTGGAGGAGGTCATCGGAGGTGCCATGAACGCCTCTTGTCTGGCCGCAGTGACCTGACCTGCAAGGTTCACAGGGGGGCTTTGCATTCCTTGTCGGGCGCTGGGACGTCTGGCAAGATGGGAACCCCCCTCGACCCCTCAACTCCCCTCTGCTGAGCTGACGTCTTGGGTCGGCCCTGTAGCTTGTGTCCACCTCTGAGCCCCTCAGAGAGGTTGCTGGCTGGCAGACCGTCAGGCTCTTGGGGGCCCCCGCAGCCCCAAAGCTTGTCGAGGCTCTGCAGGGGGTGGGTCCCCCGGGCTTTCCGGAGCAGCGGGTTCTCTCCCCACCTCCGTCCAGCTGTACAGCGGTCATAAGGGAGCCAGGGGGGTGTGGAGCCCTGAGTGTGGCCTAGAGCGCAGGCCCCAGACCCTTGGGCAGACGGCAAAGAAGGGGAGGACGTGGGTGCCGGGAGCACGCCTGCGCAGGAGGGACCTTCATTCCCCGGGGTGCGGGGGTGGTGAGCTGGGTGTGGGGGGCTGGAGGGGTGCTCTGGATGGACGGATGGACGGACGTCTTTGAATGCCACTGGGCCGCTCGGCAGGCCCCCAGTGCTGACTGTGATGGACCGGGGGTGGGAGGGGGGGACGTCACTCCTCCCACCTTGATGTGAATCCGAATGCCTGACACCCATCCCCCCACTGCAGGGGTATGGGTCAGCCCGGGGAGCAAATGCGCCCCTCAGTGGGAGCCGGGGGTCACGAAAGTCACAGAGGGGACCGAGAACAAGCGGTGGAGACCAGACACAGAAAGGGGGGCAGACACGCCAAGGTCTCAGGGCTTGGGAGACACCGGGGTCCAGCCCTGTCCCTCCGCATACGAGGGGATTTCTTCAGGGTCAGGACCTTGCTGTTACCATCACGGTGGCCCTTCATGAGCTCTCACTGCGTGCTGAGGCCCCACGAGAGCCAGGCCTCATGCCGAGGGGTCCTGAGCTCTGCCCGGGGACATAGCCCTCAAGTGGCCTTCTGGAAGCCATGCCGGGGAGCTCACGGAGGGGGCGAACCTGGATGGGGGTATTTTGAACTCTTCCTTGGGACTGGGGGTGCCAAGCTCACATAAGGGACCCACTTTCCATTTTCCTTAAGCCCCTGGGCGCCCAGGGTGTCCTTGCCATGCGTGGACCTCCCTGCTGGGATGGAGGCCCCTGACAGCCAGCCCGGGCCAGGGGGTTGGTCCCAGCATTACCCCTTCTCCCCCAGGAGGACCCAGGTGCAGCCCCTCTGCACCCCTGGCATACAGAGGGTGGCACCATCAGTCAGGGTTCTGTGGTTTATCACCCAAACTGGAACGCCTTGAGGGAGGAAGGGGCTGTGGACACCAGGACCGCCAGGGCGTGAAAGCAGGGATGGCCCCGCTGCTTCCTCAGCCTCACCCCTCCTGGTGGACCTGGCCCATTCCCTGCCGTGTAATCCCGGCTGCTGCAGGGGTGCCTCTCAAGGCCGGCCCCCCTCAGACTGGTGGCACCTGGGTCTGCTCTGCTTGGAGCCCTTGAGATACATCACCCGCCTTTTCCAGCTAGAATCTTCCTTGATTTCAGAAATGTTTCTCTTTACCAGGGAGTGGAGGTGAATTTTAAGTGGGGAGGGCAGGTTGGTAAATTGCTGAAGCTGATAGCGCTGTCCGCTCCCTTAGTGCCGGGGGTGCATTCCCAAAGCCAAGGTCAGCCCCCAGCCAGGCTCTCAGTGCTCAGAGGAGGCGGCTTCCAGCAGCTCCTCAGGTTGGGCAGACCCGGCATGCGTGGGGACCGGCGTGACCCTTCTCACCGCAGACGGCTCCAGGGAAACTGCAGTCCGTGGCAGGTGATGGAGCCCAGAGCTGACGACAAGGCTGGCGTAACCAGGCCACGTTTGACCACTCAAGGAGCCCCAGGCTGCCTGGAAAGCCCTGATTTAGAAAGGCATCCGACCCGCAGGGAAGATAAGCCCAGGCTGGCCTGTCCTCCCGCACGGAAGGTGCTCATCAAGTGGCCCTAGCCCCCAGGGGGTCTGCGATCAGAAGGCAGACACTGGGGCTGTTAACGCAGAGAAAACCCCAAGCGCTTCTATTGAAGATGAGGCTTCATCTGCCCAGGAGTCAGGCGGGTCAGTTTCGTGCCATTCAGTGACCCCCATCACCACCACCGATTCGGTTCTTCTGTTCCTGAACCTCATACAAACATCATCTCCCTGTCTGTAAAAAGAGGTCACCCCTGACCTACTGGCACAACGTAAATGCTCGGCGTGGCCTCATCATTTAAATTTCACTCCAACTTGGAGGTAGGTACCACTGTTTCTCCAGTTTTGCAGACGGTGAAACTGAGTCTCAGAGGCCAGGAGCTGTGCGGGGTCTCACGTGGTGGGTGCACAGCAGAGCTTCTGGCTGATCTGGGCACCCCCATGGGGAGAGGGCCCGGGGGAGTGGGGTCCTTCACACCTGGCTCCTCTCTTGCATAATCCCTCGAGCATCCCAGGACTTTCCTGCCTCCCAGTCATCTCACTCTGGCCTCACGCTCAGAAGCGCCCCCACCCCACATCCCTCCACTTCTTTGCCCCCGGGAACTTCTGCTTGTCCCCGTCACCTTGCCCTGGGAACTTCCTCATTCTCCTGCCCAGGAAGAAGGTCACCAGGGCTTTGGGGGCCTCCCGTGGTCCTGAGTCCACCTCTTTGGTCACTGTCTTCCAGGGATTGTGGGCACCCTAAAGGCACAGCCTGCGCGTCTGGTCCCTGGAGCCCTGAGCCGTCAGCACCACACGCGCAGCTGACACTTGTCACACGGGGTAGACCAGCTCTGCCCCTGCTTCAGCGGAGCCGAAGGGGAGGCTCAGAAGCAAGGCCGCCAGGGCTCCGTGCCCCCGACACCCGCTGGCTCACTTAAGTCTCTCAGAGAGAATCCCAGGGTAAGACCAGGGGGCTCCCTGGCAGGTCCTGGAGACTCTGCTCCCCAGCTCCACGCCAGCGGTCTTCCAGGTAGGTTTTGACTCTGGCAAAAGCAGACTCCTAGGACGACTTTTTAAAAAACGCGTTTTGAAATCGAGGTGTAACTTACATACTAGAAGAGGCACAATCCTAAGGGTCCAGCTCATGCATTTTCATGTGTCTACACCTATGTAACCACCATCCCTGTGACGGGGTTGACATCGAGAGCACTCCCAGCACCCCCTGAGAGCCCCTCGTGCTCCCGTGTCCCCTCCCAGTCACTACTCCCAGGGATAACCGCTCTCCTTACCTCTGACCTCCATCAGACCCCGTCCTCCCCTTCTTGAACTTCACACAAAGAAGCGCGCGTTCGCGCAGCACCACGACCGCTCACACACTCCGCGCAGCCCTGGGCAGTGGTGGTCAGTTCTTTCTTTGTGGGGCTGTATCGCCAGTGACCAGACTGCCATGCCTTTCTCCCTCTGTCAGCGCGGGGGTGTGCGGGTGGTCCCCGTTTTTGAATAAGCCTGGAGGACCAAGACGACCCTGAACGTTCCTGCACGCACCATCTAGGATGTCACACTGGTGTCTGCTGAGTGTGTAATTAGCAGTGGGATCCCTGGGTCTTGGGGGGCCTGTCTCAAGTGGGGAGTCCATTCACCACCCCACACCGCAGCAGGACGAGGGGCTTCCAGCAGCACCACTTGGTACTGTCAGCCTTTTGAATTTCAGCCTGTCTGGCGGGTTTGTGGGAACGTCGTCTTGTTGGAAATCATAGACCACCCATCGTCAGGCGTAAGAGGAGCTTGGTGGCGAGGTTTTCCAGAACGTTCCTTCGGTGCTGGGCGGCTGGCCTGGAGGCGGCATTCCTGCATGGCCAGAGCAGGGAGGGGCCGAACCCCAGAGCAGCCCCGCACCCTCCCTCCGGGGTCTCCTGTGGTCATGAGGGGGTGGCCAGCCCCAGGCCCAGGCCCTGCAGGCGGTAGTGCCCGAGTGGCCGGGTGTCCGGGGGTGGGGGGGACTTTGGGGACAGTGTGGGTTCCCCACTTAGGTGGCAGCCGCCCACCGTCAGCTCCAGCAAGTGGTGGCCACGTGCCAAGAGGGCCTCAGACGAGCTCGGAAGATGCAGAAACCACCGCGGACGGGATGCTTCCCGACAGCCGAGTGTGTGTGAGTCTCGCGGGGCCGCTGTAACAAGTACCACAAACTGGAGACTTAAAGCACAAGAAAGGATTCTCTCCCAGTTCTGGGGGCTGCAAGTCTGAAATCAAGGTGTGGGCAGGGCCGTGCTTTCTCCAAAGCCTCAAGGGGAGGATCCTTCCTGCCTCCAGCTTCTGGCGTTGCCGGCCATCCTCGGGGTCCGTTGGCTCATGGCTGCAACCCTCCAATCCCTGCCTCCATCGTGACGTGGCTTCTCCTCTGTGTCCAAGTTTCCCTCTTCCTGTAAGAACACCGGTCTTTGGAGTAGGGCCCACCCTACTCGAGTATGACCTCATCTCAGCTTGGTGACACCTGCAAAGATGTCATTTCCAAATAAGGCTGCATTCTGAAGTTCTGAGCTAACATGAATTTGAGGGGCACACTGTTCAACCCACTACTGTAGGTGATTTGAAAAAACTCAACCCCGAAAATGATACGCCCCAAACAGCATACCATCGGTGGTCTGGATCCAGCCCCAGGTGCCAGTTCCTGATGTCTGGGCGCGGCGGGCCTGGCCCCTCAGCTCACGGCCTCCGCAGCTCCCCACCCCCGAGGAACCGCAGCAACACACACAGATGTGGGCGCCCACGGAGCTCTGGAAGCCGGAGCTGGTGCTGGCTTGTCTCCTCCCTCACAGATGAGGCTGGGCTGTGAGCAGCGGACTTGCAGTTGCGCCCAGGCAGCACAGCTGTGCAAAGGTGGCCTCCAAGCCTGAGAACCGCTTGTCACTGCTCCACAGCAAGACCAGCAGTGACGCCAGGGACGCTCGCAGACGTTGATGACCATCCCACGAGTGGCTCCACGGCTGTGGACACAGCAGTAAGAACCCTGGCCTTGCAGTTTGTATACCTTGGCTTCTTTATTTCAATTTTCTAGGCATTCCTTTTTCCCGTATTTTGCAAAAGCGTCGGTCTGCAGTGGGTTGACAAACAATAGTGGGCCCTTCTCTGGATGGCTGGAGAGGTCCAGGCACCAGGCCTTCACCTTTGAGCGCCCCCATGCCCATTTCACAGCCTCAAGGGAGGTGGACGGCCTGGCCATGGCCAGACCCGCTGCTCAGGCCCTCTGGCCTCCACCCACCCACACTCAGAGAGACAGGTATGGGAGGGGCTGTCAAGATGCAGGTGTGTTCTACCTGGAAGGACCCCTTCTCTTGAGGATGAAGCTACGATGATCAAGAAACCGACAAATAACCTCAAGAAATGTACACTCGTTGATTTAGACACCTATCATCACCAGGTGTGCTCTGCCACGCCCCACACCCTGCCTTCCCTGTCCATGGCACCAGCTTTGCCCAGTTGGTTGAACAATGGAAGCAGGAGAGAGACGTGTCCTGAGTTGGGTACGTATAGCCACGCACGTACCAGAACACACGTGTAAGAATGTTCCAGGTTCTCTGCTCATCACTGGTGATGCCGTATGCAATTGTGTGATAGTAGAATAGTACACAGCACTGAAAAAGAATGCCCCCTAGTTACATGCAACAATGTGGGTCATCTTAGAAACACAGTACAGCCATACCTTGTTTTGCTTTATTGTGATTCGTAGATACTGTGGGTTTTTTTTTTTTTTTAACAAATAGAAGGTTTGTGGCAACCCTGAGTTGAACAAGTCTACTGGTACCATTTTTCCAACAGCATTTGCTCTCTTCACATCTCTGGGTCACACTTTGATAATTCTCACAATATTTCAAACTTTTTCATTATTATTATATTTGTTATGTGATCTGTGATCAGTGATCTTTGACGTTACTGTTGCAAAAAGCTTATGGCTGCCTGAAGTCTCAGATACTGGTAGCATTTTTTAGCAAGAAGATATTCTTCATTTAAGGTATGCACTTTTTTTAGACATAATGCTATTTCACATTGAATGAACTACAATATAGTGTAAACAGAACACAAAACAAAAAACTCGTGTGACTTGCTTCATTGTGGTTGTCTGGAACCAAACCCTCAGTATTTCCAGGTCTGCTTGTATTGAGTGAAAAAGAGCTAATTACAGGAGGCTTCATGACATAGGCTTCAATTTGCATAAAGCTCAAAACCTCGGGCGCCCGGAGGATGAGGATGAGGAGGGCAGGGCATGCTCTCCCAGTAACTGACAGCGAGGGGTCCCAGGCTGCAGGGCCTCCTACCCAGGGGGCCTGTCAAGATCCAAACCCGGAACCAGCTGACCCATGGAACCAGGCTCTGCCCAGAGCCCCCCAGGGGTCAGGTTCTGGGGAATGAACACCCCCGCTCAGAAGGGTGCCAGTGGCCCTCCCTCCGAGCTTGGCGAGGAGCGTCTTGCCAGGCCGTCCAGGAAGGCACCAGCAGGGCAGAGCCTGGTCTGCGCCAGCCCATTTCCAGCTCTGCCCCTTCTGATGTCTGTTTGCTCAGACATTGACCGGGCCCTGGTTGGGGTGGGATGACCTCTTCTCCGCTGGGGTCAGGCATTCACTGCGGACACCGTCGTGACCCATTGTGACTCTGGCTGGGAATCTGGACCCCTCCTGCCGGAGGCCTCTCCTCCACGGCAGGCCCATCTCTGCTCCTGAGGATTTTGGAAAACCCTGAGAAAGGGGAACCCCAGGTCTGATTTTCTGGAAAGGAGACACCCCGTCCTCGTCCTGCCCCGAGGAGGCCTGAGCGGAGGGTTGGCGCCATCTCCCCCGGGAGCAGCCTCACTTGGGCAGCGGAGGCCTGGGCTTCCTGTAGTTTCCATTGGTCACTACTGCTCTCCCTGTTGGGCACATCCCAGGAGACGGTCCCCAAGTGTCTGCTGGGCAATGTGGTGGGGAACGGCCAGCGGGGGCAGGCAGGGAGGCGGGGGCCAGAATCCTCTTCAGCCCTGGGGATTCCCGGAGGCAACAGAGTCTGCCCCTGACCAGGGCATCGAGGCCCCTGGAGGTCAGGGAGGGAGGAGGGAAGCAGCTGCAGGTGGAGGCGGTTACGGCAACATGGAAGCTGAAGATGCAGCGGCTGGGTTCCAGCCCCGGCAGAGAACCAAGTCGCTCTCGGGGGACAGAGCTGCGGGGATTAGTGATGCTGAGTCACTGACTGCCGGGGGCGGAGGGGCCGGAGGATGACAGGTGGGGACGCTCAGGCTTGGCAGGCCTGCTTGGTCCAGGGGCGGCATACTCCGAAGGGATTACAGGATCATGGACAACGGAAGCGTTGGCTGTGTGGCTTCGGCAGCCGTTCCAGCAGAATGTGCTGGAATAGAAGCAGAGGTAGGATGGGAACCCTGGAAGGAGGGTGGAAATGAAGAATCACCAGCGCCCCAACCCAGACTGAGGTTCTGACCGCAAGCACGAAGGAGGCCGGGCTGGCACAAATGATGCTGCCCGAGTCTTGCTGGTCCAGGGGCTGGTCCAGGGGCTCCCCTTCCCTCTGCAGTATCTAGGGGCGCTCAGGCGGTGGCTCCAGGGATGTGAGCAGACCTGAGGGGTATTCGTGAACAGTCCCCCCCGTGGCCGGCTCCTCTCTGTGGACACCCCGAGCTGCCCCCTCGAGAGCCCTGGTTTTGCCTCAGCTGCTGTATGGTGGCCGAGCCTTCCCCCCAACGAGGTGGTACGTGGGCAGCGGGGCCCAGGGGCAGGGGGGCCAGCAAGGGCACCAGATCCCCACCTGCAGGGGCCTCTGGGGCCACGCAGCTCACACCTCTGTCCATCGGGGCCGAGGGTTGAGCAGGTCAGTCAATGTGGAAGGCTGCCCCTGGTGTAGGAAGTCACCAGGCCTGTGCAGGAGGTGTTTTTATAGGAAGGTTTTCATTATTCTCTGGTATAGCAAGGCCAGCACATCAGGAGCCGACTGCTATTAGAAAGACTTTGTTTCTCACAGATCCCAAGACAAGGGGGCATGGCACACCACGCAGGGCCTGGTGGGGAAGCACCAGGGCCGGTCAGGAAGCGGGGGTGGGGAAATGGGAGGAACAAGCGAGGCAGTTCAGTGGGCTGAGGGTGGGCCGGTTGGCAGGCTTCCAGCAGACTGGGGCCTGGCCCGAAACTATCCTTTCTTTCCTTTTATTAATTCCTTCTTGCTCCGCCCTCCTTCTGCCTATAAAACCTTCCACTTTGTACAGCCCCTCAAGCCCTTCCGTTTACTAGATGGCGTGCTGATCCCTGAATCCTTGAACAAAGCCAATTAGATCTTCAAATTCTGCTGAATTTTGTTTTCCAACAAGAGTCATGGGAGGGCCGGTTCCCCCCTTGTCCTGCTCGGGGGTGGGGGGGGCAGAGTCTCATTTCCAAGCTGCCTGCTGATCCTGTGCCTTCACGCCTTGCAAGGACTTCACCCCTGTCCCCGGTGCCCTGCCTGGCACTCAGCTAGGGCCCATCTGGCTCATTCCTGCCCCCCAAAGGGCTCTCGGTGCATCTTTGATGAGGAGGCTCTTGATGGGAGGGGTCAGGTCCCATGGCCAGCCTGCCCGGGACATGAGGGACACGGAGAAACCCACCTCAGGGGCCTTGGGTCCCACTGGGCATCCCCAGAGTTTGGGGCCGTGCCCCATGGGTCCCACCAGCCTCCTGGCTGACGGTCAGCCCCTCCATTCTCCATCAGGCCCCTCTCTGGCTCCTGCTTGCAGAGCTGGGACTTCTGAGGGCTCAGGATGCTGGGGCTGGAGGGGCCCGGGGACTCTGCAGCGGACAAGGAAGCTGGGCCGTGGGGAGGGACATGCGTGGGTGGGGACGTGCGTGGGGGTCAGTGGCGGGTCCCGGCCTGGATCCCAGTGGGCTGACCTGGCAGAGCCCCTGACAGCCAGCCCGAGGGCAGTAACGGCCAACAGGTCTCGTCTGTCTCTGGTGCTCGCCATCATTGTTTCAGCTCTGGAGCAGGTTTCAGAGAAGAGTGGTCCCGTGCCACCACCATGCCCTCTGATGGAGGGTCTCTGAGAGACAGACGGCCATGCCTGGAAGCCGTCGGCGGTGTGTGGGCCGCAGTCAGATGCCATCACGGGTGTGAATCCTGGCTTCACCGCACCCACCCACCCACCCCTCAGCTGCAGGCAAATTCCTGGGCCCCTCTGAGCCTCTGTTTCCTCATCTGCAAAGTAGAAATGACAGTGAGAGCCCTCGGGTTTGTGGGGTGAATGAGGTGCAGAGGGGCTGGAGTGCTGGGCCCTGAGCTGGGTAGTAAGTAAGTGCTGGCTGCCCGCTGGGTGCTCCTGCAGGGCGGGACCCCGCCGCGCAGGGGAGGCTGGGAGCGCAGGTGACAGGGCTCATGGGCACCTGCCTGGACCAAGGCCAGAGTGTGGACCAGGGCTGCCCAGGACAAGGGGAGAGGAGTAGCCTGAACCTGCAGGAGGGGCAGCCCTGAGTGAGGGGCAGCCCTGAGTGAAGGACAGCGCTGAGTCAGGCCCATCTGGGCCGCCCTGGGCCACGCCAGGCCACCCTGAGCTACCCTGGGTTGCCCTGGTCAACAGCGGCCCGCCCTCAGCCACCTTGAGCCACCCTGGGTCACCCTGGGTCACAGTGGGCTACCTGGACCACCCTGAGCCTCCCTGGGATACACCAGGCTGCTTCCCTATGCCACGCGTCCTGACCACAGCCAGATCCAGGCCTGGCTTTGAGCTTGTGCAGCCCCAGTGCAGGAGGGTCATGTTGAAAGGACGTTCTGTGCCGAACGCAGGCCTGGCTCTGCCTTGGTCGTTTTTCAGATTTGGGGTAGGGAACAGCACAGGAGGAAAGAGTCAACTGGATTCCTTCCACCAAATCTGAGGGACCTTGCTGACGTTAGCCCCTGACTGCCAGGTAATCAATGAGAAAACTCATAGAGTCAGAGCAAATCCCCAGGGTTTACACATCACTCTGCACTTGGAAAGAACTTTCTGGAAATGCAGCGAGCGTGTCCTCTCAGTGCTGCCCGCGTCCCTCAAAGTGGGACTTGGTGCTCTTCCTAACCTCCGTGCAGACAGAGCTGGCTCGGGGTAGCAGGCCAGAGTCTGGAGGAGGCGGGGAACCACAGGCCCACCTCATGGGAACTCCCTGTGACCGCTTGGGCTCCCACCAGGCCTGGCCACCCCGGCCCCGAGGCCCCGCACTGTCCTCCACTGACTCATCCCACAGACCATCCAAGAGCGGAAAGAACAGCTTTCAGAATCGACACACAGCCCTGGGAACCGTGGGGAGCTTGCCTGCGCCTGGACACCCCCAGGCGCCTCCCTCCTGCTCAGCAGCGGGGATGCAGGTGGATGGAGCCCCAGGGGCTGACAGATGCCACCTCCGGGGGCTCCGTGAGGCATGCTGCGTCCCCACCACACTCTCGGGGCCTGAGGACTGCCGCTGCCTGAGTTTTCCTTTTCAGAGGGAGGGTCTGGGTAGAAGGGGATGCTCGGGCTGGTCAGGGGCTGCAAGCTGTATCTGTCTCTAATTTGGACATGAAAACAAGCTCAGAGAACTGGCTTGCTGCGGCTGCAGACAGCCTGGCGGGACCCTCGTTAGCGCCACTTGAGCCGAGGGACGCGGCTTTGCAGCGATCAGAGCAGGCCTTTCAGAGAGATGGAGCACATCCCTTGCGGTGGTTCGAGGGGCCTGGGGTGCGGGCTCTGTGCTCCTCGCGGGGTTCCAGCCCCGTCCTCTGCCCCACCGGCGAGAGCGATGGCTGAGCGGCTCGCGGGGACGCCGGTGCGCGGCCACTGCACGTGCTGCGGGACGTGGACCCGCATCCCGGTGCCGCGTGTGATTAGACCCCGAGGGGCCGGGTAGCTGAGCACTGGTTTGTCCTGTGCTCGTTGCAGCCTTGGCCCTGAGGAGCAGTGCTGAGTCTTCCCTTTTCACTTAAAACAAGATACAGCATGATTTTCAAGTGACAGAAGAGTCCGTTTCCAGCAGCCGCCCTGCTGAAGGCCCCCTGTATGCCACTGTCGTGGGCACATGCCCCCTGCATTCGTGTGTCGGAGCCCTAACTCCCAGCTCCACAGGACACGGCTGTACTTGGAGACGCAGCCTTTAGAGGGGTGCTTAAGGTTAAATGAGGTCACTGGGGTGGCCCTAATCCAACCTGACAGGTGTCCTTGTGAGAAGGGGAGATTAGGACACAGACACGCACAGAGGGACAGCCACGTGAGGACACCAGGAGAAGCAGCATCTACACCTCAGGAAGAAGCAGCTCTGCCCACACTTGCACCCCGGGCTTCTGTCCTCAGGACTGTGAGAAGGTAGATAAGCTTCTGCTGTCTGAGCTGCCTGGTCTGCTGTGCTTGTGGTGGCGGCCCCAGGACCCTGACACACCCATCACAGCACATTATGGCTACAACAGTGTCCCACCTTGAATGTGGTCCTCCAGTCACCCTGGTGAGGTGGGAGGGCCGGTGTGTCACCCCCATTTTTAGCGGAGGACCATATCAGGCAGGATGCCCTCAGTTATGCTGCAGTTAGAAACACCCCCAAAATCCCACGGCTTAAGGAATCCTTTGGGGAACCACTATGCAAAGAAAATAATTTCTCAGTAACTTGCATTTTATTTCAATTTGGATTTTAAATACATCAGTTCCTAAAGTTGGTTCCCCGGGGAAGCCTCTGGATGGTCACACTGGGGGAGGTGCCTGCACGCTCTCTGGATTTTCCAAGTGTGCTCTGCTTGGCCCAGGCTGAGGCTCAGGCAGGGTACCCAGTGACTCTAGGGTGTAGATGCCCTTGGTGGAGCTCCCGCAAGGTCAAAGCCGCTTTCACCTGCAGGTGAGTAATCATTACCTGGAGCGTTCTAATAGGTTCTACCGTTCTTTCCCTGATTAAATCAGCCATTAGTTGCAGCTGAGGTTATTTCCAACCCCCATCTGAGTACGGAGGGGATTCTCGGGCTCTCGGGCTCAGCGCCGAGAAAGGAAAGGAGCAAACGCAGTGTGATGTCCCAGGGCGTCAGGAGGCTTGGCTGTGACGCAGTGCCGCGGTGCCGACGTCTGTGGATAAAGGACTCACTGTGCCTCTGCTACCCGCCTCCCCGCCCACCGGCTCTGAGTAAGCCCTCCTTGCTGTTTCCTCACCGGCTGAGCCAAGCAAGTGGAGAACCCGGCCTTCGCCCTACGTGCTGGCTTGCCCACCCTGGGCCCCTGAGCTTGCTCAGAGCGTGACCCTGGTCCAAACTCAAGTTCCTCCAAAGGCTGACCTGAGGCGAGGATTTGGGTGAAGGTCGTTTACGTGGAGGCGACCCCAGGAAGCCCAGCGAGGAGGTGGGGGTGGGAGAGGGGAGGGAAGATGCTAGTAAGTGGTGGCATCTGGCATGCCTCTGGGCCAGGAAGCCAGTGTCTGTCCGCCAGCTCCCAGCCCTGTGGGTTGAACTTTGCTCTTGGGGTTTCAGAGGAACCTGGCCATACCCCGAGAACGCCCTCAGGCAGGGGCGGAAGGGCGTGGCCCCTAAGCCTGCGGTGAGCCATTGTCTGCCATCCCCTTCGCCCTGGAGCCAGGGACTGGCTCTCCTGACTCTGGTTCAAGGCCGCGTTCAGGAGGGCGTGGTGAGCGCCTCCAGAGCTGGGACAAGGTCAGAGACAGGCCCGTCCGTCCCTGCGTAAAATGAGCACGAACTGAGCGACCCCGGGAGAAGCAGCCGGCCTGCAGCTCCCAGGAAGCTGAGCAGTGCCAGACCGCGGCGGGCTGTGGGGCGCAGCGGGAGCTCTAAGAGCCGGTGGTCCTCGACTGGAGCCTGGACAAGGGACCGAGGGGCTGGGACCCAGCGGGCCTTGGGTCTCAGTGGCTGCCCCGGAGATGGGCGTCCCCGGGGGAACCCTGCCTTGCCGCCCCCGGGGACGCTGGGCGTCCGGACCCCCGACACCCTCCCCTCGCTCCACGTCCTCTCGTGGACCATCTTCCGAGTCCGCGGGTTCCCACGTGGTCCTCTACACGAGGGGAGGTGCGGGCACACATGTGGCAGCTGCTCGGCCATCCCCTGATTTAGGGTCAATTCAAAAGAAACCGTGCCTGCTGCACCATTGCTGTTTGTGCTGCAGACGCACAGTTGGTCCAGGGAGACAGTCAGGTCGGGGCTCCGCTGGGGAGGCCTGGGCAAGAGGCCCCTCTGGCCCCTCCTTTCACCCCTGACCTACTTCCTGTTGGCTCTTCAGGCCCTGTTTCTCCTCCTACCTCCAGCCTAGGCCCCGCAGACCTGCCCCCTGGGCCCAGCCTGCCCGCCTGCCGAGGCCACCCCGCGTCTCCCTCCTGGGCGCTCGTGTCCCTTGGCTGCCGTGGGAGTGTCTCTGGGCCTGAGCTGGCCTGCTGTGCTTCCCGAGGGCCCTTCTGCACCTGCAAGGCCAAGACCCCCCCCCCCGCAGGGGCCAGGCCTAGCCCCCTTCCTGCAGCCAGGGCACAGTGCGGGCCAGGCCAGCTGGCCGAAGGCTGGTAAGTTGGCTGACCTCGTCCTAATGGGCCTCAGGTCCACGGTCTTTCTGGCAGGAAGCACGTCCAGCAGGCCCGAGGGGTGGCCTTCTGTACACATTGCAGCATGCGTGTTTACACGGGGTTCAGCGGAGTGTACGCTGGCACCACTTCTGTCACGCCGGCCCGGAGCCGGCCGGGAGGGAAGTGGGAAGGGAGGCCTGGGTGCGGGGCCCGCTGGGTGGCTGGGCGGGGCCGTGCAGGGGGAGGGGCAGGGGAGGGGCCCGCGTGTACCTGTGTGTGGAGGTGCGTGTGTGTGCGTGCAGGCGGGAAAGAGCGTGAGCGTGTGCTGGGGGCAAGGTGCTGGGTCTGTCTCCACCAGATTGACCGCGAAGGGCTGTGAGCGGTTTTCCGATTTGTGAAGTTACTTGAAAAGCCTATAAAGGAAGAAAATTAAATCACGTGTACTGAATACAATCGAATTCCAGGAAGACAGGCTTGTCCCCAAGTCCCAGACGTGGGGACCCCGCATAGCTGCTCTGTGACCCTCAGTCCTCTGTCCCCGGGGTGCAGGTCCCAGGACAGACCACACAGTGCGGGTGAGCCTCCCTGCTCCCCGTGATGCCCAGCCCCGCCCTGTCCTGCTTTGCCCCCCCAGAAATTGGTGACCCCCCAAAGCAGCCCTGGAGGGGCAGTAGGAGGGGTCAGGGCGTGTGTGTGTGGGCAGCCTCTGTGTGACCCCCTCTCCCCTGCCCCGCCCAGCTCCGAGGTCCCAGCCCCACCCGGGCAGCTGGCCCTGGGCTACTCCTGACCGTGGCCAAGCCCGCTCCTCTTTCTGAGGCCTGAGGGTTTAGACAGAAGGGGCCGTCAGCAGCAGGAGAGGCCAGGCTTCCCGCCTTGAGACCCAGGAAGCAGACATGGCTCTTTGCCCGACGCTGAGCTGGGAAGTCCCACCTTCTCCCGCCCTTGGGCTCAGAGCGGGACTCAGACATCAGGGCTCCTGGCTCTCAAGCCTTCACGCTTGGGCTGAACTGCACCGCAGGCTCTCCCGGGCCCCCAGCCTGCGGTTGGAAGCCAACTCCTCATAGTAGATCCGTCTGTCTGTCTGTCTGTCTGTCTACCTGCCTACCTACCTACCTACCTATTGGTCTGTTTCTCCCGAGAACCCTAACACAGTGCCTGCTTTCTGGGGGCTCGCATCTAACGTGACCCTCTCCCCATCGCTCACACCCTGTCCCCCTCCCCCACCCCACGGCCCCTCCAAGTCACCCCCCTCGTGCTGCTCTGTCAGCCCTGGGCAGGGGGCTGTGACGGGGATGGGCTCAGGCCCCTGTAGCCAGAGCCAGTCTGCATATGGAGGGGTGGCCCCGGGGACCCTGCACGCTCTCCAGGGAGGCCTTCCCCAGGTGGGGGGACACAGGTGCCCCGTGACCATCCCACAGCCCTCCTTGCTCTCCCTGCCGCAAGCCCGGCCCCCGTATGCTCCTTCCCACGAGCAGTGTCCTCCCCGGGCCCACAGCTGTACAGCCCTCTTATCAGGAACCTAGCGGTGCTGTCGCCCTTGAACTTAAAGATAGTGACAATGTGACCCGGGACCCCCGATGGTGAAGGGGGAAAAGCAGCGGCGTTAACGGGGACGTCCTCCCAGTGCTTTAGGGTCTACACCTTGGGAAGGAGAAGAGGAGAGAGGGTGGGGCCGGGGCCCCTCCCTGGGTGGGGTGGGGCACCTGTGAGCTCCTCCCAGGCGGGCAGTGCAGCCTCTGGGAGGGTCAGGGCACCCGCTCTGCTCACCTGCAGTGCATAACCCGATCCCAGGTTAACAAGTTCAAAGTCACATTCCTTATCACATTTTTGAGGCCAAGGGAGGACTGGAGGCCTACACCCGGAGCAGGGCCCTTGGTGCCCTTTGCCTTTTATTGCACAACCGCGGTAACTTCTGTGGGCACAGCCGGTCTTTCACTAGGCGCTGCCACAGTCTCTCTGCTTGAGCCTTCACCTGTGACGTCCGCACTGTGAAGATAAGCTTTCAGATGCCAACTCATTTACTGACGTACTAGCCACAGGTTTTTCTCTTCTGCTTGGTGGCATTGTCACGCCTGAAGAACGTGCCTGACAAAACCCTCTGATGTGACATTATTATGCAATGATCCCATAGAGCAAGGGTGCCACAGCAGTGACACAACCCAAAGGCAGTGTTTGGCCTCTAGGAAAAAAAATCCACAAAGATAAATATAAGAAAAATATGTGTAAGAAAGATGTAAAGGACTAAATATCCTTACTATGTAAAGAATTCTCAGAGTAAATAAGAAAAGCATTCACCCTACTAGGGGACATCTTTTGATTTTGCCCACCCAGTCCTGTGTCTCCTCCACCTGCTAACAGCTGCCAGGAACCAGCCCTCTCCCACCCTTGTCCGTGAGATTTGAGGGAGGTGACCTCTACTTCCACTCCAGAGGTGGAACTTGACACACACCTGGCCGGCGAAGGGGCTCCTGGGGTCTCTGGCTGGAGCTATGCGGGGGAGAGGCAAGCTTTCCCCGTGGGCTGTTAAACTGGTAAGATGTTAGCCATCGCTGATGCAGTGGGGTGAGCTAGCTGCCTGAGAACAAAGCCACACGGCGGGGGGTGAGGGGGAGAGCTGAGATGCTGGTGAAAAGACGGAAGAGAGCAGAGAAACGCCGAACGAGGACCAGGGTCCAGCTCAGCCTGAACCCTAACGTGCCCTGAAGCCTTCACTGACGTCAACCACGGACTTTCTTTTTTAGCTTCAAGCAGTTCAGGTTGCATTTCTGTCATTCACAACCAGGGGAGCCTTGGCGGAGACCCATTAACAGAAAATAGAAGATCTGACTCGCAGAAGAAATACAAAGGCCGATAAGCACGAAAACAGAATCAGTCGGAGTAAGAACATTCCAGAATTGCACCTTAAAACGAAGGCACACTGTTGTATGAGTTGTGTACCCGCCAAAAGTCCTAATCCCCAGCACCTAAGAATGTCACCTCATTTGGAATTAGGGTCGTTTCGGACAGAATTAGCTGAGATGAGGTCATCCTGGAATGGGTGGGCCCCTGACCCAATCTGACTGGTGTCCTTGTAAGAAGAAGAGACACCTGGGGAAAGAAAGGGATGGGCGTGATGGGTCTACACCAGCATCTCAGCTCTCCCCCTCACCCCCCGCCGTGTGGCTTTGTTCTCAGGCAGCTAGCTCACCCCACTGCATCAGCGATGGCTAACATCTTACCAGTTTAACAGCCCACGGGGAAAGCTTGCCTCTCCCCCGCATAGCTCCAGCCAGAGACCCCAGGAGCCCCTTCGCCGGCCAGGTGTGTGTCAAGTTCCACCTCTGGAGTGGAAGTAGAGGTCACCTCCCTCAAATCTCACGGACAAGGGTGGGAGAGGGCTGGTTCCTGGCAGCTGTTAGCAGGTGGAGGAGACACAGGACTGGGTGGGCAAAATCAAAAGATGTCCCCTAGTAGGGTGAATGCTTTTCTTATTTACTCTGAGAATTCTTTACATAGTAAGGATATTTAGTCCTTTACATCTTTCTTACACATATTTTTCTTATATTTATCTTTGTGGATTTTTTTCCCTAGAGGCCAAACACTGCCTTTGGGTTGTGTCACTGCTGTGGCACCCTTGCTCTATGGGATCATTGTATAATAATGTCACATCAGAGGGTTTTGTCAGGCCACGTTCTCCGGGTGTGACGATGCCACCAAGCAGAAGAGAAAAACCCGTGGCTAGCCAAGGAATGACAAGCGTTGCTGAGAGCTGACAGGAGCTGGGAGAGGCGGGAAGGACCCTCCCCTCGAGCCTCAGGAGGGAGCCCGGCCCTGCCCACACCTTGATCTCAGCCTTCTGGCCTCCAGACTGTGGGAGAATGGATTTCTGTTGTTTGAATAGGTGAAATGTTAAATAAATGGAAGTGTGAAATAAATATTAGACATAATGGAATATTAAACGTTAAAAATAACGTCTTTAAATAATATGACATGGGCTTCCCTGGTGGCACAGTGGTTGAGAATCTGTCTGCTAATGCAGGGGACACGGGTTCGAGCCCTGGTCTGGGAAGATCCCACATGCCACGGAGTAACTAGGCCCGTGAGCCACAACTGCTGAGCCTGCGCGTCTGGAGCTTGTGCTCCGCAACAAGAGAGGCCAAGATAGTGAGAGGCCTGCGCACCGCGATGAAGAGTGGCCCCCACTTGCCGCAACTAGAGAAAGCCCTCGCACAGAAATGAAGACCCAACACAGCCAAAAATAAAAAATAAATAAATTAAATAATATGACAGAAAGAAATTCCCTTTATATAAATAGAAAAAACAAGATATAAAATTGTCAGAGCTGGGACTTCCCTGGTGGTCCAGTGGTTAAGACTCCACGCTTCCACTGCAGGGGGCCCGGGTTCAAGCCCTGGTCGGGGAACTAAGATCCCACATGCCACGCTGCGTGGCCAAAATAAATAAGTAAATAAAAATAAGATAAATAAAATAAAATCGTCAGAGTTGACAGAGCCCAGCTCCCGCCACTGCCCTGATGCCGTGATGCTGACTGGTCCCCGGTCCTGCAGCCAGCTCTGCGTGTCACCATGGGCAACAAGGAAAGGGGCTTCAACCGGGTCCCAAGTCAGCCCGGGACTCTGGTATACCTGCAGGCCTGGACAGAGGCGGACTCGCCCTGAGAGCGCTTGGGAGTCCCTCTGTCCAGGGGGAACAAATGCTGAAGTGGGCTGGGAATGCCCAAGCCTCTAGCCCTTCCTCTATTTTTTTAGGTGCTTAAACTTCTTTCGGATTCTGCATGATCCCAATACATCACATCATCATAGACCATCTCATGTCCGCTGTCAGATGTTGCCGAGGGAAACCAGGAGGTGGCCCATGGCATCCTCGTGCACCTGCACACCCATTCTGAGAAAACGGAAGCAAACCCAGCTGGTCTGGGGATCTGAGACTTTGGCGGTTCCAATGCTGGTGGCCCAGGTCTTCAAACCCTGCCTGCTGACTTCTGGTCTGTGGTTTATCTATGAGAAGAAGGTTCTGGAAACCTCCTTTGAGGCCTTAGGGTGACCCAGAGATTCCTGGCCCTGAGGCAGGGCTGGTTGGACCTTCTTCCTGGTCCAGGCACCCTGAAAGGCTCTGCCCGATTTAAAACTCTCACCCGTTCTGAGGGGTTTTGGACTGAGCTATGTTGTACACAAAAATTGCGCTTTTTTCCCACCAAAGTTTGGTTTTTTGGTTTAGCAGGAACCACCGAGCAGATGCGAGCTTGACAGTGGTGTGCTAATGCCACGGGACCTCGTCCCACTTTGTCCGCGTCCTGTACCTTCGCACGGCTCATTAGGCGTCACACTGTACCTGTCAGGTGTCATTACGGGTGCTCGGTCTGGGGACGAGTTTATGGTCATTTTTATTAGTTGATGCCAGTGACGTCTTTGCCTCTTCATGACGTAAATCCATGTGTTTTCTTTTTAAACAAACAACACAACAATACCAAAATCCATGAAAACCAGGTCAGAAAGAACGAAAACACCTTTACAGGCTGTACCGAAAAAGCCCGATGCCGAGCCACGGGTCCTCCTGGGCAATCAGAGGCTTCCGCGTCACCTTGGCAACCGGGGGATGAGGCCTCTCCCTTTTCCAAGGCCCCCAAGCCCTGCTGTGGTGGCCTGAGCCTGTGGGTCCCCAGGGCCGTCTGGGAGCCCCTCGGTTTCTGAGAGTCTGCTCTTGGCCACCAGGTACCACCCTCCTCCCTGGGGTTGTGCTGTCCTGAGCAGGCTGGGCCAGGTGTCCAATCTGGACCCCCGATGCCTCTCAGACAGCCACGGCATCTCCAGGGAAGTCTCCTGGAGAATGTGAGCAGAAAGGCTTGTCAGAGCGACCAAGATGTTGGCGTGGGGGAGGAGGACAACAGGGGGTTAAATCGGGGACGGTACAGCCTCCTCCATTGTGGAATTCCAGGCGTGACTCTGACGGTGGTTTAATGACCTGGCAAGAGGCTTCCTCTGCAGGGCTGGCGAAAAAGGCAGGAGGTGCATCATACACGGAAGGATCTCGATGCTACTTTTATAAAAAGACTGCATGGAAAGATATCAAACTGTCAGCAGCATTGCCAGTGTTTTTTGGTCTTGTCTTTACATATCTATTTTCTAAATTTTCTACTGAGTTTTCTATTGATGTTTATATTTAGAAAAAACCAAAGTCTTTATCAGAAAAGACCAGTCTGCTCAGGGAGCATTGATCTGGTTCTCACTTGATGCCGCTGAAATTGACCGGGATCCATCTAGAAGCCACAGGGAGAGCTGGGGCCCTGGCCTTTCTGTCATTGCCCATCCCTCTCTTGGCTCACCCTGGGAACCTGCTCCTGGAATGGGGGGGATCCTTCACTTCTCCCCCAAGGTCCGGAATGGGCAGGCTGCTTAGACTTTCAGAGCCGTCAGGACCTGTCGCCAGGGACGCCCCCCCCCCCACTTCCTGTCCTCACCCCTCCTCCCCAGCTTGGAAGCCACACTCCAGACCGGACTCACTGCCAGGCATCATGCCAAACTCCTTTCCCCCTCATCCTCACCTCTCCCCCCATCATCATCCTCGCCCCGCAGTGCCTCAACCCCGGTTAAGCCCACATACCCGCTAATGCCACACCCGTCCTCATCTGAGCACCTCCAGAGAAAAATCACACAACCGTTCGGGCAATCGTTTGTGAATGGACCTTCAACAATTCCAGTACTTCTGCCATTTTGCCTTTCCATCTTAGAGCTGGTCCGGATCTCCTCTCTCCTCTCCTTCCCCCATCAGCTGGTCCTCTCGGCCTCCCGCCCTTGGGCCCGCACCCTCTGCCTTCTCTCTGGCAGAAACAGAAGGAGCTCCCCCCCCCCGCCCCGCGTACGGCCACTTTCCGGCCAAACCACTCTGTTCCATCACCCTGACTTCTTTTCCTCCTCCCAGCGGCTGCCTTCTGAAAGCTTCTTACCCATCCCCCCCCATCCCCCCCACACGTCTGGTCTTTATTGTCTGTCTCCTTAGCCGGATGGTGGCCCTCAGGGGAAGGCATCTCGTCTGTTCTCCTCCCATTGTACTCACGGCCCCAGAGAGTGCACGGCACACGGTAGGCGCTTCACGAGCCTGGGTGGGCGCTGGTGGGTGACTCCCTCGGCCCTGGCATGCCTGGCCGCCTCGCCTCTCTCTGACCTGGCCCTTCCCTTCCCGCGGTCCCTACCAGCCTGTCACAAAGCTCACCTGTGCTCCTGGCAGCGCCCAGCACGGTTCTCGCAAAGAGTAGAAATTCACAGATTTGCAGGATGAGTGAAGTGTAACACAAAGGCCAGTACACCGTGCTTGACGCCAGTGGGTGCCCCAGAGACAAGTAGCTGAGAACCACCCCTTAGAAGTCTGACATCTCCCAGAAGGAATCGGGGTGCTCTGTGCGGCCCCTGCAGGAAGGAGGCCCACACCCGGCCCCACGCTGGGCTCCTGGTCCTCGGCCCCCGTGTGTCCCAGAGGCGTCTGCTCCGCAACGTGGAGGAGTGGGACTCCTCTTCCTGATGGGCCGATGCCGCAGGTACAACGGCGGAGACCTCCGGCATTCCTGAATGCCCTTCCCTCCACCAGAGGACAGCAGGTTACTGTGGGTGTGCTGTCACGACACGTGACCACCCCTGCCAGGAATCTTGATGTTGCTTTTCCCACGAGCCCCCCCAACAAATGCGATACCTCCGTCTGGCCCTTGCTGGCTCTCTGCCGACTACCTCGCCCCCTGCAGCCCACCCCCGGCTTCCTTAGGACAGGGCTCAGAACACGGGCCAGGGAGACAGACACCCCAAGGCCTGTCGAGGCCTCAGGCGCAGTATCAACCGTGACCAGCCCATTAGCCACACCGGTTCCTCAGTGGTGACAGGAACAGAGGTGGCAAGAGAAAGCCTAGAACTTGGGGTCCCGGGGCCAGCTGGTCCGTGAATAGGAAGCTCCTGCTGGTGTGAAACCCTATGAAACCCAGAGTGTTGCAAATCCGCCCTGCCCGTCCCACGGCTGCCTCTCCAGACCCCCGACACCTCCAGCCCAGGCCCAACATCCCCAGGACCGGGATTCCTTCTCTCCCAGCCTGCGGAGAGCCTGGACTGAGGCCATCACCACGGCCGTCACGGAACAAACGCATCCCACGCGTAGGAGGGGGAGCTGTGGGAGGCTGGCACGCTTGGCAGCGTTGGACGGCTGCTTCCCCCAAGCTCCTGAGTTGGCCTGTGAACAGCTGGCTTCTCCGCTCGCCTGCTGGACCCCAGGCCAGGGGCCGTAACTCCCAGACGCAGTGCACACGTGTCTGTAAGTGTGTCTGTGTCAAGCTCTACAGACGCAGCAGGCAGCAGAAGGGACCAGGGCCGCCCTTGAGGCCCACGGATGCTGCTGGCGGCTGATCTTTTTCTCTGAGGCCTGCGATCATTGGGCTAATGCCTTCAATAAACCACACAAAACCAAGGGAAACAAAGCCAGGAGGACAGACAAGGGCCTTGAGTACCTAGGAGAAGGGGGTCGAGAAAGAAAAGTGCCTTGTCGTACTCTCGGTGACCAGGGGAAAGCCACCTGGAGAGGGACGCTGGCGTCTCCCCACCTTTACTCACGGAGGGGAGCAGGTTTAGGACACCCACCGGGGACAAGCTGGGCACACCTGTGAATGTTAAAGAGACCTGTTGATGGGGTCTGTAGGCTCAAGATCTAGAAACAGTAAGATGAATTCCAGAAACACTGCAGTTATCAGACAGGCTTAAGAAATTCCAAATGGAAAAGAAATCTGACTTACTGTTTCCCCCGAATCTGCAATGATATCTATATCTATGTCTATGGTACCATTCTTGCAGACTTTGAGAGTATTTCTTCCACTAGGTTAGCTGGAGAATTCCTCAAGTCACTTTCTTACGTCTGTAGAAGCACACAGTATTTTCTTTTCCTCATATTGTGTACAAAGCACGGAAGACTAGAAACATGAAAAGCAAGCAAGAATTCTGGAAGGAATTACCGCCTCCAGGGGCTGAGGAGACAAGCAACAACTAAAGGCCCTTGGAAACAGAGGCTCAGCAGCAGCAAGTTCACAGGGGTGCCAGGAGGAACCCCACTGTGGGATGACAGCCCTTCTGAGGTCCGCCTTTTCCTCTGCCCTGTCTGCACTGTCCAAAGAGCAGGCTCGCTGCCCAGGGGCTGGGGAACGGCCACGGCCCGCGCAGGGCTGTTCAGATGCGGGACCCTCAGGAAGGGCTGGGAGCGGGGTCAAGTGAGCCTGGATCCAGGGACCTTCTCTGGGGAGGCAGCTTCGGCTCTTTTGCCTGCAGTTTCTATTCAGCACTGACAAAATGTTTCCAAACAGCCAGCCAGGTGTTTGCAAACATCTACGACCTTTCCAAAGACTCTGGCTAGATCTGGGGCTGGGTGGGTGAGGGGGTGGAGGAGCCGGCTCGCTGGATGTCACCTGGATGAGCCTGAGAAAAGCTCTTAAGTCACAGAACGAGAGACAGCAGGTGAGCGCGTTCAGGTCCCTAGTCTCTTCACTCTGCGCCTCATACTCCTAGGAAGAGATTAGCAGGGTGCTGGGATGCCCAGAAGGAGAGGAGAGCAGTTGTAAACTACTCAGCTTGAAGGAAGTAAAAAATATTCCTCCAAAATCTCTATGGATAAACTTGGGACAGATAACGAAGGCACTTTTGAAAGACGAAAGAAAACTCTGGGACTATTTATGTCCTTGAAAGGCCTTTCAGAACAAACTAAACCCACAAACAACTGCCCAGGGAGGGGGTGATGGGCAATATTTGCCCAGGCCTGCAATCGGTCACCAGGAGAAGGGCATCCTAGCTCCACGAGGCGCCCTCGCCAGGCAGCCTCCTGAGAAGGTGTCTAAGTTCCGTATCCATTTCCCTTAACTCTTGCTCCCAGCCCCTCCTCTGAAGTGGTACTTTTATTTAACACAAGGTAAAAATGATTGCAGCTAGACTCAGAATTTAAATCTCAAAAGTGCTGCCTTCCTAACATTTAAGAAATACCATTCTCCATACCCTCTGTCTTCTCTTAGAAAACGTCTTCTTTCCTGGTGAGGCATAAAGGAACATGCAGTGAGCGGTGATGCCAGCGGAAATTGTCACCCTCTGCCATTTTCATACCCTCGAGCGGGGACCAGGCTGCGGGCACCCCGGTCCGGAGGGCACAGGTCCCCACCCCTCACGCCCCCGCAGCTGGGGAAAACAGCATGGTGGACCCGGCAGCCGACAAAAGAAACGGAGGCCACGGGAACTGCGGTGTCCAGCCTCGCCAGGGGTGAGGTCCTCGCCCACTGTTGACCCCGCCTGTTGGCCCTCTTGGGAGGCGCTCCCCCTCCCCAAGGGACAGGGCGCTTTCGTCATCTGGACGAGTCGAGTCAAAGGCCCGACCTTTACGAGGGTGCTGCTCACTGGGTTTCCTAATACTCTGGTCCCAAGAACCGGAAGGCCTTGCTGCGTGGGGTCCATTCCCACCTGGACCTAGACCTCCGGTCACCCCGGAAATCAGCCCCCTGGGCCCTTCCTCCATCACAGGGAGGAGCGCCACAGCACAGAGCCGCCTCCAGTCACCTGCTGGCTTCTGACCGCAGACGTGACCCCTCCCCCGGCCCGGGTGGGGCGGGGCCAGGCCAGGCCAGGCCAGGCGGGAGGACGCAGAACTACCTGCGCCCCGGCCTGGGGGCTCACAGCACTCGGGCCGTCCCGACGCCCCGCGCTGGCGTAGGTTACAGAGATGCCGGCCAGGTTTCCTGTGTGGACGTTTCTAACTTGCTAAACAATTGAGGCTCCTACGGAGCAAGAGTAATCGAAGTGGGCTGCCCAGGTCCTCCATGTATGCAGCTGCCACGCTCCGGAGGGTCCCTGGTGGGTGGCAGCTCCCCTCTGGGCCTGGGTGGCCAATTTGGGGTGTGGGAGCTGGCCTGCTGTCACCTGCAGCCCGTATGGCCCATTCTGCGAGTCTGTGAGGTTTCCCGGGCCCCACCTGGTACTTCCCCTAATAGAGGCGCCAAGGCCGAGCACTTCCAACGGAAACTGGGGGACACATGAAACCCGTACCCTGATAATGAGGAACCTGGAGTAGAAGGCTGAAGAGGACGCAGCCGCACCTGTGCGGCACTTCAAGAGGTTTCGGAACCGCGCTAGAACCAAGCCTGTTGTCAGGCTGCGAGACGACGGGGACCCGGGCGAAAGCGGCCGTGCGCGCGCATGCAGGAGGGAAGGCTGCACCCGGGGACGAAAGGGTTAAGCCGCCCGCAGCGCCCGCGGCGTCCGGTAGCGGGCGCGCGCCGGCGGGAACGCGGGCGCTGGCGGGCGGGCCTCGGGCGGCCGGCGTCCCTGACGTCACCACCCCGCGGTCGCCGTGGCGACGGCCTCATCAGCGCGCGCGTCAGAGCCGCCAGTCTCTTGGCAACGGCCCGATCTCGCGCTCTCCCTCCGCCTGGCGCTCGGCCGCGCGTCGCTCCGGCGTCAAAAGGACGTCAATGGGGATGTATCAATCCGGCGGCGGCGGCGTGGGCGGGGCCGGCGGCGTGGGGGCGTGGTGAGGGCGGGGCCGGGCGGACCGGGGCGGGGCCGGTGGGCGGGGCTGGCGGCGCGTGCGGCCAGAGAGCCCGGCGCTCGGCTCAGAGCTGACATGCGGCGCGGCCCGGGCGGCAAGCGGCCGAGCAGCGGGCGGCCGGGCAGCGCGAGAGGCCGAGCGGGCGGCGGGGGCCGCGGAGCGAGCGGCGTCCCGACCTCGGCGCTCCGAGGGCGGCGGAGGTGAGGCGCGGGCAGGCGGCCGCCGTTGGGCTCGGGGCTGCGGGCTCCGCGGCCCCGCAGGTGCGCGCGCGGGGGTCGCGGGCCGGGGCGCCGCCGCCGGGCTCCGCTTTGTGGTGAGGCGGGCGGCGTGGTGGGGCGTGGGAGCAGGGGTCCGGGTTTCGGGACGGAGCCGAGCGCGAGCGGCGATCCACGCGCCCCGCAGGGCTTGGGACCGGGAGCCCGAGCCGAGCCGAGCGCGGGCGGCGGGCGTGGGAGCGGGGCGCACGCCCCGCGGGGCTCCCGGAATCCGGGGTCGCTGTGGAGCCGGTCGCCGGCGGGGGAGGGTGGCAGCGGCTCCGCGCGCCCGGCGGGCCGGGGGCCCTGGGCTCGGGCCGGCCGGCGCCAAGCTGAGCGCGCCCCCCGCCCGCAGGTGCGGCCCGGAGCCATGGTGATCATGTCGGAGTTGAGCGCGGCCCCCGCGGGCTCGGGCCAGGGACAGCAGAAACCCCTCCGGGTGGGCTTTTACGACATTGAGCGGACCCTGGGCAAGGGCAATTTCGCGGTGGTGAAGCTGGCCCGGCATCGAGTTACCAAAACGCAGGTGCGTGGGGCGGCGGGACCCCGGGGTGGACCCTCTGGGGGTGCACCCCCTGCGGGTGGACACCCCCCGCTCCCCGGAGCAGAGGAAGCTGGTGGAATCCCTGCTTGTGGGGTCCTTCGTCCTAAGGTCTAAACGCTGACAGTTTTTAGTTTGGAAAAGGAAAAAAATGCTTTATGTTATGATTATGCATAATTTGTACAAATACTGGGGGACAGCCAGGAGGATAATGACTAAATAACCTAGGAGTGCAGCTGGAGCTCTGTAAAGTGAGCCTGCAGAGACTTAGGACATTTATTGATTTTTGACTTTTTAAGTAATATTAATGGTTACTTTCGTTATTTTCCTCCCTAACTTTTTTATGACCTTTGGGGACATAAAGTGTTTTAGAAATTAACCTACAGAAAATGAAATGTGTAAATTAGCTTAAATGAGAGGGTTTTTCTTTTTCAAACAAAATATCCTTTATCTATTAAAAATCTGTAGGTTGCAATAAAAATAATTGACAAGACACGATTAGATTCAAGCAATTTGGAAAAAATATATCGTGAAGTTCAGATCATGAAGCTTCTGAATCATCCTCATATCATAAAGCTTTATCAGGTAAGGACTCAAGTTTGCCTTCCACTGTTACTTCTGGCAAAGTGTATCATTTTTTAAATTTTCAACAATTAAGTCTCTGAAGGTTGTCCCTCTTTTTGGGTGTTTGTAGGAGTCAGGGGGTTGATTGTATAAGGTGAACAGATTGACTTTAGTAAGCTGTGCAATAATTTTCTTGCTCTTGGATCATAATTCAGATTTGCTTCGTTAAAGTTTTGTTTGGTAGTGTTACTCATTCCAGTTTTGAATGCGTGGAGGTCGGTTGTTAAATTTACTATGAAAACAAACAGCTAGATCTCTGCATTGCCGTAAGTCAACCATTTAGTGTGAAGGGACGAATTTGAGTGAAACTAGACTCTTCTGCCTTTGCAGATAATTATTAATCTTTAAAACCAGCTGCTCTTACCAGTTTACGTAAACTTATCTGCGCAAAGGCTGCAGTGAGCATTTGTCTGTCCCGTTTCAACCCTTCCATCAAAAACGGAGAGATGAGATGCCTTTGCTGCGGTGAGAGCAAAAGGAACTTGCCATCTAATCCGCTTTAAGAACATGCCTCACCCTGTCCTTCTGTTGGTTTGCTTTGTGACTTTTTGTTCTTCCCTTGAAACTAATCAATTGTATCTTTGGAAACTAAGTGCTGATTTAATTAGGACAGCAAAGGAATCTCTTACTTAGCCAGGTGCTTCTGCAAAATGAACTCGGGTCTACTTGCAGAAGGATAAGTTCTTTGCAGATGTTTGATATTACTCCCAGTTGTGTTGGGTGTAAGTTCCTTTTGACGATTCTCACGAAGCCCCGTGGATCCGAGATGAATATGGGACGGCGTGGGGACGTGTGTGTGCCCTTGGCAAGGCGAAGCTGTATACAGTGTGGCAGGGGAGAGGACTGAGGTTGAGATGACCCCCCGGGGAGGCTGCTGCACTGGGTTACGGTGAAGGATGAGGTGGAGTCACGGGGCTCGTGTTCCCCTAATGACAGTTTACTCAGCATCGTTAAGTGCCGAGATCGAGTCACGTGCACTCCAGTTCGTGTTTTGTTTCTGTTGTCATTTTTGAGTCAGGCCGAGATAAGATGTTTCCTCCATGGTCACTGATGTCAGTGCCTGAGCAATGTGCCAGCCTGTTTCCACAGGAGTGGGCTGAAGCCTGTCTGTCTTTGACTTTGACAGCGGGGATGAGCCAGAGCTCTCCTCATCTTCCTGTCCTCCGCTGACCCCGTGCGGGAGGAGCCCAGTTAGCCAGACGGTAGAGGTCTTTTCTGGGGGTGAATTTTCTCGTCATTCCATGAGCTGCTTTAACTGTTTGGAGACAGGGTTCAGTGGGTAGCAGCGATTGTTATGGCTCTGGTTTTGACACTAGTGTCTCATTTTCATCCAGCTGGCCCAGTCCCCAGAACCTCCGTGAGACGCTTCAGCTCTTTCCTCGAGGTTTTTTTTAAAACTTCAAACACGTTGACTCTTAATTCTTCCTCCGTCTCTTTTTTAAATTGAGGAAAGGGATAAACTTCCAACATGTCACTCTACCACACACGTGCAGGGCAAGGGCAGTTACAAGTGTAGCGAAACTGCATTGTGTTCGCTTTTCTTGTTAGATTTGTGGCTCAAGGCAGTTGTCTTTAAAGTGCCTTTTTAAAGGGATAACTATATTTTGAACCCTGAAGAGATCTTTTTCTGTAAAGATGTATTCTCTCTGTCTCTCTCTGAAATATTTTAAAATACACAGACACGAGTTTGTTTTAGTTCTTTCAGTACCAAAGATTTGAATTTGACCTCGTTTCTTAATTAGTTATGTTTTAAAATCTTAAAATTGTTTTTCTATGTGAAATAAAATTCTCGATCAGTAAACGAACCTTTAAGGTGTGTTTGACATTGGCTGTTGCTATTGACACACACGCCGAGGAGTTTGCTGTATGGAGAGGAGTCTTTAGTAGCTTACCTGGCAAAGCTGGCCTCTCACAGCCCTACTGTAGCAGGTCAGTAACGCGAGTGGGGCGGGGAATCTGTTATCTATTATTCAGCTCGTGCGGGCTGTGGCTTGGATAATCTGTTGCCTGCTAGGCTTCTAGAAGAAAGGCCTCACAGAACTCTCGCCATCTCTTTTACTGCTGGGGCCTGCAGAGACTTCACTTTGGGTGAGGCAAAGTGAGTTAAAAATACCATAGAGGAGAGTTCCAATACAAGTAGATATTTTTGGGAAGCAGAGGTGTATCAGGATGGATAGGTTAGTGAGGAACTCACCTCTGGTTTTCAAAAAACTTTTTCTGAATAGGGATCCCCTTTGTCTCTTTATTGCGGAAGATTTTCTTTTCTTTCCTTTTTTAAAATAACAAACATGCTCGTTCTGGAGAAGTTAAAAATTTACTGGGGTTCAAGTAGATTATTTATACTGTTGGTATGTTCCCTTTATGTGGTTAAACGTTAGGTCTTTATTTTTTTAGGTTATGGAAACAAAGGATATGCTTTACATTGTCACCGAATTCGCCAAAAATGGAGAGATGTTTGGTAAGCCATGCTGATTCTTAGTATCTGTTGGAAAGAAATGTCCTGATGGCCCCTCCAGCGTTTGGGTCCCCCCAGCATCCTTTCGTTGTGCCCTAGGCGACGGCCGGACCTTTGGATTTGGGGCTATAGCTTCCTTTTGTCCCTCCTCAGATTACTTGACCTCCACCGGGCACCTGAGCGAGAGTGAAGCCCGCAAGAAGTTCTGGCAGATTCTGTCAGCTGTGGAGTACTGCCACAGCCATAACATCGTCCACCGGGACCTCAAGACCGAGAACCTGTTGCTGGACGGCAACATGGACATCAAGCTGGCAGGTGAGGGGCCCAGGAGCACGCCCAGCAGGAGGGAGGTGCATGCCGGCGAGGGGCCCCGTGCTGTATTGCACGAGCCTTTGAAACCGCGGCCCTGCCGTTTGCACCGCAACTTCATCGCCTGTTTCCTTGTCTCTCAGATTTCGGGTTTGGGAATTTCTATAAGCCAGGGGAGCCTCTGTCCACGTGGTGTGGGAGCCCCCCGTACGCAGCCCCGGAGGTCTTTGAGGGGAAGGAGTACGAAGGCCCCCAGCTGGACATCTGGGTAGGAGCCACTGGTGCAGTGCCTGGGGGGTGCGGGTGCTCAGGGGGCACCGGTGCCGGGGCACAGGCGCTGACTCAAGTCTGGTCCTCCTCAGAGCCTGGGTGTCGTGCTGTACGTCCTCGTCTGCGGGTCTCTTCCCTTCGACGGGCCTAGCCTGCCGGCCTTGCGGCAGCGGGTGCTGGAGGGCCGGTTCCGCATCCCCTTCTTCATGTCTCGAGGTAGGTGAGTGCCCGGCCTCTTCTGGGCGGGTGCGGTCACCAGCCTGCTGCCCGAGCTGTTGGGTAACCAGGATGAGACTTTGGGGGGAGGAGGAGGAATTTGTTTCCTGAAATGCCTGCTTGACCGTCTTCTGAGTCTGCCATCGGGCCTGGGAGCCAGGCCCATGTCACTGTGGGGTGTTTACCAGATGCCTGCGAGAGAATCCCAACCCACTGGCTGCTTTTTCTGTGCCCTACTTATAGGGCCGGCTGACGCCTACGCAGGCTGCTCCGAAGCCGGCTGGGGGCCCAGCGACAGCACTCGGGGTGCTGGCCCCGTCCCCTGAGTCTCACCCCTCCCACACTGTGCTTTTCTCTTCCACTCTGGAAGGTGTTGGACAGCTGCTTCCTCACATGCTTGGTCACAGCAGGGTGGGGGAGTCTAGGTGGTGCTCGGTCTGGTGGACATTAGGACCGCGTTCCCCAGGGACCTGATCCCTCGACCCGTGGCCCTCCTTGGCGGCAGGTCTGGGACCCCCAGGCCACCGCTCCCGGCCTCAGTGTTCTTTGGGATGGTCACTTGTCTGCTCGCCACGTGTGGGGGAGCCACGTCCCCTGCAGGGACCCGGGTGGGCGGTGGGCACGCGCGTGCGGGAGGCCCTTGCGGGCTCAGTGCGCCTCCCTTGCCCCCCAGACTGCGAGACGCTGATCCGCCGCATGCTGGCGGTGGACCCCACCAAGCGCATCACCGTCAGCCAGATCTGGCAGCACAGGTGGACGCAGGCCGACCCCGCCCCGCGGCAGCCGACCTGCCCGCTCTTCTCCTTGCTCGGCTGTGCCTCCAGCCTGGGCAGCTATGACGAGCAGGCGCTGGGCATCATGCAGACGCTGGGCGTGGACCGACAGAGGACCGTGGAGGTGCGCCGCCGGCCTGGCCTGCCGTGGGGAGGGTGCGCTTTCCCGGGCGTGCGGCTGATGGACGGGCGGCTTGCCCACGGGCAAGGGCATTCTCGGCCACCTGAGAATAGTGCGGGAGCCGGCTCTTCAGGGAGCTCCCCCCGCCGGCTGCGCTCTGACCCCGCTTCTCTGCCCCCAGTCGCTGCAGAACGGCAGCTACAACCACTTCGCGGCCATTTATTACCTGCTCCTGGAGCGGCTGAAGGAGCTCCGGCTCGCCCAGCCGCCGGCCCGCCCCGGCCACGCCTGGCAGCAGAGGCCCCGGAGCTCAGACCTCAGCGCATTTGAGGTGAGGGGCAGCGCCTTCGCTACCCAGCCCCGTGTCTCTGCCTTGGACTGTGTCCCCAAGTTAGGAATCCCCTGCTCGGACATGCCTGGGAGGGCACGCAGGCTGAGCCCCCAGGTCATCTACCCCCTCCCGTTAGGCACTTGGCGGGGGGTCCCGTGTGGTGAAGCGGGGGGTGCCAGCCGCTCTGCTGGGGGTCAGGCCCCGCCTGACCACCCCCTGTTCCTTCACGGCCCCTGGCGCCACCACTTGGCCGATTCCCCTGGTCACCCCACACGGTGAGGCCCTGGAGGGGGCTACACACGTGTCCTGAGCCCGCAGCTGGCGGCTGACGCCTGTTAACTCAGAGGGAAGCCAGCCGGTCTGTTCCGCGACGCTGTGTTGCTCGCAGTCGTGCCCTGCCTCTGTCCCTCACGGCCTCTGTCCTCATCTGCTGGCCCCCAGGTGCCTCAGGAAGGCCCGCCCGGCGACGCTTTCCGCTCCGCCCTGCTCTGCGCGCAGCCCCAGGCCTTGGGGCAGTCCGTCCTGCAGGCTGAGATTGACTGTGACCTCCACAGCTCGCTGCAGGTGTGCGAGCGCCTCGCAGGCGGTGTCCGGGGTGGGCCGGTCTGCTTCCCAGTGGTGGTGACGCCCGGGGCCGGGCCTCACAGAGCGCTGGGGTCACCGGCCTGTGTGTGTCCCCACAGCCCTTGCTCTTCCCCGTGGACACCGGTTGCCGCGGGGTGTGCCGGCGGCGCTCCGTCTCCCCCAGCAGCCTGCTGGACACGGCCATCCGCGAGGAGGCCAGGCGGGGCCCGGGCCTGGACGAGGAGCAGGAGACACGGGAGCCCCCACCTGGCAGCACCGGCCGGAGGCACACGCTGGCCGAGGTCTCCACCTGCTTCTCCCCGCGCATCCCTCCATGTAAGCGTCCCCGTGGCTCAGGGCCACGCCCGGCGGGTGGGCTGTGACGGGCAGCGTCTTCAGGTCTGCCATTCCTGAATCGCTCGAGACCACGTGAACCATACTTAGACCTCGCAGGTGGCCCTCGAGTGGCAGGGACAGCGTGGGGTTTAGCTGCCCTCGGGGGCCAGCAGGGCAGGTCCTCGGCCCAGGCCCCTCTGAGTCCCGGGTCCAAGCGCCACCTGTTGGCTGTAGCCGCGCGCCCAGCCCCGTGGTGCTGGCCGTCGAGGCTCCCTGGACTCTGGGGGCATCTGGCCGTCACAGACTTCCTGCCCCCAGAGTTGAGGCTAGGGGTGGGGAGGGTACAGCTGTTTGCCCCGTCAGTGGGCCACGGGCCATCTGAGGGCCGGGGAGACGCCGCAGCAGGCGCGAAGCTCTGGAGCCAGAGCACTTGGACTGGCTGTGAAGCGTGTCAGGCGTCCCCGGGTGCGTCTGGCCTCAGCAGCACCTACTGCTCTGCAGGTATCGTCGTGTCGCCCTCTGCGGCCAGTCCTTCCGAAGGCACCAGCTCCGACAGCTGCCTGACCTCTGCGGGTGACGGCCTGGCTGGGCTCAGTGGACACCTGGTTGCTCAGGGGCTGCTGAGTGCCTGCTCTCCGCTCAGACTGGCCTCGCCGCTCCTGGGGACCCGGTCCGCCACCCCAGTGCTGCAGGCGCAGGGGGCCCTGGGAGGAGCCGCCCCGCTCCCCGTCAGCTTCCAGGAGGGCCGGAGGGCGTCAGACACCTCTCTCACTCAAGGTGACTTCCCCTTTCGCTCCCAATTCTGCCTTCCCCAGGCGTGGCCCTGAGCCACGGGGACGCTTACATGGAGGGATGCGTGGGGAGAAGCAGGTGGAGACCCGTGCGCACCCCGGGGGGCATCACTTTGTCCTTAATGGCAGGTGGCAACCCCCTTTTCTAGCTGGTCCTGGTGGAGCAGCTGTGCTCCCTGGGCAGGCCGAAGCTGCTGCCCGGATTCTAGACGCCCTGGCTTCTAGGACGAGCTCACACGGCCTCTAGTAGCTGGTCCTAAAAGCCCAAGAGATGCTTGGATGGCGGGCCTCAGCTCCTGACTTGGAGGAGGATGGCCAGGGAGGCACCCGCCACAAAGGCAGCCCGTACTTGGCGGCCGGGCTCTCTTGGCACCTCCCAGGGCTTGTGGGGCCCCAGCCCCCTCCCGAGGCCCCCACACTGCTTGAGCCCTCCTTCCACGAAGGATCCACTGTCTGCCCAGACGTGTGCTTCTTCAGGGCTGGAACTGCTGTCCCAAACCAAACCCCAAAAGAGACTGATGTCCCAGCCCCAGGAGAGGGGCTGTCATGAAGTGATGGGGTGACCAGAGGGCCCCTTGACCCTGTAGGAAGGCGTGCGGGTCCCCTCATCCCACCACGTTCACGCCCCTCGGCGCCCCCCATACTCCTCCCCACTGTCTGGAAGCCCCAGCAAGCGACGGGCCGTCAGGCCAGGGCTGGTGGACGGGTCCGTATACCTGTTGACTTTGCCTGTCCCCAGGGCTGAAAGCCTTTCGGCAGCAGCTGCGGAAGAACGCGAGGACCAAAGGCTTTCTGGGGCTGAACAAGATCAAGGGGCTGGCTCGCCAGGTGTGCCAGCCCTCCTCCTCCAGCCGGACCTCGAGGGGCGGCCTGAGCACCTTCCAGCTGCCCGCACAGAGCCCGGGCCTGCACGGCGGCGGGGCCGGCGGCCGGGAGGGCAGGAGCCTGCTGGAGGAGGTGTTGCACCAGCAGAGGTAAGACGCCCGCTTGGCACTGGCGCCGGGACCTGGGCAGGGCTCATGTGGCTTGGGATTTTCTGAGCGGCCTTACCCCCTGTGCTCCCGCTTCTGCACGTAGCCAGACAAGCGCCGCCCTGCCCAGGCTGGGGGAGAGCTGTGCGGCTCCTTCCCAGTAGCTGGGGGCGGGGGTGGGGAGCATCGGCCCACAGTGGGGGAGGGAGGGGGCGGCGGGTAAGAATGTCACGTCTGGTTGGCATCTCTGAGCTGCTACGAAAGCAAGACGGGGAATGAAATGCCAGGAATTGCTCAGGGGATGAGTCACGCACAGAGTGGCGTGTTCCGAGCAGTTCCAGCCCGTACTTCCACGGGGCGGGCCCTCCAGCCCTGGCGGGTGGAAACCCGATCGTGTGGGAGCCTGGCCGGGTGGCGGGGGCAGCCGCGCGCCGGCCGGCACTGACCTGCCCTCCCTGTCCCTCGGCCTGGCCAGGTTGCTCCAGTTACAGCACCACCCGGCGGCCCCACCCGGCTGCCAGCCGGCCGCCCAGCACCCCCCAGCCCCCCTGGTCCTCGCCCCCTGCGACGGCACCCTCCTCGTGTCGGGGCTGCAGAAGGAGCTGGGGCTGGGGCCCGGCCCGCTGCTGCCGCCCCCCCTGCTGCAGGCCGGGGGCTCCCCGGTGGCGTCGGCCGCCCAGCTCCTGGACGCCCACCTGCGCATCAGCAGCTCCACGGCCCCCAGCCCTGCCGCCGCGGGCCCCCAGCCACGCTTCGCCACGCTGTCCCCGAGTCTGGAGCCCGCGGGGCTGCCCCAGGGAGACTGTGAGATGGAGGACCTGACCTCCGGCCCGCTGGGCACCTTCGTCTTGGTGCAGTGAGGGGCCCGGCCGGGCTGTGACTTCTCGAAGCAATAATTTCAGAGTATGTGAAGACGTTCCCGGACTCAAAGCCAAGAACTGTTCAGAAGGAAAACAAGCAATACGTTTGGTGTTTTGGCTTTTTAGTTTATTTTTTGTTTGATTTTTTTTTTTTTTTTTCCCCCTTGCACTGAGCAACTGTAACTCCGAGTAGGGACTGGAAACTTTTTGAAGAAAAATAATAATCCGGGGGCCTGTCATTGGGGCGGGTGGATGGAAGCGGGAGGAGGGCAGAGGGTGGAGCTGGCAGCGCTGTGGTCGGGGTCACGGGGGGGGAGGGGGTCGCCGATTGCCCCCAGGAGACCGTGGTGTGAGCCGTGCGTCCCCATTGCGTGTGTGTGCGTGTGCATGTGTTAGTGGGTTTTTTTTAGTTCACAATTCTCCACTTCCTGAAACACTTAGGCTTCACTTGAAAACTGTGAACTTTCTGCTTTACGTATCAGTTCTTGAAAAGCTCTAACGTCCAGCCCAAGAGAAGATAATCTATAAATTCACGGAATTCTCTCCCCTAAAATCAGAACCCAGAGGATAGTTTTTCTTATTTTAGAGGAGACGTTTTATAAACTGCTCGGGAGTTGGTTTTCCAGGATTCTTCGGAGGGGCTGCAAAGAGGAACCTGGGTGGGGTGGGGTGACCGCGAGGTGGAGGCTCCCCGCCCCCTGCCCCGGTCACTCGGCCTGGAGCCCCAGGGCACCTTCGAGGGAGCTGGGGAAGTCTCTTCCTCCTGCACCTCTTATTTCCGCTGCTAATTAAGTTTTTATGCATTTCATTATCAGGGTCCAAAAAGAACAACTGACTTGGGGTGGAGGGGGGATCGTGCAATATGGCGATTCTGTGATGCTGGGACAGGGATGGGCCACTTGCGGTCGGGGGACGGCCCACCTTGCCCAGGCCCTGTGCTTGGTGGGCCTTCGTTTTAGGAAAATGAAGTGAGAGGTCAGTGCTGTTCAAGCTTTGTTCTTTTTTTAAAGCGAATACTGTACATGTATATACATAGGAGACAAACATACACTACTTATTTTTTATACTTTTTACTACGTTTTTGTGTTCCTGGTTTGAACTTCCCTCTCTGGTAACGGAACAAAGCTCTGGCACCAGGTCCGCATGGAGGCGGGGCCGGCAGGGAGCAGACCAGGCGCACACTCACCTGGCAGGTGAACTCAGGTGGTGGCTCGGTCCGTCGGAGGCCGCTGGGCTGAGCAGGAGGACCGCTCCTCCCCATCCCTGTGGCCAGTCAGTGCCGTCCCTTTACCAACGCAGGTGCCTTCAGCTCGTGTCGGCTCTCGCAGCCTGCAGCGTTAGGCCCAGGTGATGCTGAACCAGGAAGGTGGCACGTGTAGAAGCCAAAGATTGCCGGCTCCCCAGAGGCCGGGGAGGCGGCCCGGGTCTGTGCGTGTGGCCATCTCCCGCCGGCCCCGCCGCCGCTGCTCTGTAGCTGTGTCCAGGGGCGGGACAAAGGACTGTCCTTGCACCTGGCTGCCAAGAAGTCACCAAAGCCTCCCGTGACTAGGAAGGTTTGGGCCAGGAGAGCACTGGAGGCCCCGGGGCGCCAGCCTCGGCCTCCACCTTCTGGAGGCACCGTCGACTCCCCCGAGGCCGCTTCCCTCCTTAACGCATCTGTTCTAACGCCATTGATCAAAGGCCTCAGAACCACGACAAGCACTTTACTCTCAGCGGTTTCCTCCCGTCACCGTCAGACGTGTGTCGTGTTGTGTCCGGTGTTGGCGACGCGTGTGCTGCGGGTTTCTCAGCGGCGCTGTCCCGCGGACCGGACGCAGGAGCCTGTCCCAAGGCACCACGCCATCTGATGAAGATGTACATAGTTTGGGTTTTTTACCATAACTGAATTAATTATTTTATTTCTTATGTTCACATGAGAAATGTATGCCAAATGATTAGTGGATGTATGTTTTTTAATTTAATATTTAAATAAAACATTTGGGGAAGAAACCTTGACTCCTTCCCCGGCTTCTCTGTGGGGGGCTCCTTCCTTCCGAGCCGCTTCCTCCAGGTTCGATGAGTTTCAGGTCTTGGAGAAGAGCGCCAAGTGCCAGCTCCTGCGCTCAGCTGAGCTGCAGGCCTGAGCCCTGACCCGCTAGGAGGGCCGGGCGCTCAGTGGCCCCGGCTGGGAGGGGTGGGGGGGGGCCCGCTGGCGCTCAGACCCCTTCCCAGGTGGCAGCTCTGCTAATCGGCTGGATGTCTTGACACCCAGGTGTGTTTTCAGCTGGTTCGTCCCCTCCCAGGGCACCATTCACGCTTCACTCTTCACCCATACTGAATCCATACTTCACCCACTCTGAATCCACCTAGAAATCAAGGTTTTGGAAGAATCTCACAGCCAAACTATTTCCTGGTCTTTTCAAGTTGACATCACCACCTTCTAGGAATAGGGCAGATGGGGCTGCCAGAAGACCAAAGGGTTCTCTTCATTTTGATGCCTGGCAAATCTTTTTTGATTAAAAAATTCTTGAACCCTTTCATACTCATTAAGATGGTCATTATCAAAAAAACAAAAGTGTTTGCAAGGATGCAGAAATTGGACCCCTTGTGCATTGCTTGTGGGAAAGTACGATGGTGCAGCTGCTGTGGAAAACAGTATTGCAGTTCCTTAAATAGTTAAATAAGGACCATGTCATCCAGCAATCCCAATTCTGGGCATAGACCCAAAAGAACTGAAAGTAGGGTCTCAAACAGATACCTGTACACCCATGTTCATGGCAGCATATTCACAATAGCCAAAATGTCGAAGCCACCCAGTAACCACCGGTGGATGGATGGATAAATAGAATGTGGTCCATCCACACAATGGAATATTATTCAGCCTTAAAATGGAAGGACATTCCAACACCTGCTACAACACGGATGAACCTTGAGGACGTTATGGTCTGTGACATAAGCCAGTTACAAAAGGACAAATATTGTATGATCCGCTTACATGAGATCCCTGGAGGAACCAGATTCGTAGAGACAGAAAGCAGGACGGTGGGGGCCAGGGGCTGGCGGGGGGGCTGGGGAGTGAGTGTTTAATGGGGGCAGAGTTTCAGTCTGGGGAAGAGGGAAAGTTCTAGAGACAGATGGTGGTTACACAACAGATGGTTACACAACAACGTGAATGTACCCAAGGCCACCAAAATGTACACTTAAAAATGGTTAAGATTGTAAATTTTATGTGTATTTAACCAAAATGAAAAGAAGAAAGATTCTTTCGGGGGGACAGGTTGAGGGGTGGACAGCAGCCTCCCCGTGGAGAGTAGGGGCTCCCGGGGCCAGGAGTGAGCAAGCGAGTGAGACGGCCGTAGGGTTAGAGCCACGGGGGATCCCGCGGAAGCTCAGAGTCTGTTTCCACACATTCTGGGAATAACGGTGCATGTTGCTTAAATGCCTGGGAATAACGGTGCATGTTGCTTCAGTGCCGAGCCCTTCCCACAGCCCACAGGGACTGAGCGGCGGGGGTCCTCACGGCCGTGGGAGGGATTCCCCCCCAGCAAAAGGCTCCCTGTTTTCTGGGGAGTCTCAGCAGTTTGGAGGCTTGCTGAAGAAGAGTTTTAGCATCTTAGATGGGGAGCTAGGTTCGCAGTGACTGACTGAGCCGTGAGGCTGGCTTCCGGCAGGAGGGCGGGTCAGACGTGTCCCCAGGAGAGCTCAGCGATGCCAAACGGACTCCCCGGGCCTCCCTGGGGCGTGGCCTACGGAGCTAGCTCTGCGCCCTGGCACCTCTGTCCCCCCACCTAGGAGGGGGCCGGCTCGACCGCTGAACTCAGGCCCTGTGGCTTGCTGTCGAGAAGACTAAAGGGAAATCCAGAAAATCCGGTTTACTGTTTGGGACGGAGAGTCTTATAAACCAGGAAGAACTCAAGCAAAATGCGTCTGGACCTCTTGACGTATTTGGCTTTCGTGTTTGCGCCGTGTTAATAACTTGACATGCCCGTGTCCTGGCTCCCAACCAGATGCTCAGCTCCTTGTGGGGACCTCATATCTCATCCGACTCGCACTCCCACGGGCCCGGGCACAGGCGGGCTCGCGTGGCCCCTTGGCAAAGAGCGGGCAGCGGAGTGAGCCCCTGTTCTCGAGCTGGCTTGCTTCCTCTGAACGGACGGTGCGGTGTGCCGTTATTATTATTGGTGGTGGTGGTGGTGGTATTGTTCTCGTTATGTAACACTTCCTAGAATTCCCAGGTTGGAGATTGGAGCCCGGTGCAGGGAGCCCCACGTAGACCCACGGGATATCGGAACTCTGTCCTGGGCTTACAGATCTGCTCACGAATACTTTCCCGTCCCCCAGAACAGGAGGCCAGCGGCTGTGGGACTCGGCGAGGCTCACGGTGCGTTAAGGGTCTTCTCAAGGCCCCGCCACCGCATCTTGCTCTCTCAGCATTTCTGCACCTGGGACGATCCCACCTTCTCGGGTGTTTTGCGAGGAGTTGACGCTGTGGATGGGTGCGTTCCCGTGGGGCGTGGGGCGTGGGGTGTGGCGGGGCCGAGCCAGGCTCTGGCACGTCCCTTAGCACGCGACTGCACATCTGCATGTGGGCAGCGCTCTGGTCAGCTTTCTTGTGTTCAGGACATCGCGCCTCACGATGCCCCTTAGGTGGGTGTGACCACTAACCACCCCGGGAACCACTTAGCACAGCTCCAGGCACACCGGGAGCGCCCAGGAACACAGCAGTGCCCCGCAGGGTCCCTGCAGGGTCGCTGCAGCCAGAGGGCACATGTCCATCAGCGAGGAAGGGCCAGCGGGCCGGGAGGCGCAGGCTTGGCCCCCTTTCATCCCCACGCTGGTGCTGAAAATGCTGAATCCTCCCGCAGAAGTAGGAGGCCTCACCCTGAAGGCGCCAGCTGCCGTGGTCGGTGTGACTCGCTGCCCGGAGCTGGGGGCACCCTCCCGGCTGGGCCACGGGACAGTGTGTGCCAGAGCCGCCCTGCTTTAGGAGGAAGCCTTTCTGGGCACCTCAGAGTGAGAGCGGCTTCTGTGGGGGAGGAGGGGGCACGGACAGCAGGGACGGCGGGGTCGGAGGGGTCGGAGAGTGAGGGAAGTTCCCGGCTGGGGAGCCGGAGCCGGGGCTCATCTCCCTCCGAGGCGGGGACTGAACCTGACCTGAGAGGAACTGGCTCGCTTGGGGGTGGAAGGAAAAGTGTTGGCCTATTAGCTTTCCTTCCAGAATAACAGCGGGGAGTTTCCGATGTGCACGGGAGGCGGGGGAGGGGCACCGCCAGCCTGTGGCACGAACTTTGACCTTGAGAGGGCATCCTGAAGAGGGTATCCAGGGTGGAGATGTCTTAGCGGGCCCACCTGAGGTTTTCCAGGTCTGGCTCTGTGGGCTACTGTCCATGGTGAGAGGAGAGGGCGGAAACCAGAGGGGCCTGGAATCTGAGCTGATTACTGTGAGGCTGGGAGGGCAGTGGAGGGGGAGGGGGAGAGGTGGGAAGGGGGAGGGGTGGGAAGGGGGAGAGGTGGGGAGGGAGAGAGGTGGGATGGGGGGGTGGGGAGAGAAAGAGTGAGCATGTTCAATCCCTCCCCTCAGGGGAACTCCTGGGTCTCGGTCTGACTCACTCTTTAATTATCATCATTTCATTTATATGAAGGTGATTTCTGTAAAAAATAGACACATCACTCAGGAGGCCCCGGGGACAGCGCTACCCCCGTTGTCTTTGAGAGGCCGTGTGCTGGGATGAGGCCCACGAGCTCCAGGCCAGCCGCACCTCCCCAGCAGGTTTGGGGGGTTTTGGGTTCAATCGGAGGGGAAGGTATCTTTCCTCCTTCACCGAGTGTGTCCACCTCCGGCAGCAAAGGGTTATGTGAAAAGCCCGGGGCTCCAGGTGCCGCTGGATTGAGGTTTGAGGACGGTGAGGAGCACAGGGGCTGCAAAGCCCCAGAAACAAGGTGCCCCCAGAGCCAGTCAGCTGTGATTGACACACAGTGAAACGCACCTGTCATGTAATCAATGAGCTTCCGCAAGGCACAGACGGTGTGACAGCCACCAAAATCAGTACACACGTTTTCATCACCTGGAGAGCCCCCGGGCCCTCTCCTGGGTCCAGCTCTCGTCTCTGTGGGTTAGTCTGCATTTCCTAGAATTTCCCACGAATGGGTCATACGGTGTGTGTTCTCCGTTTGGCTGCTTTCAGTTGGCAGAATTCCCTGCAGACCCGTCCAGGTGTTGTGGGCATCACTAGTTCAGCTCTTTCACTGCCAGGTAGAGTTCCACGGTATGGATGGGCCAGAGGAGAGTGTGTTTATCCACTCACCAGTCGATGGACACTCGGGTTGTTCCCAGTTTGGGGCTATTACAAATGATGCTGCAAATGATGAGTGTTTGTGTGTGAGTCTTTGTGGGGATAGGTTTTGTTTCTCTTGGGTAACAGGTAGAAGCGATGGCTGTATGTATCGTATGACAGCTATTAGCTTTATAAGAAGCAGTCAGACTGTCACCCAAAGTGGCTGCACCAGTTTACATTCCCACCCATAATTTATGGTTGCTGCATCCTCGTCAGCACTTGGTAGCGTCAAGCTTTAAAACTTCAGCCATCCTAATAGGTCAGCTCTTCTGATTTTATTTTGCATTTTCCTGATGACTGGTGATGTTTACCAACTCTTTATGTGCTTATCGGCTGTTCTATTTTCCAAGTTTATTCAGGTCTGCCAATTTTTAAATGAGTTGTTTGAATTCTTCTCATTAAGTTGTGGGAGTTGTTTATATATTCTGCATATAAGTTTTTGTCACGTGTGTGTATAGATGTATATGTGTCTATGTACATATACACACAAATACACATATATATGTGTATCTACACATATGCATATATGTATATGTATGTACACACACTCACACAGAGAATATTTCTCCCATCTGTGGCTTGCCTTTCATTTGAAGAGTGGAGTTGAAGGTTTTAATTTTTATGAAGTCTGACTTATCATTTTATCTTTTATGGTCAGTGCTTTTTGTGTCCTAAGAAAGCTCTGTCTACCCCAAAGTTAAGAAGATGCCCTTGCTCCCTTCTAGAGGTTTTATACTTTCAACTTTTCTGTCCACATCTACAATCCACTTTGAGATGATTTTTGCCTATGTTTTGGGATGGCAGTCGAAGTGTATTTTTTCTCTATGGATATCCAATTTTTCCAGCACCATTTATTGAAAAGACTCTCCTTTGCCCCATTGAATTAATTGGTCACATTTGTCATAAATTTAAGGACCTACTTCTGGACTCTGTTCCATTGATCTACATGTATATCTGACGGCAATACCATGCTGCCTTGATTATTTTTATTATTATAGCTTGAGTCTTGATAAAATTAGGTAATGTTAAGTCTTCTAATTTTGTTCTTCTTTCTCTAAATTACTTTTGCTTTTCTAGGTCCTTTGCATTTCCGTATAAATTTTAGAATTAGCTTGTCAATTTCTATAAATTGTATCAAATCTATTTATTTGTGTAGAATTGGCATTATTTCTTCCTTAAATGTTTGCTGGAATTCATCGGTGAAGGCATTTGGGGCTGGAGTTGCTTTGTGGGAAAGTTTTAAATTACAAGTTCAATTTCATTTATAGGTTTAGAACTAGTCAGGTTTTCTGTTTCATCTTTGAGTGAGCTTTGGGAGTTTATGTCTTTCAAGGCTTTGTCCATTTCAAATGAGCTGTTGGCTTTATCTCTCTTTCTTTAAGTTCCGCTAAGTTAGTATCCTTTTATTGTCTGTAGGCTCTGCAGCAATGCCTTCCATTTCATCGAGACTTGTTTTGTGGCCCAGAGTATGGTTTATCTTGGTGAATGCTCCAGGTGCTCTTGAGAAGGGCGTGAGTCCTGCCCTTGTTGGGTGGAGTGTATTGTAAACGTCAGTTGGGTCAAGGTGGGCAATGCTGCTGTTGAATTCTCCTCCATTCTACTGATTTTCTGTCTTCTTTTCTATTCACACCAAGAGAGGAGTGTTGAGATCACATGGATTATAGTGTGGATTTGTCTCTTTCTTCTGTTCTTTCAGTTTTACAATAATGTGTTGTGAAGCTCTCTCTTACCTGGTACCTGCATTTTCAGGATTGTTGTGTCTTGATGAATTGACCCTTTTATCATTATGAGCTGTCCCTCATTATCTTGTTAATCTTCCTTGTTCTGAGGTCTACTTCCATACGGAGATTCTAGCTTTCTTGGGTTTGTGGTTGCATGGTACATCTTTTACCATGTTTATACTTTTAGCCCACTTTTAAAGTGGGTTTCCTGTAGACAGCATGTAGTTGGGTCCTGGATTTTTATCTAGCCTGAGTGTATCTGCTTTTTAATCATTGTGTTTGGCTCATTTAACATTTACTGTAACTAGTGACTCGGGTGTGTCTGCCTGCCACCCACTGTTCACTCCAGTCTGTCTCCTCTCTTCTTCGCTCCTTGTCATGACCTCTTCAGACGTCTTCTGCATTGACTGCATTTATATATATATATATATATTTTTTTTAATTTATTTAATTAATTTATTTATTTTTGGCTGCGTTGGGTCTTCGTTGCTGCGCGCGGGCTTTCTGTAGTTGCGGCGAGTGGGGGCTACTCTTCACTGCAGTGCGCAGGCTTCTCGTTGCAGTGGCTTCTCTTTGCGGAGCACGGGCTCTAGGCACACGGGCTTCAGTAGTTGTGGCTCGTGGGCTCTAGAGCGCAGGCTCAGTAGTTGTGGCGCATGGGCTTAGTTGCTCCGCAGCATGTGGGATCTTCCTGGACCAGGGCTCAAACCCGTGTCCCCTGCATTGGCAGGCGGATTCTGAACCACTGCGCCAGCAGCGAAGCCCCGCGACTGCATTTTAATCACACCATCTGTCTCCACGTGGGGAGGGGTGCGGCACATGTTCCCTTGGTCCGCCTCCCGTTGGTCAGACTGTGGACACACAGCCACGCCACCACTTTTATCATGTTTTGTACAACAGTGTTCTTATAAGATTTCTTCTTATGGTAACAGCAACAATAGCGACAAAAGTTCAGACACCACTTGCGAACACGAGGCTTCACTGCTGGATGCGGAGATAAAGACTTAGCTGGGACCGGTGGGTCTATCTGTGCACGAGCTCCAAGCACGGTTCCACCTGTTGGACTTGACCTGCGCACGCAGGCCTGCAGTGATGGGTGGAGGCGCCGACTCCCCGGCTAAGCTGGGCTGTAGCCCTCCGGCCCCTTCTTCCCTGTGCCCTGGCTGCCCGAGGAGCAGGGAGGGCAGGCACGGACGATGCGGCACAGGGACTCCGGGTGATGCGAGCTGCAGCTGTTTATCACCGTGGAGCTTCTCCCTGACCTTCGCAGGCACTGCCGACTGTCAACTCCTGTGGGTGGGGAAGGCGGGACCCTAGGCGTGGGGCTGGTGGTGGAGCCCGGGGCCAGCTGAGCCTGGCTCCCAGCCTGGTCCTCGGAGGGTCCTGCTGTCCATCTCCTCTCACTGGACAATCAGAACACCCTGAAGAACAAGTGGGAAAAAGAGGGGGATGGGGGGCTGTCCAAACGGGCACAGGGGCCACCTCCCCCGTGCGTGGGTCACCCTCAGCCTCGGGGGTGAGGAGCCCCCCCGGGCACATGGGGCCAGCCGGGTTCTCGAGCCTGTCCCGCCCATGGCCCCCCAGCAGTGAGCCGGCCCAAAGACTCAGATTCCCAGGGGGCTCTCTGGGCGACGGTCGAAGCTCTCCACATCAGCGGTAGATGGGTCGCGGGGTAAGGGCCCAGCTGGAAGGGTCTGGAACCCTGCTGGCCACCACGCTGGAACCTCTGCCCCACGCCTGGGGCCCCCGGCGGCTCTGTCTACCCTGTCCCGCGCCCAGAGCTGCAGGCAGGCTGTGCGGTGGATTCCGGGCCGGTGCACTGAAGACATTTAATGGGTGAGTTTCCTCTCCATATGGGGTGTAATTAATTTTCCTGAAATAGGCACGACAGCCCGATAGTCTTCGCCTGTCTGAGTCAGATGGTGATTATCACCTCTCATGGGTACGGCATGCCGTCGGCCACCGGGAATTCAAAGAGCCCGCGGCTCCCAGCCCTGCCGCAGAGGTGCAGGGAGGTTCGGGGGCCGGCCAGAGGTCGGGGACGCGCTGCCCACCACGGCCACCCTGCCCAGAGCCGCGGGGGCCGAGAGGCATGTGGTGGAGAAGCACTTTCCCAAGGAAATGGCCCCTCCTCCTACCAAACACTGGTGTCTCTGCTTGACACACACACTGTGTCATGAGCAGGGGCGTCTGTAGATGGACACGCTGTCCTACTGGGGCGGGCAAAGGCGGACGCGAAAACAGAGGGGACAGAACCCAGCCGCCCCTTCCCTGCCGACCTCCTGCCCTCCTCCCGGGAGCGCCGGCTTCTCTCAGCCTGCATCTCATCTCGGGGAGGGGGGAGTGAGATGCCAGCCCGGCACTGTCACGTGCTTTCCTGTGGGAGGGGGTCAAGTGGGCCCGGGCCGTGGGTCCGAAGCCCGGACCCGAGCAGAGGACGCAGGGCGCCCCTTCCTCCTGGACCAAACGACACTGGCCCCCTCCCTGAGTTGCTGCTGGGTGAACAGAGCCGGCTGCCTGTGAGGCCCGGTTTTATCAGGAAAATGTCTCCCCCGAGCTTGCGGGGGAGCTCGGGGCAGGCTTGCTTCCAGGGCCCAGGGCTCGGGGCCCGAGGGAGCCGCCAGCAGGGCAGACCCAGGGCAGGCTCCGGCCGGGCGAGGGCCACTGGGTAGGGTGGGGAGAGCCGGCCGGCCCAGGAGATGGAAGAGCCCTGCCCAGGGTCTGCCCCGCCGCAGCTGCGGAAGGGGTCAGCACCGCGGCCAGTGGCTAGAGCAGGACTGCTCTGGGCTTGTGAGTAGGGGGCTGCAGAGGGGCTCCCCCCGCACGCGCCCCGCCTGTCCCGGCCACAGAGCCCCATCCCGCCTCTCGGCACGGGGGCCCAGGTTGCTGGGGTGCTCGTCTTGGTCTGCTCGGGCTGGGAGCAGGCCGGTGGGGACCCCAGCAGACGTGTTGGGGTGGCCTGGGGATGGCAAGGGCAGGGCGGCCTCCTGGTGGGGAGGCTGAGGGAGGGATGCCGCGGGCGGGAGGCATGCGCCCTGCTGTCTCCCTGGCCTTGCTCCAGGGCTGCTCCCTACAGCCAGACTTGTGGGCCCCGACGACGGCCCTGAGTCCTGTCCCGTCTGGGGCAGCTGGTGCCTCTCCCTTCATGAATTTAAGAAGGACGCCAAGTCCCCAAGCTCCCCGCTGCCCCTGGGTGCCCCAGGCCCACTCTGAGCCCCGCCCCCCAAGCCTGGATCTGCTGCTGCCCTGCGTGAGGGCCGGTCCTGGGCCGGGGGCCGGTGGGAAAAAGGGAAATGAAAGCACAGAGGGAAGTGGGTGGCCCCAGGCGGCCGAGCCAGTGCAGGACAGAAAGTCACAAGGTGGCGAGGCGGGCAGCGGGCGCTGGGCTGGTCTTGCTTCTAGAACCTCAGGGGCCCCCAGGGAGGAGCCCTGGACCCACTGCCCACTTGCAGGCAGAACCCCAGAGGCGCGTGGAAACTGTCGGGCAGCACCCTCTAATCACCCGCCTCCGCTGCCCGCGGCTTCCAGGCTCCCCCTTTGGGGTAGGGCCCCTCCAGAGCAGCAAGTGAAGGCCTGCGGAGTAGCAATGCTGCCCGGGGTGGGGGGCAGGGTTACATCCCACTCCTGCTCCCACAGTTCACACGGGCTGGGACTCGGGCAGAGGTGACAGAAGTGTGACGCAGCATTGTGGCCCTGGTGCCTCAGGGGCCCTGTCTGCTCTCAGGGACACAGTGATCCCTCCGTAAGGAGAGTCTTCCCCGAGCTCAGGACGGCTGGAGACACCTCTCCAGAGGTGGCAGGGGCGTGGACCCGTGTCCACAGGCCAGGGGACAGCAGGAGATGCCCCCAGAAAGGCCTGTGGGGAGCTGGCAGGAAACTGAGGCCAGAGGAGGAGCCGAAGCAGGGCCACCACAGCCGGGATCCTCAGGGATGGCGCCGGCGTCCCCGCCTGCGGGTGACAAGCGCAGTGCTGGGTATGGTCAGCGGGCTCTGCAGCCCCGCGGCGAGCAGGGTGCAGGACCCCGTGCAGTGCTGCTGTGCCGGCTGCCACTCACGGTCACTCACCCTCATGGCCGCTCGTGTCCCAGGTGCCCAGATGAGGAAGCTGGTCCCAGGGTTCGGCTGCAGAAAGCGGAAGGAGGGCTCTGGGCTGTGCCTGCGCCCCCGGGGCTCACCACTTCTCCTGGCGCCCCCGCATCCTCCCGCTTCACCTTGAGTGGGAGGCGCACGCTCAACCGCCTTTTCTGAGAAGGCCAGGGGACAGGATAGGGTGGCAGAGGCTGTGTAGGATTTAACCCAGCGGGCCGCTCTGTTATGTGTGCGTTTGCACACCTTGGCTCTCACGTGCACGGACCTGGGCGCACACGGGCACAGAAACCGTGTTCCTACTTGTTCTGACTTGGTCACCAAAACAGGCTTGAAAGCAAATGTTTGGACCCCGTGCTGCCGGGAGGAAGCTGAGGTTTGGGAGGTTCAGTGACTCAGGCAGAGGCCGGCTCATCAGCTGGCGCTGGCCGCTGTGACTCCAGGTCAGGTGCCCGAGAGTCCGGGGACAGTGCTGTTGACCATGAGGCCTGGGTGGGCGAGGTCCTGGCAGGAGAAGGGCGTCTCATGTTGGTCAGCATGACCGCAGGAGGAGAGGTCACCTCGGGGGGAGAAGTCACCACAGGGGGAGAAGTGACCACGGGGAGAGGTGGCCTCGGCAGGAGGAGTCACCACAGGGGGAACAGTGACCACGGGGAGAGGTGGTCTCGGGGGGAGAAGTCACCACAGGGTGAGCAGTGACCACGGGGAGAGGTGACCTCAGGGGGAAAAGTCACCACAGGGGGAGCAGTGACCACGGGGAGAGGTGGCCTCAAGGGGAAAAGTCACCACAGGGGAGAGGTAACCACAGGAGAGGTGACCTTGGAGATAGGAGACCTCAGGGGAGGGGTGACCACAGGGAGAGGTGACCTGGGGGAGAGGTGACTGTCAGGGGAGAAGGACCCAGGGGGAGCAGCGCCCACCCTGCAGAGCAGGACGAGGGAGCAGACCCCCTGGGAAAAGGGCACGGGGAGGCCATGGTCAGCAGGCCCTGTGCCTCTGGCCCCGTGGGCTGGCGTGGGGCTGCCCGGCTACCACAGCCCAGAATCCTCAGCGCCTCAGGGACCCTCTGCTGCTGGGCCAGGTGTCCCGCCCTCAGCAAGGGCGCCTGCTCCCTCCCCCCACCCCACCCCATGGTCAGGACAGCTCGTGAGACCCCGAGCTGCTGACGTCACCCGTGCCAACCCCCAGCCAGGCAGGACTGCGCTTGCCCGAGACGAAGGACGTCTCCGTGTACAGAAAGCTGCCTGCCTGTGCGTGTGCATGAGCACGTGTGCATGTGTGCGTGTGTCCACGTGTGCTCGCAGGTGTGTGTTCCTGAGTCTGAGACCTCTGTTGTCATGGGGAAAATGCAACCTGGTCACAAGAGTGCAAAGTTTCTTGGAGGGGCTGCAGGCCGAGCCGGGCGAAGGTCTGTGTCACACGTGACCGCTGAGGCCAGCACCACCTTTGCTCCAGAAAACACAAAGCGGGTTTTCCCTTTCCTGGTCCACTGGAACCCTGTGCACCAGGCAGAAGGAGGTGGAAGTTTACTGCAAACTGGGTTCCCTGGAGCCTTAGTTTGTTGTCAAATATTATTATAAAGACCTGCCTCAAAGAAGGCCCTCGTGGGAGGGCCTGGGCTGGCGCTGGCGGCAAGCAGGGCAGCCGGTGTGCGTAGGGCCAGCTCCGTCCAGTGTGGGGCTCTGAGAATCTCCCCCTCGACCCGGCAGCTGGGGTTCTGGCCACCCGCGCACGCCCCCCTGTCCTGTGGAGCCGGCCTTGGCCTCAGCGCAGAGCTGAGTCACTTGCCGGGTGTGAGCTCGCCTGATTTTCTGCACACATGTTACTCTAAGTATTGCGTAAACATGGGTCCCCTTCGGGGGCATTTCATCCTTGACTTTGAAACTTAGGTGACACTCTCTTTGCTTATTTTGGGGAGTAGACTCAGAGCCAAATGCAGAGAGCCAGCAGCCTTGGCACTGAATTCCCTTGGACAAGGTCCTTCTGGATGTCAGAGGCGGTGGCCTGTTGGTCCCTGAGGCCCTCCCTGCTGGGAGGCCCCTCCCAGGGTCCCTGTCTTGGGACCTGGAAGAGTGGTCTCAGCCCCCCGGGGCTGCTGTGGTGGAGGTGCCCCCCTTCCCCTTGGCCCCGGCTCAGCGAAGGCCCCAACCCAACCCACTCAGGCGGTCTGGAAGCCTCCAGAACAGCTCCTGCAGGAGCTCCCTCCCGGCCTTCTCGCCTGAGGTCTAACCCAGGTGCGGATGGATTGGGGTCGGCAGGGAGGCACCTGGGACGAGTGCTTTCGGGGTGACTCGTGCAGGCAGTAGAGCCCTTGAGAAGCTTCCTTCCTCACTCTGACTGCACTCTGCTCGTGACCCTGGGTCAAGAACATCCAACTGGCTTGTCCAGGCAAGGCCCACTCTGTCACCACATCCACCCTAAACTGAGGGCCGTGACAAGCTCCTGGCCTGGCTCTGGGCGCCGGGAGCCCCTCTCAGCCTTCCCGGGGCTCTGAGGCAAGGCCTTCCGCTGTCCCTGGGTGTCCCTGGGTGTGAACCAGCCCCTGGACCCAGGGCAGGGTGGTGGCTCAGGCCTGGAGCCCACATTGCGTACGCTCGGGCTCCCTAGGCGAGGTCTGGCTTGAGATGCAAGGTGGCGCTGCGGGGACGGAGGGTCAGGGGAGGGGGGAGCCAGCCGGCGACACTACTTGCAGGGCCCAGTACAGAGGGAAAACGAGGCAGCCGTTGTCCAAAACGACCAAGACAATCAAGGCAGCAACAGCGGTGCTGCACCAGGTGAGGGGCCTGGGCACCTGTGTGGGTCACACCTGTGAAGCCCACGGGGCCTGCGGTCAAGCGTTCCCAGCCTGGAGGCTGAGGGTGCTGCCCAAAGACGTTTAATGGGCCCCCTGATTCAAGGTGGTGGAGGGGAGACAGAGAGGTGGAAGGAGAGGGGAGGAGAGATCCATTTGTGGTTAAATTGGGGGTTTGGGTGAGGAAGTGTCGTTTCCGCCGGGCAGGATTGAACAGGAGGAATACGGGGGTTTTAGGAAGAGATGCTATGGTCCAGGAATTCAGCCATGCTGCTGGAAGAAAATGCAGGCCAACAATTTATTTGCAAATTTTGTTTGGTTGCTGTGAGTATATTTAATCACCTCACTGATCCATGATGGAAAGGGGTGGTGCCATCCACAGACTGCCCACCTCACTGCTCTGCGGCCCCCGGCCTCAACACCTGCCATTCCCTGCCCGTACCTGACCCTTCACGGACATCTCGAATCGTGTGTAGCCCCTGCCCCCATCCTCTCTGATTTCATGCAGTTCCCTCACTGGGATGCTCTACAGGCCTTCGCCTGGGTAGCTGCATGTGTCCTTCAAGATCCAGCCCTGCCCTTTCCCTTGTTTCCACAGTAACTGTGCACATGCCTACCTGAGTGCCGAGTATGTTAACCTGGTGTTCCTGGTCTTTCTGTTTTAGGTAGGACACTCTTGGTGCAGAATCCCAATTCAAATGAATGTAAGTAAAAAGGAAATTTATTAGCTTACATTAACTGTATCACCTGGGAGCCGCTTTAGGCATGGCTGGATCCAGGACCCCAAATGATGGCCTCAAGGCTCTGCCTCTCTCTTCATGTCTTGGTTTTGCTTGTTTTTGGCTGACTTCACTCTGGGTGTCAACTCTCTCCCCACGGAGTGGAGGTGGCCTTTGGCAATCCCACATTTGCCTCCTACTGAATTAGCAGCCCCGGTGGGAACAGGCTGATTCTTCCCCCGTCACTCTGTAGATAAGTCCCAGAGGGGGTTCGTATGATGTGACTTGGGTCACGTGAGCATCCCAGAACCAACCACTGTGGCTAGAGGGTGGGGTAGGTGTGTGTCTGTCTATTCAGTAGGGTCAGCCCCATAGAAAAGAGAGATTTGTGCCTGGCAGAGGGGAGGAGACTGGGCAGTGTCCACACCCCCAGCAGAACGCATGCGTTCCTGGCGGGAGGGTTGTGCATTTTAGGCGTCTCTGTACCCCCGGCCCCTCGCACAATGCCTGGTGGCGTATGGGTGGGTACAATCTTTAGTGACTGGCCACTCCTGCCCATAGGGGCTGTGTGGCCAGAGCAAGGGGAGAGTGTGGGCTCTGGGGAAATTGTGGGGAGCCTCTCGGCCTCCAGGTCTTGGCTCTTCCTGCTCTGGTGCCCCAGGCTGACGCACTGAACTTGGCAGCAGGATTGACTGGTGGAAGGGTGGGTGGACAGGCTCTCCCTGCCCCAGAGGCCCTTCTCACTGTTATCACATTGCTGGCCCCCAAGTCAGAACCCGTGGCCAGAAAAGGCCCACAAGGTCAGCCCTGCTCCTCCTCTCCCCCAGGTCTAGGGGGGGGACACTGCCCATCCCTGTCTTGCTTCCTAAGGCTTGTGTACACTTTTGCAAATCGTCCCTTTATTAAACGCTCCTCAAATGTCCCAGTTTGATGGTAACATCTATTTCCTGTCAGGCCCACACCTGGAGCCCCCCCGCAGCCCCCATAGAGACACAGCCAACAGCCATCAGAAAGGACTTTCCCAGGCCTTTCCCAGTTGGAGAAATCTGGAAGCAACTTTCACTTTTCCCTCAGATTTTTCCTCAGTAGCATTGGCAACCGGTAAGAACTTTTAATAAAATGCATTCAGATGCCAGTGTTTTTTATGTTCTCATTACTAGTGGTCAACCTCCATAAATAATTATTCGCAGGGCAACGTGTTAGAAAACCCTGCTCAGTTCAATGGTCACCCACTCAGTCTCTCCTCTGTGTGTGGGAAACATGGTCTCGGGGATCCAGGAGCCCCTGGAGAGAGAGGTCTGAGGGCTCCAGGGACGCCCTGGCCGCCTTCCCATTGTGTGGAGGTTGGATTCACCCGCCCACACTCTGGGAAATTCCCCGGGAGCAGGGATTTCCTCGCTGCATCTCTGGAATAGTGTTTTCCCTCCGCAGGAAGCCCAGGAAGCCAAGTCTCTTCCTGGCAGGGATTCCCCGTCCCAGTCTCAGAGCCCTGAACTGCCAGCTCACACACCTGGGCTGGTCCCCGTGGAATCCGGGGCAGCACCAGCCGGGGGGCCCCAGCGACCTGGGCCAGGGCTGGAGCCTGCCTTTGTTTAAAAGCTTGAATGTTTTGTTCATCATGAACATTTTGATTTTTAAAAGTGTTGTCCTAAACCCTCCTACACTGTTGGGGGGAATGTAAGTTGGTGCAGCCACTATGGAAAACTGTAGGGAGGTTCCTCAGAAAACTAAAAATAAAGTTACCGTATGATCCAGCAATCTCACTCCTGGGCATACACCCAGACAAAACTATAATTCGAAAAGATACATGCACCCCAATGTTCATACCAGCACTATTCACAATAGCCAAGACATGGAAAAAACCTAAATGTCCATCGACAGAGGAATGGATAAAGAAGATGTGGTACATATATACAATGGAATATTACTCAGCCATAAAAAAGAATGGAATAATGCCATTTGCAGCAACATGGATGCAACTAGAGATTATCATACTAAGTGAAGTAAGTCAGAAGGAGAAAGACAAATACCATATGGTACCACTTATATGTGGAATCTGAAATATGACACAAATGAACCTATCTACAGAACAGAAACTCACAGGCATAGAGAACAGACTTGTGGTTGCTAAGGGGGAGGGGGTTGGGGGAGGGATGGAGTGGGAGTTTGGGGTCAGCAGATGCAAACTAGTATATATAAGATGGATAAACAACAAGGTCCTACTGTAGAGCACAGTATCTTATGATAAACCGTAATGGGAAAGAATATATATTAAAAAAAGAATGTGTATATGTATGTATGTATAACTGAATCACTTTGCCGTGCAGCAGAAATTAACACAGCATTGTAAATCAACTATGCTTCAGTTTAATAAAAAGTGTTGCCCTGGAATAGTACCCATCTTGATTAGTGAGTTTTTAGCACCTCCCCTTAAGGCCTGTCCCGGGGTCTGGTTTCCATCCTTGGGTGATGGGGCACACAGGGCTGAGGTGGGCTCTGAGAGCAAGACCGGGACCAACGAGAGCCTGGGTCCCCTTGGTCATCTGCATAGGGCTGTCTCCCACGGAGACTGAACCCCCGAGGGTTTGTTCCCCACTGGAGCCCTGTGTCAGCGCCTGTAAACAGTATACTTCAGGGGCCTGACCTAGAGGACAGGAGGGCAGCCCAGAGGGACACAGAGCAGCCACGAAAAGCCTGCTTGTCCCCTGCTGGCCGCTGCCCGGGGCAGCGATGGCTGGGGGCTTCTGAGGCAGGAAAAGCCTGAGGGCTGGGGTGAGTCCTCCCCGAAGAGGGTCAGGGGCCCCAGCACGGCCACAGCGGCGCGTCATCCCACCTGGCCCCGCCAAGGATCTGGACTCCTCTAGAATCAGGACAGCCCCGTCTGCTTTTGAAGCTCCCTCCCTGCCTGTCGGAGATGAAGAACACGCCTCTGCCCTGTTGTCTGGTGCCCATGTCTCCCTGAGTCACGTTCTGAGTGTCAGTATGAACACTGTGTTTGGAAGCTGGTCCACAAACGGATCTGATCCCAGGTGTGCAGAGCACAGGCGTCACTTTCTCCCCATCGCACCTGCATGTTCTCCCCAACCCTGAGTCCTGGGACGGCCCAGGTGGCAGACAGAAAGGAAGCACCCAGGCAGGCAGGTGGTCTCCACGAGGACACAGCAACAGGCAAGCACCCTGGTGCCCAAGGCGGTGGACTGAGCCTGTGGGGTCCCCAGGGAACCACCCCCCCCCCACACACACATCCCAGCTTTCTGCGTGGCTGACCCGGCTCAGGGTTGTCCAGAGAACACCTCTCACCCGGATGGAAGGCAGCCCACACGTGCGGCCAGGGGCCAGCTGTCGGGGCATCAGGCCGCCGTTCGTCCTGAAGAGCCGGCTCCTAGCCTGCAGTTTCCCCAGCAAGCCTGTCCACTCGGAGAGAGCAGAGCCCAGCACCAGAAAGCCCCCAGCAGGCCTGGGAGAGGAGGAGGAGGCGTGTCCACTTTGTCTTGTATTATCAGCTTTCTTATGGCTAGAGTTTGCATGGTTTATCTCTTCCTTTTTAAAAAATTTCCATCTATTCATGTCCTGATAGTTAAACTGTGTCCCTTGGTAACAGCTTATGGTGGAGTCGTGATTTTCTTATCCAGTCTGATGAGCTCTGTCTTTTCAGTGGAATGTTTAGTCCATTTACATGTAATGTAATGACTTGTTATAGTTGGGTTCAAGTCTTCGTCTACTATTGTTTTTCCATTTGTCCCACCTGCTGTTTCATCCTTTCCTCCTACTTTCTGGACTTTTCTGGTGCCCTCTCTTCTTTTCTGAAGATCTGTGTTCACATCTGGGAACACTTTCCTTCAGCCTGAAGAACTTCCTTTGGTCCTGTTTTCGTTGTGTGGGGCTACTGGTGATAAATTCTTTCAGTTTTGTTTGTCTGAAAATATCTTTGTTTTGCGTTCATTTTGGAAGGGTGTTGTCACTGGGTGTGGAATCCTAGGTTAGAAGCTCCCTCCATCAGTACTTTGATGTTGGATTGATTGTCCCTGGGTTCCCTCGTTCCTAACTGTGATTCCTCTGAGGCGATGTGTCATTTTTTTCTAGCTGCTTCTAGGGTTTTCTCTGTATCTTTAGTTTTTAGCAGCTTCACTAGGATGTGTCTGGGTGTGGTTTTCTTTGTCTTTATCCTCCTTGGGATTATCTAGGCTTCTTAAGTCTGTGGGGTGATATCTTTTGTCAATTTTGAAAAATTCTCTTCAAATATTAATTATGTCCCATCCTCACTCTCTTCTCCTTCTGGGACTTCAATTACATGTCTGTGTGATAGACTATTTGTTAGTACGTCACATGTCTCTAAAAGTATGTTCTTTTTTCCCTCATTTCTTTTCTCTCTCTGTTTCACTTCAGATAATTTCTATTGACCTGTGTTTGCCCAAAATATATTGTTTGAATTCACATAAATCGAACACATAGATGATGTGGTGGCCCTGTGTTCATTCATCTTTCTTGCTTAAGCCCCGGTCTGGGCTTTTCTTTGTCTTACTCTCCTTTCTTCTGCTGTTTGCAGCCTGCTGCGTAGCCCATGCAACAAATCCCTCAGTTCATACCCTGAGCTCTCAGTTGTAGGATGCCCAGTGGTTCTCTTTCAGTTTCCACTTCTCTGTTGAAATTCTCCATCTCTTAATTTATTTTATATGTTCCTCCAAATTCTTTAACAATAATAATTTAATATTAATAGCTATTTTAAAGTCCTTGTTGAATAACTCTCACATCTGAGCTGTGTGCGACTCAGTTTCTATCTCCAAATTTCTCCTCTTGATTGCAGGTCACATTTTTCTCCTTTTCATGTCACGTAATTTTTGATTGCCTTCTGCACATTGTATTTAAAAGAACTGCAGACACTGGAGTAAAGATTACTTTCCCGCAGAGGGGGCCCCCCCTCTTTCCTCTGTTAGAAAAATGAGGGGCTGATCACTTTGGTTGACTCAGGTGAAGGCCTTCTTTATCCTAAAAACAACAACAAATCGACATCGACCCCAAAACAACAAAAGAACAAAACTCCAGGTCTCCTCTTCTGGTTTCCCGTTTCCTGCTTTTCTCCTCCTCTGAATCTTTCTCTGACTCAAATCCTCGGCCTAATCTTGAGCACAGAGTCTCCGTTCCTGACCCTCTGCTCTTCCCCATCAACAGTCCCTCGGTCACCCTTGTGGCTCCAGCCTCTCCTGCCCACGTTCACACCCCACGCCCCGCTCTGCCCCGCCCCACTTTCCCAGGCCTCCAGCCTCTGTGGATGCAGCCCCTGAATCTTCTCTCTTTTCCCCAGTCACCTAATCTGGGTACCGCATGGCCATCTCCAACTCCCCTTTTCTTTTTCCTCCTCAGCATTTATTTCCTCTCTAAGTCTATACATTATTCTGTCATACTATCTCTCAAATTTGTCCCTTTTTGCCCAATTTTGCTGCTACAACCTGAATCCAGGCACTTATCACCTCAACTCTGGGATGATGGTGACAGATGATGATGTACTTTTTGTTATTGCAGCCACGGAAACCTAATACATGAGGAGGGAAAGAAAAAAAGAAAACGCCCTTCTTCCTCCCCCAGCCCCCGCCCCCCTGCCACACACACACAGTGTTTTCAAAGCACTGGAGGAAAATGAGCGTGATGGAGTACTTGCTCTCAAGGAAATGGATCGAGCAGGCCAGTCTGACTGGCCGTGTCTATACTCACGATTCAGGTCCCCAGAGAGGCAAAGGGAAGGAAAAAGGCCCATCTGAAACAGACAGGAGCCGTGGAACAAGAGTGGGCAGGTCTGAGTGGAGACCAGGAGAATGGAAGAAAGCATCTTTCAGAGGGTCTCTAGAAACAGGCTCTGGTCCCTGGGCGTCAGGTGGCAGATGGACGGCATTTCCCCACAATGTGGCCTGAGCGGTCTCGCCCCCTCCCTGCAGCTCACATCTCCTCCTCCGTGGGGTGGGGAGAAGGGGGTTGACACAAAGAAAGCACCCAGCATGGTCTGCTAAGTGTAAGCCATCACGGATGCCACCATGGACACCAAACCCTCAATCAGTGGGATAAGCACCAGCCTGGGATACAGTTGGAGAGGCACTTGGTGAAGACAGTCTGGAAATTCACCCAGAACACAGCTCAGGGGATGGAGAGGACCAGAGAAGTCAGGTCGTGTGGGATTCACTCTCACGTCCACCGAGGAGGCGATACCATAGCCACAGCTCACTGCCTGCCCTGACCTCTGGCTGTATTCCTCTCAGAGCTCCATCACAGTGCTTTCTAAGTACCTTCTAATGCACAGTGTCCCTTAGAAGGCCTGTGGCTACAAACAACAGAATATTTGAGTCAGCATGGTTCAGTTGACAAGCCTGGGGTGAGAGCTTCCAGGGTTGGTTACCTCAGCAGCTCAGCATTGGAGCCATTTCTCAGCAATTCTTCTGGTTTTCCCTACTGATCACAAAACGGCTGCCACAGCTCCAAGTATCACATCCTCACACAACAGAAAGGAAAGAAGAGTTTCTCCTTGAGTAGCTCCTTTTATCAGAGAAGGAGACCATTCCCAGACACTGACACCCCCTGATGACTTTCCCTTATGACTCAGCCAGAACTGAGTTCTGGGCCCACCCCTCCTCCAGTTACTGCCAAAGGGAGGTGGGGTTACCATGGCCGGCCTAGACCTGCCGTGCATAAGACTCAGGCTGGGTCCCCTCCCATTGTTTGCACTGGAAATCAGCTAACAAGGAAGAAGGAGGAGGCTGGTGGGGCTCAGCTCCCCTGGACCCTGCACACAGCAGGTGCTGTCCCCTCGTGCCAGCCTCTCCACTCCGGTGGGCCTCCTGCCACTGTGCTTCCTGGAGCTTGTGAAGCCCTCATCATCGCTTCTGCTGGGGTCCTTACACCAGACAGCACCGTCGTGTCCCAGAACACCAGGATTTAATCCTCGTAGCAAGTCTGGGACAGGGCGGGGGAAGATCAGCTCACATTTTACAAATGAAGAAGCTGGGCTTCCAGGAGGCGGAGATTTTGGGGGGCTCATCGAAAAGGGGACAGCGCCCTGGTTCCTGGCGGCCGCCTCCTCGGCCCCTCCCCAAGGGTGAGGGCTGTGTCTGGAAGAAGGGTCCTGCCGTCCTGGGACGGGGGATGAGGCGGGACCGGGCTGGGTGAGGGGCGAGTCCACAGGGACCGAAGCGGCCAAGGCAAGACCCTGACAGATACCTTCCCCAAGACAAAGGTGGCTGAGAAAATCTGACAGTCTCAGATTCGCCAAAACGAAGAAAATGAATACAACCCAAGTTTCGATCGCCCAGAGGGTCAGCCTTGAACATTTGGATGCGTTTTCTGGAAAAGAGAGCTTTTGCATTCTTGCACACCCTGCCCTGGCCCCCCAGCCTGGCAAGGCCCCCAGAGCAGGAGGGGCTGTCGTCCCCATAGAAACAGCTCCCTCCTAGGCTGCCTCAGTGCTCCCCACCTCCTGCCCCGCCCACCCTCACCCCAGTACCAGCGCCCCGAGGCCCGTCCTGTGTGTGGGAGGGGTGCCCTGACCGGGGCAGACATGGCCATGGGAGGTGCCCAAGGAAACTAACTGTCTGAGCGCACGTGGCGGCCAGAGGCCAGGCTCTCTGCTGGGGGTTTGGTGTCCAAAGGGGGCCCCAAACCTCTACATTGGCCTCATCCGTTGTCACAGGTCTTGTGCCTTCGTGGAGCCCTGCCAGGTCACCTCATGGTGACCATTTACTTGAGGATGTGGACCAGGTCTGAGGATTCAGGGTGGGTGGGACAGGCCTGGCCTTAGGCTGTGGAGGCCCATGGGGTACAGGGGGAGCTGTGGTGGCACTGTGAGGCCTGCCAGCGCCTCTGGTGGAAGATAACGGAGCTGAGTCTGGTGCGGCAGGCTCAGCAGACTTCCTGGAGGAGGTGACATCGGTGATGTGTCTGGAGGAACACGCAATACTTGTCAGGGGAGGAAGGGGAGAGGCGTGTCGGGCAGGAGACGGTGTGTGAGTGACGGGGGAGGTCCTGGGTGGTGGGGAGACCCGGAGCAGAGCTTAGGGAGCTGGGCTGGGGCAGGGAGGGGTGGCCCGGAGCCCTGCTCCCCAGGCCTCAGGTGGACATGAGGTAGGTGTGTGAAGTGGCTGCAACGTGAGGAAAAGCAATTGTTTTCCAGCTCGTGGGGTAAACAGCTATTTTAAAACTGGCCTTAAACCCCAATAAAGAGATCACTGGAATTATTTTGCTCCCTGTGGGACGCCCAGTAAGAGGGGGACGCAGGGCAAGCCTGGCCCCGGGGGCACTTTCTGCTCTTTTTTCTGGATGGTGCTGCCCCTCCGTGTGGCTGGGGCCAGGAGCGAGCCCCTCTGGGACCTGTTCCCCTTCTTGGGCAACCATCACCCCCAGACCAGCGGGTCCACAGCTCAGCCCAGCCTCCACGGGGTTGGTCCACTCAGCGCCTCGGCCCCCCCCATACCCCAAACAGACTCAGGTCGCCGCCTCCCAGCCGCCCTCCTGAAGCAGCTCCCAGATGCTCCGGGCTCTCCGTCCACACTGGGCAGGAGCGGGTCCCCTTCCGCCTGGCCGTGCAACCTGTCTGGCCCGTGGAACTGAGTCGGGTGACACGAGACTTCCTGGGGGTGGGGTGGGCGATGGCCTTTAGGGGCCCTGCACCCCACCTCCAAGTCTCCCTTGTCTTCCTGCCGTGGTGACCCCGTGTTCCGGGAGTGTCCACCGCGATGGGTGTGTCCCAGGAGCGAGACAGAAATCGGGAGACCTTAAGCTTCGGAGACCTCGGGGCTGCTTGTTACCTCAGCGTGGCCTTGCCTGTTGTGACTGATGAAGGCCCCTCCCCCCCCCACTGTTGTTCTAGAAGCAGAAGCGCATCCTGGTCCCTCCTCTCCCTCCCCCCAACCCGGCAAAGTCACGGGGACGGAAGCCCAGGGCTCTCTCCACCCGGACGCCCGGTCACCTCGCTGCTGACGCCTGGGCTGGCCTCCCTGCCTCTCAATCCCATTAGCCATTAGCCTTCAGGAGGATGCGAGCAGAGCGCTGGGCGCCCTCGGCTGGTCTTCCCTTCCTGCACTCAGGGACCCCGCCTTGACTCCTCCTTTCCCGGCCCAGACGCGGTCCCCGAGCTGCGTGTGACAGGCCCCCTGGCACAGCCCCACTCAACGCCCGCTCCCATCTCTCCCTGCTCACCCTGCTGTGCGGTGGGCGGCACTGCTCTCCAGGGGGTGCCTCTCATGCTCTGCGTGGGCGACTGTCACCCTCATTCAAGGGAGGCCGGGGAGGGGACCAGAGGGGCATAGGGCTGGCCGCTGCTGTTAGGACCACCCCCATCCACTGCCCGCGGACCACGGTCTCCAGATCCAGACACACCTACTATGCGCCACCTGCAGACCCGGGCCAGGCTTTTCTCGAAGAGCTGGGAGCAAAGTCCGCTGGAGCTGAAGAGACCAAAGCCTTTGCCCGCTGGTGGCGGTTTCCCGCTGGCCTGTCCGCACACCCAGGGAGCCCGCCCTCCGCGGCAGGTGCTGTTTCTGGGCAATGCTCCCCGAATGAGGCACAGGCAGGGCCTTGGACAGGGAAAGTGTGGGCCCTGGGCCCTCCCGGGTTGCCATAAAGTTTGCAGGAGTGAGATGCTCCAGGACAATCTGTTATGACCTCACTCCTCCACTCTGGACCCCTCCCACCCCAGGCGTGTCCTCTCTGGAACCTTGCAGGAGGCCCAGGTGTATGGGGGCAGAGTTGGGGCCACGCCTTGCTGGGGTGTAGTGGGATGTCTGTACTGATGGTCTGCAGGGTACACCTCAGTTGTCAGCATTCTACCCCTGGTGTCCCAGCCCCAGTGGCCATGACACACAGGCTACAGGGTCAGAGGTCGGGTCTGGACCCCAGCACGTCCGGCGGTTCTGGGTCCCAGAAGTCTGTGCACGGCACAGGAGAGACAGGGCTTGGGAACACAGCCAGAGCTTGTCTATGGAATGTTCCTCCAAATCTGACAGCTCATATAAAGACAGGACAGAACACCTCGGCAGAGGTTTTCCTAAATTTGATGATGCTAAAAACGTGCTTGACACCATCAGTAAAGAAACTTTTCTATTAGTTAGAAAAAAATTCTGATCAACCATGTGATAGGAAAGCCTGAATTATCTTTTTACTCTCTTTATAGGAAATATTATAGTGTCCTTGTCACACGAAAAGACAATCACAGCATCCAGTTGAAAATGTAGAAAAAAAGGGAATTATACAGATCTGTCGATTAACTGATGAAAGTTTGTCATATTTTTTGGACTCTGTCCTGAGTGCGGCGTTTAAAATTTGTCCTTTGCTGTGATTTTTTTCTCATTCTAAATAGTGACTTTCGCGCCTACATCACGTGGATATAATTTTGTATTCTTTTTCTTAAAGTCCTGCCTTAAAATGTGTAAGCATCAGGCCCAGAAAACCTGGACCTGCCTCTGCCAGGCCCTGGGTGGTGGGGCAGAGTCAGGGAAGCTTCTGGAAGGATGGAAAGTGGAGTGAGAGAAGAGGGTGCTGGGGAGTCTCCAGGAAGCTGAGCCAGGTGGAGGCTTGGGGCACTTCTTCTAGGCTTGGGGGGACCCCTCCTGAGCTCTCCCCGGGCCTCTCTCTCCCTGGAGGTCATGAGGGGCAGGGAGGGGCAGGGAGGGACACCCGCCCCTGAGATGCTCTTCACTGTCTTGAACAGAATAAGTGCAAATCATACAGTCGCTAGAGGGATGTTTGCAAAGATTGAAAAATTAAAATAAACACACAGTATTTTGTTAACGAACATACATTTGAATTTTGGGGAAAGATGAAGAACTTTCAGGCATATGCTTTTTATTTTTTTAAATAGACTTTATTTTTTAGAGCAGTTCTAGGTTCCCAGAAAAACTGTGCGGAGAGTACAGAGATTTCCCATTTCCGCCGCCCCTACATACACACAGCCTCCCACTGTCAGCAGCCCCACCAGAGCGGGGCCTTTGTCACAACGGACGGACCTACACGGACATGTCAGCCTCACCCAAAGTCCTGAGCGTACATCAGGGTTCACTGCTGGTTTTGTGCATTCAGTGGGTTTGGACCGGCATCCACCACTGCAGGGTCGTACAGAGTAGTTCCTCTGCCCTGGAAATCCTCTGTGCTCCCGCCGTTCATCCCTCCCGCCCCCCAACCCCTGTCAATCACTGAGTTTTCCCTGTCTCCATAGTTAAGACTTTATAAATGAGGCAGTCGACTTGAGACAATGAAAGCAGCCAAGAACAGGAAAAACAGAAACAAAAATCTGAGGAGGGCATCCTGGGTGGTGGGCGGGGCCTTGGCTTGCGGCTCAGCCCTGGGCCGCGTCTGCTGGAGACCCAGGCAGGGGTCTGGGGGCTATGGGTGGCCCCCGCTGCCCCCAGCACAGCCTTTCACGCACAGGAAATGCAACCAGTCTGCCCTGAACAAGGGCAGTGCCCAGTTCTAGAGTCCCCAAGCGGGGTTCCGGCTGCGTGCCGTGAGCCAAGGGCCTCTCACCCGGGAGGGTCCGGACAGCCTTGGGGTCCTCACTCTTCATTGGTGGCATCTTGGCCAGTTGCCATGGAGATCCACTGGCATAGCAGTCCGTCCACCCCCAACCAGGTCAGACCAGGGTCCACCCTGACCCTCGGTGTCCTCCTCGAGACACTATCTGCTCGGTCCCCTCTCCCCCTGCCTCCCCCTCCCCTTGGCTGTTACTTGGCCTTCAGAACTGAGGCTGGGCTGGTGGAGGGGCTGGCGCCAGGCCTGGGAATCCTCCATGGCGTGAATTATTCATGGGGCAGGGAGGACTCCCCCGGGCTCCCCCCCAGCCCCCAACGGATCTTCCAGGGGGTTTCCTCAGACTGCCTGGCTCTGGAGCCTGATGCCCTTGAGCAGTTTGCTCATTGTGTCGAGGGGTGGGTGGGCGGAGGCCTGCCCCCCCCCACCCCGCCCCGGGCCGGGCTTCTTCCGGCCAGCAGCTGGGAGCAGGGCCTCGGGTGCTGGCAGGGCCTCCGGGGGCAGGACTCGTCACAGCTCATGGCCCTGAGGTGTGTCCAGCTGTCGGGGGGCCTCTCGGGGCCACACTCCCAGCGACACTGCCGTCACGTGGGTGCCAGGGTGGACCGCCCTGGCCTCACCAGAGGGCCGTCCCATCCAGGAGGCAGGAGCCCCTGCAGGACTGAGGGCAGGCTCTTTGTGCACAGCACGAGCCCACGAACGCACCGTGCTTTGTGACGGAAGCTTTATTTCCTGCTCAACTGGCCTGTTGGCGGTAGATCAGCTGTGACCCTTCTGTTCCGGGACCAGGATGAAGGCATCCTGCCCTGGGGCCGTCTCCTCGTAGCCCAGGGGACAGAGCCCGCTGGCGCTGGCAGTGGCCCTTGTGGCTTCCACACGGGTGGGGGCATTGTGATCATTTCACCGGCCAAAGCCTCCAGGCGCCCACGCCTGCCACCCACGGGCCGGGAAGTCCAGTGCCCTGCAGGGAGAGAGCAAAAGCCCGGCCCCTCTCATCTTCCTGTGCAGGCCCCCCTCTCTCCTGCACAAGAGAGGAGGGAAGACAAAGCGTGGGGAAGGCAGGCCCTCTGAGGGACTGTCGTCTCCCTGCGGCACGGGGCTGGGCCCCCTGCCTTCCCCGGGACCGGGAGTTGAGCTGGAGGGTGAGGCCAGTGAGGGGTCCCCAGCCGTGCCCCCCAAGGAGCGTCCTGACCCCCGAGATGCGGTGGGCTCATCCTTGACCCGAACGCCCAAGTCTTCTGAGCACACTGAGCCCCTCTGTCCAGCTGCGTGACCTGCCTTCGGAGCGGCTGCTTGCTTTCAGGTTCCCCTTCCCAGCAGGTCACAGGGATGGCCCCTCAGGCTGGGGAAGCTGACCTGGCCTGAGTCAGCCCCCGATGACCCAGATGCGGGAGGAATGGTGGAGAGGAAGGGGGTCACCGGTTCCTGCGGCTGTGCCTTCACTGGCTCACCTGTAACCGGCACCCACCCCCCACCCCTGTTCTGCCCTCGGGACACAGGAGAGGCCACCAGCCTGCCCTTGGGGGCACTTTCTTGGGCACGGCCACTGGAGGAGCCCAGACCCCTCTGAGGTCCCAGGAGCAGAGGACATTTTTTCCGGACCTGATGTATCGCAGGGAACCACTGAGCACACGGCCCATGCTGCCCCTGCCTGCCTCGGGGGACGCACATTTTGCACCGTTGCTGCCTGATGGGAAATGTTCAACCAGAGCGAAATGAGGGTGAGCAGACGGGGGAGGGGGTTTGGGTCGGTCACTTCAAGGCCACGTGCATCCCTGCTCCGGCAGCACAGGAAGCAAAGACGCTCTCGGGGGAAGCCCTTGTGCCTCTCTCTTGCTGAGCTGGTGGCCTCAGAAACCAGATCACATGACTATGGTCGGGAGAATGGAGGGAAAGGCCCCCCAGGACTGGGGACCAAGAGGCCTGGAACCCAGGAGGTGACTCTAGGAAACCGTGGCAAAGACAGACCCTTAGGGAAGGTCAACACCATCCTTTGTGCTCAGGGTGACCTCAGAGACCACTTGGTCCAGGGTGGGTCCGCCTGCTGTCCGTGGTCCAGCATCTCTGTTCCGAGGTCCTCTTGGCCCTCAGGGCCCCAGCTGGACAATAAACTCTAGGGCCGCCCGCCGGGTCACATTCCATCCTGAACGATCCCAAGGGGGTGTCTCCCCTCAAGAGACCTAACACACAAAACCCGTCATCCTACTAAGGACGTTAGGAAGAGATTATTCACTTTCCAAAGGACTCTTTTTTTCCCAGAAAAGAACACTTAATTTTCCAGAAGCACCGACAGCTGCTTCCCCGAGTGCATTCGCTGTGTGATTCGTTTTTTCACACTGAGACAGTGCTTTGGGAACACGTCCAGTTCAGGGAATGAAAAAGCTGTTTGGGCTGCGGAGAGTCGGGGGCGGGTGGGGACCCGTGGGGAGACGCAGACGGGTGGCCACGAGGGCCCGAGTCAGCAACGCCTGCTCCCCTGTGGGGCATTTCCTGCCCTGGAAGCCGGGGGTGGGCTGGCCTCAGCCTCCGCAGGCGGCCTGTGTGGCGGTGGAGGCTCGCTGAGCAGCTGACGCTGTGCGGGAGGGTGCAGATGACGCCACGTGTGACGGGAGAGAGGCCGCGTCGTGAAATGTGACATGAGAGGGAAGGAGAGGGGTCGTGAGAAAAGACGCAAGGAGGGCAATCCCCCCTGGACACCGTTCCCTGGGGAAACAAGCAGACCCCTGTGAGCCGTGATTCAGACCCCGCCCTGCATCTCGATTAAGCAGTGGCGGCACTCACAGGGCAGGGGACATCTCGCCCAGAGCCCTCTGTGTCCCTCACCCACTGCGGGGTCCCAGGTGGCAGGGCCGGTCCCCCCAAGAAGGGCAAAGGGGTCGCGGACAGGCTGGGGTCGGGGGTGGGGAATGGGATCAAGGCCTCCTCTGCTCTGCGGTGAGAGTGGCAAGAGGGTGTGCCGGGGTCCCTCTCCCAGCCTGGGGTGAGCTGTCTGGCCGGGCTGGGCTTCAAAGCTTCCATGGCCCGTCAGACAAAACCTCAGCGCCTTCAGGCACAGTGATCCTTTTTGTCTTTCCTTCCCCTACCTCACCCTGTTCTTGGCTAAAACTTATTTCTATGTGTGTTGTCGCCCGAGTTCACAGGGGACCAATCCCAATTATAAACAAAGAGGCTGCAACTCACCAGACCCCTGGGCTGGGCTATGAACTCCGAGGGTCCATGCGGGGACCCCATCCACCCAGGGCCAGCTCTCCTGAATGAAGACGTTAGCGGTCAGGAGGGCCAGGCCCCCCACCGTGCCAGCCCAACCGACTGGGCCAGAGCCCAAACCAGTGCGACCGGAAACATCCCACAAGGTTTGGGAATTAACAATAATGAACAATCTGGGCCGCCGGGTGGGCCATGCACGTGCGCGCTGTGTTTGCTTTCACGTAAGAGGTCTCTTTAAAGAGACCACTTTAGGAAGACACACCCTAGCTTTTGATCTCTGTAAGCTGGAGGTGGCCAGGGTATCCCAGACAGCAGGTATTGCCATCATGATGGCTGTGGTACTGCTTCTGCTCTTGTGGTGGTTTAAAAGGAAATGATATTTCCTTGTCTTTCTGCCCTGGGCATTTGACCCCAATAGTGGAAAGTGTTCATTTATAAAGTAGTCAGGTTTGGGGGTGGTCCGAGCTTCCCTTCCACTCTGCCTGGTGCTTCTGCAAAGGACTCAGGTGAGATGTGAGATCTGTGATGACAGTTCCTGGGGGAGGGGCGCCCATCAGGAGAGGAAATGGATCTGAAGCCCCATCAGGCAAGTCATTTACACGTCTTGGGCTCTGTTCCCACGTCTGTAAGATGGGGAGGGCGGGGTAACTGTCATGCCTCGGAAGTATGGGAGGAGATCATGGTTGCTTGAGGGGCTTGTAAACTGTAGGGCACCTTGCAAACACAGGATGTTAATTGTTGCTCTGGTTTGTAATTAAACAAGAGATGCGAATGGGTCTTTGTCACCCCAGCACCCCTGTCAGTGGGGGGTAGAGGACGGTCACATAGAGACCACAAGCATCACTGACACCATCAACACCTGGGCCCACTGTGCCACCCGGCTGTGCCCGATGCCCTGGTGGTGAAGAGCAGTGGGGAGCCGTGGATCTGGGGACCAGAGCACCACACGTGATGTGCTGGGGCTCCTGAGCCTGGCGGCCGGGAGGGGACGAGGATGGCGGACAGTCACCAAGGGCGCCCCACTTGGGCCTGGGAGGGTCTGATTTAATCGTCATGGCTAGGGGCTTCCTTGATGGCACAGTGGCTAAGAATCCACCTGCCAATGCAGGGGATACGGGTTTGAGCCCTGGTCCGGGAAGATCCCACATGCCGTGGAGCAACTAAGCCCGTGTGCCACAACTACTGAGCCTGCGCTCTAGAGCCTGCGAGCTACAACTACTGAGCCCGCGCACCACAGCTACTGAAGCCCGCGTGCCTAGAGCCTGTGCTCCGCAAGAAGAGAAACCACTGCAATGAGAAGCCCACGCACCACAACAAAGAGTAGCCCCTGCTCACTGCAACTAGAGAAAGCCCGCGCGCAGCAACAAAGATCCAATGCAGCCAAAAATAAATAAATAAATTTATTTTTAAAAAATTAAAAGAAAAATAATCGTCACGGCTACTGGGCAGGCAGCACAGGATCAGGAAGCGCCCTTCGGTTTCATGGATGAGAAGACTGCGGCAGAGACAGCTAAGGAAGCCCGCCATCGGTTTTATTTCCTCGGGAAAAGAGTCTAAGGCTTTTGCAAACACCAGCGAGCAGAGGTTTATTTTCCTCCCTGAGACAGATACTGAAAAGGGAGTCCAGAGGACATGGGGCAGCAGAGACCCCGCCACCAGCCAGGGTTTGGTCTCCGCTCCCCGCAAAGTCCCTGTGTGCGTGGCCATGTGGCTTCCACCTTTGTGGCTCTGACATCCAGACGCCAATATCCTGCTCGGAGCAGTGATCCGTCAGCTCCCGAGAGCCGGGCTGAGCTGCCAGCGGAGCTGCCCTGGGTGAAGCAGTGGGTGCTGTCGGTCTCCCACTCGATCCCCTTTGCTGGGTGGTGGCACCCACCCCCAGCTATGCGCTGCTAGGGGCTCACAGCTGCCGGGACTCTGCAAGGGGGTCCCCCCTGAGGGCAGCTCACACTTGGAGATGCCACGGGACAGGGTGCCCCCTGAGTGCAGCTCACCCTCAGAGCCCGGCGGGACCAGGTTGCAGCTGTCTCGGCCAATGTCCTAGCTTAGCCGTCTTCCTGATCCTGTCTCCCTCCCGCCCTCCCTTCCCTCTGTGTATTAGTCGGCTAGAGCTGCCACCGCAAAACACCACCGAAGGGGCAGCTTAAACAAGACATGTATTCTCTCACAATCTAGAGGCCAGAAGTCTGAGATAAAGGTGTGGGCAGGGTGGGATGCTCTGAGGCCTCTCTCCTTGGCTTGCAGATGGTCTGCCGCTGTGTCCTTACATGGTTTTTTCTCTGTGCTCCCGTGCCCCTGGATACCCCTCTGTGTGTCCTAATCTCCTCTTCCTGTAAGGACACCAGTCAGATTGGATTAGGGCCACCCTGCTGGTTTCATTCGAACGGAATCATCTCTGTAAAGACCCTGTCTGCAAATACAATCACATTCTGAGGGACTGGGGCTTGGGACTTCAACATATGAATTTGCGGGAACTTAATTCACCTCATAAAGCTCGGGATCAGTTCCCCCAATAAATCACCTTCAAAAGAACCCCTGCCTCAGGCTCTGCTTCTGAGGCAGGACCCACCCAGCTCCTGCTTCTCAAGAAAGACAGGGGACATCCCTTCGTGTGAGGTCTGCTCAGAGGTGGCCTCATGGGGACCCTGGCTACAAGCTGCTGGCACTCCTGGGGGACAGGACAGTCTGCAAGTCAGGGAGAGGGGAGCTGAGCCTCAGGGCCGGACATTACTCATTCTTTTGAGTATTTTAAAATGAGGCTTTGTTCAGAAGCTGCCCCAATGTGTCCATTTGTTAATTGCAAGGGTCAGATTTTCTCACATAACAATATAAACATAAATAATTTGCTGTTTAATTTGTTTGATAGGCACAGTTTCTTATTCCTGGAAACTCAGAGGAACAAAGTAATTATAAATTATAAGAATGAAAACAAATCTCTGCGGATATGACCCCGGTTTCTTCCGTGGGCTGGCTTGGGAGCTGCCCACAGGGGTGGGAACCTTCAGCTGTTTCTAGGCTCAGCCAAGATGGAAGAGAGCCAGTCTCAAGGTTGCTCCCAGCCCCAAAGCCAACTCCACGTGGGACAACAAAAGATTTAATTAACCTCCCTGCTTTTTCCATCTGGGAAGCAGAGATCAGAACGCTTGCCACTGGAGGCCATGCAGACAGATGCATGTTTTTGGAAAACCTCTGTGCCTGGGATGCAAGACATCTGTGCTCAATACTCGGGCTAAGCTAGAGAGGAGACCACTCAGACTCAGGACAGGACTTTCCATCTCTCTCCTTGCACGTGGAATTGCTGCTCGGGTGGAAGGACTGGCTGGAAACAATGTATCCAAGTATTACAGAGCTATGATGGCACCAGTTCCCTCTTGTATAGACCCAAGCCCCAGCGCTACCCAAGTGTGATGGTTTGTGCACTCACGTGCTGGCAGGTTTTGATGTCTGCTTCTTTACGGGGGTCCTACTTCTCACAGGCAGCAGGGGGTTAAGTGGGGATCCAGCTTTGGGTATAAGACCAAGCCATTGCTAATTTCTTTTTTAAAAGAAATACTTGACAATTAAAAACTATATTCGCTTAAAGTGTACAATTTAATAATTTGATATACATATACATGATGAAATAAACACCATAATCAAGCTAATTAACATATCCACCACCTCAGGTAGGCTGGCTTGCTTCCTTCCTTATTCCCTTTTCCTTCCTTCCTTCCTTCCTTCTTTCATTCTTTCTTGTGTATGGTGTGAACACTTAAGATCTACCCTCTTAGCAAATTTCAAGTATATAAGGAAGTATTGTTGACTATAGTTACATTGCTATACATTAGAGCTCCAGAACTTTTTCATCTTTTATAACCAAAACTTTGTACCCATTTACCAACAGCTCTCCATTTCCGCCTCCCCCCAGCCCCTGGCAACCTCTATTCTATTCTCTGCTTCTATGAGTTCTGCTATTTTAGATTCTAATATAAGTGAGATCATATATAGTATATGCCTTTTTTTTAAGAGGGAAATTTAATTATATACATATAATTAAATATAATAATATATATTTATAAATATTAAATAAATATTATAAATAATAAATAAAATATAAAATAGATAAATAAACAAAATATAAATAAAATATTATTATAAATAATAAATAATATATATTTATAAATATACAAAATAATATATATTTATTAAATAAATATATATCATCACAGTTTCTTTATCCATTCATCCTTCAGTGGACATTTAGGTTGTTTCTATTTCTTGGCTATCGTGAATAATACTGCAATGAACACAGGGGTAAAGATCTCTCTTTGAGATCTGACTTCATTTCCTTTCAATATATATACCCAGAAGTGGGATTGCTGGATCATAAAATAGTTCTATTTGTAATTTTTTGAGGAAATTCCGTGCTGTTTTCCATAATGACTATAACAATTTCCCACCAACCGTGTACAACGGTTCTTTTTTCTCCACCTCTTCACTGACATTTGTTAGCTTTTGTCCTGATAACAGCCATTCTAATGAGTGTGAACTGATATCTCATTGTGGTTTTGATTTGCTTTTCCCTGATGATTAGTGACGTTGAGCATCTATTCATGTCTCTGTTGGCCATATGTCTGTCTTCTTTGGAGAAATGCCTATTAAGGTCTTTGTTCATTTTTATTTATTTATTTATTTGGTTGTGCCGGCTCCTCAGTTGCGGCATGTAAATTCTTAGTTGCGGTATGCATGTGGGATCTAGTTTCCTGGCCGGGGATCGAACCCAGGCTCCCTGCATTGGGAGCGCAGATTCTTAACCACTGCACCACCAGGGAAATCCTTCTTTGTTCATTTTTAGATCAGGTTGTTTTTTTGCTATTGAGTTGTATGCGTTCCTTATATATTTTGGGTATTAACCCCTTACCAGATACATAGTTTGCAAATATTCTTTCTCATTCTTTAGGTTGCCTTTTCACTCTGTTTGTTTCTTTTGCTATACAGAAACTTTTCAGTTTGACGTAATCCCATTTTTCTATTTTTGTTTTTGTTGCCTATACTTTTGGTCTCATATTAAAAAAAATTATTGCTCAGACCAGTGTCAAGAAGCTTTTCCCCTATGTTTCCTTCTAGTAGTTTTACAGTTTCTAGTCCTATGTTTAAGTTTTTAATCCATTTTGAGTTGATTTTTGTATATGATGTGAGATAAAGGTCCAGTTTTATTCTTCTGCATGTGGATATCCAGTTTTCACAACAGCATTTATTGAAGAGACTGTCCTTTCCCCATTTTGTGTTCTTGGCACCCTTGTTGAAGATCAGTTGATCATATGTGCATGGATTTATTTCTGGGCTCTCTATTCGGTTCCGTTGGTGTATATTGTCTGTTTCTATGCCGGCACCATGCTGTTTTGATTACTACAGCTGCTTTGTAATAAAATTTGAAATCAGAAAATGTGATGCTTCCAGCTTTGTTCTTCCTGCTTAAGATTGCTTTGACTATACAGGGTCTTTCGTGGCTCCATATGAATTTTAGGATTGTTTTTTCTATTTCTATAAAGAATGCCATTGGGATTTTGATAGCTATTGCATTGAATTCATAGATCTCTTTGGGTAGTATGGACATTTTACTAATTTTAATTCTTCTAAGCCATAAACGCAATATGTCTTTCCATTTAACTGTGTCCTCTTAAATTTCCTTCATCAATATTTTGTAATTTTCAATGTACAAGTCTTTCACCTTTTGGTTAAATTTATTCCTAAGTATTTTATTCTTTTTGGTGCTATTGTGAATAGGATTATTTTCTTAATTTCCTTTTTTGATTGTTCATTATGTATAGAAATGCAATTGGTTTTTGTATGTTGAATTTGTATCCTGCAAATTTACTGAATTTTTTTTTTTAAAGTTGCTTTCTTAATTATTATTTATTTATTTTTATTTTTGGCTGTGTTGGGTCTTCGTTTCTGTGCGAGGGCTTTCTCTAGTTGCGGCAAGCGGGGGCCACTCTTCATCGCGGTGCACGGGCCTCTCACTGTCGCGGCCTCTCCCGTTGCGGAGCACAAGCTCCAGACGCACAGGCTCAGTAGTTGTGGCTCACGGGCCTAGTTGCTCTGTGGCATGTGGGATCTTCCCAGACCAGGGCTCGAACCCGTGTCCCCTGCATCAGCAGGCAGATTCTCAACCACTGCGCCACCAGGGAAGCCCCTACTGAATTTTTAAAATTAATTCCAAAACTTTTTTTTGTTGTTGTGTCTTTGGGGTTTTCCACATATATGATCTTGTCATTTGCAAATAAAGATAATTTTATTTATTTCTTTCTGATATGGATGTCTTTTATAGCTTTTTCTTGTCTAATTGCTCTAGCTAGGACTTCGAATATTATGTTGAAAACAGATGGCAAGAGTGAGCATCTTTGCTTTGTGCCAGATCTTAGAGGAAAAGTTTTCAGTTTTCCCCCATTGATAATGATGTTAGTTGTGGGCTTTTCATATAGGGCCTATTATTTATTAAGGTATGGTCCTCTATACCTATATTGTTGAGTGTTTTAATCATGAATGAATGTTGAACTTTGTCAAATGGTTTTTCTGTGTCTATTGAGATGATCGTGTGGCTTTTTTCTTTCACTTTCTTACTAGGTAGTATCACATTGATTTGCATATGTTGAACCATCCTTGCATACCTGGGATGAACCCCACTTGATCATGGTGTATGATCCTTTTAATATACTGGCCTGTAGTTTTCTCTTCTTATAGTGTCTTTACCTGGTTTTTGTATCAGGGTGATGCTGGCCTAATAAAATGAATTTGAAAGTGTTCCCTCTTCTATTTTTAGAAGAGCTTAAGAAGTATTGGTATTAATTCTTTTTTGAATGTTTGTAGAATTCACCTGTTAAGCCATTAGGTCCTGGGCTTTTCTTCGTTGGGAGATTTTTGATTGCTGATTCAATCTCTTTGTTTGTTATTAGTCTGTTCATGTTTTCCATTTCTTCCTGACTCAGCTTTTGTAAGTTGTACGTTTCTAGGAATATATCTATTTCTCCTGAGTTATTCAGTTTGTTGGTGTATAATTGTTCATAATGGTCTCTTATGATCCATTTTATTTCTGAGGCATCCATTGTAATGTTTCCTCTTTCATTTCAGATTTTACTTATTTGAGCCCTCTCTCTTTCTTAGTTAGTCTAGCTAAGAGTTTGCCATTTTTATCTCTTCAAAAATCCAACTCTTAGTTTTATTGATTTTTTTCTATTTTTATCCTCTATTTGATTTATTTCTTCTCTAATATATTATTTATTTCCTTCTGTTAATATTGGGTTTGTTTGTTCTTTGTTTTCTAGTTTATTGAGGTGTAAAGTTAGGTTGTTTATTTGAGAGCTTTCTTCTTTTTTTAATGTATGTGTTTATAAACTTCCCTCTTATTACTTCTTTTGCTGCATCCCATATATTTTAGTATGTTGTGTTTTCCTTTTTGTTTGCCTTAAGATACTTTTAGAATTTCCTTTTGATTTTCTCTTTGACCCAATGGTTGTTCAAGAGTGTGTTGTTTCATTTCCACATATGCGTGAATTTTCCTGCTTTCTTGCTGTTACCCATTTCTAGTTTCATCCATTGAGGTCGGAAAAGACACTTGGAAAGATTTTGATCTTCTTATATTTGTTAAGGCTTGTTTTGTGACCTAACATGTGATCTATCCTGGAGAATGCTCCATGTGCACTTGAGAAGAATATGCAGACTTCTGCTGTTGAGTAGAAAATTCTGTATGTGTCAGGTCCATTTGGTCTCCAGTGTAGTTCCAGTCAGCTGTCCCTTTATTGATTTTCTGTCTGGATGCTCTATGCATTATTGTAAGTGTGGTGTTGGTGTCCCATACTATTATTGTATTGCTGTCTATTTCTGCCTTCAGATCTGCCTATATTTGCTTTATATATTTAGCTACTCTGATGTTGGGCTCATATATAGTTTTTAATTGTTATATCTTCCTCTTGAGTTTACTCTTTTATTGTTATATAATAATCTTCTTTGTCTCTAGAGACAGTTTTAGACTTAAAGCCTATTTTGTCTGATGTAAGTATAGCCACCCCTGCTTTCTTTCAGTCACCATTTACATAAAATATCTTTTTCCATCCCTTCACTTTCAGCCTATGTGTGCCTTTAATTCTAAAGTGAGTCTCTTATAGACAGGATATTGTTGGATCTTGTTTTGTTTTTAATCCACTCAGCCACTATATGCTTTTGATTGGTGAGTTTAATCTGTTTATATCGAAGGTAATTATTGATAAGTGGAAACTTTGTATTGCCATGTTGTTCATTGTTTTCTGTTTGCTTTCCAGTTGTTTTGTCCATTTCTTCCTCTCTTGCTATCTTCCTTTGCTTTATGATGTTTTTTGTAGTGATTTGCCTTTTTTTCTCTCTTTATCTTTTGTGTATCCAATATAGGTTTTTTCCTTTGTGGTTGGCTTGAAGCTTGCATAAATATCTTATAGTTATTGCATTCTACTTTAAGTCGATAACAACTTAACTTCCACTACATACAAAAAGACTATCCTTTTGCCCTCCCCAACACACATTTTGTGTCTTATGACAGAGTTTGCTTTTTTTAATATTCTGTATCCATTAACAAATTTTTATGTTCTGACTTTGATATTAGGTTAAAAGTGATTAATGAACTACCTTTACAGGGTTACATTGATATATATATATATATATATGTATATGTATATATTTACCATGTTTATATATTTACCTTTACCTGTGAGATTTATGCTTCCCTATGCTTTCACATGCTGTTTAGTGTGTTTTCATCTCAATTTGAAGAACTCTCTTAAACATTTCTTGTAATGCAAGTCTAGCAGTAATGAACTACCTCAGTTTTTGTTTGGGAAAAATTTGTCTCTCCTTCATTTTTAAAGGATAAATTTTCTTGGTTAGCATTTTTCTTGTATTCTTGGTTAGCATTTTTCTTCTTTCAGTACTTTGAAAACATCATTCCACTCTCTCCTGGTCTGCAAAGTTTCTGCTGAGAAATCTATTGATAGTCATATAAGGATTCCCATATATGTGAAGAGCAGTGTTCTCTTGCTGCTATCAAAATTCTCTCTTTAATCTTGACTTTTGACCATTTGATTATAATGTGTCTTGGAGTGGTCTCCTTTGGGTTGATCCTGTTTGGGGACATTTGATCTTCATATATCTGGATGTCCACTTTCCTCCCAAGATTGGGGATGTTTTCAGCCATTATTTCTTTAAATAATCTTTTTGCCCCTTTCTCCCTCTCTTCTCCTTCTGGAACTCCCATATGCATGTATTAGTTCTCTTTTGTGTCCCATAAATCCTGTAGGCTTTCTTTGTTCTTTTCCATTCTTTTTTCTCCTTACTGGATAATTTCAAATGGCCTGTCCTCAAGTTTGCAGATTCTTTCTTCTGCCTGGTTGAGTCTGCTGTTGAAGCTCTCTACCACACTTTTTATTCCAGTCATTGTATCCTTGTTCTCCAGAATTTCTCTTTGGTACTTTTTCATGATTTCTATCTCTTTGTTGCACTTCTTGTTTTGTTCATGTATTATTTTCTTGACTTCATTGAGTTGTCTGAGTTCTTTGGTAACTTGCTGAGCTTCCTTAAGACAATTATTTTAAATTCTTTGTCAGGCAGTTTCTAGGTCTCCATTTCTTTGGGGTCAGTTACCAAAAATGTATTGTGTTCCTTTGGTGGTGTCACATTTCCTTGGTTTCTCATGTTTCTTGTAGACTTGAGTTAATGTCTGTGCATTTGAGGGAAAGTCACCTCTTCAAGACTTTACAGACTGGCTTCAGTGGGGAAAGACCCTCACCCACAGGTGGGTGTGAGGGCACCAGCTGCATGGGTGTGACAGATTCTACTCTGGGAGATGAGCATGCACAGCAGTGATTCCAGCTTCACGGAGGGCACAGCAGCATCACCTCTGGGGAGCTGCACCAGCTGAGGCCAGTGTCCACCGTGGCTGCAGGAGTCCACGGTGGCAGCAAGGACTGTGGGGTCCCTAGTGGCGGAGGCTTCTGAGATCCTCCTGTTCCTCTTCTCCTCATGCGGGAAAGCTGTGGCCAAGGGATCTCTCTTGGTGCTGGTCCAGCATGTGGGGGAGCCTGAGGCATGGGCGCGGGCAAAGCAGCCATGGAGCAGGGTTCCAGGGTGTGCACCATCATGGGGGATGTGACGACTCCAGCCCAGAGGTGACAGGGTGCAGTGGTGGTTCCTTTTCTGTGGTGGCCGAGCAGCAGCTCCTTTCCTCTCTGGGTGTGGGTTGTGGGTGGGTGGGTGGTAGCAGCATAGGCTCCAGGCACTTGTGTCAGCTGGTTGAGCATAGTGAAGACTTGGGGGGGTGTTGGTCCTTGGCAGTGAGAGCTGCAGGTGTCTGCAAGGGTGTTGAGGGCTTCCCGGGTATCCTGCTGTCCTTCCCCCACAGGGGGAGGTCATGCCAAGTGGTCCCTGTCGGCACCCAGGTGTGCCAGACCAGGGGACAGGGCGATGCAGGTAAAATGTTTGCTGTGATTGTCTACACGGCCATCCTCGGTTTTTGTGTGTCTCTGAGTTTCTGCAGCTTCTATATTGTACTGTGGAGTTCTCCCAGAGCTATTTTCATCTGTACGCAGCAGTTTATTCATTGTTTTTGTTGTTTTTTGTGGGGGGATGAGCATTGGGACCTCCTAGTCTGCCATCTTACTGACATCACCTAATTTCTTTTTAAGCGGGTTATTTTTAAAATGAGTAAATTGTGTGTGTGCTTAATTAACAGTGACTAGTTAATGTTGCAACTCATTTATTTGGGGGACAGACTCTAATCTGTGTGAGGAGCCCCAGTGTCTGTCACTTTATTATTTGGGCCAGGAAAGACATATGTAGCCGGTGAAACCGCTAAAAGATGAATCTTGGTATTCAAGATTTGCTATGTTTTTTCACTGTGTCTAAAGTGCAGAGTCTGAGTCTGGCTTCTTAGAGGCTAGCACTGCTGAGCTATAGCCAGAGAGTTCCAGACTCTAAGGCAGTGATAACCTCCCAGAAGTGGCATCAACCCTGGCTGGCCCTTTGCAGGGTGTGCCCGGGGACCAGGGAGGGTCAGTGCAGGAGGTCGGGTCCCTTGGACCCAGAGTCCGCTGTGGGATCTGTCTGTCCCTGGTGGAAGAGGCCATGCATCCAAGTGTCAGAGGGAATGGGGAAGGAGGGCCTTCTGCCCACGGTGCTGGCCATGAGGACAGAGGCACTGAGCTGATGGGAGGAGGAAGACAGGCCTCTGAGCAGAGAACACACAAGTCGAGACAGCTTTCTGGAGGGACTTTCAAGCCGAGCCATCACAAGGTTCAACCAAAGGTTTCAATAAAGAAACATTAAAACCAAATTCCAGCCCCTAATCCACTGTCCAGATGCACATACACTTGGAATAAACATATTAAAAGTCATACTTCTTGGACCTTTTAATTTTTTTGGCCGCACCGCACTGCACGCGGGATCTTAGTTCCCTGACCAGGGATGGAACCCGCGCCCCCTGCGGTGGAAGCTCGGAGTTAAAAGTCATGCTTCCTGAGCACATGGTGGTCAATCTACGGTCATGGACCTCACCTCCAGCAGGGCACAGAAGCCAGCCCGCCCTTCATCTCCTCTGGTGCCGCCATCTGCTCAAGCTCCAGCAGCTCCGTCCTCCCTGCTGGCCATCTCCTGTGGCGATCAGAGGCGTGGCCAGGCCAGCTTCCCGGCTGCTGAGTGGCCTGTCGCCATGGGGCTGGGTTGGGCCTGTTCCCTTCACACTGCACCGGGCGGCCTCCGCTGGGCTCCCCTGGCTGGCGGGGCTGGGGTGGCATAAACCCTCGGGGAGTAGCAGTGCAGACAGCTCCGGTCACCAGCAGCCCTCGCTGCCAGCGTGTGGCTTTGAAGTGAGTCCCAGGGCCTGGCTCCGCAGGGCAGCCCCAAGGCCTGTCATTAGGCACATCCACTCTGGGCTGCACCTACTCATTATGGCCAAATCAGCAGGCACACTCGCCAGCCCCCAGACGACCTTCCCGCGCCCTCGGGGTGGGGTAGAGCCTCCCTCACCAGAGCCCCCAAGGCCGTGGGCCTGGGGCTTGGGCTGCTGGGGGCCCAGCTCCTCTGGTTTACCAGGGTCTGCTGTGGGCTGGGGGTCGTCCTGACGCCCTGTGTCTCCTGGGCCCGTGTGTACTCCCAGGGGTCTGCCTACCCACCACTGCCTGCCTCGCACGCCAGGATCTTTTCTAAAATAATCGTTTTGCTCAAATTTAATTCTTCGAACAAACAGCACATTCTCACACGTGCTTTGTGTCGTGGCACAGACTCTGAAGTTCTAAAGGCACAACAGCGTCCATATGCAGCGAGGTCTTCCCTCCTCCGGTTTCCCCTCCCAGAGACAAGAGTACAGGCTTGGAGGAGGGTGTCCCCACGTTAACCAGCACCTGCGCTGTCTCACCTCCTCTGTTCAGAGACGGTGGCGCGGGACGTGTGGTCCTGGACTTTGGCTTCTTCAGGTGACAGTGTGCGTCAGCGCTCCTTCTCTGCTGCAAAGGGTGGATAGTTAGCCTGAGTGCAGGAGTTTGCCGCTGAAAGTGACACTGCCACTCAGCCCTCTGCACGAGCCGTGGTCTGTGGGCGCGTGGACCTGCAGGCTGAGGCCCGGGGGCGGCAATGCAGGCGCGGGGCACTGGCGTTCGTGTTCGCACAGGCTGTGGCGCGACTGCAGGGCGCAGGCACTGACCCTCCTGGCCTGGAGGTGCACCTTTGCTTGGTGGTTGGTTACGCTCTAAGGACGGTACACTGGGCAGTCAGGGTCCCGCCAGGAGACCAGATGGAGCAGGTGTTCCAACAGGGGGCCCAGCTTCCTGGATGCTGGGAAAGCAGGAGGGGGCAGGAAGGGCTTGGAGGAGGGGAAGGCTGGAGGGTCTCTCCCAAGCCAGGAGCTGCCCTCGGCCCTGCTGAAGCTGTGCTGACGATGGGCCACCGTGAGCAGGATGGGGGTGCCTGTCCTGATCCTTGTGGCCACTGATGCCACCTTGAAGGAACAAGAGCTGATCCTAGCCCCAACCCCACCCTCCCTCCTTGCTGCCTCTCCCGGGGGCAGAGCTGACGGAGCAGCTGGTGGGCACGTGCGCTTGGGCCGTGGGTGTGCAGCCCCCGGCCCCTGACAGCAGGACGGATGCGGATGGGAGGAGCGCAGAGCAGCGGACGAGCAGCGCTGTGGGTGCATGGGCTGGAAACCATGTCCCTTTGCTACACAGTTGAGCCTGGCACGCGTGTGGCTGGCCCTATTGGCTCTGACCAGCAGGACAGAGACGCCGAGGTGGCCTGGGTCTGCGCTGGCCTGGACCTCTGCATCCACATCCCGCCATTCTCTGTGTCCACACCATCCTTGTCCCCAACCATCTGTGCTGGGTTGGCCACTCCTTGTTTAGGGACTCTCATTCAGGATCCAGTGAATTTGCCCAACCTGGTGGGCAAAAGCAGTTCAGTCTTTGATGCTTTGCTAGACCTGGGCTTATGCAGCTTTTACAGGAGATTCGTTTCTGAGAATGCTGGGAACCATCAAATGCTGGGGCTGGAGGCCCCCCATCAGGCGGCTCCCCTCCAGTCACCAGGGTGACAAATGCAGCAGGAGCCATGGGAGGAGGGCTTGGGTCAGAGAGCTATTTGTGTCATGTCATCTCAGCTCCTTCCAGGACAGCCTGCAGCTCCTCTCCAGGAGGAAAGGGGTGCAGGCAGCTCAGCATCCTTGGTGACATGAGACATGCAGGGCCAGCCCCTAGGAACCTCACCGGGGTCCCTGGGGAGAGGTGACCAGAGGTGCCTTTCATCCTCCACATGGGAAAACTGGAGACCACATTGGTAAGTATTGCAGATGTGGGTTTAATCTGTGTGTTCATTTGCTGGGGCTGCTGTACACAAGCAGAAAGCCTTAACAATAGAAATGTATTATCAGGGCTTCCCTGGTGGCACAGTGGTTAAGAATCCACCTGCCAATGCAGGGGACACACGTTCGATCCCTGGTCCGGGAAGATCCCACATACCGCGGAGCAACTAAGCCCATTTGCCACAACTACTGAGCCTGTGCTCTAGAGCCCGTGAGCCACAACTACTGAGCCCACATGCTGCAACTACTGAAGCCCGTGTGCCCAGAGCCCGTGCTCCGCAACAAGAGAAGCCACCGCAATGAGAAGCCCGCACACCGCAACAAAGAGTAGCCCCCACTCGCCACAAATAGAGAAAGCCCGGGTGCAGCAACAAAGACATAACGCAGCCAAAAATAATAAATTAAATAAATTAATTTAAAAAAAAGAAAAAGAAAAGTATTATCTTGGTTCTGGAGGCTGGAAGTCCAAAATCAAGGTATGGGCAGGGTTAGTTCCTCCCAGGGCTCTGAGGGAAAATCTATCTTGGGCTCTCCCCTAGATCTGGGGGTTTGCACACAATCTTGGGGTTCCTTGGCTTGTAGAAACATCACCTGATCTGCCCTCAGCTTCACACAGCATCTCCCTATGCACGTGTCTGTGTCCAAATTTCCCCTTTTTATAAGGACATCAGTCATTTTGGATTAGGGGCCGACCTGCTCCAATATGACCTCATCTTAACTAATTATACCTACAGGGACCCTATTCCCTAATAAGGTCACATTCTGTGATACTGGGGGTTTGGGCTTCAACATAGGAATCAGGGGGGAGACACAATTCAACCCATGAGAATCCCCTTAATATGCAAAGTAAAAAAAAAGTCTCAATGACCCCAATTTGAAAGATAGGCCAAGAACAGGACTAGGGAATTCTCAAGAAAGCAAATATCAGTGACCACAAAATACAGGGAGGACAGTCCAACCTTACCAGCAGCCAAAGAAATTCAAACCACAACACCATATTTTCCCTGTCAAACTGGTAAAATTTCACATAATTGATAATCCTCAGTGCTGGCCATGATTAGAGCATAAAAGCAGATAGACTTTGGAGGATGCAACGTGAATACCCCACCTGAAAATGTCCCTTTGATCCAGGGCTTCTATTTCTGACTGTCTAACATAAGGAAAGATCCCAAAACATGGGAAAATATTGATTCACAAAAAAGTTCATCTCAGGGTAATAAAAAAAAAAATAATAGAAGCAAACCAGATATAGCAAAAGAGGGAGAGATTTTGGTATATCCGTAGGAGAGGATATTATACACTCATTACAATTACATTTAAAAAGAGCATTAATGACATTGGAAAATATCCATGTTACCATCTTAGGTGACAAAAGTGAGACACACACACACACACACGCACACACACACAGTATGAAAATCATACCTGGGATTTATTTTACAGCAGTATGAGTGAGTTCCAACAAGGAGAGGCCAATGCTATTGAAAGAAGTTTTTTTTTTTATTACCTACATTTCCCGAAGAAGAGGGCATATACGCCATGCACGGCCCCATGGGGAAGCACTGGGTTTGGGCCAGGAGGCAGGAGAAGGAGCAAAGGGAGGGCCGAGGCCAGAGCTTTGATCGGGTTTTCTGCAGGAAGCGCAAGGCAGGGCAGGGGACACAGTTCAGGACTGGCCCGTATAAATAACCCTGGCAAGCTCTGAGCTACAGAGGGGTCTCTCGTTGCCTGGTACCCGGCCCTGGAGTGGTTTGGGGCAGGGGCAACATGGGCTTTGTGTGCGGTTAGATAAGGAGGTGTGGGGCTATAGACTGGGATCGGTTAGTTTGCAGGTGAAGGAGCTCTAGTGAGCCTTCGAGTCACGAAGTGCTGGCGGCCCCAGGAAGGGCAGTCTCTCCCCAGTCGGGGAGGGGAGGGCTTCCCTGTACTTTCAAGCATACAGAAAATAAGAACATGTAGTTAGAACCATTGGCTCTGTGACAAAGAGATGCTGACTAGACAAATCCAAGCTCTAAGGAAACACAGCTCGAGCACCCACAGAAAATATTTAGCTCTGTTTTTAAAATGCGTAGAAACAGGCAAGGCTGGGAGGAAACATTCCAAAAATGTTGATAGTGTTCTCTTTGTGTGGTGGATTGCTGGTGCTTTTTTTCCTTCTTCTTTTTTTTTTAATAGTTTTCTTCATTTTCAAATTCTCTATGAATGAATATGTATTATTTTTATAGTGAGGATAAAAGGGTTAAAACCATGTATGCAGCTGCCCACGTGATGGGCCTCTGAGCGTCAGCCCTGAGCGTCCCCTCCATCCCCCTTGGCCCCCACCCTTCACCTGCTCAGTGGTCCTGGTGAATCCTGCAACCGGGGTTCACTCTGCTGCGGTCTCATAGGCCCCAGGAGGGAGGGAGGTGTAAGGACTGTGCAGAGGAGGTGCCAGCCGTAAACTGGGGGCAAGGAACCCACAGCTGGATTGTACTGGTGGCTAATTATCAGCTATTCTGTATATGACATCGCTGGCCCTGCAGAACTAGCACAGAGGACGCCAGGCTCAATGTCCCCAGGGGCCAGGCGTCCCCAGACTTCCTCTCCTGAGCCTCGAGCAGGAGAGTCTGTCCAGGACGGCTGACCTCCCTCAGTCAAGGGGTGGGACGGGGGTGGGGGGCACAGGCAGGAAAGCCGGCATCTGAGTCCAAGCTCCTTTATCAGATGTCACTCCAGAGCAGCTGCATCCGTGGTTACGGACCCAAGTTTGGTTCAGTGGGATCCATAGCCTGGCACGCGGGGTTGGCATGAGCGCTGGGGGGAGGTCAGAGGGCTCACCTGCAGGACCACCTGTAATGGTGTGGAGGCAAGAGGGGCCTGGCGCTGCTGGCTCTGTTTGGAAAAGGGAGTGGATGGTGAGTGTGTGGCAGGAAGTGGGAGGGGAAGCTGGTGAGAGAGAGAGGAGAGGGAAGGGAAGGGAGGAGGGGGAGGGGAGGGTAGGAGGGGGAGGGGAAGGGAGGAGGGGGAGGGGAAGGGAGGGGGGAGGGAGAAGGGGAGGGGAGGGGGGAGGGAAGGGGAGGAGTGGGAAGGGAAAGGAGGAGGGGGAGGGGAGGGACGGGAGGGGGGGGGAAGGGAGAAGGGGGAGGGGGAGGGAATGGAGGGGAGGGAGGAGGGGAGGAGGGAGGGGAGGGGAGGGGAGGAGGGAGGGGAGGGGGAAAGAGAAGGGGACGGGAAGGGAGGAGGGGGAGGGGGAGGAAAGGAGGGGAGGGGAAGGGAGGAGAAGTAAGTCTGGGGGTGAAGAGAGTCCCTCTGGGATTATATCCTGAGGTGACCCAGGTACCTCCTGTTTCCAGAACTTACTTCAATTCAGCCGTGGCCTTCAAGAGGTCAGTTAAGTTGCTGGAGGACTCAAATCTTTCTTGAACGTTTTTTCAGGAGTTTGAAACCACAGTCATTATATGTGGGACGCTGTTTAGAAATTATGGCAGAGCTTCCCAGGTGGCGCAGTGGTTAAGAATCCGCCTGCCAATGCAGGGGACACGGGTTCGTGCCCTGGTCTGGGAGGATCCCACATGCCGTGGAGCAACTAAGCCTGTGCGCCACAGCTACTGAGCCTGTGCTCTAGAGCCCGTGAGCCACAACTAGTGAGCCCATGTGCCACAACTACTGAAGCCCGTGCGCTTAGAGCCCATGGTCCGCAATACGGAGAAGCCACTTCAATGAGAAGCCCATGCACCACAACAAAGAGTAGCTCCCGCTCGCTGCAACTAGAGAAAGCCCACGTGCAGCAACAAAGACCCAACACAGTCAAAAATAAACAAATAAAATAAATAAATTTTTAAAAAAAGATTAGGACTGTTTAAAAAAAAAGGAAAAATACACTTCTGCTAATCAATTTGATTCATGCTCTTACGCAGGGCCTACACACATATTCCTATATCTATGCTAAAAACTGCCACACTGGACAATTTTGACATAGCATTGAAAGAAGCAAGGGTCTAAAGGACCCCCTTGGCTCTGAGGCGTCTCGGGAGGGCTCCAGGCAGGCTGGGCCCTCACTCCCCAGGCGGCTTTCTCCCCACCGAGGCCTCTTCAGAACACTGTGCAAGGCAGGCGGGGATGTGGGAAGAAGCGGGGCTTCGGGGTCTGCACTGGACAACCCCCAGCATCCCTCTGCTTCTCCAGCCTGCAGGTGGAGGTCCTCTGGGATTTGTCCTCTGCGCAGGTAGCGCCCGGGCTCCCCTCCTGCCTTGGTTTCCCCAGAGAGGGCAGGGAGGCCGCTCTCACCCCTCCTCCCTTTGCACACAAGTCCACCTTCATCAAGGCCCCCGGGGGCCCCCGGACAGGACAGGCCCGGCCAGGTCGCAGCTCAGCATGCCCTTCCCACAGGAGCCCTGGGACCCAGGTGTCCTGGTGGGCGGGGCCAAGCCTCAGCTCCCGGGGGGGCCCTCGGCCGCTGGGCTGCTGTCACAATGCTCAGAGGCGGCTGCGGTGCCCACACCTGGCCGCTGACCTCCTCACCCGGGGCAGCTTCTCCCTCAGGCCCTCATTCCCTTCAGAGGCAAATAAAGCGCTGCCTTAGAGAAGGGATGCTTTAATGTCAAATGGATCTTTTATTCATGTCTCTGCCAACTGCCGCGTGCCAAAAGGTGTTTCAGGCCCTTGTCGGATCAATGCATGGCCTCTCGGATCAATGCATGTCCTCTCGCAGGACCCCAGCCAGTCTGTGCTGTGAGACGGTCGGGAGCCATCGGCAGGGAAATGCTAAGGTTAAACCGGTTTCCTGTCCTGGAACATTTGGGGATTTTATCACATGTCACATTCTGACAGCCTCCTGGGCCTTCGGAATATTCCGGCGCAGCTGGCAACTCCCAGGGTTCATCTTGGTGCAGCAACAGCTTGGGCTGTGGTGTCGGCAGCCCCTGGAGGGGTCGGGGGCAGATGGGCCGGGAAGGGGCTCCTGGCGAGGGTGACATGCCGCGAGGCCATGTTCCAGGGTCTCCTGGGGCAGCTCTAAGGAGGGGCCACTCGGAGTGCGGGGTTTCCGGGGTGTCATCTTCTCTCCCGAGTGTGGTCGGCTCACATTCCTCCCTGCAGCCCCTCCCCGACTCCTGGCCCTGCGGCGCAGCTGCTTTACCGTGAACTCTGGGCCCAGCATCCTCTGTGTGGTTCTCCTTCAGGAAGTGTCAAGGGCGAGCTCAAGATATGGAACTTCAGAAAACAAAAAACAAAATCCCAACTCAAAATAACTTAAAGCAAAAACAGAGTTTATTGGGAGTCCTGGGCAGGGTGGGCCTCGGGGCCCCCGGCGGCCTCCCCCTCTCTGCTGTCTCCCGCCCCGGTTCTCTCCAGGTGGGGCCTCTCTCCCCACAGAGGGGACTCCTCAGGAGTCTGGGGACAGGGGTCCTGGCTGCAGCACTCCAAGGCCTGCACGGTGGTCCGGCTTAGAGCCCCCGGAGGAACGAGCGCCCCTTCCTCTCCGCCTCCACGGAGGCCCGACTGTGCTGCTTGGCGTCCACTCCTGGGCCAGTCACCTTAGCCAGGAGGTGGGTGTGGAGTTGGGGCAGCAGGGGGTGGCGGGTCATTCAAGTCTCCGGGGTCCCCGCAGGCGGGGCTCTGAGATCCGCAGCCTCCAGAACCACTCAGAGTCGGGCTGTCCCCAAAGGAGCAGGGTGTTGCTGAGGTCAGGGGGCGTGGCACCCCAGGAGCCCCAGGAAGCGGAAGCAGGGGGTGTGGGTAAGCGTGGGGCTGCCCCCGTCCAGGCTCTGCTCCCACGTGCCCTGTGGGCTTCAGCAAGTCCCCACCCACTGCTGGGTCTGTCACTTCATCCACAAATGAGAGCATCAGACGGGATCGGGGTCACCAGCCATGGCTCAAAGCTGGCCTGTCTGTATCCAGCCCTCTGGCTGAGAATGGTTTTAACACACTTAAATGGCTGGAAGGAGGGGGAGGGGGAGGAGGAGGGCAGTGGGGGAGGGAAGGGGAGGGGGAGAAGAAGGAGAAGGAGAAGGAGAAGAAGAAGTGATGATTTTACAACATGTGGAAATTATACAAAATTCACATTTCAGGGCCCACAAATAAAGTTTTATTGGCACAAGGCCACGACCACTCATTTGCCTGTCGTCCACGGCGGCTTTCACAGTACACGGGCAGAGCCGAATGGTTGCAGCAGTGACCGAGTGGCCACAGAACCTAAACTTTGTACTCCCTGGCCCTTTCCAGAAACAGTCTGCAGAGCTCGGGCCAGCTCCATGCTGCCCACTCTTCCGTCATTCATGGTCCACAGCAAGGTCTTAGCAGGTCCAAGATGTGGTCTCATTTCCTAGTTTTCCTTCGGTCAGCTCAAGGCTAACATCACTACTGACTCAGTCCTGGCCATAGGGATAAAATCCCTGCAATCACGGTTTTGATGCTCTGCATTTTTCTAAAACGCAAGAAAATCAATACCTGACTTTTAAAAGCAGACCCTGCATCCTGTCCCTCCTCCTGCCTCCAGCGGAGGGTCCCCGTGGCCCTGCTGACCTGGAGGCCTCTTCCCCCTGGACCTGGGCTTCTCTGGCCCTGATGTCCCCTCCCTGCCTGTGGCCACGTCAGTCACCAGCCTAGCAGGTGTCCAGCCTTGTGGGGCCGGTGCCTGAGGACTGGGAAGGAATCTGCCACTGTGTGTGTTTCCCGCCACTGCCTTGCCCCTCTGAGTCGGCCGCAAAGCACGAGTGTGGACTCCACCAGGCGCCCTAGGAGGGACCCGAGAAGAGCTGAGCTTTTCCTGCGCCCTTGAAGGAGAGGGAACCGCCTCATGTCATCCTGAGGGTGCGGGGCGACGGGAGCGGGAGCAGCTTGGTAGGGGCAGAAGTCTGACCAGTCCCTCGTGCTTTGGGGACAACGGCGAGAAGTCTGGGGTGTTGGGTCACGTTTTTTGTTGGTGGGGGGCCATCTGTGCCTCCTCAGGTGGGTCCTGGAGGGAGGGGCGGGCCTGTGGTCCCAGCCGTAAAACCTGGGCTGGGGGCTGTTGCCGGTTCTCTGGTGGGAGATGTCTAAGGCAGACACAAGCCACGTGGAGGGGGTGGGGGATCTGGGCGTGGCCTTCCGTACCTGCTAGAACATCTGGGCTCAGACCACCCAAGGCCCTTGTCTTGCTGCCCCTGCTTGTCAGCTGTGAGGCCTCAGAGAGTTCTGCGGGCTCCACTTCCCACCTAAGACAAATCGAGGGGACATTCTATCGCCAGCCCGTGAAGGGTATTATGACCAGGAGAGGGACAGCTTTCTGACCCACTCGATGTGGTCTGGGGACCACTGGACAGTGGGATGAGGGGTTTCGTCTCAGGAACATTCCACCCATTTTCTATCTTGGCCCAAACTGCAGAGTCCAGATGTCACAGCGTTGAGGACAGAGCCAAGTGTCCCCAATGTCCCTGGCAGGGGACTCCATGCAGAGCGAGCCAGGAAGAGCCCTGCAACAGATGGCCTGTGCAGGAGGCGGACGCGGCCACACGTGGCCCACCTGCAGAGCTCTCTGCCTTGGGAGTTTGGATTCGGGGATCACGTGTCCTGTGCTGTTTGACAGGCAACCTCCCAAGGGCCCCGGGGCAGCGGCTGCTCACCCCTGCCCCTGGCAGCCCACCCCGCCGTCTCCCAGCCGCCGCGGCTCCAAGGCAGGGACGGGTGACTGACCATCAGGGGAGGGGGGTGCCAGCTGGAAACCCGTGTGACTGCAGAGGCAGGCTTGCCTTTCACTGGACATCTGTTTTTGGGAGCCTTCCAGAATGTGGAATGCAGAGGGCACTTGGCGGGAAGCTGCCCTGCCTTCAGGACAAGTAGAGAAGTATCCTCCAGGCTGACAGGGTGGCAGAATGTCCACAGGCCCTTGAGAAGGGTTCCCCTGGAGGCTGGAGACCCAGGGAGGAGTGAGGAAGGATAGTAAGACCAGCCAGACAGGCTCGGGACAGAGCTGCTTCCTAAAAGAGGGAGAGCCCCAGCCTGGAGGGCCTCCAGGTGGAGGCATGCTTTCTAGGAGGAAAAAGGTAAGGATGGCCCAGCCACTCATGGGCATGTGATCACACTCAAGAAGTGCCCCAGTTGCCCGCTTGGCATTTCCTGTGGGACCACCTTCTCCCCCGCCCCGCACCCTCACTCAGGGTGGGCTGTTGCCTAATCTTGGGCTCCTGCTGCAGAAAGAAACAAACCCTCCCCCTCCCCAGACCCAGGAAGCTCTGGGGCGCGTCCAGAGAGCGCAGGAGCCCGTGGTCAGGACGAAGGAGGAAGCCTGTCCTGCTTGAGCCCACCAGGCAGCAGCTCCCCACGTACGTTACTTACGGGATTCTCATAATTCAAACACCCGGAGCCTGGCTCAAAGGGCCATGAAGGGGCCCCGAATGAGATCACGGGGGTCCTGGATGGCCTTTCGCTCTGCACCGTCCCCCCCTCCGCGGGGCTTTCCTCGGCCGGGTCCCGTCAGGGAGCACGTCCTGCAGGAGCCCCTGGGGAAGAGAGCAGGGCAGGCCTCAGACGTGTGCACACCCAGATCCAAAGAGGCCACAGGCTTCTCCATAAGTACTTAAAGAAGGCCGTGAGGAAGCCAGGGCCGCCGTAGCCTCGCAGGCCGGGGGAGCCGTCCTCAGGACTCCCCGGAGTCCGCAGATGCGGCGTCCTTGTGCAGGTGTCCCTGAGGGTGAGCAGCCTGCCGTGCCCACGGGAGTCTGGCCTCCGGGAGAGCCTGGTCTCCAGGGCAGGGGCCTGCTGGGGACTGGAGAGAGCGTGGCCTGGGCGTTTACGTCACTGTTCGTTTGTTTTCCTGGGTATTCCTGTGAATCTTTTAGAAAGGGCCTCTTACATGCTGGCACTTCATATACTCTTTCTAGTCCGTGATTTGGCCCCAGGGTTGAGAGGTGGGAGGGGCTTCGATGACCAGAGCTAGGGGCACACGGGTAACCCGCTCTCAGACAGCCCGGATTTGCTGCGCTTGCCGATGCCCGTGGTGTAAATGCTCGCAGCTCGGCTGCCGCGAGGCCGCTGTCAGTGCTACCTGCAGAGCGCCCACTGCGGGTTCCCCATAGCACGGCCCGGACCGCCAGCTCCAGCTTCACTCACCGGGGAGGGCAGCGGCGGTACAGAGCAGCTGGGACCCCGTCGTTTTACACGAAGAGAACGGGAGCCTGGCGAGGGTGAGCCAAGGACAAGGCAGAGCTGAGACTCAGATACAGACCTTCTGCCCGAGCACAGCTTCCCACTCTCTCTCGTTGCCAACTGCTCTCCAGCGAGGCCCTGTGAAGACTTGGGGCCGGAAAGGCTCACCCCCAGACAGAAGCCCGCCTGCATCCTGCCCAGCCCCACATGTGGGCTGGGCTGTGAGCTGCCAGGGCTGCCTCGTCCCCCACGCAGTCTCACCTGCATGCTGCCTGAGCTTCCAGAGCGTTCAGGCAGGTGGGCGCAGCACAGAGAGGGCAGGCGTACACTCCCAGAGCTGCCCAGCCCGGCTCTCTCCTTCCACCTTTAGAAAGAGCAGCATTTGCTTTTTGAAGGGCACCAGTGTGTACACTCCACTTAAAGGATAACTGCTGATTATTTTCTTAATGGAAGAGCAAATATTTACGTCTTACAAACCAAGGTCAGGTTGGAATGCGTGCGGATACCGGCTTTGGGGCACTGCCACCGCAGCTCGAGAGGGAGCGGGCAGGAAAGCAGAAACTGTTGGCCGCAGTCGGCCTTGCTCAGCTGGAGCACAGAAGAAAGGGCCCTCTGTCGGGGGCTCAGGGCTGGCCGCCAGGTCTCTGTTTGCCTTGGGGAGTAGGGGTGGCTCAACCCTCCTGCGCCTTTTCCCGTTGGTGGGGGGGGGGGAGGGGAGGGGCATGCTTCTACCTCTGGGACGCCTTTGCTGAGCCTGGGGCGCCACCGCTGGGCTCGCCCACCCAGTTCCCTCCCCGCTTGCACGTGACGGCCGCCAGCCTGGCCACGTGGACAGCGTGACCGTCGGCCGACTGCCCATCAGCTGATGCAGCGTCTGTGCCAATTGTTTAGATTATTAGAACAAAACAAAACAAAGCCCAGCCTCCGCCCACGAGCAGAAAGAGGGAGCCAGAAGGGAGGCCATGGGGGGGAGGGAATAGCTCTTCCTGAGGAGCCCCAGTTCCCCCTCCAGGTGGGCCCAGGGCCCAGGCCGGTCTGGCCCCGCGAGACTCTGCCCTGGTGGCTGAGGACGCAGGGCTGCCCAGAAACCTGCAGACCTCCCGAGCCCAGAGCAGGAGGTCCAGGTCAGGGGCCCCTCAAGCCACCCTCTGAGAAGCCCTGCCAGCAGCCTGGGGTCTCCTGCAAGACCCAGCCTCCTCGTCCTGTCTGTCTGTCTGTCTGCTTCTTGCCATGGTCATCTTCCTTCCTAACCCCTGCTGAACCTCATCCATCTGCATGCAAAAGGGCCCCGAGCCGCCTGGGATTGCGGGTGGAAACATCCAGAACAGTGCAGCAGGGCTCTGGTGGGGGTGAGGAAGGAGAACAGACACAGCAACAAGAGAGCAGAGGACACAGCAGCCCTTGGCCCCGTGGTGACCCGGAGTCCCGCGGCCCCGACTCAGGGTCAGGGCTGGGGCTGTGCGGCGGCCGCAGGCCCAGGGCCCTGCGTGTCCCCACGGGGCAGCGGCAGCTCCTCCGCCCTGGGACGAGGACGGGACAGAGCCCCCTGACGAGAAGAGGGGGGGCCGGCCTCCTGGCGGGCCCGCTGCCCACGCGGATGGGACCGAGCGCCAGACACTTCGGGTCTCCAGGCAGCGCCTCACAGGCCAGCGCCCGCCCCAGCAGGCGCCCCGCGGGGAGGGGTCCCGACCCTTCGAGTGCTGCCCACAGGAAGGGGTCAGCAGCGGCCGCCCGCCGCGCCCAGGCTGGCACCCAGGTGGGCTCTTCTCTGCACACGACCCGGCCACGTCCGCCCGGCCACGTAGTCGTTCGCCTGTGCTGAGGCGGAGGCGGCAGGAGCTGGGCTCTGGTCACCCCAGCTGCCTGTGGAGACAAAGGTGCCCCGAGGTAGGGCCTGGCGCCCTCGTCCTCAGCTCCTGTCCCGTCTGGCCTGCCTGGACCCGCCCCTGGACCCCAAGCGGCTTCCTCATGGTCCCCCCCCAGGCGGCCACCTCAGCCCCTGGACAGCCTGTCCTTCTGCGTCCACTGAGGCCGAGGGCAGAGGGTCAGGGTCCTACCTGCACAGTGGTGGGGGTCCTTGTATTGAGCAGGAATTGGTCAAAATCCTGGAAAGTGCCCTGTCGGTGACAGCAAGCGCTGATCTGGGAACAGAAAGCAGCTGAACCCCCGTGCGTGTGCGTGCGTGTGTGTGTGTGTATGTTGCACGCATGTCTACATGTACACGCATGTGTGCATGTACACGTGTGAGAGTGTGGGGCACATACATGTGTTCACATGTTCACGGGTGCTTGCACTCCTGTGTGTTTGTGTGCACACGTGCTGCCTGTGTGCACGTGCGTGCACGTGTGTGTACGTGTATGAGCCTGTGTGTGCGTGTTTAAGGAAGGACAGGACGCTCCGGCAGGCAGGCTGAGGTGGCCTTCTCCGGGGCAGGCAGGCAGGCCCCCAGGACGGCTCTCAGCCGGAGGTGCCAGGAAGGCTGCTCTGGGTCCACCTGATCGCCATGCCCGGCTCCCCACGTCCCTCCAGGGAGCCCCGGATGTGTGTCGTCTGTGGATCGCCCTGGTGAGGATCTGCCGAAAGGGGAGACTCCACCAGCCCCGCGGAGGCTCAGGGAGACCTCGCGGCAGCAGCTCTGGAAGGCCGCTATTTACACCCACGGTGAAAGGAGACCCAGAGGAAGATGGAGCTCCACCCCAGCCTGCTTGACGCCACGCGGGGGCTGCCCTGTCCCCTGCCCCCATCTGTCCCCGGGTGGGTCCACCTGGCCTAACGTCCTCCCATGCTCCTAGTGCCACTTTGGGCCAGCAGCCATGAGCAGAGCTGAAGGAGCCCAGGCACCGCTGGATGGAGAGGCAGGGTGGCTGACGTCACCAGGGGCTGTGAGGGTGGCTGGCTCTCCTTGACCTCCAAGGAGCCCCCCGTGCCACACTGGCTGCCCTTTAAAGAGCAGCCGGTTATCTCAAATGCCAGGTCCCACGTTGGAGCCCGCCGCTGCCCGCCCTCCCCGCCGTGGACCACAGGGCTGCCGGCAGAGGACCAGGTGGCAGCTGCTCGGAGAGCTAGAAGCTTTTGATTTGCGTCAGTGCCGAGCCGGCCAGGAGGGGCCTTCACGCTGGGCGCTTGGCAGCCGCGTGGAAGCATGGTGACATCATGGCTCCCCTGCAGGCCCAGAGGGTCCTGGGAGAGACGGGCTGCGTGTTCACCAAGCACTGCCTGCTGAGCCCACACTCTGGGCCCCCCGCGCGCGCTGGATGGCTCAGGCAACGGGGCTGCTAAAAGCAGTTCCCATGATGCAAGCATCCCGGGGTCAGGCCCCGAGAGGAGGGAGCGGAGCCAGATTCTCTGCCCCCAGTGGGCTCGGGAGCGCTCCCAGGAGAAGTGGCTTGCCATCCTGCGGCCACTGAGGACTCCAGCTGACTGAGAGGCTTGGCAGGGGCCTGGGCACTATGGCAAACCTGCAATTTCACTGAGACGGAAGCATCCCCAGAGGACCCTAATGAAAACACAGCTGCCAAAATGTGGCGGAAAAACAATCGCTTTAAGAGACCCGGAGGCCGGGTGTCAGCCAGCACTTTGCTGGGAGCAGAGAACCCATCGGGGTCAGCGCTATGACCCCGCAGCTCCCGTGTGTGGCCCTCTCAGCCCTCCCTTTGTCTCTGACCCCTCCCTCTCTGGGGCAGGAGCAAGCACCTGTCACCTTGGAGACTCGACACTTGATCCTTGCAAGGGCCCTTGCGGGTGTACCCCCAACTCCCCTCAACCTGGTCTGAGCTGAAACAAGTGAGGTGTCCTCCTGTCACCAGCCCAGCACCTTCCAGGGCGCCCCTGATAGCAGGGTACCCCAACTACGGGCAGGGACCACCCTCGACGGCCTGGATCCCACCTCCCTCTGTGCCTGGCGACAAACCTGTGTGTCCGTGGGGCCTCAGTTTACCTGCTCAGAGTGGCCCTCCTCCAAGCAGCCGGCCTGCTGGAGCACCTCAATGCCACCACTTGCTCCCAGCCACGCTGTGCCCTCAGCCCTGGGGTCGGTGGTGTCTCCCAGCGGCAATGCAGTGCCCGGAGGTCAGAGCCCATGTGCTGCGCCACCGCAGAGGACGTGGAGACCTGACGTTTGCCCTTCACTCGGGCCCACCTTGCCCTGGTTCACAGGAGGGCTGGCGACCCTCCCCTCTCCTCGGAGAATCTAAGGATCCAGTTGGAGGGGTTCTCGGGGGTCCCACCCCACCCCCACCTCTGCCAAATGGCCATCCAGGCCCAGCAGGGACGCAGTGAGGGGACCCCATACCCCATTGGAATGCTCAGACTCTGCTCCGGGGCCCACCGACCTGGGGTCTCACCGCCCGTGCTTCCCTGGCTCGGGGGCCAGGCTGCTCTAGCTCCACCACTGACACCCCTAGTCAGGGGGCTGCCCACTGGGGGTCCAGTTTGGGCCGGTCACCCCAGGAAGCGGGTGCTGTGCCCTGTGAGGACGGGCGGGAGGGGGCGGAAAGACCGGAGTCGCGGTCTGCTGTGCTGGAAAAGCCCTCCGTGCCAGCCGACACCTCCGCCACTGTCTGCTCCCTCCCCGCCCTGCACCTTGTGACCAGTCCGAGGGCCTTCCCTCCCCGCCTTCCGCTCCTGACGGCTCTGAGGTGAGTCACTGGAGTGTCCCTCGCCCTCAGTGTCCCGGCTGTAGCCGTTTCCTGGGGCTGCCGTAACAAGTCGCCACAAACCGGGCGGGTTAGACCACAGAAATCCCTCCTCTCACAGCTCTGGAGGCCAGAAGTCCGAAGTCAAGGTGCGGGGGGCAGCTATTCCTCCTGAGGACGTGAGGGAGAGTCTGACCCAGGCCCTGCCCAGCTCCTGCTGGCGGCCAGCACACCTCGGTGCTCCTCGGCCTGTAGACACATCACCCCATCTCTGCCTCCGTCCTCCCGTGGCCCCTCCCTGCGTGCCTGTGTCTCTTCCATCATTGGACTTAGGGTCGCCCTGATCCAGGACGCCCTCATCTCTGCCCTTACCTTGATCACATCCGCAAGGGCCGCATTCCACGAAAGGCCACATTCTCGGGTCTGGGCAGACATCTCTTTCAGGGCCACCGTTCAGCCCCTACGCCAGGTTAGCAGAAGAACTGTCCCCTGTCTTAACTATGAGCTCATCTAATTGGTCCAACCTGGTGTCTCAGATCAAGAAACTGAGGCCAGGGCTTCCCTGGTGGCGCAGTGGTTGAGAATCTGCCTGCTAATGCAGGGGACACGGGTTCGAGCCCTGGTCTGGGAAGATCCCACATGCCGCGGAGCAACTAGGCCCGTGAGCCACAACTACTGAGCCTGCGCGTCTGGAGCCTGTGCTCCGCACAAGAGAGGCCGCGACAGTGAGAGGCCCGCGCACCGCGATGAAGAGTGGCCCCCGCTTGCCACAACTAGAGAAAGCCCTCACAGAAACGAAGACCCAACACAGCCAAAATAAATAATAAATAATAAAAAAAATAAAAAAAAAAAAAAAAAAAAAAAAAAAGAAACTGAGGCCAGAGGAGGCAGGCCGGCACAGGCCAAGAAGGGTTGAGGCAGGGCCAGGATGAGAGCAGGGGCTACTGCTACCGCGACCCCCAGGGGCCCGGTGTGACTGTGGGGTTCTGTCCAGGCCCCATCAAGCGGCTCAGACCCCTGGAGACGTCCCCTCTGCCTGCCAGCTCCCCAGCCCCCCAGCCCTGCTGCCCCCTCGCCGGCCCTGTGATCTCTGGCTGGGTCCACCTCAGGGCAGTCCAGCTTGCTGAGGGCCTGCGGCGGTCCTGGCTCCTCCCGGCCAGCAGGGGCTGGGGCTGGCCGTTTCTGAGCATGGCACCTGACCTCTGAGCCACTCAGGACAGGGCCACAGGACGCGATGCCAAAGAATCCTCACCCGGTGATATGCTGTCACCATGAGCCGCCCAGGCCGGCAGAACCGGCTGAGCAAGGCCTTGGAGCGGGTCAGCCTGGCGAGGGCAGCGGCCTGGGCCCTGGGAGCTAGGCGGGACCGGGGGCAGGGCAGACGCCTCCTCCCCTCACCTGCTCCAGGCCACCAGCTGGGGCGGTGCCCCACTTCTGGAAGGTGTGGCCTCCGAAGTCTGAGCCGACGAGGCTGCTTCTGCCCGACCCCAGTGTGGACGTGACTCATGATGGAGGCCTCCTGGGAGGGCGGAGGCACCAGGCCGAGAGGGATGGGAAGGGCGTCTGGCCACAAATAGCTGCACGCGTGCTAAGCTCCCAGCCCCCTACAATGCAGTGGGTGGGGCGGGCCTTGGGGTTGGGGCCCACACCCTGGGAACGGTAAGGCCACCTGGCCGGGCAGGGGGGAGCCCAGGCTGGGACACCCACCACCCGAGAGAGGCCAGGATATCTGGGGCCTCCTCTTTCTCTCCCGCCCCTTAGTCAGTGTGGGGCAGGGGGTGCCTTGGTGCCATTGCCAGCGCAGGCAGTTTTGTCCCTGGGGCTCAGCGTAAGGGGAAGGATGGACACGTGCTCACCTCAGGCCTCTGGGTGCCTAGGAAGTGTGCCTCGGCTGCAGGAGCCCCCAGGCACCCCTTGGGGTGGGGGGGACGTAGAGCACTGGCCCAGAGATGGGCGAGGGTCACACGGGCCCTCGGAGTGGACAGGGGAGCCTGGGAGTGGTGGCCCTTCCTTTCACCCACAGAGCCTGGACCCTGAGTGCGCACCTCACATTTCTGACGGCTGGTGAGCAGGGGCCGTGGTCTGGGGGCACTGGTTTTCCACACGGCAAAGGCCTGGCAGCCCCTGGGTCACCCCGAGCACACTCTGTGCCGCCAGCTCGGGGCTTCCACGGGACAGAAGTGCCTGTGCCTGTGGATCAGGACACGCGGGGCCACGGGCCTGAGTGGCTTCCGAGGTGCCTTCTCTGCGCAATGAACCCCAGGCCAGGGCCCCCGGCCAGGCCCCGCTCCGGTCAGGGGACATCAAGGTGGGCTTTCTCAGCCCCCCCCTCCCGTCCTCCAGCTCCGGCCGGGGGTCCTCTCGGGTTAAGACCCTGGGCACACCCGCCCTTAGCAGTTCTGTTTCAGCCTCCAGCCTGAATCGCAGGCCTCATCTCAGGAATGTTCCAGTTCTGTCCCCACTAGGACCCCCTCTCCAGGGACAGCTCCGTAGGAAGCCCCAGCTTGGCGGGGTGGGTTCCCCTGAGAGGAAGGAGCAAAGGGACCCGTGTGTAGGTCGGGTAGGTCCGCAGAGTGAGGGGCTCCCGTTCAGCACATCTGGGTGTCAGACCCTCATGATTCAAATCCCCCCCCACCCCGCCCAGGGAGCAACTAGCAGGCCAGCTCGACAGGACGGTCAGGGCCCCTCTGCGTCGGGGGGTCCTGAGGCCTGGCAGGACCCCCACAGCCCGGGAGCTCGCAGGGACACCGCCCCACCTCCTCCTGCCTCGCTTGCTGGTCGAGGATCCCCACATCCTGCTCCATCCTCATCGCCTCGGGACCCCTCCCGCCCGGGAGCTGGGGGCCGTGCCCACGGTGGTCAGGGCATCCGGTGGCCAGGCCTTTGCCCAGTGGCCGCCCTGACCTTTGCACTTGGAGGAGGGTTGGAGGAGGCCGGGCTTGTGGAATGACCCTGACCCTCCCTGCCAGGCCACTCGGCCCTACGTCACTCTGGCCATCCACGGTGACCCCCGCCCAGTGCCCTGCACCTGCTTCCCAAACTCTCCCACATCCTGACCTGGCAGAAGATGCTCATCTTTGGGGGGTGTCCTGATGACCAGGAGAGGCTGCGTGCTCCTGGGGCTCCTTGCTGGCTGGGGGGGGGGGCGGGGGGGGGGGGGTGGTGTCCATCCAGCCCGGGCCCCAGGTGCAGCCCCGGGCCAGGAAGGATCAACGTCTTCATTCACCTGTAACCCATTTGGGCTGCAAGAGCAGGAAGCCCCTGTTTGAGCTGACGCCCGTGCCTCTGGTCATCTGGGAAGGGACACGGCCCCCTTTTCCAGGCTCCCCAGTCTGTCCTCTCCTCCCCCCCATGCCCGAAGCCCGCTCCCCACTGCCCTCCCCCTCTCCCTAGCGAGGATCCCTAACCCACAAGAGTGGACCGACCAGCGTTCTGGGCACGTGTCCTGGGGAGGGAGGAGCTGGCCGTGACTCTGGGGTGCCTCCTATTCTGTGAGGTTGCTACACCGAGGGCCCTGGGTGTGTCATCTCCCTTAACCGTCCCAGCCCTTAGCAGAGGCTGTTGTGATCCTCAGGTTTCGGGGTGGGGACCCCAGGCTGTACCTGCCTCCTGGTCCCATGCCACGGAGGACAGAATCGAGATTTCCACGCTGATCATCACTCAGAGCAAGAGTCCTATCGCAGTAATAAGTGACCACAAACACGTGGCTTCCAAGACAGGTTTATTCTCTTACAGTCTCTGGGGGTCAGACGTCCTCCACGGGTCTCACTGGGCTAAAGGCAAGGCACGGGCAGGCCTGCTTCTCTCTGGAGGCTCTGGGGGAGAATCCATTTCCAGGTCTTTTCAGCTTCTGGGGGGCCTGCTCTCTTGGGCTCGCGGCCCCTCCTCTACTCACAGCCAGCGATGGGCATTGAGTATTTCTCACGCTGCATCTCTCTGACATTGATTCTCCCCTTCCCCATTTAAGGGACCCCTGCGAGTACCCCAGGCCCGCCCAGAGAATCTAGGGTCACCCTCCCGCTTCGGGGGTGGGACATTAGGAACCTGAGTTCCCCTATGCTGTAGAAGGTAACATATTCACAGGTTCCGGGATTAGGATGTGGACAGCTTTGGGGACCACTATGCCGCCTCCCACACTTGGCCCTGGCGCTCTGCCCACACGGTCTCGGTTGACCTCATGCACGTGCATCTCGTCCCGCCAAGGGCATAGAGGTTCCTCACCACGACTTCTCTTCTCTGCTCGCCTCATCCACGGCGCCAGGCCCGGCGGCCTGGGAGGATCGGATGGCCGGTTCACAGGCTGCCCATTGTGATTCTCTGGGTGGAGCCCACGGAGCCTGGCAAGCCCGCGGCGGGCATCCTCCCGCCCCAGTAAACAGGCCTTTGTTCCAGCGGCAGGGTCCCCACCCTGCGCTTCGCAGGCCAAGCCCAGGCTCTGAATCTGGCTCCCTGCCTGCTGGCTGGGCGACTATACTGTCATCTGGTCACCCGCCCAGTCAGTGCCGTGAGCTGTCGCCAGCATCTGATGGACCGAGGCTCAGACCCGAAGGCTCTGGGAGGGGTGAGCAGAGCCACCCGGGAGCATTCAGTGTAAAGCACCCACGGGCGTGGAGGAGAATGCAACATGAGAAGGAATTTTAAGTCAAAACCTGATATTCCAAAGAAACGGCGGCTTTGTCGTGGGTACTTGGGACCCTCCCAGGTCTCTGGGGTGCTGTTCATTGCTTCCACTCAGAGGAGAGTTCTCAAGGAGAGGGCGAGCCCCACTACCCGCCCCCCGCCCCGTCAAACGGCACTTATGCATCTGCTGACCAGCAGTGCTGGGGCATGTAGTGGCTATTGTCACTATTGTCACCAAGGAAGAAAAGAGACAGGAGGGGAGAGTAAGAGTGACGGCACCCGCAGTCACACCAAGGGTTGGATCTGGAAGGAAAGGAAAAAGGACCCATGGGAGAGGCCAGGATCCCAGGGGAAGGTAAGCAAAGTCTCGACCCCTGGCCAGCCCCTCTCCCCACCTGGGTGGCCTCTGCTCCAGAAACTTCCATTTCATCCCAGGGGGACCAATTTCCATCCTGCCCTGGGACTGTGCTCCCTCTAGGAACCATTGATCCCACTTTGATGGGTTTGGTGTCCCCAAGACTCAGGAGTGGGGGACACTTTGGGAAGGAGCCAGTCCCAGAAACCTGTCCACACGTGGAAATGGCGTGTCCCCTCTGGGTGAGCTGGATCCGGAGTCCAGGGGATGGAGGGGCTGAGGACCTGGGTCTGGGCCCCTGCGCAGGGTCATGACCTGCTGACAGCAGGGAGGTGCCCCGAGGTCTGCGGGCGGCTTCAGGACAGGGAAAACAGGGCCAGGGGCGGGAGAGGGAGGGGAAAACAAAGGGGCTGCTTTTGTGAACACAGAAGGGGGAAGGGGACGGGGGTAGGGGGCCGGGAGAAGGCAGGAAAAGAGGGAAGGCAAGAGGGGTCGGGGAGATGGGTTTTATCCCAGAATTTGTGTTTCCCCACCCAGCGCTGATTGGAGAGGGTGCTGTATTCCCCATGGCAAGGGTCTGTCTTTCCTCCCTCCCCAAGGCCCGAGTCCACCCCCCACCCAGCAGAATCTCCTAGCACCCCGGGAGCAACCAGGGCAAGTTCCAGGGCCACTTTGGATCGCCCCCTTCAGTGATGGGCCAATCCCCACTACACCCAGGCCTGTCTGATCCCAACAGACTCCCCAGTGCTTGCTTCCACCCCAGCTTCTGGAGCAGGACCCACAGGGCAGGCCGCATCCCTGAGCTCAGCCTGGATCCCCAGGCGCAGTGATGGGGGCCTTGTACAGGTGCTGCTGGCGCTCTCCGGGATGAGTGTGACACGCCTGGCGTACCACGTGACTGGCATCTTTCAGAATCGAGCAGGAAACAGATGGCCCACTCATGGGGGGGCGGTGGAAGAGGTTTGTTAAAGAAAAGAACATTTCAGAGGTGTTGGCAGGGTTGAGGGAAACAACAAGGGCTGCTGAGGCATCAAGGCACCTGTGCGAGTAGAAACTATGACCACCCCAAGCGAAAGGGGCACAGGAAGGAAAGCTGTCACCAGGGTGAGGGCAGGAGCCCTGGGAAGGACCACCTAGCAGGACCTGTGCTCCTGGAGAGACGGGCTCTGTGGGATGCAGCAGAGCAAGGCCTCCCCCATCTGCTTCCTCCATGCCAGTCCTGCCCTGCCTCCGACTGGCTAGGCCCAAGCTGGAAGCCAGAGGGCGACGGAGCCGGGTGAGACAAATCACCGCCTGCTGGGCTGCTTCCTAGAGCACAGTGGAGGCAGGAGAGAGAGGGATGGAAGTACGTGGGGTAAACAGGAATATCCAGTCATTGCCCCCCAAGTAGTAGTGACCAGACTGTGATGATGATGGTGGTGGTGACAGTGATGGTGGTGGTGGTGGTGATGGTGGTAGAGGTGGTAGTGGTGGTCATGGTGGTTTGATGGTGGTGGTGGTGGTGGTGGTGGAGGTGGTGATGGTGGTGATGATGGTGATGGTGGTAGTGATAATGGTGATGGTGGTGGTGATGATGGTGGTGATAATGGTGATGGTGGTGATGAAGGTGGTGATAACGGTGATGGTGGTGATAATGGTGATGGTGGTGATGATGGTGGTGGTGGTGGTGGTGATGGTGGTGGTGATAACGGTGATGGTGGTGGTGATGGTGGTGGTGATGGTGGTGGTGATAACGGTGACGGTGGTAGTGATAACAGTGACGGTGGTGGTGATGGTGGTGATGATGGTGGTGGTGATAATGGTGATGGTGGTGGTGATAACGGTGACGGTGATGGTGATGGTGGTGATAATGGTGATGATGGTGGTGATGGTGGTGATGATGGTGGTGGTGATGGTGGTGGTGATAATGGTGACGGTGGTGGTGATGGTGGCGATGATAATGGTGACAGTGCTGGTGACGATGGTGATGGTGATGGTGATGGTGGTGCTGATAATGGTGACGGTGGTGGTGATGGTGGTGGTGGTGGTGATGGTGGTGGTGATAATGGTGATGGTGGTGGTGATAACGGTGACGGTGGTGGTGATGATGGTGATGGTGGTGGTGTTGCTGATGACGTCCTCAGTGCTGGAAGTGAGGTAATCCCTTTTCTAGAGAGTCTGGAACCATTTCATGGCATTTCGCTATCTGCTTTCAGGTCAGCACCCTAAACTCCAATTTTCCTTTGGAAACACTGCACGAATCATCCCCCATCCTCCCCACACCTGTTCAGGCTGGCTGCCAGTGTATGGAGAGGGCCACCTGGCCACAGGAAATTACCTCTGGCCAGGACAGTCCTGTCGGCCATGAACCCACCCCAGCCGCCATTCATCCTGACCGTGAACGCATCCTTGCCCTCCCGCACCACTGAGCACAGGCCGCACTTCCTGTGGAGGCTCCAGTGCCCATAGTTGACCCCCTCGTACATGAGTTGCTTATATGCCAAGGTCCAAACAGGCCACTCACAGGAAGTAGCCGCTGGGGGTATGGGTGCGCCCTCCCCCCAGGGCCCTCCTGCCCAGATGACCAACCCACCGCCCAGACGGGGCTGACTTCCTCTCCCCGCCCTCCACCTCTCAGGTCCCCCTCCTCCAGCCTCCCCCGTCCAGGGTGGAGCTTCTCCCACCGCGGGGGGGGGGATGTGGGAATGTGGGTCCCAGGGAGGAACGTGCCAGCCAAGCCCCCGCCCCAGGACCTGGATGTGCTCCTCCCAAGTCCAGCGGCACAGCCCTCTGACCCTGGCTTCTTTCTGCATGAGTTCACTCGGTCACTCTTTAAACCAGGCTTAAGTACAAACACTCACACACACACATCCGTGCACGCGCACCTGCAGCACTCACACAGATACTCACATGAGACGTGTCACGTGCACACACACGCTCATACAGCACACCCAACATGCACTCACACACACACGCACGCACGCTGCAGCTTCCTTTTGCCACCCTGAGGTCTAGGTGCAGCCCCCATGGAACGTGGTGGGAAAGTGGACTCTCACTTGGTCACCTCTCGCTGCATTACAGGACCTCGGGCATAGGAGCGGACCCTGTCCCGTGTGGCTGTCAGGGCTCTCGGAGGGGCTTTGAGGGGCAGAGCCCAGCCTGTAGAAGGTCAGGTGACCCGCCGGCAGGCTAGTTCTCACCCTCAGGAGGACTCAGAACAGCCCGGGTCCTGACCCTACACCATGAGAATAGATCTCTAGGGGCCACAGCAGGGTGTCCGATAAATGTTTGCACGGCTTTGGCATGGGTCTTGGAATTAAAGATGTCTTCACAACAGTGGATGGTCATTATGACTCGTGGATGCCTCCCCCCAGCTCAGCCCTCTGTCCCGGACTCCAGCTTCCCCCACTTGGAGGTCCCGTAGACGGAGCGAGGGATGGCCCTCCCCGCCTGCCACCCGCATTCTTCCAGTTCTTCAGATCAAATCCAAGTTCTCGGGAAACCCCACTGGCTCTATCTTCAGAACACATCTGGATCTGCCACTTCACCTGGCTGGATCACCCCTGGATCACGTGGTAGGCTCCCACTGGTGTCCCTGCCACGCTTACCACCATCTGTCCTCCACGTGCCAGCCAAGGAAGCCTAAAAACACACGTGGGAGGTGTTGCCACTGGGCTTCCAGCCCCGGGGCTGCCTCGCCCACTGGCAAACGTAAAAGGGAGACCACCCCCTCTAGGCCATCCCCATTCTGCCTGCCCTGCTTTTTTTTTTTTTTAATTGAAGTATAGTTGATTACAATGTGGTGCCCAATCTCTGCTGTACAGCAAAGGGCTCCATTATGCACATATGTACCTTCTTTTTTCATATTCTTTTCCATTCTGGTTTATCCCAGGAGATTGGATACAGTTCCCTGTGCTCTAAAGGAGGACTGCCTGCCCTGCTTCCATGCCCCACTGAGCACATCGTCACCTCCTAATTCACTTCTGTATTCTCTCTTTGCTCCTCTTCTGTCTTCCTGCACTCGGCACAAGTTCCATGAAGTCTCGGGTTTCTCTGTTTTGCTCACTGACGCAAGACGAGGAGGAGGAGGAGGAGGAGGAGGAGGAGGAGGGTGCAGAGGGCCCCCCGCCATGCCTGGCCCCCGGGAGGTGCTCAGCAAATATTTGCAAAGTAAATGAACGCACGGAATGCACCTCTATTTCCAGCCCAGCCAGGCCCCTAGAAACCCAGAAACACAGGCAGATTGCAAAGAAGAAAGTCGTGGCCGTGAGGGTTTGAAGGGGTGTCCATTTGAGGTGCTGGCTAAGAAAGTTTTTCTCTTCCTCAGATCTCTCTGCAGCTTCCTGCAGGTCTCCTGGGCACCAGGTTTCGTGAGCCCCTGAGCTGACGGGCTGGTTAGGGGAGGGGGCTCTGGGGTGGCCTGGCGCCGCAGCTGCTTTATTTCCAAATGCCTGAAATTCTGGAATTGTTCCCACACAGCCAAGCTAGGGCCAGCTGAGGGCTGCCCCCCTTTAAGCTGGCCACCGGGAGGGCAAGCTTTGGCACTCTTCCGAGAGCAGAGAGCCGGGGTCCTGGCCCTGGAGCCCAGAGGCTGGCCTTATGGGCGTGGCAGCCCCGAGCGTGGCCCTCCCAGCCCTCCCCATGGAGTGGAGAAGCAGCCCAGCCTGGGCCCCTCACTGTCGCATGCCGGCTCGCTCAGGCCACTTCACAAGTCACAAGGCAGTTTTCCATTAGCGTCAAACGCGCGTAGATCTTGACCTGGAGCTGATGGGAGCAGAGGGGGAAGAAGCCGGCTTTAGACAACTTACATACCTGGGAGGGTCACCAGGGCCAGACCCCCAAAGGGCACCATATCCCAGCAGCAGGGGTGGGAATGGCCCTTGTGCACACCCCTCTCTCCCTCTGTCCGTCTGTCTGTCTCTCACACACACAGACCCGCATGGTTCAAAACAGGAAGAGTGCATGACGTGTGTGGCCGCAGTGCCCACTGTGTACTTCCCAGATGTGTACTGAGCACCTACTGTGTTCCCAGACCTGTGTGCCCTGTGGGACCTCCCCGGCGTGAGGTATAAGGGCCCCGGAAAGCAAGAAGGTTCTCCTGGGGCGATGTCAGGAATCATCCTCAGGACTGCCAGGTGCTGGTGGACTCCACCTTCCCAGACACAATTTCCTCTTCATCTGGTAACCAACCCCTCTTTGCTTTCCTTTAGGGAAAACTCCTGCCCGCTCCTAGTGAGCATAGCAGCTTTTCTTGTTGGTTTTACAGCCCCACCATCTCCAGGACCATCATATGAGCTGGCTGAGGTCACATGATCCAAGGCCAGCCAATGAGAGAACAGCATTTCCCCACCCACAGAAATCAGCACAGCCACAAGCATGTGACCCGAGTCCAAAAAATCAAAGTCCTGCCCAGGATGTTGCTAGAACAGAGAAGACAGTATGACCCTGATCTTCCAAGTTGAGAATTCCAGAGAGCCCCTAAGACTAGCACTCCTGGGCCGTCTTTACCTGAGAGTGAAGCCAACCCAGGTAAAATCAGACTGAATAAGATGATGCCCAGTGATATCTTTCGAGCTCCTGGATCCAGCTGTGCCTGAAGGCCACTGCACCCTACACTTTCTCGTTAAGTCAACCAGCAAACTCCCTTCTTTTCTGAAATGAGCTTGGGTTGGGGTTCTGTCATCTGCAATCAAAAAGAATCCTGAGCAATGCAATTGAAATGGGGTTCTCTAGACTTTTATAGGGGAGAAAACTAACAGGAGGGTACTAGTAAGATAAAACCTTCCTGGACCTTAAAAGTGGGAAGGGGATCTCAAGTTTGGGCAGGTACACATGTGGACCCACCTTGTGCCTGGCTGCTCTCTAAAGTGCCCTCAGAGGCTGGGCTTCCACCCATTGGAAGCCTCCTGCTGACCACTAGGCACTGGGGCAACCGTGTTTACAGCAGCCTTGTTCTCTTTCTTTCCCCTGCTGCCGCTCCTCCCCCATCATAAGCTCTGTAGACAGAATGCTGTGCCCTGGAGCGGGCTCAGACTGAGCCCCCCAGGGCTCCTCCTCCAATACACACGTTCCACGCCTCCCTGAGGGTCAGCCCCGTGGAGCCCCGGCCTGGAGGGCCCGCAGCGTGTGCAGCAGAGAAATGTCCTGCCGACAGCGGTGAGCTACACAGACAGAAATCGGGCTTCGGTCGCAGAGAACTGAGCCACCGCCCATCTCACCACCCTTCCCCCCAGCGGAGGCAAACGCACCATCCATCTGAAGCCTGAGCCCAGGGAAGTGTGAAAGGACAGCGCCTGGGCTGTGGCTCCGACCCGTCTGCCCACACAGGACCCACGCGGGGGTGGGCGTCCTGCCTTGGCCATGATGCAGGATAGCATCTGAGAGGCACTCCTTCCGGCCTTCCGTCACCCAACAGCTTGGGGGAGGCGGTGTGGCAAAAGCGGACCTAAGCCCAGACCTTGGGAGGGCAGATTGCAAAAATGCCCTGAAAAGAAAGATCTGGCTTCATGGCCACGACAAAGGGGAGTCTGAAAGTGAAGACAGACGAGAGACCTGAGGGGGACATTTAGATAATAATATGGCAACGGGTTCTGTCCCCTCAGCTGTCACCTTGAGCCAGACCACATGCGAGATGTTGAGGCTCCAGAACTTTCCGGAACTCTCTAAAACCTGGAAAAGGCAGCGTGGCCTGACTTACAAAGCAGAGAGAGGCAGAGGCAAGAAGCTCCGTCCTGGTGAACAAACCAACAGAGCAGAGCACTGGGCGGGTGTGGGCTCTGAGCAGGGGCAGGCCTCTGGGAGGAAAGGTCTTCAGCAAAGCGGGGGACCCAGGGCCTGAGCAGCCTGGAGGGAGAGAAGGGGGCTCTGGGTCCCTTCAGCCCCCTCTTCCCTCTAGCCCAGCTGAGCTGTTTTTTAAAGAATCTTTGCAAAGAACTAGAACGGACAATTACCCAACAATTCAGCACTGAAATTAATAGCAGCGTGAAAATAATTATTGAAATAATTATTTCAAGCCACAGGTGCCTAGTCCCAAGAATTCCCACCACAGTGGAGACAACCTGAAGTAGCCTGTGAGCCCCTTGGGTGGAGGGGACCGGGAGTCCTCTAGGGGACATCGTCAGGTTTGTGGGCCCCGGCCGTGTGCCTCTGGGGACATCCGGATGGACCGCAAGCGAGCAGACCCCACCTGTGTGGGCAAACGGCGCAGGTGCCCCTCAGGGCCTGCCTGCCGGTTGGGGGATGTGGACCATGGGCCCAGCTGACGGGGGTGGAGCTGCCGGACGCCTGCGCCCCAGGGAGCCCAGGAGAAGGGACCAGCCGTTTCTGCAGTGCTTTCTGACTCCCCTGGGCAGCCCGCCTCCACCGGGACCTCACGAGAATCTCCGCACACGTGGGGCGGGCAGTCCCGTGTGCAGAGAAACGAGCTCTCCTCCCCGCTCTGTCCAGCTCCTCCGTCAACACTGATTAGATGGGCAGCTGTTGCCCACCCTAATTCTGTGACTTCCACGGACAGATGGCCACACGCGGACAGGAAACCACACAACCGCAGGCCTGGGGTGGGCTGACCAAAGACCGCGGATCAGCGGAGCTGGCGTGTGACAGAGACCCGGGCCACATTCCCACGGAGATGCTGGTGGGAGTCTGGCTTTGAATGTGCCCAAGCCGGGGTGTCAAGGCCCCGGGAGGAAACGCCCCACCAGACCAGGGATGTACCTGGAGTTTGGGAGGGGCCAGGGGCTTGCAGGACGGGCTTGAGTCTGGTGGGTGCCGAGGACGCTGCTGCCTTCTCTCTGGTTTCCAGGCTGGCCCCATGACTAAATTCTCTGAGTCGTTTCTGCAGTGTTTATGGAAATATAATTTTGCCCGGAGATACATGTGTAACTGAGAATCTTTTAATGTCTGTTTACAGTCGCCATTCTTGCTTGAGTGATTACAAGCATCGTGGGAGTCGATTGCAGCTGGGGTGGTCTCCATCGGCGCGGAGCCCTGGGTGCCTGTCTCTGGGATTCGAGTGCCGCTTCACTTGGGATAGTCCTCTGGGTCCAGAACAGATAGTGACCTCGGAGATGGGTCCATCTCTAACAGTGTCCTGGGGCTGCTGCAACAAAGGGCCACAAACCGGGCAGTTTAAACAACAGAATTTCCTTCTCTCACAGTTCTGGAGGCCAGAAGTCTGAGATCAAAGGGTGAGCAGGGCCGTGGTCCTTCTGAAGGCTCTAGGGGAGGATCCTTCCTTGTTTCTTCCAGCTTCTGGCGGTTACCAGTAATCCCGGGCATCCCTTGGCCTGTGGCCACATCACCCCATCTCTCCCTCTGTCACCACATGGCTTTCTACCTGTGTCGCTGTGTCTTCTTCTTGTAAGCTCACCAGTCATTGGACTTCGGGCCTGCCAGAATCCATCGTGACCTCATCTTAAGTTGATTATACATGCAAAGATCCTATTCCCAAATAAGGCCATGTTGTGATATTGCGAGTGGACGTGAAATTTCGGGGAACCCTATTCAACCCACTACCCCATCCTACAATCCCACATAAGGGATGAGGAATCTGATCTAAACTGTGAGATTTATCAAATGAGGTAGTGTCGGAGCCTGGACCATAGCTGTGTGCACATTCTCACCTAACATTCTTTCCAGCATTCCAATAAACATTGATTGCTAGGAACTCCACGTTAATCACGCCACGCCGTCAATGCCGCCCACTGCCTGCAGAAAGTACTGCAGACCCCGCTTCCATCCTGCTGGGTATGGTCAAGGTACGTCCTACTTCTCCAGGGATTGACAAGGAGCAATTTCCGGATACATCGTTAAGTGGATAAAGCAGGGTACAGTATTAGTGTGCTGTCTTCTGTGTAATAAAGAGTAAAATATATGAATATGTGCATGTTTATTTTTATTTGCAAAAGATAAAAGCACTGGAAGGATAAATCAGAAACTGATAAAAATGGTGCCCGAGTGGTGAGCAGTCAAGGATGGCAGTTAAACTTCTCTGGATACACTTTGCTATAGAGTTTGTATTAAAAAAACTACCCAATCCTCCGCCTATGTGTTGCTCTTACTACTAACACAGAACACATCACCTCTGACACTTCTGACACCAAATGTGGGTTTTTTTCCCCACACGAAGCACTTCTATGACACCAGCTGAGTGTCCTACAATTGAAATCAGTTCTGACACTACCTCCCTGGAGGTGGCATCAGATCCCACAGGCTAAGGGCTCAGTCCCATGAGACTGCCCCACACACACTTCAGATGCCAATGGCAAGGAGTGGGTCCCCAGGTGACCCACAACTTCTGTCCGACTTGGCTACAAGTCAGAGGTTCCCACAACCCTCTCCTGGGTCCAGTGAATTTGCTAGAGAGGCTCACAGAACTCAGGGAAACACATTTGCCAGTTTATTATACAATAAGGGATAGGATAAAGGATACGGACAAGAGCCAGACAGAGAGACACCCGGGGTGAAGTGTAGGAGGATCCCCAGTGCAGGAGCTTCTGTCCCCATGGAGCTGGGGTGCCTCACCCTCCCAGTATGTGATGTGTGTCCCAACCTGCAAGTTCTCTGAATCCCATCCTGTGGGGATGTTATGGAGGCTCCCTCACGTAGGCATGACCAATCACTAACTCCATTTCCAGCCCCTCTCAATTTTCTGGAGAAGTTGGGGTCGGGAGCTGAAAGTTCCCAACTTCTAATCATGGCTTGTTGTTTGTGGTGACCAGCTCCCACCCAGGAGCCCACCCAGAGTCTCCTCACTGGACAGAAGATATTCCTATCACCCAGGAAATGGCATGGGTTTCCAGGAGCCCTGTGCCAGGAACTGGGGGCAGAGACCAATGTACATCTTCTATTATCTCACAGGGTTTGACTTCAGAACTATGCAAATGTTTCCCATATTCAAAAAATAAACTTGAATTGAAAAGGAAAATATCCTTATAAAAGAATCCAACAAAAAATGTAAATTTATATAAAGTTTGTAACATAACTAAAGATTTATTTCGAAGGACTTCAGAGTATAGTATCTTGATTGTTTGTTTTCAGAAGGATCTATTTTAAGGACAAAAAGAGCAACAAAGAAATCCTAAGTATCATTCAGTAAAGTCTTATTGCTAGAATTAAATCTGGCATTGTTATTTGAAAGTATTTTTGTATTTCTAGGATAAAGCCAATAAATAATTACCTGGCTGCTGCGAGGGAGCAAAATTATTAGTGTAAGAGAAAAATATACAAATAAACAATCACCTAGGTTAAGTATAACACTTGAGTCTTAAATTTGAATTGGAAATGTTAATGTAATCTCATGGTTTATTATTTTTTTCAGTTTATTTAAACTAAAACCAAGACTAGTTCACCCATTTCTCCCACCCACCCTCCACGTACCTCTGGCAACCACCAATCTCTTCTCTGTATCTATGAGCTTGTTTTTTTGTTTTTGTTTTTCAGATTCCATATATAAGAGAGAGCATACCGTATCTGTCTTTCTGTCTGGCTTATGTCACTGAGCATAATGTCCTCGAGGTCCATCTATGTTATGGCAAATGGCAGGATTTCCTTCTTTTTTATGGTTGAATAATATCTGCTGTATATGTACCACATGTTCTTTATCCTTCACCCATCAATGGACACTTGGGTTGCTTCCATATCTTGGTTATTATAAATAATGCCGCAAAGAACATGAGGATGCAGATGTCTTTTCGAGTTAGTGTTTTCGTTTTCTTCACATAAATACCCAGAAGTGCAATTGCTGGATTATATGGTAGTTTTGTTTTTAATTTTTTGAGGACCCTCCATACTGTTCTCCATAGTGGCTGCCCCAGTTTACATCCCCACCAACAGTGCAAGAGGGTTCCTTTTCTCCACATCATCATCAACGCTTATTTCTTGCCTTTTTGATAATAGCCATTCTGACAGGTGAAAGATGATATCTTATATTGTTTTCATTACTTTTTCCTGATGATTGGTGATGTTGAGCATCTTTTCATACCTGTTGGCCATCTGTATGTCTTCTCTGGAAAAACATCTATTCAGATCTTCTGCCCATTTGTTAATCAGATGTTTTTGGCTATTGAGTTGTATGTTTTTTTATATTTTGGATATTAGCCCCTTATCAGATATATGATTTACAAATATTTTCTCCCATTCAGTAGGCTGCCTTTTCATTTTGTTGATGGTTTCCTTTGTTGTGGAGAAGCTTTTAGTTTGATGTCATCCCACTTTATTTTTGCTTTTGTTGCTTTTGCTTGTTGTGTCAGATTTTTAAAAAGTCATCACCAAGACCTATGTCAAGAAGCTTACCACTTATTTTTTCTTTTAGGAGTCTTGTGGGTTCAGGTCTTACATTCAAGTTTTTAATCCATTTTGAGTTAATTTTTGTGTATGCTGTGAGATAGTGGTCCAGTTTCATTCTTTTGCTTGTGGCTGTCTAGTTTTTCCCAGTACCATTTACTGAAGAGACTGTCTTTTCCCCATTTTATATTCTTGGCTCCTTTGTCATAAATTAATTGACTGTATTTAGTGAGTTTTATTTCTGAGCTCTCTAATCTGTTGCATTGATCTATGTGTCTATTTTTGCTCCAGCACCATACTGTTTTGATTACTGCAGCTTTGTAATATAGTTTGAAATCAAGGAACATGATACATCCAGCTTTGTTTGTCTTTCTCAAGATTGCTTTGGCTATTCAAGGTCTTTTATGGTTCCATACAAATTTTAGGATTGTTTGTTCTATTTCTGTGAAAAAATGCCATTGGAATTTTGATAGGGATTACATTGAATCTGTATATTGCTTCTTGTAGTATGAACATTTTAACAATGTTAATTCTTTCAATCCATGAGCATGAATATCTTTCCATTTATTTGTGTCTTCTTAAATTTCTTTCATTAATGTCTTGTAGTTTTCAATATACATAGATCTTTCACCTCCTTGACTAAATTTATCCCTATATATTTTATTATTTTTGATACAATTATAAATGGGATTATTTTTTAAATTTCTTTTTCTGAAAGTTCATCATTAGTGTATAGAAATGCAACAGATTTTTGTGTGTTGATTTTGTATCCTGCAACTTTACTGAATTCATTTAATTAGTTCTAACAGTTTTTTGATGGAGCCTTTAGAGTTTTCTACATATAAAATCATGTCCTCTACAAACTGTGACAGTTTTACTTCTTCCTTTCCAATTTGGATGTCTTTTATTTTTTCCTTGCCCAATTGCTCTAGCTACGATATCCAATACTATGTTGAATCCAAGTGGCAAGAGTGAGCATCCTTGATTTGTTCCTGATGTGAGAGGAAAAGGTTTCAGCTTTTCACTGTCGGGTATGATTTTAGCTGTGGGCTTGTCATATGTGGCCTTTATTATGTTGAAGTATGTCTCCTCTATACCCACTTTGTTGAGAGTTTTTATCATAAACGAATGTTGAATTTTGTCAAATGCTTTCTCTGCCTCTATTGAGGTGATCATATGATTTTTATCCTTAATTTTGTTAATGTGGTGTATTACACTGACTGATTTGCAGGTGTTGAACCAGCCTTGCATCCTGGGATAACTCTCTTGAATCATGATGTCTGATCCTTTTAATGAATTGTTTAATTCAGTTTGCTAATAGTTTGCTGAGGATTTTTGCATCTATGTTCATCAGGAATATTGGTTTGTAAATTTTTTTCTCGTGGCACTCTTGTCTGGTTTTGGTATCAGGGTAATATTGGCCTTGTAAAATGAGTTTGGAAGAGTTCCCTCCTCTTCTATTTTTTGGAAGATTTGAAAAGAATGGTATTAATTTTTCTCTGAATGTTTTGTAGAATTCACCAGTGAAACCATCTGGTCCTAGACTTTTGTTTGTTGGAAGGTTTTTGAGTACTGATTCCATGTCCTTACTAGTAATTGGTCTGTTCAGATTTTCTATTTCTTCATGATTCAGTCTTGGCAGTTTGTAGGTTTCTAGGAAGTTATCCATTTCTTCCAGGTTGTCCAATTTCTTGACATATAATCATTCATAGTAGTCTCTTATAGTCCTTTGTACTTCTGTGGTATCAATTGCAACATTTCCTCTTTCATTTTTTTTGGTGAGTCTAGCTAGTTTGTCAATTTTGTCCATCTTTTCAAAGAACCAGCTCTTAGTTTCATTGATCTTTTCTATTGTCCTTTTAGACTCTGTTTCATTTATTTCTGCTCTGATCTTTGTTATTTCCTTCCTTATACTAACTTTAGGCTTTGTTCTTTTATTTTTTTCTAGTTCTTTGAGATGTAAAGTTAAGTTGTTTGAGACTTTTATTGTTTCTTGGGGAAGGGATTTATTGCTATGAACTTACCTCTTAGAACTGCTTTTTCTGTTTCCCATAAGTTTTAGTATGTTGCATTTCCATTTTCATTTGTCTCAAGGTATTTTTTGATATCTCTTTTCATTAATTCTCTGACTCATTGGTTGTTTAGTAGCATGTTGTTTAATCTCTGCATATTTGTGAATTTTCCAGTTTTCTTCATGTAATTAATTTGCAGTTTCATAGTAGTCAGAAAAGATGCTTGATGTACTTTCAAGGCTTTTACATTTATTAAGACTTGTTTTGTGGCCTAGTGTATGATCTATCTTGGAAAACATTCCACATGCACTTGAGAAGAATATATATTCTGTTGCTTTGGATGAAATGTTCTATAAATGTCTGTTAAGTCCATCTGGTCTGAGAAGTCATTTAATGCCAATGTTTCCCTATTGATTTTCTGTCTGGATGATCTATCCATTGATACAAGTGGGGTATTTTTTTTTTCAAGTGGGGTATTAAAGCCCCTTACTATTATTGTATTGCTGTCAATTTCTCCCCTTAGGTCTAATAATTTTTGCTTTATGTATTTAGGTGCTACTATGTTATACTTTCTTGTTGTATTGACCCCTCTCTCATTACATAACACCGTTTTCATCTCTTGTTACAGTCTTTCTTTGTTTTAAAGTCTATTTGTCTGATATATGTATAGCTACCCCAGCTTTCTTTTGGTTTTCATTTGCATGGAATATTTTTTTCCATTCCTTCACTTTCAGTCTATATGTGTCCTTACATCTAAAGTGGATCTCTTGTTGGCAGCATATAGATGGGTCTTATTTTTTTTAATGCATTCAGCCACTCTATGTCTTTTGATTGGAGAATTTAATCTTTTTACATTTAAAGTAATTAATGATAGGTATGTGCTTATTACTATTTTAAAAATTGTTTTCTGCCCGTTTTTGTATTTTCTCTCTGTTTCTTTCTTCTCTTGCTCTCTTCCTTTGTGGTTTGATGACTTTCTTTAGTGGTATGCTTATATTCCTTTCTCTTTCTCTTTTGTGGATTTGCTATAGGTTTTTGCTTTGTGGTTGCCATAAGGTTTACATATAACAACTTATACCTATAATAGTCTATTTTAAGTTGATGACAACTTAAGTTTGATCCCATTCTAGAGTTCAATATTATTACTCTTCTCTCTACACGTTTTATGTTTTTGATGTCACATTTTACTTCTGTAACCTCATGCTTTAAAAACAAAATGTGAATTTCCTAGCTCTTGCCTCTGAAAAGGATGGAAATGTATGCTTACCCAGTTGCAACAAGCACTGAGAGTACCTAGATCCTGGTCTCTAAATTCCTTGCCCCAATTTTTAAAAGCTCGTGGCCAAAGGGTTGATTTCACATCAGAGGCAGGCAATATTCAAGGTGAGGCTGAGACCATCCTGTGCTAAAAGTAAAGGAAGGCATCACAGACTACTGAGGTCATACTAAAAGGACACAAGGGCCTTTCACTGGCCAACACCAGGCAAGTCATCAGAGAAAGCAGTGACTACACTTGACTGAAACACCTTTCAGATATAAAAATCCATTTGTTTCTAATGACCCTAAAAAAGAAAGTAAAAATACATGTTTAAATCACACTTGTTACCATTGCAAGTCATTGTTGTACCAACTCCTTACTCTGAAAAGTAATAATTAAAGGGGAAAAGGGAAATAATTAAGTGTTTATCTTATCTTTCCTATACAACCTATATTTTGGGATAACCAAATAGCCCTAGTTGATACAGTGAAAAGCTCTTTTTGTTTTTGGCTGCACCGCGTGGCATGCAGGATCTTAGTCCCCGACCAGGGATGGAACCCGTGCTCCCTGTGGTGGAAGCGCAGAGTCTTAACCACTGCACCACCAGAAAAGTCCTGAAAAAGCTCTTCTTTACAAAAGAATTCCAGCTAATAAATCTCGAATGAATGTTGGAATATGGAAAATCGGTACTTTGCAAGTTCTTACGAAACAACGACCCAAGCAACCCTCACCAGCAGACTCTAAAGCCATTAGGTGAAGGCCACCAGGAGCCTGGATATTCATGGTGCCCACAGGCCCTTGCTGGTCCAAGGGGGAGCTTGCAGCTGTATGGTGGAGGGACCAGGCTTCCACCGCAAGCATCACCGGTTAGTCCTAGCATCCTTGCGGCCAAACAGCAAGATGCCTTCTGAGCAAGGTAACATCTGTGAAGTTCTCCTGCCAAAAATGATGAGCCTGAGTCTAATGGAGCCTTTAGATCTAAATTCTCATTTACACAGGGCAAGGGAGATGGAGGACAGTTCAACGTCATCACAACAAGCAGAGACATCCTGAATGAGGGACTTTTGACCTGGTTTCTTGAATAAGCCTTGGCATGAAAGAAAAAAAGGGAGGGACTGTTCACAGATTAAAAGAAACGTAGGAGACATAAAAGCAAATGCAGGGTGGGGACTTTGTATCATTATTCAAACAAACCAGCTGTGAAATAGAATCTGGGGGACTGTGGGAAATTTAAATGTGGGCTAGCATTGGACGGCATAGAGCTGCCTCCGGTTAGCTGTGGTGGTAGCATAGATACCGTATGAGAAGTCGTTTGTGTCTGTCAAAGATTCATCTAAAATAGAGAGGTGCAATGCCATGATGCGTGTGATTTCCTTTAACACATTTCACATGCACACAAACAATAAAGCAAATGGGTCAAAAGGTCAATAACTGTTTGTTGATGGAGATGAGGGATATTATACCTAGTCCTGTATGTCTGAACATTTTCACGATAGAAAGGATATAAGACTCCGGGAAGGAAGGGCCCTGTCTCCCACAGCTCTTGGTGGTCCTGGGTAGGTTGGTGAAAGCACAAGGAAGTCTGGGCCCCAGGGGTCTCCCTCGGTTTACAGACAACCAAGTGGGACAGTTGACCAAGAAACTAGGGCTAGGGCTTTTGGGGGTCTTAGAGTTCTCTGTGTGCACTGTGCCACAACCGCCCTCCTTTTACACAATCCCAAGTCTCATGGCCAGAGAGCAAAGGAATGCACCCAGGGCCACCCATGTCCCGCGGCAGCTGCGCTCCCAGCAAGGACAGCAGTGTCGGCCGGTGGCTGGGCGACCTGGCAAACTGGTGTGTGCGAGAGGTCACTCCAAAGACATTTCCCAGGCTTGACCCGTCCAGGCTTGGCGCTGCACTCTATAGTGACACAGCCTGGGATCTCTGGGTCCCTCTTGGCCTTGGGGCCTGTGAGAGGGGAGGGACAGGTCAGAGTCTGAAAGCAACAAGGGGGCATGAAGGCCTCTGTGGATTTCACTTGGAAATTTCGCCTTGGGGAATGATCTTGCAAACACACAGATTCTTTTCTAACGATATTAATGACAATTGTTACAAATCTATGATAGTGAAAAATGGAAAACAATCCAAATTTCCTAAAGGACACTTTCAAAGGACAGCAGCAATACAGTGTGGTCCCGATTTTTAATTATACTGTATTATATTGATAAGATGGAAGAGAATAAACTGAAACTTCTCAGAATGCATGAGTGATGGATGGTAGAATTGAAGGTGACTTTTGAGCTGTGGGATTTCCCGTATTTACTTTACGGCAGCAGTATTATTTATTTGATACCTGTTGTAGTCTCAGCACCACACCTAGGGCTTTAGGTGCAGACTGTGTGTATTATTGACACTTTGCAGACGAGGAAACTGAAGTGCAAAAACACTGAAGCGATGTAGCTGGTGATGGTAGAGCCAGGGTCCCAGACTAGAACACAGAGCCCAGAAGAACTGCAAATTCCAGGCCTTGTTAAAGATGCAGGGCTTCCCTGGTGGCGCAGTGGTTGAGAATCTGCCTGCCAATGCAGGGGACACGGGTTCGAGCCCTGGTCTGGGAAGACCCCACATGCCGCGGAGCAGCTGGGCCCGTGAGCCACAGTTACTGAGCCTGTGCGTCTGGAGCTTGTGCTCCGCAACAAGAGAGGCCGCGATGGTGAGAGGCCCGCGCACCGCGATGAAGAGTGGCCCCCGCTCGCCGCAACTAGAGAAAGCCCTCGCACAGAAACGAAGACCCAACACAGCCATAAATAAATAAATAAATACTTAAAAAAAAAAAAAAAAGATGCAGCTTCCTGGGCCCCAGCCCGCCTTCTGACGGGCTCTGTCGGGGCAGAGCCCAGGAATCTGCATTGACTGGCTCCCGGGTGATAGGGTTCTGCTTAGCATCGAGGTCAGACGGGGCCCAGAGTGCCCACCTGGCATGGTTGCAGGGACGTGGCTCCCGGGAGCTGGAAGATCCAGGGCTTGAAGCCCACCCACCCCCGAAGCTCACCTTGCTCGCTAAGTACCCGCTCCCTTGCCTTGGGGTCTGTGCATACGAACCTCCCTAGAGACAGCATTCAAGCCTGTGGTCTCCCTCACCCTCAGCAGCCTGTGTCACCGACAGGGAGGTGGGGGCCTAGGCTGGGGATGGGCCCAGGAGGGGGCAGGATCTGAACTCAGATCTGTCCACTCAAAGCCCAGTGAGTTCCCACGAGCAATGGAGCCAGGAGCAAAAGGAGCACGGAGACCGAGGGATGACAGTGTCAGAAACAGGCCATGACCCGAAGGGTCGGGTTCCAGAAGGTTCCCTGGAGACCAGATCAGAGCCTGACTCTAAGTTGGGGGATGGGAGGGGTAGCTCCCTGCCCTGCTTGGCCTGACGCGCTGACCCAACTTTGCTCCCAGGTGGTCACCCCGGTCACGCTAGCTCTGCCCTTGGTGGGGGAGGTCCCCTCGGCCAGGCCAGAATGTTTGCTGCCCTTCAGGGGAGGGTGGAGGGGCTGCTTCATGACCCACCCTGAGAATTTCACTGGGCAATAGGAGCGTTTTAGCCCTTCCCGTTCAGAGCTGCAGCGTCCCCAGTGCCAGCAGCGGCCGGGCCGTGGACAGACTCTCCGGATGCCGGCTCCAGGTTTCCTGTCCGGAAGGCCGGGCTGACGTCAGGCTGTGTGCAGGCAGGGGCGGGCCCAGAACTGGCGGTGCTGGGAACCTGTCCCCTGAGCCCGGGGTGAGCCAAGGGCCTGGGACCACGTGGGCACGCCTGGGAGCCCCCGGCCCACACCTGGTAGTGTCCTGGCAGGTGCAAGGAGAGAAAGCTGACATCAACAATCCCGGGGAAAGGGGAGGCTCTTCCAGCCCCAAACGGGAAGCCGGCCGGACAGGACGGTGAGGGCTCTGGGCTGGTAAGCTGGCCGCTCAGGCACGGCTGGAAGTCCAGTCCTGGGGTGGCACTGCCCCCTCCAGCTCCTGCCCCCGCTCCTTCTCACCTTCCCCCTTTGGCTCCCCTTCCGCATGCTTCCCCTCCTGTCCCTCCTCCTGGGTTTCAAGCCCGTGGGGTAAAAAGTTATAATAAACCTCAAGACTGCCTGCCCACTGCCCAGATGAGCAAGGGGAGCCCCTCCCTCCTCCGGAGGTTCTCCACCTGAGCCCGCCGGAGGCCCCGGCTGGAGAGCCCAGAGGGATCCACCCGCCTCCTTACTCCCACAGGACAGCCTGGCTCAGAGAGAAGCGAGACTGGACCCCAGGCGGCTCTCAGCCCAGGCTCTTGTGCGGGCACCCGGTCTGGGTGGAAGGAGGCTTCTAAGGGTGGGGCCTGTCTGCTCACTGCCCGGCAGGTGCCCAGCCCGAGGCGAGCCATCCATCACGGCCATGAGCACTGCCAGCAGGTGATTTTATCCTCCAGGCAGCCCTGCGTCCAGCACAGCCCCTCCAGGCCCCCTTGGGACAGAGGAGGACTGTGGAGGCGCTGGGAGTGGGCTTGGAGGCCCCCCAGGCTCCTGCGGCTCCGTGAAGCATGCGACACCCCACACCGCTTGTAAGGTGCAGACGCAATGTGTGGAGACCCCGAGGGTGGTCTGAGGCCTCCTGACGCTTTTCAGAGCCCTGGCACGTTCGTGTCGCAGTCACCTGTCCAGAGCATGGATGGCAGGACCTATCTGAGCCTGGGAACCACCGTCAAGGAAAGCTCTTTGCTCAGGTCACCCCGCCAGGTGTATGGCTGTGGGTGCGTGTGTTTCTGTGGTGTGTGTCTGTGTGTGAGTGGAGGCTGTCTGGTGTGTGAGTGTGTGTGCATCTGTGTGTGTACACCCTTCCTCTCAGTGTGGACAGGGAAGACCTTGGGGCCTCACAGCCCTGCCTGGGCCGAGAGGGCAGGTCCACGTGGACACCGACGGGCCTTGGAGAAGCACACCCTGCACACGCATGCACACGCATGCACACGCTTGCACAAGCTTGTCCAGAGCCTGTGGATGGTGGCGACCCATAGGGATGACAATGACCTGAGGCCTTGAGAGCAGCAGGAACGGGGACACTTAAATCCCTGTCACTTCCATCAGGTGGAATTCCTGGCCCCCGCTGGAGGCCGCGCGGTGTGACCCTGTGCCGGGGGAGAGAGCCAGCACCCAAGAGGCTGCAGTCATCCTGGGGACATCGGGGGCCTGAAGACGCTGCCCACAGTCAGGGCCCTCGGTCTCAGGCCAGCCTCAGGTCTGTAGGGCGGGGAACGGGTCACCGGGGCCCTTCTCTGGGGGCAGGAGGGGCCGCTGGTTAGAGGGGCTCAGAGCCCCAGCATCCACACGCTCCAACGGTGCGGTTTGTGGGGCTCCTGGGCCCTGTATACACCTGGCCTCGGCAGACGGAGGCAGAGGGAGCTTGAGCAGCCCACGGGGAGGGCCCCTGTGATCAGAGAGCAGGCTGAGCCATGGGGCTGCCAGCCAGGGAACGCCGGCGGAGACAGGGAGGGAGACTGGCCCTGCCGACGCCTTGATTTCAGGCTTCTGGCCTCCAGACTGCGAGACAATAGATTTCGGTTGTCCTAAGGGCCCCCCAAAACACACACACCTGCTTTGTTTGGTTTGGTTTGGGGTGGCTTAGCGAGAGCCACCTGCCCCTGCGGTGCGCAGTCTTTGCAGGAGGGGTGGCTCTTTTACTAGGGGTGGGGCCCGGGACTCCCACTCTGTGGGGCTGAAGCTCCTAAACCCAGTGTAGAACAGCATGGCCCCAACAAGACCAGGGCCAGGGCCAGTCCTTGGGAAGGGGACGTCCAGGATGGAGCCCCCGGCTCAGCTCACGTCCCGGGGCTTCTCCCAGGGCAGCTCCTGGGATCCCACCCTCCTGGGGCCATCCCACTGTCTCTCATGTTTCCACCCAAGACCCATCCCGGCCTGAGTGAGCAGAACGGCCCCAGGCTCCTCCAGCACAGACAAGCTGGAGCCTCGCATGGACCGGGCCCCCTGTTGAGCTGCAGGCCATCTGGGGCTCTCTCGCTGGAGAGGAGCTTAGAGGTCATTCATGGCCTGTGGCTAGAGGGCTCTTCCCTCTGGCCTCCTCCTTCTTGAGTGCCACCCCCTCCAAGCAGTCCTCCCTGACTATCTCATCTAAAGCGGCACCAGTCACTGCCTTCCGTATCACACTCTTGAGCACTCTGCACAGTGCTTGTCCCGGTGGGCAGGGTGGCATAGTGGTCAGGGCATGTGCTAGGCATCCAGGGCGCCGGCTTTTGAGTCCGGCTCCTGTGTGACCTTGGGAAAGTTGCCTAACTTCTCTGTGCCTCTGGATTATGGTGGCCCCTGCTTCATGGGGCGGTTTAGAGAACTAAGGAGCTCAGAACAGCGCTGGGAAAAGGAAGTTCAGCAGGCGCCATGACCCCAGGGGCAAAGCCTGCCTCTGCTCTAGACGGCGAACTCATCGAGAGCGGGGACGCTGCATCCGGCACCCCGGCCTGAAGCTGCTGCCCTGAAGGAGAATGTGGATGGATGAACGGCCTGGTCTGCTGCTTCCCAGCCCTGCTGCGTGTCCGTCCCCCCAGGGGATCCAGAAAACTACCTGGAAATGCAGCCCTCCAGCCCCCGCAGGGTCTCAGGCCTGGGCCCCCAACTCTGTGTTAGCAGTTCCCACCTGACTCCTGTGGACAGACCCACTGCCCACCCCAGGGGCCAGCGTTCCAGGGTCGCTGGCCCAGTGCAGAGCCAGTGGGTGTAGAGGGTGGGCCCGGCCTCTGGCCACGTGGGCACGTGCCTGTGCATCCCCATGAAACTGCCGGAATGATGGCGAGGCCAGGAAGGGAGCAGGCACCGCTCAGACAGATAGCAGGGGGCCCATCCCCCAGCCCTCCTTCCCTCCCACTCAGCTCCGACTGCGCTCTAAACACAACTGCACCAGGGGCTCCTCTTGAGCCTTGGGGACTCAGGCCCACCCAGGCTGTGGTGGTACAGTTGGTTTGTATTCTTTTTTTTTTTTTAAACATCTTTACTGGAGTATAATTGCTTTACAATGTTGTGTTAGTTGCTGCTGTATAACAAAGTGAATCAGCTATATGTATACATATAACCCCATATCTCCTCCCTCTTGCGTAGTTGGTTTGTATTTGCAGCTCAGAAAATACCGAGAGAAGCCACTGAAAAGGCAGCAAGGTGACGCCCCCGTGCTCCCGGCGCCCCCTTTCCTCAGGAAAGGGGGGCAGCATCTGTCTCAGGCTGGTCCCCCAGGGCGGCGGGAAGCCCCACAGTTGACATGTTGTCTGAATGACCGACGTGTGTCCCCTCGACAGCCAAGCTGGCTGGCTGTGACAGCAAAGCCAGGTCAGCGGAGCTGACCGTTAAAAAGCGGTCCGGAGGCACTTGCCCGCAGCCCTGGGCAGGCGAGCCTGAACTTGGCGACTCAGGCCACTCGCTTCTTAGCAGAGCCCACAGGCCTCCTGTCCTCGTTAGCCGGCTGCAGCAGGGACTGAACGTTTAGGGTCTGATGGGCGGGGGCAGACGGGACTGAGTCATGGCAGATAAGAGGTCACGTTCCGAGGAGAAAGTAGGTGACCCGCATTGTCCCCAGGGTCCCCTCCGCTCGGTAGAAGGCGCCAAGGACCCTTCCCACACTAGCCCCTCCCCTTTCCTCCATGGCTTCTGGACGGCCATGGAGCTGGGCAGTGATGCAAGGCCGTGGGGGCTGGGAACGGCATATGGAAAACAACAGAGAGAGCAGTATGGTGCGTGACAGAGGGCCTGCAGACCTGGCTGTGCACCGCGGGGCCGTGGCTCTGGACGCCTGGACCCAGTATAAGGCAGTGAGATGACTGGGGGCTTGGAGAGAGAAAACACACAGGAGGGTCTGTCCTCTACGTGTGTCACCCCAGGCCTCCGAACTACAGAACCCAGAGGTAGAGCCAGGAACGTGGATTTAGAGGCACTGCCCGAGGCTGTGGTTTAAGCCTCCACCTCCAGGGAGCTAATGGGCCACAAGCCCCCATGGCCACGCTGAGACCACGCTCCCCAAGGGCTGCCGTCCAGTGTCCGTGGGACACACGTGGGGATGCCAAGGCGGGCCCACTCCTAGGAGACCCAGCACCCCCAAGCTGGCCAAGCACAGATCGAGGCCGCCCTGGGGTTCTCCCTCCCTCTGCCCTGCACTGGGGTCAGACCTGCTCCGCCATCTCAGGCCCTCCCAGCTTTCCCTGGAACCCCCTCACTTCCTGTCATACAGGTGTTTCCCCTAACACACCCCACCTTGGTGTCTGCTTCTCCGTTGCCCGGACTAACATCCTCCCAAGCATTTTAGGCCCGGCCAGTCTCAGACCAGAGTCTGCTGGTCCTCTGACGGGGCGATGAGGTGGCTGGAAGAGGTCACTGGCTTGGGCAGAAGGAGACCCGGGCTCTAGGCCAGCCCTTCCATTGACCAGCTTTTTGTCTTTGGACAACACTGGACCCATCTCCAGGCCTTGTTTTCTGGAGAAAAGGGGGAAGCAGGACCAGATGTTCCCCAAGAACCCTCTGGCGCTCGGCACGGCATAACCTGTGCCCTGGTTTCTGGCCTGGGACCGGGGCTCTGCCTGCAGCACTGAGCACACGTGGAGTCAAGGTCAACAGCTGCTCCATGTGAGTCCGTGCACCCTCCTCACCCCCGGCTCGTGTGGTCCTCCCCACCCTGCACCGTCGCCAATGTCTGGAGGGCCTGTTAGGGAAAGTGGTCAGCTACAGGTTGAGTCAGGCAAGAATAATCTCTATGCCTGCGACTTTGAGACCCCGTCAGTCTGCCCCTATCTTGGAAACCTTGTTTGTATTTTTTTTTTTTTTTTTTTTTTGGCTGCGTTGGGTCTTCGTTGCTGCGCGCGGGCTTTCTCTAGTTGTGGCGAGCAGGGGTTACTCTTCGTTGTGGTGCGCGGGCTTCTCATTGCGGTGGCTTCTCTTGTCGCGGAGCACGGGCTCTAGGCGCGCGGGTTTTGGTAGTTGCAGAACACGGGCTCAGTAGTTGTGGCACACGGGATTAGTTGCTCCACAGCACGTGGGATCTTCCCGGACCAGGGATCAAACCCGTGTCCACTGCATTGGCAGACGGAATCTTAACCACTGCGCCACGAGGGAAGTCCCCTTGTTTGTATTTTTGATTCATGAGAATCATGAAGATAAGACTGGCTCTGAATCTACTCAAGCGGGGTCAATGGAATAGAGCCACCACCTCCTGTCTGGTTTCCATGGGTATCAGAAAGAAATGTGCTTTGCTGCAAGTTAGTGGTAGGGAGGAACCTGGAATAACTAAACAAATAAGGTTCTTTTTTTAAAAATCACATTGTGAGAAACCAGAGACAGACGATTGTTATCTGTGGTTCACAGCTCAATGAACCATTGCTGAAGTCTCTGCCATATTCTTGACCTTTACCTCACTAATGCAAGATGGCTGCTGTGGCACCAGCTATCCCATCTGCTTTCTGGTGACAGACTTAGGAGAGGGTTTATATGTGGGGGATGGAAGAAGGCCTGTATCAGGGAAACCACAGCTTGCCAGGACCTCCAGGTAGACTCTTCTTAGGTCTCACTGGCCAAAATGTATCAATGGGGGAGCGTCATGAATGAGGAAACCCTTGTGTTCACCCCACCAACACACCAGGTCTCGGCCCTCCTTCTTGGGAGTAACCCTTACCCAGATTTCATGTGAACACAAATCAAGTCTGTGAGGATGAACGTCATAGATTCCAGTGCTGACTCATCTCCAGCCCCCTCATCACTCAGGACATGTGCTGGCCTGGCCCTGGCTGTAGGTCTGGGAAAAGCAGTGGTGGGGGTCTGCCCCCAGCTCTCCCTGCTGGCTGTGTGACTTTGGGCAACTTTTAAGCTCCCTAAGCATTGAGTTCCAACTGTAAGTTTGGGGTAACTAGACCTACAAATAATATTCTACTCCCTTGGTTCCAAGACACCATCACTGTGACATGCGCTGTCACTGTTAAAAACGGACTTTGGGGAAAACTGCGGGTCTGTCTGAGAAGCTTCCCAACTTCAGTAATGTAAAAAGGTGAAGAATATCTGCAAACTCAGGAGAGAGCAGACCAGCAGCAGCAAGTATTGCCTGAGGGAGCCTGGTGTGTGCAGGGGTCTGAGGGGCGTGGGTCTCGGCCCTGATGCAGCCACCTGGGCTGGACGCCGCTGCAGCCACTTCCTGGATGGTAATCTCTGTGCCTCAGTTTCTCATCTGTTAAGAGGGGGAGGTTAGCAGTGCCTCATGTCCAGCTGCGAGGGCCAGTGGGCTGACACACACCAGCCCTCAGCCCGGCCCATGGAACGTTCCCATGGTCACCGTGTCCCGGGGTAGTGCCCGGGGCTCCCCACATCTTGGCCACTGAACCCTCCCCTCAGTCCTCCCTGGGAAGCGTGCCATGGCCCATCTCAGAGACCAGAAACCTGATCCCTGGGAAGAGTCCTTCTGGGGCCCGGGGCCCTGTGCACATGCACTTTGCAATGACCTTCTCCCCGGGGCCTCCTCTGGTCCCTAAACTAGTGAGGCCGGTGGGTCCTGACTCTGCAGCGGGTGGATACCACGGATGCAACTGATCAAAGTACAGGAGTGTGAATTTAGGCGCCAAGGCTCCACTGAACTCTAGGAACGTTAGAGGATTTGAGCAACTGAGCTGGGACCATCCCCAGGCGGGGTCAGCCCCGTGACCGTGTCTCCAGATGGCCTGCGGGACAGTTGTCCTGGCCACCCAGACAGGGCCTGGTCCCTCCGTGGTGCCCTGGCCCGCACCCCTGCTGCCTGTGGGCACCTTGCCCTGAGCCCTGGGTGATGGGCTGTCACCCTCCCCCGTGAACCGGGACGCTTGCCATCCAGCCAGACCCCATTCCAAATGCCCGCTCAGCACCCGTAGCCGACATGTCGTGGACACGGTCACCCCAACGTGTCCTGTTGGCTCTGAACCCACTTGACTCGGTCCCTGCCAGCGCCGTCCCTTTGGTAAGTCCGCCCAAACCCTGAGGGCCGTCTGCCTCCTCGATTTCCCCCCCCTCCCCACCGGCAGGAGGCCCCACCTTCTCACCCACGGGGCAGCTGGTCATTCTCACCTGTGCCCCTGCCCTGCTCTGAGGGGCCGTCACCTTCCCCAGGCTGTTGAGGTCGACTCCAGACAGGTGTGCTGTGCCACCCTTGCTTCCGGCTGGTCACCTCGCTGTCGGCACAGCAAAGACAGCCTTTCACAGTGGAATCAGGTCATTCCCCAGCGCCAACCCCATCCCGGCTGCCCTGGCTCTGAGGGCCAAGGCCCAGGGGTGTGCCTGTGCCCCTTCCTCCCTGGCTCCTCCTCCCACCCGCCCACACCCAGCAGGTGCCCCCTTGCTAGTGACCTTGCCTGGGAATCTTCTCCCCGACGACGTCTGCCCGCCCACGCTGCCAGCGCTGAGCCGCCGCGGTCCCTGCGGCTCCTTTGTTTGGCCTGAAAGAGGGAGCCTGGCCGGGCTGCGGCCGCGGAACAGGTCAGTCTTATTTCTCATCTGCTCTCCAACACAGGCCGGTTCCCAAAGCATCTCTAGTCAGACAGGGAGGTTGCAGAGGTCACTAAGCCTCAGTCGCTCCACCCTCTGGGGCCACTGTCACCACGAGACTTGTCCTGACAAAACCAGCGCAGGTCAGTTCACACCACCATTGTCACCATTCTCACCTGGGGGAGTCCCTGAGGAGGAGGAAGGGGAACTGGCTGAGCCCTGGAGACAGAGCCCGAGGGAGGAAAGGTCTCGGGGTGCCACGGGCCGGTGGGCCTGACCCGGGCGCTTCATCCAGAGGGGCTCCCTCATCTCTCTATGATGGAGAGAAAGTAGGGGCCCTGCCTGTGGCGGGAAGGAGCCGTCAGGCAGCTCAGGCGGTCGGAGGACGCACGGACACCTGGCCTCCCAGAGCTGACACTGACGCCCCTCCTCCGCCCTCCCCCCCCACCCGTGATCTCCAGGGTCTGCTTGAGCTCTCCAGACTCTGCTACAGGATGCTCGCACCTGGCAGGTCCCCGTGTCACATCCCGCTGTCTGCAGCGACACCCTATCCCTTCCCCACCCACTTGGCCCTTGGGGGCCCGCAGCTCTCAGCGCAACAGCTGGCATCCAGGCTCCGTGATACGCGTCCTCACCCTAGAGAGATCCCAGGACTGTCCTATCTCAGTCACGCTGCCCACTGTCGCATAGCTGACTTTCCCCGCAAACGCTGCCATCCGATCCCCAGGCTGGACCTCTGAGGCCACCGGTCATCGTATTGGCCCAGCGACCCCTTGCCCTGTATGGGGCGGGAAGGTCCAGCCTCAGAGCCGGACTGGCCTGCGCACGGCCTGCAGAAAGCCCGGCCCCCCCACCCGGTGCCCTGAAACATCTCCAGCCAGGTGACCACACCCAGGGGACGCTGCCAAGGGTGGAGGGCCTGTGGGGAGCTGGCACCCACTGACAGCTGCAGCTTCTGGCTGGTCTCCAGGGCTGGCCCCTCGGAGGACAAAAGCCAGGCACTGGGTTGTCCCGAAGTGTGAGAACCCCGCCCTGGGCTCCTGTGCGGGGACCGGGGCCTGGAGGCAAAGGCGCAGGGGCAGACCAGCCCACCGGCCCCGCCAGCTCCATCCGCCAGCCCCGGCCCTTACACTTGCCGCCACATCTGTGCTCCACCCGCCGACCGGAGACGAGGGGCACAGCCGGGAGGGGCCCAGGCAGGCCTGCACGGGTGGGAGGCCCTGAGGCAGAGACCAGAGTGTAGTCAGAGCAGGGGGTGGGAAAGGAGGGCCTGGGCCCCAGCAAGCATCCGCCTGGCCCCGTGGGAAAGAGGGGGCCTCTGGAGCTCGGACCCGGGCCCCACGAGCCAATTCTAAGGGAGGGGCCGCTGTGATGGCTCTTGGGGACATGGAGGCCTGACGGCCTCTGTCTTCCATAAAGGGGATCATCGGGAAGGATGCTCTCACAGCACTGAAGGTGCCCGGGCAAGCTCGGCAGCCTCCGGAACTCACTAAGGGCCCTGGGGTATTTGCAGACACGGCCCTGGGCCTCCGAGGAGAGACAACTAGGGACACTCCGGAGCCAGCGGCCCCTCTACGCTCCCCCCACCTCACTCCCCCAGATAAGTGCACTCAGATTACAAGGCCGGGAGGGCCTCGGCTGGGGGCAGGGCAGGTGAGGAAAGGGGGCCTCGGCTGGGATTGGGGTGCTGGGAGCTCCAGAGGACCCCAGGCTCCCCATCCTCCACAGGGGGTCTCTCACCAACCCTGCTCCCAGCGCCTCTCTCCTCCCGCCACTGCCACACACGAGCATAAACTTGCATCTAGTTTTACGAGCTGGAAATTTAACATCAAATCCTTCCTGCTACTTCGATTTCTACATTAGGACCTGGCAGGATGGGCATATTTTTTTCCCTGTTTTACGCTGGGCTGATTCAAGCGGGCACGTGGCCAGGGAGAGCACTAATGACAGTGAGCCTTTCTCCCTGCCTCGGGAAGACACAGCGTCGTTCTACATCCTTCTCCATCTGGCCAAGCACAGCCCTGAACACTCTGATGGTGAGCCAGGGGGCATGGTCTCCTTGGTTTCCTCTGGAGGCGGAGCTTTCTGGAATTGCATAGAGCAGACACTGAAAACATCACAGGGCTAGCACTCCCCTGACATCTTTTATTGTTTTAATGTATAAATTGGTTATTTTAAGAAACGAGCCACAAATCTCATGGTGTGCCCCTTTTATGTGCATGAGCTCTGATTACTTGATATTCTGTAAGTGCCTGAAAAATTATATTTCTAATTCCTCCCAAGGCCCGTCAAGAAAGAGCTTATTATAACCGCTGGGCCTTCCCCCAGGATTCAGGTGCCGCTGAGGGCGATAAAGATGCGCAGGGCTCCTTGCAAGGATGGGCCTTGCAGCCTTCCGCATTTACAGCTAAACACAATGTGTCCACTAAGGATATCTGTGTGTATTTGCATCGGTGATGTTTGCAGGCCGTGGAGGGCAAGGACCACCTCACCACCCACAATTTCATCATTGCAGGATTGGGTCACATCACCAGGCCCAGAGCAGAAAAAGAACTGCCCCCCTCACCTACAGCTCTGGTGTGCAGAAACGGGGTAAGGGGGTTTGGGGGGGAGCCCGCAGAGCAGGCTGAGCCATCTGGAAACCCCTGGCTGCCAAGGAATGGCTGGGGGCTGTGTCTCCCCCTGCTCCCCATTTCTTGTCACCTCCTGGGGCTGTGTGTCTGCCCTTTATGGCCTTCTCCCAGCTCTGGACAGTGCTTGGCTGTTAAATGTCTCAAGAACGCCAGAGAGTGAAACTTGCTGCTGGGCAAAACGTTCCTTCCATGTGGGATTTATTAGAAAGAGTTCTGAAACCTTACAGAGGGGAGCCAGGCTCATAAAACTGTGAAATTGGAGGAGACTTGGGGAAGGAAAAGGCAATAGAACAGCGTGGTAGGTTACCTCAAGGTCAGACGGTAACTGTCGGCCGCTGCTTCCCGATTCCACAGCGAGTGCAGCTCAACTTCAGCTCAGCAAACAAATGCTAGGCCAGTGATTCCTGTTGCTTACTAGCTAGCAGTCCACATCTGCAAGGAACAGAAGAAAAGTTGTGACTCGTGCACTTGGGAAGCTTGTGGTGTAGACTTAGCAGAGATGGATTCTGAACAGGTTATTTCGGAACACGAGGGCACTATTATACATCAAGCTCTAGATCAGATCCTTCAGGGAACCAAGAAGTTGGATGAAGAAAAGACTGCAATCTACCCCCAACATCCTTTCCTTCCTTCTCCCTTAGTAATTAGAACCCCAACTTTTAGCTGGATACACTGCATTCAGATAAAAGACTACATTCCCCACACTACATTATGACTAAGTGAGGAATGTCCTCTTGGTTGGAATGCAGAGGAGATGGCTGCCACTGAAGCAGCCATTTTGGACCACGAGGTGGCATGGTCAGGATGAAGGAGCAACATGGGAAGAAGTCTGAATCCCAACTCTTATCTGAGCACACTGTAAAATTAACCCCCCAATTTAGTTGGGCATATTCCCCATTCTCTTTTGCAGCTAGATGTGGCCATGCACCTAATTTTGGCCAACAAATTTTAGACAAACATGTTGTATGCAACTTCCAGAAAATATCCTTAATGGGAAGGGCCATGCCCTCCACTATGAACTGAATTGTGTCCCCCACAAAATGTATAAGTTGAAGCCCTACCCCCTCAATGTATTCGGAGGTGGGGCCTTTGAGAGATGATTAGGTTTGAATGAAGTCATGAGAGTGGAGCCCCCATGATGGGATTTAGTCTCTCTATAAGAAGAGGAAGAGACACCAGAGCCCTCTCTCTGCCATGTGAGGGCACAGTGAGAAGACGGCCATCTGCAAGCCAAGAAGAGAGCCCTCACCAGAACCCTACCCGGCGGGCACTCTGATCATGAACTTCCAGCCTCCAGAACTGTGAGAAACAAACGTCAGTTGTTTAAGCCCCTGGTCTGGGGCATTTTGTTACAGCAGCCTGAGCACACTGAGATATCCTCCTTCGTTCCATCCCTGCTGGCTGGGTTGCCCAGGCAGCCATGCTGGTCCTGATGAGAGCCTGCTTATGACGGAGCAGTTACAGAACCAGACGTTGCTCTGTGTGGGCCAGGTCACCCCCCCAACAAGTTACCTTTGATTTGCAATATATTCTGAGACAGAACATACATCTAAAACCTGAACTTGAGTATGGCTTTTGCTTTGGTTTTCCAATGAAAGAAAAACCAATTATTTGCCTGAAAATTCTCACCCCACAAGCTAATACACGTTTTCCTGCTCTCCTCTTCCCCAAATAGGCAATGTTGCCTGAGGTTGCCCCAATAAGTTATCACACACATGGTGGCTTAAAACAACAGAAATTTATTTTCTCACAGTCCTAGAGGCCAGAAGTCTGAAATCAAGGTGAAATCAAGGTGGCAGAGCCGTGCTCCCTCTGGAGGCTCTGTGGGAGGGTCCTCCCTACCTCTTCCAGCTTCTGGGGCTCCAGGCATCCCTTGCTTGCGGCCGCATCCCTCCAGCCTCTGCCTCCGTCCTCGAATGAGCTTCATCTCTTTTCTCTGTCTCTCCCTGTGTGTCTCTTATAAGAACACTTGTCATTGGATTTAGGGCCCATCTGGATAATCCAGGATGGTCTCACATTGAGATTCTTAACTAAATTACATCTGCAAAGACCATTTTCCCAAATAAGGTCACAGGTAAGGAGTCCAGAGATTTGACATGGACATACCTGTTGTGGGGCCTCTTATTGGCCCATCATGAGTAATTGCAAACAGAACACAAATGCCCTTGGAGAAGGCCTTCAAGACCCTGAGAAGTCTCCAGCCAGCACGTGGCAGCCCTGGGAGGCTCCCAGGCTTCTTCCCGCGGCTCGAAGCCCCTTGGCCTGGTGTGCCTGGTGTCACCTGGGGCCACACACCTGGACCCTGCCTCCCCGCCTGGCTGAGTGGGGTCAGCCAGTCACCTGTGCTGGCTTCATGGACTGAAATATATCCTTCTGGTCTTTTCCTCGGCACCCCAACTCCCCTCCTGCTGCCCCCCTCCGACTCCGAGTTCTGCAAAGCTGTTGGAGACTCCGCTGGTCTCAAGTCCTGAGCTCCCTTTTGCCTGGGAGGGGCTCCTGATGGCACCCCTGATGTCCTGGACCCCTCCTACCTGTGTGCTCTCCCACCGTCTGGGGTCCTGTGCCCCCGCTGGCTCTCTTCCCCCAACGCTTGGAAGACTGGCGTGGGCAGCGTTTCTTTTCCAGGGCTCTTCTCATCCTTCCCACTGCTTGGGACCCAGGGGGCAGAGGAGTGGAGGGGATAAGAACCCCAGCTTGACAGGCGGGCCAGCCCTGGATTCCTGACCGCCCCCCGACCCCAGCCAGTGTGAGCAGACCTCGAGCACGAGGGAAGGGTCCCCTGATGAGGGAAAGCTTTCTCCCTGCGCCCTCCCCATGGCCAGCACCGCCCAGCCCTGTCCCCCCAGCCTCCCTGCGGCAGCCTCATAACCTTCGCCAGCAGTGCCCCCTGCAGTTGTGTAAGGGGACGCTTCTCACCAAGGCCACTGTAAAGCCTCTCCCTCTCTCCCTGGCCCCATGCCCCCTCCGATCCTCCTCCTCCTGGCTGCCAGCCCAAGGTGCCTCTGACAGCCACTCGGGATCACCCTGGGGACCACTGCTCAGGAGCCCCGCTTGAGGTCCAGCCCTCTGGTGGAGTATTCTCCTGTCCCTGGGGTCACACGACCTTCTTGTCCCAGGCTGCAGCCATCCCACCCGGCCTGTCACTTCTGGAAGCCACTCCCTGGCACCCTCACTGTGCCCTGTGCACCTGCCACCTGCATGCCTTCATTTCCACCCCCTTACCTGAGCTCCTAGGGCCTGTCCCTCCACTTTGCGACCAACCAGGTACCTCAGAAATCTCCCTGCCTCCTGCATCGTGTCCCTGCAACAAGCAGGACCCCACCCAGGTGGAAACGCTTCCAGGGGAGCTCCTGCAGGGGAAGCTCCAGGCGTCAGCAGCGGAGGTGATATCACCCCAGGGATGCAAGGCAGGGCACCCAAGCCCACCCTGACCTCCCACCCTCCGACCTTCCACAGTCCTCCCAGCAGTCAATTGCCACGGGGAGTCGCCCTGCTCGGGGCCCTGGGTGACTGGCCGGAGGAAGAGACCCCTGGAGATGAACCACAGAGCAGGCGAATGAAGACAGGCCAAGGGCACCGCCCAGATTCCCTTGGAGAAGGCGAGGGGGAGGAAGGAAGCCGCCCTCCATCAGCAGCTTCTGGCTTTCCAGGGGGCAAAGTCAGGGGTTCCTGTGTTGGCTGTTGCCGGGTGATGCGCACACGGCCTTAGCCACGGCTGGGAGCAGAGCCTCCCGCCCGCCCTGAGACAGGCCCCCACCCCTGTCTGCTCTGGGAGATGCTGCCTTCCCCCACCCCGCCCCGGCCCGCTGCCCCTTTGCTGGGCCAGGACTGGGAGAGGCTGAGGAAAACCTGCACTGCTTTGGAGGGAGCTGCAAACCACAACCTCAGGTTCCCTGATCGCTACCTGGGCGGCCTCTCCCAGACAGCCCGGGGGGGCCACGGTCCACGGCAGGCCTGCTCCAGGGACTCCCTTTAGGGCAGCGGTCCCAACCTTTTTGGCACCAGGGACCGGTTTCGTGGAAGACAGTTTTCCCAGTGATGTGGGGTGGGGGATGGTCCAGGTGGTGATGTCAGTGACGGGGAGCGATGGGGAGAGGCAGACGAAGCTTCGCTCGCCTGCCCGCCGCTCACCTCCTGCTGTGCGGCCCGGTTCCTAACAGGCCGCGGACCGGTACCAGTCCTTGGCCCCGGGGGGTTGGGGACCCCTGCTTTAGGGTAAGTCAGGAGTAGCTTGCGTAGCGCGCTGTCACGCATCCGCACCCTGCGTGGACGGCTCCTGCCGCCATTGGGATCAACCCCATTGCTATCCCTGTTAGTACCAGACCACCCTCCGGGTCAGCCCAGTAACCATTACTACCAGTACCCAGCCCTACTGGTCAGGGCCGACCTGCCAGCTGGTCTGTAATCCTTGAGCAGGAAGGGGCACCTGCCGCTAGATGAGCAGGGCCCGGACTGGCCAGAGGACCCGGGACAGTGACACAGTGATGCGTACCTCCCTAGTGTCAGCCCCCCGCAACCAGGTAAGAGCCCCCCATCTTCCCCCTTCAGGAAGAGGGGAAGAGAAGCACAGCAGGTGGGGAGCAGACCTCAGAGTCAGAGAGGGATGAGGACGCAGAAGGGACCACGCGGGCAAAGGGTCTTGGCTGGTCTCCCGCGTGGTGGCCCCCTTCCTCGGGCCGCGTGCTGAGTGCGTCCCCGAGAGACGACCAGCCACTAGAGTGGACGCAGGTGGTCTCCCCTGGGAGGGTCCCCAGAAGGGGCACATCCTCACACACTCCCAGGAGACGGTGGTTCCTCCGAAGGGCTTGTCTTACAGGCTCGCAGTCTCTCCCCTGATGTCTGTGGAAGGAAAATCAAGCTGAAGTCGGTGTTGCTCAGAGAGCCTCTCAAACGGAGCCAGGAGGCCACTGAGGACGGACCTTACGCTCATCTCAGCCCAGAAGGAATCTGACCCTGTGACCACGTCCTGTCCTGACAAAGGCATCCAGGACACCTGCCAGAAACTCAAGATGCCTGTGGGACCCTGACCCTAAAACAACTCGTGACAGCCATCCCTTAAGGACAAATATCTCCTTTCTTGTGTCAGAGCTCAGCGTCGTGGCTTTCGCCTTTATTATGAAGCCCCTGACTCTCTTCCCCAGACAGCTCTGTGCCTCCGGGATTGTAATTCTTAGGACCCCAAGTAAAGCTCTTCTGCTCTTCGCAGCCTCCATACTTATTACTGGTTGGCATACCTTTAACACCTGCCCTGATGCTCGTGTGTCTGTCTCAGTACAGGTCAGGGTTTCTCCACGCAGCCTTATGAACATTCGGGGCCAGAACATCCTCTGTGTGGGGCGTCCTTGCGCTGGAGGATACTGTGGACCCTCCCCGGTCTCCACCCACGAGATGCTAATAGCACCTCCCCACGCTGGCATGACCAAAATGTCTGCAGACGTGGCCACGTGCCCCCCAAGGAGAACCTCTGACACAGAGCGTCCTGGCTGAGGAGAAAGGTGCAAGCCTCCCGGTGTCCTTCCAGCCCCGAAGCTGCGGGTTCTGGGCCACAGGGAGGAATCTGGAGGCACTGGGTGGAAGTGGGCGGGGCTGGCCAGGAGCCTGGCTTCGTCCTCAGGGCAAATGAGGAGCGGAAGGAGATGAGGAGAGGGCGGCCGGGACTCCCTCTGAAGGGAGAAGTGATTTGAATAACATTTGCATGGAAGAGTTTGCATTTCAACGAACCAAGCTTTTGGGACAAGCAAACTCTTGGGGCCTCAGGGGTGCAAGAAACCCTTTGGGAGGCAAAGCCCTGAGTCGGGGGGTGTTTGGCCCAGACCAGAAAAGGACCAGACTGTTCCTGGAACCACCTGGGGAGGGAGGAGGGTGCGTGCCCCACCTGTTCATCCCTGTCCTCCCACCTGGAAGCATCGGGGTGTGTGTGTGTGTGTGTGTGTGTGTGTGTGTGTGGCGTGTATGTGTCGTGTATATGCATGTGTGTGTGGCATGTATGTATGGTGTATATGCATGTGTGTGTGGCATGTATGTATGGTGTATATGCATGTGTGTGGCATGTATGTATGGTGTATATGCATGTGTGTGGCGTGTATGTATGGTGTATATGCATGTGTGTGTGGCATGTATGTATGGTGTATATGCATGTGTGTGGCATGTATGTATGGTGTATATGCATGTGTGTGTGTGGCGTGTATGTATGGTGTATATGCATGTGTGTGTGGTGTGTGTGTAGGTGTGTGTGGTGTGTGTTTGGAGCTGGAGCTCAGCTAAAACAAGAGATGAGTAAGTCAATATAAAATGGAAAAGTGTTTGAATTAATGAATATTCGTATTGTTAAAAACAAGAGATTTAACTAAAACACGTACATTTGAAAAGAGGTGGCCCCCCACACTGCGATGTGAGGGCAGCGCCCCAGCAGAGGAGGCAGCCTGCACGCGCCAGCTGTCCTCGGGGCTCGCGGCCTGTCCTGAGCCTCAGTGATGCCACCGCCTCTCCTCCATCAGGAGAAGCCAGGACGGCCCGGAGGATTCCGCACAGACCTCCTCAACACCAGAGGCATTTTTAGCTACTGATATTGATAATAGGTAATTCTAAGACACGACGTGAAATCCCAAAGAGAATGCCTTTATCCTTCCTCAGTTTCCAACCGTAGTGGGTGGAACGGTGGCCCCCAAAAGATAGGTCCACTCAGAACCTATAAATGTGACCTCATCGGAAAAAGGGTCTTTGCAGATGTCTGGATGAGGTCATTCTGGGTTAGGGTGGGCCCTAAATCCTGTAGAGTGTCCTTAGAGGAGCAGATAAGGGAAAAGACACACAGGGAGGAGGCCACGTGGAGACGGAGGCAGAGGTTGGAGGGATGCGGCCGTAAGCCAAGGGTGTCTGGCGCCACCAGGGGCTGCAAGAGGCGAACAAGTATCCTCCCCTAGAGCCCGGAGCGGGTGTGGCCCTGCTGACACCTTGGTTTTTGGGCTTCCGGCATCCAGAAGCATGAGAGAATAAATGTGTCTTTAGTCACCCAGTTTGTGACACTTTGTTCCGCTGGCCCCAGGACACCTGCACACCAGCTGTCTCCAGAGCTGCTGCTCCTGCGGTGTTCTGTGTGTCCCCAGGAGCACGCCACATGCCCCTCGGGGTTCCGTGTGTCCCCCAATCCCTGTTCTGCACCTCGCTTTTTGCATTTGGCAGGTAATAAGGGGATGCATTGTCTATACGGAATTTTAAAACAATAGTAAAACCAACTATTACTACCACGTGCTGTCAACTCTGAATCGTCTGTGAAAGAATGCACCCCCTCCTGAGAGGATCCCCTGTTGGCACACCACCGTTGGGACATCATGGGAGCTCACCCTCCTCCATAAGCCAACACAAACCCCGAACCTCTGCCAGGGACCAGGGCCTGGTCTTAGAGCTGGGTTAGTATGCATTTACACCGTCTTCAAATCGTATAATTTATCCCCTCAGAATGAGAAAATAGAGGACAAGAATTTTTGTCATATTAGTTGTGAGACATTATTATAAAAGTATTAGGGAAACTTCCAAAGAAACCCCAAACCTTCAAAAAAATTAAGCATGACAGTTCCTCAAAAACTTAAGCATACAACTACCATATTATCCAGCAATTCCATTTACCGGTATAGACCCAAAAGAAGTGAAAGCAGGAGCTCAAACCCATATCTGTACATCTGTGCTCGTGTCAGCATTATTCACAATAGCCAAAGGGCAGAAGCAGATGAATGAATATGACAAATTGTGGTCCATCCATACAGTGGAATATTACTCAACCTGGAAAAGGGAGGAGATTGACACCTGCTACGACGTGAGTGAACCTTGAGGACATAACGCTTGGTGACATAAGCCAGACACAGAAGGACAAACACTGTGTGATTCCACTTATATGAGGTCCCTGGAGGAATCAGATTCATAGAGACAGAAAGCAGGACGGTGGGGGCCAGGGGCTGGGGGAGGGGATGGGGAGTGAGTGCTTCACGGGGACAGAGTTTCAGTTTGGGAACATGGAAAGTTCTGGAGATGGACGGTGGTGATGGCTGCACAACAAGGTGAATGAACTTAATGCCACTGAGCTGTGCACTTAAAAATTGTTCAGATGATACATTTTATGTTGTGTATTTTACTACAATTAAACAAACAGTCCTCTGACTTTTTAAAAAGGAAACAGAAAAGTTGTTGTTAGAAACAAATTTTTAATTAAGAGGCAAGAAGACGTCGGCAAGGTAAGAGCCGGGGCTGTCGGGATCGGCTGCCAGAGCGTCGCCGTGTCTGTGACGGGGACAACTGGACGCGTGGTGTCTGAGACGCGGACTACATCCTGGCCGGTCACCCCACTCCCCGCACACACCCTCCGCTGGAACCCGACCAGAGAAGCTTGCAAGGAGCCTCCCAGCTTCCCGCACCTGGTTCTGTGTGGCCTGTCATGTTCCTAGCAGATCTTTCTTCCACTGGCGGGACGCTAAGCTGACCTCTTTCTGGACCTTTCCACCAACACCATCTTATCAGAATCTTCACCTTTGGCCTTGTCTCATAAATGCACGCGCTCTGGGGTTACTCTGCCCTGAGAAACCCTGAGAAACGGGGTGCTTTCTGCTCGGGGTGAGGATCCTCATCAAGAAGAGGGGTGGCCACCCTGGAGAACGTCCTTCCAGGCTGGCGGGTCCCCGGACAGTCCCCAGAAGGGCCCAGGAGCCGTTGGGCAGCCCCACGGAGGCCTGAGCTCCCACCTGCAGCAACAGGCCGGTCTCATTCCCAAAGGGTGGGGCTGGATCAGAAAGAAATCAGCACAGAGCCTCCACGTGCAGCACACAAGGTCCTACTCGCGTTTACGCACACGTCGCCTCCCCACACTCAGGAAGCGAGGTGGATGGTCACGGTGCAGAGGAGCCCCACGCCCAGCTGTCTGAAGAACTCAGACACTAGAACAAGCAATGCCTCCGTTCCCAGTCCTGCCCAATTAACCGCGCTCTTCGTTTCATAAACAGAGTCCCTGAAACAGCTCTTTCCCAGCCCAGGCATGGGGAGAGGAAAGCCGGGGCAGAGTAAACGTTTACGGAGCCTGTAAGATCACTCGGCGCTGACACGCTGCGGAAGAGAATCTGGCACGTGAGGTGCGAAAAACCCAAGATGGGTATTTCCTTTGCAGAGTTGTCTTACATCGGGAAGGTAAGAGGGTCTGTAGGTGCTTCGGGTGATCACACCAGGGACAGCTTCCTATGTCACTGGGCTGAATTCCAAAGCGCATCTGAAAAATGTCGTTTAGACATTGCAAACAATACATGGGAGGTGGAAATGAAGACGCGTGGGCGTTCCGAAATCTGCAGCCTGTTCCTCTCATCTCCTGACGCCAGCGGGCGTGAGGCTGTGCGTCTCCATCACGCCGTCACGGGTGGCCAAGGTGAAGTGGCGGTGGGGAGGGACGAGAGCTCTCAGCTGTGTGCCGGAGACTTGCAGGCGCATTCTGAACGCACTTAACTGTTTCGTGGCTGCTGTCCTCCCTCAGGTCAATATACACACACTGGCACGTGGACAGACGGTTGGCCGGCCCCGGGACCTGTGTTAATTACTGCTGCGCCCCGTCCGCCTTATTAGCCTTCAGTCACCAGCCCACAGCAGGCGGACCCCAGTCCCCACGCCAACAGGCGACCCCCTGTACGGTCAAGCTCGACATCCAGCCAAGCCTGCTCTGTTCAAAGGAGGGCTCCCATGAGGGCCTCTCCCCACAGCTGCCCGGCGGCCACTGTGAAGCTCACCCCCGCGCAGGAGCCTCTGGGTTTCCGGGCCCGAGGGCAGGGCTCCCCCATCAGTCAGGCGGAGGACTCCACCTCCCGGTCCCTCCTGCTCCGGAAACACCAGGGGCCCCCCCTTCCTGCAGTGAGCAATGATCCTCCCAGGGCCACTGCCCACTGCTTCCTCTGAAGGAGGCTCCATCTGTCCTGGGGGCTGGGGAGCAGACAGAGAAACGCTTCTCCCTCAGGGACGTCCCCCTCCCCTGCTGTCCTCGCCTCTCTTCCGCCAGCCCCGCCCCAGCTGCCCAAGGCCTTGGATGCCAGCGCGTCCGTGTAGTGGGGAACCTCTGCCCCTGTGCCCACGTGGGCCCTGGGGGAGCAGCTGGTGCCGCCCCTCTGCAGTCTGGCTGGTCCAGCTCTGGGCCTCACATATGGAGGTGGAAAACAGGCCCACCGTGGGGGCCCCCCAGTCGGCAGTGGCTGGATGGGCAAGAGAGGTCCGAGGGGCTGGTGGAGGGAGCAGCTGTCCCGTGGGCCTGTTAGAAGCTGGGTCTCATTAATCGGGGACGCCACACCCCTCCCTACCTTCCTCCAAAAATAAGACAGAAAGGGCTGACTCTGAGGCAGGGGGACTTCCCGTGCCAGCTGTGTCAACGCGCAGGGGCTGCCAGCTCCGGGCTGTGGCTGGGCCGTGGCTGGACGCCCTTCCCTTTTCTGGGGCAGGGCCATTTGCATTCCCGGTACAGCCTGTTCGGTTTCTGTCCCGCCCGGTCCTGGCTCAGGAGCGTTCTGGAGGGTGTGACAACGAGGTCTGGGAGCCAGCTCAGGAGGACATCAGGGCGCCGGGTGGGGAATGGGGTCCACCCCCCTGGGCTCAGCAAACGCCCAGTCCCCTCCTGGCTGGGAGTCAGTTTCCTGCGCAGCCTCGATTCCAGGTCAGCTGGGATGCGGCACGTGGTCCTGCAGCCCGGTGGCCACACAGTTTTATCAGTGATGATCACACGCGTCTACGAGGCGCCTCCCTTGCACCAGCATCTCACGCGCTGCTCCATATGCGTCCGCTGAAGATCTAGCCGCGCTGGGAATTGGGCATCTTCGCGTCCACATTAAAGATGAGGAAGCACTTTGCGTGTGACCCACCTGGGAGCCTCTCACACCCGCCCTAGTTTCCCAAGGGAGTGTTTGCAGGGAGATGTCCCTACTGGGTGGTGCTGGAGCTGGTGTCTGCAGTGGGGCGCGCCCAGGGCCCCGGCTTCCTGGGGCTCGGAGGTCCTTCTGGTAGACCAAGCTGCTGGCGATGGAGAGGCAACGCCACGCTTGGGTGCCCCGCCGAGCCTGCCTTCAGGGGGCTGGTGGGAGGAAGGAGGGAGGCACCCTCAGAGCCCCACCCCCTGCGTCAGACAATGCGGTGCCCCCCGGGGAGTGGGCTCGCACCCTTCCCTGGCGTCCATCAGTCCATCCCTCACTGCATGAACTGATGAGAATGTGCTCAGGACACGTGGCCAGCTGCCTGCAGGGACCTGCTTCCACCCTCCCTGTTGGGGGCCGGGATGGGGTCCCTCGGTGAATCGGCAGTGCACTGGCGACAGAGCCCCCAGGGCAGACAGAGCTGACCCTGCCCATGCTCGTGCGGGCCGTGCTTGTCCATCAGTCGGTGGAGGGATGACCATAGGTGCCTGGGCTGTGCCTGCCCCGTATTCCCCTGCGGGGCCTCTTCTTCCTCTTCTGCAAGAGAAGTCCTAACTCTGTCAGCCAGGCCATGCCGCAGGGCCTCCAAAGTCCCAATCGGCGTTCCCCCATCTGCCTGGTGCCAGGTCTGTGCCACTGCATTCTGATGGTTTCCCCGGACACTCCTTGTGGCCCCCGCCGGCTGGACAGGGACCGGGCGCCCCTGGCCGGGCTTGGGAGTCAGCACCCTCCTTGCCAAGGCTGCCCCGTGCGGTGCCTTGGCTTGGCCTGTTCCTCTCAGGCCTGTGGAGCCTCGGGAAGCCCGTGCAGTGGACATTCCTCAGTGCCCACGTGACACAAACACTGCCCGTGTCCTCACAAAGGCACAGAAATGGGCAGCCCTGGGGACCCTCGGATTAGCCACGCAGCATGGGGCCAGAACGACTGTATCGATATCCCCAGGGTGAAAACAGCTGGCACAGTCCACGTCTGGTGACCGGCAGCAAGGACTGAGCCACAGGCCACATCCCCAGGGCCCACCTTCTGCGTTCCCCCCCCAGACCGGCTCTTTAAAGGGAGGGGATCACTTTGCCATCTCTTGTGGGTTGCACTGTGTGTCCCCCAAAAGATATGTCCACGTCCTAACTCTGCACCCTGGCTGTCCACGTCCTAACCTCTGTACCGTGACTGTAACCCTCTGTGGAAATGGGTCTTTGCAGGTGTAATTAGTTAAGATGAGGTCAGACTGGGGTCAGGTGGGTTCTTGTAGGAAGAGAAGAGACAGACACACAGGAGAAAACAGGCCTGCCGTGGCCGAGGCTGTGCTGGGAGTGATGTGTCCACAAGCCGGGAAGACGAGGATTCCAGCAATACCCGACGCTGAGGGACGTGGAACAGATTGTCCCCTAGACATTTAGGAGGGAGCACAGTCCTCTGACGCCTTGATTTTGGACTTCTGGCCTCTAAAACTGTGATAGAAAACGTTTCTGTTGCTTTAAGCAACCCCATCTGTTGTCATTTGTTTCTGCAGCCACAGGACGCTAATGGGCCATCATTCATGTCCAGTCCTGACCCTGGGTGGCCCTGGAGGAGGCCTCGGGAAGGACCAGGACTTCTGTTCTCCCTCCCCTCCCCCACAGCCTCTCCCACTCTTCCCCAGGGGTCAAGTCCTCCACCATGCATCAGCCACTCATCCCTTACTGAGCCCCTGCCCTCCTGGGGGCACAGACATGACCCGCGCCCCCCTCCCCCCGGCCTCCTCTTGGAGCTCAGACCTGCACGAGGCGGACAAAGGCCTCAGAGCCTATAACAATGGGCTCCGATGGAGGCCGGGCCTGGGAGGGCCAGGCCTGGGCTTGGAGCAGCTCTGTCCCAAATGCCCTCCCCATCCCATCTCTGCCGGGAGAGCTCACCACGGAGACTCTTTGAGGGTCACTGCCCGGCTGGACGTCCCTTTGCTCCCGGACGCTGACCTGCCCCAGGAACTCTCACCCCGGGTTCTCTCACCCCGACCCGGTGCCCCGGGGCGTCCAGGGGGCAGTGAGTGACTGAGCAGACTGTGTGGCGGTCCAGGCGGGCGTCAGAGGTGGCGGCAAGCTTACGGACACGCGGGAGGGCCACCTTCCCTCCCCCCCACCCAGAGGGACATAGTGTGGGGGAAACATCACCCACCCTGCCCTCCCCCCATGTCTGTGATGAGCTTCTCCCTCTTCTGTCGGCTCAGCTCTGGGATCCCAGCTGAGGTCACAGACGTCCACACGGTCACTTGGGACCCAGAGTAAAATCGTGCATCTCAAGGAGGTCAGAGGAAACACCGGAGGCACCGGTTCTCAGGAAGGACACGCAAAGCTGCAGAGCCACGCGGCCAGCCCTGCGCAGCCACGGAGGAGGCCACGGCCAGCCGGCCGCTGCAGAGTGAGCTCCGGTGCTGCCCGGATTCGCGCTGAAATGGATGTTGGATTCTTGTCTTGTGAAGGGAGGCGGGGACTGTGCTTTGTAAGAGTCTCCCCCCTCCCGCCACGGCACGGAAAGGGGACAGGACTCCCCGGGAGGGAAAGGACGGGCCGTGCCGGGAGGAGCCCCGAGAGCTGGACAGCAGCCGTGACCGAGGACCGCCGCGGGCCCCTGCCTGCCTGCGTCACTGCTGCAGGGATGGGGGAGGAGATTACCCCCCAGGCAGTGGGGGGAAAGGCGGGGAAGGCACGCTCTTCTCTCTCTTGCCTGGGGACAGTCGTCTCCCGGCTGGGGCGTGCGAGGGCGAGGGCGCTGTGTAGAGAAAGTGTCGGAGGTCCCCCAGGACAGCCCCGGGGACCCCCTTCCCGGGGCGGGCCCCTCCCCCTGCCCCCTCCCCCTCCCCCACATGTGCCGGGACACCCACTCACGCTGCAGAGGAGGTCGGGTCCCCTCTGCACACACAGGCCGCGTGGGATCTGCCCCTCCCCACCGCCCAGCCCCAGCCTCTCCCCCTCGCTCACACCCCTGCAGCCCGGCTGACCCAGTCTTGCCCAGCTGGGCACCCGCCCTGCCCTCTGCCCTGAGGGGGCCCCAGAGCACCTCTGCATTCCATCTTGCAGATGTCCCCCCGCCCCGGGGCCTTCCTGGCCACCCAGCTGAAGTGCTGCCCTCCCACCCCCCCCTCGCCTCTCGCTGTTCACACCCTGCACTCACCCTCCCCTTCGTGATTTTTTTTCACGTCTTTATTGGAGTATAATTGCTTTACAATGGTGTGTTAGTTTCTGCTTTATAACAAAGTGAATCAGTTATACATATACATATATCCCCATATCTCTTCCCTCTTGCATCTCCCTCCCTCCCACCCTCCCTCTCCCACCCCTCTAGGTGGTCACAAAGCACCGAGCTGATCTCCCTGTGCTATGCGGCTGCTTCCCACTAGCTATCTATCTTACGTTTGGTAGTGTGTATATGTCCATGCCACTCTCTCACTTCATCCCAGCTTACCCTTGCCCCTCCCCGTGTCCTCAAGTCCGTTCTCTACATCTGCGTCTTTATTCCTGTCCTGCCCCTAGGTTCTTCAGAACCGTTTTTTGTTTTTATTTAAGATTCCATATAGCTTTTGCACAGCAAAGGAAAACATAAAACAAGACGAAAAGACAACCCTCAGAATGGGAGAAAATATTTGCAAATGAAGCAACTGACAAAGGATTAATCTCCAAAATTTACAAGCAGCTCATGCAGCTCAAATACCCCTTCGTGATTTGGCATTTGTGCATCTCCCTCACTGGGATCTAACCCCTGAGGTCGGGGCGGTCGAGACCCCAGGGCGGGGCACAGGGTTGGCCTCCATCCAAATTCTTTGAACAGACAGACAAATGAATGTGTGACTCAGCCTCCGTTTAGATATTGCTGGTCCCAGGGAGCCCATCCGGGCGGCGGGCAGTGGCCGCGAAACCTCTCCCCGCTAGCCCAGCCCCGTCTCAGAGCTTGTGACACGGCATCTCAGCACAGGACACGGTCTCGGTCACCCCATGGGCCCCTCCAGGCCTGGAAAGGGTGAGGAGCCGACGGCTTTGGCCCAGTGTGAGGATTCCTGCGAACACCCACGGCTCTGCTCCCGGGAAGTGCACCCACCAGCAGGGTGGGGCCAGAGGGACCCCAGGGGGACCGCAGCCCTGGGGAGCGCCCTCGGCAAGGGTGTGGCGAGTCGTGGTCAGTGTCGGTGACCACGGGGCCACCTGGACGGCCGAGAGACGACGCCTCATGGAAGAGGCCTGGACAAGAGGACACGCTCAGGGCAGCGGCCGAGTGGCATCGGGAGGGGGCCCAGGAGAGCCAGGTGAGACTCCGGGGCTCCCACACCTGTGACGCCTGCCGTTCCCACCGCTGCCAAACCAGGGCGGCCTGGGGGACCCCGGCCACCAGACAAATAACGAAATGCAAACATTTCTGAGAATGTGTTTTCCAGCTCCCTGGAGACAGATGCTCAATTACGGCAATAAGCCAATTACAAATCCTGCTATGGTTCCCCGGACGCTGCTGCAGGATAAAGCCATCGTCCCAGCGAGGCTGTCCACGCCCTGGAAGCCCTCCAGCCTGCTTTGTTTTCAACTCTCCGTGATTCAGACTGTCACTACTTCTGACCTGCCTTTCCTCCCAGGAGCCCAGATCGATGGTGGTCACTCACCATCCAGGAACACGCCTCGCGACCTGGCCTCTCTGCTGGAATTTATACCAGTGACCTTGGTTATACGTCACCCCTTAATTTTTCGTTGCTTATCTTTCCCAATTCTTCAGAAAGCCCCCCAGCAGGAATGCAGTCCTATTAGGGATGTTGTTAACCACTTTTTCAGAGTCTTCTTGCTTTAATTTGCTGAAAGGAGAACAGCCTCTGCTTGCGACTTCCAACTGAGGTTTGGACGGGTCTCTTCAGGGGCCGGGCTGGTCCTCTTTTCCTGCTGTGATTTTCCTTCGACCTTTTAGCGGCAGCGTGTGATGGGGACAGGGCAAGACCTGTGAGCAGGCAGGCACAGGGACCAGAGTGCCATCCTCCCCTCCTCCTGGTCCTCATGGGCAGTGGCAGGGCTCCCAGGGCGGGAGCAGGGCTCACACATACTCGGTGTGGGCCCACAGATGAGCCTTCCCCTCACTGCGCCCGGGAGAGGGACCCCTGCTCCACTCAGCAGCTGATGGATAGAGAAAGCCTGTGGCTTCCCTGGGAGCCCCGGGCCAGGGGAGCTAAGTGATCAGTCCACTCGGACATCAAAGCCTCACGGAGGCAACAGCTTCTGTGCCAAAGCTTTGCACGTATCAGCCTGTGTGATGCTCTCAACGCCCTCTGAGGTAGGACATATCAGAACCCCCGTTTACAGAGTAGGAAACTGAGCACTGACGCATGAGCAGCTTTCCGACCGAAGGCTGAGTCTGCAGGTCCCTGTTCAATAACCACTGCCCGGTGATACGACTCTCGCCTTATCATTGACACATCCCTTTGCAATGTTATTCAAAACGGATTTCCTGGGACTTCCCTGGTGCTCTAGTGGTTAAGACTCCACGCTTCCAATGCAGGGGGGCTTGGGTTCGATCCTGGTCAGGGAACTAAGACCCCGCATGCCGTGGGGCACGGCCAAAAAATAAACGTATGTCCTGTTGGACATTGACAGCGCTCGGACTCACCCCCAAGAGTCAAGAGAAGGGCAGACATTCTGATCTGAAGTATATGTTGGGCCTGCCCAGGCGTCTAATGCCCAAGGGTGAAGGGATACCCAGGCAGGCCGCTCTGCGTTCCCCCAGGGGTCCCTCCAGCAGCCCCCAGGGCTCCCAGCCTGGTGTCTGGGACTCCCCTCCCCCAACAGTAGTATCGAAAGAAACCACCAGGAGAGTCTCAGAATTCTCTAAGTGGAATTCTCACTTGCTCGGGGGTGTGTGTGAGTCAGGGGTGATGGACGGTTGGCAAAATCATAAAGAGCTTGAGCTCCACAAACTTGGTCCATCCCAGCGTTTCCCAAACTGACCAGCCTGCGGAACACCCGGAGCAGCTCAGGAAACAGCAGGTGTGCAAATTACAGTCAATGACCCAAAAATTAGAGTCGACAACCCAAAACCATGATCAAAATATTGCTGCAGGAAATGGTCAAAGTTGGATTAAATACAATAGCGGGTATTTAATTTTAGGATTAGGAAAGGCAGAGACACACAGGCCTGCACACACAGGCACACACACATCCTGCTCTCCTGGTTCTCGGACGCCTGGTCTGAGACACAGAAACTGGGCAGCTTGTGTCATCACTGTGGAGACAGTGTGTTCTCAGGGGCCCCACGGCCAGCAGGTGAAGGGCGGGAAGGCCCTGGGCGGGCTCCAGGCATCTGCCGAGGGGCACCAAGGAGAGGCTCCCAGCTGCCAGAGGAGGGGCCCAGAGAGCCCGGTGCCCCCAGTGGGGGCGGCAGAGCCGCTCCAGCAGGTGCGCCGGGGCGGAGAGCAAGCTCCAACCACACGGGGCGGGCCCGCCGCGTCTGCAGGGGTGAGTGGGCCCTGGCAGGTGGCCTGAAAGGGGGAAGCGATGGCGTCAAGGGGCATTCATGCCCCCTGACCCGCGGGAGCGGCCGAGGGCGTGCTGTCCTCCCCAGCTCTGGGGCCACGTGCCAGCTGGGCCGGCACGGGAAGGGGTCCAGAGGCTGCTGGGTGAAGGGAAGCTTGGGTGAGGTCAGATTCCCAAATCCATCACGCAAATACTCAGCTCATCCATTGCTTTGAGTCCAAACCAGAACCAGGTGAGGGGACCTCCCCGGACAGGCACCTGCTGGAAGATGCTTCCTGCTGATACAGAACCCCCGTGAGTGAGCGCGGAGGCCGCGCTGGCCGAGAACGGGAACCCTGCTCTGATGCGGCCGATTCCCAGGGCACCTCCCAGGGAGAGCCTGTCCCTGGCCCAAACCCCAGTGGACACAGCTATGCAGCATTATCGTGACGGTGGCTGAATGACAGGGCCTGTGAACCCATTACTCAGTGCTACCCTCCCGAGCACATCCGCCGAGTGGGCTAGAAGCTTCTGACGGACCCCAGCCCTCGGCCCGTTTGCTCCCCGCGGGCTGTCTCAGGTTGGGGACCGCCCGTGTTATAGGTGCAGTCCCCATGCATTCCATGGTTCCTGCTTGGTTTTCATTTCCCCAGCGACAAGTCCGAATTCACTTCCTAATGAGTCCTCTCAGGGAGGAAAACGCAGGCAAACTCGCCCTGTTCCATCAATTTGCCTCAAGTCCTGAAACTTCCCAAAGTCAGCAGTTGTCAGGTCTGAGCGCGCTCCCAGCGGTCGAGAAGCTGACGGCCGAACGACAGGCTCTCCCGGGCAGTAGCCCCTCCACCCTCCCCCTCCGCCAAGGGACCCAGGGCTGCGCCACCAGGCTCCGGGGAGGGAGGTGCCACAGACGTCAGCAACCTCTGCTCCGCGCCCGGCTCCTCCACGACTGGCAGGGGGACAGCAGCTCCTGCCGCTTACAGGTTGTCAGCCTAAAAAAAGCAGCATTGTTCAACCCCAAACGGGCAGGCGCTGCCTCTGGCTTTGACGTCTCTGCCTGCTGGTTTGTTTCAGATGACAAGTCCATGCAGCGTCGCTCCTGCACCCCGGGCACACGCCCACACACACGGCGAGGCATGTGCACACGCGGGCAGTCACGTACAAGAGAAGGCCATGGAGCCCTTGTGCGAAGGCAGTCCTCCTGGGAGACTGGGGGCGGCGTCCCCGGGGGCCTCTGGAATGCGCCAGCGGCCGGGTGATGACGGGAACCGGCTTCCTGTGGGACGCACGCTGCCGGCCCTGCTGGCCTTGGGGACGGGCCTCTGAACTGGAATGTAGAACATGCGGGGGGTTCCCGTGTTGAAACAGCTCTGCAGGAACACACGTGGGGCCCTGGGTACGTGGGGATGTTCAGGCGGCTGGGCCAGAAGGGGACCCGGACCTGGGTGCCTCCTTCAGGGGCCGTGCGCCCTCTGTGTCACCCCCTGTCGCCTACGCCCTGACAGGCATTGAGCTCTCCTGGCCCTTTCCCTTCCTTACCAGCCATGACCACGGGCGCTCAGGGCCTCAGTTTCTGTACCTGCAGAATGGGACGGGTGCACTGACCTTCCAAGATGTCATGAACGGAAGTAAGGAGTTCACGCAAAGCGACAGGCGGTAATGGGTGGTCGATGAATGCCTCTCTCTGGGCTTTACGTACAATTTATTTCTCATCCTTGCACCAAACACTTCCCCCCTGCAGCCACCAGCTGCCTGGAGCAGGGGGAAGGGCAGTGATGGGCTGGCGGGGGAGGGGCCCCAGGCCCTGAATTCTCACCAGGACGCTGCCCATCCAGTCATGCCTCAGGCGGACCTGAGAGGCCCCGGGAGGCTGGGGTGATAATCCGACAGATGCAAAGGGCAGGGCCAGTCCCTGGTTCCACACGTGACCACAGGTCCTGAATAAAGAGGCCGCGGGGGGCCAGGGCACATGGAACCCGTGAAGGAAAGAGGACCGCCAGGCGAGGAGAGTGCCATGGCGGCCAGCTCCAGCCACCTTAAGGGCCCACCGCGTGTGCCCAGACCTTTACTGGATGGAGCCCCAGAGCCATTTCGTGGTGACCTAGGGTGGGGTACAGCAAGATGCGACAATCGGGCCCCCATATCATTGAACCCTGTGCCAGGCTACACGTGCCTGCCTCCAAATTCCTTTCATGTGAAAGAACCAGAACCTTCTATCTCGTGGTTTTAAAGGACGTTTTTCTAGGCTGTCGGCTCCGTACCGGTTGGTCTGAGCATCCCGCCTCCACGTGCCCACGGCCTCACACACGGTGGTCTTCACGGCCGCGGCGCAGAGACTTTCCTCTCGGCAGACGGGCCGGGGCTGCAGCCTCGCGGCCGCCCCCGCAGAGCGGTCACCGTCCCACGTGTCCGGAGGTGGGTGTGCAGCAGACAGAGCTCCGGGATCGTCATCCACCTGAACGTGGGCCAAAAGTAAATATAGTTCAAGAGTTTAAATAAAACTCTTTCCAGCGCAGTAGAATTGCTGGGAAGGAGTACTTTTTAAAATAATAATAAACAGAAGTTAAGTGGGTCCGGGGAGTCAGGCGGGAGGAGGAAGGAAAGAGGCCCCTGGATGCTATGTTGGGCCGGGGGCTTCCAGGGCGGACACGGCAATGCTTCTGGGGCAGCCGCTCAAGCGTCCGATTGCCAGGCTCTGGCTGCGGCTGACGGGCTTCCTGAGGCTGAGCCTGGCGGGGGAGCCCACTGTCCCGGTGAGGAGGCCCAGCACCTGGGCACGAGCTGAGGCTGGAGTGGCTTAGATCCCCACCCGGGGCGGCCTGTGCGTAAAGCCCCAGAACCTGGGAACCGCGGGAGCCTGGGATGCTCCAGCTGTCCCGCCCTAGCCGGTGCGGATGGAGACCCACCCCTGCTCCCTGAGGCTCTGAGGGCACAGCAGGCCTCGGTGAACTGATGACAAGCCAGGACCACGTGCCCACCACATGGTCGCCCTCCGGCTGGGAGGCTTAGTGCCCGCCTCCTGCATGAGTCTCCGGTCGGAATGAAGGGCAAACACCCCCAACAGAAGAAGCCGCCTCCCCACGGGGCACTTCCAAGAGCCGTGCCCCTGTGTCTGCTTTACTGGCGCTGCCGGCTGTGGCCCCAGCAGGGCTGGTGCGGGTCTGAAACGTGGGGAGGTGTGCGCACGGTGCTTACGTGCCAGCGTCTGTGCATGGGGGGTGTGAACGTGTGCATCAGTGTGTGCCAGGGTGCGTGTGGGTGATGGGGGTGTGTGTGTCTGTCATGTTTCTCCCCAGAGACGAGGCCACATTACAGCCCACGTGGCCCGCTGGCCGGCCGACCCGCGGACAGCTGCAGGTGGCAGCTGGGCTCTACTCCCTTTGAGCCGGAGGCCGCAGAGCCCCTCTGAGCACAGCCCCTGGTGCCCACGGCGCAGCACCAGAGCTGGCCATTGAACGAAAGCTCTCCTGTCCCTCTCTGCCAACAAGCCCTTCTTGTGCTTTTCCGAAAATCGCCAGTTTCTCAACACTCCCACCGGGAGGACTTCCACCCCCTGGTGAGCAGCTGAGCCCAGGCTCCTGTGGGGCAGCCAGGCCTGCCCAGCCACAGGGGGGGCGCTTGGGCCCCTGTGGCCCTGCCCTGCCAGTGCCCCCCGCCGCCTCTGACCACTGCGCGTCGTCTGCCCCAGAGAGGAGGCCGGCTCAGTGAGCAGGCACGTGGGGGCAGCTGAGCCAGCTCCCCCCAGGTGGCCCTGGCGCCCTCTGCCCTGTCCCCTCAGACGCAGGATCTAGAGCCGGCCGAGGACGGTCTGCCACCTGGACAACCCAGGTCAGTGCCCGCGTACGAAGGCAGCCCCCGTCCACACCTCTGCTGGGGCCCTGAGACCAGGTCCAGGGGTCAGCCAGCCCTCCCAACCCCACTCCGAGGTGTCTGGGGTTCTCTCCCTCCCGGAAGCGGTGGCCTGGGGCCAGACGTCCAGGCAGATGGGGTGTGAAGCCCACCCCCGGGGAAGGCAGCGGGGGCAGGTTGGAGTGAAGCCACGGCGGCTGCCTTGCAGATCCCACGGCGGGAGCAGCAGGGTAGCTGTGACCACCGACGGCTGGGTCAGGGGACGCCCGTCAGCAGGGCCTCTTCGCGGTGTGCTTGGCAGGGACGGGGAGTGGACGAGCCAAGAGCAGGGCAAGGGGGAGGAGCGTTTTAGGGTGAATGGGGCTGGTTCCAGCCATCACCCCCTTTTAATCCCCACCCCCACCCCCAAATGCTGAAGGATCCACTCGACGACTCAGGCAGTCAGCTCGGCTCATCGATGCAGATGACCCCGGAAAGGACGCTGCCAGGACCAGGGTGGGCGTCCCTACCAGCAGGCCCCCCACCCATGGCTGAAGGTGTTTTCTGCTCTTGGGATGGGGTTTGGGGGAGGACGCCCAAGCCTCTGGGGAGGGGGGGCAGGGAGGCTGAGGAGGTGCCAATAGCTGGGTCCAGGCGTCCTGCAGAGCTGGGTGCTGGCCGTATCTGATAGTTTGTGCTAATGCAGTGATCTGGATGGGGCTGGTCACACCAGAAACACCAACCGTGGGATTAGAATTTGGGATTAGAGTTGGGGCTTTGAGCGGGGTGCTATCAGCTGGACCCCTGGGGAGGAGAGGGGGCTGGAGACTGGCTCAACCACGTGGACGATGATTGGACCAATCTAACCCCGACGCAAACGGGGCCCTGAAGTTCAGTGAGCTCTGCGATTGGCCACCCCAGAGTAAGGTCACACATGGATGTGCCAGGAGGGCGGCCATCCCTGAGGACGGAGGCTCTTTCCTTGCGGGACCCTTCCAGACCTGGCCTGATGCGAGGCTCCTTTTGGTTGACTCTGACGTGTAGCCTTTTACTACGATATCTTCTTGCTGTAACCTTAAGTATAACACTTTCCTTAGTCCTGGGAGCTGTTCTAGGTAATTATGGAACCTGAGAGAGCCTGTGGGGACCTTGAATCTGCATCCAGTCAGTCAGAAGTGCAGGTGGTCCTGGGGACCCTGAACTGGTGTCAGAAGTGAGGGCGGTCTTTAGAGGACACGCCCCAAATCCCAAGTCTGCCCAACTCCAGGTCATATCCAACAGAAGAGTGTATCCAGACAACAAACTCCCACAAGTGAGAAAAAAGCCTGACAACTCAATTTTTTATTGAGGTATAGTTGGTGTACAATGCTATGTAAGTTTTAGGTGTACAACATAGTGATTCACAATTTTTAAAGGTTATACTCCATTTATAGTTATTATAAAATATTGGCTATATCCCCCATGTTGTACAATATATCCTTGTAGCTTATTTTATACTGAATAGTTTGTACCTCTTAATCCCCACCCCTATCTTGCCCCTCCCCGTTTCCTTGTCCGCACTGGGAACCACTAGTTTGTTTCTGTTTTGTTATATTCGCTAGTTTGTTGTATTTTTTAGATTCCACATATAAGTGATAACGCAGTATTTGTCTTTCTCTGTCTGACTTATTTCACTGAGCATAATACCCTCCAAATCCCTCCATGTTGCTGCAGATGGCAACATTTCACTCTTTTTTATGGCTGAGTAATATTCCATTGTAGATATAGACCACATCTTCTTTATCCATTCATCTGTTGATGGACACTTAGGTCTGACAACCCAGTTTTAAATAAATGAGTGAAAGACTTGAAAAAGCACTTTTAGAAAAATTACCCAAATGGCCAATAAACGTGAAAAGGGGTTCAGCACCATCAGTCACCAGGGACAGGGAGAGTGACATGTCACCAGGCACCCACCCCCCACCTGAATGGCTAAAAATTACAGGCTGCGGAGAGATGGCACTCCTGCTGATGAGTAAAATCTACAATCACTTTGGAAAACTGTTTGCTGGGGTCTATTGAAGCTAAACATGCAAACATCCTATGACCCAGGGTGCCCCTCCTGGTATATACCCAACAGAGACGAGAGGCTACGCACACCAAAAAGTTGTACGAGAATGTTCATCACGATCTAAATGGAAACCTACCATTGTCTGTCCGGAGCGGGATGGACAAACTGCATGTCATACAACAGAGTACTGCATAGCTGTGCAAAACAGTAAGCTGCTGACCGTTCAATACAGGTCAGTCTCTCAGGATACGATATGGAACACAAGAGGCCAGACCCCAAAGCACACGCCGCAGGCTTCCATTTAGGTATTCGGGTGATATTCGTGATGAGGCAGAACTAGTCTGTGTCATAGAGATCAGGGCAGTGATTACCTTCAGGGCTTGGCAAGGACTGGAAGGGGCCCAAGGGGCCACCAGGTCACTGGAACCACCTCGATCTGGGGGGTGGTTCCACAGACGTGGCAGGTCGTATTGTACAAAGATGGCTGCGTCAATTACCCCCTTCCCACAAGGTTTTCACAACATGGACTTGAGGCTCCTGTTGAGGTGCGAGGTGGATAATCCCTCTCTTTGAACGTGAGCAGACCTTTGTGATCCCTCGATCAATAGAGAGAGGACCACGGAAAGACTCTGTGTGCACTTCCGCCTGGACACTCCCTCGGGGAACCCAGCCGCCATGCTGTGACGAAGCCCAAACCACCCCGAGGAGAGACCACATGCAGAGGCCACGTGGAGGGGTTCCGGCCACGGCCCAGCTGAGGCCCAGCCAGCATCAGCCAAAAGACGTGAGGACAGCTGCTCCAGCGGAGCGCACCCGAGCCTTCGGTGCATCGCAGCCCCCGCGCCTCACAGACGCCCTGGAGCAGGGGCGGGCTGTCCCCGCACGCCCAGCCGGCTCCTGACCCGCAGAACCCTCACACCACGAAGGGGCTTCGTCCGCTGCTTCCGGAGGCTGCTGAGGCAGCGCTGGTGACGGGACCAAGTGCACACACAGAGGGTAAGTGAAATGTGCACTTGGGGGTCTGTGCACTTTGCTCTGTGTAAGCTACAGCTCAATTTTTAAAAGAACCATCCAAACCCTCCTGAAGAAGAAAGAGAAGGCAGTGGGGCTGCCCCACCAGTTGAGTGGCGATTTGTAAAGCTACAATCAAGGGTGAAGTGTGGGAACTTGCCTGCGGTCCAGTGGTTAGGACTCCGTGCTTCCACTGCAAGGGGCACGGGTTCGATCCCTGGTCAGGGAGCTAAGATCCCGCATGCTGTGAGGTGCAGCCAGAAATAAAGGGGTGGGGATGAGGTGTGGTGTCAGCCCAGGAAGTGACAAACTGGACAACTGAACAGGATAGAGAACCCAGAAGGACACCCACCCATAGGTGGGCTTGGATAAATAAGGGAAGTGGCATGATGGGTCCTTGGAGAAAGACACACAATAAAGGAGCGGGAAAACCCCAGGACAAAAAATTAGATCCTTTCTTTACACTCAAAAAGCACCTCCAAATGGATTAAGAAACAAAATGTCAAAAGCAAAAGTTTAAAACTTTAGAAGAAAATACATGTGAATATCTACGTGACCTCAGGATAGGGAAAAATTTCCTAAACAACACACTCACAAACCTTAACCATATAAAAGAAAAGATTAATACGTTTGACTACATTAAAATTAAGGACTTTACGCAATAAAATATACCTGAAGGAAAGGTATATTTTACCTTGTGAAGGGACAAGCTGCAAACTGGGAGATAATTCTCACTGCACCCAAAACCAACCAAAGACAAGTGTCCAAATTTACAAAGAATTCCTAGGGGTCAGGAAGCAAAAGCAAACAACCCAACAGCAAAATTGGCAAAAGACAGGAGAAGGCGCTTCCAGGACAGCAGAGGGGCCAACAGACGTGGAGAGAGAGGTCCACTGTGCTTACTGTCATCAGGGGACATGTTTCATAATGAGATGGAATTTTGCACACATCTGATTGACCCAAAAAAATGTGTTGATAATTGCAAATGTCAGAGAGGACGTTCATCACCAGAACACTTACACTTTGCTGGTGGAGCATAAATGGATGAACCGCTTTGCAGAACAGTTAGGCATTACCTTGCCAAGTTAAAATGTTGCGTTCCCATGATCCAGATTCCGTTCTCAGCTCTCCTCCCAGCCGGGTCCCCCGCGGGTGTGGACAGGAGGCCTGTTCGTCAGAGCGAACGCCCGAGCAGCCCGAAGGCCCGACAACAAGAGAAGAGAACGGATGATGTATGATGTAATCACACAATGAAAAATTCTACCATGGTGACAGTCGCTATCTACAGCTGCTCACAGAATATAAACAAAGCTCAGGAATGTAATGTTGAAGAGGAAAAATCAAGTCCCAGAAATAAAAACAAAATGAACACCAAGTGCAGAATCATGTTTACCTCGGATGGAAGAGGAAGCGGTTGAGGTACTGACTGTTCCAGCTCTCGGATTGGCCGGTGGTGCGGAGTGTTCATTATATTTTTACCATAATCTTAAAGGAAAAGAGCATCCAGCGGGGACCGATGCAGAGTGTGCCGTGAACCACAGATGATGATAAATCCAGGCTGTGCACGTGAGGTCTGGAAGCTACTAAAGTATTTGTTACAAAGAGAGGGGGAAGGCTGAGTAGGCAGAGTACAGAGGGTTTTTAGGGCCGTGAAACTACTCTGTATGATACACATCATCACACATTTGCCCAAACCCCAAAATGTGCAACACCAAGAGTGACCCTAATATAAACTATGGACTTTGGGTGACAATGATGCATCGGTGCAGGTGTATCATTTGTGACAAACGCACCGCTCTGGCGGGGATGTTGATGGTGGGGGAGATTTGCGTGTGTAGGGACAGGGGGTGTATGGGAAATCTCTATATTTCTGCTCCATTTTGTTATGAACCTAAAACTGCTCTAAAAAATAGTCTAATAAAAAAATTTCAAGAGAGAGGGCTGGGGAGAGAACTGAGGAAGAAGAGTTGCTATAAACATTTTACATTGTTTTTGGCTTGATCAGCCAGCATATGCGTCACCAGAATCTCCTCTCTAAATCACAAGTGCTGTGTGTGTCAGAGGACCCAGCTATGTCAGGACCCAGCCCACCCACTACAGGGAAGGGCACCTGTGAGACACGCCCAGCTGGTCCTCAGCACCAGGTAAGGGAGAACGTGGACCAGACTGCCCTGAAGAGCCAGCCCAGAGCACATCCCATGTCACACTGGTCCTCACGGCACCCACACAGCAGTTGTCACCATCCTATTCCTCAGCTGAACAAGAGAGCTGCCTCTGCGCCTGCCCTCACAGCAGGGGGAAACACTCCAAGCTTGGTCACTTCACTCTCAATGAGCCAGGGTCCTGGACAACTAACACCTTGGTTTAATTCCCAGAGCAGCTGCCCTCCAGCTCTCTTTGTAATCAGGGCTTCCCTGGAAGCAGGAACACAGGAGTGAAGGCCTCTGCTCAGCTCACTTTCCCTCTGGCCATACGGGTCACTGTCGCTGGGACGTGAGGCCTTGCTGGAATCCCCTGGGATGGTCTGGCTGCGGCTGAAAGACTCTGCCCAGGCTGGAGGCTGCAGGCGACAGGGGCCAAGGCAACCCAGTGCCCAGAGCTGCCCCCTGCACCTGGCTGCACTTCAGCTGCCCCTGACAAGGGGCGAGGTCCGCCTGAAACTCTCGTGCAGCTTGGAACGTGGTTTCCTCCAGAAAGTGCTCCCTGCACAGCTTCGTTCACCAGCACCTCGCATCCGGATTTTAGACAGACCATCTGGGCGGTCACGATTCCTGGCTTCCTGAGGGGCCACTGCCTGCCCGGCCTGGCTGTGTCCAGGTGGGGTCACAGGTGGGGAGACCCTTTGACGTGTGACCTGAGGTGCAGGCAGGCAGGAGGGGCACAGGTATGTGGCTGCGGCACCTGTGCCTCTGTTCCCGCCCCTCCTCACAGGCCTGGGACCTCAAGACCCGCAGCGCCAAGAGATGCTGAGGATAGCAGGGTCCCCAACCTTACCTCCGACCCTCGGGCCTCTGGGCCTCATAAAGCAAGTCCGATCGAGGGCCCCGTGGGACTCCACGGCCACATTCACACGCCTCCCGGGCCTCAACCTCCCCCTCCTTCTGTCCACTTCCAAGAATGGCGCCCTCCCGGGGAGGATCGGAGCTGATGCAGTGAACACGGCGAAGCTGCCCGGTCTTTGTCGCAGGTGAATTTGTGCCGCCGCCCCCGGCAGAGACCAGGCGGTCTCGGCAGCCCAGGCGAACGCTGGCTGGACGGATGCTGCTGGGGGCTCTGCACCCCCTGGACACCCACACGGCCCCGAGGGGGTGTCCTGAGGCCCCACCGCAGGGCGAGGAGGCCGGCGGCTCGCCAGGCTCACACCTAGCCAGGCCCGGACCCACCCCCCTGCCCCCAGGGGACCGCTGGGCCTCGGGACCACAGCCACCAGGCAGCAGGAGGCGGGGAAGGTCGGCCTTGGCGTCTGCGGGACAAGCGTCATCGCATCAGCAAACCGCCCGCTGCACCCCGCCTGCAGCGTCACCCCGGCCCCAGCCAGCCTGGAACTTTCCAGGCTGGGAGCTGGGAGCAGTGCAGCCCCGGGGCCAGGGGCCAACCTCGGGCAGCTCCTCGGCCACCTTCCTGTCACGTGGCCGTGGCCGTGGCCCGTGTGCCTTATAGACCGTTCCCGTGAAGTGGGAACGGCCGCAGCACTGGCTTCAGGTGGCCGGGGCCGTGGCCGTGGCTGGGAGTCCAGGGGTGGCGCACACAGAAGTGCGATCCACACCTCGGCCGCTCCCTGGAGAGGGGCCGCCGTCACCACCCATTCCCATTGCGGCCTCGGGGCAGAAGCGCAGGTGGACAGAAGGCAGGCCGCCCAGCCCCCTTGGGAGAGGCCCGAGCGCCCAGGAACACCGGGCGGAAGGGGAGCCGGCGTCTAGCTCCGAGAGGACGGGTGGGAAGAGGGTTAAGCCGGAAGAACCCATCACGGGGGAGGCAAGCAGACGGATGGCAGATGGTTCTCTCATTTGCACCCGCGTGTGGGATCCGCCCCCCTGCAAGGCCTGCCCTGCTTCCTTTCTCGCCTTCACAGATCAAAGGGATGTTCGCCTGGTCACACGGCTGAGGGGTGGGCGGGCGCCGGGGAAGGGAACCCGGCTTTGAGAAGGTCTTCAGCAGACAGGCAGGTCCACAGTCAGCAAGCACCTTCCGCAGGAAATGGAGCCCCTCAGACAGTCTGATGCCCAGAATCGAGAGATGAAAGTCTTTTTGTGTGAATGCCAGGGCTCCAGCCTGGCGTCCGTCCCACTGTGAGGCTCGTACGACTCCTGGAAACTGCAAAGGGAACAGGACCCACCAGAGAGGAGACCACCGCCCCCCCAGACCAGGGCCAGCAAGGAAGGCCCAGCTCCCGCCCAATGCCGGGGGGGTAGGGGGTTAAGTGGGTGTTCCCCAGGAAAGAGAGCATGTCCAGAACCTCCAAGACTCAGGTCAACACCAGGTGCCCGCCCTCGACCTGCCTGAGGATTGAGGGTCTTCCCAGGGGAGCCCGGAAAGCAACGTGCTCTGAGCTGAACACAGGTCTGAGAAACTGGCCGCCGCCCTGCAGGGAGGGGGCCCAGGACCACTGGGTCCTTTCCAGATGTGATTTCTATGAACATGGCTCAGACTCAACGGAAGAACCACTGGTTTAAAAGCAAACAGGGTTAGCCTGTCAGTGCCCAAATCTTGACTCTGCTTGAATTATTTCTGGAACCTGGGCTAATGCCCAGTATACACAGGCCTAATGAACAAAACCGGAAATCCTACATCATGTTACATTTTGTTAAGAGCCTTGCCGTATCGGTTTCTGCTTCATTTAGCTATTTGCTCAGTGACTTAGAATAAAAACCGACCATTTCTTGTCCTTCACAGTTCTGTGTGTCAATTTGGGGTCTGCTCTCTCTGGAGCCCCTGGGGTTCAGGGGTGTTTGGAAGGTCCAAACTGGCCTCACTCACATGGCTGCAGGTCGGGGCTGGCTGGTGGCCACGAGGTCAGCGGGGCTGTGGGCTGGGGTCCCTGGTTCTCCTCTGTGTGGCCTCTCCTCGTGGCTGCTTGGACGGCCTCCCAGTATGGCAGCCGGGCTCGAAGAAGCAGGAAGTAGAAAGGCCTGGGCTTGGCAGTCTCAGAACGTCATTTCTGCTGCATCCTTTAGGTCAGAGCCCATCCCAGGGGCTGGGGGGATTCAAGGACCGGGAAATTAGCTCCGTCTCTTGATATGGGGGCCGCGCGTGTACCGGGAAGGGAGGGATTGTAGGGGCATCTTGATGACCAGCTACCCCACCCTCGTCCAGCTGTGTCCGTGCAGAGCGGCCTTTCTCACTGTCCAGCGCCCACTTGCAAAGTCCAAGGTAAGAGTGTTGAGAGAAACTTGTGGACAGTCCTGACCACATACCTGCCTCTCAGCGTCCAGGTACCTGGGCCTCTGCTAGGTGAGGTGACGCCTCCCCGGGGTCCTCTGGAGAACACGACTCTTCTGTGCAGCGTCCCAGCAGCTGGTGGTCTGGGATCTGCGGTCTCATCCTTCTCCATCACCAGTTCCGGCGAGAGCTCCTTCCCCACCTCCCCTGGCAAAGCTGAGGGCTCAGTGGGAAGTTCCTGCTGGGGGCGGAGCAGAGAAGTCAAAGGTGAGTCCCAGTTACTTCTGCCTCTTCCTCTAGGCCCGGGAGTCTAGTCCCCAGCCCTTTCCGCCACCCCCTGACAGAAAACCTTCTCATCCTGGCCCCTCCCTCCCCGCCCTGGCCTGCACACACACCCCGGGCACTGGCCTAAGGCAAGGGCTGCTTCCTTTGGTAGCAGGATTGGACCCGGTGCTGCTCCTGAGAGCTGAGCCTACCCCCATCTGCACACTGGCCTCAGGATTTGGGGTCCGGCTCAGGAGGCCAGGGGGTGGGTGGCTCCCGGCGTCTGCTGAGACGCCCGTGGTACTACCGTGGTCCAGAGAGGGTCCTTGCAAGTCTGGAGCCTGGGATGTAAATGAACGGTCACTAGGGTGGACCTAGTGACCTAGACCTTGCAAATGCAAGTGGCATCTAGCCACCAGCCACTTCACTCACAAGGATTGAATCTAAGCAAGATATCAGAGCTGTGTGCAAAGACCTCTCGTGTGCACAGATATTCTATGTGGTCTTCTCTATTCTCTGTGCAGTGGTGAACAGATGTGTCCCTGCCCGGGGGAAGTCGGCTCAGTGTGCCTTGAATAAGCTCATGATCAGAAATCAGCTTGACCGAGATGGGACAGCCGCAGCCAGCCCTCCGACCGCCCTGGCTTATTGAACGTGTACGTTTTCTCTAGACCTCAGCCCAAACATCACTCAGGCAGGCACCTTCCCTGAATCTCATACCTGGCAGGACCCAGTGTGCAGTCTCAGAGCCCCTCACAGCTTGCTCACAGCACCCGTCAGTTTGTGATAAACGTGTTCTACTGTGGATTTGTTTTTTGTCACGGCCCCTAGCACCGGGCTTGTCACACGTCATGACACATGACATGTGTCCCATGCAGCTGACATGCAGCGGGAGCTATCAAACGAACCCATACTCAAGTAACGACCAGCTAAGTATGCCTGGTCACGTAGGTAAACTGTTGATCCACCTGCTGGAATACTCTTCAGCAACTTAAAGGAGATGTAGAAAACTATAACGTGTGAGAAAATGCAGATAAGATCACATCAGGGGATATAAGGCCATTGCCAAACTGTATGTGCAATTCGACCCCAAGGAGGACAACAGTCATGCCTAAGCATTAAAGACTCTCACATGCTGCGGTCGGGATGCAGAACGATGCAGCCGTGAAGGAGAAGGTTTCGGCAGTTCTTTAAAACACGTGTGGCATTTATCCCAGGGAAATGAAAACTTGCGTCCACAGCCAAACGCATACGCAAATGTTCATGACAGCTTTGTCTGTCATCCCCTCAAACAGGGAACGACCCAGAGGTCCTTCAGCAGGTGAGTGGATGAATAAACCGCAACACCTGGAAACTACGCAGCAAAAAGAGAAACGATAGACACAGTTCCCTGAAAGGACCAAGCCTGACTCCGAATATAGGACATTCTTGAAATGACAGAATATGGGGATGGAGACAGATGAGGGGTGACCGGGAGTAGCGAGCGCCCCAGAGAACATGACTGTGAAGGGGGAGCACGGGAAAGACTTTGAGGTGATGGAGCCCCTGTGTGTCCGGACGGTGGTGGTGCTTACTGGTCCACACGTGATGAAATGCCATAGAGCTGGGCACACTTGCACCGTCACTTTCCTGGTCTTGATATTTCACTAACGTCAGATGTAACCATTTCGGGGGAAACTGGGACAGGGTCTGTGACAGCTCTCTCTCCTCCCCTTGCAACTTCCTGCAAATCTATCATTATTTCAAAGGAAAAAAATTTTTTTAAAAAAGAAATGAAGAAAGATTGAAAAGGAAGATTCTAAACAGTAACAGGATTTATCTCTTAGTGCTGATATTAACTAACTTTTTGAAAAAATCTGTTTGGGTTTCTATATTTTTCCTGCTTTCTCTAAGCAGCATGGATTACTTTCATAACTAAAAAAAAATCATAGTCTAACATTAGGGGAAGCTGGGGGGAGGATATATAGGAACTTGCAACTGGTCCGTGAATCTAAAATTCTTTCCAAATAAAAGGATTTTTAAAACAAATAGCAAAAGAGATCAGATGCTACATAGGTGTAGTGAAAAGGCAAAAAGTGAGTAACCTGAATAAAGTAAGAACTCTTTGCTTAGAGAAAAATCACTAATCACCAGTCTCCTCCCACAGCTGCTAAACCCAGCGGGGCATGGCGGGGGGTGGGGGTGATGCTTCCCCGGTGCCCCCTGGCACTCCCCCGGTGCCACTCCCCCGGCCCTCGCTCTTCCAAGCCCCTTGTAAGCACTCACCTGCTCCATTGCCCTTCCCCACGTGGCCTCGGGATTGGAACCCACGTCCTCCTGCCTCTCCCGAGCTCTGATGGCCCCTGGTCCGTGTTAGGATGACGATGACTGACAGATGACTCGGCTGTGTCCCTGCCTCGTCCATCGTCCTGGAAACCCCCGGGGTGGGTGGGTGGATCGGTGGGAGTGACCAACCTCAGGGTGCTGGGCCCAGCCACGGCATCTTCTCAAAGCCTCATCTCCTTCTCTGTGGGGTGGACACTGTCCCCGATGGGGTGAGGTCAATGAGAGGGCTAAGAGGTCACACATGCAGGCACGCCTCCAGGGCCTGCCCACAGCTGGTGCTCAAGACGCTGGTTCCCACCCAGCAGGGGGAAGCGGGTGGCGCCCCCGGACCCCGGCTCACTCGGGGACAGGTCACGGCCCGAGGCCCTGCTGTGCTGCCCAGCGCCTCGCAGACACTTCTGAACCCTGCCTGCTGCTCCCGCGCTGAGGCTCGCCAGCTGCCCCTCCCCCCGCTTCCCCATTTGCCAAATCCCTGGGTATCTCCTGCAGACAGCCTGTGCCCATCCGCCCCTTAGAAAACCCGCACACGGCTCGCGCAGGTGCCGAGGTCCCCGATGTCCAATCGCTGCCCCGGCTGGGTCTGCGGGCCTGAGGACGAGCCAAGTCCAGACAGGTCAGGGCAGGGCAGGAGGAAAGGGCAGCGCCTGCCAAGGCTGGGGCAGGAGGCAGTGTCCCGCATCCAACTTAGAGGGAGCCCAGGGGGATTGGACGGCAGGCCAGGGGACAGAGGACGGGGGAAAAGAGGGAGAGACGGGTGGGCACGGGAGCAGGCAGACAGGTCGCGAGAGAGGCGAGCTGTGCAGAGGTCTGAGGCCTCCAGGGGCCGAGAACATGTAGGTTGGGGGCCCAGTGGTTGTCCTGTGGGTGCTGGACGTGGGGGTGAAGGGGCACTGAGGCCAGGGGCTGCCACGATGGGGGACAAGGGAAGAGGAAGCCAGGTTAGGAGAGGGTGGTGTCGGAGGAGGCCCCTGGGCTGCAGGGCAAGGGCTGGTGTCCTCAGAGCAGGGCAGTGCAGGGGGGACGGGGCGAGGTCGCTGGAAGGCTAGGGGAGGGGACCGGACGTGCCCAAAGCTGCGGGGCCAAGACCCGAGAACGAGTGACACAAGTCTGGTGGCCAAGGCTGGTCCCTGGTGGCCTTCGGTCCCTGGGGGACAGCAGGTGGCTGGAGGGCCATCGCTGGCGCCCTGGGCTCGAGTGGCCGGGGGAAGCCTCTCGGGGCTGACTCACAGTCTCTGGGCAGGAGCGGGGCCACTCGGGTCCGGCCTGCTGTCACCGGCAGGTGTCGGGATGAGCACCTCGGCTTCCATCTGGAAGTGGGGGACTCTTGAGGGGGGCAGTCCCAGGGACCACCAGAATTGGTGCTTTTTTCTACATTTCCATGCCTTTTGGGGTGAGCGTCAAGGGAAGAGGGGATCTCTCTGGCCACAGCAGCTTGATCTCCAGCGGGTCTAGACCCCAGGTTCTGCAAACCCTCCCTCCAGGGCCGGCAGCCCCAGACCACGAGCCCCCCAGAGGCGGCCCCTTGCCTGGGCTCCCCACACACACATGTGCCCTTCCCTACATCCACCTGTAAGTGCAGGCGAGGGGCGGTCTGCCTCCTGTGCTGGGCATGCAGTGCCCTGGGACGGTCTGGGTCCCCTGCTCCATGGACATGTCCCCGCAGGGCAGACATCAGCGTGAGAGGCTGAGGCAGGAACCGGGTCCAGGTCTGGCCTCCACGGCTGCCGCTCAGGGACCTTTCAGAACAGTTTTCTTTTATTTATTTATTTTTTCATATTTTTGTTGTTGTTGAAGTATAATTTGTGTGCAATAAACTGCACCCCTTAAACCGTATTAATCAGGGTGTCTAATGAGCGTCTACGCCCATAAAATCACCACCACAATCAAGATTCACCCCTAAGGTTTCCTTGTGTCCCTTTGTAACCTACGTCCCTCCCAACTCCTGCCCCAGGCAACCACTGACCTGCTTTTTGCTGTTGGGGGCAGGCACTGCTATAAGCCTCTTGGAGGCAGTGAGGCAATCACTATCAGAGACTTCTAGGGCCACCTGTCCTCTCCAGCCTCGCTGGCCTGCCCCCTGAGCACCCAAGCACACCACTGCCCCAGGGCCTTTGCACGTGCTGTTCCCCAGCCTGGAAGGCTCTTCCCCCAGGTGGCTGCCTCCTCACTTCCCCCAGGTGTGTGTCCACGTGGTCAGGGAGGCCCCCCCCATCCTGTCTTAAATGGTCACCCCAGCCTCTGCACACCACCTGCCCTGTGCTTTGCCTTCTTTCTCACCCAGCACATCTGGTCTCACACATTTGCCGGCCCTTGTTGGTGAGCCTGGGGAGAGCGGGGCCTTTGTCTGTCGGGCTTGCTGCCTGAAGCAGCGTTTCAGCTCCCGCCTCCAACACAAAGCTTCGGGTGGCCAGTCCCATCTGATCCCCAGCACCTGCCACGGTCCATTAAAATGAAACACCACAGAGGGAGCCTCTCGGTGGAGGAGAGGAGGTGGGGCGGGGAGTTTGGCTTCTCGGTCCTGTGGCCGACAGTCACCGCCAGCCTGGAACCCAGGGCTCCTGAGTCCAGGTTGCAGGTGTCTCCTGACAGGCCCACTGCCTTCCCTGGGTGAGGGGCGCTCGCCCACCAGGGGCAGGGCCAGCCTCTGCATCAGACTGCCAGGGCTCAAATCCCGGCTCAGGGCAACCCTGGGTAACACGCTTACTAGTGACCGCCTCGCGGAGTGTTACAAGGACCCAGTGGTCCCAGCTGCAAGGGTCAGACAGCGCCTGGATGTGCAACAGTGAGCCAGATGGGGAGGGGTCACCAGACAGTGTGGGGAGGGGGCAGGGAGCTCAAAAGTCACCCAAGAGAGGTGGATGGGAGGCTGGAGCCCACAGACCCATCCCACCGGCTCCCCACCCACCTGTCATCCCGTGCACCCTCTACCTCCCTGCCCTGCACCCCCGGATGGATGGATGGTGCACGGCAGGTTCCAGATGGGTAGGCAGACGCCCCAGAGAGCAAAAAGCAATTATCAGCACAGACAGCGAGGCTGTGACGGAGCCACTGGATTGTGAAAATTGATCTCCTTCCACCAGGAGAGAGTTACCCGGCAGCCCGCTCGCTAATTCATGCCACCAACCGCCGTCCTCTGACCGGAATGAAACAGCTGAAGCGTGTTCTTCTGAATGACCCTGAGAGCCCAGTGGACAGAAGCCCAGCCACTTCATAAGGCGCTTAAATAGAGATTCTCCTTAAACACATTTAAACGTGTCTATTTTTACGTGAGTTACATAACCGTTTTCTCTCACTCATCAATGGCAAACACTTCCCTGTGAATGGTATTTCTGTTTAGGGAAGAGTTGACTCCTATCTTTCTAGCTGAAGCCATAAACTAAGGCTTTGGGGTCCCCCAGGATAAAGCCAGACGAACATAAAGCGGGCTTGGGCAGGATGGACCTCGTGCTGCCGCTGGCGCGCCACGCCCGGGCGAGGGGGCTCCCTTTGGGGGTCACCGGCCACGGCAGTGCAGTCAGGAAGGGCTGCCTGTATATGGATATTGTGTGTATTACCCTGAATGCAAACATGAGGCTTCTGGATCAAGGCAAGGAATGGACATCGATCCATTTCCAGTAAAGGCCTTCGTCACTCGTTCCACATGCACTCGTGTGTGTGTGTGTGTGTGTGTGTGTGGCTTTGGTCCTGTGCAGCCCTCTGTCCCTCCACAAGGATCCCTCCTGCTGCCCCAGGGTCCCTGCAACATCCCCTCCCTCCCCCACTCCAAACTCCTGGCAACCACGAACCTGTCCTCTGACCCCATAATTTGCTCATTTCAGTAGAATGCCGGAGAAATGGAATCAGACATATGTGAGCTTTGAGACGGGCCTTTCCCACTCAGCACAGTTCTCTGCAGATCCACGCAAGGTGTTTCGTGTGTCGTGTTTGTTCCCGTCACCCCTGACGAGGCTCCAAGGTGTGGCTGCACCGCGGTTCGTTCTGCAATCCACCTGTTCGTTCTGCAACCCACCTGTTCGTTCTGCAACCCACCTGTTCGTTCTGCAATCCACCTGTTCGTTCTGCAACCCACCTGTTCGTTCTGCAATCCACCTGTTCGTTCTGCAACCCACCTGTTCGTTCTGCAACCCACCTGTTCGTTCTGCAACCCACCTGTTCGTTCTGCAATCCACCTGTTCGTTCTGCAATCCACCTGGTCGTTCTGCAACCCACCTGTTCGTTCTGCAATCCACCTGTTCGTTCTGCAACCCACCTGTTCGTTCTGCAATCCACCTGTTCAAAGACACTTGGGTTCTTTCTGCGTTTCGGTGATCGTGAAGAAAACTTCTCTAAACAGTTGTGCACATGCTCTTGTGTGAACACGAGTCTTTTTCTCTGGGATAAATGCAGACTTTTAGTTTTGTTTAAAAAAAAATAATAACCCAAACTCTTCCGGAGAAGCTGCACCATTTTCCATCCCTAGGAGGGACCTCCACACCCACCAGCATTGCTGCAGTCACTGTTTGCTCCAGCCACTGATGCTGTGCCGTGGTACCTCACTGCGGTCTTGCATCCCCCAATGCCGAGGATGGGGACCATCCTTCCATGCACTCTTTACCATCTGTAGATCCTCTTGGGCAAAATGCCCATTCACGTGTTTTGCCCATGTTCTAACTGGATTATTTGGGTTTTTACTGTTGAGTTTAAGAGTTTTCTGTATACTGGTCCTTTGCAGGATATGTGGTTGGCAAATATTTTCTCCCAGTCCGTAGCTTGTTTTTTCTGCTCTTCACGTGGGCATTCACTGAAGAGTTCTGAATTTTGATGAAGTCAGGTCTGTGGACAAAGTGAATCAGTAAACAATCTATAATAGGAATAGAAAAGAGTTTTATCTGAGCCAAACTGAGGACTATAGCCCAGAAGACAGCCTTTCAGATAACTCTGAGGAACGGCTCCGGACTGAGGACTATAGCCCAGAAGACAGCCTTTCAGATAACTCTGAGGAACGGCTCCGGACTGAGGACTATAGCCCAGAAGACAGCCTTTCAGATAACTCTGAGGAACGGCTCCGGACTGAGGACTATAGCCCAGAAGACAGCCTTTCAGATAACTCTGAGGAACGGCTCCGGAGAAGCAGGGTTTTCAGCACACTTTTCTTTTTTTTTTTAAACATCTTTATTGGAGTATAATTGCTTTACAATTGTGTGTTAGTTTCTGCTTTATAACGAAGTGAATCAGTTATACATATACATATGTCCCCATATCTCTTCCCTCTTGCATCTCCCTCCCTCCCACCCTCCCTCTCCCACCCTTCTAGGTGGTCACAAAGCACCGAGCTGATCTCCCTGTGCTATGCGGCTGCTTCCCACTAGCTATCTATTTTACGTTTGGTAGTGCATATCTGTCCATGCCACTCTCTCACTTCGTCCCAGCTTACCCTTCCCCCTCCCGATATCCTCAAGTCCATTCTCTAGTAGGTCTGTGTCCTTATTCCCGTCTTACCACTAGGTTCTTCATGACCTTTTTTTTTTTTTTCTTAGATTCCGTATATATGTGTTAGCATACTGTATTTGTTTTTCTCTTTCTGACTTACTTCACTCTGTATGACAGACTAACTCCATCCACCTCACTACAAATAACTCAATTTCTATCTTGTCAGAACAAAGGACATTAACAAGTCAGGGATACATTCCTTCAAGGTTTAAAAAACCAGACCAGCAGGTACACAGCGAGTCAGCGTGGCCTTGGCACCTGGGAGGGAGGCTTATCGTCAAAGGAGGACCAGCGTTGGCCTCCCAGGAAGGGAGGCATTTCATCTTTATGTTTAACATGGACATTCTTCCGGTCAGTGCGCCCTCTGCTTTAATAATTGCAGCAGGTGGACAGTGTGTGTTTGATGGGCCGCAAACAGGCTGTTCTAGTCAGCATCAAACGCAAGTTAGCTCATGCATAAGCCAGAATGACTTCCCCAGGCCTCAGTATGTGAACAGTTCTGTTATCAGGTTTATCAATTTTTCCTTTTATGGACTGTGTTTTTGGTGTCAAATCTAAGAACACTTCACCTAATCTTAGCTCCTGAGAGATTTTTTTATTTTTCCTAAAAGTTTTATAGTTTATGTTTTATGTTTAATCTGTGATCTATTTGGAGTTAATTTTTGCATTAGGGGCGAGACGTGGGTCAGGTTCCTGTTTCAGCCCCTGAATTCCCTCCCAATTTCTCCAGCACCGTTATTGACAAGGCCATCCTTCCTCTGTTGAACTCTGACCTTTATCAGCCATGGGGGGCGGCGGGGGGAGGGCGGATTCCTCCGTGCAGTTCCTTTGATGCCTTTGATCTGCGGGTCTGACCCTCTGCCAGCACCACGGGGTCTTCAACACTGCAGCTTTACAGCAAGCCTTTGCATCAGGGAGACTGCCTTCTGGATTTTGAAGCCTGTGAAGGTATTATCCATTCCAATGTGAGAAAATAAACATTTTTATTTAATAAAATCGGGATGTGGGAAATGTTCTCTTCTTGTAGCTTTTCTTTTTTCCTTGAACAGCCACCAGTTGGGAGGGTGTTCCCACGGAGAGCCGCATTTGAGGACAATTCAGTGCAATCGCAAATGTGCTTCTTCCTTTTACCTCTGGGAAGGCAGATCACTGGAAAAAGCAGGGAACTGATCAAGGGGGTTGCAGCCCAGGGCCCTGAAGCTACTTGGGACACTGCCCCTTCCGAACAGGACGCATTTGAGGACAGGATGTGCAGGTGCTGCTGGCTTCTCTGCTGGGGTTGGGGGCAGGGCAGGTATTCCAGCCTCAGAGGGGAGCATCAAGGCACAGAGAGCCATCTCAGGGTCCGTGGTCTAAACGGCTGCACAGCTCACAGCCTGGGGGCTGAGGCAGGCAGGTTCCCAGGGGGAGTCTGAGCTCCTGCGTGGACCCCCTCCACTCTAGTCAAAATGAAGGGACAGGGCTTCCCTGGTGGCGCAGTGGTTGAGAGTCTGCCTGCCAATGCAGGGGACACGGGTTCGAGCTCTGGTCTGGGAAGATCCCACATGCCGCGGAGCAACTGGGCCTGTGAGCCACAACTACTGAGCCTGCGCGTCTGGAGCCTGTGCTCCGCAACAAGAGAGGCCGCGGTAGTGAGAGGCCCGCGCACCGCGATGAAGAGTGGACCCCGCTCGCCGCAACTAGAGAAAGCCCTCGCACAGAAACGAAGACCCAACACAGCCAAAAATAAATAAATAAATAAAAATTTTAAAAAATGAAGGGGCAGCTGGCTGCTAAGCTGGGCTTTGTTCCTGGCTCCAAACAACATTATCAGGACCTCAGCCGTTATTCATCCTCCTCTGTCAAACAATCATGCAAGTGAGAATCGGTCAATACACGCATTCCCTGGGCTTCTTTGGGTGGTTTTACCACTTTTATAGTTCAAAAAAGGGAAGAGAAGGGCCAGTCTTTGATACCTTTGAGTCAAGGTGGCTCAGCCGTATTTCAGAAAGTCCAGAAAACTTAAAAGACAGATGCTGGCGTCCGCTGAGAGCAGTGTTCAGTCTCTCCCTCCAGAAGCTCACTGTCTGCCGAGCTACAGGCACTACTCAACACTGGCCAGGACGGGTCGGCATGTCTGCTCTGTGCTAAAGGGCCACCCACCGCGGACACACCACTCCCCACTCAGAACGGGACCAGCCTGGCCTTGGACCACCAAGTTAGGATGTGCAGGGGAGCTTTCAGAACCCCAGTGCTCCGGCTGCACCCCAGACGAGGCAATCAGAACTTCTGGGGGTGGGACCCAGGTGACAGCATTTGCTAAAGCCCCAGAAACAAAGTGGAACAAAGTGAGGCCAGAGAGCTCACACTCGGGCCCGCGCAGTGGTGCAGCCGTGAGCACCTCAGAGGCAGAGCAGGCCGCGCTGTGTCTTTTTCAAAACTCCAACTGTGAGAGTAACCTTTTCGTGGTTGTTTTGGGTTTGGGGTGTTTGGGGCAAATTATCCCCAAGAGCCAAACCAAGCAACGGGCAAAGCTCCCCCAAACAGATACACTTTTTCCCTTTTGCAGCCCTTTTCCATGGGAAGAAAAGAGAGACGTCTCCATCAGTCTGTTACAGATTGCAAATCTGCTGTGTCCAGCGAACGCAGTGAACGCCAGCTAGGCTGCAGGCGCTTGGATGCCGGACGGTGATGGCTGAGGGTGGGGAAGGGGTTCTGGGCAGCCAGAGAGGCCTCAGCTGGCTGGCTGAGCCGGGAGCACCCCAGGGGAGGCCAAGCGGCCACCAGTTTGGGGGTAATTACAAGGCCATCTGCCTGAAAGGGAGATCCAGTGGCGTTTCCAGGAAACCTCTGCACAAATAGCACCAGCGCAGAGACTTGGAGGAAAAGCACCCTTTCTGCAGCCAGTGATCCTGCTGGCCCCCCAACAACTGCTCTTTCCCCGACGGGGAAATGATTTCTCACGCTGCTTCCCCATGGGCTGACTTCAAAGCCACCTGCAGGCCTGGGTCCTGGAGGCCAGCCCTGGCCCCGACCCTCGGGATCCCGAGTCCTGGCCCCCATCTGCCGCCTGCCTGCCGGGGCTCCTTGGTGGGGATCGCCCGGCACCCCCCGGGCCACGCAGGGAGTGTCCTCAGCACCCAGCCCTCTCCCCTCCTCTTCCTCCTCCCCGCTGCCCACGCCCAGTGCCCGTGCTTTCTGGAAATGCTCTACGTGCACACGTGCACCCCCTCTGCTGGGGGGCACACGGGAGCTGGAACACAGCCTCCAGCCCACCGGGGCCGCACAGCTTCAAACCTGGAACAAACGCTGAGCGGCCACCAGTGGGCGGAGCACTGCTCATTTTCTGAGCACAGAGCAGCTCCTCGGAGAGCTGGGCGCGGGGGGCACTTTCCGACGCTGTGAGAGCACTTGGGGAGGGGGCAGGGGCGTGGTCAGAGCCAGGGCGTCCCGGGCCTGTGGATGACCTTCGTCCCTACCGCCAGCCTCCCGCTGTCCCCTCCTGCAGGAGGGGTGCTGCTGGCCTCGGGACAGGGAAGCCGAGAAGGACAGTGGCCACGGGGTGGAGGTAGCTCTCGTTCATGACCTTGACCCAGACGGATCCACAGGGGGCCTGTGGGGAGCAGAGTGGCTCTCCGATTCTATTCCTGGGGTCTGGCTGCGTGTGACTCACGTCAACACTGTACCTCTCAGAAAATGGGACATGACTCATCTCGACTCACCCGGCCCTCAGCTGTCAGCTCCACCTGCTGGGTTCTCCCCGAGGTCCCCACTCAGGCCCTGTGTGCGTGTCCCCCTCTGACCCAGCGTCTTCTCCTCGGCCCCCAACTCCTGGCCCACATGTCTGCAGGGCTCATCCTTCCCACCAGGCCCTGGCCCGGTATCTCCCCCAATTCCCAAGGGGATGACCCCCTTGTTGATGAAGGCGAAACTGGGAGCCAGCAGCCCCAGGACATGGGCTGGAATCCAGGGGAAGGCGGGGCTGCCCAGGCACATGACATGACAAGACCACACCTGCAAGGTGGGCAGTCGGCAGCAGGGCCCTGCGAGGGCACCCTGCTTTCCATCACTTCCAGAGAAGGGCAGACCATCCCCCCCGCACTGCCAGCCTCCAAAGGCCCTTGGTCCCAGCCTCCCAGGATCTCTGTCTCCCAGGCCCCGCCTCCCTCCAGGGCTCAGGGGCTCCCCTGGGCTCCTTCTCCAGCCCTCAGCTTTTCATGGACCTGAGGAAGTCAGAAACACCTGGCATCGGCCCTCCGAGACCATCCTTAGCAGTCAGCAGCCCCTGTGTGCCCTTCGGCAAAGGCTCGGCTGCACTAACCCATGGCGTCCACGTCCCTGTCCTCACCCAGGCCGGGGGTAAAGGGAGGTGGGTGCCCATGGGTGCCCGTCTGCAGCCAGCGTCCACTTCCAGCTGTGGGAAGGGAGGGCTGCCGTCTGTGTAAACTGACATTTCCAATTGGCAGCCAGAGACCTCATGGCATTTGCTGAGCTGCGTGTTCTGAGATGAGGAAAGTGCAGGGTCTCTGAGGTTGGGGAGGGTTTCCCACAAGTTGTACGGCCGATGAAATGGGGAGAAATATGCAGGGTGGGAAGAGTCACCCACGACTGGGACGGGTGCAGCCTGAGGGGTGGGCGAAGAGCATCTCTCCCTTCATCCTGCTGCCTCACTTGTTCCTGGAACCAGGTGCAAGGAGCCATTCATCGGGGGACCATGGTGATGAGCAGAAACGTCTGCAGGGTGGGAGCGGAGGTGGAAGGTGAGTTTACAGTCACTGAACTGAAAAGGGGATTTGATTCAAGCAAGCCTGGACCGACATGCTAAAAAGTAAAAGAAAACATAGCAGACCTAAGACCTCTAATGTTTAAAAAACAAAAAAGTACACAAAGTAAAATCAAGGCAATGACCCTTGGAATTTCTGGTTCATCCTCTGAATTCCAGCCCCACACTAGTTTTCTCAACACATGGAGCACATCTGGGGTCCAAGGCCCACCCCACAGCCTGAGTTCCCGCTGCTGCCCGGACAGGCCAGGGAGTCCTAGACCAGCAACTTTCCGATACAACCCACATCCTTCTCACTTCCCTTCGATGAGGTCTTGATGTGGAGAGAGAGCACAGGACGGGGGCAGGGAGAAGAAACAGAAGGAGGGTGGGAACAGCCGGCAGCCTCAAGCTGGACACAGAGCTGGGAATCACCCCACCCCAGATCTCAGAAATAGAAGCCAAGAAACAAAGAAAGCAGAGGAAAGAGGAGAGAGGGAAATGATAAAAAGGGAATTTTTTTTTTTTTTTGAGAGGGGATTATTAGGAAACTTAAATGCCACTTCTCGGGACTTCCCTGGTGGCACAGTGGTTAAGAATCCACCTGCAATATGGGGACATATGTATATATATAACTGATTCACTTTATTATAAAGCAGAAACTAACACACCATTGTAAAGCAATTATACTCCAATAAAGATGTTAAAAAAAAAAAAAAAGAATCTGCCTGCCAATGCAGGGTATACGGGTTCAATCCCTGGTCCGGGAAGATCCCACATGCCGCGGAGCAACTACGCCCATGCGCCACAACTACTGAGCTGCGCTCTAGAGCCTGCGAGCCACAACTGCTGAGCCTGCGAGCCACAACTACTGAAGCCCATGTGCCTAGAGCCCATGCTCCGCAACAAGAGAAGCCACCGCAATGAGGAGCCCGCACACCACAACGAAGAGTAGCCCCTGCTCGCTGCAACTAGAGAAAGCCCATACGCAGCAACAAAGACCCAACACAGCCAAAAAAAATTTTTTTTAAATGCCACTTCTCACCAAGAGTCTAATAAACTAAATTTCGAAAATAAAGTCAAGTGAGAATTTTCAAAGTAACATTTGCCTTCGGGTGGAGGTCAGGGATCACATGGCAAGAGGAGGGCTCAGACAAGGAGTGCTGGGCACCGTGGAAGTGAAGGTACAGCTGGTGCTGCTGTAAGGAAGAGCCCCAAACACAACAGCAGAAGCAAGGCAGAGATTTCTCCTCCAGACGCACGTGCATGTGGACCCAGACTCCTTCCATCTCACTGTTCTGCCCTCCTCACAACGCAGTTTCCACCTCGCAGCCCAAGATGGCTGCTCCAACTCCGTCCTTCTCTTCTAGTTTCCAGGCAGCTGGAAGGGGAGAAGGGGAAGGTAGACACAGCCTTCACCGTTACTGGCGCATCCCAGAAATGACCTCATCCCTCTACTCACAGTGGCTCACGTGGCTCACCTGACTTCAAGAGAGGCTGGGAGGTGTAGTTGTTATCTGGGTGGCTGCGTATCCAGAAAGACGGGATGGACACTGGTTCCACTAGAAACCTCAGCCATACTTGCCCAAAAAAGCTGTTTCCTGTGCCCCCGTGCCCTGTGCGTGGTTGCCTGACAGCTGCTCACTTTTGCTCACTTAGCCCCAAGCGAACTGTGTTTACCAAGCGGAGGTTAACTCCTTTTCCTCTTGTTTCGTGGATCAAACGTTGACTGTCAGTCAGCTTCCGTCTCTGTGAGATGGCGTTACATGACAAAGATGATGAAGCTCCTCTAGAAGCAAAGAAACTTGGCATTCTGACTGACCCCAGAAGCTTGATGTCGGGGAGTGGATGCTCCTAGGCTTTTCCCAAGACCCCGAGCCCCACGGTTTCCTGTGAGGATCCTCAGCGAGCAGAGGCCCCGGCCGAGGACGCCCTTCGTGACCCGAGTGCCACAGTTTTTTTTTTTAATGTGTGGCATATTAATTTATTCAATAAACATTCATGACCACTATAAACCTCTGGAATGAGGTGGACATTAAATCAAATAAACAGGAAGCAAACATTTATTAGGTACGTACCGTGTGCTGGGCTTTGGACTGCATATACAAAAACAAAACAAAACAAAAGACGGGGCCCTGCCTTCATGGGACAGCTCTGGGAACCTACACACTCAAGCGCTCTGCTGGGTACAGCTCCTGGGGACAGGTAATGACAGGCCGGCTCCCTGGGAACCGGGGCCTCCCAGCACCTAACGGGCAGCGGCTGAAGAGAAATTAACAACAGTCTCTGGAAAGACTGTCGCCGGCCTGTCCCCCACCTGGCACGTGGCAGGAACTCGTGATTTTCTTTCGCTTGTGAATTGAAGGATCGATTTAGAAAACTGCAGCCAACCAAGTCAGATGGCTGAAAGGCGTCTCCCCGCTGCCCAGCGGCCTCCACATGGCCCCAGGAGCCAGGCTCACACTGCCCTCCTGACGCGGGGGCCCTCGCGGCGGCACATGGAATCGTCTGCAAAGAGCGGGCGGGCCTGGCACGGAGGACCCTGCCCGTGGAGCCACTGGGAAGGACCCAACGCCTCTCCCTCCTAGGGTTCAGGACTCCGGGGCTTCCTAGGTGGGTGGTTGTGACTTCAGGGCACCTGGTGGCCTTGGACGCCCCCAAGCTGCCGCAGGATTCTGAAACTGAGCAGCTTGGAGAATGGGACCCTGATAAAATGAGCGGGCCTGGAAGGGGTGCCGCCAAGGATGGTGCTTGTGGGCAGGAGGGGACACTCTGGTCCTGATGGCCCCCAAAAAGCAAGCCTGAGAGTCCCGGGTGGAGGCAGGAGGCCGGAACTGCAGTCGGGGGTCCCAGGGGGCTCTGGTCGGAGAAGAAGGGCCAGCACCCACCCTGCAGGGGACTGACCCGGGCGTCCCTGCATTTACCCCCGAGACGACTCTGACAGGTCAGACTCTCCAGCACCCCCCATGTTGCCCCCCAGATTGAGCCCATGGGCCCGTCTCATCTGAGCAGATTTACTGGCCGTGTCTGCAGGGAAATGATGAGATGATGACAGATAACAGGGACAAAATTCCAGAATCGTCCAAAGTCAACCAGAGTAGCCTGAAGCCCCAATTCTAATCGTCCAGGGAGGTATCTTTCTTGTTTAAGGGGACCAGAGAACCGCTTTGGTGGCAGGAGGGGGACGGTTGGCTGGAGGAGCAGCAAAGCGGATTCTGGAAGGACAGGGCCTGGCTGGCCCAGCCCCGCAGCAGAGCCACCCGCGAGAGCTGGGTGACGGCGGCCACTGCGGAAAAGAGCGGCGATGGTCAGCACTGCGGGCGCAGCACCTGCTGGGAGCCAGGCCTTCGGGGTTTAGTTCTGTCACCCCAGCAGCTCGTGCTGCAGGGAACGCCCTCCCTACTTCAAGGTGACATAACAGGCACAGAGGGGACACGTGGAGAGCTGGGCAGCCTGCGAGACCCCCCCACCTAGTGGCACCAGAAGCGGGAAAAGAGAAACACGGCAAACTTTCTGAAATTACCAGCTATTTTTCTTTCCCTTCATTCACCCAAACTGTCATTTTCTAAACCTTGGAAACCGGCAGGCCTGCTTTACCTCGACAGCCGAGCCCGCCCCCCAGGGGGCACAGGGCTCGGGGAACACTGCCCTGGGGTCCCTGACGTTCCCAGCAGTCACGCCCTCATCTTAATGTCCCAGGATGGGGTGCTGCGTGCTGTGTCCACCACAGACCCACAGGCTCGACCAGCCCCTGCCGGGCCGCCCCCTCCCTCGGCGGACGGTGAAGGCAGGAGGCGTGACACAAAGGGGACAAAAGGAGCTCAGTTCAGCCTGCTTGTGAGAGGGGGATGAAACCCCCTGCACGTGACAAGCCCATCAGCCAGCAGGGGGACGTGCCCAGGGCCCTTTGGGGGGGCTCCTCCAGGGGCAGCGGGGCCGCAGAGCTGAGCACACAGGGCCCTCAGCAAGGTCGCTGAAGCCGGTCACCCGGTGGCCACGCTCCATCCACGTCTGCCTTGCGGAACCCCGGCAGAGGAGCACACACATTCGTGGCCCCGATGTCACCACTGGGAGTCCACCTGTATCACACACAGGGGACAGTTACAGTCGCCCGGGATGGGGGCAGTTGTTGGATTTGGGGTCAGACCCAGGAGGGCACAGATGGGGGCTGCCCCCAGCACCAGCATCCCCCCACCGGGCGGCCTGCTCACACTGGCACCCTGACGGCGTTGGGTTAAGATCCGGTGTTGCTGAACCCCAAGTTCCTGGATAACACGTATGGGTTCTCTGCGTGTGCCCCTTGGTGGGAATAATTCCTCCTGTTCTTTCCTGGGAGCCGGGGCTTAGAGGGCAGAGGACACAGGGGGTGACCATCAGGCTTCAGCCACTCCGGGGGTCAAGTCAGGGGCCAACACAAAAGTCTGCAAGTTCCCGGAACAAGGGAGCCCTTTAGAAGAGGGGCCTTGTGAGAAGGACGGAGCTGCCTGCGCTAAAATGAGCACGCCGCCCCACACACACACACAATCCGTAGCCGAACTTTGAAAATGGCTGTGTTTTCATGAACTCAAGAAGAGAGCTTTCTCCTTCCAAAGTCGGAAAATTGAAGTCACCGTCCAGAGCCCAGGAAAGCCAATATCGTCTGCCCCATCCATGCGGGTCCTCCTCCCCGAATTATTAAGGTACATTTGAAAGTTGCTCTCCAATTCAATCCTGCCTTCCCCGAAGCGCTGGAGACCCCAGTGTGCACCCGCCCCGGCCGGCCCTACACGGGTCTTTGACGGGGACACAGAGCAGCTGGCGTGAGTGTCCCCGCCGTGGCCAACGCGTGGCCTTCCTCACGTGGCCATCTGGTCACTTACTGGTGAAGTTTGATCAAATGCCTTCCATTTGGTGATAATTTGATTCCCTCTGAGCAAGGGAAGAGCCGCCCCCTGTAAGTTCTCCTGAGCGCAGTCAAGGTCACCCTGTGGTGTAACATCCAGGTTTTGCAGTGAAAGGTGATTTTCTGGTCGCTTGGAGACCCTGAGTGTGCTGAGTGGGCGGTGGCTTGTCCTGCTCCTGAATGCACGTGTATTTTATGAACAGCAGGGGGTGCGTCATCCCAGACAAACAGATCCGTGGATTAGGGTCCCGAGGAGGGAAAGCGCTCTCCTGGGAAGTGCTGATGGCGGGGGTGTTTGCATTAATTGGGAAATGGCTGGACACTGCGCCGGCTCTGACTTTCTCCAGCGGGTATCAACGCATTTTCTTCTTAAGATACCACTGAGCACTCGCCCTGCCTTCTCGCCCGGATGGCTTTCCCACGGATACATGTGGTTCTTCTGATCTCCTTCCCTTTTTCAGAGAGGAACTCTTTTCTCCGCTTGGCTGGGGGGCAGGCATGGGGGGTGAGTTAAGACTCTGATCTAGGGCCCACTCCCCCCACTCACCCTGGAGGCGGATTAACTTCGTGGTGGGACTGACAGGCCGCACCTGCGAAGGCAGGGAGACTTCGCCACGTGCCTGGAGACAGGAGAAGATGCCCCTGGTCTCTGCGCGACCTTGGGGAGCGAGACACATTAGGGCCACCCCTGCCTTGTGGCTGGGAGCAAGGCCGGCCACGGGAACACCCAGGCATGAGCCAGACCACCCAAACGCTCACTCAGGACGCCGAGGAGGAGGGAAGGCACAGGAGGAAGAGCCCAGAGCTGAGAAAGCCGGGACACCGGAGAGAACGGGCTGGAGGCGCCAGACAGGGAGACGCCAAGCCTGCGGGGTCAGGGTTTGTGCTGAGGTCGCTGCCAGGCCTTCCATGTTTAGGGGTGTGACCTCTCCACAACGTGAAGAATGGACCTGCAGGCAGAAGCGGAGGCCGGTGCGACTTTGGACGAGAGGTGATGGAGGCCTGCCCTACAGCAGCGCAGTCAGGGTTGAGCAGGGAGGCCCAGCCTCGAGCAGAGCGGGAAGAATAGCTCCGTGGACCACCTGTTAGGGTCATGCTAGAGTCGCCCCCACTCCAACTCCCGTCCACGGTGGGGTTTTAGTTAAAAGGGCACGGCTGATGGGCATTCCCCGGCGGTCCAGTGGTTAAGACTCTGCACTTTCATTGTCGAGGGTGCAGCTTCAATCCTTGGTTGGGGAGCTAAGATCCCACAAGCCACGAGGTGTGGCCAAAAATAAATAAAAATAAAAGGGCACGGCTGAGCTCAAAAGCAAGCTAAACATTTTGGAGTGCCTGAGAGGGAGCAGAAACTCTCCACAGGAATCAGAAGTTGAGGCTGGACTCGAGAAGTGCAGAAGAGGCCAGGGGACACCCCTTCCCCTGGGCATTGAAGTCTCTGCTCCCAGACAGAGGCTGAGCCGGCCTTGCTGCGTGGACCAGAAGTGTGCAGAGCCTGGGACCGGGCTGGTGTAACGCTGCTCTGCCTGTAAACAGCGGCCAAAAGGGAGCTGCTGCCTTCAGGGCGCAGATGGCCATGGAACCAAAGTCTCAGCCACATCAGCCTCGGGGAGGGAACCTCCATCTGCTGAAGTCACACCTGGTTCTGAATTGTGAACCCAATGGTGGCAGCTGCAAAAGTACCCATGCATGGGCTTCCCTGGGGGTGCAGTGGCTAAGAATCTGCCTGCCAATGCAGGGGACACGGGTTCGAGCCCTGGTCCGGGAAGATCCCACGTGCTGCGGAGCAACTAAGCCCGTGTGCCACAACTACTGAGCCTGCGCTCTAGAGCCCGTGAGCCACAACTACTGAGCCTGGGAGCCACAACTACTGAGCCTGGGAGCCACAACTACTGAGCCTGTGCTCTAGAGCCCGCGCACCACAACTATTGAGGCCGCGAGCCACAACTACTGAAGCCCACGCACCTAGAGCCCATGCTCCACAACAAGAGAAGCCACCACAATGAGAAGCCCATGCACCACAATGAAGAGTAGCCCCCGCTCACCACAACTAGAGAAAGCCTGCGTGCAGCAACGAAGACCCAACGCAGCCAATAAATAAATAAAAATTAAATAAATTCTTTTTTTTTTTTTTTTTTAAATTTATTTATTTATTTTTGGGTGTGTTGGGTCTTCGTTTCTGTGCGAGGGCTTTCTCCAGTTGTGGCAAGCGGGGGCCACTCTTCATCGCGGTGCGCGGGCCTCTCACTATCGCGGCCTCTCCCGTTGTGGAGCACAGGCTCCAGACGCGCAGGCTCAGTAGTTGTGGCTCACGGGCCTAGTTGCTCCGCGGCATGTGGGATCTTCCCAGACCAGGGCTCGAACCCGTGTCCCCTGCATTGGCAGGCAGACTCTCAACCACTGCGCCACCAGGGAAGCCCTAAATAAATTCTTAAAAAAAAAAAAAGTGCTCATGCATGGGGCTGGCTGAGCAAGGGGGAGGGGAGAAAAGCAAAATAAAATAGAAAACACCTACTCGAGGTGAACTTACAAACTAAACTTTCAAAACACATTAGAAAAACTAATGCCATGATACTCAGCCAATAAATTCAACAGATGGGAGCAATGGAATCACAAAGCAATCAAAACAGACATTATAACATTTCCTAAACTCGAAATCCCCAAAGATTAGAAAACAAGCCAAGACGACTGTTGGTCAAGAACAGAGAATATAGGGGAGAAGCAATTAAAAATACTAGAAATAAAAACTATGGCCATGAAAAAATTTTAAATCCTCAACAGTTGGGATAAATCCTACACAGAAGAAGAAATAACTAGTGAAATGGAAGTTAGTAGTGAAGAAATGACCAAGAGAATAATAGAGATGTCAAAAGATGGAAAACATGAAAGAAAAGTTAGAGGATGAGGAAGGCAGGTAGAGAAGATTTAGCACATGCCTTTCAGAAACTCCAGGCATAGAGAACAGAGGAAACTGCAGTTAGGCATTGTGATTCTCTGGCAAATTCTGAGGTAATGGCTCAGAACTTTTCAGAATTGAAGATGTGAGACAAATGGGCAGGGCACATCAGGTGCCAAACAGGATAAATAAACACAGACAAACAAAAATCTTTTTTTTTAATAAATTTATTTATTTTATTTATTTATTTTTGGCTGTGTTGGATCTTGGTTGCTGCGCACAGGCTTTCTTTAGTTGTGGCAAGTGGGGCTACTCTTTGTTGTGGTATGCAGGCCTCTCATTGCAGTGGCTTCTCTTGTTGCGGAGCAAGGGCTCTAGGCACACGGGCTTCAGTAGTTGTGGCACGCGGACTTCCGTAATTGTGGCACATGGGCTCAGTAGTTGTGACTCGGGGGCTCTAGAGCGCAGGCTCAGTAGTTGTGGCACACGAGGTTAGTTGCTCCACGGCATGTGGGATCTTCCCGGACCAGGGCTCGAACCCGTGTCCCCTGCATTGGCAGGTGGATTCTTAAACACTGCATCACCAGGGAAGCCCCAGACAAACAAAAATCTTAAAAGGTACTACAGAGAAAGATTTCCTCAAAAGGGGACACCAGGAAGCTGTCAAGAGCCACGTACGCCAAAAGACTTAGAAGTGAGAACGCCAAAGTGCTGAAGAAAAATAACTGTCAATCTGGAATTTTATACCCAGCCAAACTATTCTTCACAACAAGGATGAACCAAAGTCATTTCAGAAAAAAAGCAGAGACAAGTCACATTTGTTTTTCACAGACGCTCCGTGAAAGAACTACTTCAGGATGAACCTCAGAACCACAGAATGGGTCAGGAGTTGGAGGTACCACTATCATGCAAGGGGGGGTGATGTAGAGTACTAAAACAGGAGATTTGGTTGAAAGTGGGGAGGTCTCCCTCCAGGCCCCATGCCAGGCATTTCCCCACAAGAATCTAGAGTTTCATTAGCTGAAGGTTTAAAGCAGTAACTCGCTGGATCCAGGGATATTGGGTGCAGAAGAGGTCAGGAGAGAGGCACATGGCTAAGAACAGGGAGATGAGGTGAAAGCTTATATAGTGTATGTGATGGTTAATTTTATGTGTCAACTTGACTGGGAAGAGGGTTCCCAGACAGCTGGAGAAGCATTATTTCTGGGGGTGGCTGTGTGGGTGTTTCCAAGGATATTAGCACTTAAATCAGTAGACTGAATAAAGCAGATGGTCCTCACCAGGGCAGGTGGGCCTCATCCAAACCACCAAGGCCCAGACGGAACAAAAAGGTGGAGGAAGGGTGAATTTGCTCTCTCTGCCTGAGCTGGGATGACCATCTTCTGCTCTCAGATATTGAGCTAATTCTCTGGTTTTTGGACTCAGACCAGGACTTACATCGTCAGGTCCCTGATTCTCAGGCCTTCAGAATCAGACTGAATTACACCAATGGCTTTCCTGGTTCTCCAGCTTGCAGAGGGAAGATCATGGGATTTCTCAGTTTTTAGACCTTTGTGAGCCAATTCCTATAATAAATTAAATATATGCATATATATATCCTATTTCTCTGGGGAATCCTGATTAAATACAGTGAATCTTAGCTCTTTCACGCCCCCTCACGACCAGCCTGAAGATTAGAGCCATCAATACTGGTGATTTTTTGAGGCTGGCTGATTAAGGGAAGGAGTCCGGGCCCCATCTCTGGATCAGGCCCTGTGGTGGGGTTTAGAGTACTATGACTGGCCAGACTCTGACCAGATGTCCCTTCTTGTGGGTACTCTGACAGCCAGGGTATTCTGACCGGAAGCATGGCCTGGAATGAGCAGGAGGAGGAGGGAAAGGCAGGCACTGACCAGAGCAAAGGGGGAAGCAGATGGAAACAGCATTGGCCCACTAAGAACATTCTGGAAAGGTCAGATCTCAAAGATTCAAGGTATGTAAAAATAATAAAATATATATTAAAAAGGGTCTTCCTGGGGCTTCCCTGGTGGCGCAGTGGTTGGGAGTCTGCCTGCCAATGCAGGGGACACGGGTTCGAGCCCTGGTCTGGGAGGATCCCACATGCCGCGGAGCATCTAAGCCCGTGAGCCACGGTTGCTGAGCCTGCGTGTCTGGAGCCTGTGCTCCGCAACAAGAGAGGCCGAGACAGTGAGAGGCCCGCGCGCCGCGATGAAGAGTGGCCCCCGCTTGCCGCAACTGGAGAGAGCCCTCGCACAGAGGCGAGGACCCAACACAGCCATAAATAAATAAATAAATAATAATTTTAAAAAAAAAAAAAAAGGGTCTTCCTAGGGAAAAGTCCAGCTTGCTGTCTAATAACTATACACATTTGGGATTGAAGGAATTAAAATTACAATATCTTCTCACCTTATTCACTCAAGGTAGATGAGATTACATCACAGGAAGCTGGCTCCGCACATGGTCTGAGGACCAGCAGGTTTGGCATTGATTTTTTTCCCCCCTAAATCAGATCCTACGCTTCTGCATCTTCCTGTACATCAAACTATCATACAGGGAATTTTTTAAAGACCTATTAGAACAATATTTCCTGTAAATACAACATGAAATGGTTAAAGTTTGTATCAGGTAAGATGTTCTTGACTTCAGACGACATTGCTCCTTTTGTGGTTTGTTTTTATGCTTCCTTGGGGCAGATCTAAGTACACTTTCCTCTGGGCTGATTTACCCCCGCATAACCGTTGGTGTCCTCTATCCGTTGCCCCCAGGCGTTCCCTGAGCTGTCTCTCTAACTGGCTTGATGGAGTTCACACATCTCCCCGCCTGGCCTGAGTTCTGGGAATTATTCCACCGCCAGCTCACGTCATGGAACTTCCCTGACGCGTGTGTAGACTCAGATTCAGCCAGAGCTCAGCGGGACCTGATGCAGGCATTGCCCTTCTTCTCTCGGACCTTCCTCCTCCCAGCTGGCAGAAGGATCGCTGCCCCCGGAAAGACAACAGTGTGGACTGGACAGACGTGCTTCGTCTGTTCCCTTGCTCGAAGGGGTCGCGGTCCTGAACCACCTGCTGTCCTGATGTCCAAATCCAGTTGTTGCAAATACTTTGTCCAGCTTTCAAGCTCTTTTGGCAAAAAGAAAAGAGCCAGCACGAGTTTCCTACCAGTTATGCCTTTGTGGCTGGCTGCAGAAATTCTGAAAACCGTTTTTGGTGTTTTAAACCACCTCCCTTCCTTAGGAACTCTTAGAAATGGAACTTGAGAAGGTTCAAGGAGACGATTAAAATGCCTGCACCAGACACGTACTAACCACCTGCCAACGCCAGACCCTGGGAAGGCTGACTGGTCGGAACGAGAGTCCCTGAGGCCGGGAAGAGGAACCACACAAGGGTGTGGTCATCCAGGACTAAAGGCCAAGGCACGTCCAGAGCAGAACAAAAGAGGGATTCGGGCCAAGTTCCTTCTGATTCCAGCAATCTGTGATCTTGGTGTTTTATATGAGTTATTTACTCCCACTTTCAAAAATACAAAAGCAACATGCAGAATTCGCAAACACATGACTCTAGTCAAAGTGGGATGCATTGGGATTTCCAACTGATAAAACTCCTGGATGAGCCACATTTCTGAGTAGAGTGATCTAGGTCTGTTGTCACCAAACGTCCACTCCAGTGCTTTCTATTTCTAGGATGAAAGAGCTTTCTTCTGAGTTAGTAGATCCTCATAAAACCAACTTTCCAGCAAGATGGATGAGCTGTAAAGATGACCGTGTTAGGCATGTGCCTACAGCCACGGCCCTTTCTACTGAGCAGCTCCCGGCCCCCGAGCCCTGCCACGTGGGTTACCATGTTGGCACCCTTGGCCCTGGTCCTTCTCCTCCAGTCGCCTGGTCTAGAGTGGACCCCTGAGCAGCACAGTTTGTCGACATGCTTGCCAGTGGCCTGTGGGGTGGCCTGCAAGGAAAAATATCCTTCACTTGGATACGAACTAATACATATCAAACAAACAAGACATTTAGTAGTGAGAGCTGAAACTCAAAAGATACTAAAGTGATGAGCCTTGAGTTAAGTCTGGGACCCTTCAGGGGCAGAGAAAGGACAGGCTAGTACTTGCTGAAGTTACAAGTAAGTGAAGCTATAAGACAGGAAAATGAGAACACGGGGACAGCGCAAACACACAGAGATGGCGTCAGTCTCACGGGTGGCGGAGCCTCCCTGAGAGGTCCCTTGAGCTGCCCCAGGGCTCTGCCTCGTGGAAGGACGTCACACAGTCACAGCTCCTACCTTGGATTCCCAGAGGTTCTGCCACCTTTATTCCTCTGTTATCTTTAAAATAAGCCCCCATCGCTTGAGCTATTTTGCATCCAAGGACACTGAACACATAACAAAATGATCACCATCGTTTGCAGGGATGCTAAAACCGCGTACGGGTAGACTAGCAAGATGTGATTTAATTGTTGCCCAGTTTGGCAAAGCAGAGAGCCAGGAAGGCGTTGGCAGAGGTCTCAACCCAGTGGCCAAAGAGCTGATTCACAGACATGTTTTGTTTGATTTGTGCAGCACTTTTTAATATAAGCTAATAAATCCTGATCTCTTGTTTCTTTCAAAAACTCGGAAGATGCCATGAGACTGGGCTTGCATCTCCCGTAACCACAGTCGCCCTGGCGCCGAGAGGCAACAGCCCCTTTCCGTGGTGCCGGGTCTCCACCGCGCGCCCTGCATCCCCACCACTCACACAGGACCCCCGTGCATTTGGAGGCCCCTCGGGGCTGGATCGTCGCTGCTAGAGGGACAGAAGCTTACACAAACCTGAGAAATTGAGCAAAACACAGGGAGCCTAGGAGATACTGCCCCTCAGTGAGCCAAGCCCAAGGTCCCAAGATCGGACTCGAAAGCAGCCAGATGAGGTTGGAGTGAGGCCCTGGGAGTCGTCCTGCTACAGGGCGAGTGCCGTGGGCTGAAGTTCACATGTTGAAGCCCTACCTCCCAGGGTGACCATGTGAGAAGGCAGGGTCTGTGAGGAGCTGATAAAGGGTGGACGGGGCCCTGACGGGGCAGGGCCGGGCCCGCACGAGGAGGCAGAGACCAGCGCTGTCTCTCAGCCACGTGAGGACACAGCAAGTGGAGTGGGGCCCCGCCAGACACCGGAGCGGTGGGCGCTTTGATCTTGGACGTCCAGCCTGCAGAGCTGTGAGCAGTCGATGTCCGCTGTTCAAGCTGCTCAGTCACGGTATCTCGTTAAGGAAGCCCAGGCGACTGAGACAAAGGGGGAGGGGGCGGGAGGGAGGGACCCGGCTGGTGGGGGCTCCTCTCAGGACCCTGCATTCCTCCTCACAGCACTCACCGCCACCACCGCTGCTCCCTGGAGGAGCCCCAGGGCTGAGAGGTGGCCCTGGCAGAGGAAGGGGCAGGGGACATCGGGTCCACAGCCTGGGCTCCCAGACACACCGGCTGCGTGGACAGACTCCGGGGCTCCCCCAGGCCCGGTGCCCCGCCCCCACGGCCATGACAGGTGGAGACAGACCCCGGAAGACCAGCCCGCGGCAGGAGTCTCTCCATCCACAAAGGATGAGAGGCCGCCCTGCCCTCTGTTTTTACTCATTTGCACAAAATTGACTTGGGTGGCAGTGGTATACGGGTTCTTCTTACATTAGCATAGAACTAATTGCTGTTGGGAGGAAATTTACGGCTAACGACTCGAAGTTGTAAAAGAAAACATTGAAGGCACTGCTGTCATTTCTCAAATGCAGCCCGCTCCGCACCCACGGGACAGGGCCCAGGAAGCAGGGGCTCTCGGACGGTCCCCACAACGGAGCTGAGTCACCTCCCCTGGCAGCGGAGCCCTCCCCCTCCCCCGCCCTGGACCAGCACGTGGGCACCTTCCTCCTGGGGGCTCAGAAGGCCTCCCCTCCCGCCAGCACGCGGGTGTCCCCTGTGCCCACCGCCACCTCCTCTCCCACCTGCCAATCCTGCTCCTCTCTGCCACCCCTCCCCTTATACCTCAGGACTCTCAGCGGACTTGACATCCGTGCTCCTGCCGTAGCCGCCTCCTCACTCCTCACTGACCTTTGTCTATTAAGCAGAATGATGTCAGAAAATCCACGTTTTAAAGAAAAATTCTCTCGTTTACCAACAGGTCTGTGACGGGACGCCTCTGAACGCTGAACTCCCGCATCTCATTCCAAATATGGTTTGATTGACAGGAGCGGGGGTGGACCGCCGCCCTCCCCCACCCCTTGGCATCTCTGAATCAGAGCCTCATGGGTCTGGGCAGTAACGGGGCGAGGAGGGGGGCTGTCGCCATCGTGGTTTACAGGAACTACCTGTACTTTCGAATTTGCTGTTCCCAGACTCCTCGGGAGGTGACAGTGGCGATACAGTCCCCAATCCACAGGTAACCCACAGGTAACCCACAGGTGACCCACAGGTAACCCACAGGTAATCCACAGGTAGGTAATCCACAGGCGCGACCCCGTCTGAGACCCTGCCGGCCCTCCTCTGGTGGGTGGGCACGGCAGGTCACGGTGGGCACACCCCTTTGTTGGGGAGGAGCGCCAGCATTTGAGCAGTGACACCTGGGCAGGTCCTTGCTGCCCTGAGGGACGGAGGGACAGATTACAGGTGGCCTGTGCAGGCTGAGCTGGTCTGGGAAGGGGGGAAGGACATCTGTATGTGGCAATGACCCTGGCCCCTCCCTCTTCCATTTAGGGTAAGAACTCAGCCCAAGGAAGACACCAGGAGGAAGAACCCTGACCAGTGGTGCCCCAGGGCCAATCTGGGCTTGGATCCCCCAGGGAAGGGGTCACTGGAGCCAGCCACTCAGCCGGCAGCCACACTTGGGGAGTTCATGAGAAGAGCTGCAACCTGAGAGCCCAAGGGGGTGCCACAGGGACCCCGACCAGCAGGAACTACCCTGCCAAATGTCCCCTGGGGGACACAACCGCCTCTGTTGAGAACAGCCAATATAGAGAAGGCTTAGAAGTCAAAGGAAAAGGCCAAAACATGGAGGACAAGGGCAGAGACTTCAAAAAGAACCAACGGAAAAGGATACAACCTGTGAAAAGAGACTTGGCCTCACAGTATTAGGCGGTGCAGATCCACGCAGCACTCACATCCCTTGTGACCGCGAACTGGACTGAATCGGAGCTGCCGTTACCTGGTGCAGTAGAGCGAGCGAGTCCCGGGGCACAGCAATGCCGCTCCCGGGACCCAGGACACGGAGAGTCAGGCTCACGCCGCATCTTCCGTCAGAGCCACAAATCAGAAACCACCCGCTGTCCATCCGCAGCAGGATGGGGAAATGGATTGGGTGTTTGTGGGCACAGGCATGAACGCCAGCGAGCGACACCCACATAACAGCGACAGATGAGGACGGCGCGGGGGCAGGACCATCAGGCCAGGCACACAGTCCCACTGGCCTAAGGTTCCCAAACTGGCAAACCCGCACAGTACATCAGGGACGCAGCCAGGCACACAGACTCTGAAGGGCAGCGAAGCCACGACCATCAAAAGGCCTTTTACCTGAGGGACCACATCGGGCTGTGGGGCAGGGTTTTCACATCCTGTTCACTGTGTATCCCAGACATGCAGAACGATGCCTGGCACATGGCAAGGGCCCAGAGATGTGCCGAATACATGGATGGATGGTTGGATGGACGGACAGACGGATGGATGGAGGGATGAGATATGACCACAGGGGGCACCCAGGCAGCTTCAAAGCTTCTGCTGAATGCCCTGTTTCTTCATCTGGGAAGAGGCCACACAGTCTTTAAAAGGCGCATATGTGTTGTACACACTCCTCTGTATGCACTCTCTATTTCACAATAAAAATATAAAATTGTTTTAAATCACAAAAACATTTGGAAGGAAACAGTGTTGGGGGAGAATTTGTATTTATCGATGTCGAATAACTAAATCTACTAACACTACTGACACTACCGAAGTAGAACAGCTAAAGCACTGCGGTTTTAGTGCAGAAATAGACAAAAGTATCAGAAGAAAATGAGGACGGAAAGTTTAGGGGAAAAATATGGAATCATTATTTTTCTTTTCTGAGTTCCAGAAGAGCTCAAGAAACTGAGCTGGATTTTGCTACATTTTTGGCAGAAGTGGAGAAAAGTCATGGGCTTGCCAAGGGAGGCCGGCACGTGCCCTCTTTGAGATACGCGGTCCTCCCAGCCCCGGACGGGCGAAGAGGAAGCTCTGGCACGCTGAAAGGCTCCAACTGCCAAGCTGCCCACCGGGATGGAAGCGAGTTTGCTCATTAGTGCCATTAGCAGAGAGGTTGGGACGGGCCCCTCTGGCTAATGTTTCTGCAGGGGGGAGGGGAAGAGGAGGGGGAGGGGTGCAGCCCTGAAATGAAAGGGTGATGAAACTATGCCATTTCCACTCCACTCTATTCTGTTTCTTTTTCTTTTTTTTTTTTTGCTGCGTTGCTGCGCGCGGGCTTTCTCTAGTTGCAGTGAGTGGGGGCTACTCTTCGTTGCGGTGCGTGGGCTTCTCATTATGGTGGCTTCTCTTGTTGCGGAGCACAGGCTCTAGGCGCGTGGGCTCAGTAGTTGTGGAGCACGGGCTCTAGAGCGCAAGCTCAGTAGTTGTGGCACACGGGCTTAGTTGCTCCGCAGCATGTGGGATCTTCCCGGACCAGGGCTCGAACCCGTGTCCCCTACATTGGCAGGCAGATTCTTAACCACTGTGCCACCAGGGAAGCCCTGTTTCTTTTTTAAGGAATGCTAGTGGCGACCCGCCAAATGAATTTCATAGTTAATAACATGTGACCACAGCTTGAAAAATATGGTTTCCCTAAGGGTTTTCAACCTGGGATCCATGGACGGGCTTCCCTGAGCCCATGAGCCCCCTGGAGCGAGTGCATATATGTATGCAATTATGTATGTGTGTGTGTTGTGTGCATGTTGTGTGTGTGAGCATGTGCTCATGTGTAAGCACATGTTTCTGTGTGCATGCATGCAGGTGTGTGTATGTGTCTGTGTGTGTGAGTGTGCATATGTGCACTTTTCCTAGAAACGAGTCAGTGCTTTCCGATCACATTTTCGGAGGCACCCCTGACCTTCTGCACCCGCCCCAGTCCATATGTCACAGATGAGGAAACCAAGGTTCAGGGAGGCCCACAGTGAGTCCAAGTCCCACCTCCCTCCTCCTGCCCGGGCTGAGCCCAGCCCCTTCTGTGGCGCTCAGGGAATCTGAGGTCACCCCGTGTTACAGGAAGGGGGAGGCAGGCCAGCTGTGTCCACCCCTGGAAACCCGTGCTTTACCTGCACCGCCCTGGGGATCGGCCGTGCACGGACCACACTGCCAGGCGGCGCCCAGCCCAGGACCCCGGGCAGCAGCAAGAGCAAAGGCCCAGCAGGACCGCAGGGCCACCACCTGCAGCCACCACCTCGAAGAACCGAGAAGCCGGCCCTGAGCCCAATGCCGCATAACGTAACCCTCAGCCGGGGGCACGCCGCACACCACACCGGCCGGGCGGGGGTCCGGGCTGGGCGGGAAATGCAGCTGCGGCTGACGATGCAAAGACTAAACCAGCACATAAAACGGGAGGGCTCGTTTGGGCAAGAAGGAACACTCGAGATGGGGCGCGGAGGCCCCAGTAGGAGAACCGCATGGGGCGGGTTCGCCAGGCACGTGAATATTCAAATATTCTGGTCTCCCCAGAAGCCGAGCTGGTTACCTGAGCCCCAGGACCACGTGCAGGCGGGGCTGATTCGTGACCAAGGGCCACAGAGGACGGGGTCCTAGTCCCGAAGGAACTCCGGGCTCCTGGCTGCAGAGTCGGAAGCTCCAAGTTGAACCCCAGCTCTGCCCTGGCCCAGTCGTCTTGGGCTCTGGGAGCACATTCTCGAAGTGTGGGTGGTGACAGTGACACCCGCCGTGGCCTATTCAAGGCCTGGCCAGTCCAGCACCTGGGGCCAGTGTGTGTCAGGCCCCTGCCCCTTCCCTGTGCCTCGTCCACACCGAGCGTCCCTGAGCCCTGCCGCGGCACCTTCACGGTTCAGCAGAGGGCTCTGAGGTCAAGCCAGTGACCGGCCACGTGGCCGATCCAATTTCATTATTTCACCACAGTGACTGGACTTCACAGTGGGCAATCCTCCATAAGCCCACGGTCAGGCCCAAGGTCACAAGCACCTAACTGCACCTGCCATGGAGTGACGAAATCGCCACTTCACTTCCACACCATGTGCCAGGTGGGAAGCGTTCGGCTTGAGGAACAGAAAACCAGCCCCACTGGCGCACGCAGGATGGGGATCCGGGGGGGAGAAAGGAGGCGCTGCTCCTATGAGGCACCCCAGCTCTACCCTCTTCCATGTGTAGCCTTTGTCCTCACGCCGGCGGTCAGGTGTCTGCCGCAAGCCCGGTCCATGTGATGATGCAGGAGACGGAGGGAGCAAGGTGGCCTCTGGACACGCTCTTCCGAGGGCGAGGGCACCCCGCGCACCTCGTCCCGCAGCTCAGGGGTCTGCTGATGACCGGGTCCTCCCCGAGACATGGACCCCTCCCTCAGCTGCCCCAGGGACGGGGGAGGCAGGGAGGCATCTAGAACATGCACCAGGGCCTCAGAGAAGGAAGGCGAGGGGACCCAGAGGGAACCTCAGCACAGGCTCTCGACCTGAGTGCGCTGCTCCTGCGTCCAGGAGGGCTTCACCTCCCTCTGCGCCAGGTGGCCAGCCTGTCACACCAGTGAGGGCACGTCTCTCCCTCCCGCCGCCCAGGATCAGTATAATTGATAATCATTTTATTTCCGCACATGGAAGATTTCACTCCATGTCAGGGGTTCTGGTGAAAAGCCCAAGGTGTTTGCCACGTTCCTCTAACCTGGTGGACGTGACCCCAAACTGGTCTTCCCAGCACCAGCTGGACACTCTGCTTTCTCCACTGTCCGGCCGCCGCTTCCTCCTGGGCTTTCTGGAGTCCTGTCCGTCCACACTCACTTCCGTGCCGGCCAGGGATTTGAGGGGAGATTGTGCCAGGTGTAGGGGCATCTGCTCCGTGTGGCTTTTCTGAGATTTCTCCCTAAATATCCAGATATTCTGGCAGCCCCAAATTCTAGCCTCGGCCCTCTCAGCCCAACAGGACTGCCGCCTTTGGCTTGAGCTGCATCCACTCTGGGGCCTGGAAGGGGCCTTCTTTAACAGCTTATACCCCTCTAGGGCTTTTCTCTTGCTTTATGCCCCTTTCCAATGCCTTCAACTACTTACTGCTTCTATTTTGTCCAGAGTTCATAATCAGCAGGAAGATAGGGGGAACAAGACCTTCTCTGGGAGCTGGGAGTCCGCGGTCAAGTTTGTTTAACCTGAAGCAGTGCCACGTGGCACTCGTCAGAGCTGAAGTGGATTCGGCGACCTAGGGGCAGTGCTGGTGCCGCCAGGCCTCAAGACAGGGGGGCGGCTTCCCCCACGTCTTTTCTTCCAGCTCCTTGTTTCCTTCCCAACGCCTGGTGCTTGGAAAGGACCAGCAGGTCTCCCAGGAAGCAATGAATGAGGAAAGAGACACGTTATGTAAAGGAGACACAGACCTGCTGAAACACAGCCCCTACCTCCACTGGGGAAAGCTTCACATCTTCCAAGAGTAAGACGTGGCTCCTGGCTACATGTGCACAACCGCCAGGGACGAGAGCAAGCAGACAGTCACCCCCAAATGCAAACGTGAGTCTGTTCTGCACAGAAGATGCTCCTACAGCTTCAAAGTGGGGGTTCTCATCTCTCCTCATCAAGGATTTGAGGTGCTTTGGGTCCAATCTCCCCCAGGGTCCCAGGGTCCCTTTTTTCTCCTTCAGCTCTACAGGTGGCACAGTGGGTCTCTCCAACCATGGCAGTCGCCTTGGAGGACAACTTGAAACTCCAAGCTCCTAAACACAGGAGCAATTCTGCGTCGTGTGATGTTATTGTTGTTGTCGTCGTTGTTTTAACCTCGACTTACCTGCTGCAGGACCACCCACATAGGACGTGATGGGGATTGTTCCGTGTGTACTTGATAATTAGCTACATTAATCTTTATGTGATTTTTTTTCCACCTCCAAATTCCATCCCAGGGGAAAAAATGCTGGATTCAGTCCAAGCATCCACGAGCGAGATGGTTAACGTGGCCAACCCCACAGCCTTGCTTGCGGCAGGGGCACCCAGGTGCAGGCCAGCCACGGGGCCGTCGCCACCCGATGCCTCCGTCTACACAAAGGCAGCTGCTCTGGCAGCACTGGCAGCCCCGCCAGCCCCGCCAGCCACAGGTGTGCACCCTCAGGGACTCAGGGAAAGGCTGCTTGTTGGCTTGTCCAGAAACAAGGGTGAGCCGCAGAGCTTAGCTGTGTTCTGAGATCAAGAGGACAAACAGTGATGCCATCTTAGGGATCCTGCCCACGGGCCAGCCAGCCCTCCCACCCCTGTGTCTCCCGCGATGGGCAGATGCCCAGGATGCCTTCCTGCCACTCTCAGCCGTTCAGAGAGAGCAGCGGACGCCTCACCAGGGGACCCACCCTGGATGAACAAGGGCGAGCTCAGCCCCCCAGCACTGCGTGTGCAGTGACCTTGAGGGCAGGAGGGAGAAGGGGCGTCAAATCACAGGAAGGCGCAAAACACAGTCCTTCCCTTGGATGGGGAGTTACGAAAATGCACTAAAAACAGAAGGGCCCCATTAGTGATGGGGTGGGAGTGCTAGGGGCATCCAGAGGAAGGATGGGGTCAGAGAGAGCTGGAGTAATGTGGGATGGCTCCTCACCCCCCTCAAATGACAATGCCATGTCCATTGTCCCCACTGGGCACCCCAGACATGCCTTTGGCCTTGACCTGATGCTAAGTTATGGTACCCAGGTGAGGAATTGGATTGGCCATCCACACATGGCCCCGTTCCACGCGAGGGCCTGGTATCACGTTACCACTGGTCCTCTTTGCTGATGTGACCCCCACCCCGTGTGTTCACCCTCGGACAGCTAACACCTAACACCATCTCCGTGCAACTGCGGTATTTGAGACATCATGGCATCACACACAAACGGAGTCCGACAGTTACTTCCTACACACAGATGACCTCAGATTCAGGGCCTTGACTCCTCCATCTTCAGCAAGCGTAGCCAAAATAACCCACCCAGTAAAACATATTGGGATTCTATATCCTGTGATCAAAGGCTGACCAAGGAAAATCTCCAGACTCTTAGTATAAAAAAGCTTTCCCAGTTTTACCCATACAGTGGGGGAAGAAACCAGCAGGGGAATATCTTTTCTTGGCCTTTTTAGGCAACCTTGGAAAACTAGAAGATGTAGCTGAAATAATTCCCCCTTTAAAAATGCTCTCATGGAGAGCCCGCTGTCTCAATTTGACTGCCTGGATAATTAGTCAAACGGGGCGAGCTCTTTCCTTCCAGAGCAATCCTCACCTCTGCCTGTCTGCATGCTAATTTGCCAAAAAGCTCCAACTGTATTTGCATGTTTTTCCATCTAATTTAGCCGGATCGCAATTTAGAGCAGGTGCAATTCCAGCAGGCGACCTGAGCCATCCGCCAGGTCCCGTCGCGGGGTGCGCGGGAATTCACTTAAAGGGCCTCTGCCTGTCTGCAGCTGGCACAGATCGTGCAGCAAGGCCATCCACACACAAGACATGCGTGCCATGGTTGTTCCCACCATCACCTCCACTGGGTGGACACTGGGCACCAAGGACCCCTGAGGAACTACGAGTGTACCAGGGACACCCTCTGCCCTCCACATCCTTGGATGCCACCGCTGGCCACGAAGTCACGGTAGGGCGTATGCTGAGATGCCGCGGGGGCCCTGGGGCCACTGCTCTGCCTGCAGGTTGCCCGGCGGGACGGCCACAGACCGCGCTCCGTGCTACTCCGCATTTAACCTTCGCGCGTGTTGCTCAGCCCGCAGCCAGCGCCACGGAAACCAGCTGCACAGAGCCTGTCCACCGTGGCCCACCCACCACAGGGCCCCGGTGCCCTCCTGCTGTTCCACCTGCCAGAGAAGACAGCCACCTTCCCACCGAGGTACCCTGGAAGGAGTCCTCACCTCCTGCCAATCTGCATGTGGAAATGACCCGCAGCAGGGCACAGCCGGTTCTCCCAGAGACCGGGGACCAGCTGCTGCATCGAGACGGGAGGCCGACCCCTGGCTGCACCCTAGAAGGGAAGGAACGCTGTGAGCAGCCCCCCAGAAACCTTCCCAGGTGGCTCTGGGAGGCTGGATATTTAGTTAATGTTGGGTATTTGCCACCTGAGGGCCCACAAACGTGGTGCTTTCCCCGCAAAGACCAAGTGCCTGGGTTCCAGACCGGTGCCCACTTCCTATTCTGCAGCCCGCTCCCAGGTGCACGGACACACACACAGTCACACACACAGTCACGTGCTCGTGGACAGGTGCACACACTCACACCCCCTCACACTCATACACGCTGGCACACCAACGCACAATCACATGCTCATGGACACGCTCACACGTTAGTGGACACACACACGCACACACACGCACACACACGCACACACACGCACACACACACACGCACACACACGCACACACACACACGCACACACACGCACACACACACACGCACACACACACACACGCACACACGCACACACACGCACACACACACACGCACACACACACACACGCACACACACGCGCACACACACACACACGCACACACACGCGCACACACACGCACACACACACACGCACACACACACACACACGCACACACACGCACACACACACACACGCACACACCACCTAAGGTGCATGGCTAGTCCTAACCTCGGTGTGCGGAAGCGCAGAGGCCGGTTGAGCTGACGCGTGAACGCAGCCTCAGGCCCTGCAGGCGGCTTGGCCGTGGAGAGAGGAAGCTGCCGAACGCTGGCACCTGCGTGCAGCACGAGACGTCCCCCACCCCCAGGGCCCGCCCCCCATGGACGTCATCACCCAGCTCCCGGGTGTGGGCCCCGCCCGGCCCGGCTGTCCCTGTGTCTCCAGGTCAGAATTCCCCTGGGACGCTGCCGAGCAGCCACCGCTGCCCCAGCCCCGGCTCTGCCCATAGCGCCCTGGGCCAGCCTCCCTCCCGGGGACCCGCGGCCCCAACCCGGCCACGCCCCTCGGCCTGCTTCCTCCACCCACTGCCCCGCCCCCGTCGTAACCCCTCCCTCCTGGCTCTGTGGCTTAACCTGACACCCGCCCCTGAGACACACCACACACACACACACACACACACACATGCACCCCGCATACATATACACACATACACACACCCCACATACAGATACACACATGCACACGCTGAGATGCACATTCACACATAAACACACACACATCTATATACACCACACACACCACACACACACACACACACACACACCCCGCATACATATACACACATACACACACCCCACATACAGATACACACACACACAGGTATACACACACCATACACACTCACACATATACACACATACACCTAACACATGCCACATATATACATACACGCACTCACATATACACATACACACACTCACATATACACATACCACACACAGATGCACACATACACACACCGAGATAAACATTCACATGTAAACACATATACATCTATACACACCACACACACATACACACACAGCCAGTTCACTGTGCTCTGAGTCTGACACTCTCTGAACTGAGAACTTCATCACAAAGGACTCTTAAACGTCTTTCCCATCAGCCTCACCCCTGGGCAGCCCAGGGCCCCGGACCCTCCTGACTCCCTGTCCCATGTCAGGGAGCCTGAGTCAGATGGGCCTGCCCAGCACACTGTATGTAGCACCTTAACTTTCAGAAGGCCCACCATAGATCCCTGCTGGGTGAAGGAATTCAGAATCCACCCTCATGTTAATCCCACCACCACCTCCTCCTTCCTCATCTCCACCCACCACACCCCACACCTCATGAGAAATCTGTGGTCAGATTTGTAGAGGTCAGTCTTTGGTCCCACCCTCTCTCTCACACTCTCTTTTTTGCACCCTTGCCTAGACCACCAGAGGAGTACTAAGCATTCGGGCAGACTGACCCAGCAATGATGGCCATGGTGGTGATGATGGTGGTGGTGGTGATGGTGGTGGTGATGATGATGGTGGTGATGGTGGTGATGATGATGGTGATGATGATGGTGGTGGTAAAGGTGATGGTGATGATGATGGTGGTGGTGATGATGGTGGTGGTGATGGTGGACATGGTAGTGATGATGGTGATGGTGATGGTGGTGATGATGATGATGGTGATGATGGTGATGATGATGATGATGGTGATGATGATGGTGGTGGTGATGATGGTGGTGGTGATGGTGATGGTGATGATGGTGGTGATGATGGTGATGATGATGATGGTGGTGATGATGATGGTGGTGGTGATGGTGATGGTGATGATGCTGGTGATAACGATGATGGTGGTGATGGTGATGATGGAGATGGTAGTGATGATGATGATAATAATTGTGGTGATGATGGTGATTACGGTGATAGTGGTGATCATGTTGTTTCAATTCATTGAGAACTTAACCTTAAATTAAACCTTAAGTGTTTTATCAATACATCTTCTTTTAATATTTAAAACAATTATCTGAGATAGACACTATTAGTGTCATTTTGCAGAAAAGGAAACTGAGACTTAGAGAGCTTTGACAACCTGCCCAAGTCCCATAGCTAACAACGATGGAACCCAGGCCCGTGCGCCCCAAAGCGCGTGCTCGTACCACTGCCCCTGCTCAGCGGGATGGAAAGAAGCCAGGATATTTCCTTTAGGATGCAAAGAGGAGTAGACCGGCAGGGCGCCTGGGGAAAACGTGGGTGGTAGCAGGCGGCCCCCTCTCGGTGCTGTCCCAGTGCCCTGGGCCTTCCAGGCTTCTCCGCAAGGAAACCCCACCCTTAGGTTCTCCTGGTCCTTCCCCTGTCAGCCCCGATGGAAACGTCTTATCCAGAGACCCATCCCCCCCACCCCTGTCCCAACCCCATTCCAAGGTGCACCCTGCTTTTTTTTCTAATTAATGTATAATCGTCATATAACATTGTATAAGTTTAAGGTGTACTGGCCTGTTGATTTGATAAGTTTATATGTAGCAATATGGTAGCCACCATAATTAGCTAACACCTCTATCCCTTCACATAATTATCTTTTTTTTTTTTTTTGCAGTGAGAACAATTAAGATGTAGTCTCTCAGCAACTTTGAAGTTCATAATACAGTACTGTTGGCTATAATCACAGGGCTGTGGGTTAGATTCCCGGGCCTCATTTATCTACCAGGAGCAAGTTTGTGCCCTTAAACAACACATGCTCAGCTTTCAAAGGCTTCAGCTCAGAACCTGCATCCTCTCCTGGGCTGTTCAGCATCCTTGGGACCGGGCTGAGCTCAAAGCTGCCAAGATGGAGCAAGCCGCTGTCACCTCCTACCTCGCAGCTGGTTTCCCCAGCTCCCTGTTTCCTTTTTCTTCTCCTTGTCAGTTCTTTTCATCTGAAAAGGTCAGGGAGGCTTCAGGGGGTTCTGGCCCAGCAGCCCCCGCTCCACGCTGTGGGGATGGAAGCCCAGGTGCAGAGCCCTCCGGCTCAGCTCTCCCGGCAGGGGTCCTGACTCCTGGAGAGCACACCCCCACCACGCCCCCTGTGCATCCCGTCGGTCCTGGGGGGTCCAGCTGGTGAGACACGGAGGGGACGGTTCTGTGGGGAGTTCACACTGCCCCAACAGGGGCTGGGCTGGGTGGTCTGGGTGACAGGGTGTCCTGCAGAACGGAAGGTCCCTTCCACCCCCAACTCTGAGATCCTCCCACAAACAACCTATTTCAAAAGCAAAGGAGCCAGCCAGTTCCAGAAACCGAGGGTCCTGCCCTCACCCCAGCAGCAAGTTCTAGCCCCCCAGGCCCCCACCACTGGGCACCCAGGGGCTGCCCCCTCATCGCCCTTCTGGACATCTCATGGGGGTCTCCCACAGGAGAGCGAGTGCAGGTGTCTGAGCCAGTCTGGGGGAGGGGAGGTCAGATGCTCTCCAATCAGCCCTGTGCCCCCAGGGCTCTACCCAGAGGCCAGGGACCAGGAGGGCCGTCGCCCCTTTCCTCCTGACACATGCTCTCAGCCTGGAGCCAGAGCAGGGCCCAGAAGGGGAGGCCTTGGCCCAAGAACCTCCCCCCTGGGAAAGCCGCCCCCTGGGGCCTACCTCGAAGGTCTCCAGAGGTACCAAAGGCCCCACGCAGGGGTGGGGGGTCAAGCTCAGGAAGACTCCATCTGGACCAGTGCTCCCCACTCCCGCCCGTGTGTCCGGCGGTGCCCTCCCTCCCCCATGCCTGGCCGTCCACACGTGTCATGAGTACAGACAGATCACCGTGGAGAGAACACCCACAGGCCCTTGGCCAGTGGTGACAAACAGAGCAGAGAGGAGATGGGCTTGGCTGCAGACTTCAGACCCAAGCCCACCAGAGCCCTGGCAGCAGTGGCACCCTCTACCCAGCTGCACCCTCCACCCACAGGTGACTCGAGAAGGAAAATCCACCCTGCACCTCCCAGACGCAGGACTCTCCTGTGTTGTAACAAGCATGGGGTGAGGGGAGGGCAGGGAGAGCCTGGAAAGCCCTGACAAGAGGCTCAAAATTGAGTCACGGTACCCCTGGGGCAGAGAGAAGCGCCTTCCCTGGCTGGGCTCCCAGCTCAGCTGCAAAACTGAAGGAGGGGAGCGGATAAGGGCCCACCCCTCTGCAGGGAGTGTGTAAAGAGTCCTGGGGTGGGTAGACTGTGGCCCCAGTGTCCCAGGCCTTCCCACATCCATGCTCTCTGCAGCGGGACCCTGCAGCTCCTCCACCAAGAGACGCAGGCTAGCCCCCTTCCACTTGAATCTGGGCTGGCCTTGCACAGTGCCAGACTGGGGCAGGAGACCACAAGCCCCATTTCCCTCTTCTTCGCTCATGGCCCACCTCACACCAGGGGGCAGAGTCCCTTTCTCAGGAAGAGGTGCTGAAAATGAAGGGATGGACATAATGCCACACTGTGAGGTCAGACAGCAGCAACCAGAACTAAACCCTCGGCCCCCGTGTCAGAGGCAAGGCTGCTCTGAGGCCCTGAGATTTGGGGCATGCCTGTTATGCAGCACAAGCAGTCTCTGCTGACTGCTGCAGGAAAAGATGCTGGAGGGCACATGTCTCACTCCTCCCCAGCTCCAGTTAAGGCATCAGTTCGCATGGTAGCTGTATCTTTCCATTTATGTCCCACCTGCCTCCTGCCTCCCCCACCTCCTTCCCTTCCTAGTAGAGCATTTTCCAAGGACGAGGACCTACCTCCCCAAACCAGGCCAGCCCAGAATGCAGTAAATGCTCAATAAACCACTGGTGAACCAATGAATGGGTGAATAAGTGAACGAATCCAGTATCCTGCCTTGGGCAGAACACGCTATTCACAGCATGAACTGTGTCAGTGACCAAGGCACACATCCCCTAGCTGACCAAGCCCTGTGTGTGCTGAGCACACGGTCTCCTACACACAGGCTCACCACACACTCAGAAACACGGGCTTAGCTTCAGGGGGGACCCACAAGCCATGGATGATCCCATGAAAACCAGGCTGCAGCCACTCTGAGCGCAGAGTTCTGAAGGAGGTCTTGGTCGCTGTCATGGAACTAGGGCATTTCTACCCGGGGGCTGCATATACACACGTCTACACATTCATAGGTGTGTGCACATGCACACACGCACACACGCACACATGCACGTACGTGTGCATGGAGGTGGTACAAAAATGCATGTGGGCACATGGCACAAATGCATGCGTGCACACGCATACACACATATGCACACACACTCAGGATCCCAGGCCCCATGGACTGCACCTCAGTGGACATGAAGGTGTGGCACTGCCTCTCGCTACTAAATGTGGCAGTGTGGGTGGCCTGAGACTCTTCCTGAGACTCTTCCAGCCTCTGTTTTGTTGAACCAAATGTGGGTCTGTGACAACTTAGCCAAGCGACAATCGGCATGGATCTTGGTGGCCAGGCCTCAGTTGGCAGCATCGGATGACTTCACCCTTTGGTTTCCACACACTTGCACGTGTGTAGTGGGCACATGCGTGCCTGTGTCTACAGGCCAACAGACCTCACCTGGGCTGGGCCCACAGGAGGCCAAGGACAGGCGTGGCTAGGGGACTGAGTTTGCAGGACTGGCAGGAGGGGTGTCAGCCCCCAGCACTGCCCTCCTCGGGTGTGGGTTATATGTGTCTACACTGCAGAGACGCGGGTGTCCTGGAACAAGAGAAAGCACAGGAACGGCCATGGAAGCTCTGCCAGCTCCTCCCCTGTGACAGGTGAGGGCACAGGTGAGCCCAGGAGAACCGAGCCTGCTCCCCAGAAGTTCCTACCCTGTGTCCACACCCCGCTGCAGGTCTGTGCCCCTCCCTTCCTGGCCCCAGGAATCCCCCAGGGCTAACTCATCACCACTGACCTGCCGAGTTCTGTCTGATCCCCCAAACCCCATGACTGTATTGGGATTCCCATCGGTCAGATGAAGAGACTGAGGCCCAGAGAGGCCAGACAACTTGGCCAAAACCCGCACACCCCCACTCGGCATGTGGAATAGGCTGGGTCCCCAAGGCAGAATCCTCAACCCCACCACGCTGGAATCCACTTCAGTGGCTTTGCCGGGAAGCCAAGCTTTCTGATACCCAGGCCAGGCACTGGGCCCCCAGCCACACTGCTTTCTCCCCAGCGAGCAGGGCTCAGGACCCCCCTGCACCCAGGCTGACCCGCCCCAGCAGTACAGGAGAGGGCCCTGCACGCAGAAGTCGTGTGCCAAGTGTCAGGGCCGTTAACGTGAAGATAGGGGACACCCTAATTAAAGAACGTTTTATTGAACTTTAAAATGGTGAAATGCATTAAAGTCACTGCCTTTGATTGGTCACTTTCAGACTCAATTTAAGGTTGTCACTCTTCCCCTTTCGAGGTGCAGATCTAGTGTCTGTTCGCTCCTGCACAGGCGCTCTCCAAGCTCCCGTGGGTCTCAGCTTCGGCTGCCTGCTGACAGTGACCTTGCAGCTTGCTCAAGGTCACCGGCTTCTAAGGGATGTGGTCCACAGACTCCCGAGGCACTGAGATGGGGGTGTGGGTCATCTGTTCACAGGGGCCACATGGGGAGATTTACCTGGGCAGCAGTTGTGGCGTGACCAGGAGGGTCTGGGCATAAGCGGTGTCTCTGAGCACTCGGGGACCATGGGCTGTGGGGATGAGTCATCTTTCAGCCCCCGTCTTCCCCTTCTGCGATAGGGTAACCCCATCTCTTGGGCACAGTTGGGAGACCAGCGGGCACAGAGTCACCTGGAGGCTTTGTGAGAACCCAGCCGCACCCAGCAGTTTTGGGGCCGCCTCAGAGTCAGAAATCTCTGCCAATGCAGGGATCTGCCTGGAAACCCACACCTGCAGGTCACTGGCAAGGTCAAGCCACCGGTGGGGAGGGCATTGTAGACGGAGAGCCGCAAGTGCGGATTCCCGTGGTCCCAGGGGTCAGAGCGTAACAAGAAGCCAGCCAGGCCCCGCCACCAACCTGACTGTTGTCACGGGGTCGTCAGCCTCGGCCCGGAGCCCCCAGGTTCACCAGGCTGGGCAGGAAAACCTGCTCTGCCCTTGGGGAGGGGGCCCCATCCTAAGGCCGGCCCTGAGAAGCACCCAGAAAGCAGAAGCACCCTCCCTTCCAGGTCCCAAAGGTCGCCCCTTTTCCGCCTCACCTCCAGGTCCTCAAATCACCCTCCCCGAACCAAACGTGCCCCCCAGGGACTTTCCGTCCCAGCACTACCTTCTTCTTTTCTCTCTCCCACCCAGGAAACATTCCACTCCCCCACCTGCCTAACCCAGCACAGTGTTCGGAAAAAGAAACAGGCTCCGCCACCAATTCAGACTCAAGAGTGAATGGATGATGGGACCTGCCAGACCTGCCGATTAACCTAAATGCCTCTCTAATTGGTCGAGGATTGAAATAAAGCCAAACCAGGGTCCTTGACCCCGTCTGCACATAGAATCGCCTGAGGGTTTTTACGACATACCTGTGGAGGCCCGCCCAGACTATGTCCAAATGGGGAAGCAGGGCGGTGGCCTGGGTTCAGTAGTTTTAAAAGCTCCCCAAGTATTGAGGGCCAGCCGGGGCCGAGAACCGTGGAATTGGGGAAAGGTTAACACACTGAGGGGAAGGGAGGCTTGTGGGGCTGACCTTCCCATGGGAACTTCCAGGACTCACTCAGCTTCTGATTCTACCGCCCCTCCACCTCTGACCATCACCCCATTCATTCATTCACTCATTCATTCTTTCGGTCATTCGTTCCCAGCACTTATGGAGCACCTTTGTGGTGCCAGGCTCTGCCCGAGGCCCTGGAGGAACAGCAGTGAATGAGACAGACCCGCCGCTGTGCTCGTGGGGCTCAGGTCCTACAGGGGGGCTCTGGGCTGTCAGAGCACGGGATGCCGTGACGGGGTGGGAAAGGCGCTGTCTAGATGGCGTGCTCAGCCAAGGCTGTCCAGCAGGGGGGCTCGGGGCCGGGAGGGAGGGAGCCCTGCACAAGGGCCCTCCAGCCAGAGGGGCGGAGCATGCCAAGGTCCTGGGGCAGGAGCCTGCGGTGAGGGGCAGGGCGGCTGGTGCAGAGGGCGACTGGCCCAAGCCTGGGGCAGGAAGGAAGTGGGGACCCTGTAGGCCTGAGAGCAGACCTTCTTCCTCCTCAGAGGACGCTGGGCCACCCACGTCCAGCAGGCCCCATGAGGTCAGTGTCAGCGTCCCACTTGACAGATTCAGAAACTGAGGCAAGAAGCCCAAAGCTCCAAGATTTGCCCGGACCTGCTGGCCCCGAAGGCAGGGACCCGGCTCTCCCCTCACGTCCTCACTGTGAGCACCCTGGCCCCCAGTTCTCCCCCGACAAGGGCCAGTGGCTCAGAGTGACTCAGCGTCTGACCGCCTGCAGTCCCCTGGGTGACGGAGGCCACAGATAAGGAGCCCCCTAAGGGGCCCTGCTCCCCTCCCCCAGCCCCGCCCACCAGGTACAGAGCTCGTGGGAGGGGCTGGCGGGGGGAGGGGAAGCCACAGCAGGCAGGGTGTGTGTAGGCAGCAGTGTGGCCGTGTCCTCCCGGGTCGCGGAAGCCACAGGAAACCACTCCTTCCGGTAGCTTCCCTCTGGGGAGTCCCTCAGGGATCGGAGAGCAGGCAGAGGAGTTTCTGGGTGAAGCCCCCCGCCCTTTCTTAGCTGGAGCTTCCCCAGCTGGCAGCTTCGGGGGGCCCGGGCCCATTCCCTCCCCGCAGTCGGGACCTCACCTGTCACCCCCACTGGCAGGGGCCACGGGGATTTCTCCCCCAGCCCAGGGCTACGGTCATCCAGCCGCCCAAGTTCAGAGGAGAAAAGACCCGGCCTGAATGAGCTGGGGCCCCCCAGGGCAGCACGGGCCCACGATGCCCCGAGGAACAAGGAGGAGTGACCAGGAGCAGACTGGGGGCTCAGACCAGGGTTCTAGGACCCCCCCCCACCGCCTCTCAGCAACCAGACGTGACCCAGAAAGTTCCTTGTCCTCTGCAAACCCCAGTTGGTGTCTGCAAAGCGGGGCTGGCCGCAGGAGCTGGCCCCCGGCTCGGACTTGGAGGGTGAGGAGTGGACGCATTTGGAGAGCTGGCCTTGTGGGGACAGAGCCGGGAGCCTGGTCAGCCCAGGGCTCCAGTGTCCCCGGCGTCCTCCCTGCCCGGCCCCCCCCCACCCCGCACGTGAGGATCATCGATGGGGGAGGGCGTCCGGGCCCCACGGCAGGCTGCGCGTGAGCCCCAGGCTTCCACAGTGCCCCCTACCCCAGGCTGTCCCTGCAGACGCCCCTCATGCTCTTCCCAGCTGCACGGTCAGAAAGCGGGCCCAGGGTGACTGGGGGCTGGGACCAGGGAGGACCACCTGCAGCCCTGACGCCGCAGGCCCGACGCGGACGAGACTCCTCCCCGCTAAGTGCTGTCCACTGCGGCGTCCTCCCCGGAGCTGGTTCCAACGCGGGGCGCAGCCTCCACCTGCCGGGCCTCAGCCTCATCCTCAGGTGATGGCCAGTCATGTCGGGGAAGCGCTGCTCTAGAAAGCAGAGTCCGGACCGAATACTGAGCAGCTTAAATTCAGAAGTGCAAGCCCAGGCAGCGACAGCCAGGAGGGAACTGAGGCAGGAGAAGCCGCGAGGCCACGGACGCAGCGCCCTCAGCAGCCGTCACCCCCGGGCACGTGGGCTCTGCACGCGGGCTTCCACGGGGGTGGCCCCCAGGCGGGGAGGCGCAGATCCACCCCCTCCCGTCATGGCTTGCCCTGTGGAGCCTCAGCCCCAGCACTCGCTGCCCCGTGGGCCTCTCGGGATGGCAGAGCCCCTCCCGTGTGGCCTCTGGTCCAAGCCGAGCTCAAGGGGTGTGACACCAAGACGGGCACGGGAAGCAGCCACGGGGTCGTGGGGACACAGCGGCCGTGAGGCTGCCCCAGCCATTCACAGCCACGGTTGGTTTCCCACAGCCGGCACTCCTGCCCACAGGTGGTGGGCGGGGCTCAGGACAGGTGAGCCGCTCCTGCAGGCCACCTGGGCCCGAGCTGCTCTCTCACACCTTGGCGCCTGGCTCTCCCGTTCCCTCCTCGCGGGACCGCCGGGAGGAGGGGCCCATGTCCCTGCTCCACCCTGGTGGGGGCAGCCCCAGGGGCAGGGCAGCTGCGCCCCTGGTAGGGGGGCTCCCCATCTCTCACTCCCACTGCCGTGCAGGCAAGTTCCCGCCAGACCCAAGGGACTGATGCCCACCTTCCCCGCCGTCCACCTGCCTGGGAATGGCCTACGGAGAAGGCCGGCTTTGGGTGAGGATTTGCATCTCCTTGTTTTCCAAAACGGAAATCCTCCCGAGCACTGCGTCCAGGGGCCTGAGTTCATCCGTTAGCCCTGAGTCGCGTTAATTAGCCAGAGGAGAGGGAGTTGTGGAAGGCGCCTAGCGTGGGCAGAGGGAGGGGGCCTGGCCTGGAGCTCAGGGAGTCCGGTGGGTGTCCAGGTGACCTGGGGAAGAGGACCCGCAACGCCCGGGGTGGGGGGGCTCTCACAGAAAGGTCCAGCGCGGCAGGGGTCTGGGACCTGGGACCCCCAGCTCCCCCAGGTTCAGCGCACAGGAGAGAAGTCACCAGCCACATGGGGACTCGCCTGGGGGCTCCCACAGCTCCCCTCCCCCAACCCCACCCCGACTCCATCACCCACTAAACCCCGGGCTCCGGGGTGGCGACCAGTGCAGCCAGGGGCGGGAAACGCTGAGGTGGGCTGAGGGGGGGGCCTTGGAGCAGAGGGAGGGCCGCCCAGCAGGGCCGGGGGGGGAGCGGGGGCTGGCCCCAACCCCTCCCCAAAGGGGGGCTCTGGGCGCCCCACTTCCCATCCTTTACACCCCAACAGCAGGGCCACCTCTGCTGCCCACCAGGGCCTCCCTAGTCACGGCCCCGCCAACACACCATAGGGTCCCCGTGGCCGTCAGGCAGGGTGCAGGTTCCTGGGGCTGGCTGATGCGGCCCAGGCCAAAGGCCACCTCCGTGAGGCGCGCTGTGGAATGTTCTCTGCCACCCTGCAGCAGGTCTCGGCCCATTTCCGGAGACCCACGTTGCCCCCCGCCGGCACATCCAGCCCCGAAACACCTGAGTCCTCAGGACACTGGAGGAAGCGGTGTCTGAGGGGCACTGAGTTTATCACGTGGGCCCTTCCCCGTCTCCCCTTGACGTCAGGCCCCACATACGCACACAGACACACACAGAAGCCACATGCCACTGCTCCCCTCTCCCCCGTTCTCACCAGAAGTGGGGGGCAGGGCTCGAGCCCCCATCACCCAAGCCCTGGCTCTCCTCTCTGGGCAGACAGGCCGAGGGTGGAGGTGTGTCAGGAAGCCCCCGGGAGCGCCCGCCCTGGGGTTAGTGGCGACCCAGAGTCCCCTGGGCCTATCCCGGCCACCTGGGCCCCAGGCCTTCCCTCACCCTGCCCCCTCCCCGGTGCCCAGGGCCCAGCAAGGCCTCCTTTGCACTTGGTCTTGGGGGCCACATCCCTGGGCAAGGTTCCGGACCAGGTCCAGGACCGTCTTGCTGGCAGGGTGGGGATGTTCCCTGAGTGGCGCCCGCCGGTCTCCTGGTTCCGGGCAGGAATGTTTGGGGCCCCGTGGGCGGCAATAACCGGGCCCGGGTCAGCGGCTGCCCCACAGCTCTGTTAATAGCTGGTGAATCATTGACAGACACAGGACATCGGGTCATCCATGGCTGGGCAACAGAGGGTTGCCATAGCAACGCCTAAACCAGAACCCCAGGCCTCCGAGTGTCAGGATGAAGGCTGGGCTCTGGGGGAGCCAGGGTGGGGGGCACCTCAGACGTACCCACCCAAACCCAGCTCTTAAAGCAGAGGTGCGGCTGCTGAGGTGGAGGCCACGGGGCGGCCTGGCCTGCGGGGGGCTGGGGAGGGGTCACCAAGTGCATCGCAGACCCCTCACTTGCCTTTACCAAGAAATCACAGCATTTCCTCACAAAGGAAGCTTAGGAGACTGCCCTTCACTTCACGGTTACATCAACTCAGGTTAACCCGGCCAGTGGCCACGCCGGGGCTCCCCCCACCCCCAGGCCTCCTGCTCCCTGGCTCTACGTTTCTGAGCCTCAGTCTCTCCTTCTTTAAAATGGGCTGGTGTCCGTCCTGCCAACCTCAGAGACTCCCTTCCTGGACCAAGAGGAGTGGTGCACCTGAAGAGTCCCAGCAGGTGAGGGCCGTGTGACTTGGGGGGTGTCAGTCCTGGCCGTGGGCAGAATAGTGACCCCTAAAGAGCTGTCTCAGTTCTAAACCCCAGAACTCCCAAACGCAACCTTATCTGGAAAAAGGGTCTTTACAGATGTAATTAAGGTAAGGATCGAGATGAGATCATTCTGCTGCATTACCCGAGTAGACCTTAAACCCAATGAGTGGTGTCCTTAAAAGGAGAGCAGAGACACAGACGCAGGAAGAAGGCCACGTGACCTTGGAGGAGACAGAGACGGGAGGGATGCGGCCACAAGCCAGGGTTGCTGGCAGCACCGGGAGCTGGAAGAGGCCGGAAGGACCCCGCCCTCGAGCCCCTGCGGCAGCAATGACCTGCCCACACCTCGATTTCACACTTCTGGCCTCCAAATAAATTTCCGTAGCTTGAAGCCGCCCAGTTTGTGGTCATCTGTTACGGCAGCCCCAGGAAACCTGCACAGCCCTGCGGGACATGAGCTGCCCACCAGGGGAAACAAGCTCTACACTGGCTGCAGGACGGGCGGTGGAGAGAGCCAGGACCGGGCTCAGGAGGAGACAGCTGGGATTCACATCCCTGCACCCCCTCGGAGGCCAGGTGTCCTCAGACCCTTTATTTAACTCGGTTTTTCACAGGAAACAAGCAGAAGCAGCAGCAACAGCCCCTGGTAAGTCCCCACAGGTGAGCCCAGGGGTGCGCTCTCAGCACAGACCGGCACAAGAAAACCCCAAACTTCGCTGTTACCAGCCATCAGGAGGAAGTTGGCCCCCAGCCCCTCCAGGAACCGTTCCCCTTCGTCATCAGCCAGACGCTACCAGGCCAGCACGGGGCCTCCCAGTTCCCACCTCCCACCTCGATCCCCCAGGTCTGATTGGTGTCCTTGGCCGGTGCCCGGTGTCCCACCCCCCAACTTAGCAAAACTCTGCAAACCCACCCTTGCATGCAGTGAGCCTCCGTCTGAAAAGTCTTTGGAAAGCTGCGTTTTGGAGCCAGATCTTTTTTTTTTATTGCTTTCCGGCTCCTGGCAGGTGGGGTGGGAGTGGGAGTGGGGGGAGTGCAGGAACGTGCTCACGGGGCTCCGAGTAGCTGACAGCTCCAGGGAAGGAGGGGCCACCCCACTCCTCACGCTCCTTCCCTGTGACCTTGGAGTACCCTTGAGCACACCGCCCCACCTTCTCTCTTGCTAATCTCTAGCAGCGGAAGGTCATCAGGTATCTCGAGCCACACAAAGAATGTCGGGTCTCCCTAAAAGCACCTTGGTGTGAAAGGGTCTGCTGACCAGAGCACACGGGAGGTTTCTCCTCGAGGTGGAGAAACAAGCAGGAAACGTCTTTGTGTGATTGTGTCTTCAAGTACTAATCAGACACAGAGGGAAGCCAGTGAGAGGTAGGATATAGAGCCTAGACCCTGCTCGTGTCTGTTGCAGGCACATAGGGGTGGTGTGTGTGTGTCCTCTGTGTGCACGTGTGTACATGTATGTGCAGGTGTTGTGCGCGTGTGTGCGTGCCTGTGTGTGTGCGTGTGCATGTGACTTGCTCTGTGTGTATGTGTGTGTGTGCGCGTGTGCACGTGACTTGCTGTGTGTATTTGTGTGTGTGCGCGTGTGCACGTGACTTGCTCTGTGTGTGTGTGTGCACACGTGTGCATGTCCTCTATTCGGTTCTGTCTTCCTGACAGCAGCCTGCACACACAGGTGTAGGGCCGGCTGCCCTCCCCTGACCCTGCAAACTCAACCCTCCGCCCGGGATCGTGGGGTAACCCCGCAGCAGCAGAGCCCCACCCGCAGCCTGGCGAGCCCGGCATCAGGGAACTGACCCCGATGTGGGCCACGTAGGGGCTGTAGTCTTCTGCAGGCCACGCTCATCTGGCCCTGGCCTGGGTGGGAATCCACTTCCCGCACCTCCACTCCCGTCCTGAAGGCCGAGGCAGGTACTGGGGGCAGGCACCGGCCCCTGGAAACAGGTGCAGGCCTCATCCCTCAGGTCCCATCCCTCGGGCCCCCTTTCAAACTGAGGTCTGACACGTATGCATAAGCCTCTGGGTCTCAGCCCGCTCCCAGGCGGCCACATGCAGCATCTGGCTGGCGGGACCTCTGACCCCGTGATCCGGCCGCCTGTGTCAGGCTCTGGGGCTGCCTGCCGAGCCGAGTCCCTTCCTGGGACGTGGCAGGACCAAGGCTGCTCTGAGTCTTCCCAGCAGAGGCCGCGGGGGCCCGGGAGGCCGGTGGCCTGGGAGGGCTGACATACCACGTCATTCTGTGTGGGAAGAGACCCCGCCAGAGCCGCAGGGACCCCAGCACAGTGCCGGCCTGCCAGGCAGAGACTGCCTCTTTTTCAGACGATTTTGCAAACGAGCAAATGAAACAAAAACTGCTTATTATAAAGAAATACCACTGGCTCCCTTTGGGGTTTTTTGTGTCTGTTTCAGTGTCCTCTGCTGGACACTGGCTCCCTGGGTCAGGATGGGGTCTCCCAGAGCTCTGCGTGGCCAGCCCAGCCCACACGAGCGAGGCCCTCTGCGGATGTGTGCTGCGGCTGCTTCCCGAAGGCTGGACCCGTGAAGGTGACCTTTGAGACAAGATCCGCGCCTCCTTCCGGCGAGGTCTTGGCGGCCAAGGCAAAGCCTCTGCTGCCATCTGGTGGTGCCTCTTGGAATCGCAGGTGGTCATCTGGGAACTGGACACCCCTGGGAGAATCTAGTCCACCACCCTCGTGAACCAGTAAGGACGGGAATCTGACACCCAGAGGGCTTGATAAATCTGCCTGTGTTCACGCAGCGAGCCGCCTGCAGAACAACCAGCCTGGCTTCCTCAGTGCCTCCTGACTTACTGGTTAGGGGTGAGGCTGTATAATACCCATCGGGTAGGGGTTCCGAGTCCTGCCTTTGAGGTCAGGCAGACGGGCCGGGTCCTGGCCAGGCCCTCATCGATGGGGAACGCCGGGCAAGGGACTCAGCCTCCAAGCCTGGGTTTCCTCCCTAACAGTGGAGCCTGTTACAGGCGGCTGCTTGAGGGCTGCCAGCTGCCAGGGCGGTTGCCAGGGTGCCTGGCACACAGTAGGTGCTCAGTAAATGCTCTTCCTGCTGCTGAGGAGGAGGAGGAGGAGGAGGAGGAGGAGGACGTTATGACGATGGTGCCGAGCTTGCTGCTCAGGATGAAAACGGGACCCCAGGAGGGGACAGGGATCGTTCCTGCTCCAGAAGCACGACGTAACCACAGCCCAGCATCCTGGCGGCTGAGATGAGCAGCTGCCCCCTCCCCCTCCCAGAGATCCACAACGCGACCTGAGCCCTGAGATGGGAGAGGCGGCCTCTGGCGAGACTGCTCTCCCCGCACTCGCCCCACCCCTGGAGGCGACCACTCTTACTCTGGCATGTCCCGGATTAGCCTGGTCGTAGGTCTCTCTTGGAGAATTATCGGACACACAGACTCCTGGACTCCAGCCCCACACGGTCCGATTTGCTGGGTCTGGGACAGGGCCCAGGAATCTGTCTTTGTGCAGCACTCTGGGTGGGTCCCAAAGGCCGACAGGTTTGGGGGACCCATCCCACCTTCATGGTTCTGGTAGAGGGGACAGACACGCGTCCTAGAGCGGGCAGGGCCAGGCTCTGGTGGCCCAGGACTGTCTGGGCAGTGCCCCCCCCCAGGAGAGATGTGACCAGAGGTAGACCCTTGTCACCTAACCTGGGTGAGGAAGGGCCGGCAGGCAGAGGCACAGCAGCAGGCGGCGGGGGCCTGGCACCTGCCCAGGTGATGAGCTCGGGCCCTGCATCAGTAGACGGACACGAGCTTGGACGGAGCTTGAAGGGAAGGGGAGCAGACAGTCCTCGGGGTTCAGAAGTTCCTCCTGCAGCAGCCCGAGGGGCGGATACCAGTGGGAGCACCACGGTCAGGGATCTGGTGGCCGTCAGATCCCAGAGCGCGCCGGGCAGCCGCAGCCCAAGCTGTGCTCCCTGCTTGCGTCAGTGCGGCCTCCTGTCCAGCCAGCGTCAGGCAGACTCGCCCTCGGCTCTGCAGAAGACGGTGGTCAGCTGGGTGCTTGCACAGAGTCCGCGTAACTTGGCTGACGGCAACCATGGTGGGTGGGCCGTGCGGGGAGACTGTTCCAGAACAGACCCTAAGACGAGGAAGCTCGGACGCCAGCTGACGCGGCAGCCCCAGACGGGCGAAGGCCACCGGGATGCAGGCTGGGCCTCCTGGGCCCAGGAGGGGCCGACCCTGGCCCTCTGTCAATGGCCTCAGGAGCTGGTCGTGCCCCAGAGTCCCAGGCATCTCCGAAGGTGCAGAGCAGCTGTGGGCCAGCCCTTGGGCCCCTTAGCTTGAGAAACGCCCAGGCAGGGAGGAGAGCAGAGAAGGGGCGTGTACCGCCCGGGGGCCCTGGGAGGACAGCGGGGCGAGGCTTTGCCTCAGGAGTCCAGGCAAGGTGGGGTCTCTCAGAGTGCTGCCATCAGGGAAAGTCCTCTCAGCTCCCTGCCCGGGCTGGGCCCCAGTGCTCCCTGCAGATCCCCAAGGAGCTCCATCCCGGATTCCCTGAGCCTGCTGCGAGACCTCACACCCCTCCCCAGAGGGCCAAAGTCTGCATATTCAGGCCTGTATTAGTCAGCTCGAGCTGCCATGAGGAATGCCATAGACAGGGAGGCTTAAACAACAGAAGTTCATTTTCTCACGGTCCTGGAGGCTGGAAATCTGAGATCAAGGTGTCACAGGCGAGGTTCCTCTGATGTCTCCCTCCTGGGCATGTAGACAGCTGTCCCCTCCCTGTGTCCCCGCATGGTCATCCCTCTGTGTGCGTCTGGGTCCTAACCTCCTCTCCGTGTGAGGACACCAGCCCTATGGGATTAGGAGCCCCCTTCATGACCTCATTTTAACTTATTCACCCCTTTAGAGACCCTCATCTTCAAAATAGTCACATTCTGCAATGCTGTGGGGGAGGACTTACTTACATATGGATTTGGGGATCACAGCTCAGGCCGTTACCAGGCCTGGGCAAGAACCACAGTGAACGCGAGACCAGCAGCATCTAATGACAGCTCAGTTCTGGCTGCGGCCAGACCGACAGGACCTCTCAGCCCCGCAGACCCGGTGCAGTGATAGGCCAGGCTGTACAAAACGGAAGGTGCCCTCTGGGGGGACCCGGGAGGAACAGGGGCTTCAGAGACTCTGATTTTCCAAAATACCTGCCCAGCCCCCAAGTGCAGTGGCCATTTATGCCGCCTACCCAGGGCATGCCCTTCTCCACGGGTGTGGATGAAAAGGCGGGGCGGCGGCAGGGGGGCTTCCTGTTGGAAGGAGCCTGGGGGGGCGGGTGGAAAGGAGTCTGGAGAAGCTCCCACGGGGTGAGGACCCTTCCCTAGATGGGGCCAAACCCAGAGTGACCCCAAGCTACAAGGGCGCAAGTGTGTGTGTGTGTGTTCTCACGAATGCCCTGCTTTCCACTTAAATCCACGTGACAGCAACGGTTTCCCTGTGTGTTAAGCAGGGCTCACTTTTGGAAATTCTCCCGTGTGCCCTCCCCTCCTGGTGTCCAGTTTCTCCCAGGAAGGGAAGCGTGGCACCACCGCAAGGAGCGTCCCGCTGGGCCCCATCGGGGTGCCCAGGGCCCCGGGCCTCCGCTCCCCAGGAGAGCGCCCTCCACATGGCCTGGCAACACCTGCAGTGCCCGCCAGCCGGGGCATCCGCTCGCTCTCCGCTCCCAGAGGCCACAGCTGGCCGCCCACTGCCCTCCGCACGGTCACCGAGCAGCGGGCGGGCCCTGGCTGGTCCGCCCACCCCCTGCCGGCTCCCCCGAGGAGGCCGCTAGCCTCTCGTCTCCTCCCACAGCGGGGGAGTCTGGGCAGACAGCACGAAGGCCGCCCCTCTGGGTGGGTGACGCTCAGACCTGGTCACCAGAAACCCCCGAGGACCCCGTGCCTGTTCTGGGAAGGGGGAGCCAGAGTGAGGGGGGCCCCCAGGGCGTGGTACCTAACAGGGATGGACACTTCTGACTTCCAGGGAGCAAAACCCCAAGGGAGCTGGGACAGAAGTCCCCAGGGGGAGGCCAGCGGTCAGGAAATCCCCACCTGGCACCTCAGTTCCCACACAGGGTTACAGAAGGGAGCCCAGATCCTCTCCCTCCCACGTCCCCCGCCCCCTCCCCTCCTCCCTCCATCCCTCAGGGCTCTTGGAAGAACCCCCTCCTGCCTGCACAGCTGACTTCGAGGAAGCACCGGGTCTGGGAGCCAGGAGGTGACCTGGTCACTTAGAGGCAGCCGGGGCTGAACAGGGACAGGCGGACCAGTCTCCCCCGCCCCTCCCTGTCCCTCGCCTCCCCACTACGGGTCCCCTCACGCCTTCTCCATCGCTCCCCAAACCCCGTCCCTGAAAATAGCACGGCCAGCCCAACCACCCCCGCCCCCCAGAAAATAGCACGGCCAGCACACAGCTAGTTGCTTGTGTCATCTGCTCTTTATTGACTGCCACGGGCTGCCTTCTCGTGGGTGACCAGATGCCCCAAGAGCGGCACTACATAGAGGAGGGTCGGAGGGGAGGGGGTCTGAGAGGTGCAGCCTGCAGAGAGCCCAGGCGCCCGGGAGCCCCCGCCAGATGGACCTCACGGCACCCGGCTCGGCCCTGGTGCAGGCACCTGCCACCAAGGGCTGAGACGCACCTGGCTGGCCCTGGAGACCAGAGGTCACCCAGAGATTGCTCAGCGAGGGGTGTTCTCTGACCTCCCGGGCAGCCTAGATGGCCCGCAAGCCCGGGAGGACGGGGAGGCCGTCTAAGAAGCTGGGATGGCGGTCACTTCCACCGACTGGCTGGTGTTGGAATCGGGGTCGCTCTGAGGTCTCAGCACCTCTGGCCAAGGCCCCGAGCTCTCCAGGCTACTCTCTCAAACCCTCATGCCCTCGGAGAAGAGGAAAAGGAAATGGAAAAGAGGGAGGCGGGGGAGACAGACGCCCCACTTTCTAGGGCTCCCCCGGAGGGATGGGTGGCAGCCGAGGCCGAGGCCGAGCTTAGGACGAGGGCGCGGAGCTGGGCTTCTCCTCCCGCGACACGGGGATGGCCCGCTCGCTGTGGCCGGCGTCCATGCCAGACGGGACCTTGGGGCCGGAGAAGGTCAGCATGCCGTCCGCAGACAGGGAGCAGGAGAGCGCGGACTGGTCCACGTTGGAAGGCAGGCGGTAGCGGCGGTGGAACTCGCGGGAGATGTAGCCGTGGTCATCCTGGGGGGCCAGGGGAGGGCGCGGTCAGAGACGCCGCTGCAGCGGGTGGCGGCGGCCTCGCACAGAGGAGGCCCTCCTGGACCGCACGAGGATCAGACCCACGATACCCTCACGGGGCGGCGGCTGGACCGTGTCCAGGGCCCTGGAACCGCCCTGCATCCCTGCATACAGTCTGGGCCTGCCTGGGGCCCCTGGCTCTTCACAATAATGTCACCCTAACGTCGTGTGAGTGGTCCTGTCCCTGGCCCTGCCCTTGGCTCCAGCTATCCCTTCACCTCTGGCCTCACAGACTGCTTGGGCTCAGGTCCCTGCCGTCCATCTAGCTGGGTCAGAAAGCCATGCTTCGACGTTCCCTTCTCCTGACGCCCTGGACCCAGCTTAGCCCCTGGCCCGACTCCCTCCCCTCCAGGTGGAAAGACCCAGAGCCTCAGCGTAGTGTCCGGGCATCTCCAGGGGCCCAGGAGGGGAGAGCAGCAGATGCAGCGGGGTCTCTCCCCCGCCTCCAGCTTCCCCACTACTGGACAAAGCCCTGGTCTCCGAGCTGTCCTGGCTGGGCCCCTGCCCCCTCGAGATAATGGGCTCCGGGCCCTCGGGCTCCGACACGAGTCAGCTGCACCGTCCTCCCGAGAGAAGCTGGTGTGAAAACCTACGTGGCTTGGAGCTCGCTCCCTTGGTGCTGGCGTCTCCTGGGGCCTTTCCTAGTCCCACCCCATCACCCAGGGGATTTGGACAGGGCCCAGGATGCCGAGCAGTTCCTGAGTGGGGCTCCCCACGGGCCCCCGCTGGCCGTTCACCCGCTGCCCAGGCCTGCTGCGGGCTCGGGGTGGCCTCCTGGTCACCAGGAGGGGGCCTTGCTCGGGGATGCAGCCCCTCCCTCCGGGCCCAGCCTCACCTGCCGCTCGTTGTGCTTGCCGTGGATTTCCACGAAGTCCTCCTGCACCTTCACGGTCAGGTCCTCGGGAGAGAAGTGCTTCACGTCCAGGAAGATGACAAACTTGTCCCGGTCGGATCGGACCTGAAACCAAGTATCTGTGTGGGTCTCCACAGGGCTGTGGCTCAGGGAGGGGGCTGGCCGAGGCCCCTGCAGGGCTGGCCAGAGCAGCTGGAGTGCGGTGGCCGGGGCTCAGTCCCCAGTTATCAGAACAGAACCTGCGGTCAAGGCTCTAACCTCTCCCTCCACGTGCCCGGGGGAAAGAGGGACCTGGGACTCAGGACACTGTGGCCACTCGGCTGACACCCAGAGCCCCGGGGGTCTGTGGCCGCCTGGTAGGTGAGGGGTTGCCTGGCTGACTGGTACGGGTTGAGTGGCCGGTGACAGATTGGTTGGCTGGCTGGTTATGTTGTTTGGCCGGTCGGTGGGACTGAGCACTTGGAATGAGGTCGCGGCCCCTGGCCTCTGCCCGCCTCTCCGTGAACAGCCTGGGGCCTTGTCTCTGCACACGGGCGTGCATGTGATGTGCCCGGCGGGCTACGCAGGTCACCCAGCTCCTCGCACAGAAAGTGCTTCCAGCCTCCTCCCCTCCCGCTCCCCTCGCTTGGGACACTCCTGTGGGCCCTGTCGGCCCCGGAACGTTCGGCGTTTCACCAGCTCCGAGCAGGCCCCTGTGTTTTAGGCAGTGCTGACCCCTGGCACCTCCAGAACACTGGACCCTGGGAGCGAAGGCCGGTGGACCGCCCTGCCTGCCCTCGGGGCCTGGCCTCGGGCGCCCGGGCAAACTCGGGAAGAGCCCACACACTGCAGCTCTGTGGCCGCAGAGGGCTTCAGACAGGAGGCCTCCTGCCAGACCTCGCTGCTGGAGGGCAAGGGCAGCCCCAGGCTGCACAGAGCTCCGTCCACCAGCGCCCGTTCCCCGGGCTGCTCGGGGGTCTCCCAGCATGTGGAGGGATGCCACCCACCGCATACGGGTCCTGAGCTGATGACAGGAGGAAAAGGCAGCAGGCCGGCTCCCCCTCCCACCACCCCCGGAGGCACGGGAGGCTCTGCCGGGGGGTAGTTGGCCTGGCCTCTGTGCGTCCAGGACGGACGAGGCAGGCTGAGGCGGGAAAGTGGCCCCGCGGCCGTCACCAGCCGCTCCACAAAGCAGGACAGGAGCGCACAGAGCAGAGGTGCCACGCCTGCCCCAGGGCCGGCCCTCACAGAGCCCCGCTTCCCGCCCGGGCCCCCTTGCCGCCGCAGGAGGGCGCAGCGCGCAGCGGGTCTCACCTCGGAGATGCCGGAGTCCAGCACGGTGCGGAAGAGGGACTGACGGTAGTAGGGGCTGATGGTGGAGGACAGGAAGGGCAGCAGGTCGTACTCGAAGAGCCCCTCGCCGAAGAACTGGTCAAACAGCCGGCTAGGGTAGAAGGGGCCCAGGGCACGTTTGAACCAGGGGTGCTGGATGGCGATGTCCATGGCGGGCGTTGACTCTGCAGGGACCCGGGGCTGGCGGGGAGTCAGGGCAGGGGCCTCTGTGCAGCGCACTGAAGAGCTGGGGCGCACGCCCTCCCTATATACGGCGGGACAGAATGGAGGCATTAGGGGGATTTGTCTGGAAGGCGTGAGCTCAGGAGGGAGGCCGCCCAGTCAGCAGAAACGTGGGCTGGGCTGAGCGCGCACCTCTCCCAGCCCCGGCTGCAGCGCTGACCAGCCCAGAGCTCTGGACGCCAGGAGAACGGCGTCCCCAAGGGGCTTCTCTGTGCCCCCCACACTCAGCCGGTGCTGCAGAGAAGGCTCGCATCTCCCCTTTCCTGGGCGAGGGTGCTGTGTGCCAGGTACCTGTGTCTGCATATGTGGTCCCCTGTGACCCCACGGCCACCTTACGAGTGGGAGCTCATACCCCTGGTTCACAGACGAAGAGAGTGAGACACAGAGGCTAGACAAGTGGTCCCCAAATCCCACCGCTGCGAGGCAAGGCTGCATTGTGTTTTATAACAGAATTACCTCTATTACTTCTTCCTGATTACAAACATTATACATACTTGTAAAAAAATCTCAACAAAGACAGAAAATGCAGAGAAGAAACTAAAACGCGCCCATAATGCCAGCACCGGGGAGCCCTGCTGTGGGGTCTGTGTGCATCCAGAGGGGAGGCAGGTTTGGTTTGACAAACATGGAAACCCTGCATCCCGGGGTCTCCTCTGGACACCATCCCTGAGAACCTCGGGGCCTGGGAACAGACAGAGCCAGGGTCGTTAGAGCAGGTGCCCTGTCCCTGTTACTGGCCTGGTGACTGGTTGGCTCCCGTCTCTGTGGCCCATCCAGCTATGGCCCAGGATGCGCTCCGGGGGGACCGGCCACAGTTGGGGCACTCCTGGTTTTAAGGCTTTCATACTTTTCAGTAGCTTGGCCTCTGGGAGCCTTAGACTGACTCACCACCCCCTCCACACCCGCAGCACAGGAGCGTGCCGGACCCACGCCCTACCCGAGCCAGCTTTTTCATGCACAGTCCAGACGGTGAGACGCTTCTAATTCACCCTGCGCCTCCCCAGGTCCTCGTGCAGTTTCTGACCAGCGTCCACCTCCTGTTTGTGGGGTCAGCGCACCTTCAAAGCACTCAGGATCTTTGCAAATTTACCTCCAAGCCCTGGGCTTAGTGGGTCAGGAAAGAGCACTCACCCTGTACCTAAGGAGGATTTTGTCTCACACATCTAAGAAGCAACTGGTGTCAAAAGTGGGAATTTCAGCGCCTCCCTCACACAGCCCCTCCCTAACTAGCGGTGCACAGTATCAAAGCCCACCCCCCTGCCTCTCTGAGCACCTGTGATATGCATCCAGCCAGTGGTAAAGGGCCCAGAAAAAACTGGAAATGCCACCCTTTGCCCTGCACGTCTACAATTCCCTAGGGTGTCAGGCAACAAGGGCCAAATTAGGGGGCAGATAATCAATACTCTGAGGGGGTAGAGGGCACTCTCCCTGCCCCGGGCCTCCCTGAGCCCACACTGATGGTGACCTCATGGTCCCTTGCAGCCACCCTAAATGGCATGTAGGTCCCAAATCTCCCCACTTCATAGACAGGGAAAGCAGGGTATAGAAAGGTTAAACAGGTCACTTAGCATGGAGGAAGGGGAGGGGGCTTGGGTGCAGGCTGCCCACCCAGGCTGGGAGTCAACCGGGGCATGGGCAGGGCTGTGGGCGACCCCACACAGCATGGGCTGCCTGCTCCTGGGCGTGGGGCAGGGGGAGGAAGGGCACAGGCATCCAGCTGGCTGCTGAGGAGAGGGTCCAGCTGGGCCAGGCACACGGTCAGTGCGGGCCAGAGCCACACTGAAGCTGAAGACAGAAAGCAAAGCCAGCAGTAAGGATCCTGCCTTTATGTACAATTTGATCTTTTGTTCATCATGGATTTTTTGCACCCATTTTGATTTGTTTAAACATCACATTAAGATGTGATGTATCCTGATGACTGCGTTTGGTCCCCCTGACACTTGGTACCTTCTCATCCTACACCTGGCTGTCCATGTGGCCCTTCAAACAGGCTGGGTCTGCAGGCAGGGGCGGGGTACAACCTCGGCCCACGGGATGCACGGCCCAGGGTCGCTGAGGGTCCTCCAAGGTCCTTCAGACACATAGGGGTGCCCAGGCACTCACCCATGCCCCCAACCCGTGGGCTGCAGCCAGTGGGAGCCCAGGGCTGGCCTTCAGAGTGAGCCAGCACCAAGGTGGCAAACCCAACCATGCAGGCCCCAGACAGGGGGCCCAGGATGGTCACAGAGCCCTTGGGGACCTTTCCAACCCAAGATGACGGTGCTGTATCAGTTTCCTGCAGCTGCTGTAACAAAAGACCACAAACTTGGTGGCTGAAAACAACACAAATGTATTACCTTGTAGTTTGGAGGTCAGAAGTCCAAATGGGTCTCACTGGGCTCAAATCAAGGTGTCGGCAGGGCTGGCGCCTCCTGCAAGCTCCAAGGGAGACTCCATTTCTTGCCTTTTCCAGCTTCCAGAGGCTGCCCATCCCTTGACCCATGTTCCCTTCCTCTGTCTTCCAAGGCAGCCATCACATCACATCCCTCTGGCTGTCCCCCTCTGCCTCCCTCTAGTAAGGACCCTGTGATTTCTGAGCCCACCCGGGGAATCCAGGATCACCCCCCAGTCTTACAGTCTGCTCTTGAAGGAACCTTATTTCCCCCCTTGCCATGTAAGGTGACACATTCACTGGTCCTGGAATCAGGGTGGGGAGGCCATTAACCACCTGCTGCAGGGAGGGAAGCACTGTGATGACAGGCGCCCTCCCTCAGGGCAGTTGGAGGGACCCTCAGCTCAGGAAAGGCCCACCAGTAGTGGCCAATACAAACTCACACCACTCAGAGCCACCACCTCGTTCAAGTCAACTTACATCTCCATCAGGTGTCTGAGCCCTTCCAACTTCCTCTCTGGTTTGCTGACCTCGCCTATCGGCCAAACCTGTGGCCCACACGTGCTATGGCAGGCGGTCCAGAGCTCCGCAAAGTGGCCACAGGGATGGGAGGTGATGCGGGACGGAGTGATGGGCGACCGGCTGTTGCCAGCTCACCTGTGCGAACTCACCCTGCCTCACACCTGACCTCACACAGCCCAGACCCTCCCACCCTGGATTCTTGGAAAACAAGACCATTTTTCTCCGGGCCTGTGTTCCTCCTTGAATTCACGACCATGTGCTAAGGGGTGCGCTGTCTGCATCTGCGGAGCTTTAAAACAATAACAAACCACCCAAAAGTCCGTTCTAATCATGCAGGTGCAAAATACCCCTCCTCTTCTGTTAGTCTGAGGTCTGAGCAATCCATACATAATAATACAGTTGGTTCTCCTCATTGGAGGTAGTGATGTCCTATAAAGTTGCCGTGAACAGTGGACTGGTAACTACTGAGCCATTTCTCCCAGGGAAACACAGGGTCAGGTCCTACCAGCCTCTGGTCACAACATTTTCATCAGTCACTACGTGGGCAACATTTTCATCGATCAATACATGAGCTTGTTTGGTGTGTGTTTCTGCGCAAAGACAGCTAATTTCATACGTGTTGTTGATTCTTTAACACTGAACCCACGCCAGCAGCCCCATAACTCACTCCTGTAGCGAAGCTCACCTGACACGTGTTTTCTCCGGGGAGGCACGTCCCAGCCTTCCTGCACTTGGGACACTAGACAGCCCTTCCCGCTGTGCTTGGGACCATGTAAACAGTGAAGCCACAAAAAGCAGAAAAATGTGGGAAACGGGATACTAAACAGACCCTGGAAAGGACGCTGGTTTGCAGCACAAGCTGAAACAAGTAGGCGGAGTCGCCCTGTCACCCTCGGCCGGGGACGTGCACGTCCGGCCATGCAGATTTTTCACCTCTGCCGCTCTGCTCAGTGAATGACTGTGAAAAGGGCCATGAGCATGGATTTGAGGTCAAATTTCAGAGAGCAGATATTATGGACTGAATTGTGTCCCCCCCCAAATTCTTATGTTGAGGTCCCAACCCCCAGTACTTAGAATGTGAACTTACTTGCAGAGGGGTCTTTTAAACAGGTGATCAAGCTAAAATCAGGCTGCTAGGGTAGGTCCTATTCGAATCAGATGGTGTCCTTATGAAAAGAGGACATGAGGACACAGATACACACAGGGGAAGACCTTATACAGGAGGGCTGGTGTCCTTATAAGGGGAAGAGACACCAGGGGTCCCCAAACACATGAAACACTGTATGAGGACACAGGAGAAGACAGCGTCTACGCGCCAACGGGGAGAGGCCTCAGGGGTTCCAGCCCTGCCCACACCTGGATCATGGCTTCCAGAGTCCAGACTGAGAGATAATTTCTGTTGTTTAAGCCACTCGTGTGTGGTTCTGTGGTGTGGTGGCCTGGGCACCTAACACAGGAGACAGACCCTCAAACGCAGGATCGCAAATACAAGGAGGGCCTGCATGTGTGTAATCTTCAAACAAGCAGAGTTTTCTTTCTTATCCTTCTCTAAACAGGTGCTAAGTGGAGATCACCCAGAGAACTCACAGTGACACGGCCAGCCCGAGGCTGGCCCACCCTGCTCTGCGCGTTTGTTCTGGAGCCGGTTTCCAAGGTCAGGAACTGCTCAGGCTCCCAGGGCGGTTCTTACCTCCAGCCTCTGACTTCTGTGCTTAAACACGGGGTTTCAGGTTGGCGAATGACAGCCCACGTGAAGACAGCACCAGAGTTATCCCAGTTCTGTCATGCTGTGTGACATCTTGGGACTTTTATTGCGTGTTTAAAATATAAAACTGTGAAACAGAGCACAGGCTGTGAGGTGTGATGTTTCAGGGCAAACGATAGTCCTCAATGGAATATTTCACTGGTTTTGAGGAATATCTTTAAGATTGAAATATATTCTATTTTATTGTTAATTGTTTGTTTTAAAGAACAAATCAGGAAACTCATGATTATTCATGATTATTCCCTGATTACACTGGAAATAGCTGTGTCGTGTGGAGGAGGAAGGTGACCTGCTCCAGGTGTCACATGCACCAGGCACACCACTGGCCTCAGGCTCCTCCAAGCTCTCTGCTGGCATCCCAGGAGCATCTTGCAGATCTGCAACAGTGACGTGGGCCCCGCAGCTGTCCAGGGCAGACCTGAAGCCCACCGTACACGCCCCGCTGCCCGCAGCTCTCAGAAAGGTCTTGGGTGGACACACACACATGGAGCCCTTTGGCCAGGACCTCAGCTCTGCCTCTGTGAGCCCCAGGCTGCAGCCCGCTTGGTCACCAGCAGCCTTGGAGCCCCCGGGCGGAGAGGATGCACGAGGAGATCACACCAGCGTGTCACAAGAGTGAAGTGCCACCCTTCCCTTGCCTCTCGGTGGGAGGGCCGCCTGGTAAACCAACCTGGGACAGCGGCTCCGGCGCCACAGCCCTTAATGGTCAGACTTGAGCTCTGAGGACCACACAGCCCCATGGACGTCCCCGGGTGCCCGAGGCCCCTCTGCACTGTCCTTTCTATCATTCCCATACACAAAAGCAGACTGCTGACGAGGAGATGCTTTCTCGAGAAGGTCTTTGTGTACTAAGTCTTTAGAAGAGGACCGATGAACCCTGTGATGCTCATTCTATTTCAAATAACACTGCTGTTATAAAAGCGATCCGTTGTCATTCAGAATCTGGATAAATCCAATAAACCTAAAAGTGGGGGGAATACCCATAAGCCTACCAAACCCTGAGTATTTGTTACAGGCTGTCTCAGAGGAGGTGGCGAGTCTTCCCCATTTTGGTTGTTGGGCTATTTATCAGGGTCTTGGGAGCCGACCAGAAAGTTGTGCCCGAGGGAAGCCGGAGCCACAAAATCCCAACAACGTGCTCCTGAGACGTGGAGGGGCCAGCAGCTGAGGACGCCCCAAGGGGAGGGGTGCTGGGGGCCTGACCACCCACCCTCTCCGTGACAAAGACGCCCCCTTCGTGTCTGTGCAAGGACCCCCGGGTGCCCTCGCGCTGAGCCCTGAGCCAGGCCCCCCCGGGCAGCACCCTGCCTTGTGCAAACCCCTAGTGACCAGGACGGCTGTGCTCCAATGCTCCCCTCCCTCCAGCCTGTCCTGGAGACGCCAACAGAGGTCTTCCCACTCGGCCCCGCCATGGCATCTGGAAGGCCACAGAGCTGACCCCAAAGCCACCTGCAGCGCAGGCGAGGGAACAGAGTGAGTGCACAGGTGTGTGTCTGGCCTGGGCCCGGTCTGTGCAGGGGCGGCCCTGGAGCTCCCGCCTGCAGAGGGGGGACCGGGCCCACGGGGGCTGCAGTGGGGGGCGGGGGCTGGGGCCCTCAGCTCCCAAGCGTGTGGCTCTGTGTATGTGTATCTGTGTGTATAGAGGGGGTGCACTGTGTGCCTGTGTGTGTATGTATGTCTGCGTGTGTGTGTCTGTATGGGGGGTGCATGTGCGGTATGTCTGTGTATCTATGTGTGTGTTGGTGTGTACGTCTCTGTGTGTGTGTGTGTCTATATGGGGGGTGCGTGTGTGTGTCTGTGTGTCTGTGTGTGCTTGTGTGTATGTGTATGTGTGTCTATATATGGGGATGCACATGTGGTGTGTGTGTGTGTGTCTGTATGGGGGGTACGTGTGTGTGTCTGTGTGTCCGTGTGTGCTTGTGTGTATGTGTGTGTGTGTCTATATATGGGGATGCACATGTGGGGTGTGTGTGTGTCTGTCCAGTGTGTGCATCTGGGGAAGCGAGAGCCCCAGTCCCTGAGACCATCTTTCTCTAACATCTAAACGGATCGGGACCTGTCAGGAGTTTGGTGTCGGACGCTGGCAAAGCCCTGTGCCGGCAGGAAGTGGGGCCTGGAGGGTGACCCCCAGAGACGCGCCGGCCCCTCTCGCATTGTTCCCGTGGCGGGTTAAGCCTGCTCTCAGCAGTTTTGCGTCCCGCTGCACAGCAGCTGAATGCCAGCCCTTCTCACACAAAGGCTGGTATTTGCTTTATCTACAGGATTCCCGGACGTCAGCAGTCTGCAGGCGCAGTCACAAAGCCCCGGCACCCCGATTTTCCACTCCAGGGCCCAGCGGGGCTCACCCACAAATCTGCCCAACGCAGGCCAACAGGCATTGCTGTGGGTCAGCGGGCTGAGCCCTCGCTCGCCCGTGACCCTCCGTGAGGCCGGCAGGCTGGACAGACAGTCCCCTGCCCACACCCACTGCAGCCCCAGGGAGGGACGGGAGGGCCGGCCATCCTCCTCCAGCCCCTTCCAGGACACTGGCATCGGCAGACCCCGCAGAGGCCCCCCAAACACCGCCTGAAGGGGAAACGAGCAAAGCTGGGGACTTGAGACAGTTCTGTTCCAAACACACCAGGTCGTGTTTGACCCAGTGAGTCACCCACTTCTGCCCACGACACTTGGCATTTTCAATAATTTTTGCCATGAGAGTAAAGTACTATTTCATTGAGTTTATTTTTGTTACAAAATTTTTCATACATCTAAAAAGTAGAAAAAGTTGTACAATGAACCCCCATATACTCATCAGCCAGTTTCAACAATTGCGATGATTTTGGCCCCATCTGCTTCATCTTCGTTTTCTTTCCTAGAGTATTTTATTTTATTTCTTTAATTTTTATTTTATATTGGAGTATAGTTGATTTACAATGTCGTATTAGTTTCAGGTGTACAGAAAAGTGACTTAGTTATGCATATACATGTATCTATTATTTTTCAGATTCTTTTCCCATATAGATTATTACAAAATATCGAGTAGAGTTCCCTGTGCTATAAAGTAGGTCCCTGTTGATTATTTTATATATATATTAGTGTGTGTATGTTAATCCCAAACTCCTACTTTAAAGCAAAGCCCAGACTTCCTGTCATTTCACCCCTACATACTTCAGTAACTTCTCTTAAAAGATGAACATTTCCTTGTATCAGCACAAATACCATTTCATATTTGATAGTCATCATTTCTTGGTATCATCTACCACCTGGTCCCTAATCAAACATCCTGATCATCTCAAACATGTCCTTTTACAATTGATTTCTTTAAATCAAGACCCAAACCAAATCCACTCCCTTCTTTGGTTGTTAGGGAGGTATCTTTTTTCCAAAGCTTTTTCTGCATTATGGAGAAGGTCTCACGTGTTTTCCTCTTTTGATCTGTTAAATGGTGAACCATATGGATTCATTGTCTACTGTTAACCAATCTTCCAAGGCTGGAATCAACTCAGTTGAGTTGTCTTAACCCAGGCTTCCCAGAAAACCAAGCAGGGGCAAAGCGTGGGTATTAACACTTCACCGGGAGGTGCAATCCCAGGGAAGCAAAAGTGAGGAAAAGGAAAGCGGGATATGAAGGGATGCAAAGAGGGTGTGACATGATACATGATAGAATAGAATAGAATAGAATAGAATAGAATAGAATAGAATAGAATAGACTAGACTAGACTAGACTAGACTAGACTAGACTAGAATAGAATAGAATAGAATAGAATAGAATAGAATAGAATAGACTAGAATAGAATAGAATACAGTATATGGTGGTGCTCTCTGGAGCTGGCAGCAGCCCTCACAGGAGCACAGCTGGTAGAACAGAATTTAACTGCCGGTTGCTTCCCATGTTATCGCTCTCATGGGCCAAATCTGCTCCAAAGGGCACTAACTCCCTGCATTTCTGCCCTGTCTTCCCTGGGCGCCTCTGGGCAGCCTCTGGAGAGCCCAGCCCCTGATCAGGGAAGTCGGCCTGAGGGCCAGAGCTCCCGCAGCCCCACCGTGTGGAGATGGGGGCCCAGGCCCAGCCTTGCCCCCAGGGCTCTTAGGAGACGGCCAGTGGGTTTATAAGTTTGCTTAGTATGTTTATGACTTTGCATCTATGCTCCGAATGCAACTGGCCCATAATCTTTCTCTTACTCTCCTTATCTGGTTTTGATAAAAAGGTTATGATTCATAATAAAATGGGGGGCAGGGACATGTTTTCTATTTTTCTTTTCTCTGGAAGAGTTTCCTTAAACGTTGGCAAACTCACCTGTAAACATCTGGGCCTGATGTTTTCTATTTTGGGGACATTTTTTCTACCTATTCAATTTTTGTAATGGTTACAGGGGACTTCCGATTTTCTATTTTTTTTTTTCCTGAGTCAGTTATGGCAACTCGTGTTTTCCCTTCTTTTTACACACAGTTTTGTGTAGGTGCCCAGAGTCACCAGCATTAGGAGCTCCTGCTGGACTCTGACTGCACCTCCTCTGGGCCCCATGAGCATGACGGGGGGCCCGTTCCCCTTTTCCTTCCCACTGCTGTTTACTTAGGTCCGCTTGTTTTTTTCCCTTGTTCATCTGGAGAGGTCTGTCAATTTTTGTTTGATTTTTCAAGAATCAGTTTTTGGCTTTGTGGTTTTCTGTTGCACCCACTCCTGCCCCTATTATTATATTCTTCCTTCTGTGTTTTCCGGATTTATGCTGCTATTAATTTCCTTAACGTTACGCGGTTACTTAGGTATTTGGTTCTTCCCTTTTCTTCGTCTCTCATGTGGGATATCAGTGTCCCCATCCCCTCAGCTGCATCTCGCAGGAGTCGGCGGGAGAGTCAGGCCGCATGTGACGGCAGCCTCCCAACACGGGAGCCCAGCACACCGCCCAGCTCATGACACTTCAAACAGAGCGCAGAGCAGGCCAACCACAGGAGTCTCCGTGAGACCCCTTGGCTTGACTGGAGGCCCACTTACATGTTTACCTTGATTCCACGCTGACCCCAAAATGCTTAGAGGCAGGTAATGCGGACTCAAGTCCTGGCATCCGCTCTGTTCAGAGGAACTAGCAGTTCTGGGGGAAATGCTGAGATGAAGGGAGAGGCCTTTGGAAAAGCCCCCCTGTGACAGTGAACTTAGCCACCCTTCCATCGGGGTAAGTTTCATATCTGAAGAGCGTGTGTGCACGTGTGAATAGCAAACGTTTCTGAGCGTTGTCGCCACGCCTGGGGTGGACTCAGTGCTAGCATGAATGACACTGCAGCCCCCATCCTCAGCGCAGGGGCCGAGGCGCGTGGATGCCAGGAGGCCCATGGGGCCCACAAGCGGGCTGTGTGTCTCGTGGTCCCAGCGTAAAACGCTCTGCTTTTCTGGATCAGTTACGCCTCTCTGACAGTCATCACAATCGGATAGCCAGAGCCCACACCGCCCAAACCTTCACTTGACCTGCCCAGACTTTTCGGCGGACAATCTCATCGTGACCTCCACCTGGATGGGAGCGATCAGGCGGCCGGCAAGAAGCGACGTGAGTGTGTATCGGCCTGGCCGTGGCCAAGGGGCTGCGCGCGGCTGTGCACACACGTGGGTGCTGGTGCTCAGGGATGAGAGGAAGTGGGCACAGGGACAGGGCAGCAGCGTCCCAGGGTCAGCATCCAGGGAGGGAGGACAAGGCCGGGCGGTCAGCCTTTGTTTCCTGAGCCACAGACACAACTTCCCTAACCAGAGACTCTACCCCGCTGACTTCACACGGCAGCCAGATGCAAAACGGGAGAAGAGTGTCTGCAGCTCTGTGTCTGCTTAGAAGAAGGAGGTGGTCAGCCGTGCACAGCATCTCCCAGCCTGGACGCTGCACCCAGAGAGAGGTCCTGACCCCTCCGTCTCCATTGACGCTGTCACGGAGAAGCAGTGGCACAGGAGGGGATCTCTGCCTGGCCCCCCAAGAGCAGACCCTGAGGGAAGGTGCAGGTGCTGGTCCCTTAGCTGGGGGTGTGGGGGAGGACCCAGGAAGCAGAAGTGAGGCAGGGCAGTGAGACAGGAAAGGAGGGAAGCCAGTAAAGTGTCCCCTGATGAGAAGGTCACTAAGGTGGGGGACTGGGGCTCAAGCCACAGGGACCCCTGAGGAATCATGTAGGATACACATCAGGATCTCCCCCCAACCGAGGGACAGAGCTGGGGCATTTATCCTGACACAGCCCCTCCTGGTTGAAGGTTGCTCCTGAGGACGCCGACTCTGGGAGTTTCAAATGGGCTGAGTGGATGCGGGGGCCCTGAGAACAGAGAAGCAGGGGGACCATGCCCCCCCCAAAATGGTCCATTAGCTGCGGTGGGTTCAGAGGCTGCCCAGGGCTCTGGGCAGGGCAGCAACAGGATCTACCAATGGTGTGAATGGTCAAGGAGTTAAAGACCATGAAAGAGACCAAACCAGGTATGTGAGTCAGGGCTCTCCAGGGAAACAGAACCAATAGGATGGATGGATGGATGGATGGATGGATGATGGATGGATGGATGGATGGATGGATGGATGGATGATGGATGGCTAGATGGATGGATAGATGGATGATGGATGGATAGATTGATGGATAGATGGATGATGGATAGATAGAATGATGGATGGATGGGTGGATGGATGGATGATGGATGGATAGATTGATGGATAGATGGAAGATGGATGGATAGATTGATGGATAGATGGATGATGGATGGATAGAATGATGGATGGATGGACGGATGGATGGATGGATGGATGGATGATGGATGGATGGATGGATGGATGGATGTTGGATGGATGGATGGATGGATTTTGGATGGATGGATAGATGGATGGATTAGGAAACTAATACACCTCCCATACCTGACTTTTCAACAAATCTTGTCACTTCTCCCTGCAAAGAATATCCAGAATTCACCTACTACTCACCAGCCCACAGCCCCCCATCTGAGACACTACCGCCTCTTGCCTGCTTTTTCGCAGTTACATCCTCACTGGGCTCCCCATTTCTGTGCTTGTCCCCCCAGAAGCTATTCACCCAGCTGGCAGGGTGATCCCTTAAAGTCACATAGGCCACTTCTGTGCTCCAAACCTTGCTCACTTCCCGTCTCACCCGAGCAAAAGCCCAAGTCTTTACCATGACCTACGATGCCTTTCAGGTCTGGCCTCACCCTCCCCTCACTCCTGAGGCTCCAGCCACGCTGGCCCCTGGTTGCTCAGATGTGCTGCTGCCTCAGGGCCTTTGTACCTCCTGCCCCCTCTGCACAGAAAGCACTTCCTTCAGTTACTGCATGGCTGGTTTACACACTTCCTGGAGGTCTTTACCCAAAAGCCACCTTGTCAGGGAGAGCTTCCACTGTGACGTTGTCATGGTCCATTGCAGGCAGAGCTCACTTCCCCACTCCTCCGACTTGCTGCTTGGCATTGTGACTCTCTCTGGGTAATGAAGTGTGCGTAGACATAACTTTGGCCACGTCCAACTGGAGGCTTTCGATGTGCTTGTGTGGTTTGACCCTGCACCATGAGAAGAGGATGTCCAGTGGCCACTGTTCCCTCAGCCTGAACCCGAGCAGAGAAACACCTGGAGCAGACCTAAACCCAACCTGAGGCCTGAAGCAGAACCCAGCCAAACCACAGGCCCACGAGCAAGAAATAAATGTCTGTGGTTGTAAGCCACTGCGGTTCGGGGTGTTTGTTACGCCGCATCACCACAGCAGTAGCTGACGGATACACAAGGGTTTCCCCCTCCCAGTTCAATTGTTTCTCAACGAGCATTATTCTCTAATGTGCATTATATGCACCTTATTTATCTTCATTGTCTGCCTTCCCGAGTAGAAGGTAAGCTCCATGAGAACAGGAATTTTCACCTGTTTCATTCACCACTGGATCCCCAGCACTCAACAGGAGGCACTGGGCAAATATCACTGAATGAGTGAATGAATATGATGGGTCTGACACTAGAGCTAAGTCCTGGGTGCAAGGGGAGCATATAAGGGGACCTGTAACCCAGCCCTGGAGATCAGGGCAGTCTTCGCAGAGGAAGCAACAGAAACCCTAGGTGGCCAGGTTGACCTACCAGATGAAAAGTCCCTGGAGATTACTCCTGTCCCCAAAGTGAATAAAACCACTGGGAATAGGTAGGGGAGGGTGACATTAACAAGGAGAGAGGGAAAACATAAGATTCCGTGTGCGTTGTCAAAGGTCACTCATCCATCCGTGCAGCCAGGAGCAGCTCTCTCCCATGTGTCTACTTCTATGTGAACACCGTGAAGTCAGAAGGTAACTACACTTTAATGAAGCACCTACTATGTGCCACACCAATTGAACACAACTATGAAAAGGACAGTCCCTGCCCTCAGAGAGCTTAGAGTCCCGTGGGAGGGACAGACATGCAGATGGACTATCAGACATGGAGAAACAGAACCAACGGGAGAGAGAGGTGGGTGGCAAGTCCAAAGTCTGCAGGGCAGGCTGGTCAGCTAGAAACCCGGGCAGGAGCTGATGCTGCAGGCTTGAGGCAGAATTTTTTCTTCCCAAGAAAAACCTCAATGTTGCTCCTAAGGCCTCTCAGCTGATCGAACGAGGCCCACCCAGATTCTCTGGAATAATCTCCTTTACTCAAAGTCCACTGAGGGTAGATGTTACCCACATCTACAGAATACCTTCCCAGCACCACCTGGATTACTGATGACTGAATCTCTGGGGTCTGCAGTTCTGGCCAAGCTGATGCACAAAACTGACCATCACGTGCTGGTGACAGTCACACGACAAGGTGAATGTACTTAATGCCACTGACTTATACACTTAAAAAATTTTTTTTAATCACTAAATTTTTTTTTAATTTTTTATTTTTAAATTTAAATTTTTTTAAATTATTTTTAAACCACTAAATATTATTACATATTATATGTATTTCACTAAAAAAAAAAACAAAACCTGACCATCACAGGCTCTGATCAGGGTGAATGCTGACGCCTGGAGACCACCCAGGAGGTGTGACAAACTTCACCAGGAGCCCCAGAAGACACCCCCGAGCCCCGCCAGTGATGGCTACGACCAAAGGAAGCTCCAATCAGCAAACTGTGTTCGGCAGCAGCGGCTGAGCTATTTCTCGGGCTGAGCCGCGGCCCTGTGCACACAGTGACCTGTGCGGCCTCCCTCCTGCTCGGACCCCCGCGTGTCCCTGCCTCTCCCTCACCAGCCGAGCAGCAGGTGCCACTTGGCTGCAGAAGCTGAAAGAATCGCACTGAGGTCACGGCTGTCTGTCCTTCCCAGCTGTTTTTGCTTAGCCGCTGTGGTCGGCAGAATACAGCCTCCTCCAAGATGTTGGGTCTTAATCACCAGAACCTGTAACTGTGCTGTCTTGTCTGGCAAAGCAGGTGTGATCACATTAAGTGGCTTGAGCTGGGGAGGTTACCCTGGGTGATCCGGGCGGGCCCAGTGTCATCACAGGGGAAGGGGGAGGAGATGTGACGAGGGAAACAGGTAGGGGTGACGCCGGGGCCGTGAGTTAAGGGATGTGGGTGGCCCTCAGGCGCGGGACAACATGAGGACTCTCCCCGAGAGCCTTGGAAGGAAGGCAGCCCTGTAAACACCTTGATTTCAGCCCAGCGACACCCATTTTGGCTACCTCACCGCTCCCGTAAGACACCACAGTCGTGCTGTTTTAAGCCACTAAGTTCGTGGTCATTTGTCACAGCCGCCGTCGGACCAGGTGTCGCTGTGCATGAGGTACACTCCTGCTCCGTCCGCGAAGCCTTGCAAAACGTAACAACCACATTCAAGGTGTAGATCCTGATTCCAGTAAACTCGCTGTAAAAAGACAGTCGTGAGGCAATTGGGGAGATTTGGACACAGGCTATCATGTGTCATTGAGAAGTTATTGCTGATTTTGTTCAGTCTGTCGATGGTGTCACGGCTCTGCACGTGGGGGATTATTCTGCAGCCGGGAGGGAGCGGGATGGCATGATGTCTGGACTTAGTTTGAAATACTTGAGGGGCAGGAGGGGTAAGAAAATGGGGTAGATGAAGGGAATATAGACATTGTGATGACTATGGAATTGCGTGATGTCCCAGGGGCTTTTCCAAACCCTTCTGAGAGCCTACAAACGTGTCTCAGAGAAACGGCGGCCTGAAATTTCCACAAAGTTACCGTTTCTATATCCCCAAGTGTAGCCGCTGGCTCTTTGGAGCCAATGACTGTCTGCACGGACAGCTCACTCATGCCTGGCACCTGGCAGTTCGCGAGCCCCTGTGTGGAGTTGAATCACGTCCCCCCAAAGGCTATGTTCACATCCCAACCTCCAGAGTCTGTGAATGGGCCCTTATTTGGAAATACGATCTTTGCAATGTCGTCAAGTTAAGATGAGGTCAGACTGGGTTCGAGTGGACCCTAAATCCAATGACCGGTGTCCCAGTAAAAAAAAGAGAAATCGCACACAGAGACACACACAGAGGGAAGAAGCCACGTGAGGACGGGGGCAGAGATGGGGGTGAGGATGCTGCCACAAGCCAGGGGATTCCGGGGTTTGCTGCCACCACCAGAGCTGGAAGAGGCACGGAGGGTGTTCCCCTGGGGTCTTCAGAGGCACCAGCCCTGCCCACACCTTGAATTCGGACTTCGGCCTCTAGACCGGGAGAGAGTGAACGCCTTGTTTTAAGCCGCCCCGTCTGTGGTACTTTGTTACAGCGGCCCCAGGACCCTCACACACGCCCCTTCCATTTTCCCCTGCAGGGTGTCATCGACCCCGTCCTCCCCGAGGCCCTAAGAGCTGGGTCCAGCACGGTGAGGGGAGAGCTCTGCCAGGATGGCCAAATCCACACCCCTGGGGCTCCCGCCCACAGCTGGCCGGCCTGGGCAGGCTCCATCCCCGTTTCTGGGTCTCCGTTTCCTCTCCATAAAGCAGGGGGCCGGACCACCGCCGGGAGGTCCCTTCCATTCCAGCGACCCCGGTTCTGAGCGGGTCCCGCACCTCTGTGTGCTCAGAACGCAGTATCCCTCACCCGCCCTCCCCGGTGAGGAGCAGGGATGCACGTCCTGCCCAGAGACGCCTGCAGGGAGGCACAGGTTAGACGGAGAGCCCGGCGTCATCGGGGCAGCAGGCGGCCACGAGCAGAGCACACACAGAGCACGGCCCCAGGGCTGCCCCAGCACCTCGGGTGGCTTCCGGATGGGGCGAGGTGGGAGCCGCAGGCAGGGTGGCATGGTGGGTGGGGTGACACCGCAGCCAGGGTGGGTTGGCTGCGTCCCCCGGGGGCAGGGCTGCTGTGCAGTGTGGGGCGTACGGCACGGCAGTCGGGCCAGAGCCCAACACAGGGTGACGGGGACCGAGGGCCACCAGGCAGGCAGGGCTGTTTGACAGAGTGACCTTGCTGCAGCGGGGGGGAGCAGGCAGAGCCGTGGCATCGCCACCACGTGCAAACCGGCTGAAAGACAGATGCTTCCGGCGGCAGGGACTGGGGCTCTGGTTCACGTGGACCGTCAGGACCTCGTCCTGGGAAGGAGGAGAGAAGCCCGCTCTTGCTACGGGGAGAGGGTCGTCAGAGAGGCAGGTTTCCAGACGGGATGCTGACGGCCTGAGACCCACGCGGGCAGCGGCACGGCAGGTGGGGGAACTGGCCGGTGAGGACTGGGCCAGGGCACTGAGGAAGCCCTCCCTCTGCGCACAGCCGGGAGCCCTGCCAGCCTCCATGCAGCCCCCAGCCAGCCTTTCCATACCCCACACCCCACCCTGGAGGCAGCACAGCTCTGTACCAGCCTCTCTCCTGCTGGCAGCCCCCCAGTCCCTCTGGGCTCCTTCAGACACCCCGAAACCTAGGATCCCTGGACAGCCGGCATGGGACGGTGGCCCCTGCACGTGTGTTGGCAGGCGGAGGAGGAGAGGAGGCTGCACAGGCAGTGAATCCCCCGCCACTGACCCCCACTAACATCCAGGGAGGAAGGACCTGGTGCCGCCCCTCCTGCAGCCCCCATCCCCACCCCCAAGCGCTGTGGCCCACGGCAGGCATCCCACCGGGAGTTCTGACCCAGGGCCAGAAGCCACCTGCCCGCAGTGAGGCGGGGCCGTATGGCCCATCCTGGTCAACAGCCAAAAGGAGGTGAGCTGTGCCCTGCCACTGAAGGCCAGGCCACTGGATAAATTAGACAATAAAGAAATACACCATTATCTGTTTAAAAGAATTGCTAGTAGCAACCTTGGGTCCTGTTTCCGACGGGGCCTAGGGCACGATGCCCAGGGAGAGGCAATGGCTGGGGAGCTCGCGCTGGGCTAAGGCTGGGACGGAATCACAGGAATCTCTCTGTCCCCCAAGTCGGTTTCCACCTTCAATACTTCTCCTCCACCCAAAACCAGAACAACCAGTCCTGTGCAGGCTCTCTTCAGGAAACACCATGCTTTTTTTCCCACTCGAGTCCTAAATAATCACCTGCGCAGCTACGGAAGCAGAGAATTGGGCTGAGCCTTCTGGCTGCCTAAAAGCGGGAGAATAGCACCCCCTTGTGTCCATTGCCGCAGCAAGTGGGGAGTTTCCGCTTCCTGGTGTCAAAGGTGCAGCGCCCACTGCGGCAAAAGTCTGAATTTTGTATGAAAAAGTCTGTCCATGATTGCTGCCTGGTAAATACTCCCACGACCCTCACGCCATCACCCATAAGATTTGGTGCATCTGAAACCAGCTTCCAACAGATGCCAAATGGAAAGAGTTCAAAGACACAGGTTTACAGAATTACAGACCTCCCGTCTGACGCAGCAATTTCACCTACAGGAATGCATCCTACAATATAGAGTCGCACAGGTTCGCAGCAGCCAGTGCAGGAGGTCACTTGGTGCAGCTGTGTTTGTGACAGCAAAAGCGGACAGTAGCTAAAGGCACATCCGTAGAGGGTAGGTGCACTAAATTCCACTGCAAGGAATATTCTGCAACCATCTAAAAAACCAAGGAAATCTGCACACCCACGCCCATAGCAGCATATTCCCAAAGAGAAAAGGTGGAAACAACCCAAACATCCATCAGCAGATGAATGGATAAACAGAATGTGGTCTGTTTATATTTCTCAGCCTCAAAAAAGAAGGACATTCTGACACCTGCTACCACATGGATGAACCTTGAGGACATTATGCTCAGTGACATAAGCCAGTCACAAAAGGATAAATACTGTATGATCCACTTACTTGAGGTCCCTGAAGGAGTCAGATTCATAGAGACAGAAAGTGGAATGATGGGTGCCAGGCACAGGGGTTGGGGATGGGGAGAGTGTTTAATGGGGATGGAGTTTCTGTTGGGGAGGATGGAAAATTCTGGAGATGGATAGTTGCACAACAATGTAAATGAGCCTAATGCTGTAACCAAGCAGGAACCTATGGGGTCTTCCTGGGACAGACCACCCCCCATGTCCTCTGCCTGCCTCTTGTCTGGAGAAAAACTTTAGCCTCCTAGGCCTTCCCCTGAGTTCCAAAGAATGAATTTAATCAGAGAAGTGAGAAAATGTAGAAAATTCAGTCAAGCAAGACAAAGTAATAATAGTTTAGCCGTTAAACAAAGTCAAGGACCTTTAGTTCCTCCTCAAGGGCTATAGATAATATTCTGAGTCATGCCCTTTGAGCTGTTTTGCAGACACGGAAACCCACACGAAGTGGAAGAAGTTCACTGTGTGCTGTCCACAAGCACAGAGACCCCAGACCAGTTGGAACCAGAAGGTTGATGATGCTGACTCCTGATTACATCACCACCAACCAATCAGAAGAACGTCCACAAGCTGATCACACAGCCCACGACTCCCTTCCCTCACCTTGTCTTTAAAAACCTTTCCCTGAAAGCCATCAGGGAGTTTGGGCCTTCTGAGAACAAGCTGCCTGGACTCCTCGCTTGGCATCTGCAATAAATGCTGCACTTTCCTTCACCACAACCTGGTGTCAGTAGATTGGCTTTACTGTGCACAGGCGAGTGGACCAAAGTTTGGGTCGGTAACAAGGCCTCTGAACTGTACACTTAAACATGGTTAAGGTGGTAAATTTTATGTTACGTATATTTTACCACAATAAAAAAGTGAGACAATTCTTTTACCTTGTGATATGGAAATATCTCCAAGTTATTACCCAGAAAATATGGTCGAGAACAATGTGTATTGTGCGCTAACATTTACGTCAAGGAAACACACGTGTAGCCACTGCAAAGACTATCTCTAGGACCCACTGGAGTGAGTGATAGGGCTGCCCTCGGTGAGGGGGATGCAGGGGGTCTCACTTCTGAATTTCCTACCATGACAACAGCACCCACACATAAAGTCATTAACTAAAGTACAAATGCGAAGAATGAAGATGTAGGGCACACCACAGAAAGCCATGGGGGCAGCGGAGGTTGTGTGTGTGATGGGGGAGTGGCGGGTGTGTGTGGAGTGGTGTGTATGTGCTGACCGTCTTTACTCTGCCAGAAATACTGGTGGCCCAGAGGCCCAGGTGCAGACCTGAAGACTTCTTTTTTTTCTGTTTTTTCCCTTAAAAAATTTTTTTTTGATTGAGGTATAGTTGATGTACAGTATTATAAGATTTCAGATGTACAACATCCTAAAGCCTTCTTAAGGGTCCAACTACACGGTCTGGTCTATTACACATACTTATAAAAGAAAACACAAACGTGCTTCTTTGGCTGCGACCGGGTTAACTGATCCCCCTGGAGGGACTCGGAGTACCCCGTGTCACCCGTTCAGGAGCTGGTGGAAATGAAGGTCTCTCCATCCCACTCCCCACTCTCAGAGGCCCTGCTTTGCTTCAGGGCCTCCAGGGAGATAGACTCTACCTCCTTAAACATGACTGGGGAATGAGGTTTCATGGCTTTCCTCGGACCGGGGAGGGCAGCTATGTTCCCTGTCACAAAAGCACTGAAGGAGCTTTGAGAGGAGACCTCAAAATTCCAGCCGCATTAGACAGAACAACAAACCAAGGCCCAGGGGAAGGAAGCGACTTTTCCGACCCTCCCCGCTGGAAATGCCCCGCCCCCCGCTCTCACCGGGCCTGTGCTCAGCCTCCCCCCCGCCTTTTTGCATCTAACCTAACCACAGCCTCGGAGGAGGAAACGTCATCCCCATCTTACACGTGGGGAAACTCACCTGAGAAATGGACTCCTTCCACAGCGGAGCCAGGATTCAGTCTGGTCTGAGGCTGGCGGGTGTGCAGACACGAGGTCCCAGGACATTGTCCGTCCTGATTCCTCGCACAGGTGCCCCCCCACCCCGCCTGCCTGGGGGAGACACGCAGGCAAAAAACCCCTTCCTTTCACACCCTCACCCTCCACATCCAACCCGTCAGCTGGGCCCATCGCCCCACACCCGACATGCTTCCTTCCCCCCCCCCCCGCCCCCACCCTGGGCCAAACCTGGTCACCCTCCTGGGATCAGCGCCCTAACCAGTCTCCCCGCTGCCCTACCCCCAATACTCCAAGCTCTACTTTTTAAAGAAACAGCTTTACTAAGATATAATTCACATATCACAAAGTTCACGCTTCTACAGTGTACAATTAAGTGATGTTTAGAGTATTCACAGAACTGCACATCTATCACCACTGGTAAACTCCAGAACATTTGCTTTACCCCAAAAAGAAATCCATGCCCGTCAGCAGTCACTCCCTATTCTCCCCTCCCCCACCCCAGCCCTAGGGAACCACTAATCTACTTCCTATCTCTACAGATTTGCCTACTCTGGACCTTTCACATAAATGGAATCTTACAATATGTGGTCCTTTTGTCTGGCTGGCTGATTTAACTTAAAGCCGTGTTTTCAATATTCATCCATGTGGTGGCATGTATCAGAATCCCCTTCCTTTTCATGGCTGAATACTATTCCACTGTAGGGCCAGACCTCATTGTGTTTATCCATCATCCGCTGATGGACATTGGGTTGTTCTCACTGTCAACTAAAAACAAAGCAAAACAACAACAAAAAACGCACAACCTAAAAGTTGAGAATTACGTTTTATTCAGGGACTTTACTGAGCACTACAGTCTGGGAAGGCAGCCTCTCAGCTCTGAGGAACTGCTCCAAAGAGGTAGGGGATGAACGAGGATGTGCAGGAGTTATTGCTGAAAAAGAAAGCCATGTATTTGAACATGAAAAGATTACTGCAAATCACAAAAACCAGACATCTCAAGTTAATGATCTTAGTGCTTTTCTCTGTATGGGAAGACGCAGGAGTCTGGGCTCACTGAAATCATTCCTTTGATGTGCACCTCAGCTCTCTGGGGCCAGCGTCCTGTGCTTTCTCATCCTGAGTCTCCGCAGGGTGCATTGCCGTGGGGATGGGCGCGGAGCTGCAGTGGCCGACGGCGGCGGGCACCTGCATCCACCCCGACTTCTGGCTGCTACATCCTTTGTTTACTGATATGGCAGGCAATATTTTTCATTCGCAGCGGGCAATGTTTTTCTGTGCACATCACCTATGGCTACTGTGAATAACGCTGCTGTGAACATTCAGGTACAAGTTTGCGTGAGACTAGATGTCATTCTAAAATCAGTAGGCGCCACTGGGGAGTTTGAATGATGTACTCCACCCCCTGAGACTTTTAAAAACATGGATCGGGCCTCAGTTCTCCTCCTTCACCCTCCCCGGTGACACCTATGGATTTCACAACGACATCCAATCTCGGGGTTCCGGCCACCTGGCCTGGCCGGAGCACCTCTCCAAACTCAGCCAGCCTCGCCTTGCCCTCCGCTCCCTCCCCAGCTCCAGGGACACTGGTTGTCCGCTGAGCACCGCCCTCACCAAGCTCCCTCCCTCCCCAGGTCTCTGCGGTCACGGTTCCCTCTGATGCTCATTCCCAACTCTCCACACCTGTCAGGTCTCAGCTCAAATATCAGGACCTCAGAGGCCGCCCCGACCCGCTCAGCTGCTGGGGTCCTCCTCCCGAGCCGGCCCTCCAACTGCTCATTCACTCTTTTTTTTTTTTTTTTAACATCTTTATTGGAGTATAATTGCTTTACAATGGTGTGTTAGTTTCTGCTTTATAATGAAGTGAATCAGGTATACATATACATATGTTCCCGTATCTCTTCCCTCATTCACTCTTAACTCCCTTCACAGCTCTTGGCGTGGTCTGAAGTTAGCTCGTGCCTTTTCTTGCTTGTCTCTCTCTTCCCCTGAATGAGGGCTCCCTGACATTTTTTTTAAAAAGCAGCAACAGGCCCCAAATGGTGCCATTTGCACACCCCCGACTCCCCACCCCACCCCCAGCGAAAGGAACCAAGACTTAATTGCAGTTTCAACCCCTCCCAGGAATGTGACCATTAAACAGGTAATCTGAAATTTCCAGATCAGCAAGACTGAGGCAGTCCGCAGGGTACAGACCCTGCCATTCCCTCCCCCAAAGAAGGTGGGAGGCCAGAGAAAATCCTTTCTTTTCTCCTGCTAATATCTTCTTGCCCCGCCCTTCTTCTGTGTATCAAAAACCCCCATTTCCTACAACCCCCTCGGGCCCTTCTGGTTACTAGATGGGACATTGCTCGACCAGGAATAGTTGAATAAAGCCAATTAGCCCTTCAAATCTACTCAGGTGAGCTTTGCTTTTTAACCCTGAGGACAGGACCTGCTCTCGCATGCCCTGGTGTCCCCAAGGCCTCCAGCAATGAATGTCTGGTCCTAGAGGTGCCAGGAAAACATGCGACTTTGATGAAGAAATGAAAAATAAAAGAACTGGAAGCTCCTGCAGTCCTAGCCCTGCGGAGCTGCTTTGACCATAACCAAAGCCTGCTGTCCACTTCCTACCCCGCCTGCTGTGTTTGTATGTGGTTTCGCTTGCTGGTTCGTTGGTGATTTTGATTTGGGGGCTTTCTCCTGTGTCATGAGAGCACATCCGTCCTTCCACGCAGAAAGATAAACTCTCCTCCGTCAGGCCTGTATGACTTGTAACGCAGTAGGACTTGGGTGCTACCAGCACGTGCACGCAGCGTTTTCTTCTCCGTTGAACGTAAAATGAGAAAGATCAGGCACATGGCTTTGGGATGGAAATGACTGCCCAGCAGAAGCTGCAAAGGCACAACGCAGCCTGTCGGTTCCGCCAGGAGGTCATTCCCACCCAGGGGAGAGAACGCTTGGCTGATGTGCCCAAGCCCCGTCCCCCTGGCAGCTGTGGACGCCAGCGCCCGGTCCACCTCTGCTGCATCAGCTCCTGATGTGTCTGCCATCACGGCCAACACACGCTGTGGTATTGTCTCCTCAACAGTCACAGAGATGGGTGTCAGTGGTCAGGTCAAGCGGACACCAGTCCCTGGGTAGACCTATCATTACCACGATGGAACTAGGGTTTAATTCCATTTGAAAGGCCACATGTGGCCAAGAGCCTGTATCAGCTATCTTCTGCCACAATCAACACTGTGTAACAAACCACCCCAAACCAACAGTGCTTTTATTAGCTCTCGATTCTGGGGATCGACCACTGAAGCTGGTCCACTGGGGCTGCCCACTGGCAGCTGAGCACCCTCGCACGTCTGCCATTGGTGCAAGTGGGCATGGCTGCCCTGGGCTCCAGGCTCCAATAGGGTGGCCCCCACGTTGGCAGTCCCTAGAGAGTAAGTGTGAAGTCCTGCAGAGGACTTGCCAGGCTGGGAACCACACCGCAGCCCTTCCACCACGTTCTACCGCATAGAGCAATTCTCCTGGACGTGCCTCACTCGTGGAGAGGGGACACAAGACGCCACGGCTTGATATGAGGAGTCGTGGAGTCACATCTCTAAGTGACAGAGTCTGCACACAGCCTTGCGGAGCCAGAGCACAGAACCAGCCTCAGACGCTGTCAGGAGGCCTGGAGCTTAACCTGCAAATTCCTCTCCCCCACTTCCGATCCTGTGGGGTGAGGCCCAGGAAGCTGTGTGCTTAGCAAGTGCCCAGGCCATTCTGACATGAGGGGTCCTTGACCACACGTTAAAAGACATGGACCCAGGCTGATGGGTCTTAACCCAGATCCACAGACCTCAGGACGCTCATGAACCCCCAGAAATGTACAAAGTTTCATGCTTCGGACCAGAGCCTTTATTCCGCATGGGAAAGGGCTCCATGACCTGAGAAAGGTTAAACTCGCCCATAATCCACAAGTACTCACTTTCCCCCTGGTCTTAACCCTCTTGCCCAAGCCAAGGTGTGACACTCCACCCCCTCTACCACACACAGAAATGTAAGGATTGTTTGCCTGATTTCAAACGCAGGGTTTTGTAGCCAAATGCCTCAGGTGTGTGGGAAGGAAAGGGGGTGGCTTCAGGGCACGTCCAGTGGGGCTGTTCTGCGGGGGGCATGGATGGGCAGAGGGGCTGAGGCTGGGGACCAAGGAGCAGCCCCTGGAGACGGCTTACAGAACACGCTTAGGTGGACGAAAATCTTTGTAGAGATAAAACCCTCCTAAGGACAAAAGAGGCCTGAGGATTTTGTTTCCTCGTCTAAAATGACCCAAGGCCTTCGGTTTACTGTCCCAGCCCCACTGCGGCCGTCTGGTGGGGCTGACGGAATCCACGTGGGTGGAGCCGTCATGAAAGGGGCATCGTCTGTCCACGCTGGGGTGAGAATCACATGACTTCTCCAGCCCCTCCCTTAGGAACTGAGAGGGGTGTCCGAGTCTCTAAAAGAAAACTCTGTGTCACCAGATCATGACCTGTAACCTGAGTAGGACATCCTTGGTAAAATCAGAAAACAAACCTTCTGGGGAGTTTTTGCAACAAGTGTGGGTTCAAAATGCTCCCGTTAACCCAGACCCTGGAGGGGTCAACTCAAAGGCCGACACACCGGGCAGCTCCAAGAAGAGCCTGCCCAAAAAATACAGATTCAGAGGCCTCAGCACGGAGATATCGATTGAAGCTGAAGGACACCAGGGGCTCTCCCAGGGCCTCTAGGGGCCCTGCTATTCCCCCAACTCCGCCTTACTGGAATAAGCCCAGAACCTGGGTCTCAGGGCCCCCTTCCAGCCATGGTAAGAGGCAGGGACCTCCCCAGAGAAAGGCCAGGAGAGCCCAGAGGGGTTGAGGACCATCACTGAGGATAGCCCGAGAGGCCCTGGAGCCCCCAGACTCCTCCACTGACCAAACCAGGCCCCCTTCCAAGACCTTCTGGCTGACGGGGGACCCGGGCAGTGGCTGCCCTTAAGCCACTGGTCCCCGTCTCCTGCTAGGGATCTGCAGGGTGTCAGCACCGGCTGGGGACAGGTTTTAAGGTTGTCAAAAGAAGAAAGTCGGGCTTCCCTGGTGGCGCAGTGGTTGAGAATCTGCCTGCTGATGCAGGGGACACGGGTTCGAGCCCTGGTCTGGGAAGACCCCACATGCCACGGAGCAGCTGGGCCCGTGAGCCACAACTACTGAGCCTGCGCGTCTGGAGCCTGTGCTCCGCAACGGGAGAGGCTGCGATAGTGAAAGGCCCGCGCACCGCGATGAAGAGCGGTCCCTGCACCGCGATGAAGAGTGGCCCCCGCTTGCCGCAACTAGAGAAAGCCCTCGCACGAACCGAAGACCCAACACAGCCAAAAATAAAAAAATAAATTAAAAAAAAAAAATTCTAATTTAAAAAAAAAAAAAAGAAAGTCCCTCAGAGGCCCCCTGTGCCCTAGTCTAGTCACACCAATCTGGATTTTTCTCCTGCTTGAAACTGTTGGGGACGGAAAATTTCCCCCGTTACCCGTCTTGGGTTCTTATGGATGGACTGATAGTAAAATTGACACAGACAGATTAACAGGAGAGAAAGAAACTAATTTTAACTCATGCACATGGAGGTCTCACAGAAATGGAACCTAAGAAGTGGGCAAAGCAAGCAGCTTTTATATTTTTTAGACAAAGAAATGGTAAATTTGTGAGGAACTGAAAGGACAAAGAAACTTGCGTTTGGGTGCCCAATTAGTGAAGACTCTAAACAGTTTGGGCTTGGGGCAGTCAATGAAAGAAGGCACGGGGTTTTTTTATACAGGCTTCTCGGCCCCTAATTCCCTTTCTCTGGTGATAAGGGTGTCCTTCGACCTCCAGGTGCAGGGGGTGCACCCTTCACATGGGAGATTTCTTTCCTGCTCTCAGGGAGACAGAAAGGTCAGAGTGTCCCTCTTGCATTGGTCGTTTCTTAGGCAACTTTAATCCAAAACAATCACTATGCCATTGAGGCGCATTTGGGGGTGGCCTGCCGTGGGCCCCACGATCCTGAACCACTGGAGTCCGCACAGGAGCTGCCTCCTCTGATGCGCCAGAAGGGACACGGAGCGCCTGTGGGCTCCCATCACGGTAACCCAAAGTTCCCAAGTCCGCCTCCCGGGGAAAAATCTCGCATCACGTTCTCTGCATCTCTTTACCGCCAGCCCCGGCCCCAGGCTGGCCCAGCTTCCCACCCTAAACCCAGGAGACCTGGCTCCCCCGTTTTCCTTCAGCCAGGGGACTGGTCGGTGGTAGCGAGGCTGTCACATGAACACCACTTCTCAGGAGGTAGACAGTGGCCTAAGGAGCCCTGGGGAGGCCTTTGGGCGGCATTGGGTGTTGGCAGCCCTATTCCCATCAGAAAGCATCAGGCCAACTATCAAAACAGAGTCACCTCCTGAAACAGAGAGGCAGCCTAGGTTCAGAGTGGAAACAGAAGTCTAAAGATGCTTCACACCTGGCCAGCAGGGTCCAGTCAGGAGACAGAAACCACAGGGTGATTTGAAAGGGACAGTTTATTACAAAGAATTATGAAAAGGGCATTGGAGTAACAGAGAATTGGCAGCAACAGGTACAGAGAACACTGAAGGGTACAGGAAAAGCAAACACAGGGAGCAGCCCTCAGGCTGACATGGGGACCCACGGGAGACCCCGCCCCAGGCCTTGCTGAAGCAGGCACGGCGTGGCCCGGTGTGGCCGCCAGCGTGGGGCAGGCACGGGGCTCACTGGCTGGTGGAGAAGTCGTGGGGGGCCTCACCAGCGGGGCTGCTGCAGGCTTGCCCCCTGGGATGCCAGGGGGTGCCGTGCCCCAGAGCTCTCTACCAAGCCACCCCAGGGGATGCAGGAGAGGCTGCTCTTGGGACCTGCCTTTCCAGGTCACTCCAGTGCAGAGACCCTGGGAGAAGGGCCAGGGGAGGTGCTGGCCACTGTGCACTGCAGGGCCTGAACACTGGAACAGCAAGAGAAACCCCCCCTCCCGTGTCCCTCCGCGGTTCTGTACTGACGAGGCTCCACACGGCTCTGGCCCCAAAGCAGAACCACTGGCAAAGCCCAGAGCAGGCAAAGAAGGGAGGATCTGAGGCTGAGAGGGAACAGACCGAGAGCTGACACAAGCCCACGCGCTGGCGAAGTCCGCCCCTACAGTCAGCCATTCCCCCGACGTCCACCGCGTGCATCTCGAGGCAGCCCTGAGCTAGGGGGCCGTCTACAAAGGTGACTGAGGCCCTCGCGAGGGCACCAGATTTAGTACATAAAAGTGCAGGACAAAGCTCAGATAAATGACAGATAATTTGTTAGTATAGATCCCATGCAATATTTGGGACATACTTATACTAAAAAATTATTCATCCTTTATCTGAAAATCAGATTTAGCTGGGCATCCTGTGTTTGTTTTTAATTGAAGTACAGTTGATTTACAATGTTGTAATAGCTTCAGGTGTACAGCAAAGTGATTCAGTTATATTTTTTTCTCAGATTCTTTTACACTAGAGGTTATTACAAGATACCGAATATAGTTCCTTGTGCTATACAGTAAACCCTTGTTGCTTATCTATTTTATGTATAGTAGTTTATATCTGTTCATCCCAAACTCCTAATTTATCCCTCCCTTCCCCTTCCCCTTTGGTAACCATAAGTTTGTTTTCTATGTCTGTGAGTCTGTTTCTGTTTTGTAAATAAGTTCACTGGTACTATTTTTTAGATTCCGTCTATAAGTGGAATCATATGATATTTGTCTATCCTTGTCTGACTTATTTCACTTAGTATGATAATCTCTAGGTCCATCCATGTTGCTGCAAATGACAGTATTTCATTCTTTCTTATGGCTGAGTAATATTCTATTTTTTTATATACATACACACACACACACACATACACACACATATACCACATCTTCTTAAACTAATCGAATGTTAGACACTTAGGATGCTTCCATGTCTTGGCTATTATAAATAGTGCTGCTATGAACAGTGGGTTGCATGCATCATTTTGAATTAAGAGTTTTCGTCTTTTTTCCGGATATTTGGGCATCCTGTGTTTTATCTGACACTCTGACCCCGGCACTGCCCTCAGGGACACAGAGTCTGATAGACACGGTAAGTCCCATCAAGGCCTTTACTTCGGCATCTTCAGTTCACAAGAGCGTCGGTCAAGTACAGAGACTGGCTGAACTGGCTTATTCCCTGCGCCCCTTCCCCCTCCTCCCCAGGGGCTGGCCTGGGCCACGGCTCCTTGCATCAGAGTGTCTGTCACACCCCACAGTGATCCCCCCTCACTACGCTTCATTCGCTCACAAATATTTCCTGGGATGCTTTTGCCGAGCTCCAGGTCTGAGTCTTCCGGGGCAGGCTGGGCTTCGGAGTTCAAAGCATTCAGAGCTGAAATAAGAAGAAGAGGACATACAACATATTATATAGCCTCCATCAGGGCCTGGGGCAGGACCGCCAACATGAAATACACTAACACCTCTGCAGCCAAATCTGTCCCACTAAGTGGGATAAATACCCCATAAATAGTATTACACCTTGCTTCCGGCTGACTTATATAGTAATAAAGTGGCTCGTGAGATGCTGAGATAACTACAGACAATAAATTCTCTAGTACTTCTTACTCCCAAGGAAAATGTTCTAAAGCTTCGAGCTTACGCCAGTTCAAGCGAAGCTCAGTGCCCGGACGTACGTGTGCAGTGAGTCATCTCCAGGCCTGGCTGCCCCAGCTCTGCGAGGAGGCCCAGCAGCGCTGCACGGCCTCGGTCACCAGGCTGGAGGTGGGCAGTGGAGGATGGTCATCTCGAGCCACTATGCAGCCCCAGAAAGACGGTGCCTCTCAGCACGTCTCTGCGCGTCACCAGCTCAGAACTAAGCCATCTCTTTGGCTCCGTGATTGCCTGCTGGCTGATAAATGTCCTCGAAGCCAGTGATTGGCAGGTCACACATCATGACTGCACAGTCCCCGGGGGCCTCCTCAGCATTCACAGCGCCTCATCGTCTTCTCCCCTCCTTGGTCTCATCTGTATTTAACCCAGTCCAGCGATGTCTCCATCCCTCAAGGGAGGCAGGAGACCTGCTCCATTTCCATGCCCAGCATTTCTTCCATGTCCCTTTCCCCTGACTTAAGCCCTGGTTTACATCAACTGCAGGAAGCGTTCACTTACCCACCCCCCACTCCACCTCAAAAAAAAGTTTTTACATTCACTCTTCATGGGGTGTAAAACTCCTGTCACAAATCGGGGGAAAGTGAACGTCAGAAATGTTACTTTTCAAAAAACATCCAGGAAGGCACCGTGTGCAGGAATAATAAAATATCCGTTTTCTCCCAGTCTGGGCTTCTCTCAGTGAATTCATGCTGCTGATTGAAAGGGATCATCAAGCCAGGCAGAAAACACTTCTTGGGTTACCAGTACACGTTCGTTTGCATAAGAGGACACACACAGGGACGCATTCGCCCGCCACCTGTGGCTTTTTCCAATCACAGCCAGCTTCATCCTGAGTCGGCCTGTGCTTTTCATCCTGAAACCCTGCCTGCACCCTCAACCATTCTAATGCCTTTCTAGAAATAGAACACAGGACCCAGCTGCCTCGTCAGCTCTGAAGACTAGTACAGACTGAGGTTTTAACCCGAAACAATCTTAGCAAATCCACCACTATGATTTTCAGATGGCTCCTGAAGAGAAGTTTTTCTACCACAGACATTCAGATTGTTCTACATCACTGCCTAAATTTCCACAGCCAACCTTCTGAATATTCATGCTCACCTTTAAAAATCAGTTCTTCCTGTGCTATCCAAGCTGTCTCGTGAGCAGCAAATGCTGTTTGGCATACGCTGGCGTCCTCACTGCCAAGCCCACCATCCACTTCTGTCAGCACCCCTGCCCCCCCAGGCAGTGGTTTCCATGTCTCAGTGGGTCTTGGTCATCACCAATCCTGCAGAACTTCAACTGCCCGCCCTTTGATTTCCAAAGTCATATGTCATGGTGGGTCCCAACATCACCGGCTTCCTGATATCACCAAGGACAGTGTTATCTGTGTCCCCAGCAAGCAGTGGGGTATCTTTAACTCTTTTTTCATGCATGAATAGTACGACTGAACACAAAGTCACAAAAGGAAAAATAAACTTAAAAATTTAAAACACACACAACACCAGCAACTGATAGAGGCGCCTGCACCCCTGGGAGCATTGGAGTGCTACAGTCAGGTCAGGTCAGATTTTGCAGCAAAGAGAATCTTGGCACCAAACTTACGGGAAAAAAACTTCTCAGTGTCCAGAGCTTTCTGCATTTTGGAATTGCAGATAAGGGACTGCAGGTCTGTTCTACCGGGGAATCAAGGAAAAGACAGAACCAGGGTCTTCAAAGAGTTCCCAGTCGAACAAGAGAGAGCTGTCTGCAAACAGAGCACAGTTCAGTGGTGAAAGCAGCTATCATTCGGCAGTGTCGGGGAGGAAGACCTTTGCCTCTGCCCTTCTAGGGTTTTCCAGCTGCTCTAAGAATTAAATTGACCTGAGACAGATTAATAGGAGAACATCAAACAAAAGTTTAGTAACATGTATACATGGGAGAGGCACTGGGAAAATGAGTATCTCACCAAAATGGCTGAAGCCCTCACCTTAAACACCATCTTCAGCTGAAGACAAAAGAGCACGTTGAGGGTAGTGGTTTGGGACTTCAAAGGGGTGGAAGGCAATTCACAGAGATGGAAAAGCAGATGTGTGGTAAGCAAATGTTCGTGGGCCTTGCAGAGACAGTGGGACACAGAGCGGACTCTGACCTCTAGGTTTTCCCACCACATTGGGCCATGTTCTTTGTAGATATCTGTGGCGACGGCTCTATTCCAGGAACGGGCCCTTTATCTAAATTCTTTAGGCAGCTAAGGGGGAAGTAAAAAGAAACACTTTCTGAGTCTTCTTTCTTAAAAGCAATCAGCCTAAATTAATCCTCATGCCAAAGAGACACATTTTGGGGTGGCACACTTTGCTTACCTAGAGTGAGCACCTACGAAGTGCTCCCTCCAAGGCAAGCATTGCTGATTCCATTAACAAATGGAAACTCTGAGTCCGGAGAAGTTCATAACCAAGTGCTATAAAGACTTACGTCTCCCCGCCTCAACACATTTAAATTCTAACCTCCAATGGGGTGAGGGCCTTCGGGTCACAATCAGGCCATGAGGGCAGAGCTCTCACATATGGAATTAATGCCCCTATAAAAGGACCCCAGAGAGCTCTCCCTTCACCCACGTGAGGACCTTTGGGGCCCAGGATAGGCCATCTCAAAATGTGCCTTAACGGCATATTGATTATTTTGAATTAAAGTACTTAAGAAACGGCCAATGCAAAGGGACACTCTGACCCTCCTTTCTGTCTCCCTGAAAGCAGGACATAAATCTTTTCTGTGAAAGGAGCATCCCCTGCATCTAGAGGCAGGACACCCTTATCCCCAAAGATGGGGAATTGGGGGCCGAGAAACACAAACAAACCTCATTCTTTAACTGGCACCCCAAACCTAAGTTTCTTTGTCCTGTCGAGTCCTCACAAATTTATTGTTTGTCTAAAAAGTATAAAAGTTTCCTGCTTTGGCCACTTCTTAGGTCCCATTTCTACAGGGCCTCCGTGCACATGAATTAGAATTAGTTTCTTTTTCTCCTGTTAATCTGTCTTGTGCCAACTGTACTATCAGTCCAGCCACAAGAACCCAAGAGGGGTTGAGGGGAAGTTTCCCCCTCCCCAAGAGCACAGATAGGATCATAGCTCCTGCTATGACACTCATCAACCAAAAAAGTGGTTCTCAGACTGTGTCCAAAGGAAACCAAGAGGCCTCAGATCTGCTGTGAGAGCTACACAAGGACCTGATTATCTTTTTTTACCCTTCACCTGCAACCCATTCTCAAATGTGTTCTATACCACATTTTAACACACTAGAGACGGCCAAAATATCAAACATTTCTGCCAGGATAACTCACTTTTGTGAGTTATCCTGGCCTCCCCCCAGGATAAAACTTTGTTGCATTCTGTTTAGCTATGAACACCCGAGACTGCAGAGCTTGGTTGGCAAACACACCAGGTGTGCATTTGCCCCAAATACAAAAAGATGCCTGCAGGTGGCCACTTGATGCAGGACTGCTAGTGGAGACGAGGCTGGATCAACCCACGGGCCCATTAACAGGGGACGGGTTGACCACACAGTGGAGCTCTGCGCAGCTACAAAAGCAGTCAGGACCTTGACCACGGATCCCTATGGAGCCTCCTCAAGGATGGACGGTTACATGAAAAAAGGCAAGGAGGAGGAAACAGTGGGTAGAAAGGAGGGTCCTCCAAAAAACGGAATAAACTAAGAAAACCGGAGGTCGGTAGCTCTGGGGGAAGGACCTGGCGTCCCCGTAGGTCTGTAACCTCTGCTCGGCTCCCGACCGGCCCCCTTCCCGCAGCGGCCCCCGCGCTCCAGCTTTTCCGCGGTCTTTAGGGTTTACGCGCTGGGCGCTGCGGGCCAGTCAGCCCGGCCCGAAGACGTGCGGTCGGCCTTCTGGGCGTCGGAGGCTCTCCGAACCCGCCGTGCTTTCCCGGGACCGGGCCCAGGCGGCGCACCTCCCGGACCGGGGGCGGCTGGGCGCCCCGATTTTGCTCCCCGCCTACGAGGGTGCTGGAGGAGGGATCTTCCCGGAGGAAGAGTTCGAAAGACGGTGGGGGTCCCATATGGAAAGTGCAGGGAGAGGGCGCCTGTCCCGCTGAGAGGACAGGCGCGCCCCGGGCCCAGCCCCAGGGACAGGGTGGAGAAGCTCCTCGTCCGCCGCCTCCTCCTCCTTGACCGCCGTTTGCGCGCTCGGCTTTTCTGGGCACCAGGGGACGCCGGCGGGGGTCGCGAGGCCTCGGCAGTGGCGCGAGGAGCACGGGAGCGAGGCCGCAGAGCGCCGGGAGGGGGCGCCGGGAGAGGGCACAGGCGGGCGGCGCGCAGGCTCCTGGGCCGCGAGGGTGGTGCCGCCCGCGCGCGCCAAGCCCCGCCCACGCGCAGGCAGCGTCTCTTCCGATTGGGCAGCGCCGCCAGGCCGTCGGCGTGGGGCGAGAGTCGTCGCGTCCGGGTGACGTCTCCCGCGGGCGTCGGGAGGGGTCGTCGGCGTCCGCAGCAGTGTCGGCGGCCGCGGCGGCGGGTGGGAAATGGCGGAGTATTTGGCCTCCATCTTCGGCACCGAGAAAGACAAGTGAGTGAGAGCCGGCCGCCGGGGTCCCGGGTCAGGGGGGCGGGAGGCGTGCGGCGGGGCTCGGCGGGGGGGCCCGGGAGGCGGCGGGAGGCCCGGCGGGCCGGCGGGGGGAGGGGCGGGCGGCTCTTCCGGCCTCGGGAGTCGCGCGCCGCCGCCTCGTGCGCCCGGGCGGGCGGGCGGGCGATGGGCTGGGCGGGTGGCGGGCTTCCGCTCGGGCGGCGCGGCCTCTCCCGCCGGGGGCTGCTCGGCGGCCCACCTACAGGCGACCCTGGCCCCCGCGCCCCTGGCACTCGGAAGCCGCCTCGAGTTGTGCTGAAGTTGTCAACATTAACGATTCCCCCAACTTTCATCTTTTAATGTCGAGTCGGGCAAGCGGTAGTACAGGCTTCGCCCGCGTTAAATCGTTAGATAACTTAGAGTCCTAACTGTTAGGGTTTTATCCGCTTCACGAGCTTCTTGTGTGAGTTAAGCGGTGATCGGGCTGATCATAAGGACATTTGATGTGAAAAAGTATTTTGGAGATGACGGGTTTAACCAACCATGAAAGACATAATCTGATTTTAAAATACTTTAAGATGCAATTCCAATATAAGAGTAAGATGGGTGTTTTTTCTTTTTTTAGGTTGTATATCTTTCGTAATCAATTGTTAGATTAAAAGTAAAACATATAATTTTGACTTTGCCACGTATTAATTTCCAGTTTATTCATTGAAGTTTAGACTAAAGGGAATGTTTCCAGACATTTTGGAGGATAATTCTTACTTTGAAAACCCAAAGATTAAGCTTAATCTATTTGAATAAATGGTTAACATTTTGGGATTCTTTAGGGCTGTACAGGGCTTACGTGAATATGTTTTTAATGATAAACTCCTAAGTTTGCTGTAGATAATGTTTTAATACCACTTGATCAAACACTTTAAATTGTTTCTGTTTTCCAGGATGCAGTTTATCTTGTAGAATGTCTTCTTTTACACATTCTAGAATCTCCTGTGTTGTTTGGAAGAGGGGGTTATATTTTTTCCTAGCAAAACTCACAAGACAAAAGCATCAGTCATACTCACTCCAGAAACATTAATTGAGTCAACTCAAGGCCAATCTCTGGGGACTCAAAGATGGGTAAAATTTGGATCTTGTTCTCAAGGAACTCAAGGAGTGAGGGGGGTACTTATCATGTAAAGGATAACTAAAGTAAAACGCATTAAAATGTATTAAGTGCTATGGAAGAGGTGTGTGCCCCGAAGGCTGTGGCTCCAGAGGCAGCAGCTTGGGGAACATGATCTTGAATGGATTGGCCAGCTCTGCTGGAAAAAGAGGCTTCTCGGAGTTTGCTGAAGAGCATGCAGTGTTAATTTCACTCTTGAGCTTATGTTAGTGTGGGCCATGACTTAGGTCCCATGCAGTTTTTTTCCGTTGTTCTGGTAAAAAGCTGCATAAGGTGGTGTCTTCGCTGTTGCTCTATGAAACTCTTACTTCAGAGGTTCATTTCATATATTCATTCTATAAATAACCACATTTCAATCTGTTGGTGGTGTATTGTAAAAATCATGGCTATAATTCAGGAAACTTGATTATTTAATCTAGGTTTCTCATTTCAGGGAGACGTGGGGTTTTAGTTTCCAGGAAACACCTCGACTCGTAAAAAATGAAGATGATGATTCCCGCTTACCTTTTTCTTTTCTTTTCTTTTCTTTTTTTTTTTTTTTCAATTTAAGCTGGAAGTAAAATGTAGGTCTATACCAATTAAAAATATTTAGCTAATTACACATGTGAGGTTATGGACATTTTCTAAATCTAAGCATAGATTAGCCTTTCTAATATCTTCTCTGTGATAGTAAATCACGTCTTTTCTTTTACATCTTTTCATTTTATTTCAGTAGTTTAATGAGCACACTAGAAAAGTTTTGACTGATAGACTAAATTCAGTAATTAACTGGGCATAATGAAAAGAGAGTCATCTCTGGAAGTACAGGACCAAGGATTGTTTTAATTATATGGAATAGTTGGGTATTAATTGTTGAGATGGGTTTTGTCTATTCTGGGATATTCTTAAAATAAGCTTTATTTTCGAGTGACTTCCTGAAGATGTAATTTATATACTCAAGTGAAATAATCTGAAGCAAGAGCTATAAGTTTGCAAATACATGTAGTAATCATTTTCCTCTCCTGATAAATTCAGACTTTTCCACTTTTATTGCTATCTAATAGTAAATCAATGGCTAGTTGATCTTCATGGTCCATCAGATTTCACTGAGGCCCTTTGACCTTAACTCTGGATGGCCCTTGCTAAAAACTTGAATCTACAGGGTAACTTTCCCACCTCTGCAAGTCTAAATTTGAATGGGGCCCACTAGTAAGAGTTCATAATTCATCATAGATGGATTATGCTAAGCCACCTTGCATTGCTGTCACGCTGGCTGGAGTGCTAGTTTTGATTTTATCTGGATGGCCCAAGTATTGGAGCATTTTAAGGGAGGGCTTTGCGATATGGGGACAGAAGGTGGCCTTGTGTACTTCCTGCAGACGGGGGGTGGGGGGAGTTCCCCAATAGCTTGTTTTCAGTGTATTGAAACCACGGGGAATGGTTTACTTAGACCTCTTTTTGGAAATTTCCTATTGGTCTAGTGTCTTGGATGAGGGAACCTGGACTTTGTGATTACTTAGATAATAATGACTACGTGTAATGAGCACACAGATGGTACATCTGATTCTGGTTCTCGGGACAGTGCCATGTTGGCATTTTCCTCAGTTTACAGATGGCTCCTGAGACCCGGACAGGGACGGGCTACTGGCCCAAGTCCAGGCAGCTAGTAGCAGACTCAGGATCTTGACCCCTCGCTACACTGTGTTGATGTCCTCAAGAGAAAATTTCATCGTGGAAGACTAGAGAACAGATAGGTTTTAAGTTAAATACAGTTTTAGATTAACTTAACATACAGTTTAAGAGGAAACGATAGAGAAGTACAGTTGACCTTTGAACCACGTGGAGGTTGGGGTGCTGACCCTCTGCACAGTCAATAATCCAGTCTGAGTTTAACTTCTAGTCAGCTCATGTCTGCTGTTCCGAATCCTGCGATTCATCCAGCCATGGGTCGTGTAGTACTGTAGGATTTAATGACTAAAAAACCTGAATATAAGTGGACCTGCATAGTTCAAGCCCGTGTTGTTCAAGGGTCAACTGTAGTTGAAAGTGGAGGGGATTCCAGTGCGGAGGAACCAGGTTAGAATTAGAGTGTTCTTCATTGAAAGAGTACCATGTTTTTAGAGGGGCAAATTGAAGCTGAGTAGCTCTAAAATATGGGAAGGTACCTATTACCAGTAAAAACAATGTGCCTATGTTTTTGTGAAGTAAAAGAAACTTTTTTTAGTTTGACAGCATTTATCATGTTGATGACATATTTCCATCTATTTGTTATCTTCCCAGCAAAATAATCAGCTCTTATTTTCCCTTACAGAGTCAACTGTTCATTTTATTTCAAAATTGGAGCATGTCGTCATGGAGACAGATGCTCTCGGTTGCACAATAAACCGACCTTTAGCCAGGTTTGTTTGTTTTTCCTTTTTTTTTTCCGTTTTCATGTAAATGATCAAAACTTCGTGTACTTTACAGAGGCAGTTAATTTCCATGTGTTAATAAGCGGGGGTTTTTTCCTATAGTTTTATTTTCCATCTGTGTTCATAAATGTGTTTGTTTAAATGAGAATGAGGCAGGTGAACCACCCCTAGCGGAAGGTCTGAGAGCACCATTCCCTGTTTTTGTCATTAGAAAAACTTGTTGGCTGTGACTGGTTTTCACTGCCTTACCACCCTCCCTGCCTCTAACAGGCGTGGGCTGGGAGGGGCGGCCGGGCCTGCGCTGCCTTCGCCTCTGCTCCGGGCGCTGGTAGATGCAGAGCTGGCTTTCTGCTCGTTGCTCTCCAGGCAGTAGAGGAGACGCTGGCGCGATCGTCAGCAGAGCCGTCACTCTGCATGCAGGGGCTCTCCAGTACTCCCGGGTGTGTCCCCTCTGAGACCCCGGCCAAGGACACAGCAAGTCGTATCATGTCATTAGAAACACGAACAATGAAAGTTAACGTTAGAGACAGGCATTTACCTTCAGTTGTTCATGGCCAGTCTGTTCAGTTAATTGAGAGATGCCTGTTGCCTTGGGCTTGGCTATGTTGTGAGTTCAGATCAGTCAGAAATGGTGATTTTTGATAGTTTATTTTTGGCTAATTGAAGAAAAGCCAGGGGTTTACACCCTGCAACAGATCCAGTGAATTAAAGGGAGAAAGCACCTCTGGGAGGAACAGAAAACTTCTGTCCGTGTTTACCTGAATGTTTGGATTTGAAAAGAATCTGTACTTCAGTCTTTCCAGACTGAGGGCCCTTGAGCTCCTTCAAGCCACCCGTGAAGTCTGAATGTGCAGCCTCAGAACCACTGAGTATAAGTATTTAGGAAAGTCAGTCAGTTGTAAGAAAGAGACGGTATTTTCTAACTTAATAGCTTTGAACATGTCTCTTTCGAAATTCAGAATATTGGAGAATTCACTTTACGTTTTCTGTTTGTTGTATTTTTTTTTTAAGTGCTTCCATTTATGAACTAAATCTTCCCCACTAGGCCAGTGGCCATGATTCCGTTAAAGTTTGGTGGGGTCAGGTGTATGTGTTAACTTGAACATCTTGTTTTGATTCATTTGGTTGGATTTAGGTAATCCTGACCACCTGTGATTTTAATGGAACTGAATTACTCCCTTTAAGTGAAGTTTCTTTTATTATTAAACAGCCACTGCCAGATGACCTGAGTGAGAGCTAAAGTGAATTTCCTGTTGGATCACTGGGCTCAGTATAGCTTTCCATCAGAGCTGTCACACACTGGTGATTCCAGTTAAAAACCAAGTGCGGTTGGCTTTGGGAACATCGGAGTCCTGAAGTGGTTGACTCGGGGTGGTGTCAGTGGCTTGCAGAGAGGCCAGGCCCTGGGGGTGGGTCTGTGTGGTGGCAGCGGTGCTGCGTGGCTGGCGGGCATCCTCCCAGCTTGGTTTCCCAGAGCAGACTTGCGGCTGGGGGACCCGCACGACCACTCCCCTTGACCCCGCAGCTAGAAGCGGAGCCGGCCGGTTCTGTGAAACCACTTACAAAACTGCTTTGGATACACGTTGAGACTGAATGTTTATTTTCTTAAATCATGCGGTTTATTGGCTCAGCTTGTAAATCTCTAGCGTAATTGAGTGTGGGCTTCTTTCTAAGCTTTTACAGTGATGTGGACGTTAAGATTCATGTGATGCTAGCCTACTAACTTAAACATGGTTTGTTTTTTCAGACAACTTGAGTTTGAGAAGAACGGTACAATGTAAGGTTTCAAGTCTGCCTGATCCAGTTTAAAGCACAAGGGCTAAAAGGATTTTTTTCCCTTAAAAGAAGGATTGGAAAAGAGCAAATGTTTTAAGCTATTGTATTATGTAAACAGAGATCCCACCAAGAAAATGTAAATATGATAGGTGTCCACGAGAGTTAGGAAACCCATTCGGTGTGCCTGTTTCCTACGAGATCAAGAGAGCTTGATGGACTACATATACTTGGGTTATGCATTTGGTTTTAAAATTTCTTTTCATATGGGGAATATGATTATAATGTGAATTTTTCGACATCGTAGCGTCTGCTAGCTTGAAGTATGAGGAAATGTTAGCGCTCTATTATTTGCCTTGTCTTAAAACACTTCAGTGGCGTGGGACTACTCAAAATAACAATTACAGTTTCTTCTTGGTTGCTGGCTGACTTGACCTAAGTCACTTGACCTAAGTCACCGCTCAAACTCTGTTTTCATAATATGATGGTTTGGGTGTACTCTTCAGAAGACAAGTGTCTGACTTGCAGGAAACAAACAGCAGGCGTTGAGCCATTTGCAAACAAGTTGTCTCTTTGCAATTGTCTAATATATGCACAGCAGCCAGTAGAATTCCCCTTTTTATTTTTTTTTCCCCGCAGACCATCTTGATTCAAAACATCTATCGTAATCCCCAAAACAGTGCACAGACGGCTGACGGCTCACACTGTAAGTCCCACAGTTGGAGAAATTTTTTTAAAACAATGGTGTTAAAGAGCCCACTCTTAATTGAGACAAATAATGTTGGCTTCTGAGCTGCTGACATAGAGCTGTTGCAAACAGGACACGGTGCTGGAGGTCCTTGGCGCACACAGCAAGAACTTGATACTTGGCCGCGTTCAGCAGGCTGGCCGGGAGGTCACTGGCCGGACCTCTTCCCACCGTGGACGTTTGTTAACGAGAGGGGTCCGGCCCTGTGACACCCAAACGTCACCAGCCAGTCATTGGTCTTCACGGTGACTGAACCCTTGGCAATTATTAAGTTCTTTCTGTGAAATCAAAAACCTTAGGAATATTTAGGATTTAATAAGGTAAGTGGCCCAATAAGTGTGGGTTTTATTTCACCATTATAATTTTTCCTCTAGGAAGTAGAGATTTCATGATACGTAATTATTGTATTTCTCTAATCAGTTGATACAGGCACTCTTTCTCAGTTGTTCATTAAAAGTTTCCTATAACAGGAATATTTTGGTAGTAGCCTGCCGAGTTGTTTGCATTCTTAACTGGATTGGAACTTTGAAATGGAGAATTTTTACAGTCTGTGACAGAAATACAATATGAGCATGTCATGGGATCTCTGTTGCATTGCAGTGTCAGGGTGCTCCAAGACAGCCATCAACTAAGAGAAAACATCTCTGCTTCGAAAGAAAATAACTTGATCTTTTTTCAGCACTGAGTCTTGACTGAAGTGATCGCCACAGGAAACCGGTTAAGTGTTTACATTTAATTTTCCATGATATAAAGTTGTTGCGTTTTGTATTTCAGACCATTGCCCTCTTGAACATTTACCGTAACCCTCAAAACTCTTCCCAGTCTGCTGACGGTTTGCGCTGTAAGTTCATACAAGTTCCTTCCCTGGTTCCCTGGGCTTGCGTGTCAGAGCTCAGCGTCAACTCCATCTGGTCTGCCGCTGTAGTGTCAAGGACCACCTTTCACTAGAGGTGTCGAGAGCTTATGTCCCACTGACCCCATGGAAACCTCTGTTTGAGATTGGGACTCGTGCCCACTTATTTAGGAAGGAAAAAGGGACTGGAGAGGGTGCCCTTTACAGAGCGTGGAGCTGCTGCTCTTCCTTCCGGTACCTTGGCCGTCATCCGGGGGGAATGTGTGTCAGCTTAAATGCGGACTCAACGTTCTTCCCGCTTAACAGGGAAAGTTTCTCTGACTTAAAAAAAATTGTTCTGAAATTGTTTTTCAGATTTTTTTTCTTATTAGACTTTTTCCCCCTTAAACTCCGTTTTGGAGATGATGCTTTTAACTGCGAGAGCCCTGTTGTGAGAACGCTTCCCACGTGGGGCCCTCCACGCGGCACTGTCCCCGAGTGCAGCACAGTCCTGGTGGGCTCCTGTCTTCCTCAGATGCTTTATGTAGGTGTTTCCAACTTCAGGAGTTAGCTTATTACATTTGGGAAGTAAAGGATACTTGGTAGGGAATAGCTCTAGACCGGGCATTCAGTAGACATTACTGGTTTCTTCAGGTAATGGGAAATGCTGAATTTAAGTTATGGATGTGGTATTTACTGAGGGGTATCTTTTAGGGAACAGGAGAAATATTACTATCTCTGGAAAGTTAAACTACAGTTTAAGTTTTACAGCTGTTGAACCATAGAGTGGATTTAGTCATCTGAGGATAAACTGAAACGAACATCCTGGACTCGTGTTAAAATCAAGGGGTCCAGACCAAAGGGTAGATGCTTCTCATTCACCAATTTGTTTTGAAGCTGTAAAAAATAGATCACAGAGTAACACCACGAGGTACCTTTGGATAGCCACAAACCTGGATCAAATACACCCTTGGCCCGGAGCCCCTCAGTTTATAGGGTGACCTACAGTGGGTGAAATGGTCCCAGCAGCCACCACCTCCTCAAGCTGGCCCCAGACTGGGAGGCCTCCCAGTTCCGTGTGTGTGCGTGCACGGTGCTTGTGTCTGCAGGGGAGGGACTGGTACATTTTTCCTGCCGAGACACTAAATGTTTTTCGATGCTAATGCTGACCTGATAGAGAATTAATTTCTTTGCCTGAATCTGATGGTAGCAGGATTTACTTGGTAGCCCTTGATTTAAAATACCTGGTTTTCTGTTTTTTAAAGAAATAAGTCAATGGGTAGAAGAAACTGTTTCTCTATGGACTGATTAAATAATTTTTGTAACAGCCCTACCCTGGGGTAGAAATGAATGAGAAGTAGATGACTGAGTTATGACAGTTAATCACTCTTTGCCCTGCTTGTTTTTTCGGGGATGCGTATGCTTTATTGACAGAAGAATGTTGGATTAGTTCTCTGTGTCTATATTTGCGATTCACAGGACTCTTGTTTTGCATATGCTACAAAAATAAAAGTTTAGCTGTACTAAAGACTACAATTCTGGGGTCCAGATTGTACAAATTAAACACAATTTGGATTCTACAATTTAGCTAGGTTCATCAGTTTCCTAAAATTACTGGCTCTTTTTAACGTACCCTTTTATCTGTAGAAAAATAAGCTATCTTTGCTCGGATTAAACTTAAATATGAACCCCAGTTTAAGAGCGTTTCTGTAAGAAAACTGGGTACTTATTTAAAATATATTGAGTCGTGTAAATACTCTTTTAGTTGAACAGTTTTTTAATCACTCATCTCTGCCTTTTAGGTCATTTTGATTGACTCAAAAATTTTAACCAGAGTATAGGAGATAAGATATGCCCACTATCAAGCATTTTAAAATATGAACTTGACATAAATTTTTAAAATACGATATTCTGTTATATAGTAACAGAATAGAAATTCTAAGAATATAGCCAGTATTTTAACAGCCACCAAAATTTGATTCTCAATATTGCTAAAACTTTTTGAGTGTGTGAATATTTTCTGTCTTCTCATTTTTTCTAATGTGGAGAAGGAAATTTTAAACATTAAAATCTGCCCTTGGAATGGGCTTCACTTGACTAGCTTTTCTGTTGTTCAGAACTTGATTTCTGGTCAGGGAAGAAGGTACGTTCACAATAGCTTTTAAATCGACACGAGCTGTCGAGTAGCCATTGTTGCCTAATGCATTCAGTAAGTTCTGTGTGCTAATGCAAGCTGGATTCCTAGAAATTCAAAAATAACTAAAATGCAGGGACACCCCCCCCGCCCAGCTCCAGTGGCAAGAAAGTGAACTTAAATCATTGTCAGAATCAAAAACTGAAGTTCTTATCCTTGAGGTAAAAAGTTTCCCAGAGAGCTCGGGAACTGCTCTCAGGCAGCGCAGGCAACGCAGTGTGGATAGAGCCCATGGCCACAGCCCAGCGCCCTTGGCGGGTGCCCAGAGGGGACCACCAGTCCAGGAGGCGGCCTGTGGAAGGTGACAATTAAAGACAGGCTGTCCCAGCCTCGAAGCCACTCCCTGGTCTGGCTGTTTGGAATGTCAGTTTACTGACACACCAGCTTTGTGCTTTCTCAGATTTAGGTTCAGAGAATGTTAGAGTTTGATGGTAAGATTTGGTAGGAGGATGACGAGGATAGAATGTAAATTTGCAAAATCTATCCACACACCTGACTTGATTTCACTTAGTGCATGTGGATTACGAAGAATAAACTTGATGAAAATAGTTTGAAATATAAAATAATGCTTTCTTCAACGAAGCATTGTAACTTTCCCTTTATGCGAAAGAGGGCGTTCAAAATACTGTAATTGAACTTGGTAATTATCCTACTGAGTCTTTATTTTCGGTCATTTGGGTTTTAATCGCATCAGAAAGAATTTTAATAACATTCTGTGTGGCTGCTAATTGGTAAAAGAAACTAGTCAGGAACATAAGCTTTTAATCATTTACCCTGATTTCAGCTTTCATTTTAACCTAATAAAGGAAAGGAAAAAAATCAGTGTGATTACTTGGCCTGTATCTTAAATCTAAAAAGGAAGAAAATTTTCATTTAAAAATTTCTTAATTTGAGAGTCAACCTTTTCCTCACACTTTCTGAAAATGTTGGCCCTTTGATGCTGATTAAAACTTGTTGTGATTTTAACATTTTAACAGCCAGAATTGAGATTGTCGTAAGGGGCATTTAAAAATCTCACCACACTTTAAAATTCCAACAAGTGGCTGTGTAATGCAGAGTCTTCAGTCTCCAGTAGGACGCAGCTCTCCTTTTCTCTCTAGATAATCTGATGTGTGTTGTGTAGCAGTTTGAGTTTAAGCGCAGAGCTGTCTCAGTCACAGCTCCCTGCTCTAACCAGCAAGATTTCTGTTGTTCACAGGTGCTGTGAGCGATGTCGAGATGCAGGAACACTATGATGAGTTTTTTGAGGTGAGCTGTTGACTGAAACCCCCTGACCTGTCGTTCACCCTCTGGAACTAGGACTTTTGTCCATTAATAAAAATTCCTAGACGTGAGTTATGTTCGGTTACTCTTTTATCTCTGTTGTGACCCTCAAACCACTGTCCTCCCTTCAGGAGGTTTTCACAGAGATGGAGGAGAAGTACGGGGAGGTGGAGGAGATGAACGTCTGCGACAACCTCGGAGATCACCTCGTTGGGAACGTGTATGTCAAGGTAGGAGTGAGACGGCAAGTGGGACTGAGGAAGGGTTAGTGCCCTGAGCCGCTAACCTCGAAGTTCCACGTGCTCAGACCTGCCCATGAATTCGATGCGCTGACCGGCCCTCGTTGGCTGTGGCTTGGGTCCGGTGGCCGGCCTGCGGGTGCCGGGAAGACGCAGGGAGGGCCCCGGTCGGCAGGTGTCTTCGGCTGTTGGTTAGCGGCTGTTGGACTGGGGAGAAGAAGCTGGTTTATATGTTTGGTTTCTTCTCCCCCGACCCCTTTTTTTTAATAAAACTTTCATCGCCTGCATAAATCAGGACGTGTTCTTTTAACCAGTTGAATTTGAAAACCATGGCAACATACATGGCATGAGCTTGGACCGTAGAAAAATTAACTCATTGTAAATAAAGGGTGGGCTGGCTCTTAAATTGCTCTCCAACGTTATCCCACCTGAATTACTTTACCTGTGAACATGTGACGCATAGTTGAGTCAGTAGTTGATGACAGTTGTCATTGAAGTGTGGGCGGCGGCGTTTTTGCCTTGTCTTTTCAGTTCCGCCGTGAAGAAGATGCGGAAAAGGCCGTGATTGACCTGAACAACCGCTGGTTTAATGGCCAGCCGATCCACGCTGAGCTCTCCCCTGTGACTGACTTCAGAGAAGCCTGCTGCCGCCAGTACGAGATGGGGTAGGTGTGGGCAGGCCCCAGGGGCACCCTGGGCGGGTGGAGGGCATGCCCCGCATGACCCCGTCTATTCTCCCGCAGGGAGTGCACGCGGGGAGGCTTCTGCAACTTCATGCACCTGAAGCCCATCTCTCGGGAGCTGCGGCGGGAGTTGTACGGGCGCCGCCGTAAGAAGTGAGTACTCAAGTGAACCGTGACCGTTTCTTAACCAAAATACTGTTTTCAAGTAAAGCTTGGCTTTCATGTCATTTCTCTTTAAAAGGCACTGCTTAGAACGTAGTGCATATTTTAAAATATAACACGTACTCTTTGAAGGACATTTTCCACGCACGCACGGCTTCCTCCTTGTTAGGTCGAGATCAGACCTTAGTAACTGAGGGAACCGTTAAGCTGGTGACCACTAAAATTAGGTTTGTTTACACAGTGTTTATTCTCAGATATCTGGACTTCCTTTACATGCTGCCTGTTTCCATTGGGGTTCCTTGGTTTTTATTGATTTGGGCAGGTTTCTTTGGCTGGGGGTGGGGGCACCGCCCTGTGGACCACCGACAGTTGGGCACCGTTACGTGTCTGGTCCTGTTGCTTAAGTGCAGGGGGTCGTGTCACCAAGCAGAGAAAAGGCCAAGGTGTCAGCGTAACGAGTGACTTCTCCTACTCAGACTGAGTTCTGACCCCAGAGGGCTTGTCGTCCCTCTCCTGTCAAACAAATATTTGGAGATGCAGACCTTATTGGTGATTGTTTCATTGTCAACAAAAAGAAGCATAGGAGAAAAAGAACCCTGGCCTCCCCTCGCCCACAGTGGGCCCGACGGACCCCGTCGCTGAGCTGCGTACATGTCGGGGCAGCGGCTTGGCCGGGGCGGGACCTGAAACGGGGGTCAGATGTGGGGTGAGGGGTGTGTACGTCCCGTTCGCTCTGGATTAGGGTTTCCGCTGGCCGTTTGAGTTGGCGCCACAGGAGGATACGATAGAGAAGATGTCATAGCTCTTCAGTCTTCAGGTGCCCCTTTTTATCCCTGACACTTAAACATCTGAGATGAGGGCACGTCGTACAGCTCAAGCTTGTGGCTTAATTGGCAGCGTTTTTCTCCTTTGTTGGCCTCTTCGGCACAGTGAGCTGCAGTGTTCAGCCGTGTCAGTCCCCGTCCTGTGTGTTGCGTCCTGCGGTGTGGGTGCCATGGTGTCCTTTCCTGTCCTTGGTTGCAGGCATAGATCGCGGTCCCGCTCTCGGGAGCGTCGCTCTCGGTCTAGAGACCGTGGCCGCGGCGGCGGCGGCGGTGGCGGCGGGGGACGGGAGCGCGACAGGAGGCGGTCGAGAGACCGAGAGAGATCTGGGCGGTTCTGAGCCGTGCTGTTCTTGCCGCGTGTCTGCTGGGAAGTGTCGTCCGTCGTTGGTTGACCGAGCCAGTTCATAATGGGAGTTTTTTTTAAAAAAACAACAAAAAAAACAAAGATGGGTTTCTGAATAAAATTTGTAGTGATACAGAATTCCTGTGTGATTTCTTGTGCCAAGTCTTTGTTTCCAGTCTCTTCCTTTACAGACCTGCACATACATCATCAGCCCTTGAGGTGAAGGTATTACATCAGTCACTTCGTGTATAAATGACACACCTACCAGTTAAGGGAAAATTCATATGCGAAAAAGGCCTGTTTCTTGTGATCTGCATGTTAACAGGTAATCCAGTGTTTCTCTTCTGAAGCTGTTAGCCGACTGGAGTGGAGCCTGCAGTGTTGGGTTCTTATCCGTGAGCTTCTGGTTTTGCTCCAGGGGCCGCCTTGTGTCCTGAGACACGGGTGGCACATAACACGGGGATGCGCTCAGGCCCTCGCGTTTCTGTTTCACCTACTGGTGGCTGCGTCGTAAACCGCTAAGGGACAGGAGCACGAGCCCTGTGATCACATCTGCCTCGGCAGAACCTTCCTGTCTGGTGTGTCACCTTCCCTAACCATCTTCGTCCTGGCAGCGCAGGGCAGTGTGACTCGGGGCAACCGTGGAGTTGTGTCCCGGTTCCTGCCGTGGCCGCGCCTCGGCTGGGAGCACAGGGATTCTCTTAAGAGAAAGTCTTACCCAAAGGCAAACCGAAACACGGTTCCAGGTGACCAGCGCGCGGCACCGCACGGCATCCCCGTGTCTCCTCACGACAGCCCCGAGCACGGTGTCCCGCAGGCGTCCCACCCTCTTACCGTCCCTGGGAGGTGTGCCTGCCGAGTGCGGGGAGACACACCACTTCCCTGACCAGTTTGTTTCATGGAAGTCAACTTTTATCTGATAAATTATAAAAAGTGATTTAGTGACTACGTTAGTTTTGTTCAGGTTTGCTGGCTTGAAATATTGGGGTTTTTTTGCTTTTTTGCAGTAGTAGGCAGATGATTTTGGATAAAGTGGCACTTTGAGTTGGTGGTCTAGGAAGTTATCTTTAAATCATTTTTCATACTCCCAAAAAAGTCAGTACCAGTACTTCAGATTTTCTACCTAAGTTTGGTCAGAGTTGTGGAAATTAGTCATTTCCACTGCATCTGAAGGAGGCAACGTGACAAAATTTTTAATTTGTATTTCTTAACTTTGATTAGAGTCACCTTTTCCTGTGGACGTCTCTAGTTTCAAAAGTAAATGAAGATCCCTGGTGGTCCAGTGGTTAAGAATCCGCCTTCCAACGCAGGGGACTCAGGTTTGATCCCTGCTCGGGGAACTAAGATCCCACATGCCGCAAGGCAACTAAGCCCGTGCGCCACAACTACTGAGCTCACGTGCCTCAACGAGAGAGCCCGCGTGCCACAACTACAGAACCCACACGCCACAGTGAAAGATCCCGTGTGCAGCAACTAAGATCCGTTGCAGCCAAAAATAAATAGGCTTTTTTTTTTTTTTTTAAGTGTCTTGAAAACTTTGTCACCGAAGTCAGAAAGAGGAGCTTACAAAGTAAAGGGAAAGGAGCCCTGCCGCCCCACCCTCCATACCCTCATGCAGGTCTGGAGTGAAAGGCCGTTGAGGGCAGTTTGGGCCTGAAGCTGCCCCGTGTTGCCACTGGTTTGGGCATGCTTGGACCTACCCACGTCAGCAAAGAGCAGCTCAGTAGATAAGCCCAAGTAAAGGCGGTAGGTCCCGGGTCCAAGGGGGTTTTTATTTTTAAAAAGTGGGGGAGCTTCCCTGGTGGGCAGTGGTTAAGACTCTGCCTGCCAATGCAGGGGACACGGGTTCGAGCCCTGGTCCGGGAAGATCCCACATGCCACAGAGCAAGTAAGCCCGTGCGCCACAACTACTGAGCCTGCGCTCTAGAGCCCACGAGCCCCAACTACTGAGCCCGTGTGGCACAACTACTGAGCCTGCGCTCTAGAGCCCACGAGCCACAACTACTGAGCCCGTGTGCCACAACTACTGGGCCTGTGCTCTAGAGCCCATGAGCCACAACTACTGAGCCTGCACTGTAGAGCCCGCGAGCCACAACTACTGAGCCATGAGCCACAACTACTGAGCCCACGTGCCTAGAGCCCATGCTCTGCAACAAGAGAAGCCACCGCAATGAGAAGCCCGCGCACCACAACGAAGAGTAGCTCCCGCTCGCCGCAACTAGAGAAAGCCTGCACGCAGCAACAAAGACCCAGCGCAGCCAAAAATAAGTAAATAAATAAATAAATTTTTTTTTTTTAAAAAAGCCACTTGAAATAATTGTGATTTGTAATGAGGACGGGCCCAAATATTACTGCAAAAGTTTCTTGTCCTGAATATTACACAATGTATATTAAGACTGAAACCAAATAGAGAATAGCTGCTGAAACAGACTCTTAAATACAGTATCAACACATTTAATTCAACAGTTGTGTTGAATTACTTCAATTAATTTTTACAGCCTTTTTTTTTTATTTTTGCTTGCTGTTTTGCTTCAGGTGTAGCAAGCTTACCCTATGCGTGTGTGTATATATAATAGTTGAAAATCATTTTAAATATTTCAAACATTGGCGTTTGAGGTCACCACCACTATTGATTGGAGAAAATTCACTTCCTTTGAACAAGATGGTATTGGAGGAAGGGTTGCTGGTGTTGGCACTGCAGTTATCACTTTTTCCCTTCTCAGTTCAGGAGTCCTTATTTACCAAAAGGGGATGAAACAGCAAATGATTTTTTTTTTTAAAAAGTCTATTCAAAACACAGAAAACACTGGTATTATAAATGTGCTTCTAGAGCCTTTGTAATGGAAAGTCAGGCTGGGGTCTTGGCAGTGAGAGTGTCACGTGGCACTCAGCGGGGCTGACCCTAGTGAGGTTGGCTTTGTTCAGTCCAGTGGTTCCCAGTCTTGGGGGTTTTCAGACCATTTAGATTTTCCCAAAGAAACAACATAGGATTGTGGTCAATATAAGATTCTCAACTTCTGGTTTGCTAAGTGGGACTTTTTAAATTGCTCTCATCAAATTTCACCCATCATTTCCTGAAAGAGCATTTCAGTTTTTTATCATGAAGGTTTTTTAAACATACTCAAAAATAGAGAAGTTGTGGTGAAGCCCCAGATACTTAAACCTTGTGTACGTAAAATGTTTGCACCCCTGAAACATAAGGACTTTTCCATGCTGCCGCCTCAGGAAAGCACAGCCCGGAATAAACTTGGCTCCATGAACCACAGTGCTTTGCCTTTCCTTTCGTAGCTCCTGGGGTTGGGGTGTAGCAGCACCGTCCATCAAGGTGTTGTGGCCTGTGTGTGTGCGTGTGCGTGTGTGTGCGTGCGTGCTTGTGCACCAGCCAAAAGTGAGCAAGGCGGAATAAATGCCTTGTGGGCACTTGGCGTTTTTGGCTGGCATTTCAGGGCAAAAATTAGGCAAAGCTCTACACTTGAGAAAAGGATGCGCAACCAGAAGAGGCGCTTCAGAAGACCAGGTGCTCCGAGAACTCTTGGGTCCAGCCAAGCAACTTGGGAAGAGGGCTGGGGTTTGTCTAGGGGCGCGGGGATACACATACATGTGTATGCATACAGCGGGGATTAGGTTCTCTGAGGGCTTTGGAAGTAGCAACAGGAACTAGCCCTGGAGGCTGAATTCTTGTGCCTGTCAATCCAGACACAGGCAGCATGGAACAAAGCAGGAAGAGAAGGCACCTTGTTGGATCCGGCTTCTTATTCCAGTTGATCTACATAACCTTTTGAGAGAGAGGAGGGAACAGCTCTAGAAATCAGGTAAATTGATCAGGTTGTCCCAGTGCAAGTAACAGCAGATACGGTGAACTAGTTCCAGCAACAAAAATAGAGGATGTATTATTGCCTGTGTTGACCCAAAACACATAGACTGCCAGTTATTTCTCCAGCAAAGATGGGCTTTTTCAGGATAAGCAGAGAATCCAGCTGGGGTCTGTAGCCGTGAGGAGCCACGTGCAAGTCCCCGCACCGCTCCAGCTGTAGTTCTCTGCCTGCTCCGCCCCATAGGGGTTTGCATCGCCCCAGGCCAATAGCAAGCCGGCTGCAGCTTCTCCAGGCTTCACGTTCCAGAGGAAGGACACCTTCCCCCAGGGCACCCAGCACCTGGCGTCTCATTGACCCAAATTGGTGCTGCTTATAGCTTCCAAATTCTTCATATGATATGAGTACGATACTGATAAAATCTCGCAAAAATGGGACACACACACACACAGAAAACTACAGGGGAGTCTCAGTTCTGATTATGGATGCAAAAGTCCTAAACACGGGCAAACAATGTAGCAGCATATTAAATATGCCACAATTAAGTGGGATTTTTTCTAGGAATTAAGGATGAATGATAACAACTATTTAATCTGTTCTATGTAAGTTTTCTTAGGAGACTCCCAGTCACATTTGTGTTGTATCTTTTAGCCGGCTCCACGGTGGTCATACTTTTAGTGAGCTGCACGATGCCTTCCGCACAACACTTAGAGAACTGTTGTGAGGTGAGCCCCCCGTAGGTCCTGCCCGGCCAACGCCCAGGCCAGCCGCCCAGCCCCAAAGCACCTCCCTCCTCAAGAAAGCGACCATCTCAACATGTGTGGCCATCGTCTTGTTTCGTTTCGGTTTTATTAAACACTCTACATAGATAGACCTAGAGATGATCATACAAAGTGAAGTAAGTCAGACAGAGAAAGACAAATATCATAGGATATCACTTACATGTGGGATCCAAAAAAACCGATACAAATGAACTTATTTACAGAAATAGACTCACAGACATAGAAAACAAACTATGGTTACCAAAGAGGAAAAGGGTGGGGGGTGGATAAATTGGGAGTTTGGGATTAACAGATACAGAATACTGTATGTAAAATAGATAATCAATCGGACCTCCTGGTGGCGCAGTGGTTAAGAATCCGCCTGCCAATGCAGGGGACACGGGTTCGAGCCCTGGTCTGGGAAGATCCCACGTGCCGCGGAGCAACTAAGTCTGTGCGCCACAACTGTTGAGCCTGCACTCTAGAGCCCACGAGCCACAACTGCTGAGCCCTCGTGCCACAACTACTGAAGCCCGCACGCCTAGAGCCCATGCTCCGAAACAAGAGAAGCCACCGCAATGAGAAGCCCACGCACCGCAATGAAGAGCAGCCCCCGCTCGCTGCAACTAGAGAAAGCCTGCATACAGCAGTGAAGACCCAACGCAGCCAAAAATAAAATTAGTTAATTAATTAATTTTTAAAAATCAAAAAAAAGAAAATAGATAACCAACAAAGACTTACTGTATAGCACAGGGAACTATATTCGATATAATAAACTATGATGGAAAAGAATCTGAAAAAGAATGTATATATGTATAACTGAATCACTTTGCTGTATACCTGAAACATTGCAAATCAACTATACTTCAATAAAAACAAAACTAAAAAACAATCTAGGGGGTGGGAGGATTTGGGAGATTGGGATTGACATATATACAATATTGATTCTATGTATAAAATAGATAACTAATGAGAACCTACTGTATAGCACAGGGAAGTCTACCCAATGCTCTGTGGTGACCTAAATGAGAAGGAAATCCAAAAAAGAGGGGATATATGTATGCATACAGCTGATTCAATTTGCTGTATAGTAGAAACTAACACAATATTGTAAAGCAACTATACTCCAATAATAATGATAAAAAAATCTACATAGGCTTCACCAAACATTACAGTTCTGCCTGTTTTTGAATTTTATATAAATGGAATCATTGCATTTCGCCTTGCCTTGCTTTGACTCAGCTTGTCTGCAACATTCAATATGTTTTTGGACGCCGCTGACTTGAAATTTGCAGCTCGAGGCATATGAATCGAGTAGTTAATACATGTTACTGGCACAACGGACCAGCTGGAGGAACAGAAGGAGGAAGAGGAGGAGGGGTCAGTGGGGACACGTTCCCTGAGGCAGGAATGAGCTTGGACATGCGTGGATCAGGAAAGACTGGCGCTAGGCTGTGCTGTGGAAACACGTGGCCCTCATCCTCCCTAACCCCACATGTCGGCCGAGGGCCAGCTGCTCTGACTCCCAGCACCGTCATCTTCCCTGGGGCGGCTGGTGGGGCAGCCCCACCTGGATGGAGCGTGGCCAGCCCACCGGCGCAGAGAGAGAGGAAAACCCCTTGCCGGTTCTTCAACTCTGATCAGAGAGACGCATGAACTTCCTTCCACACTTCATGGGTCAAAGCAAGTCACAAGGCCACTCAGCACTGCAGTGGGAGGGGCGCCAGAGGGAGGGGTCCTGGGGTGCTGGGTGCACAGCAGTATCCTCCAAAGCGCATTCAAGGCACAGCACACGGGAAAGAGAGTCAGGGCGGCATTGTACAGGGCCTCGTGAGCTCGGGAAGGACCTGGAGCTCGTTCTGAGTGGTGGGAAGGGTTTGAGCAGGAGGATTATACATTCTGATTCATGTTTCTGAAGTAGTGTCTCACCGCAGGGGGTTGGAAGGGGACCAGAGTGGAAGCTTCTGCTGTGGTCCAGGCAGGCAGGAGGGCAGCTCGGACTGTGGCAGGTGTTGGGGGCCGTTGAGTCTGGGACAGACGGTCTCCGTCCCCTTTGTCTTCTAGCTCTTCCAGCGGCTGCAGTGGCAGGTTGGCAGGTCCCTGGCTTCACCTGGCACGTCCCCAATGGACGGATGAGGTTGGTGCCTTTTCGTGCCATTGGCCATTTGCATGTCTCTGTGAAGCACCTGCTCAAGTCTCTGCCCATTTTAAAATCAAGTCGTTTGTCTTTTTCCTGTGTATTTCTAGCACTTCTTTACGCAGTCGGAGTCCTTTGTTGAAGGTTGCAAATACCTATCCCGGTCTAGGGCTTCCTTTTCCCTCTCAGTGGTGGGATGAACGCATGTCTTCCAATGTAACTAGTCCAGTTCAGCAATATTTCTTCTGTGGACAGTGCTTTCTGGGTCCTGTTTAACACACCTTTGCTCCCGAGTTCCTGCTGATATTCTGCCTTCGCCATAAGCTTATTGTCTTAGCGTGCACACTTAGGTTACACGCAGGATTGCTCTCTGATCGTTTTGTGTGTATGGTGTAGGGGTGCTTGTTTTTCTACAGGGTTAGCCCATCGCTTCAGCAACTTATTGTGGAAAGAGCCGCAACCTCCCCTGCAGAGCTGAGGGGGCCTCTGTTGAATCAGGTGACCACACATGTAGATGGGTCCATTTCCAGGTTCTCCAGTCCCGTGTACCTCCTGTGCCTCACATATAGTCAGAATGAAGGAGAGCCCATAGGACCTGCTGGTGGTCAGATGTGGTCAGAGAGAAGGTTCTAGGTCGCCTCCACGGGCTTTAACCTCAGCAGATTTTTTTTTTTCTTTATCAATTTCATTACTGATAAAGCTGATTGGAGAACATGAATGTGGGTTTTAAGGCCCGTAGAACTCGTCCTACCACCTCCATCCATGGTTTGACCTTGGGGCAGCCCACCTGAGGGGCAGCCTGTGTCCGCAGGACATGCACAGTCTCCAGGATGCTGCCGGTGCCAACCTGGGGAGGGGCCAGGAGAGTTGGTCCCCAGGGTTCGCACCTTTTAAACTGATCAATGTCCTGCAGTCAGGAGAGAAGGGACAAGTCAAGGGCCTCCGCCGCGCAAACCGCCACTCTCCTCTCCTGGGAAGGAGGGGGCGTGGGAGGAGAGGGGAGGGGGCGGCACTGTGATGGGTGCTGCTTCCTTGTGGAAACACAGTACTGAGCTAAAGGGGCGTCACTCCCCACCCCAGGATTCCTCAGTGCTCTCTCCCAGCTCCCTGGGCGGAGGCGGGTGGGGTCCAGAGTGGGCTGGGGAGGGCTCATCCCTCAAGGCTGCCCTCCGTCACGCACAGGCCACGTCCCCAGTACCCCTACCCATCCTGTTCCACGGATGGGCGGTTGGCTTCATCCCAAGAAAGTTTCGAACAGGTGAGAACCATGCAGTAATCAAGGGCCGCCCTGAGGTCAAGGCTGAAACTTCACTCCCCGAGCACCTGTCTCCCCTGAGCCTCAGTCCCACTGTCCAGGGAGGCTTCCCAGCACCTGTGCAGGAGACCGAATGAGAACAAAGCCAGCAATCTGAAACTGCCGGAATTGAGAAAGTGTAACCCTCCTCCCACATCAAATCCCTAAGAGAGGGTAGTCCAAGGCCGAGATCACCTGCCCCCATAAAGTTCAAAGACATTGAAGCTCAAGGTCTCTTCCTCCTATGGCATCTTATGTAATGGAAGCTTCTCAGCCAAACAGTCCTGAGGCCACCAGGTGGCTGCCTTCCCGTGCACCTGTTCCAGGAGCAGCAGGACGGGCCTGAAAACACAGCCCTGCAAGTCCACGTGGCCCGTCAGGAGAGCTCCCTGCCCGGGACGTAAGAGCTGCACCCATCCCTGGTGGCGGGTTCCTGGTGGCTGGATGACTCACGTGGATGGCACAGTATGGGTCTCGGGGGGAACTACCATGCCCCCCCACCCCGCTTGGGACTTACTGTTAGAGTGAGCTCAGGAGCTCTCACCTCTGAAACAGGGCCCCCATCTCAGGACAGACTGCAGTCTTTTGCTCAGAAGATGCCAGGCTCATCCAGGTGAACTTGGCTCACTCCCAGCTGGAGCTTCCTTGGCGAGCGTGTTCAAACCTGACACAGCAGAGCCTTAAACTCAGAAAATCCCCACCTGCATCTGGTGAACAGACATTCAGGCACCTGCTTCAAATCCCAGGTCTTTTTTTTGTTTGTTTAACAAGTTGAATCGAATGAAATTGCCATTTTTTTGTAGGTTAAAAATTGCCAAACATCATCAGTTTCATGTGGGTCAACCTAACATATCCCAAGGCTGGGTTGATTGCCATTGCAAGACGGGCAAAAAAAGCAGAGATGCAGGCGTCCGACTGCCTGGGTCAAATCCTGGTTCTGCTCCCCTTTAGCTGCAGACCTTGGGCAAGTCACCCAACCTCTCCTCCTAGGATAGTTATGAAGATTCCATTAGTTAAAGTTAGGTAAAGTTCCTCGAACAGTGAGTGGCACGTACATAGTAAGTGCTCAAGCAGGGTTAGTTGTTGTTATTAGGGGTAACACTATTAGTAGCTGAAGGTAGGACATGGTGGTGTGGAGAAGGACAAGCAGAGGAATAACCAGGAGCCGTAATAGGCTTGTTTTACAAGGTGAGGACTTGACAGGTGGTGTAAGAAGTTACTGAGGACAGGCCTATATGGGAAAAGAATCTAAAAAAGAGTGGACATAGGTATTTGTATAACTGATTCACTTTGCTGTACACCTGAAACGAACACAACAATGTAAATCAACTATACTCCAATAAAATTTTTTTTAAATAAAAAATAAATAAATAAAAATTTTCAAAAAGCTGTTACTAAGTACAAAACATACTCTGAAATTGACAAAACATTGCTGGGAAAACTAGAGTAGAGCTAACTAAATAGACCTCCCATGTTCATTCATGAACTAGCAAACTTATTCCCCAAATCAAAAAGAATAAAATACTTAGGAATAAATTTAATCGAGGAAGTGCCAGATTTGTACACTGAAAATTACCAAAAAATTGCAAAGAAATGAAAGAAAAACTAAGTAAGTGGAAAGTTATCCTTTGTTCACAGGTTGGAAGGTTTAACATTGTTAAGATGGCAGTACTCCCCCAAAACAATCTACAGATTCAGTTCAGTCCCTCTCACAATCCTAACAGCCTCTTTGTGCAAATGGAAAAGCTGATCCTAAAATTTTATGGAATTGCAAGGAAATCCAAATAGCCAAGGCAATCTTGAAAAAGAAGAACAAAGTTGGAAGACTTGCACTTCCTGATTTCAAAAGTTAGTACAAAGTTACAGTAATGAAAATGGTGTGGTACTGCCATAAGGATAGATGTATATAGATCAACGAAATATTTAGAATTGAGGGTCCATAAGTAAACCCTAACATCTCTGGTCAATTGGTTTTGACAAGAGTGTCAAGACCAGTCAATGGGGAAAGAATAATCTCTTTAACAAATGGTGCTGGGACAACCAGTTACCCACATGCAAAAGAATGAAGTTGGATTCTTACCTCACACCATATGCAAAAAATTAAAGTAGATCAAAACTCTAAATATAAACCCATAAAACTCAACATGGTAAATCTTCACAAGCTTGGATTAGGCAGTGGTTTCTTAGGTATGACAGCAAAAGTGCAAGTCACAAAAGGAGAAAAAATAGATAAACTGGAGTTCATCAAAACTGAACACTTTTGTGCATTGAAAGACACTATCAAGAAAGTGAAAAATATGCCTCACAGAATGGGAGAAAATATCTGCAAATTATATATCTGATAAAAGGTCCAATATCCAGAATATAAAAAGAGTTCTCACAACTCAACAACAAAAAGTCAGACAACCCAAGTAAGAATGGGCAAAGGATCTGAATAGACACTTTTCCAAAGAAGATATACAAATGACCAACAAGCACATGAAAAATGCTCAACATCACTTGTCCTTAGGGAAACTCAAATCAAAACCACAATCAGATAGCACTTCACACCCCCTAGGATGGCTAGGATCAAAACAAGGAATGATGGGAAGTGTTGGTGAGTGGGTGAACAAATTGGAACCCTCCTACATTGCCGGTGGGAGTGTAACATGGTGCAGCTGTGTGGAAAACAGTTTGGCAATTTCTCAAAAGGTTAAACACAGAATTATCATATGACTGAGCAACTCTATTTTTAGGTATATATCCAAGAGAAATGAAAACATATATCCATACAAAAAGTTGTACATGAGTATTCATAGCAACATTAGTCATAATAACCAAAAGGTGGAAACAACATAAATGTCCATCAACTGATGAATAGATAAATAAAACATTGTATAGCCATACAACAGCATTTTATTGGACAATAAAAAGAAAAGTACTGATACATGTGACAACATGGATGAACCTTGAAAAGCATGCTACGTGAAGGAAGCCAGTCACAAGCGACCACAAGCTATACGATTCCATTTATATGAAATGTCCAGAGTAGGCATATCTAGAGAGACAGAAAGTAGATTAGTAGTGGCCAGGGACAAACACTGGGGGAGGTATGGAAGGATTGGTGTGGGGGTGATGGCTAAGGGGTTGGGGTTTCTCTCTATGGTGATGAGAATGCTCTGAAATTGAGTGTGTGGTGATGGCTGCACAACTCTGTGAATACACGAAAAGCCATTGAATTGTACACTTTAAATGGGTGAATTGTATGGTATGTGAATTGTATCAATAAAACTGTTGCAAATATAAAAAGTTACTGGCATAAGAAAGATCATTTATTTTTATTGTTAAAATAGATATGGCCTGAAGTTCATAAATCAAGAAAAAGAAATACAGGATATCGTCTACATTATGGCGATGAATACCATTTTAAAAATGGCCAGGGTTTCCCTGGTGGCATAGTGGTTAAGAATCCGCCTACCAATGCAGGGGACTTGGGTTCGTGCCCTGGTCCAGGAAGTTCCCACATACCGCGGAGCAACTAAGTCCGTGCGCCTGTGCTCTAGAGCCCGCGAGCCACAACAGCTGAGCCCGTGTGCCACAACTACTGAAGCCCACGCACCTAGAGCCCGTGCTCCACAACAAGAGAAGCCACCGCAATGAGAAGCCCGCGTGCCGCAACAAAGGGTAGCCCCCACTCGCCACCACTAGAGAAAGCCCGTGCACAGCAATGAAGACCCAACGCAGCCAAAAATAAATAAATAAATAAAATAAAATAAAATGAAAATGGCAAATAAATTGTCTCTGAGACTTGGAACTGGGGGTGGAAAGAGACTCCAATTTTACTGGAGTATAGTTGATTTACATTGTTGTATAATGCTTCTACCATTAGCTCTTCTCCTGCGTTTGCTTTGTCACCCTGTGGATGAGAACCGTTTCCTCCTGCTGCCCTGTAACTGGAGGGGCCAGCCGGCCATCTGCCACCCAGACATGCCTCCCCAGGAGAGTTCACACGTCCCTCATCTGCCTCAATCTCCTGCCTCTTCCTGAGCTGCAAGCCCTTTTGCTGGGCCCTAGGGACCTCAAGTGCAGAGACAGCAAACTCCTCCACAACAGACATTTATTTTTTCACTGTCTGGAAGTTCAAGATCAGGTTGTCGCAAGATTGGTTTCTCTCTCCTTGGTTTGTAGATGACCACTTTCTCCCCGTGTCCTCACATGGTCTCCCCTCCGTGTGAGTGCATCCCTGGTGTCTCTTCCCCGTCTTATAAGGACACCAGTCAGATTGGGTTCCAGCCTGCTATGGACTGAATATTTGTGCCCCCGTGCCCCAACCAAAAAAACCCCAATGTGACGGTATTGGTATTTGGAGGTGGGGCCTTTGGGAGGTGATGAGGTCGTGAAGGTGGAGCCCTCGTAATGGGGTTAGTGCCCTTATAAGAAGAGACGCAAGTGAGCTTGTCCCCTGCTCCTTCCCCCAACATCTACAAGCCAGGAAGAGAGGCCTCACCAGGCTGGTGCCTTGATCTTGCACTTCTAGTCTCCAGAACTATGAGAAATAAAGGTTTGTTGTTTAAGCCAAGCCCCTACTCTTGTTAAAGAAAATTATTCTGACACTTGTTAAAAGGGTAAAGAAGACGTTATTTGAGACTATTGCAATAGGAGAGAGAGATGGGGCTCAACTCCAAGTACAAGGAGGAAGCCGGGGATTTGCAGCCGAGGAGCAGAGTGAGGGCTCAGTGGATGGAAAACTACTAGGAGACATTAAGGCAGGGAGATTCTTTTTTTTTTTTTAATTTATTTTTGGGTGCGTTGGGTCTTCGTTGCTGCGCATGGGCTTTCTCTAGTTGCAGCGAACGGGGGCTACTGTTCGTTGCAGTGCGCAGGCTTCTTATTGCAGTGGCTTCTCTTGTTGCAGAGCATGGGCTCTAGGCACACGGGCTTCAGTAGTTGCAGCACGCAGGCTCAGTAGTTGCGGTGCATGTGCTTAGTTGCTCCGCGGCATGTGGGATCTTCCAGGACCAGGGATCGAACCCGTGTCCCCTGCACTGGCAGGCAGATTCTTAACCACTGCGCCACCAGGGAAGCCCTAAGGCGGGGAGATTCTTGATAAACAGACCTTGTAGAGTTCTTGCTAAAGGCAGGCCAGGGACTTCTACATCAAAGGAGGGGGGACCTTGATTGGATGTCAAGGGTGATCAGATATGGGGTGGGGCAGTCTCTTTAAACTGACTTAGCAGGATTCCTGCTAAAACTGGCCTAGGCGGGCCCAAGACAAGGTGTGTTTTGGGGGGATGCTAGTGGAAAAGAGGGCTCAGAGAAGACTGACCAAGGTTTGGGCAAGGAGTCTTAGTTACCCTAAAGGCCTCTTTTTCACTTAATCACCTCTTCAAAGGCTTTATCCACAAATATAGTTACATTCTTAGGTGTGTGTTGGGGGGTGGCACTTGACATATGAATTTGGGAGGTCACAGTTCAGCCCATAACAAGGACCCATCATGCAAGCAGATAGGGTAGGGGGTCCCCGGAGAAAGAGAACCAGGCATGGCCTTCTCAACACAAGAGAAGCCATTTTTGTCCTAAGCCACTTTGTTTTTTTCTGCTTGTTTTGTTTTTGTTTTTGTTTTAAACTTTTATTTTATTTATTTGTTTTTTGGCTGCGTTGGGTCTTCATTGCTGCACATGGGCTTTCTCTAGTTGTGGCGAGTGGGGGCTACTCTTCGTTGCGGTGCACAGGCTTCTCATCGTGGTGGCTTCTCTTGTTGAGGAGCGTGGGCTCTAGGTGCTCGGGCTTCAGTAGTTGCGGCACATGGGCTCGGTAGTTGCAGCACGCAGGCTCTAGGGAACACGGGCTTCAGTAGTTGTGGCGTACAGGCTCAGTAGTTGTGGCTCGCGGGCTCTAGAGTGCAGGCTCAGTAGTTGTGGTGCACAGGCTTAGTTGCTCTATGGCACGTGGAATCTTCCCTGACCAGGGATCGACCCATGTCCCCTGCATTAGCAGGCAGATTCTCAACCACTGTGCCACCCGGGAAGTCCCCTAAGCCACTTTGTGATCTAAGCTTGGCCACAGTGCTTGCCCTTAAACAGGTCTCAGTAATTAATGATCTTTGGGGAAGTGAGGGAATGCAGGAACACAGGAAAACAGTCAAGAAACAATAATTCAGGACTCCCCTGGTGACACAGTGGTTAAGAATCCATCTGCCAATGCAGGGGATGCGGGTTCAAGCCCTGGTCTGGGAAGATCCCACATGCTGCAGAGCAACTAAGCCAGTGTGCCACAACTACTGACACTGCGTTCTAGAGCCTGCGAGCCACAACTACTGAAGCCCGCGCGCCTAGAGCCCATGCTTCGCAACAAGAGAAGTCACCGCAATGAGAAGCCCGCGCACCGCAGCGAAGAGTAGCCCCAGCTCACTGCAACTAGAGAAAGCCCACGCGAAGCAATGAAGACCCAGTGCAGCCAAAAATAGATAAATAAATTAATTAATTAATTTTTTTTTTTTTTAAAAAAGAAAGAAACAGTAGTTCATTGGTAAAACTGAGTCCTAGTTCCTCCTCAAGGAATGTACATCACAATCTGATACAGTCTTGGAGTTCTGCAGGAACTGAGACCCCCACCAGGTACAGGATGGGATAATGATGTTGACCCTCCTGGCTTCAATCAATTAAAGATTGGATTCTGTCGACCTTGGCCCCAATTCTATGCTGAATTCTCCTCTGCCCAAGCCCCCTCATGAACATGCATATACCACCCAAGCCCCTCATGAATATGCATGTACCCTTAGCTTAAAACTTACCCAATTTTGCTGTTCGGGGATACAGTGCTTTGGGAAGGATCCCCAGTCTTCTCCTTACTTGCTGCAAATAATACATCCTTCTCCCACTCTTTGGCTTGGTTGTGTCTTTTGGCTTGACACCCACCAAGAGGCGCACCCTGTCTTCAGGTAACAACAGGATCCAGCTTGATTCTTGATCTGGGACCATTTTCCATCAAAAAGTGCTAGTGAAAGATTATAACCTATATAGTATGGCTAGAATCCATGAGTTTACCTTATATAAATAAAAACAAAGTAGTGGTTTACCTATGGCTGCTGCGTTGATGGGGGTATGGCTGCTAATGGGTACAGGGTTTCTTTTTGGAGTGACACAAATGTTAAAATTGTGTGATGGTTGCACAACTCTGTGAATACTAAATATTAGTGCTTGTGTGCAAAAACCCATTGGTCTGTTCACTTTCAATGGTAGAATGTATGGTTTTTTAAAAACAGGAATCTATGAATCCACACTGGTGTAAATAAATGAATGAATGCATGAGTGCGGGAGAAGAAAAACTCTTATAGTGGAATGCCAAATAATAAATGTAGAAGGAATGATAGAATTAGAAAACCACCCCTGGGCAACCATTTTAATTGAAATTGACTCAGACAAATCATCAATGGAAGCTATAATTAGAGGATGAGATTTGACAAGTCACAGGGTACTTACATAGTTTCAAAGCATCTCCCCATAAGATGCTTACTAATTACAAGAGTGAAAATGGTAACTTTACAGTGGAGCAAGCAAGTGGGCAAAGTTAACCTTGCCAGTGATGGGCCACTCAGACAGCAGGTGCCCCTGTCACATCACAGACACTGACTCAGCACCACTCCTGTGGTCTCCATCCAGAGTGCATCCCCTGGGTGGAATTAGACCAGACCAAGGACATTCTACAAAATCCCTGGCCTGTACACTTCAAAAATGTCAGTGTCCTGGGGATTCCCTGGCAGTCCAGTGGTTAGGACTCCACACTTTCACTGTTCAATCCCTGGTCAGGGAACTAAGATCCCGCAAGCTGCACAGTGCAGCCAAAAAAAAAAAAAAGGAGGGAGGAAGAAAAAATGTCAATGTCTTAATACAAAGAATAGCTAAAGAGACTCAGCCACTGAATGTGGCATATGGTCAGGGACTGGCTATGCAGGACACTGTTGGAATGATTGGCAAACTGAGTAAGGTCTGTTGGTTAGATCATAGTTTTGTATCAACGTTAACTTTTTGTTTGTTTTTTAAAGTCTTTATTTAATTTTTTAAAAGCAGTTTTAGCTTAACTTCTTGATTTTGACAGTTAAATTATGGTTATAGGAAACAATTCTTTGTTTCTGGGAAATACACACTGAAGTAGTTGGGGGTAAAGGGACATTGTGTCTCCAACTTACTCTCAACCATTCAGAAAAACCAGATAGATAGATGGTAGATAAATTGATGACAGAGACTTAGATACATATTTTATATGTAAGAATCCAAGAGAGAGAGACACAGAGAGAGAAGTGTAAAGCAAACATAATAAAAATTTAACATTTGGAAAATCTGGATGAAGGGCACCTGGAAATTCTTTATACTATTTTTGCCACTTTTCTGACATTCTGAAATTACGTCAAAATTTAAAAAAAAAAATTTTTTGTTTGCCTTTTAAAACAACACAAATTCATTGTCTCTCACAGTTCTGAGTCCAGAAGTCCAAAATCAAGGTGTCGCAGGGCCTTGCTCCCTCTGAGGGCTCTGGCGGAGGGTCATTCCTGCCTCTCTAGCTCCTGCTGGTTGCCTGTGTTCTTGTCTTGTGCCTGGATGGCTCTAGTCTCTGCCTCTGTCTTCACATGGCATCTCCCCTCTGTGGGTCTGTGTCCAAATTTCCCTCTTATAAGGACACCAGTCATATTGGATTTAGAGCTCCCCTCTTCATTCACTATGACCTCATCTTAAGTTGATTATATCCTCAAAGACCCTATTTCCAAGTAAGATCACACTCAAAGATTCAGGGGTTAGTAAAAGTTTAACATCTGGGAATCTGTGAGTATCTGGGAATTCTTATACTATTCTTGCCACTTTTGTGGCAGTCTGAAATTATGCCAAGATAAAATAATTCGGAGCATGATCAAAAACTCCCCACTGGAAACCCTCCCAAGCGCCCCAGGTCATTGAGGCTAAAGTCCGGATCGTGGCCTGGACTCCGCCTCCCCTCCCACCTCTGACCGCACCTGCTTCCGCTCCGGCCACGGTGACCTTCCCTGCTTCCCTGGACACCCTGCCTTGTTCCTGCCCCAGGCCTTTGCACTGGCTAACTTCAGCCGGGGACATCCTTCTCCAGGACAAGATGTGGTTCCTAAGCTCTCTGCTCAAGGGTCACCTGTCCGCAGAGACCTCTGACCACCTGATCTAGGACTCTCGCACTCCTGTCTTTCTCCATTCCCCGCTGTATCATTCTTTATTATCAGTCTCATTAGTGGAAGTTTTTTTATAAGTGATGTCTGTTGAGCCCCCTCCCCTAGAACAGCAGCCCCACAGGCGCAGAGCTTTTGTCTGAGCTTCCTCTGTTTCCCATGCAGCGCTGGGAGCAATGCGGGCACGTGGCCAGCGCACGAAACAGTTGGGTGCTGGGCCAAGTAACTCCATCCTGTATGTCTGCCCAAGCCTGGCGGCTCCGCCTTTCTCTTAGTCACTACAGTGCAGGAGAAACTCAAGGGTCAGGGATTCTCCATTCAGCTCGGGAACCTCAAGAGGCAGCCAGGCTCTTTAAAAGTCGAGAGCACCCAGTCTGGAATATTGTTATTAGCGGTGGCCTTCCCAGCGGCCAGGGCCGTCCTGGCCGTCAGCCTTTGGCGCCCGTGACTGGTGAGAGCCTGCCGGCAGCCCGGCTCGCAGCGGCTTTGTGGCTTCTGGCCATGTCCACGTGCGCTCAGGTTCCCTCCCTGATGGGAGCGGTCACCGGGCTGGGCAGACAGCGGGCCTCGGCCGGCGAAGCACTGTGTATGCTGGGCCCTTGGACCGTGAGGGGCAGGAAATAAGTCGGGACAAACCCGCCGGGGTGGATCCGAAGCCCAGGTGCAGAGCGCCTACTGTCTGCGCGCTGGGCCCGCCCGCAGCTTTCAGCCCCCTGGGGTCCCGCGACCAGACAGAACCGTGTCCGGTGGTCGCGGGACCGGGGCCTGCGTGAGGGGACCCAGCAGGCGGGATGCGTGCTGAGGCTCATCCTCAGGGCCTTCCAAGTCCTTCCTCTCTCCAGACCGCACGTTTTTAACTCATCAGTCAATATTTATTTATTACACTCCCGCAGAGCAAGGATTTACCCAAGTAAAACAGAATCGGGACATTGGATACAGAGTATTCGCACACCCCTGGATGCGCGGTTCTGGTTGGGGTCCCGGGGCGGGGGGTGGGGAGAGAGTAGGGGTAGGCGGAGCGTGCGGGGGTCCCGGGAGTGAGGGGGGAAGAGGGGACAGAGGCCACCGGCCCACGGCTGCGTCAAAAGAGAGTAGGTGATGGGGGTGGGGTCTTGACCCAAGGTGCGGCAGTGGGGGAGGGATGGGGGCGTGGCGGAGTGGGCGTGGCGAGAGGCGGGTACGAGAGAGGTGGTGCCCCGCGATCCGCAACTCGGGATTGGCCGGAAGCCGGCCCCCGCCCCCTCCTCTCGGCCAATCGCCTTCCTTCCACTCTGGCCGCCCGGTCCCCGGGGTGCCACCCAGCCCCGGGGTTGCGCTTTCCGGGTCACCGCTCGCCGCTCCCGGACGCGCCCAGCCCGCCGCTTTTTCCCGGTCTCGGTCCAGGTGAGCACTTGCCGGACCGAGACTCGCCCCACCCCTAGGCGGAGGGATCTGGCCGGGGTCTGGGACGGGGTCCCCTCCTCGGCAACCGCTGGGCCGGCGTTGCATCATCTACATCTGCCAGCCGCGGAGCTGGTCCCGCGCCCCCGCGTCCCGGACCCTCCCCTTATCGCGAGTCCAGACTGTCCTGAAGCTGGGGGTTCCGCGCCCACGTGGCCCAGGGCCTCCACTCCAACTCCTGCGGCTGCGGAGGGGACGGCAGGGGGCGCGAGCCAGGGGGCGTCGAGCTGAGACTTTCGGAAGATGCGCTCTAATGGTGCCATCATTGATTTTTCGCTGCATTTTGGATGGGAAATGGTTGTCTCGAAAATTGCTCTTTTCTGCCAGTTCTGTGGAGTGGGGGGGGGGGGCGGGGTGTAAAATATTGATGTAGTTGCGTAGGCTGCACGGGAGGTGGCTGCCCGCGAGGGGAGGGAGCGCCGGGCGCGCAGGGCAAACAGGGCCCTGCCTCCAGCACGTACTAAGGGGATGGGGGAGGGTGCCCTGAGACCCCGACTTCGAGTCCTAGGCAAGGCGGATGGCTGAGCTGGAGAATGGGGAGGGGTAGTGGGGAAGGAGCGGGAGCGCAAAACTTAGCCTCCCAAGGGTTACCTGCGGGTGTTTATCCCAGACGGTATCCCCAAAAGCCCCTCCCAAAGGCCGGGTGACCGGGCGGTCTCCAGATCCTCTGTAGGGTCTCAATTTCCCGCCTGAAAAGTCTCCCTTTGAAACGGGAGTTTACTACCTTCCGCACCCTTGGCCCTAACTGGCCCCCTTGGGCCGAGTGTTGCGCGCGTGCAGGGTGCTGGGGGGGGGGCGGGGGGCGTGACCCCAGGAGGGTCTTGTGGTTTGAGGTGCGGCAGGAGCCAGCAGGACCGCGCCAGGGGAGCCCGCCTTCCCAGCACGCACGTGCGTCGGCGCGCGGGGCGCTGTGCCCGCGGGGCGCTGTGCCCGCCGGGAGCTGAGACGGGCTGCGCTGGACGGAATCCGCGGGTTCGAACCCGGGTCGCCCAGCGAGGGTCCCGCCAAGTGCCTGTGGGTTCTACGGAGGCTCTGTCGGTCTCGATTTGAGTTCCCAGCAGCCCCTTACCTTTCGGGAGGTCGCTACAGGCGAGGCAAGTCGCCACATAGGAGGCGCAGGGCTGCCTGCGTCTGCCGGGCCGGTCTGCGGGGTGTCCTGGCCAGGGGGCTGCCGGCCCGTCGGCCTCTGATGGGGAGAGAGGTCTACGACAGGGGCGCTTCTGCACGACGGAAGAACCACCTACCGCGGGCGCACCGCGGAGCGAAGGCAGTGTTCCGCTTACCTCGGGGGCTTTTTGAAAAGTGGAAGAAGGACGCGGGACGTCCCTGCGTGGTTTCACGAGGGGAACTGAGCGCCTGAAAAAGTACTTGCTGACCCAAAGACTTGAAGGAACCTCTGCTCTAGGCACGTTTGGGGGCAGATCGGCTGGGAGGCTGGTTTCTCCCGGAAAGCCGTGCCTCGCAAGCCTCGTGGATTTGAAACGGATGTGATTGCCAAGGGTGGGGGTGGGTCTCCGCTTCCCTTGCGCGCAGGCTCCGGCCTGGGCATCTGGGGCGACCTGCTGGGTGCTGATCTGCACCTGGCCCTGCGCTGGGAGACAGGGAACCAGCTAGGGCGGCCTCTGCCCTTGCTGATGGCGGCGGTACCCGGATGGGGCCGCTCCCGAGGAGAAATCCAGCGGGTCCACGAGCCTCCATGTGCACCTCCAAGTGAGGGGCCCTTTGCACCTTCAGCCCAGTTCCGCTTGGGCCACCCGACCTTTTCACAGCAAACTGCCTTCCGAAATGTCCTGGGGAGCAGAGGAGCAAGGCTGGGGTCCCTCCAGCTTCCCGGAGGAGTGGTGAGGGCTGCACTCAGAGGTCACCCCGAGCCACATCCCCTACCCTGAGCTCCTCGCAGGGACCTTCCAAACCCACAGGGCTCCAGAGACTTGGTGGGGGCGGGGGGAGCTTTAGATTTGCAGAAAAATTGAGAAGAGAGCAGAGTTCTCACGTACCTCCCCCCTCACACACCGTTCCCCCTGTTATTACCATCTTAACGATTTTTACAGTTAATGAACATTATGGTTAACTAAAGTCCCTACTTATTCAGATTTCCTTAGTTTCCCCCAATACCCTTTTCTGTTCTGGGATTCCATCCAGGAGACCTCATTCCATTTAGTTTTCACTGCTCCTTACGGAGTTGCAGCCGTGGTGAGTGTTCGGTCATCAGCCTGGTGAGTGACGGCTCTGCTCCGGCCGTGGACAGGTCCTCTGTTCAGTGTGGGAAATCGCAGGGAGGCAGCCGAGCGGCTGAGTTCAGTCCTGGTTTCTGAAGATGAGAGGTGGGCGTCTGCTCACTGTCACCAGAAGGAGCCGGGCAGGGCTGCAGCCTCTTCTTTGAGTATGCCCATTCCCTTTCCTTTCTTTCTTTCTCTCTTTCTTTCTTTCTTTCTTTCCTTTCTTTTTTTCTTTTTTTTTGTGTCATCTATTTTAAGGTTCCATGAGATTTTTAAAATTTGATAAAATACACGTAATATACTGTTTATTTTAACCATTCATAAGTGTAAAATTCAGTAGCAATACACACATTCACAATGTTGTGCAACCATCACTATTATCTGTACCCCAAACTTTTACATCATAACTCTGTACCCATTAAACAGTGACTCCCCTCCCCCTGCTCTTGGGAATCTCTATTCCGCTTCATGTCTCTCTGATTTGCCTATTCTAGGTACCTCATATAGGTAGAGTCATGCAATATTCTTCTTGCTCTGGCTTATTTGACTTAGCAGAATGTTTCATTCCTTTTTTTTTAGGGTAAAAATATATTTATTATCATCTTCATCTTCCTCTTATTATTTCCATCATGTAAATGTAGTCTTTTAAAATATATATATTTATTTATTTGGCTGCTCCGGGTCTTAGTTGCAACATGCAGGATCTTCATTGTGGAATGCGGGATCTAGTTCCCTGACCAGGTATCGAACCTGGGCCCCCTGAATTGGAAGCACAGAGTCTTAACCCCTGAACCACCAGGGGAGTCCCTAAATGTAGTCTTTTTAAAACAACTTTATTGAGATATCTTTGATGTATAAAAGTTGTATATATATTTAAGGTGTACAACTTGATGTTTTGATTTATGTATACATTATGAAAAGACACCACAATCAAGCTATCAAGATGAATAACATTCATCACCTCTACATAGTTGCCATGTGTGTGTGTCTGTGTGTGTGTGCATGCGCTCACATGTTGAGAAGATTTTAAAACTTCATTCTTTTTTCATGGCCAAATACTATTCCACTGTATGGGTAAACCACATTTTGTTTATCCATTCATCCACTGACGGACACTTGGTTTGTTTCCAGGTTTTTGCTATTGCGAATAGTGCTGTTATGAATGCGATGGGCAAATACTGTATGTTTCCATTTTTTTTGGCTATATGCGTAGGGGTGGAATTGCTGGGTCACACGGTAGTTGTATGCTTAACCCTTTGAGAAACTGTCCAGCTGTTGTCCACAGCAGCTGCTGCCTGCGTAGTTATGCCTTTTCCTGCCGAGCTACTTGAGTGAATGGAGCGCCACACCCAGAGGGGGCTGGGCGAGCAGGATTCCCAGGACAGGCAACAGAGAAGCAGGCTCTCCTGCAGGTGTTTAGAAACGGCCCGAACTGACGGCATCTCTTCCCCTTGCCTTTGACAGATCCCACCATGCCTTCTGAGACACCCCAAGCAGAAGAGAGGTCTGCAGGGTGCCCCCACCTCTCAGGGGCACATCTGGGGAAAGGGAGCCTGGAAAAGGAGCCTCCGGAAGACAAGGAGGACAAGGAGGTCCTGTGGATCCGTCCCGATGCCCCGAGCAGGTGCTCCTGGCAGCTGGGCAGGCCTGCCACCAACTCTCCACATCACCACACTGCTCTGTGAGTCCCCTTTATGATCATAAGGTGGGGGGGAGAGTTTGTTACCTGAAGCCAGGTAGCCATATGGACCTGGGGTGTGAACCACCACCCCACCCACCCCTTCCCTTGCAGTCACTCTGGATGGATGGTGAGCTGGGGTGGGAGGTATTTTATAGCTGAGTCCCCCAAGGCTCAGAGAGGCCAAGGCTTGTTTGTGCTGTAACGCAGCACCTAGTTCAGTGCCTCCCAAGAGCAGATGCTCAATAAATAAAGGGATGTGCCCAGGTCCCACGCTCTGAGTGACAGGTAGGGGGGAGGTTTCTGATCCAGTTCCGTCCGGGTGCACACTCTTGTAAGTAGGACCATGCCTGCCCTTCTCTGCTTAACTCCAGGCCGTGAAATATTTTTCTGTAGTGGGGTCTTTGTGGTTGGACTGAGGCTGCTGGATGAATAAACCACGACTTTAAGCCCTCTCTTGGGTATTCATGTGTCTGCAATGATCTCATTATGAATAACTGCAGTGGAAAATGCAGTTCATTTAGTCACAGCACCTACTACATTTGTGCCCTGTTCTAGGTGCAGGAGATCAATCAGTGGGAAAGGAAAAAAAAAAAAAAAAAAGGGAAAAATCCCTGACCCATCATGAAACTCAAACTGAGTTCACTAAATCTTAGGATTATCTTTATTTCCTTAGCGTTATCTCCCAGAAGTACAGCAAATGAGTCAGAAGAACATGCCTTTTGGATGTTCGGTTCTTATTCCTCATACACTGCTGTACCAACGTTTATGATTATTGATTTCCGATTCAGAACTGGGGAGGGGGATGGGGTGCGCTCCTCACTGGGGCCAATGGACCGAAGTAACATTTACAAACCCAGAAGCTCCCAGCATTAAACATACCTCGATTGTGGGAGCTCAGGAGGCCAAGTTGGCCGCCGGCTATAGGGCATGAGTCCCTGCTTCCAGAACAAAGCAGAGCAGGGGGTGAAATGGCTCTGTGAGCTTCTCACTGGGCCTGGAGTGGCTGGGACACCATCCCATCCAGGCTGCAACCTGGCATCACACGTGCACTTCACGTGGTGGCCTAACCCTCCTAAAACGCCCTGGCGGGGTTGCTGTCCCATCCTGAAACCGCTTGTCCCAGTTCAGGTTCTGAGGAGCTGGGCTTGGGCCTGAGGCTCCGGGGCTCCCCTGCTGTCAGGACACTGGACCTGGGTCCCGGGACGAGGCAGCCTAGGCGATCCCGGTGGTGAGAGCACAGGGCTGATGAGACAGGTGACGTGGCGGGGCGGCCTGGGGAGACCTCAGAGCCGGTACCTGGATGGGCAGGAGGTGCCAGCCCTGTGGGTATCTGGAGAAGGGGTTCCAGACGGTTCCCAGGCAGGGTGGGCTTAGAACGAGGAACAGAGTGGGAGCAGCAGAGGGAGGGGAGGGGCTGCGGAGGGGAAGCAGAGCCAGGCACCCTGCCAGGCGAGGGCTTTCAGGTTATTCCAGGGGGCTATAGGGCTCTGCTCCCAGAAGCCTCCTGGGCTATCACAGGGAAAGCAGCTAAGGTGTTAAATTCCCTCCCCAGGCCCCGGCCCCGATCACCTCAGGCAAGCTTCCCAGGTGACTTTCTGGCCCCCCAGGGCCTGGTACTGAGTCAGGAACCCTGAGTTCTCCGCTGGCCCACCATCCCCTGCCCGGGGGCGGGGGGCGGGCCGGGCCTCCCCCTTCTCAGGCCGCTGCAACCTCTGCTGGGGGTGGATGACTCAGCCGCCCTCCGGTCCTTCCCAGGTGTTTACCCCTCCTGCCTGGGCTTTAACTAGTTAATAAGTCAACCCCGAGGTCGCCCCTAGAGCTTGGTCTCCCTCCAAGTCTGGGGTCAGGAGCCCTTTGCCCCCGCCCGGGCTCTCCCCTCACCCCGACTTCCGCACCGCTCTTGGCCAAGCCTGCCTCTGGGGTGGCTCGGGGCGTCCGTGTCACCTTGGAGGGTGCAGTTGGGCTCCAGCCAGGCCATGTTGCTGCCTGTCTGGGCCCCAGGGCGGAAGGCAGCATTCCTGGGGAGCTGGCTCACCAACTTGGGAGAGGAGAGGAATCTACATGGTTAATGGGTCCCTGCAGTGGGGACCGCGGCTCACGCAAGCGTGAGAGCCGTGGGGATGGCGCCTGAGAAATCCAGGGTGTAGGAAGCCATTGAGTTTCTTGGAGCTCACGTCAGTTTTGCATATTCCGGGATGAATAGTTGGTCCCTGAGGATGAGGATGGAGGCAACATCGTGGGGGCCTCAGGAAACGCAGGCATCACGGCGTGCACACAGCTGAGCAGCGGCTGGGCTGTCCCACACCTTCCTGTCACCTGTCACCGGCTTCTTAGCTGGAAGAACCACTGGGAGGGGGCCAGTCACTCAAATGTGAAGGGGGACAGTTGGCCCATGAGAAGCAAATCCCATTCTGAGCCTGGAGGCCCACCTGGGAATTCGCCTGACCTTAGCCCCAAGGACAAGAGATGACCAGCCAGAGGCCTTTGTTCTTTGGTCTGAGTATCAGGCTTCCTGCCACCTGTGCCAGACGCTCTGAGTGATGCCAGGTGCCTGGGTAGGCTCTTTGCAGTCACTGTCACTGCCCGGTGGCCAGACTGTCTGAGGGGGTCTCTGTCCAGGGGTCCCCACCAGTTTTTTCATCGAAGAAAAGGAAGGGAGGTATCCCAGGAGGCAGGTGCTGAGAGAGGAGGTGAATTGAAGATCAAAAACCTAAAAAGATCAAGACTTCCCTGGTGGTCCAGTGGCTATGACTCCGCCTTCCAATGCAGGGGGCATGGGTTTGATCCCGTATGCCAAAAAAAAAAAAAAAAAAACCTAAAAAGGTGGACCAGGACGTGATGTTGTTTTGAAGTCAGTGTTTGTTTGTTTTAACTTTTTTATTTGGAAATAACACTCAAATGAAGTTGCAAAAATCATACAGAGAGGTCGTGGGGACGTTCGCCCAGCTGCCCACTGATACCGTCTGTTACCACAGTGCGTTTTCAAACCCCGGAAACGTTGGTGCAGCTGTTCACTAAATTGCATTCATTTTCATAGGTTTTGAGGTGTACTTGCCCGTGCACATGTGTGTGACCTTTTACCAAATGTAGATTTGTGTAATTGCCACCCAGATCCTCATGAAGGGCAGTTCTTTGATTTACTTCTTGATTTATTTAAAAGAATGTGCTGGACTGCCAAGGCTGGTACCATTTTGTTTCTCTGAGTAATCGTGGACTCCTCTGTTTTAGGGCAAAATCTCCCAAAATCTTGCCAGACATCCTGAAGAAAATTGGGGATACCCCAATGGTGAGGGTCAACAAGATCGGGAGGAACTTCGGCCTGAAGTGTGAGCTCCGTGAGTACCGGCTTCCTGCGCGGCTCGCAGGCCTGGGGTGCGGGTGGGCCCCTCAGACCCTGGGGGAGGGGTGTTGGACCCCATCAGGTGAGGTCGGGATGCACACAGGACAGGACGGGGTGCTGGAGGGTGAGTGAGGCCTCTCCGGAGCCGCTGTAAGGGAGGCCGTGGCCTGTGAGCCGAGGCCTGAATTGTGGAGGGAAGCGTGTCCGGGCAGATGTCGGGGGCAGAACCCGAGCCAGGAAGGAGGGTTCTCTGACCCGGCCACTGCAGGAGTGGGAGGCCCGATCCCGGGAGCAGAGCGGCGCCGTTCGGTCTCGGACTCTCGTAGGGAGGAGCAGACATGCCGTGGGTGGGGTGGGCTGACGTGAGAGCCGGGGCGGTTTTTGTGATGAGGGTCCCAGCCATCAGCCCGGCAGGAACTGGCTGCCCCGGTGCTCAGACAGACAGTTCGCGTCTCACTTATGAGACACAGAGTGGGGATTTGGGGGCTGTGTCTGGTACACATGGGGATCACCTGAGAGTCTTATCCAAGTCCTATGGAGAAGGGGCTTCTTTGCAGGAGGCTGTTCCCAGGAACACAAGAGGGTGGGGGGCTTTCTTCACCTCCACTGTTCTCCCGGGCTCGGAGCCCAGGTAGATGTCAGCCTTGTCCCAGAGGAAGTGACAGGTGCAGAGGCCCTGGCGGGGACCAGGCCCAGTGCTTCTGGGGCAGAGAGAGCTGGGGAGGGGAGAGCGTGGGGGTCCTTGGGGGTCAACACCTCCTAGGGGAGGGTCCGAGGCCACGTGGTCGATTCACCCCAGAGACATCACCATCAGAGGCTTCCCGCGCACCCCTCTGGTGAAGAATTCTCTCATAAGCAACGAGCAGTACAGACTCCCAGGCGCTGCTGGGGGTGTATCAGAACAGCCCAGGAGAGCTATCGTCTGCTCTGTGCTCCTCCGTCAGATAATAGAGACCAGTAACTTGTACCCTGTAGGCATGGGCCTGCTGCGTGTGCTTCAACTTGGCAGGAGCCCCTGAAGTAGGTTTTACTGTGTCCATTTTACAGATGGAAAAACCGAGCCTCAGATTGGTCACTTGGCTTGCCCACGGCTGATCAGCTTGAATCCCTGCATCTCTGTTGGCTTTCCCATGGGCTCATTAGAATTTTCTAACAAGTAATTCAAGTGTGTGGCCTACAAGAGTCTGGGGTGCAGGGCTCCTCAGCGGTCAGACATTCACGAGCCCCTCCTTCACTGTCCCGGCAGGGGCCTCCCTGGGTCTTAGGGGAGAAAGCCTGTCTATGGTTGTGGATTTCAGAAACCAGGACCAAGCAGGAGGAGCTCGTTTTGTGGGGGCTGCAGGCCGGCCTGGTCCTTCAGTCACATTTGGTGCCATCTCTCCCCCTTTTACGAACACTGCATATTTTTAAGAGGTGGGAGGGAGTCCTCCCCCAAGGAAAGAAGAGCAGACGCAGAGGCTTAGGCACAGGAGAGGACATCGTATCTGCCAGGTGGGGAAGATGGTGGGAGGCGGGTGTGGAAGGTGTGTGGGTCCTGGTCTGGGGGTGTGACGGGTGAGCTGTGGCTTCAGGACATCAGGTCGTCTGTCATGGTCCGCTGGGTACGGCGGGGCTGTCTGCCCTGATTTAAGCCTGGGCTTCAGTCGGCCGCCCCCCGCACGCCCAGCAAGTCTCTTTGGGACTGTGCTGCCTCACGGGGGTGGCTCTGCTCCGTCCATCCAGTTGGTGGGGCTCTTTAGGCTCCTCTGTCTCATACACTTGGAGTTGCCACGTGGTCCATGGGGGGTGGGATGGGCAGGTGGCAGAAGCTCCCGTGGGCGAGCACCCGCACCCACGTCAGGTGTGGGAGGTGGCAATGGACAGGCGATGATTTTCAGGACCACTGAAGCTTGTCCCTGCATCCTGGGCGTATCGGGTGCTGGGGAGGGGTCGGCACGGCCGGCGTCCCTTAGCGGTCGGGGGCCTCGTCCTCTCTCATGATGCGTCTCTGGCTCCAGTGGCCAAGTGCGAGTTCTTCAACGCGGGCGGGAGCGTGAAGGACCGCATCAGCCTGCGAATGATTGAGGATGCTGAGCGCGAGGGGACCCTGAAGCCTGGGGACACCATCATCGAGCCGACGTCGGGGAACACAGGTGGGCGCTGCCGCGGGCCAGAGCTGCCGGCCCGGGTGACCCAGGGCTGCACGCGCTGGCCTGTCCGGCTGGCCCTTCCCTTCCCTCCACGCACTTTGCTCGGCACCTGATGCCTGTGTGCAGGTGTGTGACTGAGCCCAGCTTTCTCTGATGTCTTGCCGTCCCAGCTGCATTGGTGATGTTGGAGTCTGTTATGTGGGCAACTACACCTTGTAAAAATCTGTCCTAGTTTCCTATGGCTGCGGTAATAAATCCCACAGCCTGGGCGGCTTAATCAACAGACGTTTATTATCTCACAGTCTGGAGGCTGGACAACTGAGACCAGGTGTGAGCAGGGCTGGTTCCTCCTGAGGCCTCTCTCCCGGGATCTTCTCCCTGTGTCCTCACACGCGTCCCTCTGTGTGTGTCTGTGTCCTGATCTCCTCTCTTATGAGGACACCAGACATGCGGGGTTAGGGCCCACCCATGTGACCTCGGTTAACCTTAATCTCCTCTTCAAAGACCCATCTCCAGTTAGAGTCACATTCTGAGGGGGGCTGCAGGGTGGGACTTAAACAGATGAATTTTGGAGAGACACAGTTCAGCCCATAACACTCCACCCACTGGCCCCCAGAATTCATGTCCTTCTCGAAGGCAAAGTATATTCACCCCCATCCCAACAGCCCCCCAAAGTCTGAACCCATTCCAGCACCGACGTTAAGTCTCATCTAAGGATCACCTAAATCAGAGGTGGATGAGACCTGAGGCTCGATTCCTCCTGAAGCAAAATTCCTCTCCGGCTGTGAACCTTCAAACCGGACAAGTTATGTGTTTCCAAAGCACAGTGGCAGGCCAGGCACAGGACAGACATTCCCATCCAAACCCAGAAAGGGGTCGTGGGTCCCAAGCAGGTCCGAAGCCGAGTGGGGCAAACTACGGGAGATCTTGAGGCTCCAGAACCCTCCTCTCTGGCTCCACGTTCTGTCTTCAGACTAACTGGGGTGGCCCTTCCCCTCAGCCCTGGGCAGCGGCCCTGACCCCTTTGGAACCAGGGAGGAGGCGTCCGGCCCGGGCCTGTGCCCCGGGCCCGTGGTGGGGCTGGGGACGGGAACACGCGGGCTCCACAACGTCTGCTGCTATTGTCACCTCCCAGGCGCCCAGTAAGAGCTGGAGGAATTGGGGTTCATGGTGGGCACCCTGCTTTTTTCTCTGGGCACACTTGCCTTTTTATCTGTGCCTCCACATTCTCCTCTTATCCCCTCATTTAAGGGCAGAAGGGGATGACGTAGGGCATTTTTGCAGCGCCCTCTCCCCTGGGCCTTTGGGGCTGGAAGCGGGGTCTCGGGGGCACCGTGGCCCCCTCTCACTGCATGTGCTGTCCCCAGGGATCGGGCTGGCCCTGGCCGCCGCGGTGAAGGGCTACCATTGCATCATCGTGATGCCTGAGAAGATGAGCACTGAGAAGGTAGGCGGGTGGGCAGGGGTGGGGCATCTCCCCGGCCCGCTGCCCCTGCGCTACAGGCCCGGTGGGGAGGTGAAGGCCACCACGTACCTCTGCAGGTGGACGTCCTGCGTGCCCTGGGGGCTGAGATCGTGAGGACGCCCACCAACGCCAGATTCGACTCCCCTGAGTCACATGTGGGCGTGGCCTGGAGGCTGAGGAACGAGATCCCCAATTCTCACATCCTGGACCAGGTGAGGGCCGGCCCTGGGGGCCAGTGTGTGCCCAGAGGCTTGGGACCAAGTGGGGCCTTCCCTGGGGGATGTCTGTCGGGGGCTTGGGGGTGGTGTCACATCTGCAGCAGGAGCAGAGGCTGCAGAGTGACCGACGCACTGGGACGCGGTCACTGGCTCCTCCCAGCCCAGTGTGTGGCCGGCAGGGTCGGCCAAGCCTTTGGCTCTGCTGTCTGTGTGCCGGCTTCGAGGGCTCAGCTCAGCGCGCTGGAATGCCCTTTGCAGAGGACCCTGGAAGCTCTCTAAAGGCATAAAATACATGCAGACCTTTTGACTGGAAGCTCTTCTTTGTCACTCACTCCACACCTGGGTTAATTCAGAAATCGCATCTTCTGGAGAGCTGGTTTTCATGCTTGGTGTCTGTTGAGGTGCCCGGGCCATTCCCTGAGCTGCCGGGATCCTCTCTGGCTTGCACTGAGCTGCTTGCCTGGTGCCCTGTGGCTGCTGCTGGTTCTGTGCCTTGACTTCAACATGACTCCTTTGCTCTCTTTCCTTGCAGTATCGCAATGCCAGCAACCCTCTCGCTCACTACGACATCACGGCCGAAGAGATCCTGCAGCAGTGTGACGGTGTATACTTCTAACCCTGCTTTCCATCTTGACTGGGAGTGTACAAGTCACTTACCTGCTCCTTCGTAAACTCCTATTAATCCTTCAAAACCCAGCTCAAATGTCCCCTCTCCGTGAAGTGCTTTCTAGAGCATTTCCCTAGAGCGGTTTCCTCCCTCTGTTGTGCCCTCTTGGACTTTGCCCGTGCCTCTCCTATAGCACCAAACATATCATGTGGTGTATTTGTTTACCTAGCAGCCTTTCCTCTAGACCTGTAGGAGCTCTTGAGTGCAGGGAACAAGGGTGTCCCAGGCTGGTGCTGGGCTCACAGCTGGGGCTTCACGTTGCTGAACGGCACTTGGCCTCAAGCCCCAGCCTGGGCACTGAATTCAACATTGGGGTTTTCTCATCTGCAGAACTGGGGTGGTGGCATCTGCAATTAGCTTACTCTGTACAGACATGAGGCTGCTTGGAACCTCTCCGCACAGTTGGTGCCAAGGCCAAGGGGGTTGCGATGTTTTCTGACGGGCTGTTTCCCTAAGAGGTCTTCGGGAAGAGTTGCCAGGGGCTTGGCACCCCTGGCTTCCTGTTTGGAGCCTGGCGTTAGCTTCAGTGCCCTCGTTCCGTGCCCAGGAGCCAGGCAGCAAAGTCCAGGCATTTGCTCGCCCAGGTTTTATGTGTGAGAATCCTCTCATTTGGTAAAAACAGCCTTTCTGCCTCGGCACGGGTGCCCGCGCTGACTTGTCTGCAGGTGCCTGAGCTGGCCACCTGGCACTGAGAGAGCCCGGACGACGTCTGAGCCAAGCTGAGCGGCTTATTCTGGTTCCTTTGATAATTCAGTTCACTTATCCATGCCGTCTGAACCAAACAGCTTAAGAAAGTGTGAAGAGCCTCCCTGGGCTCAGCCCTCAGCCACCTGGGGCCCACCCACCTCCTGCAGGAAGTCACCTCGTGCACGATTCACGACAAATAGGGATTTCAGGGACTGGCTGCCGTTTAGCCTTAAATGGGGCTCCCTGGGGCCCTGTTACTGTGACTGCGCCTTAAAGATGAAGGACTGCGATCAGAGGCTTTAAATTTGAGAACAGGTTTGCTTTTGCCCTTTTTGATAACTTGCCTTCGTTATGGTTGAGGACCTTCTTGCTTCTTATTAAGAGTGGAGGGCCAAGCAGAAACTAACACACCATTGTAAAGCAATTATACTCCAATAAACATGCTCAAAAAAAAAAAGAGTGGGGGTCGGCCGCTCCTGCCTGCGGATGTTCTCCCTGACATGCCTTCTCCCCTGTCAGGGAGGCTGGACATGCTGGTGGCGTCGGCGGGCACGGGGGGCACCATCACGGGCATCGCCAGGAAGCTGAAGGAGAAGTGCCCTGGATGCCAGGTGAGGGGCTGCGAGGGCGCCACCCTGCCCCGCCCAGGAGAGGTGGGCCTGGACGTGTGCGCGTTTCCCACCTGCGGCCTGAACTGCAGCTGGAGGCTTAACTGTCAGGCTCCTTGGCCTTGGGCCCACAGAGTGGCCTCTGCTTTAGAGCTGGAAGTTCCCATTTCTGACACATCTGCGTAGACGGCCTTGCACCTTATATTGGTGGGGTATACCTGTGCCTGCCCGGGAGATAAAGGACCCAGCAACCTGGACGCCCAGATGAGCTGGGGGTGGGAGAGTCCATTTGGGTGGCCTCCAAGGGTCATTCCAGAAGCCGAGAGCTCTCAGGTTCAGGTCCTGCCGCTGCCCCACTGGGGCTCTGAGAGTAGGGGAGGGGCACCTGAGCCTGGGGAGGGGCTCAGAGAGACCCCCACTGGAGGTGCTGAGCGCACCCTTCCTCTCTGCCCATTTCTCCGCCGTCCAGGAGAGGTCAGCCCTAGCACCCCCCTCGCCCCAGGTTCCCGCTGTCCCAGGGCATCTCTTGGGGCTGTCCTGGGGCACCCTGCGCAGGAGGAGCTTTCCAGGACGCCACTTCCCCCAGCCTCATGCTGCCCCCTTGAGTGCCCTGAGCTGGACATTTATTTACCTCGTGATCTCCCAGCGCCCGGGCCTGGGTTTGTGGGTTTCGAGCCTCGTGCCCGAGGTCTGGGAACAGGGCCCGCGCCCTGATGACAGCCGGGTGTGTCCAGGTGAGACTTGAGCCCTAAGGCTGCCCACTCTGCAGATCATCGGGGTGGACCCCGAAGGCTCCATCCTCGCAGAGCCCGAGGAGCTGAACCAGACGGAGCAGCTGGCCTACGAGGTGGAAGGGATCGGCTACGACTTCATCCCCACCGTGCTGGACCGGACGGTAGGCGGGGCGGCAGTGACAAGCCCAGCCCTCAGGCCACACCCTGACGAGCGTGTGCCACGGCCCTGTTGAGCAGACACGGAGGCCGTTGGGGGGTGGCGGGTGGCACAGACCGCCCCGGCAGAGGGAGGGAGCCGGGTGGCTGGAGCGGGTAAGCAGGCCGACGTGGGAGAGCTAAGGACCCCAGAGAAGGCTCCTTTTAAGGACCCTAAAGGATGCTTCGGTCAGGGACCTACCCTAGAAGTGTGGCCCTGCAGCGGGGCTGGTGGGCGGCTTTACTGGCCACGTGCACAGTGTGCTGGACCCGGGGGGAGGGGCTGGGGCGCGATCTAGGTCTGCAGATGAGTCCCGGATCCCAGGCGAGGGGCTGGGCCGCATCCCTGCAGAGTCACGGCCTCCTGGACCGAGGTCCTCTGTGAGGCTGCAACCTGGGCGGTGGTCCCCACACCCGCCACACGCCTGCTGCCCAGCGCCCGGAGCTGCCCAGCCTGACCGCCCGCCCTTGGCCCCCCGCAGGTGGTAGACAGGTGGTTCAAGAGCAACGACGAGGATGCCTTCGCCTTCGCCCGCATGCTGATCGCGCAGGAGGGGCTGCTGTGCGGTGAGTGGGGCGCCGGGCGCTCGCCCTCTGCCCGCTGCTGGTCCGGCGCCTGAAGGACACCCTCGCTCTGGGGCTGCCCGGCCCACCTGCACGCCACCTGCTGCAGGGCTTGGAGGTTCTGTGTGAGGGTTTGGTCGTGACACTCGGTGGTAACGAGGAGAATGCGGGTGGACAGAGAGAAGCGGGGGTCCTCCCAGCACCCCGAGCCCGGCCCCTCCCCCGAGGACCCCCCAGAGCATGTTCGGGCGTGCACACACACTCGCATGCTCACGCGCATCGCACGCCCCCGCCCCCGGCGGGTCTGACTCCGACCCTCCCGGCAGGCGGCAGTGCCGGCAGTGCCATGTCGGTGGCCGTGAAGGCCGCCCAGGAGCTGAGGGAGGAGCAGCGCTGCGTGGTGATCCTGCCGGACTCTGTGCGGAACTACATGTAAGGAGCACTCCCCCCGGCCCCTCGGCTTCCCGCGCTCCGCCTCCCAAGCGCCTGTGCCGGCCCTGCTCCCCGCCAGGCCTCCCCTGAGGCCCGGCAGCGGGAGGGAGGGAGCGTGGGGGTCTGTGAGGCCGCGGGGGACGAGGAGGAGGACGTAGCCGCCCTAAGAACGCCTCCCCACCCCCGGCTGCAGGGAGCACCGGCTCTGCTGCTTCACTCACACTCCAGCCCCAACCTGGCGAGACCCAGGCTGGGGTCGGTGGCCCGGGGACGGGCTGTGCGATGTCTGCCTGGCGGCCTCCAAGGCCCCTTCGAGTCCGATGGTGCTGAGTATCTGCCCACCTGCCCAGGCGGCAGCTTGCAGCCTCCTGCTCCCAATTCCCGTCCTCTGGGGCCACCGGCCGAAAGAGCCAGGGTTGCTGTATGGGAACAAGGGCACAGGGGGCTGGAGACCTCCCCCACGGACCCGCGGGCTTCCTGCCTGGCCCAGGAGTGGCAGGTTACATCCCTCGGGTGAGCTCAGCCGCCCCTGGTGGGCGCCCGTTCCAGCAGAGGGTGAGTCACGTCTGGGTGTCCACTGCCGGGTTGCCCTAAGCATGGCCGTACGCTCACACCACAGAGTGCGTGAGGACGGCCATCTCCCCGTGTGCCGGGCCGGCCTGCTGTGTGTGCACACGCCTGCCTGCCTGTGTGAGAGAGAAATGGCGAGAGTGTGAGTGAATGATCATGTCTCGGGCGTACGCGTCTAGGCTGGGGGGCTGTGGATCCTCTCTGCTCCCCACTTTGTTGGTCCTTGTCTGCCTTTTTTTTTTTTTAACATCTTTATTGGAGTATAATTGCTTCACAATGGTGTGTTAGTTTCTGCTGTATACCAAAGTGAATCAGCTATACATATACATATATCCCCATATCTCCTCCCTCTTGCGTCTCCCTCCCACCCTCCCTATCCCACCCCTCTAGGTGGTCACAAAGCATCGAGCTGATCTCCCTGTGCTATGCGGCTGCTTCCCGCTAGCTATCTATTTTATGTTTGGTAGTGTATATCTGTCCATGCCACTCTCTCACTTCGTCCCAGCTTACCCTTCCCCCTCCCCGTGTCCTCAAGTCCATTCTCTACGTCTGCATCTTTATTCCTGTCCTGCTCCTAGGTTCTTCAGAAACTTTTTTTTTTTTTTTAGATTCCATATATATGTGTTAGCATACAGTATTTGTTTTTCTCTTTCTGACTTACTTCCCTCCGTATGACAGACTCTAGGTCCTTCCACCTCACTACAAATAACTCAATTTCTTTTCTTTTTATGGCTGAGTAATATTCCATTGTATATATGTGCCACATCTTCTTTCTCCATTCATCTGTCGATGGACACTTAGGTTGCTTCCATGTCCTGGCCATTGTAAATAGCGCTGCAGTGAAGATTGTGGTACATGACTCTTTTTGAATTATGGTTTTCTCAGGGTGTATGCCCAATAGTGGGATTGCTGGGTCATATGGTAGTTCTGTTTTTAGTTTTTTAAGGCACCTCCATACTGTTCTCCATAGTGGCTGTATCCATTTACATTCCCACCAACAGTGCAAGAGGGTTCCCTTTTCTCCACACCCTCTCCAGTATTTGTTGTTTGTAGATTTTTTGATGATGGCCATTCTAACCAGTGTGAGGTGATATTTAATTGTAGTTTTGATTTGCATTTCTCTAATGATTAGTGATGTTGAGCCTCCTTTCATGTTTGTTGGCAATCTGTATATCTTCTTTGGAGAAATGTCTGTTTAGGTCTGCCCATTTTTGGTTTGGGTTGTTTGTTTTTTTCATATTAAGCTGCATGAGCTGCTTGTATATTTTGGAGATTAATCCTTTGTCAGTTGCTTCGTTTGCAAACATTTTCTCCCATTCTGAGGGTTGTCTTTTCGTCTTGTTTTTCGTTTCCTTTGCTGTGCAAAAGCTTTTAAGTTTCATTAGGTCCAATTTGTTTACTTTTGTTTTTATTTCAATTTCTCTAGGAGGTGGGTCAAAAAGCATCTTGCTGTGATTTATGTCATAGAGTGTTCTGCCTATGTTTTCCTCTAAGAGTTTGATAGTGTCTGGCCTTACATTTAGGTCTGTAATCCATTTTGAATTTATTTTTGTATATGGTGTTAGGGAGTGTTCTAATTTCATTCTTTCACATGTAGCTGTCCAGTTTTCCCATCACCACTTATTGAAGAGGCTGTCTTTTCTTCATTGTATAGTCTTGCCTCCTTTATCAAAGATAAGGTGACCATGTGTGCGTGGGTTTATCTCTGGGCTTTCCGTCCTGTGCCATTGATCTATATTTCTGTTTTAGTGCCAGTACCATACTGTCTTGATGACTGTAGCTTTGCAGTATAGTCTGAAGTCCGGGAGCCTGATTCCTCCAGCTCCGTTTTTCTTTCTCAAGATTGCTTTGGCTCTTCAGGGTCTTTTGTGTTTCCATACAAATTGTGAAATTTTTTGTTCTAATTCTGTGAAAAATGCCATTGGTAATTTGATAGGGATTGCACAGAATCTGTAGATTGCTTTGGGCAGTATAGTCATTTTCACAATGTTGATTCTTCCAATCCAAGAATATGGTATATCTCTCCATCTGTTTTATCATCCTTAATTTCTTTCATCAGTGGCTTATATTTTTCTGCATACAGGTCTTCTGTCTCCTTAGGTAGGTTTATTCCTAGGTATTTAATTCTTTTTGTTGCAATGGTAAACGGGAGTGTTTCCTTAATTTCTCTTTCAGATTTTTCATCATTATTGTATAGGAATGCAAGAGATTTCTGTGCATTAATTTTGTATCCTGCTAGTTTACCAAGTTCATTGATTAGCGCTAGTAGTTTTCTGGTAGCATCTTTAGGATTCCCTATGTATAGTATCATGTCATCTGTAAACAGTGACAGTTTTACGTCCTCTTTTCTGATTTGGATTCCTTTTCTTTCTTTTTTGTCTCTGATTGCTGTGGCTAAAACTTCCAAAACTATGTTGAATAATAGTGGTGAGAGTGGGGCAACCTTGTCTTGTTCCTGATCTTAGTGGAAATGGTTTCAGTTTTTCACCATTGAGAACGATGTTGGCTGTGGGTTTGTCATATATGGCCTTTATTATGTTGAGGTAAGTTCCCTCTGTGGCTACTTTCTGGAGAGTTTTTATCATATATGGGTGTTGAGTTTTGTCAAAAGCTTTTTCTGCATCTACTGAGATTTTCATATGGTTTTTATCCTTCAATTTGTTAATATGGTGTATCACATGGTTTGATTTGCATATATTGAAGAATACTTGCATTCCTGGGATAAACCCCACTTGATCATGGTGTATGATCCTTTTAATGTGCTGTTGGATTCTGTTTGCTAGTATTTTGTTGAGGATTTTTGCATCTATGTTCATCAGTGATCTTGGCCTGTAGTTTTCCTTCTTTGTGACATCTTTGTCTGGTTTTGGTATCGGGGTGCTGGTGGCCTCGTAGAATGAGTTTGGGAGTGTTCCTCCCTCTGCTATATTTTGGAAGAGTTTGAGAAGGATAGGTGTTAGCTCTTCTCTAAATGTTTGATAGAATTCACCTGTGAAGCCATCTGGTCCTGGGCTTTTGTTTGTTGGAAGATTTTTAATCACAGTTTCAATTTCAGTGCTTGTGATTGGTCTGTTTACATTTTCTATTTCTTCCTGGTTCAGTCTCGGAAGGTTGTGCTTTTCTAAGAATTTGTCCATTTCTTCCAGGTTGTCCATTTTATTGGCATATAGTTGCTTGTAGTAATCTCTCATGATCCTTTGTATTTCATCAATGTCAGTTGTTACTTCTCCTTTTTCATTTCTAATTCTGTTGATTTGAGTCTTCTCCCTTTTTTTCTTGATGAGTCTGGATAATGGTTTAACAATTTTGTTTATCTTCGCAAAGAACCAGCTTTTAGTTTTATTGATCTTTGCTTTCATTTCCTTCATTTCTTTTTCATTTATTTCTGATCTGATCTTTATGATTTCTTTCCTTCTGCTAACTTCGGGGTTTTTTTGTTCTTCTTTCTCTAATTGCTTTAGGTGTAAGGTTAGGTTGTTTATTTGAGATTTTTCTTGTTTCTTGAGGTAGGATTGTATTGCTATAAATTTCCCCCTTAGAACTGCTTTTGCTGCATCCCATGGGTTTTGGGTCATCGTGTTTTCATTGTCATTTGTTTCTAGGTATTTTTTGATTTCCTCTTTGATTTCTTCAGTGATTTCTTGGTTATTAAGTAGTGTATTGTTTAGCCTCCATGTGTTTGTATTTTTTACAGTGTTTTTCCTGTAGTTGATATCTAGTCTTATAGCATTGTGGTCAGAAAAGATACTTGATACGATTTCAATTTTCTTAAATTTACCAAGGCTTGATTTGTGACCCAAGATATGATCTATCCTGCAGAATGTTCCATGAACACTTGAGAAGAAAGTGTATTCTGTTGTTTTTGGATGGAATGTCCTATAAATATCGATTAAGTCCATCTTGTTTAATGTATCATTTAAAGCTTGTGTTTCCTTATTTATTTTCATTTTGGATGATCTGTCCATTGGTGAAAGTGGGGTGTTAAGTCCCCTACTGTGATTGTGTTACTGTTGATTTCCCGTTTTATGGCTGTTAGCATTTGCCTTATGTATTGAGGTGCTCCTGTGTTGGGTGCATAAATATTTACAATTGTTTTATCTTCTTGTTGGATTGATCCCTTGATCATTATGTAGTGTCCTTCTTTGTCTCTTGTAATAGTCTTTATTTCAAAGTCTATTTTGTCTGATATGAGAATTGCTACTCCAGCTTTCTTTTGATTTCTATTTGCATGGAATATCTTTTTCCATCCCCTCACTTTCAGTCTATATGTGTCCCTGGGTCTGAAGTGGGTCTCTTGTAGACAGCATATATATGGGTCTTGTTTATGGATCCATTCAGCCAGTCTGTGTCTTTTGGTTGGAAAATTTAATCCATTTACATTTAAGGTAATTATCAATATGTATGTTCCTATTACCATTTTCTTATTTGTTTTGGGTTTGTTATTGTAGGTCTTTCCCTTCTCTTGTGTTTCCTGCCTAAAGAAGCTCCTTTAGCATTTGTTGTAAAGCTGGTTTGGTGGTGCTGAATTCTCTTAGGTTTTGCTTGTCTATAAAGGTTGTAATGTCTCTGTCGAATCTGAATGAGATCCTTGCTGGGTAGAGTAATCTTGGTTGTAGGTTTTTCCCTTTCATCACTTTAAATATGTCGTGCCACTCCCTTCTGGCTTGCAGAGTTTCTGCTGAAAGATCAGCTGTTAACCTTATGGGGATTCCCTTGTATGTTATTTGTTGTTTTTCCCTTGCAGCTTTTAATATTTTTTCTTTGTATTTAATTTTTGATAGTTTGATTCATATGTGTCTTGGCGTGTTTCTCCTTGGATTTATCCTGTATGGGACTCTCTGTACTTCCTGGACTTGATTGACTATTTCCTTTCCCATATTAGGGAAGTTTTCAATTATAATCTCTTCAAATATTTTCTCAATCCCTTTCTTTTTCTCTTCTTCTTCTGGGACCCCTATAATTCGAATGTTGGTGCATTTAATGTTGTCTCAGAAGTCTCTGAGACTGTCCTCCATTCCTTTCATTCTTTTTTCTTTATTCTGCTCTGTGGTAGTTATTTCCAGTATTTTATCTTCCAGGTCACTTATCCATTCTTTTGCCTCAGTTATTCTGCTATTGATCCCTTCTAGAGAATTTTTAATTTCGTTTATTGTGTTGTTCATCACTGTTTGTTTGCTCTTTAGTTCTTCTAGGTCCTTATTAAACATTTCTTGTATTTTCTCCATTCTATTTCCAAGATTTTGGATCATCTTTACTCTCATTACTCTGAATTCTTTCTCAGATAGACTGCCTATTTCCTCTTCATTTGTTTGGTCTGGTGGGTTTTTACCTTGCTCCTTCATCTGCTGCATGTTTCTCTGTCTTCTCATTTTGCTGAACTTACTGTGTTTGGGGTCTCCTTTCTTCAGGCTGCAGGTTCGTAGTTCCTGTTGTTTTTGGTGTCTGCCCCCAGTGGCTAAGGTTGGTTCAGTGGGTCATGTAGGCTTCCTGGTGGAGGGGACTGGTGCCTGTGTTCTGGTGGATGAGGCTGGATCTTGTCTTTCTGGTGGGCAGGACTGCGTCTGGCAGTGTGTTTTGGGGTGTCTGTTAACTTATGATTTTAGGCAGCCTCTCTGCTAATGGATGGGGTTGTCTTCCTGTGTTGCTAGTTGTTTGGTATGTGGTGTGCAGCACTGAAGCTTGCTGGTCATTGAGTGGAGCTGGGTCTTAGTGTTGAGACGGATATCTCTGGGAGAGCTCTCGCCGATTGATATTACGAAGGGCCGGGAGGTCTCTGATGGACCACTGTTCTGAACTTGGTTCTCCCACCTCAGAGGCTCAGGCCTGACACTCGGCCGGAGCACCAAGACCCTGTCAGCCACATGGCTGGTGAGGATCAACAACTCTGCTTGCCCTCTGGGCTTCGGTTTCCTCACCCATAAACCGGAGTCATGCTGGGCTTTCAACGGGTCTTCCCTCCAAGCCTGCCCCTCTAGCTCCAGGCCTAAGCTGCTATTTGTCAGGTGCTTTCTCATCTGCCTTTTTAGGGCAGTTCTCTGGCAGACCCCAAGGCCTGGTCTGGTGTCCTCTGACCCCAGGTGGGATGGGGTCCCTCATCCCCCTCTGCCAGAGCAGACATGAGGACAGCCAGGGAAGAGGCCACCCAGGAGCCCCGAGGGAACATGATGGCACAGGATCCGGGACAGAACTGTTACCCACCTGGGTTCTTGGACTCTTTAATCAATAGAAATTAATAAGAGGCGAGACAAGAAATTCAGGCAAGGCTTTATTGGGACTCATTCTGCAGCAGGCGGGAGTGAAAACAAGTAACAGGTTCCCTTGCTCACTCGCTGAGGAGGGGGTGAGCTGGTCCCTTAAGTGGGGTGAGGGTAGGGGTCAGTCCAGGGGTCAGGGCTGGAGGGGTGCCTTCGGTGGTCTGCCCACCCCTTTGTGGTGCTGTGTACATGGGGCATTTGCAGTACCCTGCTTTTGCTTGCAGCAACTCAGAAGTGGCAGTTAGGTTTTTGGTCTTTTTGTATCTTGTTTTATCCTTAATTTGCCCCAACTGTGCATGCATGCTGTTATTTTTAGTCCCTCATAGTTTCTTTGTATCTGTTGCTTGAGAAGACGGTTGTCCAGGTGCAAGCACTGCAGCAAAGTGTCCCAGGTCCCAGTGTACCACAGAACCTTCTGCTGTGCTCTGAGCTCATTCAGCCCTGGTTGACCAGATGCCCCCGTCGACCACAGTTCCCTAGGGGGACTTTCTGGAATCTGGCTCTCAGGCCTCTTCGTGGAGCCTCCAGCCAGCCCCTTTGGGGTCTCTGCTGGACCATGGGGTCTGGGGAGGGATGCTGGGCTTTCTCTTTCTGAGAACCTCCGCCCTCAGTGTGGGCAGGGGTGGTGGTGAGACCCTGGTGATTTCTGGTGCCGCAGGTCCAAGTTCCTGAGCGACAGGTGGATGCTGCAGAAGGGCTTCATGAAGGAGGAGGACCTCTTGGTGAAGAAGCCATGGTGAGGACGCCTCTGAGCAGAGATCTCTCCCCGACCACATGCGTGTGGCTCGGGACTTGCGTGCCTGGTACCCAGGGCACGTGTGCTGTCCTGCACCTGGCTGGGCGCCCCTGCGGTCTCCCTGTCCTGGACTCGGCCTCCCGGTTCACGGCCTCCCTGCCCCACCCTCTTCCTGCAGGTGGTGGCACCTCCGAGTTCAGGAGCTGAGCCTGTCGGCCCCGCTGACGGTGCTGCCCACAGTCACCTGTGAGCACACCATCGAGATCCTCCGGGAGAAGGGCTTCGACCAGGCGCCCGTGGTGGACGAGTCGGGGTCAGTCTCAGCCTCCGTCCAGAGCTCTGCCCGCTGGGCCCTGCTGGGCGCCTCCAGCCTGTGCCCCACGCTGCTCTGTGTCGGCGGTGCTGGACGGGGCAGCCCAGTGGACCCCACAGCTGGCCGGCTGGCCTTGGTCACTTTGCACTCAGATGCTCAGAGCATTGGACGGCTGGTCCCTGAGCACCGGCCAGGATGGGGGCTGCTCGTTTAACCCTTTGGGCTTCAATGCCTGGGTCCCAGCCCACTGCACCCAGCATGTGCACAGGAGGCCAGTGTAGGGTCCTGTGCTGGCTCTGGGCACGTGACTGACAGTGGAAGGCCGTGACAGACGTGCCCTGGTGACAGTGACCCACCGTCAGGGCTCTCCCGGGACTGTCCCAATTCTAGCACCGAAAGTCCCATGTCCCAGGACACTGGCCAGCTGGTCACCCTTGACACCTGTCAGAATGGAGATGCCCAGGGGGCTCACTGGTTTACCGTTCCCTGCACTGGACGGTCAGCTCCAAGGGCGGGGTGTTTGGTCACTGCTGTGCTCCTGCCACACAGAGACCCTGGGCAGATAGTGGTTGATTCTAAGAGGAGTTCTGGGTTTGACCCCGAGGGTGGCTGTGCTGGATTCTGCTGTCTTGGCGGGGGGTGGGGTGGCGTGTGGAGAGCGCGGGAGAGGCACCCGTGCTGACTCCTGCCCCGTCCCCGCTTCCCCAGGGTGATCCTGGGGATGGTGACCCTGGGGAACATGCTGTCGTCCCTGCTCGCGGGGAAGGTTCAGCCATCGGACCAAGTTCGAAAAGTCATCTACAAGCAGTTCAAACAGGTACGAGCCCCGCGAGGCCTCAGCAGTCAGTGCTGAGACCAGCTCTGTCCCGGGAGGCGGGGCCGCGCGTCCCTCGCCCCGACTCTTGACACCACCCCAGACCCCATCAGACCCCTAAATCGGAGAATTCGCCCCAGCTTCACAAAGCGAGAAGCCCCAGGTGGGGAAAGGCCAGCATTGGTGAGGGCTCACCCACGCCCGTACTTTGGCAATGCCTGTGGTCACTGGCAAGCCCAGGGACCGTCATCCCAGCCGAGCCGGGCATCTGCCAGCGTGACCGTTCCCAGAGCACCGGGCCCTGACTTTGTTCTGTGCACACGTCATTTAAGATCACCTGGCACGCCTAAGTATTTAATAAGAACTAGAACGTTCTGGGGGCTGAGCCGGGGCTGGTCAGACCCCGTGGTCATCCTGAGATGATGGCCACCCTGTGATGGGCCAGGACAGAGCCGACTGTGTCCCCGAGGGTGCCTGGGGTCAGGGCAGCCCCTCTCCCTGGTCTCCTGACATTCCACAACCCCTTTCTCCTCGGACCCCCAGTGAGTGGGAGTGGTGGGCCGCTGGCTGTCTCAAGCTTGAGAGGCTAGCGGGTGGAGCCCAAATCTAGGAATGGATTTGATTTTCCTTCTTCCCCACCCCACACGTAGCTGAAATGTCACCAGAATCTGTGTGTTTCTCCCCATATCCACCCCCCTGCCATCGCCTCTAGCATGGTCCCTGCACGGCCCCTCACTCCTGGCCCTAACTCTCTGCGGCTGGAGAGACCACAGGAGACGTGGGTGGGGTCTTGTCCCTCCCTGCCAAGCCCAGCTGGGAGGGTCCGGGCCCTGCGACCCCCAGCTCCCTCCGCTCCTCCCGTCCTCCTGCGCTGGTTCTCAGACGGGCCGGTCCCTTCCTGCTGTCTTTGCACCAGCTGTCTCTGCTCTCCTGCCCCCCACCCCCCGTCACCTCCTCTTGGCCTCTCTGATGCCCAGGCCCCGAGCACCTTGCACACAGGGTGTGTTCTTGGAGCACTTATTGCCCCCCAGTGCAGTGGAAGCTCCACGAGGCTATCCTGGCCCCCGTGGCCCCTGAGGGGGGAACACAGGGCCCGGCGTCACATGCGTGTGGGTGGCCAGCCAGGCTGAGCAGGGGCAACCTTTCCGCCCATGCCATTGCCCACCAGCATTTCTGGAAGTTTCTGCCCCTCCTCTTCCCTGCGTTGAGCTGAACATAGCGTGTCCCATTTGATGATTTTGAAATGAACACACACCTGCGAAACCACAGTCGAGAGTGAGCGTATCCATCCCCTCCCCCCCTTCTACCCCGGCTTCCTCTCCCCTCCCCGCACGTCTATCCTGTCCCGTAGACTGTGCGCCCTCCCCAGGCTCGTGCGCATACGCAGCCCCACCGTGTGTACCCTTGTCTGGCTTCTTTCATGCAGCAGAGTGTTGTGTTTTTTTTTTCTATATAAACTTTTTTATTTTATTTTATTTTATTTTTGGCTGCGTTGGGTCCCCACTGCTGCACACGGGCTTTCTCTAGTTGTGGCGAGCGGGGGCTTCTCATTGCGGTGGCTTCTCTTGTTGCAGAGCACGGGCTCTAGGCGTGAGGGCTTCAGTAGTTGTGGCATGTGGGCTCAGTAGTTATGGCTCGCGGGCTATAGAGCGCAGGCCCAGTAGTTGTGGCGCACGGGCTTAGCTGCTCCGCGGCATGTGGGATCTTCCCGGACCAGGGCTCGAACCCGTGTCTCCTACATTGGTAGGCGGGTTCTTAACCACGGCGCCACCAGGGAAGCCCAGCAGAGTGTTTTGAGGTCCCTCCGAGGTGTGGTGTGCGTGCCGTCCACCCTTTCCCGTGCCTGAGTCCAGTTCTGTTGTGTCTCTGGCCTTTCCTGCTGATTCTCTGCTGTGCGCGCCCTTCCCTCCCCCGGGGAAGAGCTGAGCGCTCTAATGTTACCGAGTCCAAGCACGCTCTGCTCGCCGCACGACGGGCCAGTAAATCGGGAGACGAGGTGCTGAGGCTAGGAATACGACTTTATTTGGAAAGCCCGCAGACCCAGAAGATGGCAGACTGATGTGTCAAAGAACCATCTTCTCGGGGTCTGGATGGCAGTTTCTTTCATAGAACAGAGAGGGAGAGGAGGTGAGGAAGTAAAGTAAAAAGGCCCTAAGATTTGCAAATATCCCCTGGAATGGCCAGCCTCGGGGAGGGGATGTGTTAATGTCTTCTTTCTTGCAGCCATCCACAGGTGGACAGCTCAGGATGCTTCCCTGAACAAAGGCACTTGGGTTTAACCTTCAGGCAGAGGGGCGGCGTTCCCCGAGGCAGGCTGTTCCGTAGAGACAGTATCGTTTTAGCGAACAAAAGCACGGGAAGCAAAGGTTAAAGTAAAAGAAACAGATCCAGCATGTAGTCAGGATTGGCTCTTCCCTGTTCCACTAGGTCACCCCCCTTAGTGCCGAGGCTGACCTCCAGCCGCAGCCTTCCCCCGGAGTGTGGCCGAGCCCCAGTTCCCTGGGCTCTAGTGCCATCCAGACCCTCGGGGGTCTCGATGCCCTGCCACCGAGATGTTGGGTGGGGACGTGTGTGCCTGCTCTGCTTCAGGCACCAAGCCGTGGGTGTAAGCGGACACAGGACGTCCTTCAGCAGGGTCCCCGGCATCCCTGGTCCAGATAGTGTCCCGAGGAGAATGCGGCCCCGAGGAAACCTGGGTGGGTCCTGTCTCCTGGGTACACCCTCCGCATCCAGGGCTGCCCCTTCCTGCCGCCACGGGGGTCTGGCCGCCGGCAGTGAGCAGCACGGGGAGGTCCCCATGGAGCTGTGGCGCCCCTTTCCACCCTATTCTCCCGGCGGAGAGGAGAAATCCTGACCCCCGTGGTCTACTGACCACGCCCAGCGTCTGACCTCATAAAGGCAAGCGTTGGGGGAAGTTGCTTCCACAGCCCAGGGCCGCTGTGTTGTGTACGGCTCAGCGTGCACTAGTGCTTGGCAGGCAGCTGGTGCCCAGCCCTCCTTACACAGGTGAAGGCACCGCTGGCGCTTTTCCACTCACCCCGGAGCTTGCGTCCTCTCACAGGGAACTTGCCTCCATTGCCAGAGCCGAACTAGAAAGGGTTCCAGTGGGGCTAACAGCTTTGGAGATCACCTTGGGGTTTGAAAGATGGACCTAAGTGTCCTTTTTTTCTTTTTCTTGGAAGCTCTCATCATGTGTCTATTGAGCAGATGGCCCAGACTGGGCGCTCACCTTCCCCTCCCCTCACCACGCCCCGTACACCCGCCCCTCGCCACGCCCCATACCCCCGTCCCTCACCACGCCCCGTACCCCCTTCCCTCGCCACGCCCCGTACCCCCGCCCCTCGCCACGCCCCGTACCCCCGCCCCTCACCACGCCCCGTACGTACCCCCTCCCCTCGCCACGCCCCTTACCCCCTCGCCACGCCCTGTACCCCCTCGCCTCACCACGCCCTGTACTGTTACATCTTGCACTGACATAGGATTTGTTCCGATGGATGGTGAATATTAACGCTGTTCGTAACTAAAGTCACTAGTTTACTGAGGGTTCAGTCTTTGGGTTCTGCAACTCTGTGGGTTTTGACAAATGTACAGTGACCTGTACCCATTACAGCATCACACAGAGTAGTGTATGTGCCCCACGTGCCCTGGATCCCTGCACCCATTCCCCACTCCGTGAACCCTGCGACCGCCAATCTGCCTAGTTTTGCCTTTTCCAGAAATTCATAGAGGTGGAATCATACTGTGGGAAGCCGTCCTACTGGCTCTTTGCACTGAGTGATACGTATGGACTCTTCCAGGTCATCCAAATGTCCTTTCACGTGTGTCGAGTCTCGTTCAGTTTCTAAGTCAGCAAGACTCCAGAAGAACCTTCTGGAGGGACGCTAGCCTCTCCTGCTGCCCTGTGCTCCTTTCCTCGGGCTCCAGCCAAGCTGGGCTGCCCTGGCGAGCACTGACCACGGCTTCTCTTCCAGATCCACCTGACGGACCCTCTGGGCAAGCTCTCGCACATCCTGGAGATGGACCACTTCGCCCTGGTGGTCCACGAGCAGATCCAGTGTAAGTGGGGCCCTCTGTGGGCTGGGGACTGGGGGGCGGGAGCAGGAGCCCTGTGGGGTGCTGGCCACCGGGCCCCCGGCCCCAGGCTTGTGTGTGCGCGCTTTCCTGCCGTGAGCTCACAGGGCAACTGGGAGCTGGAGGTGCTGATCCCCAGCCTTGGGTGCAGATCTCAGAGGGACCCCGCTGTGGGCCAACCTGGGTACCGGCTCCCGGTGAGATCACAGGGCTTTATAACCTGCTCACAAAGCCTTTCCCGGGCCTCCTGGCCGCATCTCCAGAGGCCGGGGATGTCGTTCTGGTGCCGGGCGAGGACGAGGGTTATAGAAATCCCGAGAATTGGGGGGGGCCTTGGAGCCCGCCCTCCCGCCCACCGAGGGCTGGTCCCGGGGCCTGGGCCCCCCCATCTAACCCTCTCCCGTCCTTGGCTCCTCAGCGCGGGGCCTGGCCTTGGGGGTGGGGGGGACCTGCAGGTGTGTACGCCCCGCCCACCCCTCGAGCTGGGGAGCTGTGTGTGATCAGCATCGCAGCCTCCGAGTGACAAGGAGGGCGTCCAGGCCCCGGACCCCGAGCTTGGGAGGGAGGCTCCCCTTCTTGTGTCACACACTCGTGTTTGAACATCTGCACACCCTGACGTGGGATCCGGTTTCAGGGTCTGTAAATAAAGTTTCCTTTGACACCGCCCTGCCAGAAAGCACGGTCAGCGGCTGCTTTCGCGCTGTGTGGGCGGAGCTGAGGGGTCATAACAGAGACCGTACCGCCCTTTACAGAAAGTTTGCCGACCCGGCTCTGGCCAGCGTCTCCTGGGGGACCTGGAGACTGCTCCGACTGCCCGTCCCTGTGGGGCTCAGTGCTTCTCCAAAGCTGCCCCTTTGCCTAGAAGCCCCTCATCTCTTCTGGGTGCCCCTTGCTTTTTCCTGAGGTGCTCCGAGCCGGCCAGTAGGATGCCTGGCCTCTCTGTGTCCCCAGCAGCCCACCCTGTGTGACCTCTGCCCTCAGAGGCGTGAGGGACAGGCAGGGCAGCGGGGTCTGGTGGAATGGGACGCTACCTGGGCATTTACCGCCTGCTGCTCAGCTCTGCCCGGCCCGCTGTGTGCTTCATGACAGCTGTCAGTCAGGGTTCTCCCAAGAAGCAGAACTAGTAGGATGTGTGTATACAGAGGTTTGCTGTAAGGAATGGCTTATAGGCCGGCAAGTCCCAAGACCTGTGGGGCTAGTGGCCAGGCTCATGACCCCAAGAGTCAATGTTTCCAAGTCCAAAGGCCGGACGTTTCCATCTTACTCGTGGTGGGTCAGCCCTTTTGTTCTATTCAGGCCTTCAACTGACTGGATGAGGCCCACCCACACTGGGGAGTGCAATCTGCTTTACTAGGTCCATCCAATCAAGAGTTGATCTCATCCAAAGACACCCAGAATGATGTTCGACCCAGTACTGGGGCACTCCATGGCCCAGTCGAGTTGAAATGTAAAATTAACCATCTCCATCACCCTCTCTGTCCTTGGGCGGCAGGGCAGGGGGCCAGGGGTCTGCGTTCATTCTAAGCCTGAGAGAAAGGCGTGGGTTTGAACACAGAACTGTAGGCCAGAGATGTGAGCCAGTGGTGTTGGGTGTGAGTAGGATTGGAATTTCATGCCACGACTCGGGCCTTGGGCCCCAGGGGGGGACCACCGGCTGTTCTGAATGAATGCGACCCTCGGGCGTCCCCGGTGGGCGTGGCTCAGAGGGGTCAGGGCCCTGCTCTCTGCGGCTTCGCCCAAGTGGCTTGTGCTGGGAGGGGATGACGCTTGGGCTGCCAGGGCACACAGGTGCCCGTGGACACGGGGCATCCTCCCCACACACCCCCGCTACCCTGTGCCTGGGGGCGTGGCTGCCTCAGACCCGCTCCGTGTGGAGGCCCCTCTGAACCTGCGGCCTTGTCCCCCCTCAGACCACAGCCACGGGGAGTCCAGTAAGAGGCAGATGGTGTTCGGAGTCGTCACCGCCATCGACTTGCTGAACTTCGTGGCCGCCCGCGAGCGGAACCAGAAGACAAAGTCAGGAAGCGGAGGTGCCGGGGCCGCAGCCCAGCCCTGACTACCCCCCGAGGTTGCGCGGCTGTTCTCTTTTGCTTTCATAAACACTAAACAACAAACATGTGATTTTTAGCCACCTGGCACTGGGCATCACTCTGTCACAATGGGTAGCAAGGATGCTTACTGCTTAGCCCGGGCCCGGCAGAGATGTTATAGTTTCCCGTCATTAACACTTGGCCACCGAAATGAATCTATTTATGATTTATTCGATTAGATGTGTTTTTCTTTAACTAACTTTCTCTTAAGATGTTTCAGCAAGCAAATCTTTTAAAAGAGAACTCAGCCAGGCGGATGGACCCCTGCCATGACTGGGGTAGGGGGACTGAAGGCCGAGGCCAGTGCCTTTCCCGGGAGTCCAGAGGCGGGAGCAGAAGAATGGGGCCCAGGAAGCGTGGGTCGGTGCCGTGGCCCTTCTCTGAGCAGCGTGGTCCACTTGGGGATGGGTTGGTTGGAGTGGCTTGAGTGTTTGGGGTTTTTTAATTGAGGTGAAATCCACTTAACCTAAAATGATCAGTTTTTAAATGTGTAATTCAGTAGCGTTTATTAGAGGTCATCCAGCCACCACCTCTGTCGAGTTCCAGAACATTTCATCCCCCCGTTAAGCAGTCACTCCCCTCTCCCCTCCTCTCCTGGCACCCACTACTCTGCTTTCCATCCCCATGGATTTACCTGTTTTGGATATTTCATATAAAAAGAATCATACAATCTGTGACCTTTCATGTCTGGCTTATTTCACTTTGCCTGATGTTTTTGAGATTCATTCACACTGTAGCATGAATCGGTACTTCGTTTTTGTGGCTGAACAGTATTCCTTATACGGATAGACCACATTTTGTTTATCCATCATCAGTTGATGGACATTTGGGTTGTTTCCACTCTTGGGCTGTTGTGACTAGTAGTGCTATGCACCTTCGTGTACAGGGATTTGTTTGAACACCTGTTTTCAGTTCTTTTGGTTATATACCCAGGACTGGAATTGCTGGGCCACGTGATAATTCTATGATTAATTTTTTGGGGAGCCACCAAATTGTGTTCCACGGTCGCACCATTTTACATCCCCACCAGCAGTGCATGAAGGTTCCAGTTGCTGCACATCCTCACCAACACTTACTTTCTGGGTTTTGTTTTTTATAGCCATGATAGTGGGTGTAAAGTGTTACCTCACTGTGGTTTTGATTTGCATTTCCTTAATGACTAATGATATTGAGCATCTTTTTATGTGCTTGTTTGGTCATTTGTGTATCTTCTTTGGAGAAATGTCTATTCAAGTCCTTTGCCCATTTTAAAATTGAGTTGTTTGCCTTTTGTTGTTCAGTTGTAGAAGTTCTTTATATATTCTGGATACTAGAGCCTTATCAGACATGTGATTTGCAAATATTTTCTCCCATTCTGTCGGGTATCTGTCCTCTTTCTTGATGATGACCTTTGGTGTACAACAGTGTTTTGTTTTTGATGATGTTCAATTTATCTGTTTTTTCTTTTGTTTCGCTTTTGGTATTATATCCTTGCCAATCCAAGGTTGTGTTTTCTTCTAAGAGTTTTATAGTTTTAGCTTTTACGTTTAGTTCATTGATCCTTTTTTTTTTTAATTTATTTATTTATTTATTTATTTTTGGCTGTGTTGGGTCTTCGTTTCTGTGCGAGGACTTTCTCTAGTTGTGGCAAGCGGGGGCCACATCTTCATCGCGGTGCGCGGGCCTCTCACTATCGCAGCCTCTTTTGTTGCGGAGCACAGGCTCCAGACGCACAGGCTCAGTAGTGGTGGCTCACGGGCCTAGTTGCTCCGTGGCATGTGGGATCTTCCCAGACCAGGGCTCGAACCCATGTCCCCTGCATTGGCAGGCAGATTCTCAATCACTGCGCCACCAGGGAAGACCCCTCATTGATCCATTTTGAGTTAATTTTTGTACATGGTGTGGGCAGGGGTCCAAATTCATTCTTTTGTATATGGCTATCCATTTGGGGAACAGACATTCTTTCTCCACTGAATGGTCTTGGCACTCTTGTGGAAAATCAGTTGCCCATAGATGTATGGGTTTATTTCTGAACTTTTGGTTCTGTTCCACTGGTCTCTATGTCTGTCCTTATGCCAGTACCACACTGTTTTAATTACTGTAGCTTTGTAGTAAGTTTTGATATCAAGAAGTGTGAGTCCTCTGGCTTTGTTTATGTTCAGTATTGTTTTGGAAATCGTGATGTATCTTTCTTCATGTTTCTTGTGCTTGGAATTCTTTGAGCTTCTTGGGTTCCAACATCTGGCTTGTAGGAGTTCCAGAAAAGAGGAGACAAGAGAGAAGGAAATCACCAGTGAAATAATTCAAGAAACTGTCCCAGACTGAAAGACACGAGTTTGTAGATTGAAAGGTTCCACCTAGTACCCAGCGCAACGGATGGAGAAAGACCCACCCAGGGAACATCATCGTGAAATGTTAGATCACTTGGGACAAGAAATCAGAAAAAGTTTCCAGTTAGGGGTGGGGAAACCCAGCTCACAGAGAGAGTCTAGGGAATGAGAAAGGGATCCAGCTTCTCCATCTCTAGCATGTGGAGCCTGGGAGACAAGGGAGCGAAGCCTCAAAACATCTGAAAGAAGGGACGTGGGCCAGAATCCTGGATGCAAGCACGCTCTCCCTTAACCCTGGAGGGAGGATGTAGACATTTCCCCCGAGGCAGGTGGCCTCCGGGCCCAGGGGAGCACTGGAAGATGCACTCCACCAAAGTGAAGGGGGAAAACAAGGGCCCCAGCAGGCCATCAAGACGGGTATGGGCAGCCATAGATTTCAATAGACGGACACAGCGTGCAGGACATGCTGAAGACGCAGCCCTGAGGGCCCGCTCTTGTTTCCTACACGCCGGAGACGGCCCCTTCCAAAGCCTCAGACCACACGGGCAGGCCGAAGATTCGACGGGAGAGGCCACTGTCCCTCGGGAGCTTTCTGGAGGGGCTGGGCTGTGTGGAAGGGGTGCTCACAGCTGCCCGACCCTGTACCAGCCACCGCGCTCCATCCATCTTCCGGGAAAGGCCTCCTGTCGTGGACGCGGCTTCACTGCTCTGTAAAGAGCCCCAGGTACAGCTGGGTGTGCCTTTTGGGAATGGCCAGTTCCTTAGTCGTCAGCTATTTGTCTCTAAGACCGAGGCTCCTCCCGGGTGTCCTGCAGCTCTGGGCCCCCGGCAGCCGCGAGCAGGCCACACGCCACTGTCCCCCCGGGGGCTGTGCAGGAAGCCGTCCCGGTCCCCACAGACAACCCGGCAGGTGGAGGCCTTCCCCACCAGGTCCGAGGAGGGCCTGGGACTGCACAGAGCTGGCGGGAGATGTGCTCTGACCTTGGGGGGGGACTCATTTGATGATTTGACTGAGGATGGGGAAGTTTCTTCAAAAAATTATTTTTCAGGAGAACTGTGGTAGGACAAATAAGAGATATCAGGTCCTAATCCCTGGAACCTGAGAATGTTCCCCTCTTTGGAAGTGTTTGCAGGTGTGATGAAGGTAAGGCTCTCGAGATGGGGCGATTATCCTGGGTCATCCAGGTAGGCCTAAAGGCCCTCACGTGTGTGCCAACAAGGGTCCGTCTAGGGGAGAGGCGAGGGGAGACCTGAGACACATGGACGAGAGGAGGAGGATGTGGCCGTGGAGACAGAGACGGGAGGGATTTGATGTCCCCATCTTTGCCTCCTCGGCTTGAAATACTGTCAGCGGCCTTTCATTCCTTAGGAGGCTGGTAACGTGCCTCCACGTGTACACAGAGACCTGCAGGCTCACAGCGAGGCTCTTTTTTATCTACCAAATTGGTCAGTATTAGAGAGGAAGTGGGGGGGGGGGTGCTGGGCATCCCTGCCCGCCCAGCGTGGGCCTCCACCAGCTCCCAATAAGGGGAAATCAAATCGGGACGACCCCTGGGGAGGGCAGCTTGACAGCAGGAGCCTTAAAATGCTGTCTCATTCACTCACTCACTCACCAGACAGCCACTGAGCTCCCACCACTGATCAGGCACCGGGGCTCCCCTGCTCGTGGGAGGAATCAAAGAAGAAACAGAACAACTGCAAAGGTGATCTGTGCCGCCAGGAAAAAGCGAGAGACCTATGGACAGTGGATTAAAAAGTACCATCTGTACACATGGTGGAATAGTATTCGGCCTCGAAAAGGGGCATTCGGACACGTGCCACAACGTGGATGAGCCTGCAGGACGTTATGCCGAGTGAAATCAGCTGGTCACAGAAGGACACTACTGTACGGCCCCTAACTCACAGAGGTCCCTAGAGGAGTCAGATTCACAGGGACAGAAAGTGAGAATAGTGGGGGCCCAGGGCTTGGGGAGGTGACGGGGAGCGAGTATTTAACGGGGACAGAGTTCCCGTTTGGGAAGATGAAATAAACTGTGCACTTAAAAATAGTTAAGATGGTAAATGTTATGATATGTGTATTTTACCACAATTTTTTAAAATTTATTTATTTATTTATTTTTGGCTGTGTTGGGTCTTGGTTGCTGTGCACGGGCTTTCTCTAGTTGTGGCAAGTGGGGGCTACTCTTTGTTGCGGTGTGCGGGCTTCTCATTCCGGTGTCTTCTCTTGTTGCGGAGCATGGGCTCTAGGCGCGCAGGCTTCAGTGGTTGTGGCTTGCAGGCTCTAGAGCGCAGGCTCAGTAATTGTGGCTCGCAGTCTCAGTAATTGTGGCTTGTGGGCTCAGTAGTTGTGGCTCACAGGCTCTAGAGTACAGGCTCAGTAGTTGTGGCTCATAGGCTCAGTAGTTGTGGCTCGTGGGCTCAGTAGTTGTGGCACGTGGGCTCAGGAGTTGTGGCTCACAGACTCAGTAGTTGTGGCTCATGGGCTCTACAGTGCAGGCTCAGTAGTTGTGGCGTGTGGGCTCAGTAGTTGTGGCACACAAGCTCAGTAGTTGTGGCTTGCAGGCTCTAGAGCGCAGGCTCAGTAGTTGTGGCTCGCAGCCTCTCGAGCAGAGGCTCAGTAGTTGTGGCTCATGGGCTCAGTAGTTGTGGCTCACAGGCTCAGTGTTGTGGCAAATGGGCTCAGTAGTTGTGGCTCACAGGCTCAGTAGTTGTGGCTCATGGGCTCCAGAGCACGGGCTTGGTGGTTGTGGCTTGCAGGCTCTAGAGCGCGGGCTTAGTAGTTGTGGCTCACGGGCTCAGTAGCTGTGGCACATGGGCTCAGTAGTTGTGGCTTGCAGGCTCTAGAGCACTGGCTCAGTAGTTGTGGCATGTGGGCTCAGTAGTTGTGGCTCACGGGCTCAGTAGCTGGCACGTGGGCTCAGTAGTTGTGGCACACAGGCTCAGTAGTTGTGGCTCACGGGCTCAGTAGCTGTGGCACGTGGGCTCAGTAGTTGTGGCACGCAGGCTCAGTAGTTGTGGCTCATGGGCTCTAGAGTGCGGGCTCAGTAGTTGTGGCTCATGGGCTCAGCAGTTGTGGCACGCGGGCTCAGTAGTTGTGGCTCACGGACTCTAGAGCGCAGGCGCAGCAGTTGTGGCGCACGGGCCCAGTTGCTCCGTGGCATGTGGGATCTTCCCAGACCAGGGCTTGAAGCCCTGTCCCCTGCATTGGCAGGCGGATTCTTCACCACCGCGCCACCAGGGAGGCCCTCACCGCAATTTTAAAAAGAAAGAAAAAACAAGGAAAGGGTTGGAGATCTCTGGGAGGCAGTGTGGCCGCGTTTCCCAACAGACTGGCGGGGCTGCCCGGTGGACAGCAGGGGAAGAGCCCAGCAAGCTGAAGGTACAGAAGGTGCAAAGGCCCTGGGGCAGGAGATGCTCGCCAAGTCAGGGGATGGGCCAAGGGACCAGATGCGCAGAGGGAGCAGGTTCAGAGCCGAGTCAGAGGGTAGCCCCGCAGCTGAGGTGGCCCGTCGTTTCTGGCTCGGTGCTCTGTTTCCTGCAGGAGCACGTCTGCCCTGCTCTGAGCCGTGCACCCACCAGAGGCTGGTTTTGGTGGAGTTCACATCCGGTCTTTGGTGAACGGAAGCCCCGTGTGGCATGTGTGTGCCGGTGCTCTGGACAGGGCACGTCCACGGTGCGCAGAGGTCTTGGCGAGCATCTCCTGATGCTGTTCTTACAGCAGAGGCCGTGAAACCACGAGAATAGAGGAGGCGTCCCGGCCGGCGGGCGTGGTCAGAGCAGCATCGCCAGCTCCTCCTCAGTCCTTTACCACTGGGGTCCCCAGCCCCTGGGCCGCGGACCGCTACTGGTCCGCATCCTGTTAGGAACCGGGCTGCACAGCAGGAGGTGAGCGGCGGGCGAGCGAGCGAAGCTTCGTCTGCCTCTCCCAATCACTCCCCATCACTGACATCACCACCTGGACCATCCCCCCCCACCGCCACATCACTGGAAAAACTGTCTTCCACGAAACCGGTCCCTGGTGCCAAAAAGGTTGAGGACCGCTGCTTTACCAGAATGGCCGGGAGGACAGCAGGGGAGCAGAGAGGGAGGCCGGGCCATCAGCAAGGCCAGGCAGGGAGAGACAGCCCGGCGTCTGGGCGCTGGGGAGAGCCAGTGGGCGTGATGGGGTCGCTTCTGTATGCAGGTTGGCCCTGCCGCAGAGACTGGTCCCCGTCGGGGTCCCTAAAAGCTGGTCGTGGAACTGGAGCTTTGCTCAGACGGCTCAGTGTGCCCCCCAGGGTCCCCCGGGCAGGACGCTCGCGTGGGCTCTGCCAGTGAACATGCCTCCCTCGAGTCCAGGAGCCCCGCCCTTGAGTTACGAAGACCAGCACCGTGGGCAAGGCGGGCGGGCAGTGTGTGTTTGTGAGTCGATCTCCTCAGAACTTTTTAAGTTCTCTAATTTTTTTGAAATTTAAAATTAAGTTAGAATTTCAGTATTGTGTAATAATAACAAACACATGTCAGCTATTTTTAACTTAACTGGGTGGGTAAAAGTGAAGAGTGCAGTTTTTTGGAACACGTATGTACTTAAAGGTTTACAACTGTAAAGAAAGGGAGAGATGGATGAACCACGTGTTGACACTGGAAGACTATCAGAACCGTCAAAGGCCCGTTGATGAGCCCCGAGGGGACGAACACACTCCGAAGGGGAGCAGCTGGGGGGAGACGAGGAAGCGCTGTGGGACCGTCAGCTCCGCCCCCTCCACGTGCGATGCCGCAGCAAGCGGAACACGATGCCGGGTGGGCCCCCGCGGAGGCACCGCGTCTCCTTGCTTCCTGCCCGGCGTCTTGCGGGAGCCCCCAAGGCAGGACAGGAGGAGGAAGCCGGGGTCCTGGACGCTGCTGAGGGGCTCTCCCAGCCTCCATCCCCTCCCTGCAGCCATGACGTTGGGGATGGGGGCGGCAGTGACTCCCCCACCCGGGGAGGGGCCTTGGCTCAGCCAAGCCCTCGGTGCCTGCGTCCTGGGCTGGGCACGTGACCTCGCGGGACGGGCAGCCCGCAGCCCTGGTCGCTGCGGCCGCCACTGCAGCAGGTGGAGCCTCCTGGGCAAGGCAGGCACTGGGGGGTTCGTGGAGGGCGGCCGCGTGCGCATTTGTGCAGCCGTCGGCTGTTCGAGAACACGCATCATTGCTTCAGAGACGCAGCGGCACTTAATCGCCAGGACGCACAGGCTGCTCGTTACAGACGGGCCGTTATTTAAACAAGGCCCTAAAGCCTTCGTCCTAGGGACACCTGATTTGCAGCTGGCGCGTTTCTTGTGCGTTTTAGTGACAGGACTGGTCTATCTCTGCAGTCTAGGGCTCAGCCTTCTCATGAACGCCTCCGGCTTCCGTGATCGAGCCCAGCCATGTGCCCCGGTGGGACCGGGCCAGCCCACGTGGGGATCGCCACATCCACCTCCTCCATCAGGTCAGGAGTGTCCCAGGCAGGGCGTGGCCGGGAGGCTCTCAGCAGGCAGGGTCGAGTGACAAGCACACCAGTCGAGAGGGGAGCGGGTGGGAAGCAGAGCCCCTCGCCACACAGCCCCGGATGCCTGTCCTCGCTGAAGACACCACCGCAGGGCCAAATGTAAGCTCCGCACCCTGGGCAAGGCAGGTGACTGGCTGGAGTGCGGCGTCCCTGGCAAGATGGGCCCTTCGAGCCCCTCTCAGTGCCTCTTCTTGGGCCCAGTATCAAAGTGGGGGGAAGGTTAGTGATTGGATCCAGACCGGCATCAAAATCGACGTGGCTCACTGTCTTCTGGGTCCACAGTGCCTGACGTGGTGAGGGAGAAGGGGCCCCGCGAAGGCAGGGCACCGCGGCGCGCGGGCACCGAGGCTGCCCAGGTAGGCACCCCCAGCAGCATCGGGCAGCGACGACACCTATCTGCTCACACTTCCCACGTCGAGCAGCTGCCCCACCTCACAGCGCAGCTCCCAGCGTCTGCGAGGCCACCCGCCTGTGCGTGGCAGGAGGCTGATGCCGTGGCTGGAAGCTCTGCACGTGGCCTGGGCTTCCCTACAAGGGCACGCGTCCCGAGTGGTACCGCGCCGAGAGGACGCGGTCCACTTTTCTTCTAACCTCAGTCACCAGCGTCACAGACACGCATCCTGCCTGACGTCAGGGTGGAGCCAGACCTCACCCAGTTTCTAGAGAAGGGGACTTGCTTGATGGACAAAGTTCTAGAAGAGCACATGGGCCTGGAAAGACTGCTGTGGCCACTGTGGGGAAATTAACCTGTGGAGACCCCAAGGCTTGCCGCGAACAAACACTGCCGGGAAAAGAATCAGGACGGGAACGGCTTTAGGTCGCTCAACAGTAAGGTGGGAGGCGCCCGAACGGCCCCTTAAATTCCCAGTAAAAACAGTCTCTAGGCACAGTTCTTCCCACTCCCGATTCCCGCTTTTAATTCCTGACCTGCGGTGCAGAGAGCTCGTTGTGCACTCCGACCCCGTTTGGACAAGGCCCCACCTCATCTGAGATGGGCTCATCCTCAGGACCCACTCCTAACGCCTGCCCTCCCCCCTCCCTCCCAGGCGTCCTCCCTGGGACATTTGGAAAGATACGTATCCTTGAAAAACAGCGTTTTGTACATTTCCCATGTGCCTAAATGGTGAAATAGGTCTGGTTCCACTTCCTTTTTCTCCACTCAAACAGATCGTAAAATCTTGTTTTCAGTAATCACTTTGGGGCCCCAGTTGCATTTTGGATGTAGAGGCCATGAGAACACTTCACAGCCTGTCAAGGAGAAAAAGTGGATAATCTACATCTTTAATTCTGCTTGAGCTCAGAGAGCTGCGGTTGCAAGGCGAGCAGTTGACTGAATCCCAAAGAGGGACAAGCCCCCCAAGGCGGGAGGCGGGGCTGCAGCCTGGTTCCCCTTTGGCATAGCTGGCAGCCCAGCCGCGAAGGGCACCGCCTCGGCCGGCGAGCGTTCTCTCCCACGTGTGCCGGGGAGCAGGGCAGGGGCTGGAGACCTCCCCCCCAACCCAGCCCGGTGCCCCGGGGGAGCAGGCGTGAAACGCCGCCCACCATCCTGACCCTCCCCTCCTTCGAAGCAAAGCCTTAATCCAGCGGGGGAGGGACGACCCCCCGACACCACCCAGGTGAAGGCTGCCGCTTCTGGGGAGGAGCAGAGAAGCCTCTCAGCCCCAGGGACACGCCCCCAAACCCCAAACCCCACCCAGACACGAGGCAGAGGCTGCGGCAGAGGCGGGAGGGGGGCAGGATGGCTGGAAAGGCTGACCCCTGGGCCCCAGGACGCAGGACCTGCCTGCGACCGAGCCTGGACCAGGAGAACACCTGCCTCCACCTGGGGGGCGGGGCGGGGGGGGGACAGAGACGAGAGGCACGCCCCCTCCCCCCCACCTCCCACCCCGCCCCAGGGCCGGCAGAAAGCTGGAGGCCGGGCAGGAACACGGACGGAGAGCCTCTGGCAGGAGGAGTCTGAAGGCCACGGAAGCAGCGACAAAACTAAACCCCAAACCCAGCACGAGGGCCCAACAGACGGACTCCGCCCCGCGCCGCGAGCCTGCCGCTGGCTGCGCCCACTTCCGCGCGCGAGGCCTCTCGGCTTTGGTCTCTGCTGTTCTACAAAAAGTGTCCGGCATTCGGTCACGTATCATGAGACACGCGGCAAAGAGAAGACAACCCCTCGTCCTCAGAACCTGCCCCGAGAGTGTCCACGTGCCGCCCGTCGCTGCCCGAGCCCGGACCGCACGGCCGCTCCACTTGGCAGGGACCCCCGGGGCGCTTCCGTGACTCCTGCCCGCGGGCACCTCGGCAGGTCCTCACGTGACCCTGCAGTTATTCCGGCAGAGCCTGTAGGACCAGAGTCCAGCCCCATCTCCTTGGGGACCGCCAGGGCTCCGCGACGGCCGTCCCAGCGATGCTGCCACACTCGGTGCCACCTTCCTGACTTCTGCCGGGCAAGGGGCAGTCTCGTCGTGGTCCTGATTTAGCCTCTGATGGGGGTGAGGCCCACAACGTCTTCACATGCTTGTTGGCTGCACGGGTTTTCCTTTCAGGGAACTGACTTAAGATCCTCTGCCATTTTCTTTTGATTTCCAAGAATTCTCCCTTTACCCTCAATATGAACTCCTTGTCAGCTTTAGATGTTAACAAAGCAAGCGAGGGAGAAGCGTTTCTCCCCGAGTGTCGCCTGTCGGCGGTCCAGGCTGTCGCCCTTTTGATTTGGCCGCATCCACCAGGGCTCGTCCTCTGACTCATGCATTCGGCCTCGTAGGTCCTCCTCGCCCTGTGGTAACGACGGTGAGCCCCTCCATTAGCTTCCGCTGGCTTCGTGGCCACCGGCCCCGGGAGCCCGGCCGCCTGGTTCGGCCCGGCGTCCCTGAGGCTGCTCTCATCAAAGCGCCAGGGGCCCCGTCCCACGTCCTCCACACTCGGCTCCTCCTGGAAACACCCCTTCCTTAGCTTCTCTGGCTCGAGGCCGGGGAGCATTTCCTGCAGCTTCAGGGCTGTCCTCCTGCAACAGAACTCTCTGGCTGGAAAACTCAGGTCTACACTGAGAGCATAAACTACGAAGGGCTTCACCACTTACTTGGATTGACTGCGGTGTTAATATCAAAAAAAAAAAAAAACTGAGTTAACATAAAGCGAAATATTTTTAAAATATACCTGATTTTTTTCTACCAACCATTTTCTAAGAATGTGTAAGCACCTAGAGCCATCAACATCACTGAAATGTTCCTTTTCAAAGACACTGGGATAAAAGAATTCCTGATTTATCCCTGTATATTAATGCCATTGTTGGCTTTTATAGGCTGCACTCTTGGGTTCGTTTAAACAAACGGAAACATCTGTGCGAGAAATGCCTTCTCAATACTATTTGTATGTAAAATACTGACCAAATTATTTCATTAAGCAACACTAACTAGTCCTTTATAGACTAACAGGGAAGAGCTGGGAGAGATCTTGCTGAGCTGAGACAGTCCTGGACCCTCCTCTGCAGAGTCCCGGCCTGGGCTGGGGGTCAGGGTCACGAGCAGAGCAGGCTCACAGCCGCAGGCTGAGGGGCCCGCCCCCTAGGCCAGCATTCATTAAGTGATTAAGCTATAGCTCTACTGTTTTGCAAATTTACATTTTAAAATGGTACGGAGACCTTAGGTCTTAGTGAAAATAAGAGAATCTGTTTGTAAAAGGGCAAAACTAACTTGTGCTAAGAATTCCTTCTTAAGAGTATATATAACACAGCACGTGCGCTAAACATAATACATACATTATTTAGGACATCTCATAATGCAACAAAATGCAAAACACTGAATATTTGGTCCAAATTCAGTTCTTATTTTCACGATTTGCTAGCTCATTACTTATTCACTCACCTTTCTCTAGATAGAATTTTATTCATCAAGTATTACTTTGAGCTAGACCAAATCTTTTTTTTTTTAAAGGAATTCCTTTATTTTTATTTATTTATTTTTGGCTGTGTTGGGTCTTCGTTTCTGTGCGAGGGCTTTCTCTAGTTGTGGCAAGCGGGGGCTACTCTTCATCGCGGTGCGCGAGCCTCTCACTATTGTGGCCTCTTTTGTTGCGGAGCACAGGCTCCAGACGCGCAGGCTCAGTAGTTGTGGCTCATGGGCCTGGTTGCTCCACGGCATGTGGGATCTTCCCAGACCATGTGGGATCTTCCCAGACCAGGGCTCGAACCCGTGTCCCCTGCATTGGCAGGCAGACTCTCAACCACTGCGCCACCAGGGAAGCCCCCTAGACCAAATCTTATAAACCAATTTCTTCCTTTTATAAACCAACTTCTTCCCATTTACAAATGAAGCACTTGAAGCCTAGAGGGGCCCAGGGCCGAGCCAAGGCCTCACCTGGTGAAGTTTCACGCCTACCCTCTCACCTCTGACCGAAAAAGAGCTGGAGAGAGAAGAGGGTGACTCCGTTTTTCTGTCAAATGGATCAGAACAAGGTCTTGGTGCAACACATTTCATAGCTGTCACTCCTCATTCCAGCCAAGTTCACGATTTCAGATGCACTTTAAAAAATTACTGAAGTCTGCTGGCTGTAGCTTGTAAGTATAAACGGTTTGGGAGTTAAAACTCTCTGACAGTGTTTTAATGGACGCCCCCCCCCCCCTTCAGTATGTCCGGGAACTGCTCTGGCGGGTAATGTGACAACATGAACTATCGAAGGCAGTACCTTACTAATGAATCATTTTCTCATTACTATCAAAATAATTAGATTTGTGGTGAACTACAATAAAAAACAAATAAAAACTTTGCAATTTTTCTCCTGGAAAACCAATGACGACCTGAAGAAACTTAGAAAAGATTCTTGAAAATGTAAATGGGCCTGAATGCGCCAGGGCGGTGCAATCCTAATTTTAAGAATGTGCGGGGGTCACGACGGACCCCAAGTGCCACCAGCAAACATGTCAACATCTGAATGTTGTTCTTAAAATGGAAAAGCAGCTGCGGTGACACGAGCTTTAGAAAATAAAACGTCCATGAAGCATGTTTCTGTTTTTAATTTTTTTGCTTTGATAAATCAGTTGCTTCACAAAAATCCCTTTCAAAGACAACAATCCAAGAAAACAATTGTTACAGTATTCACATTTAAAGATTGTCAGTTCATAGACCAAACAGAACTAAAACAGGGGAGGATGGCGGAGTTATTTCTGTCCCTAACTGCCAGAGGTGGGCCGTTCTCACCTTCCGGGGATGTCTGAGCTTGTCTAAAAGAAAAAGTGCTCCAACACTTTCTCGCCCAGGTAAGAGTCGGGTCACGGGCAGGTTATGCAGAGATTACTCCCGGAACCCTCGGGGCTGAGTTCCAGCATCAGGGCTCTGTGGTCTGTGAGCGAGCTGGGGTCGGGGCCCATCGCACTTTGCACGCTGGATAAATGCTTACACTGTCTTATTTCTGGAATTGAAACACGGAAAGCTCCGTTAGTGCAGCAGCTGGAGCGTGGCCGGGGCATGGCCCAGCCGTCCGCTACCGGCTCACGAGCTGAGCAGCAGGTGACACATCACGCTTAACCTGGGTCTAAACCACCGTCAAAAGCATCCTTCACAGGGAAACAATTTAACAAAAGCAAAGTCAGGATCGAACTTGTTCATTTAAAATGAAAGCTCAACGGGGTCGTGCTCTCACAGATGCTCTCAAAAATCCGAGGGCTGGAAAACGGGTATTTATTAGGTACCAACTGACCACCAATACGCCGGGCGGCGGTGAACAGTCTGCCTGTCGGGTTGTTTAAAAATCCCCTTAGTTACTCATGGGAAGAGCTTAAAGGAACCTCAGGCTGTGTCCAGAGCGCCCTCTCTCGAATGATCTTCATCCTTGTCCTCTGAATGTGGCGAGCAGGACGCAGACTTCGGCTGGAGGGAGTGTGGCCGAGACCCCGGGCACCGACGGCTGGACCCCCATGCGGCCCCACGTAAGCGCTGCCGCGGCCTGTGCAGCACGAACCCCCGGGACAGGATTTCTGCTGCGGAGAAACACTGACCTGGAGCGACCACCTGCCGCGGTCACTGATCTGAGCCCAAGGGCAGAGGGAAGGGGGGGCGGAAGGAGGCGAGGGAGGGAGGGAGGAGGGAGGGGCTGGCCAGCTTCCACAGGGCCTCGTCTTAAATTCTAACTTCGTTGGACTTCAAATGATCTTTTAAACTGGTGTAGACTTGACTTAAAATATTTGAAATTGTTTACAAATGAGGAACGCAATAGCTGCTTTAAAATGTTATTTTCTCCCCCAAAAGAGTCGAGAATCAAGTTTTTCTTTTAAATCTCCTGAAATATTTTAAAAGAAATTTCTGTGTGTTTCTTGCTTCCTTCTGAGTTACCTAGGAAGTGCTCTCCTGTGAGTAAGTTTAATTATTAACAATTTCGGGGGGGAAAGTCAGTTCCAGAAAACAACCTGCACCAGCTCAAAACACCCGCCATGTAGCCTTGGTCCACACCACTCACTGTCACTGCTTCTCAGGAACTGGCGACCTTCCCGACCGTAAGACTGTCCTTGAGAAGTGCACTGAGCTTGACGGTTACCCCAAGATTTCCTCCGTGAAACCAGGGGCTCTGTTTCCTCTCTGAGAAAAAGCCCCACTTGAAAGCAAACCAACGGAAACAAATCAAAACCCAAGGAAACAAACCCAGTCTGCTCTTGTGGTTCATCTGGTCACCAGGAACCGAAGTCCCAACACTACTCCAGATCTGACGTGATCAAGTCAGAGGGAAGAACCACGTGCAGGAGAGAACACCGACCCCAGGACCAGCGTGAGACACGGCGGCAGGAGGGCCCCCGTCACCCCATCCTCCGGGCCCCGCTCGTTCCCCTCCCACAGTGGATGTTTGTTAATCGTGTAACAAAGCCGAGGGTTTGCTCTTTACCCCGGCTCTGAGCCAGCGGGATAGAGGACACTTTATATTCGTTTATCATAAACATTCTACACGTAACTTCTGGCTGACTAAAAAATTCTAAAACAACACCCAGCTAACATGGTACACTAACCATTTAACTGTGGTCAAATTTAAATTAGACTGAAATATGTCAGTAAGAGCTTTTAACTGACCACTGGCTACCATTTCTTAACTTACCTAAGCTCTACTTAGCAAGTACCTTTAGATGTATGTTTAAGATCAAGTGTAGGATGCAATCTGAGCATTTACGTCTAGACTAAAATTTGAAGATATCAAAACTTCATTAAATAGGTGTTTCTTTTATAGGAGTAAACGTAAATTGCTACCCTGGGATAGCAGAGAACCATGGAATGCTAGCTAACTTTGGGCAAGTTCGTGAAATTTGGTCAATTCAGAACGTTCCAAATCGAGAGAGTAAGCATGTACTGTTTCTCCTCTAGAAATTTTATCCTCGATATAGTCATAACCCAATTCATAGCGAATTTATAAAAATAGCTCTTTATCCAATAATTCCAGCAAGGTAAAAATAGGAGTTTCTTTTCACATATAGCAAATGACACAGGCTCACGGAACACGAGAGAGCGGAACCACACTTAACTCGCCGTACACTCGCCACCAGGTCACACGCGGTTTATCGCTGTGTGTTGTCATCGCCTCGCACTGGCAGTTTTCAGGGGCAGAAGCTTCTTCCTAATCCACGGGCTCCACAAGTAAACCAGCCCACTGAGACCTGCTTCCACCACAGAACTAAATTGAAACTGCATCATTGTTTAGAAAACGGCAGCACTATTCCTTAACCTAGTCAGGGGTTCAGGGGGCGGGGGAGGGGGTCTGTCATTCATCATATTTTTAGCGTTAAACCTTGAAAGAATTTCCTTAAAAACACACACACACGCACACACACACACGCACACACACACACACCTTGAAAGAAGTCGCTGCACCAGCAAAGACGCCCTGGAAGCTTACTAGGAAATACAAAAGTGCACTCTTCTATGCCTACATATAAAACATATTAGAAATAAAACTGTGTAAAATGTTTGCTGTGCAAACTATAAAACGCGGGGCGGGCGGCCCTACTGCAGGGAGTCGCTGTTCTCCAGCACCAGCCCGCCCAGGTGGCCGGGCGCCAGCGCCGCCCCGCCGTCCCCCGTGCTGTCCACCGAGTCGTCCTCGCTCTGCTCGGCCATCATCACCTGCTGCACCGCCAGCGTGGCCCCGTCCGACGACAGGGACTGCAGGCTGTCCACGTTCATGCTCACGGGCGCGGTGATGGTCACGACGGCTCCTGCGGCACAAGGCGGCTGTCACCACGCCATCGGCGCTCGGATGCAAACCGTTACCCCTCGACCCGTGGGGCCGGGCTGCCCGACCTCCCGCGAAGCCCCCTGCACGTCCCTGGGACCATCTGCAGGGAGTTAAGGACCCGTCTCTAGGACGGGCCCCAGACCCTGCGCGGCTAAGCTCTCAGTCTACGGAGGGTCCGAGGGTCAGGACGGTAAAGGGCACAGACGCCCGGGGCGAAAGCCAGTGCCACACGGAGGACAAGAGACCCAGGACACAGGGGAGAGGCCACGAGACGACACAGGCGGGGAGACGGGGTGGGAGGACTGGGTCAGAGGAAGGCAGGCCGGTCTGAGACGGAGAAGGAGAACCTGCGACACGCGCTCCTGCACCTCCGGCCCGACAGCAGAGGAGGGGAGACCACCAAGGGCCCGCGAGCGGGACACCGATGAAACACGCGGGGCCGAGGACGGCGCGGCGCTAGGGAAGCCCACACGGTGGGTCACACGTGCCCGTCCATAGAAATCTCCACAGCACCAACGGGTGAAGAAAGCAAGAGGATGTCATCTGTGGTATATATAATTCATATAGCATAACATGTTTAGGAAGATTTTAGAAACGAGTCATTCATGCATTCATTCTTGTCTGTGCACAGACCACGGCAGCAGACACGCACTGGGAGCCGCCAGAGGACACTGGTACCAAGGGCCGTCTCTGGAGAAGATTAGAAGCCAGGGCGGAGGAGAGATTACTTCTCACTGCATATCCTTGCCTGAACTTCCTCCCCAGGAGATAGGTATTGCCTTTTCCAGGAGCGGGGCAAGGGAGGGGGAGACAGAGAGGAAAAAAACCTTTCCAACTAATTCTTGAATTAAAAAGGAAAACAAAAACGGAAAATACAAATGATTTAAGTATGAAGGTAAAACCACTGCCTATCAAAACCCAAATAAAGAAGCCAAAGCTTTAAACGCACATACCATGAGGGGCCCATTCCAAGCCCAGGGCCAGCCCAGCTCTGGGACACCCTGAGCATTGGCAGAGGACAGATGAGCGCATGTGTGCAGGAAACAACTGAGGCCGGGAAAAGAATCAGCCCCAAAGATGACAGAGCACAGTGTCCAGAGCCGGCAGAGCTGGACTGGACACACCCCGAGGCACAGGCCCCGGGCCGGGCGCTGACAGGCCCTGCCTCTGCCGAGGGGGAAAAGCAGGCCAGGAACCAGCACTGCTGGGACCACCAGGCAAGAACCAATTGCAAAAGCACAGCACAAGAGGATCAGAGAGTGCCGAGTAACCGAACTGCTGGAACACAGCTCAGGGAGACCTGGAGCGACACGGAAACACCCATCCCCCGATAAGCTAACACCCACAATGTCTGGCCTCTAGTCAAAGATTACCAGGCACGCAAACAGGCAGGAAAACAACCCATAATGAGAATTCAGTCAACAGAAACCAGCCTAGAGCTGACAGATGTTACAATTAGCAGAGGAGGTCATCAAAACAGTTACTGGCGACTGTGTGCTGTTTGTTCCAAACTTCAGTAGACCGTGAAAGATACAAAAGCTCACATGGAGTTTCTAGACAATGTCCAACATGAAAAACACAGGGACAGGATTAGCGGAAGATTAAACATCACAGAACACAAGACTGGGGAAGCTTAAAAATAGAAACAGAAACTATCCAGGATGAAACAGAGAAAAAGAATCCAAAATCCTGGAAAAAGCAGCAGTAACTGTGAGTTATAATGCCCTATCATATGGGCAACTGGAGCCCCTGGGGGAGGGGAGGTCAGAAAATATATTTGAAGAAATAATGGCCCCAAACTTTCCCAACTGAATAACAGTAAACTGCTGAGCGGAAAAAGTAAGAGAATGAGAAGGTAAGAATGCGATAATAACACAAGTTATTACATTTAAAAATACACACACGCAACCACCTGAAGTGTGAGGAACTCACGCACACAGAAGATGCTCGTCAACTACACACAGAAGCAGTGGCCCATGATGAGGGGACGGGGGTCAAAGGGAAGAAGAAAAGCCGAATGAGGGCCGCAGGGACATAAAGGGTGAAGCGCCAGGCGGTGAGCGCACGACACGTCCACTCCCTGCACTGAAGCAGGAGGGACACAAAGAGACGGGAGGGACCTCGGGGGACTGGCCTTGGACCCGGCTCTCCCGGGCACACCTGCGCCCCTAACAAGCACCAGGACCAGCGCTCTCTCACGGTCACATGCAGAAAGACCACGGCCTGCCCTTGGTTCGCGGCCTCACACCCCCCCAGCCCCCAGGACGGCGGCCGCCCACCGGCTGCGAGGGCACAGGCCCGGGCCCGCTCCCCACCTTCGGACACGGTCAGCTCGCTGGCGGCTGGCTGTGCGGCTCCTGAGGCGATGGAATCGGGCCAAAACCTCTGGACGGGTCTGTTCTGGGCAGTTTTCTTCTTTGTTTTTGGAGTTTCTGAGCAACTAGAATCCAACATCGGCTGCAGGATTCGTCTTCTTGCATTGATGAACCTGTGCGCAGGAAACAGGTCAAAGCGGCCTTTCCGAGGCCGCCCAAGGCAGTAACAGGCCCACCTGACAAACCACACGAGCAGAAACGCGTATTCCCTGTTAGAAGAAGCACTCAGAGTAACGACACGCATATTATCTAAATGTCCAGAGAACAGGGCTGTTTTTAAAGTAATTCATTTGAATAAAGACCAACTCTTCCATGGTGCCTTTCTTCCACGTCAATTGATTTATTCCGTTTGTGAAATTGATATTCATAATGACACTGATGATACTGTCAAAGTTGTGAATGTGGGGCATGATTTTCTCTGAGGAAGAGAAAGGTCAAAGCAGCAAAACTACATACCCTGCAGTCTCGTGACGCCCAAGGCCTTGCAGGCTGTGCATCTCTTATCTGAGGGTCCCACCCGGCCGAGCCCTGAGTGTGGACAGATGTCCGGCTAACTTCAAAGTCCTAAGATTCAAAACCGTCTACAACTGCACTAGGACATATTCTAATAATACAGATGAACGGGCTGGCGCCTCAGAGCTTCATTCAGGGTCGATCTCTGGGCCCTGCAGCTGGGCGTGAGCAGGACTGGGAGGGTCACAGCAGCCCCGGCAGCTCAGCGCCGGCCCAGCACCGCCTGGGAAGGGACCCCGCTGCCGCCTTTCAATCTGTCTCTTTTTTTTTTTTTTTTTTTTTTTAAATTTATTTATTTATTTATTTTTGGCTGTGTTGGGTCTTCGTTTCTGCGCAAGGGCTCTCTCCAGTTGCGGTGAGCGGGGGCCACTCCTCATCGCGGTGCGCGGGCCTCTCACTGTCGCGGCCTCTCTCGCTGCGGAGCACAGGCTTCAGATGCGCAGGCTCAGTAGTTGTGGCTCACGGGCTTAGTTGCTCCGCGGCATGTGGGATCTTCCCAGACCAGGGCTCGAACCCGTGTCCCCTGCATTGGCAAACAGACTCTCAACCAATGCGCCACCCGGGAAGCCCACAATCTGTCTCTTTATCCATCTTTGTCAAAGCTGCCACGAGGCAGAGGCATAAGCTAATGATGAGTGTTGTCCAATCTCGCTCCAAGATATAATTTTTGCAAATATAAAAGGAAAGAAAGTCACAAAAGGTAAAAATAGCTCCAAATATTAACTAAACGACTTTAGAAAGTTTAGAATTTATAAAAGTCATGTTTTAAACTGTGATGAATTTCAAAATTAAAAGTTGAGGTCAAACCTTCTAGATAAGACAGTTCTGTTAAGACAGCAGAGGAGCAACTTAGGGAAGGGCAGGGAGTCCACAATGAGGAATAAATACGAGGAGAAGGCTGATTGGCGACAATCGCATCAGAACATCCAGAGACGCACCTCCGCGCCTCGCATCCCTCAATCCACCTATCGCTACACCAGACACAGTCCCTACATGGCACCGCATGAAAATAACGGAGAACATGCTAAGACGTTACACAACTCACAGCCGCACAGTACTCGAAACTTTTGAACTCCTGTTAACACTCTATCTAAAAGATCTAACAGGAAATAATTCAGAGAGTATGGTCTATTATGGCTACCCAAGTGAAAAATACTGGCCCAAATGCAAGGTACTAGAAATACCTGATGCAACGCCAAAGCATACCTCCTGCATACACAATTGCCCCAAATGGAAGATTTTATCATTTATACTGGAACTCACCTGACCTTCAAGTTTAAATTTAAACAGTTAAAATGAAAAGATAACAATGTTTACAAGTGGTAGAATCTGTATTTCCTTTTCTTTTATGCAAGCCAATTTCATTAACCTGAAATCAGTTCCTACATCTGAATAATAAGTAAATAAAAATGAGGCAAATGACTACCAAGCAGAAAGCAAGGGCACACCTAGACCTCAAAGCCGCTTCGTGATGTGAACGCCTCTTATTTAAGGGAAAAACCATCACGGTCAGGGTTCAAGTGTCCACACTGACATGTGACACAAGAACCAGAACAGGGTGTTTCATAAAGAGACGCTTCCCTCTCAGGACCCTGAGGCCTGCTGCGGGGCAGGACCACCGCACAGCCGGCCAGCCATGGGACTCCCTCCCCGAGTCACGGCTGAACAAGTGACACAGGTTTCAAAAGGGGGGAGGGAAAAAAAAAAAAAGAAAAAAAAAAAGGTGGGAGGGGTGCGGAAGGGCCACCAGGGGTGAGGGGAACTCACCCCGGCCATCCACCGCCCAGAAGAGCTCGTGCACGGAAACATCGTGTTTCTGAGTGGAGGCTGGGGTGAGGGGCGCTGCTTAACGCCCTGGAGAAACCCATCTCTAGTAGAGGGAGGAGGATGTCGGCCAAAGGTCCTCAGTGGGGTATCGAGCATGGAAAACTTAAGGTGAGAGTGTGTGTGATTTATGCTTACCTGGCTGCCACCAATTCCAGACTCTGATAACACAGGAATGCTAGTTAAAAGAACTCATATACTTCAATCAAAATTTACTACTTATTGGTGTCAGGATTGCCAGGTGCTCTGTTATGCGGACGGCACAATTTCAGAAAGCGGGCACAGCTTACCAGTTGTTAACTTGGAGTAGTGTCAAATTTGTCTGAGCAGCAATCTGTTTTTTCTCATCTTCTGTCGGGTAGGGATGCTGAAAATAAAAAGAAGGGTCACCGTGAACTTCAGTTTTTAAAAAGGAACTCAAGATCATCCTGGTAAAACAGAAGCACACAAATAATCGTTAGTAAAAACTGGTGTCAAGGGTGCTTGTAGCTAAAACCTAACTTCAGTCTCATCATTTTTTCCAGAAATGCCTAAAACAAATGAAGCCTTTCTCCCAGCTGCCCAAGAACACAGGTGTTGCAGCAGCTGGTGAAAGCCCAGGCAGAGGCGTGACGCAGACAGGAGTCCACACGCTCAAAGGCCACGGCGAAGGGAAGAGCGCGGGGCACGCAGAGGGGCTCCTGGGCTGCTCCAGGTGCTGCTCGAAGCACCCGAGACAATCTCTGGCTTTTGTATCAACATCACAGGTGTAATTCAAGGACCATAAACTGCATCCATTTAAAGCAGATAAATGGCTGAGTTTCGACCCACAGCAAGACAGAGCGTGCAGGTCACCCCCGTACATCCTACAGGGATTCACTGACTCCTCACAGTCACAGAGCTGTCGTCACCTTAATTTTACGACGAGGAAACGGAGCAGGGCAGCGCACACCCTCCCCGCACCCTGGGCCGGCTGAACAAGAGGAGGCAGGAAGCGGATGGGGCTGCTCCAGGCCGCCACATTCAGGTGACACGTTTCTGTCACGGGAAGTGCAAGCACAAGCTGACACCGGGAGGCACGGGTGTCACCTACGGCGTCACAAGACTCGCGTGTGCGGCCGGCAGAGAACTGAACTGAGGGCTGGGGACGGGGTGTCTGCTATTTACTCTTTATTTCACGTATGACTGAAATATTTCACTCAGAAAAAGCCAGAAGTATAATAAATACAGACACACCTAGGAAATACTGCAGGTTCAGTTCCAGACCACCTCAGTAAAGCGAATATTGCGATAAAGCGAGTCACGAATTTTTGTGTTTCCAAAAATGTTATATAAAAGTTATGTTCACGCTCTACTGTAGTCCACGACGTGTGCAGTAACATTACATCTAATAGAACAATGTACGTACCTTAATTTAAAAATACTTTATTGCTAAAAAATGCTAACCATCATCTGAGCCTTCAGCTGTAATCTTCTTGCAAAAGTCACGTCAAAGATGACTGAGCACAGATCATCATATCAAATATAATAATAATGGAAAAGTTTGAAATATTGAGAGAATTACCAAAATGTGACACAGAGATATGAAGTGAGCAAACGCTGTTGGAAACAACGGCACCGATAGATGTGATCCATGCAGGGTCGCCACAAACCTTCAGTTTGTGAAAAACGAACATCTGAGACGCGCAATAAAGTGCAGTATGCTTGTACCAAAATTCACAGACGTACCGGAGGAAAACAATTTCTATCTACAGTAATAAACAACTTCTCCAAGGTCGGTTACCATCTGCCTGTAGAAACCAGTACGACATTCACTCTAAAACTTGCACGCGCTGAAGGCCCTTGTTTTGCACCGACCAGGACCCCAGGGAGTGACTGGCACCAACGAAGTAAGGAGGTGGGGTCCGTTCTGGTTTGTAAGGGACACTCAGTGTGTCCGGAAAGGCACTGTGCATTCTGGGGATAACGGGACAGCACCGCATTTATCTCAACAGCAGTGGTCCGATTCCTCACACTAACCAACAGTGATTCACTTCCATTCTACAGATGAGCATCTGGCCCCAAGGGAGAGTTTATGGAAACAGAAATATTGTTCTTGTCCTTTGAAAAGCTCATAAAATAAAAAGGGGGCAGGAAGCAAGTACACAAACCAGAAAACAAAACAAAACAAAAAACCCACCAAAACAGTAATAAGTGCTGCCTAGAGTATCAGGAAAACTACAAGGAGAGGACAGTATTTCAGAGAAATGAGGTCAAGAAGAAGACATAGAAGATGCTTCATAGGAAAAAAAAAAAAAAAAGGCATTTTAATTGAACCTCTGAGCAGGGTCTATTTCAGAAATGATTAAAACATTAAAGGAAACTTAACAGGAAAACAGCCAATTCCATCACTTACTTGTGTTGTAGTCCAATCACTACATTACAGACACATTTATCGGTTGTAATACTCACAATGTATTTAGAAACATGTATGTTCTGCTTTTTCACTTATGTCCACGTACCTAAAGTTTCCTAGTGCTTTTGGCCCTCGCTTATCGTGTTAACTCACTGTACAACCTTCCATCAAATTGACAGGTCCTAACTCACACACCAACCCATTTCCCATCATCGCAACGAACAGCACTGTAACATTCTGTCCCTAAACTTCTCCATTGCTTGTGACCCTCGCTAGGACCAGCTTCTAGGCGGGGTCACACTGCCGATGACGACCGCGTTCTCGCGCGGCACGTGAGCCGCCCGCTCCGGGCAGAGGAAGGGGGCTCAGCAGTGACCGGGGCCAAACCCCAGGGGGACCGGAGGCGATAGCCGGGTGAGGACGGAGGCGGGTGCCCAGGCACGGACGCGGCCTCAGCCCGGGCGGGGGGCGCCCCCGGGGGCGAAGGGGTGCTGCGGAGACCCGAGGGCACCACAGTGCACGGGGTGGAGGCGAGGAGGCCGGGGAAGTGAGGGCGCGGCCGCAGCGGGTGACGGCGGCACTGACACCCAGGGGCAGGTCCGGGCCGACCAGCTCAGCTCTCAGGAGCGGCCGGGCCGGGGCTGCGGATGGACAGGTCCGCGGAGAGGGGCTTCTCCCTACCGGCCCTCCCGGCCCTCCGCGTCCGCCCGCACGCCCCCCGGGCCCCCTCCCTCTGCCTGCACAGGCCGTAACCCAGCGGTGCGCCCGCCTTCCCACCTCCATCCCGCCGCGCCCCCCGGGGCCAGCCTGGTCCTTCCCAACCTGGCAGCAGCGAGAAGGCTGTCACCCCTGGAAGCTACTCGTGGTCACACCCTCCCTCGAGGTCGGGGGCGTGGGGACTGGGGCTCAGGCGGGTAACCAGCGAGCCTTCCCCAGAAATCGGTGGGCAAGCATGCGCCCTGAGACAGGACGGCTTCAGGAGGACAGGCTGAGGTCCAGGTGAGGAAAGGGGGCACGCAGACAAGGCACGCCAAGCTCCCCTTCAGGGTCACAGGCCCATGTGCCAACCCCTCCGTCCACAGCTCAACTCCTCATCTCCCTCCCAAATCCAATGTATCAAACATCACTACTTTCCAAGGTTTTGCCCCAGAGCACCTCTTCTCTGCCCACTTCTCTAATTAACCTCACCTGCCTGCAGGCACCCTCCATGGGCAGTTTCTCTCAGGGGCGTGTACCGTTAACATCAGCTGAACTTATTCCGTCACCAGTTTTTGGGTAACCCTCCCTTCTGTCCTGTGCTCAACCCATCATGGACAGTCAACAAAACACTGATTCTTAAAACCAGGCCTACCGGCCCACGTAAGTCCACTTTTTCTAGAAAATAAGCCAGAAAGCAAGCATGGCAGAGGTCTGGCTGATGGCGGAGCGCGCGTCCTCACCCCGATGTGCTGGAAGAGCCAGGACCTCATCACACTGGTGGCGTGCTTCGGCAGGACCCCCCTCTTGTTCTTAGATGAGCCGTCATCTTGGTGCAAGATGCTGAGATCCTGGTTTAACTGTAACTGAAGCTTTTAAACAATTGAAAAATAACGTTAGAAAGCATAGACAATGATGACATATCCAAGTAGCTTACGACTGCAGATGGAGAGAATAACCAAGGATCTTACGGCTAAACGTCTTATTTACAGGAAAGGCATAAACACTGGGACCCTGTAGGGCTGATTTTCCGAGGATGTGGCCCCTCGCGCTGTAACCCTTTACGCTCGCGTCTCAGCCGCGCAGGGGCCCCCCGTCTGGCGACGCAGGTGGGACGGGCACTGAGAAGCCCCGAGTGTCCCACTCTGCACGCAGCCAAGCCCCGCCCTCACGCACACTTGTCCTCAGCTTCTCCTCTAGCGACAGATGCGACAACAGCCCGTTTCCTGGCCTGGAGCAGGATTCAAACAACCGACAAGGACTGACGGGGAAGCTGGAAGGGCCACTAACTAGAGGAGCCCGGCCAGGAGGAGAGAAAGAAACAGAAACACACAAAGTGCGGACAGAGGGACCACAGAGCAAAGGGGCCAAGGCGACCTCTGCCCAGACGGCTCCGCGGCCACTCAAGACACTGCCCCCCTCACCCTGAGAAGGGCCTGAGATACAGCCTGTTTATTCCATCTTGGAAGGAGAGGACACGCGTGTAAGTCCCCTTAGATGAGCATCCGTCCGCTCACACAAACACGAGGACAGAGCATCAGGCCCCACGCACCCAGCCAGGGGCAGCACCTCACTCCCCACGGCTGCAGAGATGGTGCCAGTGTCGTTCACCCCCCAGACCAGGGAGGAAACCAACGCCCCGCGCCGGGGCCTCCACACAGACACATCGGGGCCTCTCCACTGTGATCCACGCTTTACCTTAGAACTTCTGTGTGACCAGCTAGAGGGGTGGGACAGGGAGGGTGGGAGGGAGGCTCAAGACGGAGGAGATATGGGGGTACATGTATGCATACGGCTGATTCACTCTGTTGTACAACAGAAACTAACATAGCATTGTGAAGCAACTGCATTCCAATAAAGATGTACTAAAAAAAAAAAAGTAAAAATCAATAAATAAGCATCAACTTCCGTAGGTCAGTTTCAGTATAATATAGTCATAAACATAATTTACAGGATTTGGAAGTTTATTTTGGAGAGGTTTCAATTATTTGCACTTCCTCTGGATCTACATCATTTTGGATAATTCTTTAAAAGACTGAACACCAACATCTAAACAGACAGAATTTATGACTTAAAGGAGACATTACAACCACTAACTATACCTAAAATTTCTTAAAACCTAAGATTATTACTAAGGGCATAACTGTTTTCTGGAATGCATGTGTTTGTTAATTAAAGGACTGAACAGTATTTTTTTTTAAAGATTGATTGATTAATTTTTGGCTGCGTCGGGTCTTAGTTGAGGCACGAGGGATCTTCCGTTGCAGCGCTCGGGCTTCTCTCTAGTTGTGGCGTGCGGGTTCTCCCTCTAGTTGAGGCGCGCAGGCTCCAGGGCGCGTGGGCTCTGTAGTTTGCGGCATGCGGCCTCTCTCACTGAAGCACGCGAGCTCAGTAGTTGCGGCGCGCGGGCTTAGTTGCCCCATGGCATGTGGGATCTTAGTTCCCCGACCAGGGATCGAACCCGCGTCCCCTGCATTGGAAGGCGGATTCTCTACCACTGGACCACCAGGGAAGTCCCAAGGACTGAACAGTATTAAGCACTGCCTGTATGCTTACGTTTGTGTGCACAGGAAAAAGAATGAAAAATGGACTTTTAAAACTAGTTCCACTAGGGCCAAAGTGGAATCTGTCTGCTGTGTTTGCCTCAATTTAATACATGACCTTCTTCATGCACTGTGACATGTATTTCCGTTTCAGTGTTGCTTTTTTTGTGCAGGGTTAAAACAAATGTGGACTCATGAACAGGGAAAGTGACAGCTGGCCACGTGACTCGACCTCACAGATGCCACCAAGGGGTTTGGGGAGGCCAACGAAGCCAAGGGCCTGCGGGGGGACTGGCCAACCGGCCCACCGCCCTCCAGCAAAGCCTGAGCCTGCGCATGGCAGGGGGATTTAAAAGCCTAGGAAACTGGGTGAAAACCCATTTAAGAAGCAGTGGGGCCCCCATACCACTCCCCATCGTTCTCTGCAGGTGACTGATCTGCCCCAGCCCTGCAGACTCGGGGTCTCTTTCCCAAAGAAACAGACCAGAGGCTGAAGACCGAGCACAGCTGGAGGGTGGGGGGAGGGGCAAGGCTAGAACGAGGGTGAGGAAGATCTGCACACAAGGTGGGAGACCCCGCCCACTCCTGCCCCTGCAACTATGCTTCCGCCCCAAGCAAGAGATCAGAGTCCTGCTCCAGGGAAACAGAAGGAAGAAAAGGCTGAGGGAGGGCATAATTTGGAGGCCAGGCCACAGGTGAGCCAGCCTGCCAAAGCCCAGCACCTGACAAGCACCAAAGAGCATTCTAGGGCCTCATGTTTACATTTAGAAGGACAGCCAACTGCCCCCAAACACGTGAACGCCTCCATCACAAAAAGCCAACAGCAAAGCGAATGAATGGTATGACGTGGGGGAAACAGGGAGAGTGCAGAAAGCAAAGCACATGTCAACCATCCATGAACCAAGAGTAGGAGAGCACAGTGGGTAAAGAAGAGTCTCAGAAATTACAACTACACTTGAAATGTAAAACTTAACCGATGGGTTGGAAGATAAAAGGCAAGTTCTCGGAAAGTAGACAGAAAGTAGACAACGGGAATACAAATATAAAAATACAGAAAAATCAAGAGACTCGGTTCAGAAGGTCTAGCGTCCGATCAGTAAGGGCTCTGGAAGGAGAGATTGTGCAGGTTGGGGGCAGGGGCAGGGCTGTCACAGAGAGTTCAGGAAAATGTCCCAGCCTTAAGGACACGAGGTCCCCGGCAGTGCCCAGCGCAGTCGACAAACAAGACCCGCGCCAAAAACTCAGTGAAAAGAGATGTGTCTGACAGAGGAGAAAACACAGAAGACAGGAAAGCGGAGCTCACACGGACCTTCTCGAAGGCAGAGCGGCGGCTAGGACACACTGACAGCGCCCGGGGAGCCCCTTCCCGACCTGGAATTGTACATGCAAACCAGCTGCGTGTCAAGGATGAGACCAAGACTAAGTCACTTTTAGGTTTGCTAAGTGCCAACACGAGGCACCTCCCACACACGTTTTCTCCGCAAGTTCGCAAAGGGGGAGTAAAGCCTAGAAAGTAGAAGACGTGGGCTCGCGGAGAAGGGGCTCCTCAGGGTGACGTGCCGGATGTCCGACACGCGACGCCTGGCCGAGGTGGAGACCAGGAGGCTGAGAGCCCCGAGGCCACGCGGCCCCGACTAGCTACCTGACGGGGACACCGAAAGCACGCTGGGGGATCTGTGAGGATTCAGCCACTGACGCCATGGAAACTGTGCGGAGGGGAGAGAACCCAGCTGCGAACTCGGGCAGCGTGATCACGGTTATACACGCAGCTCAGCAGAAGCCGGCATTTACATGCCCCTGAGGATGTTCACGATGAACACGCATCAGCTGCACTGCGTCTACACGACCGGCATCCCGGCCAGCGAGGGGGCAGGAGAGAGCACAGCCCCCAGCAGGACAAAAAGCCCACGCCACAGGCTGTACGGGTGAGTTAGGGGAGGGGATTTTATTTCAAACACGGAGGGCACAGCAGAAGCAGTGGCCAGGAGGCCTGAAAGTGGTCGCCCAAGGGGAGCGAAGGTGAGGGCGGGAGCCGCTGTGAGTCTGGTCCAGGCCTCCCAGCAACGTGGGCACAGGCCGACCTGATACCAGAGAGTCAAGCGTCACTGTAAATCGCGAAAAGGAGGCGAAAACCTGCCATGCGTCAGACAACAGCACAACCCCGAACCTTACGCACAACGGTTGTGTACAAGTAAGACTATCCCGGGAAAGGGGAGCAGGGTGGAGCGCGGAGAAATCCGTGGAATCCCACTCCCCTGGCTACTCTTACTTTCTCGGAAAAGAATGCTTTTCAACGAGCATGTACTACGAGCACACGGGGGGACTCTTCTGTAGAGACGGCCCAGCCCAGGAGGAGCATCCAGCTCCTCCGTGTGACCGGCGCCAGGTCAGAAGATGCCCCCGTGGCCCATGTGCCCGGCGCGGGGAGGGGCCGGCACCGCCGTGCGCCGTCAGAGACAACCACACGCTCTCCTGACCTCCAGTCTCTAGGACACAGAAGCCGTCGCTGCTGAGGGACTCACCCTACCTGCAGCCCAGCAAGAGCCCAGACGTCGGCCAGGTGAAGAAGGAAGAACGCCCAGCGCGGCCACCACAGCTCTGCAGGATCACGTACCTACACGCGTGGGCCCCCTGGTCACGGAACGCCCCAGCTGGGCCCCAGCCGGTCTATTTACTCTTCCGTGAAACCCCCCGCCCGCCCCACGCGGGGCTTGTCTCTCCAGCTCCTCGGCCCTGCCGCCCTGCAAGGGACAGACGTCGGGGCTGTGACGGGGAGGGGACAAGTGTAAGGTGGGCTGCGGGGTCACCCAGGACCAGAGCAGAGGCGGCTCCTAGCCAGCTGGCCTCAGGGAGCAGCGGCTCCACGGACGTGACCCAAACTCTGCACATCTGCTATGTAAACTTGGTCAAGTTCTTCCTTAAACAGCAGAACGAATGAGCCTCCACTGTACAAGTAAGCACTGGACTTCACAGTGTTTCCTTCCTCTAAAAACAGTTCACTGTGAGGCCAGGAAACGCTCTGAAAACCAGCTTTCTGTTCCCAGCCACTGTAAATGGAAAACTTCAGGGAAGGCGGGCTGGCCAGGGGATGGCAGGCCAGCGCTGGGGGCGCCTACCCTCACTCCCCGTGGCTGGGCCTGGGGGCCACTCCATATCCTGGCCCCGGGTGTGCCCAGGAGGCCCCTACCCCAGACCCTCTCACACCTGCTTCTGATTTAAGAAAACACTGACATCCCCAAGGCTGGGCCTCAAAGTGGTTAACGAGGATGTACAAAGCATCTGTGCAGGCCGAAGACAAAGAACTAACATAAAGGACGAATCAATGGTCTTAAATAAGAACTGATGGCGAAAACACTGCTTCCGATTTAAACCTAGCTAAGTGTACAAAATAAAAAAATGTGTGCGTATATCCCTAGAACGTAGAGGGGACTGGACTCACGTTACCACAAAGGCACAGAGAGGGTAAGACGACCCCCAGGTTGGGGCACGTCACGGCACTGCCAGCGCTGGCGCTTCTGCCGGCCCAAGCCAGCCCCCTCAGCTGGAGGCCTGGGGCGGGGTGAACTTCGGGGGGTCCGGGCAGGGTGCGTCTACACAGCCTCCGCCCTCCTGAAGTGGAGACAACCACACGGCCCCACGTTAGACGGGACAGCAGTGGCCCCTCACGGGGAGGGATCCTGGGGGACCTTTTCCTCCTTCCTTAGGCTTCTCTGAACTCTGCAACAATGCGGAAGATGAACCGTGAAGAAGACGCACGACACCGACATTCAGGTTAACTGGAGACCGCCCGAATGGCCTTCACGCCGAGGGGACGGCTGGAGCCCGGGCCGCCTGTGCCCCCGCACCTGTGCCAACACGCCCCCAAGCACCCCGCGGGGCCAGCTCACGCACCTGGGAGTTCTGGATCCGGATCGTGCCGGGCGACAGCGCCTGCGTCACTACCTGGCCTTGGGGGGTGACGACCGTGACCGGCTGATAGACTGTGCCCCCTAGAAAGGGACACGAAAAGCTGAATCACTCCCCAGTCCCAACGATTATAACCGCTCTTCTCAGCGTGCTCGCCGAAAGGACAAAATCTGTAGCTTATGAGCTTTGAAAATCATTTCGAACGGTCAACAGCACTTTGCTAGTTGACTTTTCACTTCGGCGGCGGGGCGGGGCGGGCAGCCATGGCTCCTCCTGAGACAGCGCAGGGCGGGGCGGCTGGGGGGGCAGTCTGTGAGTCCCCTCCTTTGTTCGCCTCCATTTCCTGGCACATATTAAAGGACTTGGCCAAAGGTGTTAGATAACAAATATTTTTATTCTAGTTATTTTTTTCATCCAACGTGCTTTCATCTTCCTGCGGAAGTTTCCCTTTGTGTGATTATGTGGAGGGTTTTCGTTCAATTTCTCCCCCTCCTATGCCCATTCCATTTTCATGATGGTTCTGTATGTGCAACGTATAAGAAAAACCATCACAGGAAGAGGACAGATTCTAGAGTTCCCTGGTGCATCCAAAACAAGTAATACTAACACTAAGGCTGCATTTTCATTTGCTTATCATCGATTAATGACGTTACTTAAGATTTTCCAGGTGCTGCTAAGAGCACAATTAAAAAAACTATGTTATTTGAAAATTTCTGTTGGTTTTTGCTATATGTTTTCAACTCCCATATAAAACCTTTCCTGCCAATATTTTTTGAGAGGGAAACACAATTTGTATAAAATATTTGTTATTGAGAATGAACAAGAACCAGGCATTCAAAGAGCTCTAGACGTTGACACTCCTGTGTCGGGAACTGGCATTAATTAGAAACCATGTTTATGCACTTCTTCATTCTAACATAAAGGACTTCTTTCTGCAAAAGCTCAAGGAAAGTGTCCCTTTTTCTGTCGTCATACCTGCCACTGTTGCCATGGTGACATTCCCCTGTTGCAGAGCGGATGCTGGCACCACGATTCCTTGGGGGCTGAGAGTGCCTGTGATGGCGCTTTGAATCTGCTGTAAGTCATAAACACACAGCAAACGGGTTATGTTATCAGAAAACAGAAAACTCATGTTTAAAACTCCAAAACACGTGGCATAATGGCACCATCAGTAAAGGAAAGATGCTTGAGGCAAAGGGCATCATCAGAGGACAGCCTTCGTAAGGCATGCACTACAGACATAACTGGAAGCGAGAGATGCCAAACTGACTGAATGTTAAATATGGTATGATCAATACTGAGATATTAGTTTCAATTTAGCTTCCAAAAGATTATCTTTCACCTCATCAGCATACTAAACACACCCTACAGCCCTGGAGGTATAACTAGGAAGACTAAAATTACCTGATCGAGTCACACACCTTCTCCATTCAACTTGGCTCAGAGTTTTCCAAGAACCAAAGCCTCCTGGACAGGATGAGCTATTCAAACGATGATGCCACAGGCTGGGGAGTCACCCCCGGGGGCACAGCCTGTACCTGCCCTTCCCACAGCACACAGCACACCGGAGGCCCCAGTGTCCATGCCTGTGGGGTTCTGGGTCTGAGCCTGGCCTACTGCAGGCTCCGTGCAAACGTCCGTAAACACCATGTCGGAGAATCTACCCATCTGAAGTCAGATCCAAATGGGCCACTTTATCCATTTCCTGTGGTGGCTGGACTGGGAGTTGGCAAGGGACAGACCTCTGCACCTGGCATCCAGCACAGGCTCTGGCACACAGCAGGCACCCAGATATCTGAGCGGTTAAATAGCCTAAGTAGATACCCTTCAAAGACAATTACTCTGTGGGCTATCACATCCATTTGCACGTATAAGCTTCGGTAGGTCTATATAAAGTTTGCTATATAAACTTGGTCAGAATAAAAATTAAGCAATCCAAATCAGTATTCTAAGCTCCCACATCAAGAACCTAGAAAAAGAGGAGCAAAATGAAACCAAAGCAAGCAGAAGGAAGGAAATAATAAAGATTAAAGCAGAAATCAATGAAATTGAAAATAGAAAAACAGAAAAATCAATGAAATAAGAGCTGGTTCTTTGCAAAGATCAATACAGTGACAAACCTCTAGTAAGACGGACAGAAAAAAAAAAAGAGAGAGAAAAACAAATTACCGATATCAGGAATGAAACAGGGTAGATCACTACAGACCCTGAAGATATCAAAAGATGAAAAAGGAATACTACTGTAAACAACTCGACACACATAAATTTGACATCTTAGACAAAATCCAACATGAAACAGATAATCTGAATAGCCCTATAACTAATAAGGAAACTGAATTAGTAATTTTAAAACTTCCAAAAAAGAAATCTCCAGGTCTAGGTAGTGTCGCTGGAGAATTCTATCAAGCATTTAAAGAAGAATTAACACAATTAACCAATTCTACATATTTCTTCCAGAAAACAGAAGAGGAGGGAACACATTCTCCAATTCATTTTATGAAGCTTATACTATCCTGATACCAAACCTAGCCAAAGACTGTACCAAAAAAGATAACTACAGATGACTATCCCTCAATATAGACAAAAAAATGCTTAACAAAATATTAGTAAACAGAATTCAGGAATCTATACAAAAAGAATTATGTGCCAGGGCCAAGTGGAGTTTATTTCAGGAATGCAAAGCTTGCTCAATATTCAAAAAAAATCAAGTAATGTAAATCTACCATATTAGTAGATGAAAGAAGAAAAATCACATATCAATCTATGCAGGAAAGCATTTGTCAAAATTCAGCATAATAAAAACTCTCAGAAAAATAGGAATAGAAGGGAACTTACTCAACCTGATAAAGAGCATCTAGAAAAAAAAAAACCTACCACTATTCCCCTTGAGACTGGGAAGAAGGCAAAGATGTCCCCTCAATCCCATTCAAGATAGTACTGGATGTTCTAGCCAGAGCAATAAGGCAAGAAAAGGAAACAAAGTATATAGATCAGAAGGGAAAAAATAGAACTGTCCCTATTTGCAGATGACAAGACTAAACAGGTAGAAAATCCTAAAGAATCTACAAAAAGGATCTCCTAGGACTAATAAGGAAGTTCAGCCAGGTCCCAGAATACAAGATAAAGATACAAAAATCAACTGGATTTCTACATATTGGCATGGACTCTGAAGTTAAAAATATAATACAATTTACGATTGTGCAAAAGAGTGAAATACTTAGGTATAATTCTAATACCACGTGTGCAGGAATTTTATGTCCAAAGCGAGAAAACTCTGATGAAAGAAATCACAGAAGAGTAAATTAGTGGAGACAGCGCCACGACTGTGGGCTGGGAGAGTCAACACAGTAAAGGTGTCAACTCTCCCCAAGATGACACACAGGTTTAACGCAACTCCTGTCAAAACCTCAGTAACATTTTTTTGCAGATATAGACAAGATTATTCTAAAATTCATGTGGAAAGACTACGGAACTAGAATAACTAAAATAATCTTGAAAAACAATAAAGTAGGAGTAATCGGTCTACCCAATTTTGAGACTTATATAGCCATAGGAATCAAGACTATACGGTCTAGATACACAGATCAATGGGACAGAACAGAGAACATAGCAACAGGGCCTACAAATATGCCCAACTAGTTTTTGACAATAGTGCAAAGGCAGTTCCACAGAGGAAGGACAGCCCTTTCAACAAATGGTGCTGGAGCAAATGGACGAACATAGGCAAAAAAAAAACAAACCTGAAAATGGGCCATGGATTTAAATGTAAAATATAAAATTTTTAGGAAAAAAATAAGAGAAAAATCTTTGGGACCTAGGGCTAGGCAAAGAGTTCTTAGACTTGACACTGAAAGTATGACTCATAAAAGGAAATTTGATAAATGGGATTTTATCAAAATGAAAAAGGTTTGCTCTGCAAAAGACCCTGTTAAGAGGATGGAAAGATATGCTAGAGACTTGGAGAAAATATTGGCAAACCATATATCCAATGGAGGACTTGCATCTAGAATACTCTCAAAGGTCAACAATTTTTTAAAAATCCAATTAGAAAATGGACAAAAGACACGAGCAGACATTCTACCAAAGAGGATATACAGATGGGAAATAAGCACATGAAAAGATGGTCAACATCACTGGCCATCAGGGAAATGCGAATTACAACCACGATGAAATGTCACTACACACCTTCAGAACGGCTAAATACTACAGTGCTTCAGCATGGATGAACTTGCGGACATTATGCTAGGTAAAACAAGCCAAACACAAGAGGACAAATATGGTATGACCGCCCTTACATAAGGTACCTAGATTAGTCAAGGTCACAGAGACAGAAAGCAGGATAGTGGGGGCCAGGGGCTGGGGGGGAGGGGGAGGGAGAATGAGGAGTCAGTGTTTCATGGGGACAGGGTCTCAGTTTGGGAAGGTGAGAAAGTTCTGGAAAGGATGGTGGTGATGGTTGCACAACAATGTGAATGTGCTTAATGCCACTGAGCTGTGCACTTTAAAATGGTTAAAATGGTAAGTTTTGTGTTTTGTGTATTTTACCACAATCTTAAAAATTCATTTAAAAAAAAAAAAGAATTAGAAAGAAATGACTGGTACTCTGGCCTCCAGAAACATGGGCTCCAGGGTCCAGGACACAGAGTGAAGCCTCCCTTTTTCACGGCACGAAGCCCAGGTGGGCTCTCTCTGGCCTGAGGGAACACGTTCCCAGCACAGGCCACGTTCAGAGACCTAGAGGATCCTCAGAGCAGAACAGCCGAGGACAGCCCCACAATCCTGAAAGGGCTGCTGGCCTCAGACATCAGCACGTTTCACCCTCGCCGATCCTGCAGTGACAAGCAGGAGCACAGGGCCCGCCGTAAATACCTGCGACTGGACAGGGGAGTACGGGCTGCCAGGTTCCCCACTCAGGAGAGTTTCACTGTTCATTTTCGTTTTTAGACAAGCAATATAGCGACTGCAGAAATCTTTGCAGAGTTCATTAACCTTTTCCAGCTCAAGAAGATGAATACGCAGAACCTGGATTGCTTTTACCATCTAGAAGCAAGAAAATGAAGACTTTCAGACCAGAAAAAGGGAGCATGACTGTAAGTTATCATTATCACCACACGACTCTCCTTGGCGAGGAGCTTGGCTATGACTCAGCTTGGTTATGAGCCAGCCAAGGCCACCTGTACCGCCAGTAACAGGAGGAGAAAGACACCAGATGTTATGCAGAACCACCAACCATTCCAGCCCCGCTGACCTGTGGCTTGGTGTTTCGGCTCCATCTGGTGTGCAGGGACAGAGGCGGTCACAGCTCCGGGAGCCAGCCGGGCCTCGACCTGGGCCTCGCCTAGCGACTCACCCTCGCCCTGCTCCTCCTCCTTCATCTGTAAATGGGGATGAATCCGTACGCACCTCCCGGGTGGTTCTTCATTTTGAAGAAGTTCAACTTACCCACTCTGCCTTTAATGGATTCTGCTTTTGGCATCAAGTCTAAGAACTCTGCCTGCCCCTAGATTAGCCCCAGATCCTAAAGATTTTCTCTTACAATTTTTCTAAAAGTTCTTCAGTTTTATACAAAGTCACTAAATTTGGGGGTAATTCGTCTCCCAGCAGTAGATAACTGACACTAGTGATGAACCATTACCGTAAACACCACTTCCTGTGAACGAACGACCTATAAGTCAGCTCCTTGCCCGTGACCTTGGTGGTGACAGTTCACACATCTCTGTGGAATGAACCAGTCAGCCAGTCAGTAGTGAGAATGACCAAGTATCCGGCTCTGCTAGGCCCTGTGCTAGGGCACCAGGCAGGAGAGCCCTGGCCCCTGCCGGCCTGGCGCACACTGGCTACCCCCGTTCCCTCCCCGCTGATGGCCGCATAACGGAGATGCAGAGGCAGAGAGAGCATCTGGCCCCCATCCCCAAAAGGCAGGTGCTGCTGGTCCCACTTCGAAGATGAGGAGACAGACTCAAAGTCAGACAACTCACCTATAGAATCTATTTGGCTGTAAGGGTTGAATATTAATGAAAAATTAAAAACAATAACACCTAAGACCAAGGCAATTTATTCAGGGAAAAGTTTTCCAAAGACCCTTTCCTGCTGATGAGGCGCCTAAGGTTCTGGTCTGAGAGCTGGCCAACTCTAGTGGGAATCCAGCCCCAGACACAGGCTGCCAGGGCTGCCCGGTGCTGAAGGATGCCGCTCCCCTCGGCACAGCAGTGACGTCAGCCCAAGGAACTCTCCATTGCTTTCGGGAAGCACAGAGAACCCAGGGTTTTGGAGCACTGGACCTGGGAGGGGGGCATCCGCGTGAGCCAGGCTGGCTTCAGACACAAAGCCTAAGGGAGGCCGTGAGGGGTGTCGGACCCCTGATAGGCCCGTCCCTGCTCCACACTCACGTCCCTGCTCTGTGCTCACAGGCCACTCCGAGTCGTCACACAGTCTGTCACCCACCACCAGTGCCAGCCTCCAGACAGAGCTGTCATGGAGAACAAAGTTGTGGTCCATGATCAGGGAAGAGCCAACACCTGAAGCTGGGCCCAGACACGTTCCCAGGAAGCAAGACACAGGGCACGCTGACCCCAGTGGACCTTCCTGAACATCCGGGAGGGACTGAACCCCCAGCCCACTCAGGATGCAGGCTCAAGCCATCCTGTTGGATTATTACAGGAAGGGGGTCAACAGAGAAGGCTGGAGACCTGGCGACATTCAAGTCACACACGGAAAATTATCTCATGAATTGTACAGTTCTCCCCTTCGGCAGAGCCACAAACAATCTGAAGTTCTAATTAGAAATTTAAAATTTATCGAACAGATTAAATTTAGAAGAAATAAAAATTAAAAACATGTATTTTACTTACTAAATTGTCAGTTTCTGGATCTTCACAAAAGAAGGGCTTTCCTTCCTTCTCTTGCTTCCTTACAAAGTTCTCAATGTCCACATCAAAACTGGCAGAAGTTGTGCCTTCCGAGCCCTGTGTAGATTGTTCACATTTTTCAAACAACAAAGCTAATAATGGAAATAGTGGATGCCTGGGGGGAAAAATTTTAAAATATGTGTTCTACACTTTCATGAAAATGTTTTAGTATGTACATATGCAATGTTTTATATAACAGCTTTGCTGAGATATAATTCACATGTCACACAATTCATCTATTTACAGTTTATAATGCAACGGATTTTAGTATAGTCACAGAGTTGTGCAACCATCACCACAGTCGATTTTATAATATATTCATCCCCCAAAGAAACCCTGTAACTATTAGCACTCTCCATTTTCCACCAAACCTCAGCACCAGGCCACCACTAATCTACTTTCTGTCTCTACAGATTTGCCAATTCTAGACATTTCATATAAATGGAGTCATATACTATGTGACCTTTGGTGTCTGGCTTCTTTCACTTAGCGTGATGTTTCCTAGGCTCATCAGTGTTGTAACATGTAACAGTACTTCATTCTTTTTTATGGCTGCATAATATTTCACTGTATGGTTAACACCAGTTGGACAGTTTTAAATTTTACTTTTAGATCCATACTCCATTTTGAGTAGATTTTTGTAAAGGATGTGAGATTAGGTCAAGGATCTTCTCTCTGCATGTTGATGTCCAATTGTTCCAACTTGGACAATTTGTTGGAAACTCCACCTTTTCTCCACTGAGAAAATCAGGTAGACTGATTCTTCCAACTTTATTCTTCTTTTCAAAATTGTTTTAGCTGGTCTAGTTATTTTGACTTCCATATAAAATTTAGAAATAACTTGTCTATATGTACAGAAATATCCTGCTACAACTTTAATTGTAATTGCTATAGAGCAATTTTAGGAGAAATGACATCTTTACTATGTTGAGTCTTCCAACCCATGAACATGGTATGCCCTTTATTTAGGTTTCCTTTGACTGCTTCCATTGGCATTTTATAGTTTTCAACATAAAGGTTCTGTATGTGCTTTATTAGAGTCATACCTAAAATTTTTTGGAGCTCTCAAAAGTGGTATTTTCTTTTTAATTTCAGTTTCTAATGTACATTACTGGTAGAGAAATAGGATTGTTTCTGTGTGTTGCCCTTGAAACCTGTGACCTAATTAAACTCACTTATTTAGTTCTGGAAGTTCTTTGGTACACTCTTTGGGATTTTCTATATGTGGACAATCATGTCAGTTGTGCAAAAAGCCAGCTTTATTTCTTCCTTGCTAACCTGATATGCCTTTTCTTTCTTTGTCTTGCCTCAGTGAACTGGCTAAACGTCCATTACAGAGCTGAACAGGAGGAGCCAGGGTGGACACCTCTGCCTTATCCCCAAACTTGGGGGAAAACATTCCGTCTTCCGCCGTTAAGTATGATGCGAGCTGCAGGGTTCTTTTGTAGTTTCCCTACATCAGGCTAAGAAAGTTCCCCTCTATTACTGCTTCACTGACAGTTTTTAATCATAACTGGCTGTTGACTTCTCTCAAATGCTTTTCGGCATCACTTGATATGATCACGTTGTGGGTCTCATTGGTTGATCTCTGAATGGTGAACCAGTCTCATATTACTGGGATAAGCTCCATTTGGTCACTAAATATTCTTCTCTCTACATGTTACTGGATTTTATTTGTTAATATTTTATGAATGATTTTTATGCCAAAGTTCATGAGGTATACTAGTCTTTGTTTTTTTTTTTTATATTGTCTTTGTCTGGCTTTAGTATCAGAGTGATGTTCAATTCATAAAATGAGTTCAGAAACATTCCCTCTTCTTCTATTTTCTGGAAGAGACTGTGTCGACTTACTGCTTTTCCTTCTTTTTGGTAGAATTCTCCAGTACAACTATCTGGGCCTGAAGATTGCTTTTTGTAAGGTTGACTAAAATGTAGATTTACATTCCAAAACTTTTTTAAAAAGATATTAGGAATAACATTGTAATCTGAGAAAACTTTCACCCCAGTAGGTATCACATCATGCCTCACTACTCTGCCTGGCTAATAGCTCACGTTCCATTTAACCAGATTTTCCATTCTCTTTACACCTCTGAACACCCACACGCTTCACATCTCATTGCTACCTATAAATGGCCTGCTTGTCTGCGTCCATCGGGGTCTGGGACCCCACAGGGGGAGGGCTCACTCCTTCCACATCTGGTTCAGAGCAGGTGGGGTCTTGCTCCGTTTTTAACTCTGTTACTACTTGCATCTGTGAAAGGAGGAAGAGAACTTTTGTTACTAAAAAGAAAATAAGCTGCTACCAAGTACAGTAAGTCCCCTATGTACGAACCTTCAAGTTGTGAACTTTCAAAGATGCGAACGGATTATAAACCTATTACAGTACAGTACTATATAGCCAATTGTGTTAGTTGGATACCTAGGCTAACTTTGTTGGACTTATGAACAAATTGGACAAACTCGCTGTTGGAAAGGAACACGTTCGTGTGCAGGGGACTTACTGTATTCTATTCTCAAACAGAAATGCAGTGGAATGGTAAACTGCAAGACAGTTATGTGACAGGCAATAATACGTAAAGAATACTACCAACAAACTCCTTTGAACTTAATGTGCTTCTAAATAGCTAAAACAAAGGTCAAATTTCCAAAACATTTAAAAATTGAGAGGACCGATATCTGTGAAATGCTTATGATTTTCAAAACCGTAATAACTCTATATCCCTGAAGGGAACTGGTACACATGCAGTCTTTCTCGTTTGCCTCTCCTTGTTATCTGTCCTCACACTGAGTAACGTTGCAGGAAGAGAAGAATAAACAAATAATCCAAGCTCTCTTATCTTGTCACAAAAACAACTCAAACCCAAGATGCTCCATATTTGTGACAGGGCTGAAATTCTCCCTTACCTATCCTTAAACTCAGGAATACACAAGCTATAAAAATGTTACGGGGACTTCCCTGGTGGCGCAGTGGTTAAGAATCTGCCTGCCAATGCAGGGGACACGGGTTCAAGCCCTGGTCTGGGAAGATCCCCCATGCCGCGGAGCAACTAAGCCCGTGCACCACAACTACTGAGCCTGCGCTCTAGAGCCCACGAGCCACAACTACTGAGCCCACGTGCCACAACTACTGAAGCCCGCACACCCTAGAGCCCACAAGCCACAACTACTGAAGCCTGCGCACTCTAGGGCCCGCATGCTGCAACTACTGAAGCCTGCGCGCCTAGAGCCCGTGCTCCGCAACAAGAGAAGTCACCGCAATGAGATGCCCACACACCACAATGAAGACCCAAAGCAACCGAAAATAATAAATAAAATTTTTTTTTAAATGTTAAGGAAAGTCACTGCATCCAGAAAGCAAAGACTAGCTGTGTTTAAAGAAAGTGTTAAACGTAAGAGGAAGCCTTAAAGATATTACCACTGAAATTGCTTTAAACTGGCTGTGTTGTTGGTAACTTAGGGGAAAAGTATTTAAATCCTTCAACATAAAGAATTCAGTTTACAAATAAAACAAAATCGCCACAGTAAACTTCTCGTTATCCCTGAGCAGATCACCGCCCTCCTCGGCTTCTTCAGGACTGGGGTATCTGGGATCCACCTGCCCCGCCCGCAACTGCCACCCCCCGCCCCTCAAGGAAGCAGCCTGTTGGGGAACCTGTGGCGGGGTGGGGGGTGGGGGAGCTCATCCACGGAGATGGGAGAGCCTGCATCCTGCCAGGAACCCAGCCTGGTGCTCGGGGCTGCAGCCGAGAGAGCAGCCCTGCAGGTCCGGGCTCGGGCCCTGTTCTCAACTCTCCAACAGGCCAGAGTGAGCAGGTTACTTCCATTCTGCTGCCTTTAGATGGAACAGTATACTTGGGAATTGCTTCTCTCTTAAAAAAATAAAACCTGTGCACCACAACTACTGAGTGGAACTTCCCTGGTGTGCAGTGGTTAGGAATCCGCCTGCCAACGTAGGAGACACGGGTTCGAGTCCTGGTCCGGGAAGATCCCACATGCCACGGAGCAACTAAGCCCGTGCGCCACAACTACTGAGCCTGCGCTCTAGAGCCTGCGAGCCACAACTACTGAGCCCATGAGCCACAACTACTGAGCCCGCGTGCCACAACTACTGAAGCCCACGTGCCTAGAGCCCACGTGCCGCAACTACTGAGCCCACGCGTTGCAACTACTGAGCCCGCATGCTGCAACTACTGAAGCCTGTGCACCTAGAGCCCGTGCTCTGCAACAAGAGAAGCCACTGCAATGAGAAGCCCACGCACCACAATGAAGAGTAGACCCTGCTCGCCCCACACCCAACGCAGACCAAAAAAAAAAAAAAAACCAAAAGTGACTGACTAAAGCCCAATCAAACACAGTCCTTCTGGAGAGAAGTCTGACGGTATTATAAAAAAAAAAGCCTTAAAGGATTTATTTCAGGATTTAAAAAAAAAGATCGTGAAAAAAGAGGAATCTAAATGTTCAAGCTCAGAGGACCGGCTAAGTAAATGCGGTCTGTCTGTACTGTAGAAGATCAAATGCTTACTGAAAGGAATGCTCACAAGCGGTTCTCCACGTCCCGGGGAGTGCTGAGCCGTTACAAGCGAGGCCTTTCCCCCGCTGCGCCCAGCCCTGCCCTGGACTCCCTGCATCAGGGCAGGGACCAGCGGGAGGGAGACGGACACGTAACAGGCTGTGTCGGAAGGTGATCACTGCCACGGATGGAGAACAAAGATCAGAGGAAGGGACCGGGAAGCGGCTGGCAGGTGGGGAGCGGGCCGTGGGGGTAACCAGGGCTGGTGGGGGGTCCTCGCAGAAAGCGGGGCGAAGCAAAGACCTGCAGGACAGAGCGGAGCAGAGCCAAGGGGCGAGCAGAGCCAGGGCCCCGGGGCAGGCAGAGGCGAGAGCCTGTGAGGTCGTAGGGCCCTCGGGGCAGGGAGCCCACGAGGAGCCACCGCAGGGCCCAGGGACAGCGGGGACATCGTTAGATGTGCATTTGAAAACAAAATCTCTTGGAAATATCAGAGGACTTCCTGGTGAAGAGAGCAGCCTGAAATACAATTCCCTACCTCTAAGAAGCAAAAGCACTTAAAACATTTTTTTAAATCAACAAAACCAAAATCACTGCAACAGGAAACATCCCAGGAATGGAACAAAACTGTCCATCAAGGAAAGACCCGACTTGGGAAGGGGACAGGGTCACAGCCCAGGTCCTACACACCCCCTGAGTCTCACCAAGTGGGGAGTGACAGGTGGGCGAGGCGCCCCAGGCTTGGGGCGGGGGGGGTCCCTAAACCCTTGAGCAGGGAGCCGGGCGTCATGACCGTCTCCTGCAGGGGCAGGAGACATACAGACAGCACCGCAGCTGCACCCCACGTGCCGTCGGACGGTCCCCTCTGCCACCCACATGCAGGGGAACGAAACCGCACAGCTCCCGCCCAGGCCAGCAAACTGGGCAACACGGGAGTCTGTGATTATCACCACAGCCTTTAAGAGCAACGATACTTGCCAACACTGACGTTAGAAAGGTAAATTCCCAAGAAACTATGACTCAGGGGGCTCAAAATGACTGGCAATCTCGGTGTCATTTAGGAAATAACTTGAACAATTCTACAGCTAATCTTTCTGAGCACCAAGATATAATAAATGCACCAAACGCTCCACACTGAACCTGCACCCTCACGGAAACTAGCTTGTGAACACACGAGGCACTGTTCGTGTTTCAGTACTAGGTCGGCTGACTGCTTAGGATGTGGAACAGAGCGCCAGCGCTCACTTGTTGCCCGTCTTGATAGCTGTCTATGCTCAACGCCTGTGTAGCCATCATGGTGAGCGAGTTCTTTATACAGCATCAAATCATCTTGAGTCAAAAGCAAACGGTGTCTGGGAAGACAAAAGCAGAGAAGCATCGGTTAATAACTCAGAGCATTTCTCGTCCCCTTATTCCACAGCACCCGTGTACCTTTTTGAACACACATCTTCACACGGAGAGTAAAAACCATCCTTCACACTACGGTATCAGCCAAATCCCACTCAGCATCCCCGCACCTGCCTGGCGATTGCGTGTTTGTACTTGCCCCGGGCCCGGACGCATTATCACGTCTTCAGGCATTTGGGTTTATTCCTTCACTCACCCAGCAAACACCTAGTAATGTCTACACGTGTGGGACACTGTCCTGGGCCCTGGGGCTTTCCCGGGGCCACAAATAAGAGGAAGGCCAGGCAGCACACGGAGAGGGTAGGGGCGCTCGGGCCGGGTGACACGACAGAGGGTGAGCGCGCAGCTGGCGGGTCACACGGCTGCGTGACGGGGCAGGTGCACTGACACTGAGCCCGGGGAGGCCGACCTCAGGCAGGAAGGACCCAGGTGAGCTCAGGGAGGCTCTGCCGGGCATCGGCTCACATCTGCACGCGATGCAAAGGTGGGAACGCTGTCGTTCACCTGTCACCACGCACACAGGTAAATGAGACGAGAGAAACCAGCTGGGGATGCCGCCCGTGCCCCCCGCAGGCAGGAGGACAGCGGAGCCGTGTGCAGCGGGACGGCAGAGTTGGGGGGCAGTGGGGGACACGGGAGCAGGTCACACCCACTCATGGGCCACGTGAAGACTGTGCGCCTTCTTGCGGGGGTGGGGGGGACGGAAGCCCCAGGAAGGTCTGACCAGAAGGGCACTGAGGCTCCCGGCTCAGGATGGCCCCTCTGACGGTGGGCAGGGCGGGTGAGGGGCTGTAGGGCCAAGGAGGGCGGAGGCCGTGTGGATGGGGCCCGACGGGCGCACAGGGCGTGCCGATGGCCCGGGATTGGGGGGGGGGGGGGTGGGTCCGGGGAGGGTCGGCAGTTCCCACCTGAGCCACCGGCAGAGCAGAGCCGCATGTCCCGAGGTGGAGCCGACGGTGGGCAGCGGCTTCTGCGGCCTGGGAGGAGAGAGCAAGAGATGGGACGCTGAAGGTTTCAGGCGCTTCTCGGCACCCACGAGGGAATTCTGAACGAGCGAGCCTGGGCCACCAGTACAAGCCCGGTAGTCGTCAGGGCGTGGCCAGCACGTGCAGACGTGTAAACGTGTCCGCCAAGATAGCCCAGGTCCTAACCCCCAGGCCCTGCAAGTGGGGCCTCACTTAGAAACAGGGTCTTTACAGGGGTAATCACGTTAGGGGTCTCGAGAGGCGTGTCCTGCCGAGAGGGAGAGGGGAGGCCCTGAGAGGCGCCGAGGGGATGGCCACGTGAACCTGTGTGACTCCGAAGCAGACTGGAGTGGTGCCGAGACAGGCCGAGGACACCGGGAGCCAGCCGGTCCTGAGCCCAGCGCCGGGAGGAGCCCGAGCTGCTCGCCCACAGGCGTCCGCCTGACAGCGGCTTCCCAACAGCTGACCTGAACAAAATGCACAGCGGAGGCCCCGGAAGGGCCTAGACCGAGAAGGCAGAGCCGCAGCCAGGTGGGTCTCGGCTGGGGGCCAATTCTCCACGGTTACTTTCCAGCCTCCGCCGGGCCGCCCCACGAGACGACACTGCGGCCGAGCCCGCAGCTGCCGGATCTAGGCAGTGGCAGATCGCTCTTCCAACTCTGGGGGCTTTCCAAATGCCCATAATAAATATTGGGGACAAGTCAACGTTTCATTTTAAAAACATATAGATGTGTAGTCCCTCTCTCTACCAACCTGGTTAAAACTTCAGTATCTGACATAACTTGGTACAACTGTTCCAAAGGAAAAATTTTGAAATTTGCGTCAAAAGCTTTGAAAATACATGCTCTCTCTACAATGGAACACCACGCAAGGAAGTGGAAAAAAAAAAAAAAGGCAACTCCATATGACTAACATTTTGTTGAGTAAAAAGATGGGGACAGAGTGCCAAGGTCCCACTGCCGCAGGACACCGAAGGCGCCCGGAAGAAGCTGCCAGCAGATGGCGCTGTCCGCTTGAAAGGGTGGCCCAGGCCCGCCGGCAGCCATCTATCTGCAAAGTCCTCAGGTGCTCAATTCCAGGCCGCAGCAAAATGATTCTCCGTGTTGGGGCAGAAACACTGCCTGGCACCTGCAAGCGGGCAGGCAAACAGCCCCCAGCAGAATTCACAGGGTCATCCCGCAGAGCCGCTTTGGGCTTGGGAGGAAGCGTGTGCCCTGGTCCAGGCCTCTGGCAACCTCAGCTACTCAGCTGCAGGCCCTCCCATCCCTGGCCAAGGCAGGCCCAAGACAGAATCTGGGTGACTAAGGGAAACCTACCATTAACTGGGAAATAAAGCATCCAACCCAAGGGTGAAAGGTCAGCAGGCTCATCTTCGTTTAGCAAAAACTCTTCTTTTAGGCATTATATGAAAACCAAGGTTAACCTGAGATTTCTGAACAATCAATTAATCCCTAATTCTCTCCCCCATTACATAGAAAAGTAAGCTTCTGTTATATTCAAACTCAACAACAGTGTTTCACTTCTTTTTTTAAAGGTTATACTCCATTTACAATCATTAAAAAATATTGGCTATATTCCCTGTGCTGTAAAATATATCCTTGTATCTTATTTATTTTATACCTAGTAGCTTATGTCTCATAATCCCCTACCCCTACCTGCCCTTTCCCTCTCCCCACTGGTAACCACTAGTTTGTTCTCTATATTTCTGAGTCTGTTTCTGTTTTGTTATAGTCACTAGTTTATTTCTTAGATTCCGCATATAAGGGAAACATACAGTATTTGCCTTTCTCTGACTTATTTCACTTACATAACACGCCCCAAGTCCCTCCATGTTGTTGCAAATGGCAGGATTTCACTCTTTTTTTATGGCTGAGTTGTACTCCATTGTGTAAATATATACCACATCTTTATCCATTCACGTGCTGATGGACACCTCGGTTGCTTCCATTTCTTCGCTACTGGAAACAGTGCTGCTGTGGACATTTGAATCAGTGTTTCCATTTCCTCCGGATGCACGCCCAGGAGTGGGATTGCAGGATCATACGGCAGCTCTATATTTAGTGTTTGGAGGACCCTCCACACTGTTCTCCATAGTGGCTGCACCACTTCACATCCCCACCAACAGTGCACACGGGTTCCCTTTCCTCCAACTGTCCTCACTTCTTAACGTCACGCGAGGCTCTAAAATCCAAGTAAAAGAACTGCCAACCCAACAGACTTACAATACCATGGTGTTTAAGGGTGAGACACGGTTTTTGTCAATTTTATTTCTACAAGTTTCATCCAGTTAAAAAAGAACACATTTATGGAAACTGTCACTTTGGTACCCTTTCAAGAGTTCCAGCCAGACTAACACAAATGAAGAAAACACAACTTTCCAATCTTCATGTACAGAAACGTTAAAACTAAAAGTAATTAAAGAAATACAAAATTTAAAACTATACATCCTTTCTCAGCTAGCAATTATTAACTTTAAAACAACAGTGCGCCACTTTGCTAGCAAAAATGAAGCGAAACCCGGCACCCGGAAGGAATCCTAGGTCTCACAAACCGTGTAACTGGTTTGGAAGGCGATTTGACCATATGTACAGTTACCCATAAAAAAAAGTTACACTCTTCTCAAACTCAGCTAAGAAGACAGCGTTAGTGTTGCGACCTGAAAGGCAGACAAAAACATGAAACGTGAGCCGAATCTAACGGGCAGGCATTTTAATCTCTCTAAGCATTCTACTGCAGGACAACTGACAAATCAGGGAAGATCCAGAGGTAGACAGACTGGCTGAGTCCCACCCGGTGGAGAAGGCCTTCCTGCTCAGAGCAGATGGTGAGCCCGGGAAGGTCCAGGTTGGCTCAGTCCGCAGAGACAGCAAGAGGAGGTGCAGCATGCGGGTCAGACGGCGGAGGGGCCCCAGGTCAGCAGCACCCCAGCTCCCCTCATCCCAGCCCACGCGGTCCCCCAGATGAGAAGCCCCACTCGCCTGAGATGACTTCCTTACTGCCTTAGTGGTGTCTCTAAGCCCTGTGGGAGATTTAGATTTTAATATTTTTGTGTTTAGCTTCAGAATAATCTATATATTTGACATTTAAGTTGTTTGCAGTACACAAGAAAATTTGGCAAATTAATCTTAGGTTTTAGCCTTGATTCCAATTTAAAAGTATAACTGAGTTACTGATTTTACACATTTCTTTTTTAGTGAAAAGGCACAAGAAATTTACTAAGATTGTAAACATTTCTTCATTTATGCAAGTTTACTGACTGCCAGGGACTATTCTAGGTCCTGAGGGTACAGCAGTGAACAAAACCAAGTTCCTCATCCCATGAACGTCACTTCCTGGTAGAAGGTTTGGAAAGTTTGAGAACTTGAGATTCACTACAGGTGTAATTTTAAGTTACTAGATCTGCTGAGAAGGTTTTATTTATTTGGTCACATATTTAAGGTGCTTAAAACGAAAAGTGTATCTACTAAACTTAAAACTAGGGTTCAAAATTCATAAGGAGATTTAAGTTGTATATGGGACTGATCATTAAAAATGGTACATGTAGTCTGATCATCTTGAGTTGATCAAAGGCTGTCTTATGGGTGAAAGATCAAAATTTACTAAACTTATAAAGAGAAAAATGAAATCTACAAATTCTAACATAAAAGCATAGAGAAAAAAACAGGCCTGTAGCTTTGTAGCCTTAATAAAGGTTGATTTTAAAATAACCTCAAATAATCTCTTCTCAAAAGAGAAGACCTCAAAAGCCTCATTTCAAAGGGCATTAAAAACTCATGGCAAGCGGAGCAACTGAGCCCGTGCGCCACAACTGCTGAGCCTGTGCTCTACAGCCCGTGAGCCACAACTACTGAAGCCTGCACGCCTAGAGCCTGTGCTCCTCAACAAGAGAAGCCACCGCTATGAGAAGCCCGCACACCGCAACGAAGAGTAGCCCCTGCTCACCACAACTAGAGAAAGCCCGCATGCAGCAACGAAGACCCAACACAGCCAAAAATAAAATAAGTAAATTTTTTAAAAAAGAATGAAGTCATTTGTTAAAAAAAAAAAAAAAATCTCATGGCAAGAAAGTCAGAGGCAAATAATGTTTCTTATCCACATTGATAGAAAAGAGAAACAGAACCTACACGCCATCCATAGGGGAATGGTGAAATCCATTACGGTTCCGACCATCAATCACGAACATGAAGGTTAAGTCCAAGGAAGAAGGCTCATGGGTGCTGTCAAGTGGAAAAGCAGGGCACACAATCTGCTGTGCACGTAACTGTGCCTTTCAATCCACAAATGTTTACTGAAAGTCTTCTCTGGGCCAAGCTCTGCTCTAAATGCTGGGGATGGAGCAGCAAACCAAACACAGTCCCTGCTGTCAAGAAACAATTTTATAACAATGTTGAAAAAGTATTTGGGTATTAACGTGGGGAGAAGAGACAGCTCTCTAGTACCAAGAGCGTGGGGTCCTCTCCTACACCCTTTATTAAGTTTGATGGTCCAGGGACTTCCCTGGTGGCGCAGTGGTTAAGAATCCGCCTGCCAATGCAGGGGACACGGGTTCGAGCCCTGGTCCGGAAAGATCCCACATGCTGCGGAGCAACTAAGCCCGTGCATCACAACTACTGAAGCCCGCGTGCCACAACTACTGAAGCCCGCGTGCCTAGAGCCCGTGCTCCGCAACAAGAGAAGCCACCACAATGAGAAGCCCACACACTGCAACGAAGAGCAGCCCCCACTCGCCGCAACTAGAGAAAGCCTGCGCACAGCAACGAAGACCCAACGCAGCCAAAAATAAAAAATAAATAAATAAATTTATTTTTAAAAAAAAAGTTGATGGTCCTCTCTGTGGAGGTCTTCTGTAGTCCTGATTAATTAATCCTGAAACACTTCATGGTTTTTCTTGCTACTGTCAAAAGTATCTCATTGTCACTGTACTTTCTGGTGGACTGCTGGGTAAGAACGCCCCCAGTCTGCGCAGGCTAACCTTGTACCCGCCAACATTTCTAACAGCTTATGGAGAGTCTACTGGTTTTTCTCAGCACGCGCAGATGCAATCCCAATCAAGATTCCTGCTGTTTTTGAAAAACTCAAAAGATTTCAAAATATCCTACAAGGCCACAAGGAACAACTAAGAAGTGGGTAACGTCACAAGAACAGGTAAACAGGCCAATGGAACAGCAGAAATGAGACACTGGACTCGTCAGGGCTGGAAGGAAAAGCACCACAGATGCAAAAAGCTTTGGAATTCTGATGCTTTTACAAACACCTCTCTGAACTCAATCAGTTGCTGCAAAGTGCTGGTGAACCGGGGCTTGGTGCTTCTCCCCACACGCTGCATGTGGTCAACCACGCGTTCCCGCTTAGCCACGGCCACGCGGACTCCCGGCGACCTGGGCGGCAAAGCAGAACTCCTGCAGGAGCCGAGCTCCGCACCACGGTCCCTGCTTACGCGGCCCACGCTAACGCAGAGACACACAGAGAACCGGTCCAGGAGGCTCCATCTTCATTCTGCACTGCCAGCGTCACAGCGGGGCTTAGTGAGGGCAGGAAGGAAAACGAGGGAGGAGATATCTTCCCGGGGTCTATATACGTCCAGACCCAAGTGAGGCACTTTTAGAGCACATCCCCAAACTCTGACACTCCTCCCGGGATGGGGGTCTTTGTCCCCTCCTCTCCAACGTGGCCTACACTCAGTGACTTGCTGGGGACCAGGAGAGCGCATCGGAGCAACGCTGTGTGACTCCAGGGCTGTGTTCACTGGGACACTCACTTCTGGAGCCCCGAGAAGTAAGAAGTCTGACTAAACAGAGCGCCCCCTGCGCTCACTGTGAGGAAGCCCAGGCCACAGCGGGAGTCCACTCAGAGGTGCTCTGGTCAACAGCCCAGCTCACGTCCCAGCGAACAGGCAGCACCAACTTCCAGATTTGAGAAAACCCCTCCAAAAGACTCCAGCCCTCAGCCACCAAGCCATCCCCGGCCCGCCGTCCTCCTGGCTGAGGACCCCACCTTGCGGGGCAGAGACGGGCCGTTTCCACCGCACCCTTTCCAGATCCCTGGCGCACAGGCCCGTGAGCAGAATGAGGTGGTCCTCCTTCCGTGCCCTCGCCGGTAGGGACCGGACACTCGGCAACCTCTGGAGCGCCGTCCTCCTACTGCTGACGAGGAGACAGGTACCAAGAGGTTGAGCGCCTCTGAGAAGTCGATCTGTCTGGCTCCCAGGCCCCGCCATTCCCTCTATGTGCTATTTCAGAGAACACAATAGAACTCTGTTTGTAAAAATTAATAAACAGAAACCTTAATTAAACAGAGCTGGGAGGCCAGCAGGGGCACTCCCACGCCCCGACGGTAGGGCTGCCCGACAGAAAGTGGACAGAGTCTTCTTCCCGCCTGGCAAGGCCTCAGCCAAGGAGACACTGTCCCAGCCCAGCCCAGCAGTGAAAAGCCGCTGGATGGACCCCATTCCTCTAGCAGACTCTCGACTCCAGAGTCGAGAGCTCTTTAAAAGAGCTCTCCTCTCCTGGCCACGCAGGGACTTGCACGGGCTCCCCGTGGTTGCAGACCCCAGATTGCAATTCTTCGTTGGTCCCGAATAAACCCAATTTTGCTGGAGAAATAACCAGCAGTCTGTCTGTTTTATGGCAACCGTTTCTAAGATAACTGCAGAACTCACAAGGAAATCAGGCGAATGTTTGACAATCTGACAACTTTGATGCCTACAAATGTTAATTACATCAATTCAATCTATGAATTATAGTGTCATTCAAAACGGGAAACACTAAGAGAATGGATGAAGAAGGTGAACCATCAGGTAGGTACACACCACAAATGACCTTCAGTCATGTAACATTCAACGCTGCACACATGGGTAACTCTGCTTTGCAAACATTAACGAGTCTAAAGAAAATGATGGCCTGGTGCTAAGTGCACGGAGTGGCATCTCCCAGTAACAGCCAAGGTTTGCAAGTCAGACATCTCCAAAATATCGTAACAATTACTGAAAAGGAAAGGAACTCCTCCTCCTTCCTGCCCGATCAACATGTATGAGAAATACATGATGCAGCCACCGTATGTTGCCAGCACATGGTAACGATACTACCCGCGAGCATGTAAGAGTTGAAATGCTGGGCGATGAAGACCCCAATACAACCGTAAAGTTTATTTTCCAGAATTTCACTTTGGAGAAGAGCCATCTGGTGTTGATTCAACAACTAAGCTTACAGAAACAATCACCAACCATCACACCTCCATTCCCTGAGCTCCCAGTAATGCCTCCGGACCTCTCTCCCATGGCCACTCTTCCCAACCCCACCCGACCCCCAAGTCCATTCTCCACACTGCAGCCCCAGTGATGGGATTTCTTAAGGCTTGCTGCTTTCCCTCTGGTATCAATTTTCAGAGTAACGTGCTGATTCCCTAGCGTTCCTGAATAGTGACCAGTGAGGCTGTGATTCATGGGTTTAAACATGTAAAAAGTAAGTACAGCTTTTTTATATATGTATATATTTTCTGATGTTCCAAATTATCCCATCTTTTTCCAATGTAAGCCCCTTCAGTTACCTCCTACAGCTTTTAACACACTCTAGTAATTCTTGATAGCTTTCTTGCTTTCAGGTAAAGCGAGATACTCCAGGCTCATATTGTTTATTTTCTGTGCCAAACCCAGACTTTGCCACTGATCCAAGGGGCTTTGATTCCAATGGGAAATGATACGTAGAAACCACAATCTAGGCGCTGTGTGCTCATTGCTACTGGTTGGTCACTGTTTCTAGCCTTTCCAATGGACAGGGATAAGAAATGTTTTCTCATAAAAATTTTTTAAAAACAAATTAACACTGATACCTCCAATTCAAATCTGGGATTACAGGGTATTTACTTTACTTCAAATTAATATTTGTATATCTCTTTTCTTACCCTGAAAATAATTTCCAAATGACAGTAACATAATGACATTTATCATTTTATATATGTGTGTATGTGTATATATATATATATATATATAGTTTCAAAAATAACATGAATATTACTACTAACAATACAAGTACTAAAAATTGTTTAAGATTTCTTTGTAGTTCCTTTGTCTTTAGGATTTATCCCACTAGGATAGATGTACAATCCAATTTGTTTTGAAGTCACTGGAAATAATAATTCTCCGTGTACTTAAGCCACCAATTCAATTCCTAGTTAGGTTCTTGTTTTTTTTTTTTTTTTTGGCTGTGCTGGGTCTTTGTTGCTGTGTATGGGCTTTCTCTAGTTGTGGCGAGCGGGGGCTACTCTTCTTTCGTTGTGGCTCGCGTGCTTCTCATTGTGGTGGTTTCCCTTGCTGCAGAGCACGGGGTCTAGGTGCACAAGTTTCAGTAGTTGTGGTGCAGGGGCTTAGTTGCTCTGGGACATGTGGGATCTTCCCAGACCAGAGATCGAACCCGTGTCCCCTGCATTGGCAGGCAGATTCTTAACCACTGGACCACCAGGGAAGTCCTCTTTTCTTTTTTTTTTTTAAAGTATACTTTCCATGTTATTGTGTTTTCAGAGAATAGTATTTCTTCAGTCTTTAAGGACTTAGCTCCTTACTTGGGCTTTGGTGGAGGCCATGGGGCAGCACCCGCAGGTCTAAGTCAGGGTGGGAGTGTTCCATCCTTCCGGCTTCCCGAGAACCATTCTCGACTACCATGCTGTGCTCACACAGTAACGTACTTTCACATATAGCTTGGGAAGCACACAGGTGTCGAAAACACTTGCTTCGGAAAAGTCCCTGATGGCTTCGGCCTCTACTATGTTCCAAATGATGAACTTCTTAATGGGCTTATTCTTGGGCATGCACTGGGCACAGCTGGTGCAGCCAAAGGCTGCACGTGGCCTCGGTCCCTTTTGGCATGACCATTTTTCCTTCTTTTCTTGGCCATCTTGGAAGCAAGGAGGCAAGGGAGCCCTAGTTAGGTTCTTTTGACTCATTTTGCTTTAATTTTTAGGTAGTCCTCCCCGCTCCTTTTGATTTACTTTCACTATAGAAGACACGTTTAGAAACCTAATCTATAACCCTGTCCCCTCCCTCTCCAATAAGGAACCCCATTTTAACTAGCCTGGGGTTTAAGCTTTTTTATCATAAGCAAATATTTAGACACCTCTCTCAGATCAAAGTGCGTGCTCTTCTCAGCTCTGAGCCTTCCTTTTCGCACTTACCATATCCTAAAGATGCTTCACAGCAGGTTGTCGTCACCTTCACTCCTGTTTACAGCTGCAGAGTGAGTGCTACAGGTGCAGCAGACTCAATGCAGTTATTTTCCAGCCCCTCTGTGGACATGGGTGTTTCCAAGTCTTCAAAGGGATCTTCTGGAAACCCAAATCTGATCAAGACACACCCACTTAAAACCCTTCAGAGGATTCCTACTGCCTACAAGATACAGATCATAACTTTTAACGCAGCATGACTGGGTCCTTACTGTGCCCCTCCCTCCCCTGCCCCCATCACCCCACTCCCCACACGCACCGCAAGCATACCAGGCCCTTCCAGGTTCTTCAGAGCCCTGGGCTTCCCCCAACCCACAAAGCCTCTGAGCACAGTTCCCACCCCCCCTCTGGACTGGTCACCCTAATCCTCCTCCCCTCGCCCACTCCTGCTCCCCTGGACCATTCACATCAGTCATCCCCATCTTAGAAGAGCTGCCCCTGACCTCTGACCCAGGTCTCAGAGCAAAACATGCCTCCCTTTTACAGTCCTTCCTACAGCTGTAATCTTACATTATTCAGATGGGCCTTGGATTAACTTGTGCCTTTACTACTTCCTGGCAGGAAGGAGCCGTGTCTGTTTTTGTTCACCATTATACATACTCCCCACCACCATCGCAATGTCTGGTACACAGCAGGTGCACAGTAATTTTGTTAGTGAATGGTTGTTACATTTAACACAGTAAGTATCTGTTCCATGAAAGTCTGATCTAACTCACGCCAGTGCCTTTCTAAAATGATAAATCTTGGGACTTCCCTGGTGGCACAGTGGTTAAGAATCCGCCTGCCAACGCAAGGGACACGGGTTCGAGTCCTGGTCCGGGAAGATCCCATATGCCATGGAGCAACTAAGCCCATGCACCACAACTACTGAGCCTGCGCTCTAGAGTCCACGAGCCACAACTACTGAGCCTGCATGTCACAACTACTGAAGCCCACACCTCTAGAGCCCGTGCTCCGCAACAAGAGAAGCCATCGCAATGAGAAGCCCATGCACCACAACAAAGAGTAGCCCCCACTTGCCGCAACTAGAGAAAGCCTGTGCGCAACGAAGACCCAACACAGCCGTAAATAAATAAATAAATAATTTTAAAACAGAATTACTAAAAAAAAAATAAAAAAAGATAAATCTTGACTACCTTCTCCATTTCATCTAAAGTTGCTGGTCTGTACAAGTTTTCTTCCTCCAAGTTCAATTCTATTTTATTTATTTATTTAGTTGCACCGGGTCTTAGTTGTGGCAGGCAGTCTCCTTAGCTGCGGCATGCAAACTCTCAGTAGCGGCATGCATGTGGGATCCAGTCCCCTAACCAGGGATTGAACCTGGGCCCCCTGCATTGGGAGCTCGGAGTCTTATCCACTGCGTCACCATGGAAGTCCCTCCAAGGTCAATTCTGATCATTTATATCTTCTTCATAAACCATCCACAGCTTTTCAAATTTACTGCCATCAAATTGTACATGGATGTTCTTACTTGTAAAATTTTCGTATCTGTAGTCATATCCCTTTTTATTTATTTATTTTTTAATTTATTAATTTATTTATTTTTGGCTGCGTTGGGTCTTCATTGCTGCGTGCGGGCCTTCTCTAGTTGCTGCGAGCAGGAGCTACTCTTCGTTGCGGTGCACGGGCTTCTCATTGCGGAGCACAGGCTCTAGGCGCGCGGGCTCAGTAGTTGTGGCGCACGGGCTTAGTTGCTCCACGGCATGTGGGATCTTCCCGGACCAGGGCTTGAACCCGTGTCCCCTGCATTGGCAGGCGGATTCTTAACCACTGCGCCACCAGGGAAGTCCCCATCTTCTTTTTCCTCTAAAATGTACTATGTATGGCTCTAGTGCTGTACAAAAACAGGCCACAGTGGGACATGGCCCATAGGCCTGTAGTTTGCCAATCCCAGGCCTAAAGTTTAGCTGTCCCAAGAGGCATGTTATACTTGACAAATATAACCCCAGCTACAGTGCACTCTCTCAGTTTTGGTGATGTCAAGTCTCTTGCACTTTTCATTTTATCTACACACATGCTGGTGCGTCCAAGCAGCCCCCTCCCTCCCAGGCTGCCAGGCCCACCCAGCTAGGCTCCAGTTTCCCAGCAGGGCACCTCCCCAGCTGCTCTCAGAAGCTGCTCTAAGAGTTCCACCAATTCCACTAACCGAGAAACGCAGGAAATTCTGGGGTAATTTCAGTCTTAGTGGCTGTGAGAGCTGGTTACGAAGCCAGAAAAGGGCTGAGAGACAATACAAACTATATCTCTAGATTTTGGGGGGCAGTTACTTATCTTTCCCAAAACATTTAATTGATGATCCTTTTCTAAACCAAACCTGTGTATTAATAAAGCTAAGAAAGCTGTCAAGGAAGCCAAGACTCTCAAAATTCTATATTCAAAAAAAAACAGATCCTGGGCTTCCCTGGTGGCGCAGTGGTTGAGAATCTGCCTGTGAATGCAGGGGACACGGATTCGAGCCCTGGTCTGGGAGGATCCCACATGCCACGGAGCAGCTAAGCCCGTGAGCCACAATTACTGAGCCTGAGTGTCTGGAGCCTGTGCTCCGCAACAAGAGAGGCCACGATAGTGAGAGGCCCGCGCACCGCGATGAAGAGTGGCCCCCACTCGCCGCAACTAGAGAAAGCCCTCGCACAGAAACGAAGACACAACACAGCCAAAATTAAATAAATAAATTAAATAAATTTTAAAAAACAGATCCTTTCCAAGACACCTTGCAGGACACCAGCTGTACGTCACTACAGTGCAATCAATTTTCATTCTGTGTGTGGAAGGGTTGAGGTGACTGCCACTCGAGAACACCAGCCAAATGTCCCCTGCCTTCTATCCTGGCTCCATGTCCCATCCCAGGGAGGTGTTCAGTCAAGAACTCATTCTGAGGAAAACGTTTATCAAGAGATCACTTTATTTTTCAAGCAAGGTTTTGGGAGGTACCACTTGAAGTTTAATATTCAAATAAAATCAGATGTTAAATCCTGTTAAAATCTATCTCCCCAAAATATTTCCAAGCCAACCACCTATGTCCACAAGAGACACAGCAAAATTCTAACAACAAAGGTGTTTAATGGTTTCAGAATCTATTTCAGTAAATTCTGAGCTGAACGGCCTTTCACGGCTGCTAGAATTTAAATTCACACCACATCTTTGCTTTTAGGACCATATCACTGGCATCATTAAAAACTGATATTTAACACTTTCATGATATACTTGCTATTAACGGTCAATGAATACGTTGTAGGAAAAACAGGAACCCCAACCCTTCAAGGCCAGGGCTCTCTCATGGGACAATCTTTCTCCCTAGGGCGCTGTCTGAGCTCAGGGACAGAGCACCATGGACGCAGGCCTGGCAGCACCATCCCTATCCTGATCGGGCTGGCGCTCAGCTTGGCAGCCCAGAGGATGATCAAATAAACCCGGGAAACAACAAGACCTAAATGCTTGAAAGGCTTCACAACATCGGGCACAGCCAGAAAACAGAGATTGTAGGCAAATATTTAAAATGAGAAATGTGTCGATTATGTAAATACATGAAAACATACGTAGTAACACTGACTAAAAACACAACTCAAAGGAGCTGAACCGATCAATCTGTAAAAATTTATGCCTATCCCATTAAACTCGGGTTCCACACAAGGCATTTTGGGAAATGCTGTTCTAGGTCAGTACTTCTCAACCAGGGGGGATTTCTGTCCCCCAGGGAACACTTGGCGATATCCGAAGACGTTTTTGGTCGTCACAACTGGGGGTGGGGGTCCCTCTGGTGTCTACTAAAATCCCACAATGCACAGGACACGAAGTACCCAGCCCCAAATGTCAGCGGGGCCCCAGCTTTGAATGCCTGCCGTAGAGGATCACAGGGGTGTTTCACGTAGGCTGCAATAAATTGTGCTGAAATAAGTATTTGTTTTATAGGGTTCTGTTTTTAAAAACTATTTATTTATTTATTTTTGGCTGCGTTGGGTCTTCGTTGCTGCGCGTGGGCTTTCTCCAGTTGCGGCGAGCGGGGGCTACTCTTCGTTGTGGTGCGCGGGCTTCTCATTTCTCATTGTAGTGGCTTCTCTTGTTGCGGAGCACGGGCTCTAGGTGCACGGGCTTTTACTAGTTGTGGCACGTAGGCTCAGTAGCTGTGGCTTGCGGGCTCCAGAGCGCAGGCTCAGTAGTTGTGGCTCACGGGCTTAGTTGCTCCGCGGCACGTGGGATCTTCCCAGACCGGGGCTCGAACCCGTGTCCCCTGCATTGGCAGGCGGATTCTTAACCACTGTGCCCCCAGGGAAGCCCACGTATGTTTTTAAAAAAACTGTACACAAACACATGACTGAACTTAGACTATCACGAAGTTAAATTCTTGATTTTTTTTAATGCAAAAAAAATACAAACTTTGGTAAAATGTCTCAGACAACGTGTGACATACAGTGAGGGCTTACCAAACTCTCGTGAAGGCGTTATCTCTGCAAGTCCGATCAGACTGTTCAGGAAGCTGCGATCACAATTCCTACCATCCACAGTCCCTTCCGAGTGACCCCACCCACCACTGCAGACCCTGCTGAAAGGAGCCCACCGCTCCCTGGGGAGAGCGCAGGGACCAGGAGCCCCTAGCGCCCAGGTCAGCACCTGGGGGACATGGTGGAAGGTGAGAGAGCTGTCACCCTGTCTCCAGGATGTGCGCTGGGAAGCAGGAAGAGGGTGAGGTGGGCAGAGCTGGGAAACGGAGAACACGCAGCAGACAGCTGCAGAAGCAGCCAGCGGCTAAGAGCGCCTCCACTTCAGTGGGAGCGAACGGGGGGGTCAAGACCAGGCTGGCCGCCGGGCCCCGCTGGATCCCTTGTTTCCTTATCCCTGTGTGACCCTGGACCCCCGGGCCCCGCTGGATCCCTTGTTTCCTTATCCCTGTGTGACCCTGGACCCCCGGACCCCGCTGGATCCCTTGTTTCCTTATCCCTGTGTGACCCTGGACCCCTGGACCCCGCTGGATCCCTTGTTTCCTTATCCCTGTGTGACCTTGAACCCCCGGACCCCGCTGGATCCCTTGTTTCCTTATCCCTGTGTGACCCTGGACCCCTGGACCCCGCTGGATCCCTTGTTTCCTTATCCCTGTGTGACCCTGGACCCCTGGACCCCGCTGGATCCCTTGTTTCCTTATCCCTGTGTGACCTTGAACCCCTGGACCCCGCTGGATCCCTTGTTTCCTTATCCCTGTGTGACCCTGGACCCCTGGACCCCGCTGGATCCCTTGTTTCCTTACCCCTGTGTGACCCTGGACCCCTGGACCCCGCTGGATCCCTTGTTTCCTTACCCCTGTGTGACCCTGGACCCCTGGACCCCGCTGGATCCCTTGTTTCCTTATCCCTGTGTGACCTTGAACCCCTGGACCCCGCTGGATCCCTTGTTTCCTTATCCCTGTGTGACCTTGAACCCCTGGACCCCGCTGGATCCCTTGTTTCCTTACCCCTGTGTGACCTTGAACCCCTGGACCCCGCTGGATCCCTTGTTTCCTTACCCCTGTGTGACCCTGGACCCCTGGGCCCCGCTGGATCCCTTGTTTCCTTACCCCTGTGTGACCTTGAACCCCTGGGCCCCGCTGGATCCCTTGTTTCCTTATCCCTGTGTGACCTTGAACCCCTGGACCCCGCTGGATCCCTTGTTTCCTTACCCCTGTGTGACCCTGGACCCCTGGGCCCCGCTGGATCCCTTGCTTCCTTATCCCTGTGTGACCTTGAACCCCTGGACCCCGCTGGATCCCTTGTTTCCTTACCCCTGTGTGACCTTGAACCCCTGGACTTGAAGTCAGCCCGCTCCCTGCCGTCCTGGGGCCTGACTGCAACAGCCAGGCATCCATCAAAGACAGACGCAAACGGTAAAGGCATTTCCCACCACGTGCCCTGCAGCCTGTCCCCGACAAGGCTCTGCTAGGCCAGAGGTTACACCAAAGGACACACACCATTTGGGTGGCAGGGTCGCCCTGAACAGAAATAATCCCCCAGACAGGAGCGCATCACCGCATACTTAGCAGCTCACCCTGAGGGGAGGGATGACAAGGCCTGCTGCCGGACCCGTCAGGACGAGCACACGCCAACACTGAAGGGAAGACCCAAGGCAAAGGGCATCTGAAAGGTTCACTAACTCCCGGCCCTCAATCCTGCAACCTGACTGATCAGTACTTTTTCAAGATTCTGACAAAGCTGTAGGACCCTTTCTTTCCCCAAGGAATCCTACATGGAATGAAGCAGCTGCTCTGTCCCCTCCCCAGGTCCCCCAGACACATCCTCAGGGCCACAGTGCTTCTGCATCAGGAGCCTGAAACCACCTTGTCAGACAGCAGGTCTGCTGGGTCAGTACCAGGCCCTCTGTGAGTGAAACTCCCAGAAACAGTGACTAGACCAGTGGGGCTGACACAGCGACAGCAGGCACGGCTGCCGGCGAGGGCACCCAGCAGCTAGGCAGCCTGTCCTCTCGCTGGAGGGCAGACAACACGGCCGGAGGGGCCTCATCTGATAGCCTCTGCAGCCAGGCCTTTCCAACCAAAAACCATGCCTCCGGCCCTTGAATGTTTATTCTAACAATTTCCAAACTGAACCTTTTCTACACTGTATTTCTCTTTCCACGTCTTCCTGAACAGATTGTACAAGACAGAACAGTAACCCATCACAGTTGGGAGTCGTCACAACCGGTGTCAGGCAGTAACCCCACGTGGCCTCACCCCACTATGACCCCATACTGTGAAGCTTTGGGTTCCCTCGGCTGCACTGTTTGTACTTCCTCATCACCCTTGCCATCAGTATAAGCATTTGAGGAAGGAAAAAGGAGGCACATACATATTCCTCCTAAGGGATGGGCTGAGAGTAAACAGCCTTCCAGTGCAGAGGTTCTTAACTTGGTCTCTGTGAACCTGAATGAGAAAAAAAATCACATCTTTATTTGCAATAACATCTGGCTGCAATTTAACACTCATTCAATTCCACCGGTAGACATGAAATCCTGAAGAGCACCTGTGACTTCTTCGCCAACAGAAACCACAGGTATTTTCACAAAGCATTAGCATCATATACTCAAAAAGAAATTATTAGAGCCAGTGTTCAATCTGTTACTAAGTGAGCTAATAAAAAGCATGTAAAGAAATTTATCACCAGTTTGGTTCAATATTTTGATAACTGTATTTCAGTGTAATAGGTTCTCTTCTTGATCCTCTCTTATTTTTTCTAAACCGTTTGTAGGAGGAGGAGAGGAGGAGTCTGGAGGCCAGCAGAGCGCAGGGAAATGTCCCCTGGGGCGCATGATTTGCATCAGTCCAGAAGTTTCAAGGTTTTCTTCGAAACAGTTTCAGTTAGTTTGAAACAAGAGCGAAAGTTACAACCAGAATGTTAACCTTTCACTAATCCTAAGTGATACTTTCCTAAAGTTACAACACACTGATACAGAAATGTAAATGTAGTACACTAGAGGACAGCTGTTTACACCCAGTTCCATTAGTGCTGACACTTAAATCCTCAGCATAGAACGTTAATCTTCCGAGTCATATTTCACCTACCATATTTCAATTCCCACTTGTAAATCTCTGAAGCAGGAAGGGTCCTTCCACTGCTGCCTTCCGAAAGCCCTGTGTCAGTCAACATCACACAACCCTGCACTGCTGATTCAACCAAATACTGTAACTAAACGATCTACATACCATTCTCCACGCTCGGTAAATTAAGAAAAAAAATGATGCAAGGCAGATTTGAGTCAGTGAGCCATCTTCCAAATGCATGCGCAACTACATTTGAGAGTATCACCAATAACTGTACTGGCAAAATTTTTACATTTCACTTCGATTCTTCCATACAATATTCAGAATACATTATATAAAATTATGTATTATATAAATACATAAATCCCTTTTCAGTATGTCAGGAAAAATCATACAAGTATACCCAACGAAAGCTGAGGGTTTCATTTACCATAAAGTAGAAAGCACTCCCTTCCTAAGGAAACACCAGTAGTTTCTATTAAAAACTAAGTCTTGGAATCAAAATTAATTTCAACCCCCTTACGAATGGCAAATCTATCCTGGATGGTTGCACGTGTGCGATCAAATTTACCAAATGCATATTCGCGCATGTATAGGTATCCCCCCTCCCCCGCAAGGATCTGCCTTCTGCCCTTACCCGCCCCCCCCCGTCCGCCCCGCCCCCGCCCGGGGCTCCGACCCCAGCAGCACGCACTGAGACGCATTCTAGGAGTCAAACTTCACGAAGGAGAACCTGGCTGGCCGAGGCTCGGAACCGCTAACAAAACAGCGTTTCAACAGCCCCGACGATGATATAAAGCAGACTAACGCTCCCTGCCTTTTCTGAAGTGACTCACGATCTTTTTCTAAAGGAATGTGGAATTCCAGCGAGCGGCCGGACCGTGCCCGACGCGCCCAGGCCTCTACTTCACATCGGCCGTTTATTACTCGCGACGCATTTGTCACTCATTCCAGACACCGGGCACCCGTCTCCCTCCCAGCCTCGGACTCGGCGGCGGCCACCGCAGGGCCTCGGGGACCCCCGGAGCACCGCCGCCGCCCCGGCGACGCCGGCCCCGCCACCGCGCGCGCCCGCTCCCGGCCCCGCCCCCGCGCGCCTCCTCAGCCTGGGCCCCGCCCCCGCCGCGCGCCCCCGCTCCCCCTGCCCCGCCCGCGCAGGGGTGCGCGCCGCGCTCCGAGAGGGACGGTTAGGAGCGCGCGCCTCACCACTGGCCCCGCGCGGCGGCGGCGGCGGAGCCTTCCAGAAATTTCCGCGTCCCTAAGCCCACACCGAAAAACAAGCGGGGCGCGCCCCCGCGCCGGCCCGGCGGACAGCGCCCCTCCCCGCGGCCGCGGCTCCCCTCCCCCACCCGCGCCCCCTCCCCGCCCCCTGCCCCGGGCGGCGGGTCTGGCGCGGCCCTCCCGGGCGGCGGCAAGCCGCGGAGACCCGGGCAGCGGCGGCGGGGCGGCGGCCGCGGCGCCTGCAGGCCGGCGTGATTGATAGTGACGGGGCGGCGGAGCGGCGGCGGCGGCAGAGCGGTTGAGTGACAGCTTACCTGGGTGCCAATCTTCATCACACTGACAAGCGGCTGCAGCAATCGGGACCCGCAGTGCCGCGCCCGCGTCCAACCGTCACGCCGACGCTGGGCCACGCGACACAGCCTCGCTCAATGGGAGGAGGGCGACGCCGACGCGCGCCGCATCAATATTCACAGAGGGGGCGGGGCCTTCCGGGCCCGGGCCCCGCCCCGTCCCGGCGCCGCGGCGGCCGGGGGCGGGGCCTGCGCGCCGGGGGCGGAGAGTGAGCCGGGGGCTGGCGGCGGCCGACCCCACCCCCGCCTCGCTCCCCAGTCGGGCCCCGCCCACGACCGCCGCGCCGCGGCACGAGGAGAGGCCCACCCCGCTGGCCGCGAGCCCCGCCTCAATACTACGCAGATGGGGGCGTGGCCTGCGCGCGCCACGCCCCCTCCGCTCACTCCTCAGCGGCCGGGGGAGGTGTGTGGTGGGGCTCGGCTGGGCGAGACCATCCACGAGGATCCGGCGGGGAGGGCGGGCTGTACCATCCGCGGGAGGAGCTTCGGGTCCTCTTCGCGCGCCCGGGCGCCGCGGGGCCCGGCCATCTCCGGGCTGCCCTCGGAGGCCGGGCCGCGCGGGCGTTTGGCGCCCAGCCCCCTACTCTGCGCGGCGCCCTCTTTGTGTACAGGCCCGCGGCAGCCCCCCGCTTTCTTCCCCGCGGATGCGCACGTGCGTCCCGAGCGCGGCGGCTGTGCCCAGAGACCCGCCTGACCTCGGGCGGCCTTAGCCCTGGTCCGGGCTCCAGCCACCGCAACACGCTCGCCTCTGGTCTCGCGCTCTGCCCTCAGGCACCTGTCCCCCGCTGATCCACGCAAGGCCCCGTCTGCAGGTAGAGTGGCCTCCCTTAGAGCGACCCGAAAAGTGTGGTCCGTATTTCAAGGTGGACTTTAAAAGGCGGTGCTGCCTTGCGCCCGCGGGCCCCGCCGGTGGCCGTGCGCTCCTAGACGTTAAGGGAAGGGCAGGCCTTCCCTAGTGCAGAGGCACGGGGCTTGGCCGACTGTCCATTTTTGCAGAAACCTTCCTCCTGTGTGCGATCGCTGTCTGGAGAAGGGCTCCCGCGCTGCTCCGGGAGGAAGCCGACCCAGGACGGGAACACGTGGCTGGAAGGTGCCTGGGGTGGGTTCAGTTGTGAACAGCTCGTCAGGACATCCCTCCTCTAAGTCTTCAGGGTTCCACCAACACCAGGAAGCCACAGACAGTCTGTGTGGCCCTGCAGAACGGCTCTGTTTTCCAGAGAGTAGGTTGTAGCAGCGCCTGGGCTCGGGGGAGGCCAGTGAGCCACTGACCAGTGGAAAGTTGGAGGGAGGGGACCCCAAAATCTCAGTGATGCAGACCGGCTACCTATATGTGCAGGGCCCAGTGCAAAATGGAAATGCAAGTCCCTTGTTCAAAAGTTATTAAGAAATTTTTTTTTTTATTAAGAATTTTAAGGCAGGGACAGCAGAGCATTACACGAAGCTCGGGCCCAACCGTCTGCCCTGGTCGCAGGCGCGGTGCAGCAGCCCTGGCCTCGCTGGCCTCATCCGAGTGCTGGCCCAGGGCTGAAGCTTTCACCTGGTTCCCATCAAGTGTGTGAGGCAGCAGGGGTCTCGGACCAGGAAGACCTGGGGGTGTGCAGCCCCCTCATAGCCAGGTACAAGTCACCAGGCAGATGGGGCCCAGGCCCTGCACCCCAGTCTGGCCTCTGCGCCTGGTCTCCTCTACCCGTGCCCCCCATGATCCGCCCGCCCTTCCTTTCCTTCTCTCTACAGGGCCATCTCCAGAAAAGAGGAAGAGCTGCAAGTGCCGTCAGTGATCCCCTCCAGGTTTGCGGCTCTAAGGCTCACACATTCGGGGGCCCTCTTTAGGAAAAATAATTCAAAATGAGGTAGAAGTGGGGTCACGGAGGGCAAGGCTTCCTTTGCTTCCGTTTGCCTCCCTCCACAGCCTGCCCCCTAGTATTGGCACCAGGGCCGTTTATTAGCAGAAAAGGAACGTTTGTGCACAAGCAGCTCTTCTGATTACTTTCCTTCCAATTTCTTTTTTATAAAGATTTGCTACTATTTTCCCAAGGACCACGTCTAGGTGTGTGAAATGAAAAGCCTCGTATAATTCTTCATAGAACTATCCAGATGACAGTAGGTGCTGTGAGGCCAGGAGGGGAGGGCGCAGTAGGTGGGGGCAGGCAGGGAGGCGGAGGAGCGCTTTGAGGGACCCACAGGGAAAGGCAGAAAGAACTCTGCCAAGGTGCCAGCCAGCCTGACAGAGCCCCGCTCTGTGCAGCCCTGTGTCAAGCTGAAGCGGGTTGGGGAGAATGTAGGAGAAAGGTGAGCCCTGGACCCTGCCTGGCGGAGCTTATGAGCCAGTGCACAAAGCCTGTGGCAGCCCAGATGGGGTGTGGGGAGCTGCACTGTGTGGGGGAGAAGGGGTGAAGGCTGGAGGAGGTGACGGGGGCAGGCAGGGCTTGGGCCATCCTCAGAGGATGGCTGGGATCTGGGGCTTTGGTAAGAAGAACGAGTGAGAAAAACACCTAAAAATAAGGGCAAGTCTCTTGGCTTGTTATGGCGGCCAGTGTGGCTGATGTGTAAGCTGCTTCAGTTTGCATAGGTGAGCAGGAAGTCACCAGCGATGAGTAGGGGATGATCCTTTTAAAAATACGTCAGACCTCATCACTGCTGTGCTCAACCCCTCCGAGTGTTACCCATCTCATTCAGAGCAAAAGCAAAGTCCTTGCAGAGCCCCTGAGGATCTCCCGGATCTGTCTCCCCTCTGCACTTCTGACCTCAGCTCCCACCACCCTTCCCGTCACCCACTCTGTTCCAGTCTGCCACCTTGCAGCTCCTTGCTCTCTGCAAGCGTGATTCAGCCTCAGGGCCTTTGCACTGCCTATTCCCTGTGCTTGAAGCACTCTTCCCAAAGATACCTGCATGGCTTTCTCCCTCACTCCCTGAAATCTTTCTCAACATCACTTTCTCAAAAGAGGTTTAAAATTGCAAACTCCCAACCCATTCCCTGTCCTCCTCACCCTGCTTCCTCCTCTGTGGTACTTGTGTAGATACACGTAACATATGATGTAACTGTATAACCATGTAACTTGTTTATTATGTCTATCGTCCAACACTCCCACCCCCAACACACACACACATAAACACTAGAATCTACGGTCCAGGAGAACAAGAATTTTACTCTGTTTTGTTCACTGATGTATGCCGAGCACCTGTACTAGTGCTTGGCAAGTAAATATTTGTTGAATGCATGAACGAGTACTTCTAAGGCATGGTGTATTGGTTATCTATTGCTTCATAACAAATTATCCCAAACTTAGTGTCTGAAAACAACATACATTATCTCAAATTTCTGTGGGTCAGGAATCTGGGCGTGTCTTGACTGGGTCCTCTGCCTCAGGGCCTGTCACGAGTGGCCCTCAGGGCTGGCGTCTCATTGAAGGCTTGACTGGGGAAGGATCCATTTCCAAGTGCACATTGTTGTGGGCAGATGGACTGAGGGCCTCAGGTCCTTGCTGGCTCTTGGCTGGAGGCCCCTTCAGTTTCTTGCCACATGGACCTGTCCAGAGAGGAACACAGCAGCTTGCTTTGTCCAAGCCAGCAAGGAATAGAGTCTGCTAGGCAGACAGAAGTTACAGTGTTATGTAAAGTAATCCCAGAAGCATCTTCCCATCACCCTTGTCTATTCTATTGGTTAGAAGCAAGTCTCAGGTCCTGCCCACACACAAGGGGAGGGGGTCACAGGAAGACACAAACACCAGGAAGAGAGGATCCCCCAGGACCATCTTAGGGCCCACCCACGTGGTATTTCTTTTTCTGTGTAAAAGAGAGCACTGTGGTATAGCCAGAAGAGCCCTGGGCTTGCAGTCCACAGTGCTGGGGGTGGGGTCTGGCTTTGCCACTTGCCATGTGAATGTGGATGAGGCCACTTGACCTCCCTGAGATCCAGCTCCCTGCCTTCAGTGGGGACCGTCGTACATCTCTCAGGGGATTCTGCAGAGGAGGCAATGAGCTGCGTGTGGAAGGCTCCCAGCACACAGTAGGTGCCCAGGGCCGAGACTGGAGGACCCACGGTTCTTCACGCCTGAGCCCCCTTTTTTTTTAATTGTGTAACTTTTTTATTATGAAACATTATCTATCTGCAAGGGAGCAGATAGCATATCCGTACATTTATATAATAATAAAAGGAATATAAATACACTTATCAATCTTGGGAAATAGAACAATGCCATTACCTTTCAAACCCACTGTCCCCTTTCTTAAATGCTTTTATTTTTCTCTAACCAGAAATAAACATATCCTGACTTCTGTTTTTTGTTTTGTAATTCCTTTGCCCTTCCTTATAGTTTTACCATCTAGATTTGAAATCTGAAATAATATATTTTACTTTTCACTGTTTTAAAACAATATTTGAATTTTATTGAGTCTTGTTCTTTTAACCTAATCTTTGGTTTGAGACATCCATTTATGAGTCTGCACAGTACTGAGGTTCACTCGTTTTTAGGGCTGTATACTATTCCGTCTGTATAACCACTGCTTATCCAATCTACTCTTTTTTTTTTTTGACACCTTTATTGGCGTATAATTGCTTTACAATGTTGTGTTAGTTTCTGCTGTATAACAAAGTGAATCAGCTATATGTATACATATATCCCCATATCTCCTCCCTCTTGCGTCTCCCTCCCACCCTCCCTATCCCACCCCTCTAGGTGGTCACAAGGCACTGAGCTGATCTCCCTGTGCGATGCGGCTGCTTCCCACTAGCTATCTATTTTACATTTGGTAGTGTATATGTGTCCATGCCACTCTCTCACTTCTCCCAGCTTACCTTTCCCCCTCCCCGTGTCCTCAACTCCATTCTCTACATCGGCATCTTTATTCCTGTCCTGCCCCTAGGTTCATCAGAAACACTTTTTTTTTTTAGATTCCATGTATATGTGTTAGCATACGGTATTTGTTTTTCTCTCTCTGACTTCACTCTATGACAGTCTCTAGGTCCATCCACCTCACTACAAATAACTCAATTTCGTTTCTTTTTATGGCTGAGTAATATTCCATTATACACATGTGCCACATCTTCTTTCTCCATTCATCTGTCGATGGACACTTAGGTTGCTTCCATGTCCTGGCTATTGTAAATAGTGCTGCAGTGAACATTCTGGTACGTGACTCTTTTTGAATTATGGTTTTCTCAGGGTATATGCCCAGTAGTGGGATTGCTGGGTCGTATGGTAGTTCTATTTTTAGTTTTTTAAGGAACCTCCATACTGTTCTCCATAGTGGCTGTATCAATTTACATTCCCACCAACAGTGCAGGAGGGTTCCCTTTTCTCCACACCCTCTCCAGCATTTTATCCAATCTACTCTTAATGAGATTTAGACTGTTCTTTCTTTGCAAGAATTATAGACATGATATTAATATTCTTTTGCATGTCTCCTGGGGTACACGTGCAAGAATTTCTCAGGGGTGTACATCTAATAAAGAATTGTTGGATCATAAGATAATGAGTGGCTAAAGCAACTCCCAGATGAAGTTGCCATTAAATAACATGGGGAAGGCTCTGGCAGAGATGGTATTTGGGGGAAATTCAAAAGTTCAGTTTTGTGCATGCTGAATTTGAGGTATTTTCAAAATGACTTCTGAGAATAACAAGTGAGTGTTTTGTAAACAAGTCTGGAGTTTGTGAGAGAGGTTATAGGTAGAGATACAAATTTGGGAGTTGTATCAATCAGGAAGATTTCAAGAGCAGTTTAATAAAAGTACTATTTTAAAAAGATACTTCAGTATCCAGGGGACTAATTAACAACGAACCACTGTGAACTCCTAGGCTGAAGGGGAAGGGGGAGGGAGCAGTCACTAGAACGCTGAAGAAAGATGTGCTTTCCTATCTTTCTATCTACTTTATCTCTCTCTGTGTCTCTATGTCATGGCTCGTGGTTTTGTTTTTATTTATTTTATTTTTAATTTTTTTAAAAAAAATTAACAATAATTTTATTTGTTTACTTTCACCTGTGTCAGCAATTTGGGTTTTTTTTTGTTTGTTTTTGGGGGGGTTTTTTGCCACTGGTTATTTTATTTATTTATTCACTTTATACAGCAGGCTCTTATTAGTTATCTATTTCATACATATTAGTTGTATATATGTCAATCCCAATCTCCCAGTTCATCCCACCACCACCACCCCCCTACCCGGAGCCCCAGTTTTCTAAAGAGGACAATTCCAACAATTAAGTCCCTAAAAGATCAGGGTGGGAGACAACTGCCCCCAGCTGTGACAGTTCCTCCTCAAGGATCCCAGCACAACGCAACAGGGAAATGGCAGCCATGGCCAATGTTAAAAAATAACGTTGACCAAAGAAAGAATTGTGACTCTCAGGCAGACATGCAATCAGCAGGTGGCAAACAGCTTCCTGAGCTTGTTAATTGAGTGAGGGAACTGGTAAGACATTCCAGCCAGTTCAAAGGAAAATGCAAAGAACAGACACCTATGTAGGCAGGAATATTGGCGTGAACTTGCAAATTGTGCAAATCTGGCTCTGGGTGGGAGGATTTGGGGACCATGGGGTGAGGGTTGTCCCTCCATCACAGAGTCCATAGACAGAAATAATTTGCATCGTCACCCGTTCTCTACAACTGTAAGATAGCTCAAAGGCAAGGAAAAGCTAGAATCAGATAACCCAGAAGGGTGAGCTCCAAAGAATGCATAGTTGCCCACTGGAGACGCCCAGCAAACGTTTTTGCTTATTCCAGGTGTCCTTACACCAGGTGTATTATTACTTTGCTAGGGCGGCCGTAACAAAGTGCCACAGACTGAGTGGTTTAAACAACAGAGAGTTATTCTCTCTCAGTCTGGAGGCCAGAAGTCCAAGATCAAGGTGTCAGCAGGGTTGGTTCCTTCCGAGGGCTGTGAGGGAGAATCTGTCCCAGGCTCTCCCCTAGCTTCTGGTAGCTTGCTGGCAATTTTTGGCATTCCTTGGCTTGTAGAAGTATCACCCTGACTTCTGCCTTCGTGGTGTTCTCCCTGTGTGCCTCTGTGTGCCCAGTTTCCCCCCTTTTTTAAGGATATCAGTCAGATTAGGGCCTACCCCAGTGACCTCACTGTAACTTGGTAAAGACCCTGTATCTCCAAATACAGTCACATTCTGAGGTCCTGGGGGTTAGGACTCACCATATGAATTTTGGGGGGACACAATCCAACCCTCACACCAGGAAATCCTACCGTGGAAACAGCTGGCCAGGCAGAACTGTGAGGGAGACTAGGGCCTGAGCTCTGGTCGCAGCATCAAATCGCACCAGGTCCGTGCCGTGTGGGTCCCTTCCCCATCCATAGGTCAGCACGGTCCCGTGGCCGTTTTATGATTGGTCACCACACCTCCAAACCAAGGCCTCTCCTGGCCAGTGGGCTCCAGCCCTGGCACCAGAATGACTCGGCTTACTTGGGGTGACTCTCTGTCACTAACTGAAAATCTGCTCATCAGGAAAATGTTCATTGAGGAGGCATTCTGGGGGCAGGGGCGCTGCGGTGGCCCTTGTCTCCCAGACTTGCCTCCTGGCCAGCATGCTCCCCTGAGATGAAGCCAAGGATACGAAATACCAGTCAAAACAAGCAAACAAACAGCAGATGCTACAGTGAAAAGCCAACTTCCTCTTGGTTTTATCCTGACCTTTCCAAGGTTTTAAACTCAGTCTTATTTACATAAACACGTTCCCTGATGCAACCTCATGTTTTTAGGCCGTGAAACCAATTTTCTCCTTATCATTTTCAGGCACCCAGGGCCTTAACTGAAATACCGGATCGTTCCCTAGATTTTTGCTACATTAAACTATATTGTCCAGTTAAAAAAAAAAAAGAGTACGAAACACCGTGGTAGAGGACAACGATTCCTGGCTCTCCCCTGACCGCACAGCCTTTGGACAGCTTTGCCAGTGAAAGAGCTTTGTTCCAACCACCTGCCCCAGTGCAGCTGTGTCGATGGCGCGAAGCTTCGTTCCGCAGCTCCTATTTCACAGCGGTCCCCTCTCCCCGGTCTCGTTGCGGCTCACACCATGATGGCTGCCCACCCCTCAGATGGGCCACAGGTTCTGCAGTTGGCTGCTCCCGAGGAGAGCCGGGTGGCGACTTTTTTGAGCAGGACCAGAACAGACCTCCTCGGGCCACGCAGCTGCAAGTGGCACAGTGACCCAGCTGCTCGCTTGCAACCAGCGACTTTCCCAAACCAGCTGCTGCTTCAGCTTCCTTTGTGATCGGGCCAGTTTCTAAATTGGGTAACGGTCAAGAGGCATGGTCTGTGACGTCACGTATGTAAAAGTCTGTTTCTCGTTGAAGTTACAAAAGTAATGACAACACGAGCTTTCGCAGGGCCGAGCTCACTTTGTTCTGATCGCGGCCACCGGCGTAGGGGGTCCAGGGTGGGGGGTGGATGAAGCCCACCTCTGCCCGAAGCATCCAGCCGGGCTGTGCATCCACTTCCCGGTCGGAGAGACGGAACTAACAAGCAGAATCCAACTTCTCTTTATTGTTTGCTATGAAGAGTGATCTGATGTAAACATTACTCCAAGGCCCCTGCTTATTTTACCAAGCGCAATGTCCTCAACGTTCCTCCATGTTGTGTCAGGTGACAGGACTCCCTTCTCTTTTAAGGTTGAATAGTACTCCGTAGTCTGCATAGACCACATCTTGTTCATCCATTCACCTTTCAGTGGACAGTTGGGTTGTTTCCACCCCTTGGCTAGTGTGAGTAATGCTGCTGTGAACATGGATGTACAAATATCTGTTTGAGTTCCTGCTTTCAGTTCTTTTGGGTCTATACCCTCGTGGGTGTGAGGTGGTGTCAATGATTTTTAAGACTCCTTTGCTTCCCAATTTCTTTAGCTGTCTTTCCCTCCCCTCCTACCTTATGAAATACTTAAGAGGTTAAATGCATAAGATAAAGAAATTCCTAAAAATGAGGAATTGGGAAGTTTAGACGTACATTTCCCAGAGGGATTGGAATGAGTCCCTTTTTACCACCCTGAATTCTCCCAGCCAGAACCTGCCCTGTCCCACTTCGCAGCTGGCTTTGGGTTCATGAAAACATATACGATATTAGAAATTAAGACTAAAAGATTGTTTTTAAAAGATTTTTATTCATGTATTTAAACTTACAATAAGAAACTGATTCCATGTTACTCAACAATAAATAACATTTTATGAAAAATCATTATTTTCAAAAAATGGTTAGTGAGAACAAGGGACTTGTTTCATATTTTTGCAGATCTCTTTAATGTCTAGCTTGATAGAAGACAGCTAGATTCTCATAGCTGCTTCTGTGTTCAGTCTCTTGTAATATATTGTTTTAGTTGATGTCTGTGAAGAAAATCTGACCTCGCAGGGATGCGTAGCAGGAAAATGGAGGAGCGTTTATATAGGTTCTCCACCAAAACTGACACGTGAATGTTCCTTACAGGTTCATTGCAATGTGGACTCCAGCAGCACTGCAATGTACCCTTCCTGCTGTTAGACTAAAACCCACTGGTCTCTCTGGCACTTTGAATGGATCTATTACCCACACATGATGTTGTAACATGGCCATTTGGTCATTTGGAAAATATTAATTCACTGAATTATGCAGTTATTCCAAATGTTGACCCATTTCACTAGACAATATTAAAAATCACAGTTGTGTGGAATGTAAATTGGAGCAGCCAGTATGGAAAACAGTGAGGAGACGCCTCAAAAAATTAAGACTAGAACTACCATATATGATCCAACTATTCCATATCTGAGTATTTATCCAAGGAATACAAAAACACTAATTTGAAAAGATAGATGCACCTCAATGTTCATAGCAACATAATTTACGATAGCCAAGATATGAAAACAACCTAGGTATCCATCAACAGGTGAATGGATAAAGATGGTGATATATGTATATACCATTATGTCCCCGTGAAAAGGCAAGGACCGTCTTAGTATTATTAGAAAAGTAGTTTTTTTAATATCAGTTATCTTTTAATTGAAGTATAGTTGATTTACACTGTTGTGTTAGTTGCAGGTGTACAGCAAAGTGATTCAGTTATACATATATATATTCTTTTTCAGATTTTTAAAAATTTACCAAAGTATAGTTGACTTACAATGTTGTGTTAATTTCTGCTGCACAGCAAAGTGATTCACTTATACAAATATCTACTCTTTCTCAGATTCTTTTCCATTATAAGTGATTTATAGTCCCTTGTGCTATACAGTAGGTCCTTGTTGTTTACCTATTTTATATATAGTAGTGTGTATCTGTTAATCCCAAACTCCTAATTTTTAAAAGTAGCTTTGACCCTGAACTGCTGAACCCTGAACGGGTCTGGGGGCCCTCGGGGCCCATAGGCCACACATTGAGAGAAGCTGGTTAGACGTGCGTGCAGCACGGAAGAATGACGCCCTTGAAATTGATGTCTAGTTAGTTCCCCGCAGGACCTCTTCAGCAATGTCTTTTCCTCCTTCCCATCGTTCACCTGCTATTGTCCTGTAATTGAGAGCCCACGGGGTGCGAGGTCCCGTGCGGGTGTTCAGTGGTCGGTGTGACGCTCCCTCTTTTTATTCTGAGCCGAGCCCACGTTTCATACACCCCTCCAGGGCCTCTCCCTCCACACGCCGGGAACCGTACGAATATCGTCATATCGTGTCCGCTGCAATCGTTCTGCAAATCACTCGATTCTGTAATCCTGGAAGAGACCCTTTGCTGAGGAGGTCACTGAGCAGTGGAAACACGGCAACAACAGCAGGACGGAGCAAGTGCGCTCGGGCGTCCGGGAATTTAAAAGGATTCCAGACGTACAAAGCCCGTCCTCCCACCACAATGGAACTACACTACAGATCAGTAACAGAGAGGTAACGGGAAACCCCCAATATTTGGAAACCGTATTACACACTTGGGTAGAATACGCAAAACACAAGGTTTGCCTTTCCGACTGTTTGCAGGCGTCCAGGTCAGTGGCCTGGCGCACACGCGTTGTAGTCCTGCCATCACCGCCCATCCAGAGCGCTCCATCGTCTTGCAAAGCTGAGGCTCTGGGCCCTGGAAGGGCAGCTCCCCACACACCCCCCAGCCCCTGGGTGTCACAGTTCTGCCTTCTGTCTCTGCCTCCCGGGGGCCTCATCTGAGTGGACTCATCTTTTGGTGACTGGTTTATGTCCCTGGGCATGGTGTCCTCAGGGTTCATCTGTGTTGTGGCATGGGTCAGAATTCCTTCCTTTTAAGGCTGAATAATACTTTTGCTTTATTTTTTATTTTTTTTTAATTTATTTTTGGCTCCGTTGGGTCATCGTTGCTGCACGTGGGCTTTTCTCTAGTTGCGGCGAGCAGGGGCTACTCTTCGTTGCAGTGCGCGGGCTTCTCATTGCGGTGGCTTCTCTTGTTGCAAGGCACGGGCTCTAGGCGCGTGGGCTCAGTAGTTGCAGCACGCGGGCTCAGTAGTTGTGGCTCGCGGGCTCTAGAGTGCAGGCTCAGTAGCTGTGGCGCACGGACTTCGTTGCTCCGCGGCATGTGGGATCTTCCCGGACCAGGGCTCGAACCCGTGTCCCCTGCATTGGCAGGCAGATTCTTAACCACCGCGCCACCAGGGAAGCCCAATTGTGCTATATTTTAAAAGACAGAGACAACGCACTCAGGCCGGAGGAAGACAGAGGCACGAGCTGTGAGATGACCCAGTGTGTGCAGCTGGCACTGGGCGTGGGCTCAGCTGCGTTGGGTCAGGACAGGATTTCCTGGGCTTCGGCACCTGGGATGGTTAGTTTCCTGTGTCAGCGTGGCTGTGCTGGGGTGCCCAGTTGTGTGGTCAAATACCCGTCTAGATATTGCTGTGAAGGTATTTGTCAGGTGTGATTAACGTTTGAATCAGCTGACTTGGAGTAAAGCCGAGCACCCTCGTAATGCGGTGGGCCTCATCCGACCAGTTGAAGGCCTTTAGAGAGAAGACTGAGCTTCCCTGAGGAGGAAGGAATTCTCCCAGCCGACTGCTTACCAGAATTTCCAGCCTGCCAACCTGCCTGCAGACTTCAGGCTTGCCACTACCCACGTGGCATCACCCACTTCCTTAAAATCAATCTCTCTCTGTCTCTGTGTCTGTCTCTCTCTATGTGTGTGTCTGTATGTCTCTGTCTATCTATCTATCTATCTATCTATCTCTCCATCCTATTGGTTCTGATTCTCTGGAGACCCCTGAGTAAGACAGTACCCCTTTCTGTCTCTATTTAGGCCCTTAGAATGGCACGTTGAGGCCACCAGGAGAACAGGCAGGCTTCATTTACTTGCTGCACCATTTCATCCTTCCCTACCGTGGATGGCAAGGCGGCCGTGGGAGGACCCTGGAAGGCTCAGGTCCAGGTTCTTCCTACAGGGATGATACAGCTGAGGTTCAGCCTCAGAAGACGTGCTTTCAAGTCCTGCTTCCTCTCTGCCCACAGCCATCAGTGTCCTTGGGAAGGGTGCCCTCCTGCCTGGAGGGGCTCTGGCTGCCCACCTGGCCGAGGAGGAGCGGTGGGGGAGGTGGGTAGAGAGGATGAGGGGGGACAGAGAGATGGTGGCCTGGCTGCGGGCCCCTCTCCCGCCCCTGCCCGCCGGCCGGCTGCACTGGCCTTTGCAGGGCCTGGGGTCTCTGCGGCTCATCCGGGGAGGCTGATGATGGAGGCTCAAGGGGAGAGGGAGGCGGGGCTGGCACGCTGTCCTCCTGCCCTCGGGACCGCACGAAATTAGCACAAAAAGGAGCATTAAAATGAAAAAAATGTTTCTTTTTCTTCTTGCCCCCTCATTCTTGGCTCTTTTCCTGATCTTGCTGAAATGAATGTTTACCATCTCTTGAGACATCAGAGAACAGAGCTGCTGTTTCTACAACATATTTTCAATGAGAAGAAAAGAAAGGACCAAGCCTGGCTGGGTGATGGGCTGGCGGACAGCTCGCCGCCCTCAGGGGCTGTGCCGCCCTCTCACTGCCCGTGGCCTCTTGTTTGGCCGCGTCACCATGTATGACATTATCTAAATGCACTTTTATTTATTTATTTTTACTTTATTTTTTTAACATCTTTGTTGGAGTGTAATTGCTTTACAATGGTGTGTTAGTTTCTGCTTTATAACAAAGTGAATCAGCTATACATATACATATATCCCCATATCTCCTCCCTCTTGTGCCTCCCTCCCACCCTCCCCATCCCACCCCTCTAGGTGGTCACAAAGCACCAAGCTGATCTCCCTGCGCTATGTAAATGCACTTTTAGATCATGCAAATCAATGCACTTTTCTTATATGCAAATATTAGTCAGGATCAGTGGAAAAGATTAAAGAATAGATTTGTTACCCGAAAACAGAAAGTACTCATGTAATTAGAGACCTGGAAGGAAACCCTGGGTCCTTTTATGGGAAGAAAACTGTCTGGACAAGTTGAGGGCTCTCAGCAGCCCCGAAGGGCCACGAAGCCGGGGCCGGGCCCTCATCCCAGCCAGTGCTCTTCAGGGCTTAACTAACTGGGCGTCCTCTTTTACTGCCTTCAGAGTGAACAAAGAACAAAAACCTTCCCTAGTAAGGATTCAGAAGGCTTGTTTAACAATGGGGTGGAATCACTTAAAATTAGCTAAGCTTTTGCCAATTGTATGTAAAAGTTTTCAAAGCCTTTAAAAAAGCATTTCTTACTTCTTCTGATTCCGCTGTAAGCTTATCTACACCATCTTATTATCTCATGGCCAAAGGGTTTGCTAACTAAGATAAGCTTCCACTCCTGCCTTGTTCCAATCCTCAGCCATCCTGCATTCCCAAAGACACGTTAGCTGTTTTAAAAAATTAGGGAGGCCTTGAGTTACAGAGTAATTTGGGGTACATTTTTGGCTCATTTTCAGCAAGACCCACGTCACCTTTCTCCACAATTATCATTTCTCGAAACAGCTGTGGGTCCCTGTCACCCAGGCCTGGAAGAATAAACTGCTTCCGCCTCCGGCAGCCAGTTCGGCAGCTCACACAGACTAACGCACACCCTGACCGAGGAAGGGTGCTCTTGATAGAACCGTGAGGCGTTCTTTTCCTTTCAGGGTTTTTTTTTGCACCAATCTTTAGCTGATGCTCTGTCTCCTATCACAGAAAGCCCAGGGGTTTGCAAGAAGCCAACGACATCTTCTCAAACATGCATCTTTCCAAGCAGGGGCAGGTTTGTTGATCTGCAAGGACGTGCCTTCCTCTGCTGCACGCACGCCGGTGCTCTGTGTGTCGCCGACCGCACTCGGTAGCCTTGGTGTTGTGATGAACACAGTTTCCTGGGTGTACTGGCCTCTCCCGCGGGCTCGTGAGTCAGGCTGGTGGGAATTAACCAGCTTCTGCAGCTTGTTTTTATTCTGTGTGCTCATCCGCCTCTGGGAACCAGTGATTTATAAATAAACATTTATTATTTATCATTTACGAGATCGGAAATGTTACACTTATGGAACTCCAGAAATAAACTGTCAGCGACCGGGAAACATATTTTTGATGTATTGCAAATGCACCTCCCACGTCAACGATTTGCCCAGATGGCCTTCCAATTTGTCAGTTGAAGACGAGCTCTTCCCTCGTAGCATCCGATGCTTTGAAAGTTTTGTCTTCCTCTTTCGTGGCCACGCTTCCCGTGGGGTCTAATCTATTTTCTATCTCCTCGTCAACAATACCTCAAGGTGTGATGCAATAATTTGAGGGCCACGGAGTAGTGACTCGGTCTTGTATTTACGAGGCATCCTTCTCCAAGGGATACAAGGTGCTCTAAGAACAGCTCATGTGCGGTACACAGGGGCAGGTGTTACTCTTATCTTTTTAACCTTTTCATTTTGGAAGTTTTCACAAAAATTCACAAAATTCTTTGCATGCACAAAAGTAGAGGGAAGAGTATCATGAACCTGTGTGGACTCATCATTCAGCTGTAAGATTATCAACATTTTGCCAATCTTTTTTAAACACTTTCTTTTTTTTTCCCCCAAACAAACAGTTCTTTATTGCAGGTTTTTCTCTTTTCTTTTTTTCTGGCCACTCCGTGCAGCTTGCAGGATCTTAGTTCCCCGACCAGGGATCGAACCCATGCCCCCCTGCAGTGGAAGCATGGAGAGTTAACCACTGGACCGACCACCAGGGAATTCCCTGAAGTATAGTTGATTTACAATGTTGTGTTAGTTTCTGGTGTATAGGAAAGTGAGTCAGTTATACATATATATATATTCTCTTTCAGATTCTTTTCCATTATGGTTTATCACAGGTTATTGAATATAGTTCCCTGTGCTGTACAGCAGGCCCTTGTTGTTTATCTATTTTATATACAGTAGTGTGTATCTGTTCATCCCAACCTCCTAATTTATCCCTTCCCCACCCTTTCCCCTTTGGTAACCATAAGTTTGTTTTCTATGTCTGTGAGTCTATTTCTGTTTTGTAAATAAGTTCACTTGTATCATTTTTTTAGATTCCACATATAAGTGATAGCATATGGTATTTGTCCTTCTTTTTCTGACTTACTTCACTTAGTATGATAATCTCTAGGCTCATCCACGTTGCTGCAAATGGCATTATTTCATTCTTTTTTATGGCTGAGTAGTATTCCATTATATATATACACCACATCTTCTTTATTCATTCATCTGTCAATATTTTGCCAATCTTGTTTCATCTATTTCCCATCCTTTGTTCCCCTTACATAGTTTAAAGCAAATCCCAGACATCATGCTATTTCACTGCAGCAGGATGCAAGTGTTAATAATTCCACTTTATGGGAAAATAGAAGCACTGAAAAGTATCACCCAGAATGATACACTGAGTCTGTGGGGGAAGGTAGGTACCAGAAGCCAACTTCCCTCCGTCCTAACTGTGCTCCTGCAAACTGACGCAGCCATCCCACACACAGATTGACTCGGTCATGTAGAGAGCGTGTCACCCACGACACAGTGTCAGCTGGGACAGAGGTCTTCAACCAGATCCATCACACGGATAGATTTATCTCAGCCCACAACTATTTAAATAAATTAAGAGCTTACTTCCTGAAAGTAAAAATCAGAGTCCCTCTAAAGAATAACTAGGAAGCTAAATGCCCCGAATTACATTTACTCAGAAGAATGTTATTTAAAATCCAAACATATGGAGTCATAAAGAATAAATGTGTGACCTTTTGTTTAACTGCAACCCTAAAAATACTTATTTTTGTTGTTGCACTGGCAGCTCCAACGTTCCTGCGAGGAGAATGACAGCAAACACCATCTCCCGCCAAGACATCTTGCGTGCCTGGGGTTTTCTGTTGAGCTTTGGATGCCGGGGCATCGAGGAAACATTGCCAGACGCGTCCCCCCCTCTGGCCTCCCCACAGGGGTGGGGCTTCCAGGGCAGCTCCCAGAGGCGAGATGGCCAGTTCAGGAGTTTCCTTGGCGCCTCGAGGCACCCCCTGGGCAGCTGTTGTACAACAAGAATTTGGCATCTTTGTCTCCGGTTCCTGCTCCACCCCTCAGACCACACCTGAGTTTATGCTAATGAGGTGAGTAACCGTGGCCCCTTGAGAGCTTCAGGTTGGGGGGCGCCCATCGTGCCAGAAAGACAAGGGTTTAGAGGGTGGGGACCTGGTGTCGAGTGACATCAGGCTGACCTCTGACCTCCAGGGAGGGGAGGGGGGGCTGGAAACTGGATTCAATCACAAGATCAGTGGTTCAATCATGCGTATGTAACAAACCCCTAGGAACTCCAGGCGCTGGAAACTCAGGTGGGCGTCTGGATCAGCGACTCACGTGGCTGTGCTGATGGGCGGAGGGTGCACCCGAGGGCCCTCCCGGACCTCACCTGTAGTCATCAGAACCTGCTTTCCTGAGTTCCGTGAGTCATTCTGGCGACCGATGGAACTGGAGGGGGTGCTTGGAACCCCCATATTTGTAGCCAGTTGGTCAGAAGCACGAGGGGCCTGGAACCCCCAAAGTGCAGCTGGTGTCAGGAGTGAGGACGGTCTTGTGGCGGGACCATGTCCTCAACCTGCAGGGTCTGCACTGACCCCGGAGTTGGTGTCAGAGTCGTACCGCTCACCCCCAGCCCACTCACTTTGGGCCCAGGTACCTGGTCCAGATAAGTCTGGCGACCACCCCCAGGTCTCAACATAGCACCTCGGGGGCCTGGGGGCCACCCCCTAAGAGGAGGCAGTACCTCCAGCCCAACCGCAAGCCCAGGGATGGGTCAGGGATGGGCCAGCTGCCCTAACGTTTCCCCCTGTCGCCGCTTCGTGTATGTTTGGGAACGGACCAGTTGTATTAGATTTTATTATCGAATAACACACATCGTTGAAAGCTCACATATAGAAGCAAACAAAAATGTAGACGCCGATAAATGAAAACACCCCCAGTGTCCGCATAGGCTCTCGCTGTGCCCTGGAAGAGGTGCCCTTTTCAGGGGAGAAGGAGGAAGCCCAGCCTGGTTCCCGCAGGGAAGGCGGGGATGCTGCACCGGCCCCCAGCCCTCCCCCTGCCCCCTCCTGCTCTGTGCCCTGAGGGACCATCGCACTGGCTGCCCCCAGGATCCTCCTCTGGCTCCCGGGTGGGCAGGCCGACGTGGGCACCTTCAGAAGGCAGAGGGTCTGCGGAGAGCGAGGGGTCATGCCTGGGTCACCATGGGTGCAGGGTCCTCGCCCGCTGTCACAGCCCCATGCATTCGCCTGCCTCCCCGGTTCTGGGACCGCCCCTCCCCTGCCCTCCCTCTGGGGGCTCTCAGCTCTCCATGACCCCATGGGAGGAACCAGCGGTGCCTCGTCCCTTGGCCCCAGCTCGCAGCCAGTGCCGGCAGGAAGTGTCCTCAGATGACTGGGACTGTGTCCCGCTGGGAACAGGGAGGGGGCAGCAGAAAGCAGCCTACGCCCTGTGGGAGCAGCCGCCACCCGCCCAGCACTGAGGGTCATGGTGGGGAAGCCCAGGTGGTTCTGGTCCGACCAGGTTGGGGTGAGAGGGGACAGGCCCGCAAAAGTCACTGAGGACAGAGGGCAGAGGGCAGGTACCCTAGGCTGGCAGACCTTCTGTGCGGCGGGGACGGGGAGGCCCCTCCTCCATCGTGGGCCTGGGGTCTCCCCAGTGTCAGATGGGGGAGACCCGCCTCATGGGCCGACAGCAGCAAACGCTGGAGAGGCCGCGATACCTGCACCCCGGTGTCTCAGGTTATCACAGGACCAGGAGATGTCGAAGGTGTTACCAGGGCAACACGGGCCCTCCCGCATCTCTCAGACGCTCCAGAGCAGAGTTTCTCAATGTCTGGTCCAGTCCCACCTGCCTCTCAGTCACTGAACATTTGTCTAAAGTGCGTATTATTGGTGCTGAGCCCCAGGAAACCCTCCTGCCCCACACGACTTAGATAAGTCCGCGCTTCCTCACGACCCCCGCGGGACTCGCAGAAGATGCCCTTTTACACACAGGCCCTCCAATGTTCCGTTCTTTGTCTTGTGAAGGGTGAGCTGAGATTAGAATTGTCCCTGTGAAACCAGCTGGACACAGAGACAAACATTTCCGTTCAGCGCACTGAGCCGTCTCTCGACGGCCCTGCCTGTAAAGCCCGAGGCAGGCCCCCTCCACTGAGACGCTCTGATCTTGGGCATCCCCTTACCTTAGCAGCCTGAATAAAATCAATCTCCACTCTCGTTTGTTTTGTCCCCGCAGCTCCCACCCTGGGCCCAGGAGTCACCGGCGCCCTTGGGCGATTCCTACGGGGTCAAGTTTGAGCAGCTCGGCCCTAGAGGCAGCAGCCTCAGGGCATCTCGAGGGCTGCATGGTCCGACCTCAGACAGACACTGTGCACCGCCAGGTGAGGGGCACGCGGGCGTCAGGCTGGGGGATCCGCTCTCCACATGCAGCTCTGTCCTCGGACTCGTGTTCACAGGCCTCTCTGATCTGCTCCAGGGGGCAAAAATCAGACTTCGTAAATGGAAACTGATTTAAGTAAATCAACGGTAAGCATTTTGGGGTCAAAACAGCCTCTTCACACGCCAGGGACCCAGACTTCTATCCTCACCAGGTCCTCCCCACGCAGCCTTTTATTGGTTTGTCATCCTCACCCCTGCTGACAACGAGTCATCGCCTCCCTGGGAGTATCCCAAGAACTGTGGTGGCTGCCAGGTGCTTTGGCACAGAACTCCTCTCTGAGTCAGAGCCCGAGGCCGTTAGCGCGGGGGAACAGCTGCGAGTGCCACACCTCCTCGAGTCATTTGAAAATTTTATGATGAATAAAAATGATCCATGACACAGGCTTATGCATTATATATTAACCTAATACCTCTACAGTTACACCACCAACAGTCTTTTGTTGCACACATATTTTCCTAAGGACGCTCCAACTCCAGTAGTAAAACGTTGACTACCCAGTGACACTACATAAAATTTCCTCCTTCTGTGTTGTCAAATCCTTAATAACAATAACAAGTCTAACATTCAGTGAAAGGAGGAGAGCGAGGTGGAAACCCCAGGAATGCTAAAAGTGTGGAAAAGAGAATCATGCGTTTTAGATTAAATAACCAAAAGACTGAGCAGAAATACAGGGGACATCCAAAGATGCTGAAAAATAAACCTTAAATATGGTTCAAGCACCACAAGCTCTTTAAGCTGTCCCCTGCGTGCAGGTGACCTTCGTTTGCAGCAGTACACCTGCTGATGCCATCACGATGCTTTAAAGGACCCGGTGGCACGGTGAGAAGGGGGAAGGTGGGAACTGAAAGCCACGAGCCAGAAAAGGACCTGCTTAACTATTACATTTCAAATGGATAAACAACAGGTCCTGCTGTAGAGCACAGGGAACTATATCCAATCTCCTGGGATAAACCATCATGGAAAAGAATATGAAAAAGGATGTGTATATAAGTGTAACTGAGTCACTTTGCTGTACAGCAGAAATTAACACAACATTGTAAATCAACTATACTTCAATAAAATACATTTAAAAAAAAAAAGAAAGAAAAGGATCTGCTTGGAGGACCATGAGGCCCAGGCTGGAGCTCGTCCTGCCCACGAACCTCGCTGTGCAGTGTGCACATGTTAGCTCTATCCAGATCCATCTCCTTCCCTTCCGGTCGCCATCTCAGGTAGGACGGTCGGGTCCCCAGCACCCACGTGAGGTTTCAGCAATGCCTTTCCCCCTTTCTTTTTTTCATCAACTCTATCATTTAACAATTCTCTCTGAAAGGGCTTCCCTGGTGGCGCAGTGGTTAAGAATCCGCCTGTCAATGCAGGGGGTACGGGTTCAAGCCCTGATCCAGGAAGATCCCACGTGCCGAGGAGCAACTAAGCCCGTGAGCCACAACTACTGAGCCCGCGCCCCTAGAGCCTGTGCTCCGCAACAAGAGAAGCCACCACGATGAGAGGCCCGTGCATCGCAACGAAGAGTAGCTCCCGCTTGCCACAACTAGAGAAAGCCCGCACGCAGCAACAAAGACCCAGTGTAGACAAAAATAAATTAATTTAAAAAAAAGAAATCTCAGCTTTAAAAAAAAAAAAAACGCTCTGAAAACAGCATTTGGTGGCATGAAGCTTTGTCTATTTCCCTGCAATAAACCCACATTTTACTTTTGTGCCAGAGCATCCTTTCTTTTCTAATTTCTCCCTATTCCGGCAGCAGCGACTTGCCATATGTTCCGAGGGAGACGGTGTTTTCCTTTGGCTTCCCCCAGCTGGCTCGGAGCAGCGGATGATGTATTTTAAGCCCCATACTTTAAAAACCTTGGCAAGGCTTCTGATGAGCTAAAAACATCAAGATATACTTGTAACCTGGGCTCTGATTAGTTTGGATTTTGTAAGGTTTTAACGCCAGTGCTTCAAAGAGAGAAAAAAGGACTGGGGGAGCCCAGGTGACAGGTCGGACTCCATCCCTCGAGGGCTGGGCCCGCTCCGGGGCAGGGCTGGCACCCCAGGACAGAGCGTGGTGGTCCAGGAAGCCGCTCCGTGGCCCTCAGAGCCTGGAGGCAGCTCTTGCCGAGGGGGTGCAGGTGGTCGGTGGGCCTCGACCACCTAAGAAAGCACAAAGAAGCTTCTCTCCAGGCTGCCCATGTTTGCCCCTTTAATGTGTTTGCCTGGTTGCCTGTTTTAGATGTTAGACTGGCACGGCCGTGCCTGGCCATATTCTGTCCCTGATTTGTTCCACCCGTTACATCCCTGCTTAGCTGGGGGTTCAGCAGGCGGGGTCAACAGAAGAAATAGCTTCAGCCTCATTTGGTAAAAAGAGTTGCTTCTTTCTTTAAAAATTTTTTCCCAAAGATTTAAAATCTTATTTTTGGGTAAGTAATAAATTCACATACTTCAAAAATCCAAATGGATAAAAGGAACATACATGGAGAATTTGTGTTCCAACCCACGTCTCCATCTGTCACGGGCATAATTCTAACATGGACCTAATCATTCATGCTGCCCTAGTATCTATTTTGTGGAAGGTCCGCTCCTTGAGTGTGGGTAGACCTTGCTTAACCAGATCCCGAACAGCCCACTTTCTGGGACACCCATTTCCGTCTTCACCCTCTGCCCGGCCGAGGTGCTGATTTGGTTTTACTGTTTCATTCCCAACATTACTTAGGTTAATACTTGATTTGTAAGCGTCGAACCCGGTATGAATGGAAGGTATTTTGATATGCGCTGGGCAGCAGGGGCTGCTCGGGGCACAGGGCACGGGTGGTTTGGGGGGCAGAGTCTGCACCCCTCACCTTCCCCTGGCTCGTCCTGTGCCCTGATGTCTGGAGAAGCCTGTGGTGGGTGCCTGCCCTGTCCATCTCCCCTTTCACCAGCACCCTGTTCCCCCCACAGAAGAAAGGCTGGCTTCTCACTCATCTGGGAGCCTGCTCGGATACGTCATCCCAGGGATGTTAAAAAAAAGAAATCTCCAGGGCACCCCGCAAAGAAACAACTAGCAATGTCGGAGGACGCCCCACTAATCAAGGCCCCAGGACCCCAAGTGGGGCTCCCATCTTCCCTGGGCTTGTATGTGTATTTCTGTTATGAACAAACTGTAGCATCAGACACAGACATTTTGGCCTGTGTCAGGATGTTGGGTATTTGGGGTGGGGGGGCGGGTCTTGAGAACAGTGGTCACGTGTAGCTGTGCCCCTTTCACCTCCGATTAGGGAAGAAGGACGAGGGTCCTCAGAGAGCAGAGCAGACTCAAAGTCAGACCCCCTCCCCTGGCTCGAGGGTACGACTCCCGGCTTCATCCAGGCAATAACCTTTGGCAGGTCGGAGATCCCACCTAGCCGTGTGTCCATCACGGAGCTGGGATACTCAGTATTCGCAGGATGCAGGGGCACCTGCTGCACGTTTCCCACGAGGAAGGGTGTGGTGAGTGCTCGCACTAACTGGGGTTCAGCTGCACAGTTTTCATGATTTCAGGGAGGCGGGGAGAAGTCCTCACTTCTGACAGATCAAGGTAACATCCTCAAGTAAAAGAAACAGATACTGGAGAAAATTGAATGTTTCATGTGTTCTCCAGACTTGGGAAAACAGTCACTGATTTTTGCCAAAAGATAATTGGGTACTATAAATCCATACTCTTTTTTTTTTTTTTTCTTTTTGACATGGGGCAATCTTGCCTGCTCTCACTCACTCCTGCCCGCACATATGTGTTATACTTAAATGAGCTGAATGGGAAGTGCTGAGGCTTTTGTGTGAAGATGCACTTGGCCATCATCATGGCACGTGTGCAAGCTGGACGCTGACCCCAGCCCAGGGGCGGCTCCCCCGTGGCTAAGGAGACAAGCCTCAGGCCCCTCCCGGGAGTAGTGGAGGGGCCAGCCAAGGCTTCACACAGTCAGGTGGCATCAGACTTGGAAAAGGAGGGTATTTGACTACAATCACTTAAGACCACAGTCTCTTGGGACTTCCCTGGAGGTCCAGTGGTTAGGGCTCTGCGCTCACACTGCAGGGGGCACGGGTTCGATCCCTGGTCAGGGAACTAAGATCCCATGTGCCAAATAAACAAAACCAAACCACAGCCTGTTTCCACTCCAGGGTCCCCCATCACTTTCCCCTCCTGGCCGGCTTGGAGTGGCTGGCGGGGCACACTTTGTCTTGGTTTAGAGACATGTCTGTGGGTTCACACCGACTTCCCGTGTGGCCGAGCTACTGAGCGCTGTCTGCCATGGGCACGGCCTCCGGGGACGCTCCTGCTTCCCACCGAGCCGACCCGCCAGGCACGCGGATGTGAAGGTGGTGACCAGAAGGGAGATTGCAGTATGAGCACCACAGACACGTGCTATGACCATGTCCCATGACCGTGAACATGCAGCATGCTTACAAACATGTGACATGAACGTCAGCTGTGACCACGTCCTGAGAGGTTTGGCAGCAGCAGTAGGTGGGGAAGGAGGAGAAGCAAGTTTTTGTTTTTGTCTTTTTTTTTTTTTTAATTAAACTTTTTTTTTTTAAATTTATTTATTTATGGCTGTGTTGTGTCTTCGTTTCTGTGCGAGGGCTTTCTCTAGTTGTGGCAAGCAGGGGCCACTCTTCATCGCGGTGCGCGGGCCTCTCACCATCGCGGCCTCTCTTGTTGCGGAGCACAGGCTCCAGACGCGCAGGCTCAGTAATTGTGGCTCACGGGCCCAGTTGCTCCGCGGCATGTGGGATCCTCCCAGACCAGGGCTCGAACCCGTGTCCCCTGCATTGGCAGGCAGATTCTCAACCACTGCACCACCAGGGAAGCCCTGTTTTTGTCTTTTTTAATGTTTATTTATTTATTTATTTTTGGCTGCATCGGGTCTTAGTTGCGGCACACATGATCTTTCCTCGTGGCGCACAGGCTTCTCTCCAGTTGTGGCCCGCGGGCTCCAGAGCACGTGGGCTCAGTAATTGCAGCGCACAGGTTAGTTGCCCCGCGGGCATGTGGGATCCTAGTTCCCGGATCAGGGATTGAACCCGAGTCCCCTGCGTTGGAAGGCAGAGCCTTAACCACTGGACCATCAGGGAAGTCCTGAGAAGCAAATTTTGAAATGCAGGGAGCCAGAAACTAGTCATGGAAAATTCTTTAAATCATGAAATATGGTATCAGGATTTGGTTCCCCTCCATACCTAGACGAACAGAACTTCTCTCCGTGGGGAACGAACTCCGTAATACAGTACATGCAATTAAACATAGGCCTTGCTTTCTCTTTTTTGATGGGAATCATGTGAAATTATATTTATCAGAATTCCTGTGCTTGAAGCAGTACTACAAACAGCAAGGATGTCTGTGTGCGGTCACATTTTTTATGTATCCAGACTATCAAAAACAAATTTTGATCAACCCTGCAGGTGGACTGAATTATCTTTCTATTCTATCAAAATAGTACTATAAAAATGCCATGTGAAGAAGCAATCAAAAAGTACTCAGCCAAACTAACACACCATTGTAAAGCAATTATACTCCAATAAAGATGTTTAAAAAAAAAAAAAAAAGTACTCAACCAAAAATTACTTTTTTATTAACTGCTTGACACATAAAGAGGTATGTCAAGCCATTAATCAAAATATCATGTGATTTTTCTGGATTTTGTGAGGTTTATGGTATCTACCAAATTTTAAAATTTGTAAGTTATTTTTTCTCATTCTAAGTAATATCACTTTCATACCTAATTTTGAATTCATAATTGTGCATTATTTTTATTTAAAAGAGCTCTCCATATTCTGCCAGATTCAGGCCCACAAGACCTGAATCAATCCACAAGAGTGGTCTATACTTTCTCTTTTTTTTTTTCTCTGTTAATTTTCATTGAAATTAACTAGCCTTAAGTACTAGTCATTCATGGATATAGGAACTAATTGAAAAAAATAGTTTCAATACAAATCACTAAGAAATACGTATCCAGTAAAAACTTACTTTATAAGTTTAGAAGTGTTTGTTAAAATTGGACTTTATAAGTAGGTTACTGAGACTTGTAAAAAAATGCTTTAAGAAAAATTAGGTCTTTATTAAGAATACTGGATTTTAAAAACTTTAATGTTTTCAAAAAATTTAAAAATTTGTTTAAATTAAAAAAAATTTTTTTTAAATGTAATATTAATTTAAAAAGTCTCTTCTGTACAAGAATCTGTCAGACATAAAAGAACTCATCTGACACTTTCAAAATTAAAAAGCATTAAATTATTAAATTTTAACAGATGGAAAGAAATTGACGTAAAAAAGAAGGAATTCCTAAACGTCAGAAACACGTTTTTTTTTCAAGACACTGGTTCCTAAAAATCCCACTGAATGGAGAAACAGCCCGTGCGAGCCCTGCAGAGCCCGGTGGCTGTTCTTCCTGGCTACCCTGCTCTGAAGGTCCGGCTGAGTCACCCCCTCAGCCTTGCCCCCGACCCCCCTGCCTCCTCCAGACCCCTTGGCTTGTCTGATTCGTCCTTGGTCGGGGTTCGTGACAGCTCCGTGGCCTTGCCACCCTGACCCCGTGCCCTGTCCTAGCTCCGTGCAGAGGGGCTGTGTGGTCAGCCCGGCCCGCTCCGCGCTCTCCAGTCCCTGGGTCGGAAACGAGCTCATTCAACCCGAGCAGCTGGATTTCACTGCCTAGTTTTTTTCCCACCAAGGGCATGGGGTGATACACTCTCTGGAGAAAGGAGTTAGAAGATGGTAGATGTGGGGACAGACAGAAATGCTATCACCGAAGGCTAGATGTCCAAACACATGGAAAAGAATGAGAAAAGGAAATGTATTTATTTATTTTTAAATAAATCTATTTATCTGCGGCTCTGTTGGGTCTTCGTTGCTGCGTGCGGGCTTTTCTCTATTTGTGGTGAGCAGGGGCTACTCTTCGTTGCGGTGCGCGGGCTTCTCATTGCGGTGGCTCCTCTTGTTGTGGAGCACGGGCTCTAGGCGTGCGGGCTTCAGTAGTTGTGGCGCACGGGCTTAGTTGCCCCGTGGCATGTGGGATCTTCCCGAACCAGGGCTTGAACCCGTGTCCCCTGCATTGGCAGGCGGATTCTTAACCACTGTGCCACCAGGGAAGCCCTGTAAAAGTCTTTTTATTATGAAAGTTCCCAAGGACTTAATAAGTTGCAGAGAACAGAATCGTCAACTACCATGTGCCCATCACCCAGGCTCAGCAATTATCATTTTCCCATTCTTTTATCATCTCTGCAGCTCAGCCCTTCCCATACTTTTTGTCAGAATATTTCAAACAAATTACCAGTTAAAAAAAAAATAAAACCAGACAGTGAAATTCTTCTCCTACAGGACAGAGCCTGTTGTGGACTGAATGTTTGTGTCCCCCTCAAATTCATATGTTGAAGCCCTAACCCCCGATGTGATGGGAGGAATTAGGGCTAGAGAGGCCAGAAGGGTAGGGGGCCCAAGATGGGATTAGTGCCCTTACAAAAAGAGACACCAGAAATCTTGCTCTCTGACTCTGCCATGTGAGGACACAGGGAGAAGGCAGACACGTGCAAGCCAGGAGGAGGGCTCTCACCAGACGTTGAATCAGCCGGCACCTTGATCTTAGACGTCCAGCCTCCAGAACTGTGAGACAGTAAATGGGTGTGGTTTAGCCACTGAACCTGCTGCATTTTGCCGTGGCAGGCGGAGCCCTGGCTGCGTGGTTCAGCGCCAGTACTTACCACATTAGCAATGCCAAAGGACTTACAGCTTCCCGAAAACACAACGCTCTTCCAGCGTCCAGGCACGTGCATCACACCCCCCAGCCCCTGCGCCTCGGAGACCGACCTTCAGGGCTCCCTCCACCAGCTACACCTGCCCCGGTGGGTCCCTGGCCCCCTTCCAGCGTGCAGGTGAGACATCACACCCCACAGAGCCTTCTCTGATGAACGCCCACCCTCACCTCTTCTCCAGACAGCTGACTCATGTCGTGAGACTCGGCACGTGGCCTGCAATGTGCCTCACACGCCTCCTTTCTTTCTCAGGCTGTGAACTCGGGAGAGGCCAGCGGCCTTTACCATCTGTGAACCCAAGGCCCAGAGCCGAGCCCAGCGTGGAGTAGGCATTTAGACTGATGTTGATTACAGGCCCGCAAGAGTGAAAACTACTCCAAAAGGGGCATCACTTTGGTGGTTAACATTTTACATCTTAGTCTTTGTGTCAGATCCCTTCTAGAATAAAGGCCAGAGTTGGGCAGGGGAGAAGGCAGTAGAACTGGGGTGCTGAGCACACCACTTAGCTGGCCTTTCATTGAATCAAATGATCTGTGGCCGCCGCATAATACTGGGGTATTAATACTTAAAACTGCGGCCCTCAGACAAACCCTGCTCTCTGCCTCTTTCTGTAAGGCCCACAGCAAGAAAGGTTTTCAACATCTTTAAAGGGTTGAAGAAAAAGAATGACTGAGCCGCACTGACTGTATGTGTCAAAGCCAAAAATATTTACTATCCGGCCCATTTCTGGAAAAGCGTGCCACCCCTGCTTTAACAGACTGAATCGGTGTGCATCGTTTCTATCTCATGCAGCCTCGCTGCAGGGTGTAGCACATCGTGGTGTCGGCGAACTCATCTTACAAACCTTTGCCTGCATCCTACACGCAAGGTACGGGGCCACGGTCACACAGCGCTGGGGGTGAGCGAGGGAGCCGCCGAGCACTGTCTTGGGTTGGGAGACAAGTAGGAGAATATAGAAACTATCAAAACACAAACCTCGGGCTTGGAAGCAGCACCAGAAAAGCCACACGATAACCTGCTGAGTTTCAGGTTAAGCAGCTGCCAGTAAGCATGAGAACCAGGGTCCACACAAGCAGGGCCTGGACTGAGGGTCTCTCTACAGCCTCCTGCAGTCCCAGGGTACGTGTTGTAACAGGTGTAAGAGAACCAGCATCTAGGAAGATGTCAGAGTTCAGGTGACGTGATGGGAAAAATATAAAAGGAGGCAGAATCATTACCTTATTGAACTCAAAAACATTATTAAGCCGGTTTAAAAATCTCACAGAAATGAGAGCAATACGTGTGTTCATGGATCACTTATGATTCATCAGCTCGGTTTCTGGAAATTCATCTTCAAGAAACAATACAAAATACAAAATGAGTTACATTCACAAAGATGTTTCCGGTAGCACTCTTTAAAGGAGAACGTGGGAAATTACACAAATCCAAAAAGCTGCACTTGGCGGGTAACCACGGTGTTGCCCCCAGATGGAGGATCTGGGGGTCTAAATGCAGAGCCATGCCCGATGCTGTTTATCGTGGCTGCGTGAAGCCTTTTCAGGCGGCGGGGCAGAGGACACCAAACTCCCAGAGAGACTGAAAGATGAGCCCAACAGCACTGGTTCCAAGGGAAAACTTCATGCAACTTAAAATATATTTGGACTGGTTTTTATGTAAAAAGAACTTCAACTCTCCGTGGTGTTAACAGCCCAGGGAGACACACTCCGTGGCAGCAGAGTCCACGGCCCCACCCACGCCACCACAGAGCACAGGGCTTCTGGGGGCCAGTGTGAGAAGCAAGCTATCAAATGAAAAAAAACCCAGAAGGATGGAAAACCATACATACATTATATGGTCGTATCTAAACGAAACCACCACCACCAGGAAAACCTGTTCAGTGTTAATAATGGTTGGGTTAGCAGAGGGGATTTTAGGTAATCTTAGTATTTTCCATTTTCTTTCTTTTGGTAATGGGGTTTTAGTGCTATTATAATAAAAAATGTGATTAGAAGAATCTTGCAGAGTTGCTAAGCCTCTGGGGTGATAACAAAATCTGAGACATACGATCACAATATTACTTCTCAACACCATGTTTTCAGTCCTGGTATCCTTACTTGGACTCATTTTAAGAAACGCAGGATTACAGAAATGTGAGTCAGAAGTTATAATACACTGTACTGTTTGCTATAAATTGACTAGAGGCCAAGAACCAGAATTGAAATGAAATAAGGCCCACGAGTTTGGGCACATAAACATCAGGGAAGTGTGAGAACAGGCAAACCAGAAAACGTCCCTGGTGTGCAGATGGACATTCTGCTTCACGGCGGGGGGGGGGGGGGGGACGCGAGGCCCTGACAGATGGGTGCAGTCTCTCATCCCAGCAACACGTCATCTGGATTTGTTACTTCTCAGAGCGGACTGTTTATTCCGGCCTCACAGGGGCCTGGTGCCGGCACCGAGTGACACACGGGAGCCTGCTCGCACGGCGCACGGCCCCAAGCCTGGGTAAGGTTCCCGCGAGTGACAGAGTTCTTCGGCCAACCCAGAAACCCTCCATGGCTAAACAAGCTCAGTCTGCCGGGCCACCTCGGAACCCAGCTGCTGCTGGACCCTATACAACCTTCACCTGTCTGTAATGCCACCGCTCGAAACTTCCCCGAGTTTACATCCCATGCCTGATTCAAGTGAGGAAAAGAATTCCGATCCTTTTCATAATAAAATGCCATAATTTAATCATTTCTTTGCAATGCAGCAGTTAGTTAAAATGTGTAAAACTCCTATTTCCAATTCATCAAGAACTAGGTCTACCAAATCAGAAGGCCCTGCTGCCCTTATCAACACCTTGCTGGTGAACCAGAAAACCCTAAACTGACCAAGGGCCCAGCACAGCAGAATCACACTGAGGGAAAGCACCTACAATTCTCTAATTGTGTGGATTTGTCCAGTGAGCCATACTTTATAATTAAGGAAAAATTCCCGGACTTCTCTGGTGGCACAGCGGTTAAGAATCTGCCTGCCAATGCAGGGGACATAGGTTCAAACCCTGGTCCAGGAAGATCCCACATGCCGTGGAGTAACTAAGCCCATGCGCCACAACTACTGAGCCTGAGCTCTAGAGCCCATGAGCCACAACTACTGAGCCCATGTGCCACAACTACTGAAGCCCGTGCGCCTAGAGCCCGTGCTCCGCCACAAGAGAAGCCACCGCAATGAGAAGCCAGCGTGCCACAACAAAGAGTAGCCCCCGCTCGCCGCAACTAGAGAAAGACTGCTTGCAGCAACGAAGACCCAACACAGCCAAAAATAAATAAATTAATTAATTAAAAAAAATTTTTTTAATTAAAAAAAAGAAAAATTCCCTGCACATAGATGCGTCTAAACACATGGTGAATAAATCGTCAGCAGGACCGCTGCCAACTCACAACTCACTATGAAAGGTGTGGAAGGGAAGGCAATCCCACACACCAGGCCTCGTGACCACTGAGCGGATTTTATTTTCGCACGCAAGAATGCAGAAAGACACCGAAAGGTTAATCTTTAAACTGAGCTCTCAGTGGCGAGGTGACTCTCGTCCTGAAGACGGCTGAGGCATCCTGAACTTCGAGAGCTCCAGGTTTAGGTCCAAGAAGGTGTACGTGCTGTAGTCGTGATGCTGGAGATTCTTATAGGTGGTGTTGTCAAATGGCTCAGCGAGGGTGGCGGCCGGCGGGGACTCTGCGGGGGAAACACAGCGCCCGTGAGGACCTCCGACAGGGAGGCAGCTTCTGAATGAGTCAGCGCACACTCTCACACACACACACACACTCACACACACTCGCATACCAAGCATTCTACATGAACCCTTCCTGAATGCACTATCTACTTAGAAAAGCCCATAAAGCAAGTGTCTTCAAAAGCAAAATAAATTAGCTGAAAATTTATACTAAAACATATAGCCTCAATAATGTAAGAAATGGAATAGTTTTTACATCGTGTCTTAACATCTTAACTTTGTATACCTCTAGACTTGAAAATGCCAAGAACAGTTATGGAGGGACTTTCAGGTCATTTAAAGATGCAGAAAAAAAGCAGATCTATTAAAAATCTGTCTCTAATAGAAATAAACCATTCACAGAAGAGAAATTTAAAAGTAGAAACTAAGTGAGCCTTTTAAGTCTCTAAACACAAGAAAATTAGATAAAGCCCAGTGGTTTTAATAATAATGACACAGTTAAGGGGAACTGGAAATGAGATGTGTAGTTTCTCGTTTAACTTTTTTTGAAGAAGTTGTTGGTATACTTCAGATTCACAGACTAAGAAATACTTAGCCTTATTTCTCTAAGTGGAAAAAAGAATTAAAATCCACACACCTACACAATTGGTGATCTTAAAACTAAGAGCGTGGATGAAGCAAAAGACACCCGGCTCTCCTGCAACGTGACATGCGACATGATGGAGGCACAGCAAAGCTGGTGTGGGATGACGGCTCAGGCTGGTTAAGCTCTTACTGACCCTAAACCACTGCCATCGGGACTCGCGCCACTTCTACTCATGCGGCACAAAAAATAACTAGTTTTCCACTATTTGGATTCATACCAAAAGTTCTGGTTTTCATTTTTTTTGGTTGTATTAAAATAAATGATGTCTTATTTAAAGAAGTGACATCTTTCCAATCTCAACAAGCAGAGTATCTTCGATGTGGTGCAGGGACATGCCAAGCAGATGCACTCTTACAGCCCAAGTGGGGAAGGTGCTGACTGGAGGGAACGAGGGTTTGGAGAACTCCTGTCCAACACCAATCCCCCCCGGGGGGCAAGGAGCCAGGCAGCTGGGCCGGGAGAGCTACGAAGTCGGCCCCCCTGTAGACGCTGCCCCCTGCAAGTGAGCTGCACTCCTGGGCAGTGTCTTTAGCCTCTGAAGGGCAAAGAGAATACTGGAAAAATAACACAACCGTGAAAGAGTAGAGTCAAATTGTTTTCAAAAAGATTGCAGTCTGAAAACCCCCAATTCTCTCCGTTACCACCCTGAAGGTTTTACAAATTTACAGCAGAGTGACTACAACAGCAGCGTCAGGGAAGTGGTTCTTGATGTCTGGAGAGGTCTGGCAGGCGCTGGCACTTCGCGTTTTTATGAAAGAGGGAGAAGATGGAGAGGGAAGAAGACACATAAATCCTGTCAACATCGTGCAACCAGTAAGTATAATTACAGGGAATGTAAATTAGGCAAGGGGGAGGCTTTAAAAAGAAGAGAGCAAACAGGAAGGAGCGGGGTTTGTCAGTGATGCGTTCTCAAGAGCCACAGATCCTAAAACAGGCCACCTGCTTTACCGTTTTGCCACGATCCACCTAAAGCACACTGCATTTTATGAAGTTCAAAGCGCAAGAAAATGGTAAAATAACAGGAATAAAGTTTCCCTTTAAAAATTTAGGGTAGCAAAAAAGCACTTCATAAAAATTCAATATAGAAAAACAAAGCAGCCCGTTGCGCTTTTTAGGAGCAGGAAACGTCTAGTGTAAATTAGACTCGTGCACTTCATGGCTGCCTTCATGTCACGGCTTTACTCCCTAAAATGCGATTTTCCCTTAGGCATAAAGATGCTGAAAGCAACAGCCTGTCTGGCTCACCTGAAGACCATCACTACAAGTGTAACTATCGCTCCTCACCTGTGGGAGTTTAATAGGACAGCCCCCCTATCACCCTATCGGTGACATGCTCTGCAGGTTCAAGAAATGAACACTTAAACACCCTCAGAAGTTAAGGGTGATGATGTTAAATGGCCTATTTTCACAAGTGATACTGGCTAAGGGACAGTCCAAGAGTGCCGAGAGCATACTCTTCCACTGTGATATAAATTTTAAATGTTTCAGGAACGTTTATCCATAATTAACATATATCCCTCAGCTTGTCTGAGACAGCGCTACCGGCCATGTTCCTACCACAGAATCTGATCAAGCGCAATGCTTCCTCAGATCACACGGCTCTTCAGAGTCTCACCCACCACCACAGGACAAGAGCTCTCGGCCACAAGTCAAGGTATACCCTGTGTGCTGTCCTGGCCTTCCATCTGAGTTGCTGAGTCTTCGATGATTCCGCCCTTCTCCTCAAGCTTTAGTACTGCTGTCTTTTCATCAGAAACGTCTTTATTGTGAAGAGGGACTGGCTTCAAATTTTTTGCTGGTAACTGATCTTCCAAAATCTCTTCCTTAGCCTTCAAGATTCCTTCTGCTACTTGCTTTCCCAGATTTTCTTTTTTGAACAGGGAAAGAGCCACCTCCCCATCAGGTTCTGGTACTTGTTTTTCCAAAAGCCTTTCTTTGGTCTCAGGAGTTGCTGGCAGCCGTCTTCCTGCTCTGGTTTCTGCAGACTGAGTGGGCGCTGGGCTGCCATTCGGTTGCGTGGATAATCCTGATTTCGTATGGTCAGATAAGGTTTTTTTAACTTTGAGTGGCTTCTGGCTTTCTTTACCTATTTCATTTGATGTAGATACTTGCTGCCATTGTTTTTCCTTTACATTTTGCTCCATAAACTTTTCAGCTGCGTGTGACTTGGGTGCTGTGGTCTTTGGTTTGGGGTCTTTTCTGTCCTCTGATGGTTGACTGGAGGCCCCTTTCTTCTTTGCCTGGTGGGGCCTCTGTGCGGAGACGAGGTCCGGATGCGGCTGCTGTGACACACTCTTCTCTTGTGCAGATATTTCAGTCTGGGGGGCCCCGTCTGCAGAGGAGTGGGAGGCCTCTGCTACGGGAAACCCTCCTCTGCGTTTGCTCTTCGCCCGAGGACCCGCTTCTGAGCTGTCACCCTCCTCGTCTGACTCCGAATCAGAGGAGCTGGACGAAGATGAAGACGAAGATGAATCATCTGTCCCTTTCCTGCTCTGCTGGGTTGCTTCTGAATCAGAACCCTGTTTTCCAAATGGAGGTGCAACTTTCTGAGGAAACTCTACCAAAGTCTTTCTTGGCAAAAACTTCAGAACCCCTCGGTCTGTGAGCGGCATGCTGGCATCGGGGTTAGGGCCAGCTAGCACCCTGCCTTGGTTCACAACTGGTGGGGAAGAAGTGGGTGAAGGTACGTTTTTAGACAATTCATCTGCTGCTGGGGTGGCTAGCTGGCGGCCCCTCTCCTTTGGTTCCACTACATCTAGGAAATGGCATAAAGAGGAAGATTATGTTTAATATTTAGTAAAACAGTGAAAATTCACCAAGGCCACAGACATTTCATTATTTATCACCTTGTCATCGATAATATCTCCAACGTAATCATCTTAGGAACTGTTCCGTCGAAACCCACTCTTAAGGGAAAGGCAGGCCACACAAGACAGAGAACAGCAAAAACAGGCAGATGTTCTTCCTGCTGAGACTTTTTAAGACGGGATTTTTACCAATAGAAGTAAAAATCTTGTCTCCATTTTTCACAGCGAGAGCTTCTGGATGGTAATTATTTTTTAAGCTACTATTTCATCTAAATTTAAGATAAACTATAATATAAAGATATTTTCAGATGATGAAGTTTTAGAAATGTATCGTTTCTTAAATCCCTAAAAAAAACGGTGCACCTCAAATATTTTAAAAAATTACCCGTATTGTATGAACTTGAACTTTCTGAACAAAACAGCAAAGCAGAAGTAGAGACAGTAGCCTGGTTTGGGTCTGGGGTGAGCATATGCATGAGTTGAAGAGTGGGAGATCAGACGGAGGGGATAATGTGATTCAAATGAAGGTGCCCCGAGAGGAAGAAAAGTCCTGCAAAATCGTATCATTTGGGGATTTCTTCTGCCAAGGAAAAGTATTACAAGACCAGAAAAGCCTAAAATAATTTAGTATCATATATATCATTGGAAACAATGAGTTTTAAGCTGTTACAAAAAGGTGCTGATATAAAAGTCTTAGACTTTGTAGAGTCAGTTACAAAAGAAAATGAAAGCCCACCACAGTACATTCATGAGAGCTCATTTCATTCAATTTTCTCAGGTGCTAAATCTTTTTTAACCATACAGATTAGAAGAAGAATACAGGACAAGTTTTTATAAATTAAAATTACTTTTCAAATCTAAAGCAAAACTTTAAAAAATATATTTCAGATGAGCAAACTCTAAATGCATTCCTTACTTTCAAGTCTAGGAGTCTATTTTATACTAAAAAGTATACTACTTCTTTAAAGTGGAAAAAAATGTATTTCTAACTTTACCATCTTACTGGTATCCAAAAAAGTTTCTAATTGTTTTCTGAGCTCAGGAACTCTCTCTCTCTCTCTCTCTCTCTCTCTCTATACATAAAACAGAATGATAGAAAATGGTCAAAGAAAACTGAGGAATAACCATAAATAATCAGAAATGGGCCAGAGAGAGGTTAATGGGCAGTGTAAGAGGATACGACTGAACAGCTAGAGCAGTGGGTTACTGTTTAAAAAAACCATCACCGCATCACCTCCACCCCCATCACCACCCCCTCCTCCAGGCCCTCTGATTCTGTGGCCGTGTGCCACCCCAGAATCTGCATTCTGACTGCAGGAGCAGAACAGAGCTCCAGGATCATGTTAAACATAAAAACATGGCAAAGGCACGCACATGCACTTGAACTCTCTCTTTCTCTGTCTTTCTAAACCATACCTGATATAGCGCAGAAATTCCTATAAGCAATGGGTAACACAGGCTGGTCTCCAAACCCTGCTAGCCTGCTCACCTGTATCATTAATCCACTTTTATGCTGAGCAAGAATTTTCCAAGTGTAAAAAATTAACTTAAAATAAGGCTTATTTTAGATAGGCTGCTATCTAATTATTATGCCTCAATCTTCTAAAATTTATTGTGGAGATTTTTAAAAACGTAAATAAGTTATTAAAACGTTAGAATTTGATTTATCACCTATTGAAAACAGAAAGAAAATTTCAAATGATATAGTTTATTTTGTTTGAAAAAGGAAACTTGTCTTAACATTATAAGAACATTAATGTTCTTATTAACATTAACATATAATGTTAATAAGAACATTAATGTTTTAAAATATCTTTTATTCAGGCTTAGTTATTGGGACAATTCCATGGAAAGGCTAATAGAATAAACCACAGTAGCATATCTGCTTTTTATTAAGAGCCAGCCTCTGACCTGCTGCAGCACAGGCCCAGCGTCCTCTGTGACTCAGCAGGAAGCCTGCCACGATGATCTTTAGCTGCCACCAGTGACCTCTGTGCCAAAGTGCCGGTGTGGACACCACGCCTGCATTCAACAGTGCAGGATGATGTCACCCGGAGACACAACCATCGGGTACGGGAACAATGGCTCTCACTTTGAATATTAAGTATGACTTTACCTGTTTGTTTTCATGAAACCTCTTGCGTTTCTAGAGGCGGGATGCCTGCATACTCTGAAAACGTTTTAGTTTCAGTGTGACTTTCCTTGAAAGATAAATATACAAAAACACAAAGCTACTTAAATAAGACTAGCCATGGAGACACCCCTCCCAGCACAAGAGGAGGGCTTTCAGGGACGGTTTCGAACCCTCAGAGACCATCACAACACACGTAAATAAAGGTCTACAAACACTAGTGACAGCGCAGAGACAGGAGTTCTCTTAGTGCTTCTCTATCTCCTCTCAATCTGAATTTCCTGAGTTTCTTTTCTGCTCATTGAAAAGCAAGGGAGGGCATGACCTTCAGCTTTTTAGTAGTCCCCTCTGAAAGTAAAAATGACTTTGGTGTTTGAAACAGCTCAGCAGCCTTACAGTACCGCCACGTCTTGTCAGTGGGTCACAAAACTAATTTCAGAAACAAAGCACATTCAGAAACAAAGGTGCATTTCAACAAGATGTGAAAGAATACAGTTATTCAAATTCTATATGGTAACTAAAACCTCTTTTTACATGTTTTTTACTACTAAAAAAAGTGTTTTTTTTTTGGTTTTGGTTTTGGTTTTGATGAACATGCGAGAACTGAGACTTTTTTCAGAGGCAAGACAGCGCGTTGCTTATAAGTATGGGCCGTGGGGCCTTACTGCCTGGGCTCAGACCGGGCTCCACTACCGACGTCTGTGTGACCCTGGGCAGCTCAGGAGTCCCCCCCACCCCTTTCTCATCTATAACCCAGGGATACTAATGGTACCTTCTCACAGGGTGTGGAGGGGAGATACAGAGTGCTTAAAACAGTGCCTAGCAACGCTGGTTAGAATTAAATACACCAAACCCCTATTTCCGGAGATTCATCATTTCTCAAACTGGAACAGGGACTTGAAGTAGATAATTAACTTTGGCTTCTTGACAGAGTCTTTAAAAAGCGACATAGGAGTTATCCAGTCAATGGTTTATTACTGATTATTGCAAATTCAGCCTAGTGATGGAATTCACCAGAACATCAAAGCTGGCAAGCCAGGCAGCTGTGCAGGGGAGGCACCCGCTTGGAGACCCGGCTTCTGATGTCTGTGCTCGCCGTGCTGGCGGCTCCCCTCAGGAAGGAAGCGTGGCTACGATGGGCTGGCGCCCCAGGTGGAACAATGGAGAGCGTGTTCACCCCGGATGCAGATCCCGGACTAGATGTGAACCCAAGGGTGAGCGCTCAGGGCCCCGTCTGCATGCAGGAAACTTTCCCTAGAGCTTCCAAAGCCACCCACAGTGGCAATGCGCCACTGGCGGGCCAAGGCATTTCTGTATCTTACACTCACCAATCACTGACACTTCGGGAGAAATACTGAGGCCTGCACATACTGACTTAGAAGCATTATTTCTTTTTCTTCATGGAGGGATTGTAATTATTTTTTAAATTCTGAGATACAAACATAATGTGCATTAAAGACGGTGTAGCTCTAAAAACTGTCCTCCCACCTGACAGCACATACACATGACACGCTGGTCATCAGTCTCACGTCGACCAGGCCAAGACTGGCGCGCTGATCCCACTCAGCACGGAGGAACTCCGAGGGCGGCAGGGCCTGCCACGCCCAGAGGCAGAAGCTACATGAGCCCAAGGCCAACTCCCAGCTCAGTGTTCCCTTCTCGTAACTGCACCCAAAACCGCCACAGGATGAAGTATTCCATTTCTACTCATACACAGAAGCACGTCTGTAAAAAGGGGGATCTTTGGAAAAAAGAAGAAGGGTCCTTATGTTTAAGATACCTGTTTAAAAACGTACAGATTAAAATGAAAACGGAATACTGGCTTTAAAAACACAGCAGGTACAGGACAGAAAACAACAACGTTCCTGTTGAATTCGGACGGGGGCGCATAGACACCACAGGGGGGCTACGCCTCCTCAGCGTGGATGGATGGCGTGTGAAAGGCAGTGGGTGGCTGGCTCTCTCAACAGCGCGCGGACGTTTTATAAGCTGCCCACGTCTCCGTGGGCAGATGAAGGGGGACTAAACAAAAGTGTCTACACACTTTCAAGCATTCAAACTCAGGAAATGATACTTTGATGAAAATAAGACAAACTCAAATTATCATTCTAAACCCCATACAGTCAAAGATTTATAAAGAGACTGTATATATCATATGTATATATTAAGAGTTAACTAGGGTTTCATCAGTTAAGACTAAACGCAATAGACCTGGGTTATAATCAGGTTTATACTGCTGCATTTCCTGTTTTCCTCCTATGAGGATACACTTCATTGGATTCAGGGGAAAAAGTCAAAATGACTGTGGAAAGAGCTGGAAGCAGATTAGAATCATGCGTCACCAAAGTGAGTCATAATGGAAAACGGTGCCTGCTCCTAACTCTCTCTCCACGGTCATAAAAGAATGCCTGCAATCCTGGGCTATGACCAAGCAAAGCCTGGGAGACTACGGATAAGTCCCAGAGACACTGAAAAGTCACCATCAGGGAAGAAAAAAAGGTGGGGTTCACAGCTACTTCACGGGAGTACGGGATCGGCATTAGGGCCACCTAAATGCCACAGAGCCTGCATACTCTGCATCCCGTTGCTATCCGTGGAGTTTGGCATTTAGAAAATACAGACAGAACAGTTCAGGGCTAATCGTTGAGTTCAGCCTTAACAGAGTTAACTGTTATGTTACTGATGTGTTTGGTCTAAAGCCTGTTACAGATCCTATGTCTGATTATAACCTGGACACTGCTAGAAACGAAGAGTCCAATTATGTAGCTAGTAAACTCCTTTTCCTGCTTGGGAAGCTGACTGATTAACTCTGTATTCTGTCTCCCTTATGACAACCACTAAAATCTTACTTTTTGGTGAACTTTGCTTCTTGGGATTCGGTGGCAATCCCTTTTCATTCTTTCCTGATTCTGCAGAGAGAGAAACTGTAGAAGCAAGTCCTCGAAACACTCCTGCTTCTAGGAGCACAGTCTGACAAAAGAATGGCACAAATACAAATATTTTAGAGTAATACCGTTTTTAACAGCTATTACGACATGAATACTATGTATTATTATGACATATAAATGCTTTGCATACCTATGGCATGTTTCTAACGGTTGTTACAATTCTCTTAATCTATGTGTATTATGGAAATGTGGGAAAATACAAAGAAAGCTGCAAGAAAAAAACACCTGAGTTCAAGGACAGTCACTATTAACATTTGGGTATTTCTCCAATCAGACTTTCTCCTGAGCGTACAGTTTTGTACTCTCCAATTACCTATCAACCTACAAAATACTGATTCTTTTCATAAAATGTTTTCCTGTACTTAGAATATAAGGTAGAAGCACTATCTAGCCATGAAAAATAATGTAGATGAATAATAGTTGCTTCAAAACTGCCTACCATGTATCATAAGTGGAAAACATTTTACAGAGCGTTAATTCACTCAGCATACACTTACTAAGGCCTGCTATGCGCTGGGCACTGTTCCAGATGCTGGACACAGAACAGAGGTGCCTACAGCCCACATATGAGAGTGAAACATTTGCTTCTTATGGTTATGACGTCAGCACGTGTATATGTGTGTACATGAAAGCTAAAAAAAAATGAACTGGGACTACATATGCAGAGGTAAATAGTGGCCTCTCTGACAACAGATCTCCCCTCCAACCATCTGTACTTTATTTTGCCACGAATAGTTCTTGCTTTTGTAATAAGAGCCCCTTTTAATTTTAAAGATAGTGAAGGGGACTTCGCTTTTCCTATATGGAGAAAGAAAGCCCTTCTTTCCTCCTTTCTTTTCACAGATGAGGTAACCTAAGCTGGCTTCACATGGCTGCCTCGTAAGTTACCGGGTCAACCAGGTGCCTGAAAGTGCCCTCATTTCCTCGCGGGTTAAGTAAGCAGTAGAGACACTGTCTTCAAGGGTTCGGACAGGGCTCGGCGCGGGGCACCAGCGGCCCCCACGCCTGTCGGAGGCCCGGACCGCACACCGGAGGTTCCCGGTGATCCAGGACCAGAGGGAACGGTGGCCGGGGTCGCCGGGACCCTCGCCGCTCCCCAGGCCCGGCCTCCGACACGGCGTCCTCTCCTCGGCCCGGGAAGTGGGGTCAGCGGCGTCCCCGGACGGCTGGAGGTGACCGTCAGGGCCGCGGCCCTCGCCCCGCCCTCCGTGGGCACCCGGGCGCCGGCCCGGCCCCCCTTTACCTTCAGCCCCCCGGCTAGTCCTTGCCGCAGCAGAAGCGAGGCCGCCATGGCCATGACGGGGGCGCGGACCGGGGGACAGGCCGGGCGGGACAAGGTCACACCTAACAGACGCAGCCGCAGCGCGCTCTCTGCCACCTGAGGGCCCGCCCCCTAGGATGAAGGCGCCAATCACAGGCAGGGACGGGGCAGGGCGGGGCTCCGGCTGCTGCGCGCGCACCACCGCCGAGGTCCTGCGCGCGCATCCTGGCGGCCTCCAGGTTCCCCGCGCTGCGCCTCGAGGCCACGACCCCGGGAAGAGCCACCAATCACTGGAGGGTGGGGCCCGCGGACCCGGACGGCGCGGCGGCCTGGGCGCTGGGTCACCGAAGTGGTCGTTGTGGGTGCCATTTCCTGTCCTCCGACCGGACTGGTCACCTGTGGTCACCCCGCAGGGCAGCCTCAGGTGGGACCGTGGACGCTCTTTTGGCCTGTGACCGCACTAGTCCCGGAGCCAAGCAGATCAGAAGTGCAAGCTTTAGTTTACTTGAGTAGACATGGAGTAGGTGTAGTTAGTTATTGGCTTCCTTCTCCCCCATTGATCGTGCCTTCACTCCCCACTCCTGCCCATGCCCGGTGCCGGCAAGCATTCCAACCAAGAGGAGCATACCCACACCTCAACTCCACCCGGGAGAGGCCCTCCATCTTGGCTAAGGCTGGAGACTCATTCAAGTGCCAGATAAATGGGCAAAACATACCCCATGAAGCCGTGCCCCGTAGCGTTAAAAAAAAAAAAAAGCATCCACATAGGATTAACAGAAACTGGTGACTAACAGAAATACTTGAGCTTGTCTGACAGAATAGCAGCTAAAGGAACAGCTTGCTAAAAACTCTGCTTTTAACCTGCCTTCACTGACAGAGCTCACCTTAATTACTTTTGACTCCTTAGTCACCCCTATAGATAACACCTCTGACCTATGGGTCACTATAGTAACGAAGGCTTTAGTGGTTTTTTAGGAGCTTGGGGTGGGCTCCTGTCCAGTTCAAGCCGGCTAAGACTGGTTGGGATCACCAACCCTAAAACTGGGCCAGGGCCAGGTGTCTGACGAATGACCTTTTGAGATCAGAGGGCGGAAAACTCCACCCTCAGATCATGCTAATCAGGAGGAGCAGATGTCACCGTGAGTGATTTTAGTGCTTTTCTAGATATTTGGCTCATAAAATCTCCTCCTGAAAATCTCTAACTATCTGAAGGCCTGTGCTGCCAGTTTCTCCCAGAGCACAGAGGGCATCATTCCTGATCTCCACCCTGAACTCCTTTCAGGGGGTGTTGAAGGTGAGCGGCTGCAGCGGTGGGTGACCTCATCTTTGTAGAGGCAGATGGCAAGTGACAAGTTTTAGTTGGCACCAGCACCTAAGCCTGGGGGGAGCAGGACCTCCTTGGAAGCTGCTGCAGTCAGGTGGGGAGGTTAAGGCAGGCCTACACGACATTTGGCCAAAAGGAACAGAAGCAACAGGGCCAAGTGCAAGAGGCAAATAGGAAATAGAAAAATCAAGCAGAGGCCAGAGAAAGGGCCAATGGTTTCACAAGTATTTGTGGAGAGGGGATTATATCGTCTTTCACAGTCAGCTGGAAAAGTGTAGGCTAGATTTTGCTGACAGCGGAGGTTGTTCCTCAGTTGTTAATTCTCTGCCCTAGTCGTTCTGCAGGCACCGTCACCTCTGCCTGAAGTTCTAGCAAGTGCTGATCCAGCGTTTTTAGGCAAAACCTCAAAAACTTGTGTTTGTCTATATTCCTTAATGAATCACATAAAATTCTATCTAAACTATTAGGAATCCACCACCCACCCAACCAAGGGTGAATTAAACTTCTTTTTAAGATAACTAGATAACTTGGGCATCACTTGGACCCAGTGATGGGTCCTGAACTCAAAGGTGTTTGGGCCAAAGAGGAAAATAAACATACTCAGCTATCACACCTTCCATATGCATGACCTCACTCTGCATCCTGGGCTAATATGTACATACTTTGTAAGCCCCAAAGGAAATGTATTATGGCATTATCCTATGTAAATAAGTATGATTTAATGATGTCTTAAATTAAGATTTTTTTAAAACAAAGCTTTCAATAACAGTGTAGTTTTTAAATTTATTTTTATTGGAGTATAGTTGATTTGCAATGTTGTGTTAGTTTCAGGTGTACATTAAAGTGATGCAGTTATATATATATATATTTTTTTCAGAGTCTTTTCCCATATAGATTATTACAAAATGTTGAGTATAGTTCCCTGTGCTATACAGTAGGTCCTTGTTGTTTATTTTATATATAGTAGTGTGTATATAATAACAGTGTAGTTTTTTTTTTTTTTTTTTAATTTTTTTTATAGCTACTTTATTTATTTATTTATTTTTGGCTGTGTTGGGTCTTCGTTTCTGCGTGAGGGCTTTCTCCAGCTGCGGCAAGTGGGGGCCACTCTTCATCGCGGTGCGCGGGCCTTTCACTATCGCGGCCCCTCCCGTCGCGGGGCACAGGCTCCAGACGCGCAGGCTCAGTAGTTGTGGCTCACGGGCCCAGCTGCTCCGTGGCATGTGGGATCTTCCCAGACCAGGGCTCGAACCCGTGTCCCCTGCATTGGCAGGCAGATTCTCAACCACTGCGCCACCAGGAAAGCCCAACAGTGTAGTTTTAAACTGTTGTTTAGAATGACCATACATAGTATGCCTTACTAAGTTAGTAAGATAATTTTCTTTTTAATAATAGAATAAAAAAAAACAGGTTGCTCAGCAAACAGGAAAAGTAAATTTAAAAGCTTTTATATAAAGAAAAAATAAGAAAATAAAGTTGAAGTTATACTGGATGTACCTAAAACTGTGTTTTAAAACATATGTAATGACTTCTATTTCTGGCAGTATGTGGCCCCGAGACGTAATGAAAAACCCTCGGGTTACAAAACATGTAGCAATGCTGGGTACAATGTTACAAGCATAATTTCAAATGACCAGTTCCGTTCTCACGCCAGTTCTGTTTTCCGTGGTCTCTGCTGGCTCCTATTCATGATTGCTGTGAAGTGATGTACTGGAAGCTCGTGTTTCTGGGCTCTTCTCTGTGGAAATTCCCAAGTTCTGGGTTGAATGTGTATTCCTCCAGAGTGGATTTGGGTTTTGCCTGCCATACTCTTCTTAGTGCTGCTTGTCTTGGTCTAGTGTGATCGTGTTTTTCACAGTTTGGTGTGTCCTGGACCACAGGAAGTGTGTATCTCCAGGGGCCAAAAAACAGAAGCCAGAAACTACAGGAAGCCAGCACTGCCCTGGGAGCATTTGCTGATCTCAGTAAGCCAAAGCGTTGGTGTAACTGACATCAGAAGAGGAGACAAGACTTGGGCCCTGAGGACACTTGCGAGTGGGCTGGAGAGCACCAGAGGAAGCCCTTGCAGAGCTCCCCTCAGTGACAGGGTGAACCTGGGCAAAGCCACCCACTAGCAAAAAACCTGCAAAGAAAGTCCACAGGAAGTGTCTCTATCTCAGGTGGGGATAAATATCTCAAGGCCTATTCTCTCTTGAGTCTGGGGTTAAAACATACACATGCCTCCCATGGTCCAGGACATGCCAAGCTCTAAAATTAAAATTTCTCTTTAGCAAAAGATACTATAAAAAGTGAAATGAGAAACCACAAACCAGGAAATCATTTAACTCGTGAGGAATTGGTATCCAAAATACATAAAGTGTTTCCTACTTATTAACAAGAAGGACAAGCCACCCGAAAGAATCAGATAGGGGCTACCTCTGGAGGGGATTTGGGAGACAGGAGTGAGGTCTACATGGAAGGGAGCCTTGGGGCTTCAGTTCTATTTGTAATGGTTAGTTCTTTTTTTATTTTTGGTGGTTTAAAACAAATTTATTTTCTCACAGTTCTGGAGGTTAGAAGTCCAGTAATGGTTAGTTCTTAAGGTATATTGGGGGTACATGAGCGTTTGCTCTCTTATGTACACGGTTTTGATTTGTAAGAAATATTTCATAATGCATTTTGATGAGTTAAAAACCCCCACAAATGTTTTGTTTCATTTGGTGCTTCAAAGTTATATGATCGTTTTCTTTTCTTTTTTCTTTTTTTACTTTTTGGCCGTGCCATGAATCATGTGGGATCTTAGTTTACGAATCAGGGATCCAACCCGTGCCCCCTGCAGTGGAAGCACAGAGTCTTAACCACTGGACCACCAGGGAAGTCCTGATATGATCATTTTAGACGCCCACTGTTTCATGGAAAAGATGTAGATTCCAATGATACTACTAGGAAGTCTGTCTTCTTGTACACTGACATGATGACCAGGCTTATCCAGCAAGGTCCTGTGTCTATGAATCCTGCATATATAACCATGCTCTAACTCATCCTAGATGGACCAACCAGGATAAAACTTGCATCCAGCTTGGAAGATCTGCCTTCACGTTTCTCCCGCCTCACCAAGTGGCTGTTACTGGAGACTTTCCAACCCTCTGATGGACAAAGGTCACTACCAACTAAGCGAGAAGCTGAGTGCTGCCACTAAGAACTTAGTTGTTATAATACCAGTGTCCTCAAGATGAAAATATGTCATAGTAGCCTGCGAGGGCTGCTGTAACAAAGGACCACAAGCTGAGTGGCTTAAAACAACAGAAATTTATTGTCTCACAGTTTTTCCTGGAGGTTGGAATCCTAAATCAAGGTGTCAGCAGGGCCACGCACCCCGAGACCCTGGGTAGAATCCTTCCTTGCCTCTTCCTAGCTGTGGTGGCCAGCAGTCCTTGCTGTCCCTAGGTTTCTGCTGCATCAGTCCAGTCTCTGCCTCTGTCTTCACAAGGCGTACTCCTTGTGTGTCTTAACTGAGTCTTCCTTCTGTGCATGTCTGTGTATCTAAATTTCCCCGTAGTATAAGGACACTGGTCATATTGGATTAGGGCCCACCCCAATGACCTCATTATAACTTGATTACCTCTGTAAAGACCCTCTCTCCAAATAGGGTCATATTCTGAGGTCCTGGGGGTTAGGGCTTCCATATAGCTTCAGTATATCTGGGGGAAACACAATTCAACCCATAACATATGTCAAAACCACACCAAATGGGAGATTATGAGTGACTTTATTTTTTTTTAATGGAAAAAATTTTTAAGCTTTATTGAGATATAATTGACAAAACATTGTGTAAGTTTAAGGTGAATGATGTAATGATTTGACATATGTACAGTTGACCCTTGAACAACAGGGTTTGAACTGCATGGGTCCACTTATACCTGTATTTTTTCAATAAATATAGTACCTGTATTTTCCTTTTACAGGTCTTTACATTAACTAAGTGTAGGGAAAAGTTTGTGTTCGATTAGCAATCACAATATGCGGAATCAAAAGAACTGGGGTTTGAGTCCTGATTTGGTACAAACTGCGTCAGCTTCCTGCCCTTTGAGGCAGAGATAGCAGTACCTGCATTTCGACTGCACAGGGGGTTGGCGCCCCTCACCCCTGAGTTGGTCAAGGGTCAAGTGTATATATTGCAAATTATTACCACAGTAAGGTTAGTTAACACTCCCCTCGCCTCACATAGGTATAATTTTTGTGTGTGTGGTGAGAACTTTTAAGATCTACTCTATCAAATTTCCAATATACAATCCAATATTCCTAACTATGGTCACCATGTTGTACATTACATGCCCAGTATTTATTCATCTTATAACTGGAGGTTTGTAGCCTTTGACCGCCTTCACCCATTTCCCCCTGATTCCCCACTCCAACCCCTGCCCCTGCCAGCTGCCAATCTGCTCTGTTTCTAGGAGTTCGGTTTTTTTATTCCACATATAAATAAGATTATACAGTATTCATCTTTTTCTGTCTGTCTTATTTCACACAGAATCATGCCCTCTAGGTTCATCCATGTTGTTGCAACGGTGCAGTGGCAGGATTTACTTCTTTTTTATGGCTGAATTATATATACATATATGTGTGTGTGTGTGTATATATATATATATATATATATATATACACACACACACACATATATGTGTAACATTTTCTTTTTTCTTCTCTTTTCCGTAAAATTTTTATTTTATTTTTTATTGAGATATAGTTGACATATAACATTGTATTTGTTCCAGGTGTACAACATAATGATTCAATATTTGTATACATTGTGAAATGATGACCACAGTAAGTCTAGGTAACATTCATTACCACACATAGTTGCAAACTTTTTTTTCTTGTGATGAGAACTTTCAAGATCTATTCTCTTAACTTTTTAAAAAATTAATTAATTAATTAATTAATTTTTGGCTGCATTGGGTCTTCGTTGCCGCGCGCGGGCTTTCTCTAGTTGCCACGAGCGGGGGCTACTCTTCGTTGCGGTGCACGGGCTTCTCATTGCGGTGGCTTCTCTTGTTGTGGAGCACGGGCTCTAGGTGCGTGGGCTCAGTAGTTGTGGCTCTCGGGCTTAGTTGCTCTGCGGCATGTGGGATCTTCCTGGATCAGGGCTTGAACCCGTGTACCCTGTATTGGCAGGCGGATTCTTAACCCCTGCGCCACCAGGGAAGCCCCTTCAATTAGATTTGATTAAAATTAAAAAGGTAGATGTTATCTTGAAATTTGATGAAAAAAATCTTGAGGAAAATAAGTCTTGTTGGCACAAGTACTATAAGAATTCAAAGTATGAGGCAAGTGATTTATCAACTCAAAAAGTTCAAAATGCTTAAGTTTTGTTTACATCTGATGGTCAAGTACAGATCTTTAAGTTTTCATTTATACCTGCTCTGCGTCTTTTGATACAATACAGGATTCCTCTTAAGTCTTTATTATTTTTCCTCCAAATAACAAATAATAAAGACTTAGGAGGAATACTGCAACTCCAAAAAAAATTGTAGTTATTTCTCAAGGTTGTAACCTATAACATGAAAGTAGTGAAGCTTCAAGGTCAGTTTAAATACGCACATTACAGTTAATTGTATCTGTTAGAATGTGTGTTACAGAACATTTAAAACGATGTAAACCACGATTGTAAAGAAAGTTAAATTTGCTTGCAAGCCTGCTGATGTGCTGATGACTGGCTGCCCCTTTCTAGGATCTCTGTGGTCTTGATATTGTTATCCCACCCAGAAGAGAAACTGTAAATTCACCTGCAGGCCTGAAAAATACCCCAGACCATGAGTATGGACTTTCACTGTACCGGCTAGGTTAGCTGAATAGAAATGTTTATAGCCGATTCATCTTCAGAAACACTGTGGAGCCTCCTGCTTCCTCTGGTTACTGCCCAGCGTCAATCCCTCCGTGGAAGCTCCCTTGCAATGATCTCATGTGAGTCTCCAGCTTAGCTCCTGCCCCTTCTCCCCCCCGCCCCCAGCCCTCTGTGTTCTCCGTTCTGTGATACAGACTCTTCCATCTTCTGCCTCCATGAAAGCCCATTTTACCTCATTGTCTTAAAGGAAGCCAAACTTTTCCCAAGCATTCTGCTTTTTTTTTTTTTTTTATTTATTTTATTTTTAGCTGCATCGGGTCTTAGCTGCGGCACGCGGGTTCTTCGTTGGGATCTTTGTTGCGGCACACGGGATCCTCCATTGCGGCATGTGGGATCCTCCACTGCAGCGCGTGGGCTCCTCACTGTGGCACGTGGGCTCAGTAGTTGTGGCGTGCGGGCTTAGTTGCCCCACAGCATGTGGGATCTTAGATTCCCGACCAGGGATCGAACCTGTGTCCCCTGCATTGGAAGGCTGATTCTTAACCACTGGACCACCAGGGAAGTCCCCCAAGCATTCTGCTTTAAGTCTGGGTGTAAATTCATCCTTGAATCAAACCGGAGGTGGGGTTTGGGTCAGGCAGAATTTCCATGCCTCATGCCTATCATAATTCCTCTTATGCAAAAATAGCTGATCTTTTAAGACTGTCAATTAGTTGTTCCATTTATTTACTTAGCAAATATTAAGCACTGACTTCATGCCAGGTTTTGTGGTGCAAGCTGGGGCATTGATCAGTGACTTGCCAATTTAGTAGGCATCAGTGCCTGCCTTCATGGCATTTGTAGTCTGGAGACAGACATTAAACAAGCTATCACGGTGCTGTGGATGCAAATAATGGAAAGTCAGGAGAGGCTTCCCTGATTAAGTGATGGCTCCACTGTGATGAAACTGGGTGACTGGAATTAACTAGGGACATAGACAGGGTGTGGGGGCGAACATTTCAGGCGGAAAGAATAGCACGTGCTAAGGTCCTGTGGTTAGTAGGACCATTGTTCCAGTGAACGGAAGGGTAGTCATGGCTAGAGCCCTGAGACTGAAGCTGGCCTGGTAGGGAAGGAGGCTGCAGAGTCGTTAGGAGGCAGACCACACGTGGTCTCATAGTGGAAGATTAGGATTTGGTTTCTGTACTGAGAACAATGAGAAGCCACTTGTTGATTTTAAGCAGGGAATTGGAACTGTGTTCTGAAAAGGTCCCTCTGGCTTTAGTGTGGAAAGTGCATGGGGGGGTGGGGTGGCGGGGAGACAAGGGCGGATGTGACACCAGTGGGCAGCGGGACTCCTGTGGGCTGTGTCGTGGCGGAGGCCACGGAGATGGAGAGAAGGGGCGTCCAGGAGGATTTAGGAGATTAGATGAACAGTGTGGAATATGGGGGCGGAGAGTCCCGAGAAATCATCCCGCATAACTGGTGCCTGGTGACGCCACTCCATGAGCATAAGAACACAGGAAAAGAGCCCTATCTTGGGTTTTAAAATAGCAGTTCAGGGGCTTCCCTGGTGGCGCAGTGGTTGAGAATCTGCCTGCCAATGCAGGGGACACGGGTTTGAGCCCTGGTCTGGGAGGATCCCACATGCCACAGAGCAACTGGGCCCGTGAGCCACAACTACTGAGCCTGCGCGTCTGGAGCCTGTGCTCCGCAACAAGAGAGGCCGCGATAGTGAGAGGCCCGCGCACCACGATGAAGAGCGGCCCCCGCTCGCCGCGACTAGAGAAAGCCCTCGCACAGAAACGAAGACCCAACACAGCCAAAAATAAATAAATAAATAAAATAATTTAAAAAATATATATATAGCAGTTCAGAGGCTTTGCGTTTCGGGCGCGTCTGGCTTCTCTTCCCTCAGCTCTGAGCCCACCTCAGACAACCGCGTCCTCGACCTGGATGCAAACTCAGACCTTCTCACTTTTTGAAGGACCAAGTAGGTACCAGGCCAGCCAAGTCGCCCAGCCACAGCGTGAGAAAGATCCAGAACTGGCCCTATGCAGTCTGGAGAAAGAGACAAACACTAAACAAGCAAGTGTATTCCATCCGGACAAACGCGATCAGCAACAGACCCCAAGCCACCAGAGGCGCGAAAGCCACTTTGCGAGTTGAAGGGAGAATGCACCTTCTGCGCATGCCCGGGGCTGGCGCGTTCGCGGGGCCAGCCCGGATGACGTCTCCTCGCGGCGTCTACGTCTGACGTCACTTTTCGGCGCTGGCAGGAAGAAGCGCTAGGCGGCGCACGTGGGTGGCTGCACCGCGGGCGGGTACATGGCGGGTTCTGCAGGGCTGTCGCTGTGCGGGCATGCGCTGGTGGTGCGGGGCGGCAGCCGGTTGCTGGCCACCTCCACTTCGAGCAGGTGAGGGGTCTGGGTCTGGAGCAGGAGCCAAGGCTGCGGTCGCGCGTCGGGGCCTTGAGACCCCGGCTCTCCCGCACAGCCGGGGTTGCACCCGCCTTGGGGTGACCCCGGGGAGCCCCACTGCTACCTGTAAGCTCTCCGTTGCCACCTGGGCCCGGCCGCGTGCCTGCGCCGCGGAATGTCCGCTCTCCGCGCCTTTCTCCCAAGACCCGCCCGGGGGTCCCCTAGCCGCCTGCCCAGAGCCCCGCGCCCTCCGCGGCGGGTCTGCGGCGCTCTTTGAGGGTTCGGCGCGGGACACTTCCGGGCTCTGCGAGGTCCGGGGCACGCTGGTCCTACCCTCTCTGGAGAGAGGGGTGGAAAGCAGCCCTTGCTTTCCCTTGGGGAGAGGGCTTTACTCCCGGGGACCAAGTTCGGCGCACTCCCTCTCTCCCCTCCCTCTTCCTGCGTAGGTGCCTGTTTCCTCCTCCCAGCCCACATCCCTCGACCCCGCCCTACTTGCCCTTCGGGGCTGGAGGGTTTTATCTGACACCTCCTCGCTCGGGGGTACTCCAGAGCCACTGCGCGCACCTCCCTAGTGGCCCATTACAAGGTCCTGCTTTTGCTTTCGCTAATTTCACGCCCCTTCCTTATCGTTCCCGGGATTTTTAAATCAGTAAATGTTTGTTGATCGAATAGTCTTGACCCAGGAGCCTCTTGGATATTAGTAGTTGTCAGTTTCGGCGTCTGTTTTCTTTCCCAGGGTAGTTTTGATTCTTCCATTCTTGAAACAATGTGTCTGTCAAATGTAAAGGTACTCTCCGTGTTCTTTGTTCAGTGTTTGGTTTCAGAGATCCAATAAGATGTTAAGTTTAGATTTCACAGATTTATTCACAAACCTGTTGTCTGTCCCAGGTTATTTTGTTTTAGAGCCTCGGGGTATCTAACACATGCCACAGTGAGAGATGGCTAAATTAGACTCCATCTGGTTGCTTCATTCCATACCTTTTGAGGAAATCTAGTGGCTGGCTGGCACAGCTTCTGGCTTGGAGGACTGTTTCTCTTCCTGCACTGCAGTGTTCCACGTGAAAAGAGTTTGGCTGCAGTCACTTTAAAGGCTATAAATTTGCACGATGTCTTCTCTGTGCCAGGCACTGGAGGGGGAGCTCAGGGTCTGATAGGGAAGGTGGGTGGCTTCTATACTGGTAAATGCTTGGCAGCCATGGGAGCTTTTCTGGGGCAGATGAGACATTTTTCTAAACAAGTTATGGCGGTTTTAAACTTGGGTGCAAAAGACCCTCTGAAAACTCAATAACATCAGAATATAACTTCTTCTTACATAGCCATCTTGCACTGATGTTCTGCTTATCAAAGAACGGTATATTACTTCCTGTTGAGTTTTTGTCCTCACTTATTTCACTTCACTGACTTTTATGGACAGACCATATCAGTTATGTATGGCAAATATAAATAGGTTAAGCAAATAAAGCTCCTTAACTGTTCCCTGAAATATCTTATTTATTTATTTATTTATTTATTTATTTATTTATTTATTTATTTATTTTTGTCTGTGTTGGGTCTTCGTTTCTGTGCGAGGGCTTTCTCTAGTTGCGGCAAGCGGGGGCCACTCTTCATCACGGTGCGCGGGCCTCTCACTGTCGCGGCCTCTTGTTGCGCAGCACAGGCTCCAGACACGCAGGCTCAGTAGTTGTGGCTCACGGGCCCATTTGCTCCGCGGCATGTGGGATCTTCCTAGACCAGGGCTCGAACCCGTGTCCCCTGCATTGGCAGGCAGATTCTCAACCACTGTGCCACCAGGGAAGCCCCTCCTGAAATATCTTATGGAGACAGTTTCTTGTGGATAAGACCCTTAGTGAGTGCGCAAATTTTTTTTGATCCAGGTTAAAAAAAAAAAAAAAGAAATGAGCATTATAATTAACGAAGTGCTTCCTTTAAAATGTTTTTGTTATTTTTTTCTTTAGTGATGATGACAGCCTCTTCATATATGATTGCAGTGCTGCAGAAAAGGAGACACAAGAGCATAAAGGGTGAGATGGTAGGGGCGCCTCTTCAGGGCTGATGCATGGTTTGCATAATGGGACCGTTTAGTCTGAGGTGTAAGCTGTTGTCTTATTTGCTGAATTCTTCATTTCTGTGACCCGGCTGTGTGGATAAACCAGGTGCCACCTCAGGAGAGAAATGTGGAACTACCTTTCAAATTCGGCATTAAGAATATTAGCACCTTTTAAAATACTTTAAATTCGTTTTTGTCAGTAATTAGCTATTTTACTGGCACTTTGAAATAACAGGGCAATTTTAAATGCATTGAAAGCATGTATATGAAATTAATTTTAGCTAACTGAAAGATAAAAGTAGAGTATGGTTTTTAAAAAAATTTTTATTGGGGTATAGTTGATTTACAGTGTTGTGTTAGTTTCAGGTGTACAGCAAAGTGAATCAGCTATACATCTATATATACATCCACTCTTTTTTAGATTCTTTTCCCATATAGGTCATTACAGAGTATTGAGTAGAGTTCCTTGTCCTATACAGTAGCTCCTTATTAGTTATCTGTTTTATGTATAGTAGTGTGTATATGTCAATCCCAATCTCCCAATTTATCCCTCTCCACCTTTCCCCCCTGGTAACCATAGGTTTGTTTTCAGAGTATGGTCATTCTGTATGGTGGTTTTCTTTAGAAGAATCGGGCTTGGGGCCCACTTTATTTTTCTTAATATGATTTGATCCCTGCCTCTAGTTGTAGATGAGTTCATGTCCTTGAGGGAGTGGGCCTCTGAGGGTCTTTGCAGCTCAGCCCTTGGGATTCTGGTGTGTATGCCGAGAGACTTTTCTGTTTAATTAGCTTTACTCCTTAAACATTAGAGTGGTCTCTAACCTCCCCATGTCCCCTTAATATGTTTTCTATTCTGGCTACGTGAACCTCATCACATTTTCTGCGTCCGGTCGCGTTATAAACGCACAGGGCTGGCCTGGAGGGCGCAGTCTCACTTGCTGAGGTAAGGCCTGACCTGTCCCCTCTCTTTCTCAGGGAGGACGGACAGCCCGTGGATAAGGGGAGTGACATGATTCTGGCGTCCACCTTCTCCAAGTCTGGCAGCTATTTTGCTTTAACTGATGACAGTAAGCGTCTGATTCTTTTCCGTACAAAACCATGGCAATGTCTGAGTGTCAGGTATGAAATGCTAACATTGAATCGTTACGATGTTGAACGCACGGCTTACACTTGCATGCCAATAACAATAGTGACAGTAGCGATAGTGTAAGAAGCTAACACAGAGCACCAGTTCTGTGCCAGGAGCTGTTTCGAGTGCTGTACTTGTGTTAACTGATTTAATTCTCATAACAGGCCCGTGAGTGGGGCGGGGCGGTGTTCTCACCCACACCGCTGCTCAGGAAACTTTGAAGCAGTTCCAGTTACTCAGCTCAGCTGGGCCCTGTCCTGGTCACTGGCTACAGAGTCTGTGCCTCTGGCCACTGTGCCATCGTGCTTTCCAAACAGTGTTCCTCCAGTCTTGTGGTGGCAGAAATAGAGAACGCCAGCATGCCCCCTGAGAGTGTGTCGGGGGCTTCGTGTAAGTTAAGGCACCTGGGCCACGGTTTTAACTTGGTGAGTTTTTAAGTCGGTGCACTTACTTGAGTATCTCAAGGGCTGGGGGCTCGGCATTGATGGGAGATGATGTCAGTAACTCAGCAAGAACATAGCTGTCACTGGGCCTAGGTGTTTCCTCTTACCCAGCCAAGTCCTGTGCATGCTCTTCCGACTTTTTATTCTTCTCCTGCATCTCTCTCCATCATTTCCTCGAAGGGAGGGGGCACTGCGGTTTTCTGAGCGCTCGCTTCCCGAGAGCTTCCTCGTCTTTGGAGAGGAGGTGGGTGATGCTGACAGTCGGCTGGGGGCAGATGTAAATGTCCTTTGGCTTTGATACGCTCTTAACTTGCACCTTCTCTGTTTCCTTCGGAGGGTACAGGCTGGCTTTATTTTGATTGTTCTTTGACACTGATGGAAACACCCACCTGGAGCAGAGCCGGCCCTTCCCCTCCTCCTCGCCTCCCTGCGGCTGCAGGGTTTAACTGCCCTCTCATAATCAGAGATAAACGTGTGCGGTTATAACGTTCTAACTACTGAAGGGCCAAGGTCAAGGAATTTCCTGTTGTAGCCGACTCACACCTGTATTGGGACAGCTACACTTCTAAGATTTTTATCTCATCCTATTTGCTAAGAGAAGGATAAAAAGCCAGATTCCAGGTGGCATCAAAAGCAAGGAGTACCCACTCTGCCCTCGATTCCAGTCAGGTTAAAAATAAAGTCCAGTAACATTACTTCGTTTTTACCTTATACATGTTTTTGTGTATTAGATGGGCAATAGATGCTCATGTTTTAAAAGCTTAAAACAGAAAATTAAAAGGATGTACAGGGAATCTCCCTGCACCCGTGCCCTCCAGCTATTGCCCACAGTCAATTACAGTTTCCAGCCCCAAAATGACTCTTAAATGTGTGTTGCCGTATAGCCACAGGATAATTGATGATGAGCTGCTCCTTCCTGCTGATGTGGATTCACATCACCCTCAACCGGAGAGGCCTGTGAGGCAGCATCCTCCTGCCAGCATAGCCGGAACATTAGCGGGTCACTTAGAGCACAGACGATGTCATGTATTTTCGGGGTTCAGGGTTGAACATCGCCGGGAACGTTGGGGTTTCTGACCCTGAGCTCCCCCACAGGGATCCTTGCAGGTAGCCTTGGTTTTGCTTCCACAGCCTGTAGGGAGTGGGGAGGGCAGGCCCGCGACAGTGATGGCAGGTGATGGTAGCTGATGAGGCCGCCAGGGCTGCCGTGACGAACACCACAGCTTAAACAGCAGGTATTTAGTCCTCACAGTCCTGGGGGCTGAGGTCCAAGATCAAGGCGTCAGCAGGATTGGCTTCTCCTGGGCGTGGCCTGTAGATGGCCACCCTCTTGCTGTCCCTTCACACGGTCATCCCTCTGTGTGCTGTTTTCCTCTTGTAAGGATGCCCATCACGCTGGATTGGGGTCCACCTGAGCAGCCACACTGCACCTGAATCACCTCTCTAAAGGCTGTCTTTCCAAATACAGCCACATTCTGAAGTCTGGGGTGGGGGGTTTAGATTCCAGCATGAATCTGGGGGGGGGGGACACAGTTCAGCCCATAACAGTAGTTAATCTCCTTTCTTGACCCTGACTGCTGACTTTTTTTTTTTTTAACAGATTTTTTTTTAAGTATTTATTTATTTATTTATGGCTGTGTTGGGTCTTCATTTCTGTGCGAGGGCTTTCTCTAGTTGTGGCAAGCGGGGGTCACTCTTCATCGCGGTGCGCGGGCTTCTCACTATTGCGGCCTCTCTTGTTGTGGAGCACAGGCTCCAGACACGCAGGCTCAGTAATTGTGGCTCATGGGCCTAGTTGCTCCGCGGCATGTGGTATCTTCCCAGACCAGGGCTCGAACCCGTGTCCCCTGCATTGGCAGGCAGATTCTCAACCACTGCACCACCAGGGAAGCCCCTGACTGCTGACTTTTGTTTGTGGAGTCTCCATACCTTACACCAGATTCTCAAAGGGGGCTTTGCCCCAAAAGATGAAAATCAAACGATCTAAAGGAATCTGGCAGTAATTCTTCTGCTAAAGTAAAGGCTGTCTGGCCGTGCTGCTGGTGCGCCCACCGGCGTACCTTGAGGACATGCAGACTGATTCTGCCTGCAGCGTGATGTTTCAGAGCTCTGATCGCCCTCCAAGGACATCCGTAAATCTGCGTCTGACCCCCAGGTTGACGAGGGGACCCGGGCAATGATCAGAGGACCCAGGGGATCCGGCCTGGGTCAGAGGAGACTCGGGGTCTTCAGGACTGAAGGGCCTGTTGGAGGTACACCCGATGGAGCCGATGGCAGAGACGTCTGTGCTGGGCAGTACTTCGTGAAGAGCAGCAACTGCGTGCAGTCCCGTCATTTTCTTGGCCTCCTTCTTCATGGACATGTCTTACCTGCCTTTCACTTGTTCTGCTCTTCCAAAAAGTGCTTCAGTGAATTATCATATACAGACGTAATTTTTCTCATTTATCTGTAAAAGTTGCCAAAACTGAGTCGCCAAGTCTGAAGATGTGTATTTGTAAATTATGTCGCTTATCACAAATGGCCTTCCCAAGGGCTTTTCCCTTTACCCCCCTGAGTGCAGGAGCAGCGCCTCACACCCCAGCACTGAGTAGCGTCTAACCTTGGACTTGGGGCCGTGTGAGAAGAAAAGTGGGACCTTGCGTGCTCGCCTTGTTAGGAGCGAGGAGAGCAGCCTCACCCTGAAGAACTGCTTGTATCTTGTGAGCTGTCTTCTCACGCCCTGTGCTTTCCTGCGGGGTGGTTGGGGAACGTGGGTTTTTCCCATTTGTGTTAAACGCGTCCATCCACTGCGGCTGTCCTGTCACCCGGCCGTCCGTATAGGGTCGCGTGCTGAGCGAGACACTTTGGGTGAGCCTCGGCCGACAGGCTCCCCCAGGCCGCCGTCCAGAGCTGCCACGGGCATGCTTGTGTGCAGACCTGCCCCTGTGGGGTCTGCGGGAGGGCAGCTGAGGGCAGGTTCGCAGGTGTCCTGTCTGGTCCCTGGAGCAGTGTGCTTTCCTACCACAGCAATTTTTTCCATTCTCCCCCTTGAATTTTTTTGGTTCATGTAAAAATTTGGGAACCTCAGAAAAGGCCAAAGTGGGAACAAAAACAGATCACCCTGAATCTCATCATCCAGAGATCCCTAGCAAGAGACACCGCGCGGCCCTCTAACTCGGCGTTTGCCTCCCCGGCACCTGCCTTCCGCCTGCGACAGTTTCCTCGCGGGATCTGTTTCTGCCCCTGGAGACCTGTTTTGTCCTCCTCGAGATCACCTCCTCCCAGGCCGTGAGGCCACGGGCCTGACCTCTCTTTGGAGGAGGGTGATTCTTCACCGAGGGGGTGTGCCCACTGTTAGGGCTCTTGACCCCTGGGTCCCTCGCAGGCCCACTGACCACTTCTGTGACGCGTGGGTGCGGGCGCAGGGGCTGCTGGTGGTGGGGAGAGTTGGCGGCCAGCTTGCTCTCGCTCTGTAGGTGGCAGCTCTGGACTTGCTGGAAGGCAGACACGCGGGTGAACTGCCACTTCTGTGTGCGTTCCGCGGGCGGGTAGGGATTTCACTCTGGACGTGGGCATGGGGGTGTCCACGCAGCCTGCCGCCCTCCTGGGTCCTGGTTCCGGAGGTCCTGCCCTTCTGCCGGGGTGGCACGGCAAGCGCCCAGGGCTCTGGGGGGCTCTGGCTGTTCTAGAAGGGTCCTGCCTCGTGCAGGGTCTGAGGAGGGAGCAGGGGGTCTGCGTGACGTCGGGCTTCTTAGTGCGAGAGTTTAGGTGAGGCCTCCTCGGGTGCGGGGCAGGGCAGGTGTTCAGACGCCTGGTCCCCGTGACCGTGCCTGGGTCCCTCCACCCTGAGGCCTGTGGGTGTGCACTGAAGGGAAGGTGCCGTGTTGTTTTGTCTCTGGAAGGTCGTGTGTCGGGGCTTCTTTCCACGTGAGACCCAATAACACTCGGGGCCGTAGACCTCAGCGGTCTTGGTGCTGGGCGTTTTCCCTTTAGTCGTACGTTCTCTTGGCTTTTAAGTTGATATCCACAGAATAACTTTGTGTAGGAAATGCTTGCATTAGGTGGTGTGGAAGGCACGATGTGATTGGATGAAGTTAAGGAACCAGATTACAACTCCAGGGCCTCCCTCATGTTGCAGCCTTCGGATAATGGTGCCAAGGGGCTGGGCCGGGGCGAGCTCAGGGCAGGGGTCGTGTGTCTCCCGTTGCCTTTTCCTGTGCGTTTACCCTGAGCTCAGCGCCTTCCCTCTCTGATTACGCTTTTGCAGGAGAGCAGGGTGAGTTGAAGTCGCCAGGGCGACGACATGCAGTGGGCGGTTCCCCCCATGCTGGTCTAGTGGACGTCACCCTGGAGGGGGTGCGGCAGCTCTTCACCTTTGGGGCACAGACCCCTTTGGGATCCGATGGGCCCCCTCAGAACAGCACCCACCCTTGGTACATCTGACGTCCAGTTCATCCACATTTGACCGGCCGGGGCCCCGAGCAGCTGTGGGACCTGCTCACGGCTCAGAGCTCGCTCTAGCGGCCCCTTCCTCTGCCCCTGGCACGGAGGAGGGGGCCACACCCACCCTGGGGGGGCCTGAGGAGATGGGCCTGGACCTTGAACCCAGTGCCTCCGTGGAGCAAGGGAAAGCGCTGAGGCCCCAGACCCCGCAGAGGCCGAAGGTTGGTGCCCCCGGGGCTCGTTCTGCTGGGGCGGCATGGCCAGCCACCGATGGTCCTGTCCGATGGCCTGCTGCCACCTGTGTCCTGATGCCCACGGGTCCCAGTTCCTACACCCGTACTGCACAGCTGAGCCACATCCTGGAATCGTTGCCAGGACGGGTTTAGCCTGAGAAGCTGGAAGCCCCCAGCTGGCAGAGGACAAAGGGGCGAGATGCAGAGTGGGAAGCGGGGGCTACAGTGGGGAGGGGGCCGGCTCTGGAGGGCTCACTTCCTCCTGGGGTGGGCGAGCTCATTGGGATGCAAGCCTGTTGCTTCCCAAGGACTGTCCTAGGCCAGTGCGCCCTAGGAGGCCGTGCCTCCCCCTCCGCCCCCCAGGCTGTGGCTGCGCTCCGTGCAGGTGCTCAGTCGGCCCGCTAGGCTGTGCGGCTGTGGTGCTGGTGCCGCACAGGCCGTTTGTTTAAGTGACGGGCGTGCTGCGAGTTCTCATCAGTCTCGCCCTGGGGTCTGGCTCCCTTTCCTTGTTGTTTCCCCACGTTCATGGCATCACGCCTCCTTGCCGGGCGGCACCGGACCGAGGCGTGGGGGCCGTGCAGCAGCTGCCGAGCCCCGTGGCGGCGCCTGGAACCCAGCAGGGGCTCGCGCTCGCTTCTCTGTCCTCTTGTCCCTCCCTCCCTCCCTCCCGAGAGGCGAGCAGGGCTCTGATGGGCCCTATGTGGGGGGCGGGGGGCGTAACGTTCAGTTTCCGTTTCAGGCGGAAGTCTGGAGTCCCGGCTGCTGTGAGCTGGGTGTCATCTGCACGGACGTTAGCTCTTTACGGGGACAGTGGGTCCCCTTCCAGCCCTCGGGTGACAGCAAAGCTGAGACCGGCCCTTCTGTGAAGAGGCCACGCGTGTAGATAAACGGAAGGCGTTTGTGTGTAAAGCAGCGTTACGGCTTGTCTCTAACGTAGAATGAAAAATACGGGTACCTTGTCGTGGAGAGCCTATTTTGCTACCTGGAAGACGTCCCAGTAGAAACAAAATGAAAAACGGCGACAGGAGGGAACGGCATGACCCCGACCCGGGGCGAGCAGGCCGGCGATGGGGCCTGTGTCACCACAGCTTGAGGTTTTGCTCCTCGTGGCTGACGTCATTACTGAGCCAGCTCGCAGACGTGCCAGCTCTTGTGGCTCCGGATCAAGGATCTGGATTTGTGATGTGCCCCCAGCGGAGGGGGCCGGCCCTCCCGTGTGCGCACGAGCAGCGCGCGCAGGGTCCTGGCCAGGCGGCCGAGCCGGCAGTGGGTGGGCGGTGCGGAGGGCGGGGTCCTGGACGGGAAGCCGCGGGGGCAGGAGGGCCCTCCGCAGCTGCGGTCGCGGCCCAGAGCGCGTTGGCCTCTAGGAAGCTGGCTGCTGTCGTCCCCTCGACGCACAGGGAGGCCAGGGAGCCCCGCCCCCAGCACTCTATCACGACAGCTTTCAAACACACTGTCAAGCTGAGCGGGTCTCACGTCGGACACGTAGATACCCGCCACCCAGATTCTGCCATTAGCACATTTTTAAAAGAAAAAATATCGCGAAAGTAGGTTTTGTCTGAGGCATTGGCTCTGTTTCCATCCTTTATGTTTTTGGCACCGTCTTCGGTAACTGCCACGTGGCGGGAGCCTTGCAGGTCAGTGGGCGGCCCTGGCGCCGACCGTATAGGCCGACCGTGGGCGTCTCTGGCCTTGTAGGTCTGTGGTGAGGAGGTGCACAGCCCTGACCTTCACGGCCTCTGAGGAGAAGGTTCTGGTAGCAGACAAGTCTGGGGACGTTTATTCCTTTTCGGTGCTGGAGCCGCACGGGAGCGGCAAGCTTGAACTGGGACACCTGTCGATGCTGCTGGATGTGGTACGTGGGCGACGTGCTGCATTGGCTACAGTCCGGCTCGGGACGAGGAGGGGGCGGCCTGTGTGCCAGGGGGGCGGGTTTGGGCTCCGCTGTGGGCAGGGCCCCAATTTCAGAGGTGAAGCTGGGAGCAGGCTGAAGGAGGACGGTCAAGTTAGGGGCAGCTGGGTGGTCTAGATGTGGGGGAGGCCCAGGTCGGGGAGACGAGGGGGAGGGGTGTGGAAAGAGCAGGCGTCCTCCGAGCCCCCGAGCCAGGAGCTGCCCCCCCCAGAGGCCCCGAGAGGCCCACGAGGGCTGGGCTGCGGCCACGGGCGGTGGGCGGGGTGGGACCCTGCAGGGGCACACAGGAACCGGGGGGGTCGTGAAGGACAGATCACCAGGACTCAGTGGCGGGCTGGACATGGGGACACGTGACAGGAAGGAGAGGAAGGTGACCAGGTGCCGGAGACGGGAGTGGGCGCGGCCGGGCTGGGGCGGGAGCAGGAGGTGTGGGGCAGCTGTGGCCCTCGGGGGACACCTGAGCTGAGGCCTGGGGTGGCGGGGGGAGCCGGCCGTGCTGACCAGCCCCTTCTAACCCTCGTGCACAGGCCGTGAGTCCCGACGACCGCTACGTCCTCACTGCTGACCGGGACGAGAAAATCCGAGTGAGCTGGGCCGCGGCTCCACACAACATCGAGTCCTTCTGCCTTGGGCACACCGAGTGAGTGTCCCCCGTCCCCGTCCCCGCACCGAGTGAGTGTCCCCGTCCCCGCACCGTGTCCCCTGTCCCCGTCGCCCCAACTAGTGAGTGTCCCCCGTCCCCATCCCTGCACTGAGTGTCCCCATCCCTGTCCCCCCACCTAGTGAGTGTCCCCTGTCCCCGCACCGTGTCCCCTGTCCCCATCCCCCCACCTAGTGAGTGTCCCCTGTCCCCACACCGTGTCCCCTGTCCCCGTCCCCCCACCGAGTGAGTGTCCCCCATCTCCGCACCCAGTGAGTCCCTCACCCTCCACAGAGCGAGGCTCAGGTTTGAAATGCAGGCGGACCCTTCAGCTGGGGAAGCTGGTCACGAAGCGAGAGGTGCCTCCTGGGAGGAGGGGACCAGCCTGGGTGGCCTGGCCTGCATCGGTTTGCTTCCTCATGAGGCCCCGGTCTAGCTCACCCCCTGATCCCAGGGCTTCAGAACCTTCAGAACCTCCTTCCCTATTCAGAATCTGTTTCCCAGAGGTTTTCTTGGTGGCACCGAGGTCTCAGTCCCCAGTTCGTGGTCACCGCAGGCTAGCGTAGATGCCCATCAGCGCCTGGCAGTAGTCAGAGGTCAGTGGGGTGTGTGTCGGGGGACGAGGAACGTGCTTCAGTAATTTAAGTCGTCCAGGCGGGTGGCGTTGCTCTGCGATCTGTCTTCTGGCAGGTGAGCGCTCGTTTAGTAAGTGAAGTTTGACGTTATGTGAGGGTGGCGTTTCTGAAGAATGTCGCTCTCCTGAGGCAAAAGGCTGATTACAGTTTGCAGGAAGGAAAAGCACTTAGTTTAACTGGCTGAAGTGTTTTAAACTACGTTATTTGAGGCAGGGGAAGAATTGGAGGGATTTAATTCAATTCTGATGTTGCTCCTGTTTCCTGGTTTTTGAATGGAATGTAAACGTTGACCTTAAAGGTCGATGGTTGCTGGGTTTGTATGTCATGATAGCGTTGTTTTAGCTTTTATTCAGTTGTCTAGTAATCCTGCGAGCAGGGTTCCTGTGACCTGCCAGCCCCCGCCCCGTTGCCGTCTCTCGGGGGTCTTTGCTGCTCCCCACCCCACTGGGCACACTGTGCCTCGGGGCCTTTGCATCTGCCGTTCTCTCCACCGGGCAAGCTCTTGCCCATGCGGCTCAGCGCCCTCCTTCACTCAGCTTTCTGCCCGATGCCACCTGCCCTCTCAGGAAGCACCCCCCCCAGCCCCTCCCTGCTGGGCTTCTCAGCCTGTGCGGCCAGTTCAGAGCCATGAGCCACCAGGTCTCAAGTGAGATGTGCCAGTAGTTAGCGTAAAACACCTGATTCCAGAGACAGTGTGAAAAAACAATGTAAAAATAGCTCATTATTTGTTATATTGATTGCAGGTTGAGATGGTAACATTTTGGGTATATTGAGTTAAGTCAAAACATAGTATTAAAATGAGTCTCATCTGAGTCTATTTACCTTTTTTTTTTTTTTTTTTAAAGGAATTCCTTTATTTTTATTATTTATTTATTTTTAGCTGTGTTGGGTCTTCGTTTCTGTGCGAGGGCTTTCTCTAGTTGTGGCAAGCGGGGGCCACTCTTCATTGCGGTGCGCGGGCCTCTCACTATCGTGGCCTCTCTTGTTGCGGAGCACAGGCTCCAGACGCGCAGGCTCAGTAGTTGTGGCTCACGGGCCTAGTTGCTCCGCGGCACGTGGGATCTTCCCAGACCAGGGCTCGAACCCGTGTCCCCTGCATTGGCAGGCAGACTCTCAACCACTGCGCCACCAGGGAAGCCCTCTATTTACCTTTTTATCGCGGTTATCAGCAAATGTAAAATGCCCTTCGTGACTCACATCGTGGCTGGGGCCGTGTTTCTGTTGGATGGGCCGTTCTGAGCCTCCGCTGACACCCAGGGTCTCCTATGGCCTGTCTCCCCCCGAGTCCTAGACTTGGGGGGGGGGATCTTTGTCAGGTTTGCTCACTGCTGTCTGCAGCCCTCGCACAGCGCCTGGCACGAGGTGCTCAGTGGATATTTCGGCGAATAAATGACCAATCGTTGCTCTTTAAGAGTCTTGGTGAAGGCCCTGGAAACTGTGGTTTCCACTCCTTTCCTGTAGAGACATCGAGGTGGCTCGTACCCGCTGTCGTGGACGTGCCATTGCGGGGGACACCGGCTGCATTCACCCTGCAGCGTGTACTTGTTCCTTTTGAGGGCCTCCGGGGGAGGCTGTCCTGGGGAGGGAGGGTTGCTGCAGCCAGGCCGGGGTGAAGCTCCAGGCGGCTGGGACGGGAACCGGTGGAGGCGAGGGAGCCACGGGGGCCCCCCTCCCAGGGGTCCCCACCTCCCCAGGGGTCCCCAGGCGCCCGTGAGCTAGTGAGCGCGTTAGAGACGCGGGTGCGCGCCTGCGCGCCTGCGGCCCCGAGGCTGCTTTCTGGGGGGAGCTGGCTTGCTCGGGTGAGGCTCGATGGGTGTGGCTCTGGCTGCGGTCAGTGGCGCCGCTCCCCTTCCACCCCGCCCTGCTCGCAGGCCACCCTGCTGTCACAGACCCCGTGCGTGCTGGGGCCTTCCTGGCAGGCGCGGCCGGGGAGTGCCTCTGGGCCCGAGTGGCAGGGCGTGCTCCCCACGCAGCCACGCTGGCTGCTCCTCTCGGCTGCTGCTGGGGTCAGGGTCGAGGTGACACGGGCGGGGCAGAGTCACAGCAGCCCGGCTCACCCTCTGTCCTCTCCACCTGTAGGTTTGTGAGTCGCATCTTCGTGGTGCCCGACCACCCCGAGCTGCTCTTGTCCTCCTCCGGGGTAAGTGCTCCGCTCCCCACGCGCGCCCCGCTCCCCTTGGTGGGGACGCAGCCTGGAGCCTCGCTTGGGGGAGGACCTGTCAGTCAGCAGCCTGTCTTTTGTTCCCAGTGTGGTCGGGAGGTCAGCACGTGCCTTTCTTGGGTGGCCGTCCACTAGGTGGTGTTGTGGGCCGCAGGGTAGAGCTGGCCGGCCCGCTCCCTGCTCCAGGGCTGTGCGTGTGAGTGCGTGTGCGGGCGCTGAGCCGGAACCGGTGTGCAGGGACTCCGGTCTGAGGGGTCCTTACAGCACCGTGACCTCGTTAAAACGGTTGGTAGACGGCCCTTTCCGAACCCCAGAGGGACCTGGTTCCCCCCCTCCCCGTCGCTGCTGCTCTCAGCCCTTCTCCCTGACCCGCCCCTGTGTGAGCGCGTGGAGAGGGGCCAGGCACTTGGCCTTGGTGGAAGTTTGATCAGTAAGTACAGCAGCTCTGTCCAGGAGCCGGCAGCCTTAACAGCTGAGTGATTAGTGGCACCTTCCTCTAAGGAATACTCTTTAGAAGGACCATCAAGCAGCACTCTTGCTGAAGTGCAGGTTTTGAGTTCCTAAATGGCTCTGATTCTTCTTTTCTTTTCAGAAGCTCTGCCCACAGCCCTTTATCTTTGTCTTTCCACCCTTTAGCTTTTTATGCAAGTCAGGGGCCTGGGGTGGGCTGGGGGCCTCATGGACTCCTGACGGGCAGGCCTTCCAGGCGGTGGCCACGTCCCATTTCCTTCACCAAGTGTGGTTTCTCACAGGTTTTTACTTTTCCGTTCTCTTGTCCTGTTCTTGAAAGTGACTTGTGAAAGTAAAGAGGAGAAAATAAACGTGCTGGAGTTCCCAGAGATAGCCAGTTTCTGTGAATTCTGCTGTAAGCCTCTCTTACAATAAAAAAAAAATACTCAGCCATACAGAAAAGCGTAGTGACCACCTTTGGTCTTACCACTTAGCTTTGTCAAGTCCAGCGTTTTGCTTCTACTCCTTTTTACAGAAATGCAGTAGGACTGGCGCTGGCCGTGCTGGGTGCCCCATCCCATTGCCGTCCTACCTCCTCACGGGCCACCCGGCCGGGGCGTGGTGTGCTGCGTGCCCTGCACGCTGTGAAGTGCAGACTGTATGTTTATTTAAAGAGTCAGATGCTGCTGTAAGGCTTAGAGTGGAAACTAGCACTCCACCCCCCATGGCCTCCAAGGCAGGCCCTGGGAGCCTTCAGCTGCGTCCTCTTGATGGCCCGTGTTGCCAAACGACACGAGTCATCAAGAAACAAGCATGAGCAGTTTCCTCCTGTCAGCTGCTGCCATCTGCATGGGAAGCAGCAGTTTCCTGCCTGCATCCCCTCCCTCTTCGCTGGTGGGCTCTTTGTCTCCTGAAGGTGCCCCCGACCTTGTTTGGGGCACACATCATGGGGCGGCTTTCTGAAGGTGCAGGGAGGGTGGTTAGGAGCCTGCCTTTCGGGAGGTGCCCTTCGCCCGCCCCCAGCACTCGGTTATCAGGCAGGTGTACGATGCTCAGTCAGATGTTTCCCTGCAGATTGTCAAGCCGTTGCTCCAGGCTTTTCTCTGGTTTTTAGTTTGCTTGGTTTTCTGCCCGCTTTTTCTTTTGAAAAGTCTGAGTCCTTTATGTGGGGTCTGATCGCCCTTCTCTCTGGCCGTTTTTTGGGGGCCTTCTCACCCCGTGCTCTGAAGAATGATGGAGCAGGGCGGGGGTGTCATGGGGGCCCTGAAATTAGCTGCACAGTCAGTGGCTCTTTCCATTCTGAGTCTTCAGGTCCACAGACCTGGGAGTTTTCTTAGGTTCCCTCCCCCTGGAGCCGTCCCCACCTCACTCTTCCTGGGGTTTGTGCAGTTGGATGTTTGACCCGCTGTCTGACTCCTGATTCTTTCCTTTCATATTTTTTCTCTCATGTTCCTGCTCCCTGTTCTGCTTTGGGGGAGATTTTCTCAACTTTATTTTCCAGCCTTCTGTGGGAATGTTAATTTCTGCCGTGATTTCTACTTTTCAAGGCTCTTTCTCGTCCTTGGAATGTTCTTTCTTCATAGCCCCCATTCTTGCATCCTAACGCAGACTTTGGATCTCCTTGAGGTGGTGTGACGTGTGTTTTTTTTTAGGGATTTTCCTGTGTGTGTTTCCTTTCCTCCCTGTGTGTCGCCCACCTTTCCAGCTGGAGGTTTTCCTCGATGTCTGGTGGTCCGTCTGTCCGCTTATGGCATTGGGGCTGGGTTTGCGAGCCCGGGTGTCAGACTCGGGCACCCGGCTGCATCCTTGTGGGAGCCCTCCTGGGTCAGTCAGTCCTCCTTTTCTCATGGGGGTGGGGTTCGGTTTCCCGTCTTCACCCTTTGTGGGGAGGGGCCCCGTGTCTCTTCTCTACATGTGTCCCAGCATCCCCGAGACCAAGGCCTCTTGTTCGCATCGTCTGTCCCCAGCAGCTGGGTTCTGTCTGCATCTACCCGTGATTGTCTTTGTCCTGGAGGGCTCTGCTCTAAAACACCCCTTGTCGCCTGGGGGGACTAGGGGCGAGTGGGGACACCTGTAGACGTGCGTTCGTCTCCCTGTTTATCAGCCATAGTCACGGCAAGACATTCATACTCACATCCCAGCATCCGGAGATTCCTGCCTTAACCATTCGGGGGAAGTTAATTTTCCTCTTTCTCGCTTGGTCATTTAAATCACACAGAGGTTCTTCTCATTGGACTTCGTATTTGCTCCGCAGGTGGCCGTGGCCTGTGCGTGTCTGGTTTTAGTAAAGGGATCCCACTCACAGGAGGGGTTTATCTGAGGCGGATGCTGGCGTGGACCCTGCTCCGTTTCACTCACTGTCTGGTCCTTCTCCGTAGACGTGGGGTTCTATTTCCTGCCGTCCTAATGAGTGTTGTAACGAACGTTTCTTAATATGACCCTCTCCTCTTTTTTATATTACCGAGGTAACGTTGGTTTATAACGTGTAAGTTTCACATGGACGACATTGCATTTTGACTTCTTCATACATTACAGTGTGCTCACCACCAAAAGTTTAGTCTCCATGCGTCACAATACAGTACAGTTGACCCCTTTCACTCATCTTGCCCTCCCCCCCCTTCGCCTCTGGTAACCACTACTCTGTTCTTTGTATCTGCATGTTTGTTTTTGTTTCGTTTGTTTACTTTTTATATTCCACGTATGAGTGAAATCATATGGTATTTGTCTTTCTCCATCTGACTTATTTCACTGAGCGTAATATCCTCCAGGTCCATCCATGTTGCTGCAAATGGCGAGATTTCATTCTTTTTTATGGCTGAGTAATGTATTGTGTGTGTGTGTGTGTACCACATTCTTCTGTTGATGGGCACTTCAGTTGCTTCCAGATCTTGGCTATTGCATATAATGTGGCAGTGAACAGAAGGGTGGGTATATCTTTTCAAATTAGTGTTTTTGTTTTCTTCTCGGGTGGAATTGCTGGATCATATGGTAGCTCTATTTTTAATTTTTTGAGGAACCTCCATACTGTTTTCCACAGTGGCTGCACCAGTTTACATTCCCACCAACAGTGCACGGGGGTTCCCTTTTCTCTACATCCTCGCCAACATTTGTCATTTGTTGTCTTTTTGGTAGTAGCCATTCTGGCAGATGTGAGGTGATATCTCATTGTGGTTTTTATTTGCATTTCCCTGATGATCAGTGATGTTGAGCACCTTTTCATGTGCGTGTTGGCCATCTGTATGTCTTTAGAAAAATGTCTATTAATAGTCTCTGCCCCCCTTTTTTTTTTTTTTTCCTCTGCCCATTTTTAAAGGTTTTTTGTTGTCGAGTTGTAGCAGTTCCTTATCTGTTTTGGTTTTTTTTTTTTTTACAGTGAGTCTGATGGCTTTGATTCTGAACTCCCTGTCTTTTAACAAGGAAGTTTTTTTTTTTTTTAATTAATAGACTTTTACTTTTTTTTTAAAGTATTTATTTATTTATTTATTTATGGCTGTGTTGGGTCTTCGTTTCTGTGCGAGGGCTTTCTCTAGTTGTGGCAAGCGGGGACCACTCTTCATCGCGGTGCGCAGGCCTCTCACTATTGTGGCCTCTCCTTGCGGAGCACAGGCTCCAGACTTGCAGGCTCAGCAATTGTGGCTCACGGGCCCAGCCGCTCCACGGCACGTGGGATCCTCCCAAACCAGGGCTCGAACCCGTGTCCCCTGCATTGGCAGGCAGACTCTCAACCACTGCGCCACCAGGGAAGCCCTCTGTTTTGGTTTTTAACCACTTATCAGATATATGATTTGGAAATATCTTCTCCCATTTGGTTGATTGTCCTTTTGTTTTGTTGATCATTTCTCTCGCTGTGTAGAAGCTTTTTAGATTGAAATAGTTCCATTTGTTTATTTTTGCTTTTATTTCCTTTGCCTGAGGAGATATATTCAGAAAGATATTGCTAAGACCAGCATCAAAGAGCGTACTGCCTGTGTTTTCTTCTAGGAGTCTTATGGTTTCAGGTCTTACGTGTAACTCTTTAATCCATTTTAAGTTCATTTTTGTGTATGGTTTGAGATTGTGGTCCAGTTTTATTTTTTTTGCAAATGGCTGTTCAGTTTACCCCACACCATTTATTGAAGAGACTGTCCTTTCTCTGTTGTATGTTCTTTACTCCCTTGTTGTAAATTGTCCATATGTGCATGGGTTTATTTCTAGGCTCTCAATTCTGTTCCATTGATCTGTGTGTGTGTTTTTCTGCCAATACCATGCCATTTTGATTATTGTAGCTTTGCAGTATAGTTTGAAATCAGGGAGCGTGATACACTCTAGCTTTGTTATTCTTTCTCAAGATTGCTTTGGCTATTCAGGGTCTTTTGTGGTTTCATATAAATTTTAGGATTTTTTTGTCTTATGTTTGAAACATGTTGTTGGGATTTTGATAGTGATTGGACTGAGTCTTCAATTGTTTTAGTTAATGATGTACATTTTAACAATGTTAATTCTTCTAATCCATGAGCAGGAATATCTTTCCATTTGTTTGTGTTTTCAGTTTCTTTCTACAATGTCTTATACTTTTCTGAGTACAGGTCTTTCATCTCCTTGGTTAAATTTATTCCTAAATAAATTGTAAGTGGGGTTGCTTTCTTAATTTTCCTTTCTTTTAGTCTGTTGTTAGTGTGTAGAAGCACAGCAGATTTTTCTACATTGTGTACCCTGCAACTTTACTTATTTATTATTTCTAGTAGTCTTTTGGTGGAGTCTTTTCTATATATAAAATCACATCATCTGCAAACAGTAACAGTTTTACTTCTTTTCCAATTTGGATTCCTTTTCTTTTTCTTGTCTGATTGCTGTGGCTAGGACTGCCATTACTGTGTTCAATAAAAGTGGCCAAAGTGGGCATCCTTGTCTTGTTCCTGATAAACCCTCCTTTTTTTGCATTTATGTTATTTTTGGAGGACACATCAAGGCCATGCCAGTTGACACTCTCATGGGTAAAAAACGGATGTCCTCTTTTCACGCATTCTTAAACGGTGATGTGGACAGTTGTCACATGCTCATTAACCCCATGTGTTTCTCCTTGGGCGAATGCATGCTCATTGATGGGTCCGTGTGTGTATGTGCGTGCATGCGTGTGTGTTCACTCCCAGCCCGAGCATAGCAGGTGTTGTCTTTGACCTCCGGCACGTGACAGGGTGTCTTGTGTCCTTGCCCATTTGGCTGTGTGGGGTCACCCGTGTTTACTTATTGGTTTGTGCGACTCTTTGCACAGTTGTTACTAAGCAAAGAGCCTTTAGCTGGGAGAGAGGTGCAGTGGCCGTCGCTGAGTTATTCCCACTACCCGATGAAGCCCGGATGCCTCATTGGGTGCTGACCCGTCCTTGGTGTGTGCAGGACCGCACCCTGAGGCTCTGGCAATACAGAAGCGGCCGCGAGTTGCATTGTTGTCACCTGCCCAGCCTGCAGGAGCCAACGGAGCCCTGGAGCGACAAGGTAACCTCGTGTTTGTCTCTGGTTTATAGGGCGTCTCTCCAGTCATGGATCCTGTGGAAAAAATTCATTTTACGTTGGAAAAGTTTTTTTCCTGTCAATGCAAACTTCTTCCAGCTTGAGAGGAATCGTGTATTTCAAATTCTGAAGGCACCTAGTCATGTAAATGGGAAAAAATTTATATCTTACCATGTTTGCATTCAAACCACTAATTTACAGAAAGGCCTCTAATCCTGCTTGGAAATGGAAAAAATAGTGGTGCCTGTCAGGGAGCTGAGCATGCCCAGGGTTCCCTACCTCTGTCCATCGTGGGTCAACCTCATGTCCTCAGGATGGCGCATTGGCCAGTGCATCCCCAGGTCAGGTCACCTGGGCCTTCAGCTGTCAGGGGATCTGCAGGGGAGAGGGTGTGGGCTGCTTTTCAGGAGCTTGGGGTTCTTCGCTCTGATGCTCCCGGGCTGGTGCCCTGTTTGGCTGGGGTCCAGCTGGTCACACGTGGATGGTTCTGGCAGCTTCCAGAGGCCCAGCTGGGCCTGGTGGGGAGGGAGGGTCTGCTCACGCATTTCCCGGGCCTGCAGAGCTGGCCTGGGGGCTGGGGTCATGATGACCAGGGTGGCAGCCCGTGGCACGGGGCTTTGCCGCGTGTCTAACGAGACCTGGGCCTGAACTGAAGGGCTCTCCTGCCTCGTCCTTGGCTTCTCGGTTCTCTCGTCCACCCCGAGACCTCTCTGTAGCACGTGGGCAGGTAGGCCTGACGTGGGTCAGAGCCCCAGGACCCCAGGGCTGAGGCCACCCAGCCCAGTGGCCGCAGGGCCCTCCGGGTCAGTGGCCTCCAGCTGCTCTGGCCGCCCCCGTGCGCGCCTCCGCCTTGGGTTTCTGCAGCCACGGTGCCCCCGTTGGAGCTGCGGCAAAGAGAGGCCTGCTCGTTCTGCCTTCTTCCCGTCCGCGCCCTCCTCACCCCTGACGCCCCTGGATGGCGAGGAGAGAGCATAGAGGGAGGGGGTCAGCACGAGCAGCTCCCTGCAGGAGCCGGGGCAGCCCCCGAGAGCTGTGCGTGGAGCTGCCGTGCCCCCCCCCCCCCCCGCCCCTGCTGGCGCCGACCCCAGGCTGCTTCCTCTGCCGGAACGTGTGGACGCTCACGTGCACGCCTTTCTTTCCTCCCCGTGTGCTCTGTCCTCCCTCCTTTCTGAGCAATTCCATTGGCCTTGGAGATGTGGCACAGCTCCGGAGGGAGGGCCAGAGCCACGGAGCGGCCTCTGCCGTCTGCCCCGTGTGTCGGAATTCCCTGTGAACTGTGCCCTCACTGGTGTCCAGAGAGTCCTGCAGTGTCTTCTCTTTGCCTGTCATGGACCACACGTGGGGACCGTCCATCCTGCAGCAATGCTCGCAGTTTGAACTGAGCAGCCCAGCGTCGGGTCCTGACAGGCTGACATCTCTGAAGCCGCTGCTTTTCCTTTCAGAGGTTTGCTGCGTCCAGGATCACTTACTGGCGCCAGGAGGACTGCGTGGCGCTCTTGTGTGACGGGTAAGCCCACGCGGACCCGTGTGGGAGGGAACAGCGGGCTGTGTCTCCTGGGTCGGGAGGCTTGGACGGTGATGCTGGCTTGGCATCTCCCCGCAGTGAACTTCACTTTACGCGCCCTGCTGCTGCGGGCCGGGTGGCTTCCTTTCTATGCGCTGCATCTTAATCCGCTAGGGTGAAGGTAGCAGTGGCCCCTGGCTGGTCTTTTGTGCAGATAGAATCCCAACAAAGGGTCGGCTGTGGTAGAATCCACCTCAGTCAGTCCCAGTTGGGCTGGCGGTGCTGACGAGGTGGGTGTGGGGAGCACGGGCCACTCAGCTGTTCCCTCCTGAGCCTTGTCTGCATGCCGGGGGGGTGTTTGGGAGCCTCCCACATTGTCACTTGTCCTGACAGCAGGCCTGGGGTGGGCGGCTGAGCTCGTGTTGGAAATGAGGACGCAGGGTTAGAGGGTAAAAAGCCTGCTGGGGAGGGCTGAGCGCGGCCCGGGGTCCCGTCCGCTGCTCGGCGGGCGGGGCGGCTGTCTCATCCGCACGGCTTCGTCTTTGCTGCCTAGTAAGCTGCCCCCGGACTTCGGGACTGGAGCATTCGTTAGCTCACGGTTCCCGGGGTCGGGGAAGAGGGAGCGGCTTGGCTGGGGGCTCTGGGCTCAGGGCGTCCCGAGGTTGCAGCTGAGGCGCTGGCGGGGCTGGCCCGTGGCTGAGCGCCCCTGTGGGCGCCGTCGTGATCGTCCCCTCTCTCCCTGGGAAGGCTGCCCGTGGTCTGCCTCTTCCAGCTGGATGCCCCCCGGCGGCAGCTGGTCTTCCAGCAGCAGCTGACTTTCCAGCACAGAGTGTGGGACGTCGCCTTTGAGGAGGCCCAGGGGCTGTGGGTTCTGCAGGACTGCCGGGAGGCCCCCCTCGTGCTCTGCAGGCCTGTGGGCGGCCAGTGGCAGGTGAGATGGGCGGCCCCGCTGTTTCCGTCGATCACGCCTGTGCCAGTGGCTGTGTCCTCGGGAGGCAGTGGCCACAGGGCTTGCGGCGTGGGTGCAGGGAGCTGGGTGCCTGGCCGGGTTCTTCAGTGTCATGGTGCCTGCACGGGTGTCTCGGGGGCGAATTGTTGTCATTGGTATGTCGCATGTCCTGTTAGAAGCCTGTGATTGTTCTGCTGACACGTCTTTTTAGGAGAAAAGCCCACAGTTGGTGAGCCCTGGGTGTGTATCCTTAACATTTGCAGCCTCAGCACAGCCTTGCGCTGGGGCAGTGGTCCCGCTGGACAGTGAGGGGGCCCTTCCTTGCAGGTGGCCTGGGTGAGCCTGTGCGTAAAGCAGGGATGTCACCTCCCGCCTGTCCTGTGTCTAAGGTGCCATGGGGAGAAGCAGGTGACACCCGCAGAGCCCTTTGCAAACTTGCATGGCCTTGACGAGTGCTCAGAGCTGCCCGACAGCTCGCTCGGGTGTCTTTATCTGAAAGCCAGCAGTGAGCGATGCCGCCAGCTGGTGCCTGCCAGGTTGCAGACACCTTGGACGGAGTCCCGCGTGGCGAGCCGCGGTCGCTGCCGTGCCTGATGGACCGGGGAGAGCGGCCTTGCCGCCTCCTGTGAGCGCAGGGCTCACTACTGCCCACCGGCTTCTTTCTAATAAAGGTTTTCCGTTCGTCTTCTCAGTCTGTTCCCGCAACTACTGCGTCGAAGAGGGTCTGTGCTCACCTTCTCGAGAACTGGGCCATGTTGGAAGGTGAGGACCCGCCCTGGCCTGCTTGGCAGGGTCAATTTCAGCTGTGGGCACGGGCAGAGGCAGGTTCCAGAGCGCGGAACGCAGCAGGGAGCCGTCCCTGTGGGTGAGGGTGCAGGGCCTGTGGTGGGTGCGGTGTGTGTGTCCGTGTCCGCGTCCGCGTCAGGACAGCAGAGCTGCTGTGAGCCGGGGCCTGGTTGGCTGCAGGGCCACGGTGGGCCGCGCCCTTGGTTCCCTTAGAGGAGATTCAGGTGCCGAGAGCCCCTCCGTTTGTGCTGGCAGAAGGCAGGCTCTTGGGACGCAGCTTCTGGCTGTGTCTGGGGGATGCTTTTAACTCAGCCCTGGAACTCAGGTGCCTTCACTTGAATAAAATCATTGCTCAGAAGACTTCTTGGGAAGACAAACCACCGTCCGGATGGAGGTCTGGGTCCTCCGAGCTCTGGGGACACAAACGCAGCTTCGGTGTGTGTAGACGCTAGAGCGGCCCGCACGTCCCACTGTTGCTGTGGGTCTTGCGGGGTCTGCGTCCGGGCCGCTCAGTGGTTGGCACATTTCAGGTCCCCACTGGCTGTTGGCTGGAGGACACCCCAGTCCCCAGCGCAGAGGAGCAGGGGCACGGTGCCGACAGGACGCAGCCACAGCCTCTGCACCTGGCCTCCCGGGGACGCCCGGGCTTCGCGTGTCCTGTTAGAAGCGAGTCCTTGGTGCAGCCAGGCGTGGCCACCAGGAGGTGGGCATCCTTGGGGCCATGCCAGAGGAGGCGCCGCAGGTCCACGGAGAGCCGGGTGGTCAGTGTCGCAGGAGGGTCCCTGCGGCCCACCACGTCCCCCGCTGGAAGCAGAGCCCCTGCGCTCCTGTGGCACGCTGGCACCCATTCTTGTTCCGCACAGGCCCTGCTGGCACGGACGGGGGCTTCAGCAGCCTCTACAAGGCCACCTGCGACAACATGACCACCTACCTGAAGAAGAAGGAAGAGCGGCTGCAGCGGCAGCTGGAGAGGAAGCGACGCGGGGGGCCGCCGTGCGGGCCCGGCGGGCAGACCAAGAGGATGAAGGCGGGGCGCGCACCACGGAGCTGCTCGTCCTAGCTCGGCTCGGGATGCCCCTCGGGGGTGCTCGCAGCCTCGGGCGGCGGGACGCTGTGCTCGCCCCTCCTGCCCGCAGCGCCCTGACGCAGGCAAAGGGGACCTCATTCCCGACTCGGGCTTGGGGGCGGCGAGGTCCATCCCGACTCCGCGGACACCTGGGGCCCTGCCGGCTAGCTGGACGGGACCCTGGGCTCTAGAACATTCTGTCGCGGAGCAGAGCCCTCCGGCTGGAGGGAGGCCATGCAGCGCGTTAGCCGCCATGCCTGCGCAGTAAGAGCCTCCAAGCCCCTTCCCTTCGCGCTGGAGGGCACGTCACCCTGCAGCTGTGGCGCTGTCCTTTCCCGCTCGTCCACGCGGCTTCCTCCAGGGGAGCCTGGAAGCGGACGGACGTCTTTCCAGCAGCGCGGTGCACACCTGCGCTTTTCTCCAGTCCCCTCGCCCTTCTCGATGGTCCACTACGCTGTCCAGCGGGCGGCTGCGCGCCTCGGAGGCCGTAAACCTGAGGGGAGTTAAGTCCTCGGTTCCCTGGGCAGCGCTGGCTCCGGTGCTCAGGCCCCTCGGGGTGCGGAGAGCTCATCGCCGGGCTGGTGGAGACGGGCTGGGCCGCGACGCGTGAGGACAGAGAAGCCCGGCTGCACACTTACTCCGCAGGGAAGTGACGGGTGACGTTGTGTCTGTTTGATTTCGGGATGAACTTTGTGCACGTGCTGCAGGCAGGAGGGTCGGCTGAATTCTAATTACTGATCAATAAAGATGAGCTTTTTTGCAGCTTCTAGAAATTTTAGCAGCAACACATGGAGCTAATCTCGAAATATATTGAGCAGAACCATGTTTGATGAGTGTGCTGTTTCCGACTGAAACGTTTGCTTTTTGATTTGAAGGAAAACATTTCTTTGGTGTGGGGTTTCACAGGGTACTTGGACACAAACCATTTTGTGTATCAAAAGCTGGAAAGCTTCAGACTTTCCCTAAGTGCCTTATTTTACTTTAAACATCGATATGAAAACAATGCTGTTTGTGAACCGCCCAGGGTAACTTCCCGCAAGGGACATCAGGACCTGCCCAGACTGGGGGCTGTCTCGGGCAAAGGAGAGCAGAGGGGGTGTGCCTGGGATGGAATGGGGTCCCCAGGGCGGAGTGGGGTGCCCTGGCCATGGTCCTGGAGGGGGAGCCTGACCTCGTTAGCTCTGCATTGGGCACAGGAAGGGTTTTCGTTAGTAGTCGGCTCTGAATTCTTGGTTTTAGGAGCAATTTAGGTTTGTTCTTGTTGGCGTCTTGGTCTAAGATAGGGGTCAGCAAACGGGCTCGCGGGCCACATGCCGCCCGTTGACCAGTTTTCTGTGGTCTGTGAGCTAAGCGTAGTTTTTACATTTTTAAAGGGTTGAAAAAAGTCAAAAGCAAAATATTTCGAGATATGCGAGTGTCCATAAATAAAATTTTGCTGGGACACGCCCACGCCTGCTCGATTGGGGGTGTTCGGCGTCGGCTTTGGGGCTGCAGCAGCAGAGTGGGATGGTTGCCACGGAGACCAAATGGCCTGCACAGTCTACAACCTTGATTATCTGGCCCTCTACAGAGAGCCTTGTCAGTCCCTATTGCGATCTCTCTCAAGTCTGTGTAGTGTTCTAAGTGAACTGGTTAATTTCACCGCGTTCCATGTGGTCCCTGAGGGCAGGTCGGGGAGCAGGCCTCTGGAACCCTGGTGTCCCAGCTCCGGGCAGCAGGGGCGGCGCTGAGGGGTGTGTGAGGCTGGCCTCTTGCACCTGATTGGGAGGCTCAGACTTACGATAGCGGTAGCGCCAGGCAGCCTATCCGGGAGAGCAGAGCACAGGTGAGAGGGGCCACGAAAATCTCCCGCCTTTCCGGGGATTGCTTTAAAGTTACTTGCGTTCTTATCGAAGCTACACACGCACGTGTCAGAGACCAAACTGTACTGACGGGCTGACTGTGACCGTGATCTGGTCTGCTCCTTCTCCCACACACCCCGTCCCCACTTGGATGATCCATGCCTCTGTCCCCGGGGCTTCGGCCGCTGGGAGCCTGGCAGCAGGTGTCGGGGAGGGGGAGGGGGAGGGAGGCAGCGGCCTTCTCTTCTGCTGCAGTGCCCATTCCCGCGGGCTGCATCCCTCTGGGACTGTAGCCTCCTGGGGGCCCTGGCTCCACCCAGCCCCAGGGGCAGACGTGGCTGCTTCTTGGTCCCGAAACCCCGTCCGCGTCTCTGGAATTAGTCTCTCCATCGAAGGACCTTAACAAATCTCGGGTGAGTGTGAGCCGGATTCTCGCTGTAACCCTGACTTAGGAACCGTTCATGCTCATGTGCCCCCCGTTGTCCCGAAGTTTCTTCTATGGTTGGTGGAACCCAGACCCGTGAGGAGCCACCTGTTGGATTTCCTGGGTTTTCGTCTCTCACCTCTTCACCCATAGCAGCAACATCCCTGCTTCCCTCCGTGGCTTTGCCTCGAGAAGACCGGTCCATCGTCATCTGATGAGAAGAGCAGTTCCTTTTGGTTTGTCTGTTGGCCGACGGGAACTGAGGAGTTGAGTTGGCTTTCTTACCCCTTTACTTATCTCCTATTTTCCATTCTTTCTCAGTGTCTGTATGTTTTGCGTTTGGGGAGATTCCTTGGGCTTTGTTCCAGCTCATTTACCGATTTTCTAAAAACCTGGTTACCACAGTTCTGAATTCTAAGCGGTTTTGTTCCTTCATTTTCATCCTAGTGTACGGCTGGCAAGTGTGCATGGAATGCACAAACATCACCAACTGCATGCACGTGTGTAACAGTCCCAGCCAGAGCCAGGACGCTTAGCAACAGCAGAGTGGTCCCCAGGTTCCTTCCTGGCAGTCACCGCCCGCCCCCACCCCTACCCCCAGGCCAGGCCGACCCAATGCGCTGGTTTGCCGTCTCTCACGCTGTTGTGTACGGCTGTGGTCTCCACTCTCACTGCTCCCCCGTGTGAAAACACCACGGCGCGCTCATCCCCTGTCACGTGGGCGTTTGAGTAGTTCCCGCGTCTCGGCCGCCAGGAGCATTCTGGTCACTCCCCTGGAACACGCGCAAGCGTTTCTGTCGGGAGCGCCCTCGCTGGCCCGCAGTTCCTGGGGCAGAGCTGCCCTTCCTCGTTCATTTCTACCCCTACCGTGAACGCAAAACGTGAAACTCGCTACATTCTCTTGCTCAGCCTTTGAGGTTTAATTTCGCAAAGGGGCAGACTTGGAGTTACGGGCCGCTGTGTGCGGGCCAGGGAAGCTGCCCACTTCGTGTCGAGACAACCTTGACCTTGTTCTCAGCAAAGTCGCCTTAACACAGCGTGGATCACCGCTCGGGGGGATGCCAGCACCCGGTCACGGGGACATTCAGGCCTGCACATAGGTCACCGTGGCAGGGAACTGAGGCCTCCTGCCAACAGCTAGCGACTGACTGTCTTGGGAGAGCTTTCTAGTATAAATGTAGAGAGAATGCTGTGGATTTTTTTCCTGCAGCACTGTTATTTGAATTCTGTACGTGTTGACATGCATTTTTCTTTCTAATTTCCATTGTGATTTCTTTGCTGCATGGGCTGTTTGGAAGTGTGGTTAAATTCCCAAACATTGGATGTTTTTTCTTCAGATTTTTAAAATTGATTTGGGGTTTTAATTCCATTGTGGTCTGAATATGCTTTGATTCCTTTCTTTTTAGATTTATTGAGCCTTGTTTTATGTTCCACAATACGGTGGCGGTCTCACATGCCCTTGAAGAGAACATGTCCCATCGTTGCTGGCTGGAGGAGTGTTCTGTAAATGTCCATCAGGTCAAGTCGGTGAGGCTGTTGGTTGTTACCAATTCCAGGAACACAGCCATCCTCCTAATTTCTGTGTACCTCTCTCACGTACTGAAAGCAGTACTTAAATGTCTAATTGAGGAACTAATTTTCCATTGTCCTAGTGGTTTTTGATTGTGATATTAGGTGCGTACACACGTAGCAGTAGTGTGTCATCTTGATGAATGATGCCTTACCATTCTGAAATATCCCTCTGCCCCTAGTCCTATTCTATGTTCTGAAGTGTAGGTTATCCTGTGAATGCAGCCACTCCAAGTAAAAAGTTAGTGTTAGCATGGTATTTCTTTTTTCATCCCTTCTAACCTATGTATGTATTTATATTTAAAGTGTTTTTTTTTTTGTTTTTTTGTAGACAATGTCTTCTTATCCTCCAAATTTTGGATTTCAGTGGGAATTCAGCTGAGCCACGTATGTAATTTAAAGTGTTCAGTAGTCACTTTGAAAAGTTTGAAAAAGCAGATAAAATTTTGAGAATAGTCTGTTTAACCAAATACAGCAAAAATAGTGTTTCAACATATAATCTATATAAAAGTTATTCATGAGCTATTTTACATTCTATTTTTAATCTTAATTGTCAGAAATATGGTGTGTACTTTACATAAGGTTCCTCTTTCAGAAAGCCTTGGTAGCCTAGATAAACTGCATGAATGACCTTGCTTTGCCCTTCCAACACCCTAATTCCCACTCTTAAGCCTCAAAGTAGCCAATAAACAGTGAACCCTTGAAACCCTAGGCACCCCAGCGTCGGCCCCAATAGCGGCAGCGCCCCAGGCTCCTGCGTTTGCACGGTCACTCTCTCCTCGGCCTCGCCGTGTGGCCATCGGGCATGCCGTGCCCTCTAGGACTGAGTAATAAACCTCATTTCTCAAAGTTCCCTGATGGCTTTTGCTGAAGCGCGTCCTGCAACCGTAAGAACCAGACAGGCTGGTCCAGCCACAACCTTGGCTTTGGTGGGGAAAACGTCTGGGGGCTCACTCTAAGTAATTCGGGTTGTATGAAGCACAGGTGCAGTTTTGTAAGAAAGCTCCGTACCATTTTCCAGAGTGGGTGTGTCATTTTACATTCCTGTGGGTGATGCACGTTGACCCAGTTTCTCTGCATCCTCACCAGCATTTGGTGTCGTCACTGTTTCATCTTAAGTGAGTTTTGAGAGTTCTTTATTCAAGTTCTTTGCCAGATATGGTTTGCAAACGTCTTCTCCCAGGGCGCAATTCCTTTTTTCATCCTTTGAACACGGGGTCTTTTGCAAAGCAAACACATGTAATATTGATGGGCTCCAGTTTATCAGTTTTTTCCTTTGACGGATGGTGCTTTTGGTGTCAAGAATCCTTTTCCTAGCCCTAGCCCCTAAGGATTTTCTCCTATGATATTTCTAGATGTTTCATAGTTTCATGTTTTACATTTAAATCCATGATCCATCATGAGTTAATTTGAAATTTATTTATTTATTTGTTTTTGGCTGCGTTGGCTCTTTGTTGTGGTGTGCGGGCTTCTCATCCCAGTGGCTTCTCTTGTTGTGGAGCATGGGCTCTAGGAGCATGGGCTTGAGTAGTTGTGGCACACGGGCTTCAGTAGTTGTGGCTCTAGAGCGCAGGCTCAGTAGTTGTGGTGCATGGGCTTAGTTGCTCCACTGCATGTGGGATCTTCCTGGACCAGGGCTCGAACCCGTGTCCCCTGCATTGGCAGGCAGATTCTTAACCACTGCGCCACCAGGGAAGCCCAATCATGACTTAATTTGTATGTAAGATGTGAGGTTCTGTTCTTTGACTGTGGGCGTCTGCCTGCCCTGGCACCACTTGTTGGGAAGGCTGTCTGTCCTCCGTTGAATTGCTGTTGTGGCCTTCATTGTGGAAGGATGTCTTCGCTGGATGTAGTTCTTTCATTGTCATTTCTTTGGAGATGTTCCTGCTCTGTCTCGGGGCCGCCCTCGTCTCCCCAGTGTCTGTTTTCCTCTGTGCTGGTGGCCTCAGTGTCTGTGCACAAAGTCTGTGCCCAGCTTCGTGCCCCTGCAGCTGGACCCTCTGCCTTTTCCTTTGCAGGTTGGCACAGTGGCAGGCGTGGTCAGTGGAGGGCGCTGGGCTGGGCTGGGGGGGCACTGCAGGAGGACGGGGTTGCTGCTCCAGGGCCCAGGGCCCTTTCTTCCTGGGCTGTGATATGCCGGCCAGCAGCACGGGCTGCTTTGTGACACCCCAGTGGGCTCCCAGTGAGCGTCCACCACACCCCAGCAGGAGGCGTCCTGGCACGTGCCCTGGCACCACGTCCAGCTCCCAGGGAGTCTGTCTCCCGGTGCCCCAGTGAGTTGCTGGAACCCTGGCAGGCAGCTTTCTGCTCGCCAGCGCCACCAGCTGGCACACCACAGCCGCACCCCCTCAAACAAGGCCCAGTCCCCACCCCAAACCCCCAGTGGGATGCTGCCATCTCCCCGAGGTCCACAGATGCCACGCTTCTCCTGGCTTGTTCCTTCTTGGACCCTCTGTGTCAGTCCTGGAGGTGCTGGCTACTCCCAGACCTCAGATTCCTTTGTTCTTTAAAGTTCTTTATGCTTTACTCAGCAACCCTCTGTTCCTATTTAACAATTCTTTATATTAGAGTTTTCCTCCTTAAATTATCTGTGTGATTTCTGTCTCTTGACTGATACACCTTCTTTTCCCCACTGTACATAATGTGTCGTCTTTTCCTGGCTTTTTAAAAAGTTTTCCTCTTCATCACTGGTTTTCTATAATTTGATCATGATGTGCTTTGGGGGTATGTGTGTGTTTATCCTGTTTAGCATTTGCTGAGTTTCTTAGATCTGTGGATTTATCATTTTTATCAAATTTGGGAGTTTCCAAGTATTATTTCTTCAAATATTTTTTTCCTTCCCCCTTCTCTCTTTGCCTCCTGCAAACTCCAGTACTTGTATTTCAGACTGTTTGATGCGGCACCAAGGTCAGCCAGTCTCGGCAGTTCCTCTTCGGGCCTTTTTCTATTTGTGCTTCGTTGTGGATAGATTCTTTTTTTTGAAATATATTTTTGGCTGTGTTGGGTCTTCGTTGCTGCGCACGGGCTTTCTCTAGTTGTGGTGAGCAGGGGCTACTCTTCATTGCGGTGCGCGGGCTTCTCATTGGGGTGGCTTCTCTGTCGCGGAGCACAGGCTCTAGGCGCGTGGGCTTCAGTAGTTGTGGCATGCGGGCTCAGTGGTTGTGCTTCGCGGGCTCTAGGGCGCAGGCTCAGTAGTTGTGGCGCACGGGCTTAGTTGCTCTGCAGCATGTGAGATCTTCCTGGACCAGGGCTCGAACCCGTGTCCCTTGCATTGGCAGGCGGATTCTTAACCACTGCGCCACCAGGGAATTCCATGGATGGATTCTGTTTCTCATCTTCACGTTCCCTGATCTTTTCTTCTGTGGTGTGTAAGCTGCTGTCAATCCAAGGCTGAGTATTTTCTGAATCAGATATTGTATTTTTCATCTCTGTAATTTCGATTTTGTTCTTTTAAAAATATGTTTCATTTTTCTCATCATACTCATTAAAAAAGTGTCCTTGAGCACATGGTGCCTACTTAAAATGATTGTTTTCTTTTACGTTGACTCCATCTTGTCTGTCATTTCTGGTCTGTTTCTGCTGACTGGTTTACCTTCTGTTTATAGCACCTATTTTCCTGCCACTATGTCCAGGAGGTTTTTTATCGGGGGCCTGATACTGTGACACTTTCACGGTTGAGTGCTCAGCTTTACTATCTTCCTTTAAAGAATGTTTCACTCTTCCTGGCAGGCTGTTAAGCTCCTGTGGATGAAGTCGGTCCTTTTGGGGCCTGTTTTGGAGCTCATCGGGGCAGGTCTGGAGCAGCCTTTAGAGGGATACTGTACTCTGCTTTCTGAGGCCGGCCCACCTGGCATCCCTGGGGAACGCCCTGTATGTTCATGAAGTCTCCCCATGCTGGGCTGGCCGGAGGGGCCTCGGATGACGCCTGGTCTGGGAATTGTCCTGTCCTCAGAAGTACTCGTGTGAGCCTCGCGGGGTTTCACCACACGTGCGCAGGGTGGTGTTGGAGCAAAGACCCAAGGGCAGCTCCCTCTTCTCAGGCGCCCCGTCCCAAACTCAGCTGCCCCGCCTCCGAATTCCCTTCCACCTGGACCTGCCCCCCCTGTGCTGCGGCCGAAGGATTACTTGAGGCAAAAAGTCCTGAGGCCTGTGTTGCCAGGTTTCCAGTTGGTCCTGGGGGGCGGGGGGTGTGTGTCTGGGCCCGCCGTGTTCCCCGTGGTCTGCGGTTGAGTCACATTTGTCCTGTGACGAGCGAGGCCTGGCCTCTCGTCTCTGACCTGCCTGTGACCGTCCTTGGCCCAGTTGCTTGGCAGTGTTTCCTGGGGGGAGGGGGGGCTGATCTGAAGGACATCTTTCTAGCCTTTCCTCTGTTATGTGAATTGCGCATCTTTCCCAGTTTGACTTTTGGCTTTCTATTAAGATATTTTCTTTTTAATATGGCCTTTTCTGGTAGTCAGATTCATCCATCTTTTTATGATTTTGGGTATCACACTGTATTTGGGAAGGTTTTCTCCACCCTGCATACCTTTGAAACAGCTGGTTTAGGAATGGGGGGGGCAGAAGCGTGGTACCAAGGACAGGACAAGCCCGCCTGACGTGGGGAGGAACGTGTGGGAAGACTGTGATTTCCGCATCAAAAGCCATTTATTTTTCCCCCCAAGCCTGGCTTTTTACCCGTGAAATGGAAGCAAAGTGGTGCTAAGATTCACAGTGGGATTTGCCAATTTTTGAAGCAGAAAATCACCAGCCTGACATTTGATGTTATGTTTTGCTGGTTCCAATTCCATGACAAAGAAATGAAAGAAAATAATAAAGCTGTATTCATGGCTCCTCTGGGTGTTTTGTTTTGATTTTTGCTGGCCTGACGGGGAGGGGAGGCGTCCGGAGGGGGAAGGGCCTGTGAGCGGCCAGCGCGGCTGAGAGCGCACGGGCGGTAGCCAGGTGGGCAGGGGCGGCCACCCAGGAGGTCAGGGTTCCTGGAAGCCTGCGGTTCCGGGCCAAGCATCTCTTAGGTCAGTGTTCTTTGAGGTTACTGGCTGAGACGGACCGTTACTCAGAGAAATCAAAAGGCTATGAGACATCGGTCACGGTGACCCTGCTCGGAACACATCTGCTCCTTTTGTGAAATATTCTGATGACAGTGAATATTCCAGTGAAGTGGCTTGTTCTGCACAGCAGGCGGGCAGACAGCGCCCTTGACTTAGGATCACGTGATGATCTACCTCAACTCTCCAGCTTTCTTAATCTGACCCGAAGAGCAGACAAAGCAGGCCCCCCCACTTGCTGGCCCTGCACCCGTGAATCCTGCCGGGTCAAGTCTGACTGTACAGCACCGTGTGGTCAGGGCCCCTCTGCAGTTGAGCCTTGCTGGGAAGCTTGCTTTGAACCTTAACAAAGTTCAGTATTCAAAACAAGACCCCCGAAGCCACCAGCACAGGTGAGAGCAGACTTTTCTCTGGTAGGTGCGTGTTGGAAAGCTCTTCACTGTATGTGGTTAAATGAGGACAACAGCATGTTAGAAATAAGTATACATAAGAAAGTTATTAAGGAACTACCCCAGAAAAACCACAGGCCCAGACATTCACAGGGGAATTCTACCAAACTTCAAGGACCAGATAGTCCCAGAGCACCATAAAGTGTTCCAGAGTGTAGAAAAGGAAGGAAAGCACTTCCTAATTCCTCTTGTGAAGCTAGTATAATATCAGATACTTAAACCGGAGAAAGACAGTATAAAGGGAAAAACCTGTATACCAGTATCACTCATGAATATCAGTGCAAAATTACTAAGTATTAGCAGCTGGAATGTAACATAAAAATAATACAATAGCATTACAAAAATGATACATCATGACTGGGATTTATATTAAGAATGTAAGGTTTGTTCAATATTAGTATCACTTATCACATTAACACATCTAAGAAAAAAATTCATAGTTCTCTCCATGGATATGTCTTGTACAAAATTCAGTACCATGATAAAAGAATGGGAAAAAAAATTGTGGTAAAATGTACATACAATATGCCATTTTAGCCATTTTTAAGTGTACAGTTCAGTGGCATTAAGTACAGTCACACTGTTTACAGCCATCTGACACAATACACCTTAGTCCTAAAGCCAGTACCTTACTTTATGAAGAGGCACTTAGAGGCATTTCCATTAATATCAGGAAAAAGGCACGAATGCCCGCTACCATTTCTACTATCCTGCACGTATCAGACAAGAGGAGTCAATTAGAGGCATAACAATTGGTAAAGAAGAAGTAAAACCATCTCTATTTGCAGATGACATGATGGTCTATCTGGAAAACCCTTAGGGGATCAATGATTTAAAAAAAAAAATTCAGGGCTTCCCTGGTGGTGCAGTGGTTGAGAATCTGCCTGCCAATGCAGGGGACACGGGTTCGAGCCCTGGTCTGGGAAGATCCCACATGCCGTGGAGCAACTAAGCCCGTGCGCCACAACTACTGAGCTTGCGCATCTGGAGCCTGTGCTCCGCAACAAGAGAGGCCACGATAGTGAGAGGCCCGCGCACCGCGATGAAGAGTGGCCCCGCTTGCCGCAACTAGAGAAAGCCCTCACACAGAAACGAAGACCCAACGCAGCCAAAGATAAATAAATTAATTAATTAATTTAAAAAAATTCAGTGAAGTAGCTGGTTACAAAGTTAATATTAAAAAGTCAATAGACTGCCTAGATATGAACAATAAGAGACAATATGGAAAAATTCCGTTTACAATTGCAGCAAAGTTTGCTCAGGAATAAATTTAACCAGAAACGTGGAAACCTCTACAATTAACATTTTAAAGCAGTCTTGAAAGACACAAAAGTAGACTTGAAGAAATGGAAAGACGTGTCTCCTTTTGGGTGGAATGACTCAGCTTTACAGAGATGCCAGGTCTCCCTAACTTTACAAATTCAGAGCAGTCCCACTAAAACTATTAGCTGTTTTATGGAGCTAGGCAAGTTGATCCTGAAGTTCATATGGAAAAACAAACAAAAATAGCCAGAAAAACATGGAAAGATGAGGAGGGGGACCAACCCAACCAGCATTAACACCATCAAGCCTCTATAGTCAAGACCGTTTGGTGCAGGCACGTGAATAAATAGAGCTCAGAATAAGAAAGAAAATGCAGAAGTAGCCACAAGTATATGTGGAAGCTGAGTGAGTGACAAGGTAGTGTCTCATATCATTGGGTGAAGATGAATTTTTTAGAAAATGTCCTGGGACAATTGGGTTGCCATTTGGAAAAAGGTAAAATTAGATCCTTATCTCACTCCATACACAAGAATGAAATCCAAATAGATTAGGAAGTAAAAAATGAAACTACACAAGTAATGGAAGAAAATATAGGTGGATTTCTTCTTAACTTTGGTGTAGGGAAGGTCTAACTATGACCCGAAATCCAGAGACAATATGAGAAAAGTATTGATACATTTGACCGCGTACACATAAAAAAAAAATTGTATCACAGAAAACACCATAAACCAAATAAAAACTGAACTGATAAACTGAGAGGAAATATATGCAACACAGACCAAAGAGTTGTCTCTTTGTAATATCTCTAACATATAAAGAGCTCTTTAAAAAACTGAGTGACAAAAGGATTAAAAACCGGGGAGAGGGGCTTCCCTGGTGGCGCAGTGGTTGAGAATCTGCTTGCCAATGCAGGGGACACCGGTTTGAGCCCTGGTCTGGGAGGATCCCACATGCCGCGGAGCAACTGGGCCTGTGAGCCACAACTACTGAGCCTGCGCGTCTGGAGCCTGTGCTCCGCAACAAGAGAGGCCGCAATAGTGAGAGGCCTGCGCACCGCGATGAAGAGTGGCCCCCGCTTGCCGCAACTAGAGAAAGCCCTCGCACAGAAACGAAGACCCAACACAGCCAAAAATAAATAACTAAATAAATTAAAAAAAAAAAAAACCAGGGAGAAAGGGGAAAAAGACATGCCCAGATAATTTACAAAAAGGGTATAAAAATGACTCTCAAACATGAAAAAAAGTTCAGACTCACTCAAAACTAGAGAAATGCAAATTAAAACGACAATGAGATACTGTTTCTCACTTACCAGATTGCCAAAAACTTAAATAAAATGACACACTCAGTTGGTGAGGCTCTGGGGAAAAGCCCTCTTGTACATTGCTAGAAGGAATGCAAATCGGCACAACTCTTTTGGAGGGAAATTTGGCAATAACTAGCAAAACCACACACGCACTTATGTTCTTCTCCTCCCACTTCTTGGGATCTACCCTGAGGATACATGTCCAACAATATGAAAATACACACCCATAATTTATTTACTGAGCATGATTTGTCACTGTAAAGTGTAGGAACCAGTGCAAATGCCCACATAGGGAAGGTTAAATAAACAGGGTACACCCACACAGTGGAGCCAGTGCAGCCGTAGTGATGAATGAAGAAGATCTATGTGAACAGACACAGTGATTACCAGGACATACTGTTACGTGTAAGGATACCATGCACAAGTGTGTCTGTAGCATGATCCCTTCATGCGAGAAAGATGGGGTTATAAGAAAAGACACAGGCACCTGCTTATTTGTGTAGAAGAAATACAGGATAAACCAGAAACTAAAGAGGGTGGTTGGTTACCTGCGGGGGGTGCGGGGGAGTGGGAGCAAATTTCGTCTAAGGATACTTTGTTTTGTTTTGGCCACACCATGTGGCATGTGGGATCTTAGTTCCCCAACCAGGGATTGAACCCATGTCCCCTGCAGTGGAAGCACAGAGTCCTAACCACTGGACTGCCAGGGAACTGGATACTTTTTGTTTTTAAAGCTCCCATGCTTAGAACTATAGTAGTGCACCCCCAAATAAATGATGAAAACCAAGCACTATATGGGGAGAAATGAATACAAACAGTAACAAATGAACCTAACTCTCTTACAGTGAGTAATGAACCCCTGTGAAGGAGGCCAGGAAGGAAAGAACCAACTTAAGTCACTTTGGAGAACGGTATTTTGACAGGATACTGTTTAAGTCTAAAGACAAAAAGAATTGGACAAAATACTGTCCTTTAGATAGTAAATTTGTTTCACCCAGGGTTATGGGTTAGTAATACTGAAACTACTCTGTGTCAGAAAATACCTAGAGAGAAAGGAAAATGAAAACAAATTTACAAATCCTATGGGATGCTGCAAAAGCAATTCTAAGAGGGAAGTTCATAGCGATACAGGTATTCCTCCAGAAACAAGTCAAATAAACAACCTAACCTACCACCTAAAAGAATTAGAAAAAGAAGAACAAACAAAACACAGAGTCAGCAGAAGGAAGAAAATAGTAAATGTCAGAGAGGAAATAAAGAGAGATAAAAATAATATAAAAGATCAATAAAACTAAGAGCAGTTTTGTTTTTTTAAAAAAGATAAACAAAATTGACAAACCTCTAGCAAGGTTCACCAAGAAGAAAAGAGAGAGGACCCAAATAAAATAAGAAATGAAAGAGGAGAAATAACAATCAATACCACAGAAATACAAAAAATCATAAGAGAACACTATAAACAACAAATTGGACAACCTAGAAGAAATGGACAAGTTTCTAGAAACATACAGCCCACCAAAACTGAATCAAGAAGAAACAGATAATTTGAACAGATTGATCACTAGAAGTGAAATAGAATCTGTTAAAAACAAAACAAACAAAAAACCCCCCAAAACTCCCTGCAAACAAAATCCAGGACCTGATGGTTTCACTGAGGAATTCTACCAAACATACAAAGAAGAATTTATACCTGTCCTTCTAAAACTATTCCAAAAAATTGAAGAGGAGGGAACTACTCCCAAATCAATTCTTTGTGGCCACAGTTACCCTGATACCAAAACCAGACAAAGACACTACAAAAAAAAGAAAATTACAGGCCAATATCTTTGATGAATATAGAAGCAAAAATCCTCAACAAAATATTAGCAAACTGAATCCAACAACACATAAAAAGGATCGTACACCATGATCAAGTTGGATTCATTCAGGTCACAAGGATGGTTCAATATAAGCAAAATCAATGTGATACATCACATTAACAAAAGAAAAGACAAAAACCACATGATCATCTCAATAGATGCAGAAAAAGCATTTGACAAAATTCAACATCCATTCATGATAAAAACTCACCAAAGTGGGTATAGAGGGAACATATCTCAACATGATAAAGGCCATTTATGATATACCCACAGGCAACATAATACTCGATGAAAACATTCCCGCTAAATTCAGGAACAAGACAAGGATGCCCACTCTCACCACTTCTATTCAACATAGTATCGGAAGTCTTAGTGACAGCAATCAGACAAGAAGAAGAAATAAAAGGTATACAAGGGACTTCCCTGGTGGTACAGTGGTTAAGAATCCACCTGCCAATTCAGGGGACATGGGTTTGAGCCCTGGTCCCCGAGGATCCCACAGGCCGCAGAGTAACTAATCCTGTGTGCCACAACTACTGAACCTGTGCTCTAGAGCCCGCAAGCCACAACTACTGAGCCCGCGTGCCACAACTACTGAAGCCCATGAGCCTAGAGCCCATGCTCCACAGCAAGAGAAGCCGCCGCAATGAGAAGCCCGCGTGCTGCAACAAAGAGTAGCCCCCACTCGCCACAACTAGAGAAAGCCCACATGCAGCAACAAAGACCCAACACAGCCAAAGATAAATAAATAAATTAATTAATTTAAAAAAAAGTATCCAAATTGGAAGGGAAGAGGTAAAACTGTCACTATTTGCAGATGACATGATACTCTATATTGAAAATCCTAAAGTCTCCACACAAAACTATTATAACTAATAAATGAATTCAGCAAGGTAGTAGAATACAAGATTAATACACAGAAATCTATTGTGCTTCTTTACACTATTAATGAAATATCAGAAAGAGAAAGTAAAAAAAATCCTGTTTAAAATTGCATTAAAAAATACCTAGGAATAAACTTAACCAATGAGGTGAAAGACCTATATGATGAAAACTCTAAAACATTGATAAAGGAGGGACTTCCCTGGTGGTCCAGTGGTTAAGACTCCATGCTTCCAATGTACAGGGCGTGGGTTTGATCCCTGGTCAGGGAACTAAGAACCCACATGCCACGTGGCAAAAACAAAAACAACAACAACAAAAAACACATTGATAAAGGAAATTGAAGATGATTCAAAGAAATGGAAAGATATCCCATGGTCTTGGAATAGGAGAATTAAAATCGTTAAAATGGCCATACTACCCAAAGCAATCTATGGATTGAATGCAATCCTTATCAAAATACCCATGACATTTTCCACAGAACTAGAAAAAAATAATCCTAAAGTTTATATGGGACCACAAAAGACCCAGAATTACTAGACAATATTACTAGACAATTACTAGACAAATGTAGTATTACCCAGACAATACTACATAGCTACAGTAATCAAAAACAGCCTGGTACTTGCACAAAAACAGACACACACAGATCAGTGGAACAGAATAGAGGGCCCAGAAATAACCCCCCACACATATGGTCAACTAATCTATGACAAAGGAGGCAAGAATATAAAATGGAGAAAAGACAGTCTCTTCAGCAAATGGTGTTGGGAAAACTGGACAGCTACATGTAAATCAATGAAATTAGAACATTTCTTCACATCATATATAACAATAAACTCAAAATGGTTTAAAGACCTAAAATATAAAACATGACACCATAAAACTCCTAGAAGAGAACATAGGCAAAATATTGTTGAACAAAAATTGTAGCAATATTTTCTTAGATCAGTCTCCCAAGGCAAAAGAAATAAAAATAAAAATAAACAAATGGGACCTAATCAAACTTACAAGCTTTTACACAGCAAAGGAAACCATCAACAAAATGAAAAGACAACTTATGGAATGGGAGAAAATATTTGCAAACAATGCAACTGACAAGGGGTTAATATCCAAAATATGCAAACACCTCATACAACTCAATATTGAAAAAACAAATAACCCAATCAAAAAAATGGGCATGAGACCTAAATAGACATTTTTCCCAAAGAAGACATACAGGTGGCCAACAGGAACATGAAAAGATGCTCAACATTGCTAATTATTAGAGAAATGCAATCAAAACCACAATGAGGTATCACCTCACACCGGTCAGAATGGCCATCATCAAAAATTCTACAAATAATAAAAGCTGGAGAGGGTGTGGAGAAAAGAGGACCGCTGTACACTGTTGGTTGGAATGTAAATTGGTGCAGCCATTATGGAAAACAGTATGGAACTTCCTTAAGAAACTAAAAAAAGAGCTATCATATGAGCCAGCAATCCCACTCCTGGGAAAAAAATGAAAACTATTTTGAAAAAGATACATGCACCCCAATGTTCACTGCCGCACTATTTACAATAGCCAGGACATGGAAGCAACCTAAATGTCCATCGACAGATGAATGGATAAAGAAGCTGTGGTATATTTATACAATGGAATATTACTCAGCCATAAAAAAGAATGAAATAATGCCATTTGCAGCAACATGGATGGACCTAGAGTGTTATGCTTAGTGAAGTAAGTCAGACAGAGAAAGACAAATACTATACGATATCATTTGTATGTGGAATCTAAAAAATAATACAAATAAATGTATATACAAAACAGAAACAGAATCACATAGAAAACAAACTTATGGTTACCAAAGGGGAGAGGGAGGGGAGAGGGACGTATTAGGAGTATGGGATTAACAAATACAAACTACTATACATAAAATAGATAAACAACAAGGATATATTGTATAGCACAGGGAATTTAATATCTTGTAAAAAAATTACTCTGTGTGCACATTAGGACTGAATAAATAATTAAATACATGATGGAGAAGGAGGCCAGGATTCTTACTGTTGTAGAAAGACGTTACAAATAAGGAAAGGAGAGAGCTGCAAGGAACCTGGTGGTGTTGGATTGCATCTGAGAAATCAGTGTGAATCTATGGTTTTTGATATATGGGTATGTAGACATGTAGAAACAGAAATTAATGCAGAGTATGCATATGCTTGGGTTAGCATATATACATATTTTCTAGCTCTCGTTGCTCAAAGACAATGCCATCTCAGTCACAATGAGCTCACCTGGCACCCAAATCTTGGTGTTTAAGCACCATTCTCCGATGTAAGGAACCAAGGATCCTTGGAGAACTGGTTGATTCCAGGACCGTGTTAGGGAAATACAAGCTGAGCCTGAAACATCTTGTGGAATGAGAAAATAAGGAATTGCTTGAAAAAGAGGGGCATTTGTTGAAAGTACACAGGACCCAACCTGCAGGAGTTCCCAATGGCCAAATCTAGGATAGTCTGGGCAACTAAATAAATGGTGATTGAGTTGTGTTATAACCCTAGCATAAAATAGGTATCCACAAGCTCATATAAAGTATTGAATAAATAAATAAATGGTGGAGGAGAGACAGTTCTTCCTTACAGAAGAGTTCCAATTAAAATGTAAAAGGAAGGACTGAAATTCAAAATCACCACTAGGCACACGCCACCATGATAATCATTGCCAGCAAGACACACCGATGGATGCTCAATTCAGAGGGCAAAAGTTTGGGGAGCAACAGGACAGTTGCACAGTTTTTTGCTTTTTTTAAAAATTAATTTATTTATGGCTGTGTTGGGTCTTCGTTTCTGTGCAAGGGCTTTCTCTAGTTACGGCAAGCGGGGGCCACTCTTCATCACGGTGTGCGGGCCTCTCACTATCGTGGCCTCTCTTGTTGCGGAGCACAGGCTCCAGACGCGCAGGCTCAGTAATTGTGGCTCACGGGCCCAGCTGTTCCGCGGCATGTGGGATCTTCCCAGACCAGGGCTCGAACCCGTGTCCCCTGCATTGGCAGGCAGATTCTCAACCACTGCGCCACCAGGAGAGCCCAGTTGCACAGTTTTAAAGTACCTCCTCCAAGATATTTATTCATTACAAAGGGAAACTATACCTTTACACTGGAAACCCCCAGCAGACGCCCCCTAGCCTGGTGATCAAGGTCAGCCTCCCCTGTAAATCAGGCTTGTGGACACCACACACCCCCTGACCTGCCTGATGCACTGAGCAGGACCTGACGTCATGGCTGTGGAGCTCCTGCCAACATGAGTAACCCATGAAACAGTGTCAGACAAGCCCTCTTGGAGGGACAGTCTCCAGGGCTCACCCTTCCAAGGCGTCACGGCCACTACGGATGGGTGGACTGGGGGCAGCCTCAGTGTGGAGGTGAGTGGGGACCCGGCAAGCCGGGGGAGTGTGGGAGCCTGGCTTGGATCCTGGAACAGGAAGAGGACGTCAGTGGGACACTAATTAAACACGGGAGGTACCTGGCCTGGTGTGTGTTTATGGGAATGGAGTGGCAGAGGCGGGGCAGTTGATAAGGAGGAGAGAGGGGAGGGCCGCAGGAGGGAGTCCACAGGAAGGGGAGCCGGGTGGGACCAGTGGCTGCTTGTCCTGCCTTCGTGGGGTTGGTTGCATTTGGGGGTGGGGGTTAATTTACACACGGAAAGACGGAGAGCTCCATGATGCTGTTGGGTGGGCACTGACAGACGTGCACACCACACGCCATCATTCAAACCAAGCTGAGGGCTTCCATCCCTGGAGACTTTCCTTGGGCCCCTGACACCAGTACCTCCCCAGGACTACGCTTGGACCAGGGCAAGTGGAACCCCATGCCTCGGGCGTAGGTTGACGGGTTCAGCAAATAAAAGTGGTTTGGGAACACTCCCGGGGGCCCCACACCTTGAAGTGCCTTCCTCTGAATTTTCCAAGTACTTCTCATGCTTGGGAATGGCCGATCCCCATCTTTCCCTTTTGGGGCACTTCGTTATCCTCTATATTCTACCTCCTGGGATTGACCAGTGCATCCCTCGCTCATGGGCTGCAGCCCTGTGTATGTGTGTGTGTATGTCTGTGTGTGTGTGTGTGTGTGTGTGTGTGTCTGCATGCCCAACTTCTGCTCGCCCTTTCATGTTCCACTGCTCAGGGAAAGCACCCAAGGGCAGCAAGATGGTGGGGGGCCTCCTTTGCCCTGTGTGCCCCCCCTGGCTGTCAGCAGGCAGTCCTGGGAGCGGCCACACCCATCTCCTCTGAGGGCCGTGAGACCCTTGCTCCCATACATTTATCCTTTCTGGTCTCCGATCCAGGCAATTATGTCAGGCTCACCCTGTGGGAAAAGGCATGGACCTTCCTTGTGCAAATGGGCCGTCTCTTCTGCCTCCACCCTGGCCCCTCTCCTGGCCTCCCACTGGTGGCAGTGTGGAGGGCATGGGTGTGGCAACATTGAGAGAGTTCTGGGAGTGTAGCGATCACAGCTGGGGAGGCCGGTTGGAGACAAGACTGGAAGATGCCTTGTCCTACATGAAATTTCCAACAGTAAATCCAACACGGCCAGAAGAGGAACTGTCATTCACATTTGCATTTGCGATCACCATTAACCACACATTTGAAAGCCATCGGAAGCCGCTGTTCACAGCAGCAAGATGGGTGGTACACATCCCAAGTGCTGGGGGAACCAGTATGAAATAAGTGGTCTTAGGGAACTGGGCAGCAGGAAGACCTAGATTGTTTCCATGAAAACAGGTTCCCAAGAGCCACTGCACTGTGAGTAGAGGGCACTGATCCCATTCACGGGGGCTCCACCCTCATGACCTCATCACCCCAAAGGCCCCACCTCCTAACACCATCACTTCAGGCATTAAGATGTCAGTGTATGGGACTTGACTGGTGGCGCAGTGGTTAAGAATCTGCCTGCCAATGCAGGGGACACAGGTTTGATCCCTGGTCTGGGAAGATCCCACAGGCCGCGGAGCAACTAAGCCCATGCGCCACAGCTACTGAGCCTGCGCTCTAGAGCCTGCAAGCCACAACTACTGAGCCTGCATGCCACAACTATTGAAGCCCGCACACCTACAGCCCATGCACCTAGAGCCTGTGCTCTGCAACAAGAGAAGCCACCACAATGAGAAGCCTGTGCACCGCAATGAAGAGTAGCCCCTGCTCGCCGCAACTAGAGAAAGCCCGTGCACATCGACAAAGACCCAACACAGCCAAAAATAAATAAATTAATAAATTAATTTATAAGAAGAAAGATGTCAACATATGCATTGTGGGGAGACACAGACAGTCTGTAGCAGAAGGCTTAGATGAGATAACCAACTATGATCGTGGGTGAGATACATAACTCACCTCTGCCAGTGTCTCATCCATACAGGGAGGGCAATAGGAATGCCCACTTGCTAGAGTCGTGAAAATTACATGTAGAGGAAACTACATATATTCATCTGTGTCTTGCTTAGAACAGGGCTTGGCACATAATAAGCTCTTAATAAATGTTAGCTCATTAGATACAGACTAAGAAATATGTGTGTTGTATATATTGCTATATGTAAAATTGCAAACTGGAGAAAACTATATTAAATCACTGAAAAAATAATCACTGAGCTCCCACTGTGTGCCAGCTCTGAGGATACAAAGCTGGTCAGTGATACAAGCTTTTGGATCGTTATTGCAATTCTAAGCCCGTTCTTAATCTACATGTATTGAGGGAAGGGAAGTATAGGTCATCGGAAGTTGTCAAGAGGTGCCACAGACCTGCAGCAATGGAACCCCATATGGACAGACTGTCCTGCCTCTTTCTCTGACCTTCTCTTACTGAGTGTCAGGCTGGGGAGCCAGGTGGGGGGATGCCCAGGTAACCAGAGGTAACCTGCAGTGGGGGAGGGCGGTGATGCAGAGCTCAGAGGTCGTTTTATTGAGACTGTGCAGCAGTCTGGAATGCGTTCTCATGCAAGGGCTGGATGTCTGGTCTACATCTGTTGTAAAGCGTGTCATGCCCACATGATTTGTGTCTGGATCAGCCACCTGAGCCCTCGGGACTTCCCATGTCCGTGCGCCAGCTGCCTGTCCCCTCTAATTGCAGAGCCAGCGGGCATCCACGGATGTCCCTCCCAGACCCCACTGGGGCAGCGAGGTTTGCTCTCAGTGCCGCAGCGGGTATTCACCAGGAGTGCTGTGCTGGGATTCGGCACTGCACACTGGGCCAAATGCTCTTTGCTTCTGGTCCAGAACAAACAGCCTGTGCCCGTTGAATCCTGCTCCCCAGCCCTTTCTAGTTTTATTTTTTAACCTGAAAATGTAAGTTGGCCCGTCTGTTGCAGCGCACGCCAAGCTTGATTTCTCGTTGTCGCCACCACACGTGTAGTCCACTCCCAAGTCAGGAGACAGGGCGCCAGCAGCAGGAGAAGCCCCTCGCCCCTCGAGTCTTCTTGGGCTCACTCCCCTCCACTCCCCTGTAACCACAACCCTGATTTCTGACATCATATATTGTTTTGTCTTTTTTGAACTTGATATGCATGGAATCCTTTATTATGTTCTCCATTGTGTCTGGCTTTTTCATTTTGCATCACGGCATGAGATTCATCACGTTGTTGGGAGGATGCCTTGCCTTAACAGCTGTGCTGGCTGGAGCATTGGGCCACTGCATCTGAGCCGCTGTGACTGTCCTTGTGTGTGCCCTGCCTGATGCATGCCTATGCATGTCCTTCCTGGTGTGTGAGTGTGGTCACAGCACAATTGGAGGATTGATTGGATGGACTGATCACATGGATGGATTGGATGGATTGATTGGATGGATGGAGACCCGGGATTAAACTTTCAGGTTTAAATGTTTTGGAACTCCTATTTAGTTCCTAAGTTTTACCTATTGTTGGGCAGGTCTGGCTTGTCCCCTTGCAGGCACAGGGCACACCTATCCATGGGACCACAGCAGGCTGGGGCAAGCAGCTGTGAGTGGTCACCCTTGATTTTGAAAATGGTTTCCCCTCTGAGATCTTCAGATTTGGCGGAGAGCAAGCCTGAGGACTTTGAGGGCTGTTTCCATGGAGATGGGACGAAAATGATTTCCTGAGTGCTGACCTGCTGACTTGCTTACCACCACGGGAGGTGCTCTCATGGGCCATTTTGCTGAATTTTCACAGCAGTTACTGTTATCACCCTTTCTGGGTCAGGAGCCTGAGACGTGGGACGTGGGACGTGTGGCCAGGGTTTCACAGCTGGCAGCGCCAGAGCCAGGGGTTGCACTGGTTTTTCTGGCTCCAAAGTCCAACCTCCCCCATGTGCAGTTGTTGTCTCCTTGAGACAAGACACAGTTTTCTTCGTCTTTATGTCCCTGAGCCTCATCTCTCCCCCATGCAGGAGGCACCCAGAGTTACGTGGGAGGATTCTGGGAAGACGGCAGAGTAGGAAGCGGCAGAATCTGTCTCCCCACCTGGACCATTGCACCGGCAGCATCTGAATGATGGAACTGTTCTCGAAATCTGGAGTCTGTTGAAGCCTTGCAACTTCAAGGGGGAAGGGCTGGGTTGTAAATTGCGGTTAATTTTGGTAAAATTCAGCTCTTGCACAGTAGTGGCTACTCAGCCCCCATCACCAGCCCAGGGCAGAGCAGCTACGCCCTCGCAGCCACCTGCGTAGACTGTGGGAGTCAGGGTGGGAAACAGGACCCTGCCCCCAAATACAGGGGGCTGTGATCTGAAGGCAGGTTGCTGCTTCCGATCCCAGAGGGGCCCACAGAGGGGGGTAGCCATCGTTGTACCTCCTCCATCGCTGCCAGCCCCTCCCCCTCAGGCCGAAGTGACTGCCAGAGCACTTAAAGGGCTGGCATCTTTTTTTCATCGTCCTTTGTTTTCTGCTTTTTCCTCTTTTGGAGACAGACGTTAAAGATTAGAACATCCAAAAACAACTGCATATATGGGGAAAACTAGAAAGTGACTGTATGTACCCAGGGAAAGGCTCAGAAAAGACCTGAGAAGACTAAGTTTACACCTCAGGCACAGCATAGAGACAGCCTACAACAATTAAAAACACACACACACAAACACACACACACACACACGGTGCTCGCTTTGGCAGCACATATACTAAAATTGGAATGGTACAGAGAAGATTAGCATGGCCCCGAGCAAGGATGACATGCGAATTCATGAAGCGTTCCATATTTTTAGAGGGGATATATGTATACGTGTGGCTGATTCACTTTGCTGTACAGCAGAAATGAACACAACATTGTAAAGAAACTATACTCCAAAAACAAAAACAATGACAACAATAAACAAATCAACAACAAAACCCAGCAAACGCTGGGAAAGAGGGCAGAATCTGATTTTCAGAGCTACCACATTATTAGATCCAAATGTCCAGTTTTCAACAAAAAATTACAAGGCATTCAAAGAAACAGGGACACAGGGTCCATTCAAAGGAAAAAAAAAAAAATCAACAGGAACTGTCTCTGAGAGACCTGAGGGCAGATCTACTAAACAAAGACTTTAAAGCAACTGCCTTAAAGACGGCTCAGAGGACTAGAGGAAGATGTGGAGAGAGTCAAGAAAATGATATGCAAACAAAATGGAAATATCAATAAATAGACCTAAATAGAGACCAAGAAAGAAAACCTAAAAAGAAGCCAAAAATAAATTCTGGAGCTTACAACTGAAATGAAAAGTTGGAGCTTACAAAGCTTCAAATGGAGCTTACAGCTCCAAATGAAAAGATGAATTCAAAGGCAGATTTGAGCAGAAGAAAGAATCAGTGCTATTGTAGATAAGACAGTTGAAATTATCAAGTCTGAGGAACAGGAAAAAAAAAAAGATTGAAGAAAAGTGAACAGAGCCTGAGGGCCCTGTGAGACACAATGTATAAAGATGTAATTTTGTGAAATTGACAAGGAAAAGGAGTGGGGATGGAGCTGTAAGGGAGCAGAATTTTTGTATGTTATTGAAGTTAAGCTGCTACAAATTCAAATTAGAGTGTTATAACTTTAGGATGCTAAGTGTAATCCTCCTGGTAATCACAAAGAAAATAGCTATAGGATATACACCAAAGGAGATGAGAAAGGAATTTAAACATTTCATGACAAGAAATCAACTAAACACGAAAGACAACAGTAATGCAGGAAAGCAGGGACAAAAAAGCTATAGGGCATATAGAAAACAAATAGCAAAATGACAGAAGTAAGTCCCTCCTTATCAATAATTGCTTTTAATGTAGATGGATTAACTCTGCAGTCAAAAGACAGAGCTTAGCAGAATAGATGAAAATACACAATCCAGCTATATGCTGTCTACAGGAGACTCACTTTAGATCCAAAGATACAAATAGATTGAAAGTAAAAGGGTGGAAGAAGATATTCCATGCAAATAGTAACCAAAAGACAGCAGGGTGGCTGTACTAATATCAGAAAAAATAAACTTTAAATAAAAAAGATCACAAGAGGTAAAGAAGGACATTATGTATTAGCAAAATGTTCAATACAGCAAGGAGCTATGACTGTTGTAAACATTTGTATACCTAATAACAGACCAGCAGATGAAGCAAAAACTGACAGAACTGAAGGGCGAAATAGACAGTTCTACAGTAATAGACTTCAAATCCCCGCTCTCAATAGTGTATGGAAAAACTAGATAGAAGATAAGTAAGGAAATAGAGGACTTAACGCAATAACCAACTAGATCTAACAGACCTATACAGAACCCTCCACCCAACAACAGAATGCACGTTCTTCTCAAGTGCACATGGGACATTCTCCAGGACAGACCACATGTTAGGCCACAAATTAAGTCTCAGTAGATATGAAAGGATAGGGACTTCCCTGGTGGCGCAGTGGTTAAGAATCCGCCTGCCAATGCAGGGGACACGGGTTCGAGCCATGGTCCGGGAAGATCCCACGTGCCGTGGAGCAACTAAGCCCGTGCGCCACAACTACTGAGTCTGTGCTCTAGAGCCCGTGAACTGCAACTACTGAGCCCACGTGCCACAACTACTGAAGCCCATGCGCCTAGAGCCCGTGCTCTGCAATGAGAAGCCACCACAATGAGAAGCCCGCACACCGCAACGAAGACCCAACACAACCATAAATAAATAAATAAATTTATTTATTTAAAAAATAGATATGAAAAGATAAATATCGTACAAAGACTCTTCTCTGACTACAACAGGATGATGTTAGAAATTAAAAACAGAAGAAAAACTGTTAAACAACACACAATTGTGGAAATTAAACAACACACTCTTAATCAATGGATCAAAGAAGAAGTCACAAGGGAAATTAATATATGACTAGAGATGAATGAAAACAAAACCACAACATACTAAAACTTATGGGACGTGGCGAAAGCTAAGGGAGAAATTTATAGCTATAAATGCTTACATTAAACAGCAAGAAAGATCTCAAGCCAACAACCTAACTTTCTAACTTAAGGAACTAGAAAAAGAACAAACTAAACCCAAAGCTGCCAGAAGGAAGAAACGAATAAAGCTTAGAGCAGGGATAAACAAAACAGAGAATAGAAAAACAGTAGAAAATTCATTATACTGAGAGTTGGTTCTTCAAAAAGATCAACAAAATTGACAAACCTTTAGCTTGATAGACCAAGGAAAATAGAGAGACGACTCAAATTACTAAAATCAGAAATGAAAGTGTGGACCTAACTACCAATTCTGCAGAAATAAAAAAGATGACAAGAGAGTACTGTGAATAACTGTATGCCAACAAATTGGATAACTTAGATGAAATAGACAAATTCCTAGAAATACAAAACCTACCAAGACTAAATCACACAAAAAAATAGAAAATCTGAATAGAACTATCACTAGTAAGGAGATTGAATCAGTAATAAAAAATCTCCCAACAGTGGAAAACCCTGGACCTGATGGCTAAACTGGTGAATTCCACTAAACATTCAAAGAAATAATGTCAGTCCTTCTCAAGCTTTCCCCCAAAAAACTGAAGAGGAAGGAACACTTCCTAACTCATTCTATGAGGCCAGCATTACCCTGATGGCAAAGCCAGAAAAGGAAACTACAAGCAAAGAAAACCACAGACCAATATCCCTTTGGAACATTGATGCAAAAGTCCTCCACAAACTGCTAGCACACTGAATCCAGCAGCATATTAAAAGGATTCTACACCATGACCAAGTGGGATTTATTCCTGGAATGCAAGATTGTTCAACATATGAAAACTGATCAATGTAATACACTACATTTACAGAATGAAGGACACCCTCCCCAATGACCTCAATGCAGAAAAAACATTTGATAAAATTAAACAGCCTTTTATGATAAAACACTCAACAGACTAGGTATGGAGGGAAACTACCTCAACGTAATAAAAGCCATATATGAAAAACCCACGGTGAACATCATACTCAACGGTGAAAGACTAAAAGCTTTTCCTCTAAGATCAGACACAGGCAAGGGTGCCCGCTTTTGCCAGTGTTATTGGACTAGTGCTGGAAGTTCTAAACAGAGCAATTAGACAAGAAAAGGAAATAAAAGGTATTCAAATTGGAAAGGAAGAAGTAAAATTGTCTCTATTTGCAGATATATGGTACTGCATTATACGTAGAAAACCCTAAAGATTCCACAAAAAAACCCCAAACCCCACAACAACTGTTGGAACTAATAAATGAATTCAGCAAAGTAGCAGGGTACAAAGTCAACACACAAAAATCAGCTGCATTTCTATACACTAACAATGAACAACCTGAAAAGGAAATTACAAAAACAATTCCATTTACAACAGCATCAGAAAGAATAAAATACTTAGGAATTAACATAACCCAGAAGGTGAGAGCCTTGTACTGTGAAAACTACAACACATTTTTGAAAGAAATTAAAGAAGACATAAATAAATGGAAACACATTCCATGTTCATGGATTGGAACCATGAATATTGTTAGGAGGTCAGTAACTACCTAAAGTGATAGATTCAATAACTATTAAAATCCCAAGGGATTTTTTTTGCAGAAATAGAAAAACTCATTGTAAAATTCACATGCAATCTCAGGGGACGCTGATTAGCTGAAACAATCTCAAAGAACAGAGCCAAAGGACTCACACTCTCTTATTACAAAGCTACAGGAATCAAAAGATTATGGTACAGGCATAAAGATGGACATATGGACTAATGGAATAGAATAACCCAGAAATAAACACTTGCATATATGGTCAATGATTTTGATAAGGGTGCCAAGACCATTTAATGGGGAAAGGACAGTTTTTTCAGCAAGTGGATTCGGGAAAACTAGATATCCGCATGCAAAAGAATGAAGTTGGACCCTTACCTAAACCATACATAAAAATTAACCCAAGTTGAATCAAAGATCTAGATGTAAGACCTAAAATAATTAAACTCTTATAAGGAATAGGGGTAAAGTTTCATGACTTTAGATTTGGCAATGATCTCTTGAATATGACACCAGCAGTAAGAGAAAAGGCACAGGCAACAAAAGAAAATAGACAAACTTGACTTCATGAAAATTTAAAAAATTTGTGCATCAAAAGACAAAGTAAAAAGAGTAAAAAGGCAACAGAGTAAAAAGGCAATTACAGAATGGGAGAAAATATTTGCAAATCATATATCTGATCAGGGATAACTATAAAGCAAACAACATGATTCAAAAATAGGTGAAGGACCTGAATAGACAGTTCTCTAAAGATACGTAATGGTTAACAGCACATGAAAACATGTTCAACATCGCTAATCGTTAAGGAAATGCACATCAAAACTGCAGTAAGATACCACCACACACCCAGCAGGATGGCTATTAAACAAAACAAAATGAACAAACAAAACAAGTGTTGGTGAAGATGTGGAGAAATTTAAATTGTCCCTGATTTGGCAAAAGAGAGAGGCTTCGACCTGGCTCCTGTGTCTTTTTTTTTTTTTTTTGGTCACATCCCATCATTCATTGAGTACTCTCTTCCCTCCTGGTACAAAAAGATTTCAGGCTTATCTTGTGCCTTCCCTCCCAAGCCCTAGCATCAGCCATTTCTCCAAGGAGCCCTGGTTTCATCTATTGGAGAATGGCAATTAGAAACCAAGATCTGGGCGCTGGGTGTGCTCACTGCTATAGCGGCCTAGGCCCCCTCAGGAGACAGAGAGAGGAAGTAGGTGCATGAATACACACACTTCTACATGGAGGTATTTCTACATCCGTCTGTACATATTGCAGACCACAAGCTCACACGGATTCCTACAGTCCAGTGCCACAGAGTTCACTCTCCTTTCTTCCCTTTCCATGTTTGCGACTCCCGTTTCCAACAGGAAGAAATCTGGCTCCCATTATGCTACGTATATTAACTATTGGATCAGTCCCCTGTCCCTACCGGATCTCCCATGGATGGCACCACCCCCGGCGTGGACGCCCTGCTCATCCCACTCCGGCCCTGACACCCCGTGGGCCACCACCATTGCTGTCTCCACCACCGTAAGTAAACCCTCCTCACTCCTGTCGGGGTCTGAAACTCTGCACCAGGCTCCTGCAGGGGCTAGACCCCGTGGCTGCCTCCTTATCTTGCTTGGGCTCCCAAACCCTGTGCCATGTTGCTGACACCATGGGCTCACCAACACAGACAGAGCCCTGCCACACCTGTCTGGTCCCCGGCTGGTTCCCGGGCACCCTCCTGCCATCCTGTGCCCCTCCTGCAGACTCCCTTACACACTGGGTTCCACCACTGCCTTGCCCAGTCGAATGGCTTTCAGACTTAATTATTAAGGGAGGGAGGGAAAGTAGCTGAGGATTTTTTTTTTTTTTTTGATGTGGACCATTTTTAAAGTCCTTACTGAATTTGTTACAATATTGCTTCTGTTTTACGTTTTGCGGTTTTGGCAGCAAGGCATGTGGGATCTTAGCTCCCTGACCAGGGATCAAACCGGCACCCCTTGCATTGGAAGGTTTAGTCTTAACCACTGCACTGCCAGGGAAGTCCCTGAGGATTTATTAATTTTGTCCTATATTTTGGCTTTTTATACTTTGAAAACATTTACTTAGTGGCTCACAGGTTCAAGGTTTGTCTGTCTTTCCTAAGGAATTGTTCTTTTTACTACCAACCAAGGACCTTCATTACCCCTAGTAATGCTCTCTGCCACAAAGGCATTTTTACTTGGTATCAACATTACAGCATCAGCTTTCTTTTGGTGAATCCTTTCTTGGTATATTTCCCTCAACCCTTTCCTTAATCCTTTTGCTTCATTATATTTTAGGTAAATCCCGTAAATAGCAGATGGCTGTATGTTTTTCCTACTCTAAGATGTCTGTCCTGTAATTGACAAGCCTAATATATTCGTAAGAAATGTAATTACTGGTACCTCTGCACTAAGGTTATCCATCTTGCTTGGTGTTTTCCACTTACTGCATCCTTTTTCATTGCTGCCTCCTTTCACTCTCTTTCCTTTAGGTTGATTGGCTTTTTTACCCATCTCCCCCAACCCTGCACACAAACGCTTTTGCCCACTCCACTCTTTTGCAAGTTATACATTCTATTTCTCTTCTTTCAGTGCAACAATGTGACAAAAACAAAGGATATTTGTTACAGAAGGAAAACTGTAGTGGAATAACTACCTCTTCCTGGCAATGAGTCATCACTCACTCAAAGATGAGGTAGACAGGTGTGGCAGGGCTCAGCATCGACCAGCCTCTCCCTCCAGGTGTGCCCCCTTCACATGGGCGGGGGCTGGGGAAGTGTTTCTTCTGCTTCCCCTAAAGTCAGCCCTGGAAACTGAGCTGCCGCAGGTGAGATGGGCTTGTCCGGGGAGGCTGAGACAGTGTGTGGGATGTGGACGAACATACAGTACTTGATGATTGTTTCTCCGGCATAATCTCCCTGGGGGAGAAGGAACAAATGGCTCAGGTGGCAAGATCCTGATAAAATGAAGATGGGACTTTGTCATTAAAGAAAAATGGCATTATTTAGTGAGATGAATGCCCAGCAGCATGTAGTAAAATGAATGTTTCTCCTCGGTGATGGAATCCTGATTTAGCTGGGCACGTTGCTGCCTAGTCAGAGGACTGCATTTCCCAAAAGTGAGAGGAAATGTTGTGTCCTATCCTCCCTCCTCCTGGCATGCAGTCATGATGGCTGGTGCTTCAGCAGCTATTCTGGCCCATGAGGCACTGCACCAAGGATGGCAGAGCAGGAAGATGCTTATATAATAAACATATATAAAAATGATATGTTAGGGACTTCCCTGGTGGTCCAGTGGTTAAGACTCTGCACTCCCAATGCAGGGGTCCCCGGTTCGATCCCCGGTCAGGGAGCTAGATCCCACATGCCACAACTAAAAAAGATCCTGCATGCTAAATGAAGATCTGGCACAGCCAAATAAATAAATAAGTAATTTTAAAAATTTGGTTCTTATAAAAAAATTGTATGTCAAGCCTTGCTCTAATGTTTTACAAATATTAGCTCGTTTTGTCCTCATAGCAACCGCACAAGGTCTGCTGTACTCAGGTCCACTTGCCCCAGCCCCAAAGTAGCTCAGCAAGCCACTGACAAGAGGAATGTGAAAGGCAGAAGCAATGAAAAATTCACCCCACACCAGCTGTCCACTCATCATGCTGTCTCTTCCCATACCACCTTCTGTCTTTTTTTTCTGCTCCAGCCCATCTTCAGATGTGAAATTTAAGTTCATTTACACTTGTGTTCATCTTAAACATCTCTTGCCTGATCTCTGCCTCACTCCTCTGTGGCTTTCCCACTTCGCCCATGTACTAATCTTAAAGCACGTCGCGAGAAAAGCTAAATAACCTGGATGGTGATGATGGACTAACAGCGGACATCTCAACAGCAACGTGTATGGCGAGAACGTAGCAAAACAAAGTGCTGAGAAAAGGAAAAAACTGCCAACCTAGGACTGTACACTTGGCTAAATTATCCTTCACAAACTTGCAGGAAATAAAGACATTTTCAAACAAGAGAAAACAAAGGGAGTTTACCATGAAAGGAGCTAGACAGCCAGATACAGAAGTGAGCAGAGGATTTGGTAAATATACACAAGTATTGACTTTGAAAAATAACGATAATGGTCAAAGTCTACTTTGGGCTGTTAAAACACCCAGGTAGACCCCAAAACACTGGGCAAAAATGACACACAAGCGAAAGGGGGCAATCGGAGTGAAAGATCCTGAGATGTTTGCATTTTGCAGCAGGGTAGAGTTAGTCACTTTAGATTTCGTTAATCTGAGTATACAGTTAAAAACATAATGGCGCCACTGAAAGACTAGACATAGAGTAAGTACATAACTCTCAAAGAGTAGAGAGAAAAAAATGGAATAAAAAAAATCTTAATCCAGAAAATGAGGAACAACACATCTGCAAGCAGGTGTCGGGAAGGGGGTGAGTCAGGGTGAGGGGGTTATTGCCTGGGAAGCTCTGTGAGCACCTCGGAATGTTCTGTTCTAGGATAATCTTAGGACCAAGTGATGGGCGAGGTCGGGTCAAGAGGAGGGATGGAGGTTGCAGCTGAGAATGGGCTGGAATTGGTGTTCTTCCCCCTTGCTTCCTGCAGTGACAAACTGTGATGAATCTATGCTTTTTCTTCTCAACTAGATTGAGTCTTGAGAGCAGAGACCATGACTCATTAAAAAAATATATATTCATTAACCATTTGAAAGGGTACAATTCAGTGACATTTAGTGCGTTCACAGTGCTGAGCAATCACCACCTCCTCTAGTTCCAAGTATTTCATCACCCAAAAGGGACCCTCACACCCCCTAAGCAGTCACTCTGCGTCCCCAAACCCCCAGCGCCTGGCAACCACCAGGCTGCTTTCAGTCTCTACGTAAAAGGAAACTTCTGTTTTCAACTCACTACTCTTCACTCTGACACCGAATGTGTGGGTTTATTCCCCACTCCAACCGGTTCTCCAACTCTGGCACCAGCTGTCCTGTAATTCAACTCAGTCCCGATGCTGAGTACCCAGAGTTAGTGCAGACCTCACAGGCTGAGGGCTCAGCCCCACGAGACAGCCCCCCCTGTGGATGCCGACCCTGAGGAGTGGGTCCCCAGGTTCCCACACTGTGTCTGGCTTGGCTACAAATCAGGGCATCCTGCAACCCCCTTCTCGGTTTGATACTTTGCAAGGACAGTTCACAGAACTCAGGGAAACACTTTACTTACATTTGCCAATTTATCGTAAGGGATGCAGATGAACAGCCAGATGAAGAGGTAGCCAGGGCAAGGTCCAGAGGGGTCCCGAGCGCAGGAGCTTCTGTCCCCATGGAGCTGAGGCACGTCACCTTCTGGTGTGTGTGGATGGGTTCAACCCGGAACTCTTTGAACTCCTTCAGTGGGGTTTTATGAACTCTTATTTAATCCTCACGACCAGATGGATGTCATGCTGACCCCTCCTTTAAAGCAAGACAGCTGAGGCCCCAGAGGTTAGCAATAATCCATCCTGAATTTGGACCTGGCTGCCTGGCTTCTGAGGCAAAGCCCATGGTCCCTGATGGTCTAGCGGAAATTGCCGCCCCATGGCCGCCTGGGCATTGGAAAGCCTGTGGCTGGTGCCATGGGAGCCCATCTTTGCCACTTTCCACGCAAGCACCCTCCTTATCACCACCCCCGAGGCCCCTCCTCACAGCGAGCCAGCGGTTTCCCAATGAAATCCCCAAAGGGACACTCGAAGAAACGTGCTTTCTGGCCCTTTCCAGGTTGCACAATGATGGGATCTCTTCCTCCCAAATCCCCCTCTTGTTGAGTGCAGTCAGGTGTGATCAGAGGACTAATCCCCACTGAATTGTCAATGATGCATCAACTCATCAACTTTTTTTTTTTTACCCTTAAAAAGCTTCCAATCCATTAATTTCCTACTTTGCCTTCTAAATATTCTTGCTTCCAACCCTTCAATCAAAGCAGGACCAGACAAGACTTTCCTTTTCCCCCTGAGGTTTTCCATTTTTCCTGTTTTCCCAGGATTATAAAGCACTTTAGATTTTTCTCTTTGTAGATTGGAAGTTACCACTTGAAACGTCTTCCTGCTTCCCATTTTGCCTTTTAATGATGGACACTTCCTTAATGGAAAAAAATACATTTCTGATGGAGGAATTGAAAAAAATTTTTTCTGTGGGAGACTTGGTGGCAGGAGGACCCTGCGTGTTCCCCGAGTCAGGTGGGAGACTGCATCTCACCTGGGAGGGACAGGCTGTACAGATGGCGCTGCAGCCGAGGAAAGTGCCGGGCAAATCACACCGAGCGGAAATGGGAAGCACCTCCTAGTCCTCTCCTAGCAGCCGAGAAAATTGAAAACCCCAGGGAAGGACAGGCAAGCGCGGCGTACGTGTGCGTGTGTGCGAGCACGTGTACGCCTGTGGGCGGGTGCACGCGTGTGTGTGTATGTGTACGTGGGTATTTGCAGCATCTGGACCCTTCGCAGGGGAGGGAAAGGCACGTAAGGGTCGCTCTCGTGTCCTGAGAACTTTGGTTGCATTGGCTGGAAAGCTGCCTTCCCCGGGGAGCCGCAGGGGAGGCTGTGACGCCCCCTGTTTTGGCCCGTTTCCTCCTGTGACAGTGTTCTCCCCAGCGAGGCTTGTCCTGCTTCCCTGGCAGTCAAGGGGCCCCGTCTTAAAAGTACACTCGGTCTCAAATGTGCAAAGGACTCATTTCCTTGCATTTCTTCAGAATTTGATCTCTCTCCTGAACTCAGATTTTTCAGCTTGAATTTCATTTCCTTGTTTCCAGAGGACATAAATTACCCACTTCAGAGGGAGTGATCACCATGCAGTGGAGTCAACTTTCCAGCCCTTGGGACCTCCCCTGAGCATGGGGAAGACCCTCCAAGCTGCAGGAAAGCCCCTGGGAGCCTTTGACAGACAACCCCCCCCACCCCACCCATCATGATCTGCTCTTCTGCATGAACTCGCACTTCACTCTCCGGCAATTGCTAAAAGCCAATTCTCTTAAGAGCCAATTTGCCGAATGACCAATTCCCTGAATTTATGGTTTCTTTGAACTAATCCATTGTAGTTGAGCAGTTTTCAATTTGTGTTCATATCAGCATATTCAGACTGTTCTTCTCTCTCTGCCTCAGTGCCCTGGGGATGGAGGGGTGTAGAAAGGGGCCTTTTGAGAAGGCAACGGGGGGTATGTTTTAAGCCTGTGACCTTGACTATGAAGAGTTCTGATCAACCAGCTCTTTAGTAACATGAAATAATTGTCATAAAACAAATATTTCATATTGAAGAATACATTCAAGACTATGCTCAGTGATGTATTTTTCATAAATATGTTTTTTAGATGGATTTATTCTTCCATCTGAAGGTATAAAAGAGGTTGCCGGTCGCCTGTTCTGTATCCATTCTCCGTTTTTTTTCCTTTAGCACAAGGTCTCCTTTTGGGGGAGCACCCTTATGCCTAGTAAACAATCACATTTCCCTGCCTCCCTGAATGTAGGGAGGACTGGAAAAATCTAAGCAAATGTATTTGGGAGGAACCTCATAACAAAAAGTCTTGCAAAGGGACTCACCTGGGAGGCATACTCTTTGCCCTTCTGCTTACCTTCTTTCTGCCTGGAATGTAGTCACAATGGCTGGATCTACTGTGGCCATATTGGGACTGTGAGGTGACCTTGATGATGAATGCTGAGAGACTAAATGTATAAGTGGACAATGGCCAGATCATATATAAAAAAAAGAATGCTGACCCACAAACTGTAGGGACCTGTAGAGGAAACCAACCCTTTATCTTACAGCCAGACTGCTGTAAGTCAGACATGTATGAATTCAGACTGCTATCTCTAGTAAATGGTTCAGGAAGCCAAATAATAACCCTTGCAACAATTGGCCCAAAATGTCCAGGACTTGATTAATAACTGACAGCTTTCCTAAATTTTGTTCCTGCTTGCAACCTGGGACCAACCAGAGAAAGCCAAATATGCACCCCTAAAGAATCACATAGGACCCCCACTTCTAGTGAGCCTGCCTACAGCTTCCCACACCAACAGCCTCCATCAGGGCACATCTGGAGCCTTCCTTTTTCTCCACTGTGAAGCTTTCCCCCACCTCTATCTGCCTGGGAGTTCTGACCCCCTTGCTACAGCCAGCTCTGAATAAATAGCCTTTGCTTTCTCATTTGAGCGGGTTTCATTTATTTCCATGATGCCATATATTAAGGATGGTGAAGAAGAAGCACAAAAGGACCTGGAGCTCTGATCAGAGGAGCAGCTGCTCTACTAGCTCAGGACTATGCTGGGGAAATAGAATGAAAGACAAAATCTCCTCCCAATCCAGAAACCATCTCCATAAAGGTAGGAGAAAAAGAAAGTGATTTTATTATTGAACAAGCATTTAGCTACAATGTGATGTGCATCCCAGATAATCTGTTACAGAGACTGCAAAGGCAGGAATCTTTCTCTTGTATGTAGCTAAGTAACTATAACCCATTATATTCACATTTCTAAGATGAAACTGCTCAGTTTCTTCTACCTTTATGACTGGAGGTAGGGTTTGTGTCGTGGAGTTGGGTGCCAGCTGAAGTGGGGCCATCTCTCCTCCTAGGAAACTGGGAGATGGGGTATTAACCTTCTCGGTGATTGCATTTCAAAGAGACACTCCCAGGTCCTTGAGGAGTTGTGAGGCTGGCAAGAGGCTTATTTCACATTTGACCCACAACTGCTGATCTCCAGACTTCTTAACATGACAGAAAACAAGCCTCTATCATCTTTAAACCACTCTTATTTATAACTAGCTTGAAATGCAATATCCCACAAAAGCACAGTTTTGTACATTTTTTTCAAGTCTGGAAAATTCTCTTATCTTTGAATATTGCCTCTTCCATGCCTTCTATTCTGTCCTTCTTAGAAAATATCTATTACAGTGTCTCATTCTATCGTCCTTGTCTAAAGATTTCTTTAATATTTTTCAGCCTTTATCTGCTTGTGTTACAGGTCAAGCTTCCAGTTCATTAATTCTCTCTTCAGCTGTATCTGGTCTACTGTATAATCATTGTGTTAATTTTTTATTTCAATGAATCATAACAAATAGATCTAAAATTTTTGTTTGCTTTTTAAAAAATTCTGCTTCTTTAAAAAAATATTCTGTTTCATGTGTTATGAGTGCTATTCTCTATATGTTGTCTAGAAGAAGCCACTTTAAGTATAAAGACAGATTAAAAGGATGGAAAAAGATATACTGTGCAGACACAGATGAAAAAAAAAAAGCTGGCGTGTCGATATTAATATTGACAAATCGATTTTCAGTACAAGACAAAGTCGATTTCAGTACAAGAATTGTTACTAGGGATAAAGAAGGACATTACATAAAGATGAAGGGGTCAGACTGTCAGGAAAACATCCCAGTCCTAACTGTGTATGTCCTAATAACAGAGCTTCAAAATACATGAAGAAAAACCTGAAAGAACTGAAATAAACTAACCGCAATTACACCTGGAGGTTTCTGCGCTGCTTTCTCAGTAATCAGTAGAACAAGTAGACCGAACTTCCTGGGCCAAGAAATCAGTGTAGCACTGAGATAACCATGGCAACAACAAACCCAAACCAGCCAGGCTCCTGACCAGATGGTCCAATGCCCCACACCAAGGCCTGCAGGAGGTGAGCTACAAAGTAAAGATGTCAGTTCTCCCCAAACTGAAAAACATGTTTAATGCAATTCCTATCAAAATCTGAGCAATATTTTATAGATACAGAAAAGATTATTCTAAAATTTATATGGTAAGGTAAAAAAATCTCCTAAATATTTTTAAAGAAATATAAAATGAGAGGAATCAGTCTATCTGATTTTAAGACTTACTATATTGAGACTGTGGTATTGGTTGAGGGATAGACACAGAGATCAGTGGAACAGAGCAGAGAACCCAGAAATAGACCCACACAAATATGCCCAACTGATTTTTGACAATAGTGCAAAAGCAATTCCATGGAGGAGGACAGCCTTGTCAACAAAGGGAGCTGGGCATCCACAGGGGAAAAAAGTGAACCTCAACTTAAGCCTCACACTTCATATAAAAGTTAACTCAAAATGGACCATGGATTAAAATGTAAAACTATAAGACTCTTAGAGAAAAAACAGAAGAAAACCTTCAGGATTTAGGGCTAGGCAGAGAGTTCCTAGAATTGATGTCAAAAGCGAGATTGACAGAAGGAAATGTTGATAAATTGGACTTCATCAAAATTAAAAACGTTTGCTCTGTGAAAGATGCTGTTAGGATGAAAAGACAAGTAGCAGACTGGGAGAGAATGTTTGTAAACCGCATATCTGCCAGAAGACTAGTATCTAGAATATACAAAGAACTTCCAAAACTCAACACTAAAAACAATCAAACAAGCACAGGGAATGCCACTCAATACTCTGTAATGGCCTATATAGGAAAAGAATCTAAAAAAAAAAAAAAAGAGTGGATATATGTATCAATATTTGTATAACTGATTCACTTTGCTGTACACCTGAAACTAACACAACATTGTAAATCCACTAGACTCCAATAAAAAATAAAACAACGAAACAACAACAATCCCCAAACAGATTTGAAAGTGAGCCAAAGACATGGGCACACATTTTACCAATGAGCATCTATAGAGCACATCTTTTCAGATGTTCAACACCTTAGCCATCATGGGCATGCAAATTAGAGCTACACTGGGCTCTCACTAAAGTAAAATAAAACAGTGACAATACCAAATACTAAAGAAAGAGTGGGGAAACTGGATCACTTGGACATTGCTAGTGGGAAAGTATAGGTATAGCCATTCTGGAAAATGGTTTGACTGTTTCTCATAAAAGCAAGCAAACCCTGGCATGTGACCTAATAAATAACACTCCTGGGCGTTCATCCCAGAGAGGTGAAACATCATACTCATGCAAAACCTGTTGAATGTATGTAGCAGCTTTATTCGTAATAGCCAAAAAGTGGAATCAGCCCAGATGCCCTACAAGAGGTGAACAGGTAAACAAACTGTGATCCGCCCAACCGTGGAGCATTACTCAGCCAGAAAAAGGAACAAATTCCTGACGCGCACGCGGACCTGGATGACCCTCTGGAGAACGGTGCTGAATTAAATAAGCCGACCCCAAAGGTCACATACTGTGTGATTCCATTTATAGAACATTCCTGAAATGGCACACTTTTAGAGATGGGGGACAGACTAGTGATTGTCAGGGGTTAAGGAGGGGGTGGGGTGGAAGGAAAGAGGGGGAGGCTATGGAAGGGCAGCAGAGGGCTCCTTGTGGGAATGGAACATTCTGTGTCCGGACTGCATTAGTCAACAGCTCGGTGGTGATTCGGTACAGAGTTCTGTAAGGTGTTACCATGGCGGGGGGAATCTGGGTAAGTCCACATGGGATCCCTCTGTGTTCTTTCTTACAACGGCAGGGGAACCTACAATTATCTCAAAATAAAAAGTTTAATTTAAAAAATGATCATTTTGGGAATTCCCTGGTGGTCCAGAGATTAGGACTCGGTGCTTTCACTGCCGAGGGCCCGGGTTCAGTCTCTGGTTGGGGAACTAAGGTTCCACAAGCTGTGTGGCATGGCCAAAAATAAAAGATCACTTTTCTTGGTTATAACGTCAAAGAGAAGGTAATTTCACGGAGCCCACGTGGTTCCTGAGCATCCCAGTGCTGGGAGAAGTCTCTCTGTGAGGCAGACCTCTTCTGGATCCCTTTGGCCTCTCCAGACACCTGCTGACCCAGTCGGGCCCTCAGCAAATCAGGCCGGATCAGCCTGAAGCCAGACAAGTCTCCCCGCAGAGAAAACGGTTCACTTGTTGGCTTCGAATGATGCCTCCCGAGATGTGGGAATGAGGGGGTGGGGGCAGGCTGTGGGCTTGGAGGGTGTCCCAGGGTGGGTGCAGGCCCTGAGCTGGAAAGTGTCCTGGGGGTTTGGATGCAGCCTGTGGATTGGTTGGTCGCTGAGTGACCCACACCCTGCCCCGCCCCGGCTGTGACGACGAGGGTCTCCTTGTGGGGAATTTAAAGGAACCACAGAAGATCCTGCTGGCGGGGCTGGGAGGGGCCCACGCCGTGGAGGCCCCGAGAGCTACGGTGCTGTGTGCACAGCCTCACCTGGACCCAGGAAGGATCAGACCCAGGTGCCTCGCCTTGAGTTGGGGGCTCCCTTCAGCTCCCCAGGAGGCAGCGCTTGTTGGACGTGACCAACTGCACCGGCAGCACGGAGTATTGCCCACCCGCCTTGTGGGCACGGCAGGTGATAAACGGCGACTCACAGGCCAGGCTGCGGTCAGCGAGGACGACACGGCTCATAAATGAAGAATCGCAGACCTCGTGGGTTAGCTTTCTCTCGCCCCTCTCCCCAGGGGCTGCTCGACCTCGCGGCCCCTCACTCATCAGCAGGCGGGTAACGGCTGTACAAGGGTGGCGGCCTGACTGCCTAGAGTGGCCAAGCTGCTTTTGCAGCTTTATAACAGGAGAAAAACACCCTTTAAAGCAGGAGAAAAAAATACCCTTCATAACAGGAGAAAAATCTCCCTTTATAAACCGGAGAAAAATACCCTTTTTGGTCTTTCTGCAATCCCATGTGCCTTCTTTTGTGTGCCCCTTCATTTCTGAACAAAAGCAGATGTATTTTTCCTAAAGACAAACACTTGGAGAATCTATTTAGCTGAAGTGGTGGAGCGGCTCGTCACAGAGGATGGAGAAAATACCGCCAAGCTTTTTCCCAGGGGCTTTTGTGAGATCCTGTCAGAAATGAGTGGTCTGACCTGTGGGGAGACCCGTGCATTTCCCTTCTCGTTCACTCTTCCAAGCTTCCTTGAAGTCAATTTGAATGCAATGCTAGTAACCCTTTCAGCTGAAAACTTGAGCAATAGACCCAATGATTCCACTAGGTTAGCGGCATAAACCACATTCCAAGTACTTGCCTTTTAACTGTTCTTCCTTCACTCACTCACTCATATGTTCACCAAGCATCCTTGAGCACCTTGCTCGCCTAGGCTGGGTACCATCAAGAAGGCAGAGAACTTGCTTCCCTTGCATTGCTGGGCGCCCATCCTCACCCCCCACAGTGCGCTCAGGTGTTTTCTTCAGATACCAGTGAGGGCAGCTCACTTGTCAGAGATTAGCTTAGCTTATTCATGTGGTGAATGAGAGAGAATGAGATCGAGATTTAAAAAAAAGGTTCCTAACGCTTATGGGAATTTTTTGCAATTCTAATGAATGTGCTGACGTGACCTGACCTAGAGGTCCTTGGTGGAATGCGGGGTCTGACACATTTGCTCGTATCAGGCAGGTGCCCTGGAGGATCACAAGGTTATGGGCAAGGTTAGATTTCCAATGTGCCCAAGAGAATGAAAACATAAGGCAGTTAGTTCATAAACAAACTCAACCACCATGCTTATTTCCACAAACTCCACACTTACCTCACTCAGTTCAAGTTGCATGATTGACTCTGGGTAATTAAACACCTAATTATGCACCAGCAATTCCCAATTGAATTTAACCCTGAACACCCACTCCCTAATCATCGTCTCATTCAGGGAGCCCTGAGGGAGCCCCCATGTCTGCAGTCCCAGTGGGGAGCATTAGGACCCCAGAGCCCCCGGGGTCTCCATGGCGGGGCTACTGATGACCCAAGAGTATGGCTGCTTTTACCGTTATGGGGGTAGGGTTTCTCTGACAGTAAATATAAAGAAAACCATTATCACCTGTTTGGAGGCTTAGAGATGTGTTTGTCAGACCAGCTAGGGCTCTGTGTACAGGTGCTGTGGTCCAATATTCCCAACTTCTCATCTGCCACCCATCCAACCTCTGAGCCTCGGTTATTGGTGTCGCTTTTTTGGCCAAGCTACCTTGTCAAAATATAATATTGTTCATGGCTATCTGCTGATGAAAAAGTGATACCCATTCATTATAGGAATTGAGGAAAATGTGCTGGAAAAACATCACTTGTAATTTCACCCAGGAATAACCTGTGAAATACCTGTTAACAGTTTTCTTCAACAAAATCAGGATCGTAAAGAACAAACCATTTGTATCCGCCTCGCCCAATCTAACATCATTTAAGGAACACTTTCCAATAAAGTTAAATGCCCTGGAAATACACGGTTGTTGTGGCTGCAGCGTGTCAAATGCTATGGATGTTTCCTGGTTTACGTGAAGTTTCTCCCACTCGTAAGACACTGTTATCCGTCTGCCTTACAGTTGCCTGAAAACACCAATTCTTTGAACTTCTCGGAAAATGGAATGACCCTGCCCTCCAACCATCTGAAAGGCCAAATACGACAGTTTCTGTGAGCACTTAGGGGCTCAGAATAAAACCTTGCACTCATTTTTAAGAATCCCTTAATTACACGCTTCTGCTGCAAGGATAATGTCTAAAAATTCTTTACACTTTAATTAGATGCCTCTGATGGCTAGGTACGGTAAATAACCATGTATAAAATCTGGTGAGGCGAAATAATACCAGATGTAGGAAAGTCTTCTTTTGCCTGCTCGCAAGGCTTGGCCAGCTGGGTGTGATTCTTACCTGATTCCCGTGGTTGAGACAAGCAGACCCATCAGTACTGGGGGTGCGGGTGCTGATAACAGAGCCCACAGTGGGCCTGCGGCAGTCGCTCCAAGGACCTCGGGGAAGCTTTCAAGAGCTTTATAGGTTGAAGCCCTTCAATGGGCATTCTAGGATCACAGCACCGGGACGTGAAGATAACTTCTCAGCTGCTCTTCGTAGGGTTGGCCTTGTGCCTTCACATCTGAAATCAAGTAACTCTTGGGCGGGTTAGAAAAACTAATGGGATGGGGGGCTTGGAGGTCAGGGAGGAAATGGGCATTGAGAGGAGACTGGAGAACAATGCCAGCTGTGTTTTACACCACGGTCATACCCACTCTCGTAGACGGCAAATGGCCATACGTTCTTTGCAGCTCTGTCTGTCATGAAGCGGGGCCTATTTTCCACCCCTTAAATCTAGGCTTGGCCAAGGGACTTGCTGTGGCTGATGGGACACAGTGACTGTGGTACTAGATCAGACTTGAAAAGTGCCTGGGCCCCGGGGGCTTATGCTTTCTTGCTGCTGGGACCATTTTGCCATCACATGAATAAACCACATTTTATTAACCTGCCACATGGTGACAGACACACGCGTGGCTGCAACTCCAGCTGACACCAGACACTGCCAGATGTGTGGGCGAGGCCCTGTAGACCAACCAGCTCCAGCTGAACTGGGCCAGACCAACCATCCTGCCCAGTCAGCCCACGAAGCCCTGAGAAATAATACACGTTGTTGTTTCAAGTCACTGAGTTTTAGGGTGTTTGTTACACAGCAAGAGCTGACTGACACACTCCCGATTCTTACCCAGATGGTTGAAGGCAACATTTCAGGTTTGAGTTTGGCCAAGCAGAGGGTCATCATTTGTTTTCCTGGATTCTTACATCCAGACCATCCTTTTCCTTCTGTCCCATTTCTACCAGTTCTCCCTTTTGAGTCACTCTGTGCTCAGTGCCCAGTCCTCTCAAAGAGACCCCGCTGGCCCATTCGTGCCTCTGCATCTGACCTGAGCCTGTTATTCTCCTTTCCTCCAGGTACCTGCCTTTTGCTTTCTTCAGAACCTGGCTCCTTTGAGGAAGCCTGACCAAGAGAAGACGTCCCCAAACAACAGAGCTACCTCCCTGCCTAGGGGATGTACATCACTGATGGCCTCCTGCAATGATGCCTTAACTCACAGAGAGATGCAGGCAGGCTCCTGAGGGTACCTGATGTTGATGGAGAGCTGGGTGCCAGACACTGTGCTGAAAACTCGGCACACGCAAGCGAGTTAATCCGCACAACGAGCCAGAGAGGTGGAAATTGACAGATGGGGAAGCTAAGACTGTGAGGTTGTAGGGGATGGAATTGTGTCCCACCCCCCCAAAGATTGTAACCACTTGTGCCTGTGAGTGTGAACTTATTTGGAAATGGGCTCTTTGCAGATGTCATAAGTCAAGGTGAGGTCACTGGATTGGGCTGGGCTGTCGTCCAGTGGCTGGTGTGCTCATAAGAAGAAGGAAATTTAGGCACAGAGACGAGGGGAGAAGGCCATGTGATGTCCCCAAGAGCCAGGGACCACCAGGGATGGCTAGCAGCCGTCAGAGCTGGGAGGAGGTGAGGAGGACCCTCCCCTAGAGTCTACAGAGGGAGCTCGGCCCTGACAGCACCTTGATTTTGGACTTCTGGCCCCCTGAACCATGAGAGAATAAATTTCTCTTGTTTTAAGCCACCAAGCTTGGGGTACTCTGTCACAGCAGCCCCAGGACACGAGTACAGGAGGTGGGCAGTCCACACCATCAGTGAGAAGAGGATTCCAGAAGGGCTGAAACCCAATCCTGCCAGATTCTTTGCAGAACAGGCAGCCTCTAGACAACGCCCCGTCCTGATGGCAGAAGCTGGACCAGCTCAGGAGGGAAGGAGCAGCCCGGCCTGGATGTCAGAGGAGGGGCTGCTGCTGGAGGAGCCGGCTTGGGCTTCTGGAAGTCTCTCAGAGTTTCCATTCAGGATGGATGGGCTTGTCCGAGGGGAGAGGGTGATACATAAACAGATGAACATTTCTTCCAAGTTCCTTCCCAACCAGTACACTGTGGTCGGCACGGTGCGTATACCAGACTGGCAGCCATCCTCGGCCCATGCAGTCAGCAGGCATCTCCATGGAGGTGGGAGCTGCGTGCCACACTGCCCGCTGCAGCCCTGGGGTCGATTAGCATCTGTGGGACACACATGGGCTATGTAAGGGCAGGTGCCTCTGGACATCACAGCAGCAGTGAGAACAGGCAGATCGGTCAGCGGCCGCAGTCACCGAATATCTCCTGTTGCATTCTAATCGGCACGTCCAACACATTCTGAATTTCTTGTAGAGTTAATTTTAAGGAAAACGGCAGAAATTAGTCCAGAGTTCTCATGGCCGCGAGTCATCGTGGGATGCTGCAGGTTCAACACGCGTCTCGCTGCCCCGTGAGGGACCGTGTCCGCCTCCGCCGCCTCTCCTCACGCCTGTCCCTTTGTTCCTTAACGAAGCCCAAATGTTCTTATTTTTACTCCGTTCACTGCCAAGTCTGAAAACCGTGCCAAGGAGGGATGCTTGCTGTCTTTTGAGCGTCCTTCCTCTCAGCTGGGAGTGAGGTGCACATACACACACACAGATGCACACACACACACATACACAGATGCACACACACACACACACACACATTGTGCAGGATGATTTTTCCTCTTAGTGATTCTCTAGGTTAGTGACCACAAACTCAAATTCATTCCTTTGATGGGTAAATATCTGAGCCCCTAGTGGGTGGTGGTCACCAGTGTCACCCCCAGGGTGTATGGGGTCCAGGGAACTCATTTTTCGCAGGGCTCCTATCCTTTATAAACAACGCGAGTCACCCCAGATCACCAGGAGCAGCAGGGGCCATGGGGCAGGCTTGCAGCTGGGAGGGTTGATGCTTAGCCGGGCCCAGTGAGCCTCAAGTCCACTCGGTGGTGTTCGCAGCTGGACACCCGCCCCCTTCTTACAATGGACCGCCGGGCCAGCTGGACTTAGGCCTAAATGGTCCCTCAGACCCCAGCTCCATCTCTCCCTGGACGATGCGGCCCCAGCTTGCACCCCTGGCAGAGCCCGGTCCTTCCCCACAAGCCCCAGGGCACCTGCGGCCCAGGCCCCTGCCTCGCCCGGACACCTGGTGGTCCTCTCCCCGCACACCCCGGGCTTCCAAGCCCATGGGCTCCTCCCTGCCTTGGGGCCTCTGTCGTGCTGTCCCCTCGTGTGGAAGCTGCTTCCTCGGATCTTTGCCTGGTTCCCTGTGTTTATCAGCCAGCAGGACTCAGGGCTCTTTGCTCCAGAAAGCACACAGCAAAGGCTGCAGCTCCCAGCCCACCGGGCCGTCCGCTTGGAAGGCTCTCCCTCCTCCCTCTCCTGCCCACTGGCCTTTCAGGAGGAGACCCTTGCCTCCTTCTGAAGGTTCTGGGCACCCTGCGCGCACCACAGGCAGTGCCCAGGACCTGTGGCTTCCCGACGATCCTCTTTGGTTTTCCCGCTGGCCCGGAGCTCCGAGGGGGCGGACACTCAGAGTGGCACCAACGCACATGCTTCGGGAAAGGGACTAGCTCGGCCAGGAGGGCATCATGTTTTTTCAAAAGAAAGCCGGCACGTCATCCGGGAAAGGGTATGTTCCTCCTTATGAATGTGAAAGTTGAGGAACTGCGGTTTGGGTCCCCAAACCCTGGGCACGTCTGTGACCGCGATGATGGGCCCCTATTTGGAATCGGGCTCGTTGAGAGTCACGGGGCCGCGAGGCCCTGGGCGTGTGTGCGGGGATTTGGGGCTGGTAAAGCCCGTCTGCCCCCGACACCTTCCACCTTGGGCGCCAACATTTCCCCCCCAGAGAGTCATGCCTTTTCCGTGTCCCATTTTAAAAATAAAATAACATTTATTTATTTATTCTACTTAGAAAAGTAAAACCAGTCACTGCAGAAAATTTGGAAACTACAGGAAACATCGGAAGGTTCCCCCACCCCACTGCCCGCCTGCTTCAGCCGGAAGGCTGACTCCGGCTCTGCAGCCGAGGAACTGAGGCGGGGCTTTGGTTCGGGTCCTTTGGCTGCGGCCGACTCAGCGTCCTTGGGTGAGAAGGCCCGGTCCGTGGACGTGGCCTTGACGTCTGGGTGCCTCCGAAGGGCCTCCTCCTCTCAGCATGCCCACTCGCGTCTCAGGCGATGGGCCCGACGCTCCTCAGGCCTCTCTCCCAGCTCACAGGGCCCCTGAGCACCGGGGGAACCCGGTGGGGTGTTCCCGTCGGGTGTGTGCTCGGGGCCACGCCCGTGAGGAGGCCCTGGGTACTGGAAAGGCCTCTCCGCCGGGACAAGCAGCATCCCAGAGGGAGGAGGGGCAGCTGCTGGGCTGCAGGTCGTGGTGTCGTGCGGGGGACCCGGCTTCACTCCTGAGCGCCCCGCGGCGCTGGCCCCGTGCTGGCCGTCCCTGGACACAGGGATGAAGCTGTGTGAGGTCCTGGGGCGGCCGTAGCAAAGCACCGCCGACATGTATTCTCAGGCAGTCTGGAGGCCGGAAGTCCGAGAGCAAGGGGTCGCAGGGCTGGTCCCTCCCGAGGCCTCTCTCCTGGGCGTGAGGACGGCCGTCCCCTCCTGTGTCCTCACGTGCGTCCCTCTGTGTCCGTCTGTGTCCTGATCTCCTCTTCTTATACGGACACAGCCCTCCGGATTAGGACCCACCCCAATGACCTTATTTTAACGTAATCACCTCTTTAGAGATCCGACCTCCAAACACAGTCACATCCTGAGGTGCTGGGGGTGAGGACTTCCGCGTACACATTTTGGGGGACATAATTCAGTCCATGACAAGGGAACTCACCCCCCAGGACCTGGCTCCTACCTGAGGCACCCACCCCCAAGCTCCCGAGACTGCGGTACCCGCTGCCCCTCCATCTCCGCTGGTACGGGCTGGAAGCCCAGCCTGAAGCTGGGAAAAGCTGCCCGAAGACACTTCGAATCCCCAACACCCTCACCGGGCCCTCTCGGCTACCAGCGGACAACGGTCCCCTCCAAATCCGCAGCGACAATTTTATCTGCCCTTCAGACAGATCACAGTTAAATTCTTTGGACTTAAATTTTAAAAACTCCCCTCACGGTAACACTGGAGGAACAGTAGGAGCGAAAGAAGCCTCTTGTCTGGGGCCCATTCCTGGTGTGGGAGGGAACCCGTGTCAGCGCTGCCCTTGGGGTCGGGATGGAGGTGGCATTTCCTGTGGCCACCCCGACCCAGTGGGGCAGCTCTGTGGCGCCTGGCTCGTTGCTGCCGGAAGTGACCTGCAAGCTGACCGTTCCCACCGATGCCTGCTTATCCAGGGTTAAGTACTTAGTGTGTGTGGTGTTTGTTCAACCCTCACACTGAACTGACTTTCCCGCGTGATTTGGTTAAAGATGTCACGCTGGCCTCAGAAATCATGGATGGAGGAGTCCACGGGAGGTGCCCGTGGTCTGAGACACGGCGGGCAGCATGAGACAGCGGGGTAGGGGCATTTGGCCATGGGGACACCATCTAGACAGATGAAGCTCTCCTTTCTTCCTTCTTAGCTGTGAGGTCAGAGCTGAAATGACAAGCGGCTGCACGGCCTTTCTGACGGCGGTGGAGAAGCGGGCGGCCGCAGCTGTGTTCCCAGGGCAGCGCGCCCTCAGAGCTGAGCTCCCAGGATGACGTTAGGAGGGGGATTTGTCGGGGTTTATGAGATCCAGTCTTTGTCTGACACGTGCGTCATTCCTTGACGGCTCAGAGAAGTTCCTGGGGGAGAAAAGCCACAGAAAAGAGCGCTGTCTTTTCCCCTTGTATGAACACAAGGTGATGGAGGCGAGGCCGGGTTGCAGGATGGGGCCAACGTCCCACTGTAACACGCTGCGCGCAGGTCTCGGCCCTGAGCCTTTATCCTTCACTCTGACTTTACACTGAGTGGCCCCCTCCTCCTCTCCACCCTCCGTTTCCTACGCGGTCACTCAGCCAGCCTGTGTGGTGCCCCAGGGCAGGAGGCCTTCCAGGTGCTGGTGTGCAGCCTGACCTGGGTGGATGGGCCCCTGTCCACGGGCTCCGGGGCTGGTCTGTGCAGCAGGGGGGCGGCTGGCGGTTTTTCCGCCGCTCACGGGGAGGGACGTCCCGTGTGAGAGGCGACTCGGGATGGGGCCTCATGATCCCCGGGCCCAGCTGATGGGGGAGGAACTACCTGCAGTGTGGAAACACTTTTGAAGCAGAAGGTTCAGGGCAGCTTTCAGTGGGATCCGGATGCTCTACAGGATCCCGTTAAAGGGACCAGGCTGGCTTCACAGGGACCCGGACTGTCACAGGTGCTGCCAGGACGGTCTCTCCTCTTGTTTGTTGATCCCATTGTCCCAGGACTTGGTATAACCTAACCCAGTAATGCAGATGAAGTGTGTGTGTGTGTGTGTGTATGTGTACACACACGTGTACATGCGATTGCCTGTATAAGTGTATATGTGCGTGCATGTGTATACATGCATGTACACGTGATTGTGTATGTGGACACACATGTGATTGTGTGAGTACACATGTGCCTATGTATCATCGCATGCTCATGTATGTGTATGCATGTGTATTATGATCATGTGTACAGTGCACAGGAGCATTGTGTGTGGACACCTGTGCATATGTGTGATTGCACATGTGTATGTGTGCACGTGTCAACATGTGTATTGCACATGGGTTGCGTGTATATGTAAGCATGTGTGTACGCATGTATGGATACGTGTGTGTGTGTATGCCTGTGTGGACGTGTGTGGACCTGTGACTGTGTATATGTGCATGTGTGTTTGTGCATGTGTGTGCATGAGTGTTAAATTCAGTAATCATTGTATGAAGTTTGATCAGGGGCAGAGTTTGGTGAGGTAGGCATTCAGCATAACCCAGCAGACAGAAGGCACCATTCAGCGCGTTCCCTCACCGGTTGGGAGGGCAGGTGATAAAGTGTCTGTATAGGATGACGTGCAGGTTGAAGGCATCAATATCTAAACACCTACTAAGTTTGGGCTGTATTTTAGCCAAAGCTGCGGTATGTACTGGCTTTAGCAGGATGAAAATGAAAAACAAAAATAAGAAGAGAGGCGGAACCCAAGCCCCCTCTCCATATTGAACTGAATTCAAGAAGAGATGGAACGTCTCACAGCTCAGAAATGAATTATTCAAAGATGGGAAGTAATATTCTGGAATTCACCAAGAGGGAATAGATGCTCCGAGGACACTGAACCAACATGCAGATGAAATGTCCCCAGAGCTCAGATTACGCTGACGGCCTGTAAAGTCAGCTTTTAGAGCAGATGCTTTTGGGGGGACAGAGATGGAGCTCACAGCCCCGGGAAGCACACGGGGAGGGGGTGCTGGGCGAGAGCTCAGGCGTGCGCAACCTGCGAAGCCCGACTGTGAACTAGCCTGGGGCTGGGTCTCCCCTTGTGGGCGCAGGGCCCCCCACGACGTCCCCAGTGCTTGTCCCTAAAACAAAGGCAGGAAGAGAAGGACAGCTTCATCCCCTGAAACGGGGGCCCGGAAATGTGCTGAGTAAACGCGGCTCCTTTGCCTATCTGCCCACTGAAACGTGGAATTCCCATGCTGAAAACGGGCTCCAGCGTGTGGTAGTTGGTACCCCGCGTGGATTTCTTGGGCTCACGCCGCCTGCAGCCTGACCGAGCTGCCTCCGGCCTCACGTCCCTGGACACAGCCCCCAACATCACCCTCGCAGCTCACAAACAGGACACGCACAGCCCCGCGCTCCGGGCACCGGTGTGACATTTAATGCTGAATTACACGGAGGCATGCAGCTCATCACTCAGGCCATCACTCTGAGACACACGGGTGAGGAAAGCACAGTGTCCTTTGTCTCCCCGTGGGAAGCGGGGGAGATTCCTGTGGTTTATCAGAAGCAGCCCGGGATACACAACACTACCAAAGAAAAAGGACAGTACCCATTTCTGTATAAGAATATATTATTTAAAAGACAGTTTAAAAATAAAAATTCTGTACAGCATCGTGAAGTCCTTTTTTGTTGTATCAGTGAACAAAATGGTTCTTAGAAAACATGATCTCATGGTGGCAGACGCTCAGGACCACTTCTCCCTGCAGGGACGATTCCGCAAAGCCCAGCCGGCCGGGTCCAGAACAGCAGCCCACAGCACTCTGCTTTCTTCAGGCATGATCTGCTTGGAAAAGGAAAAAGACGGCTGGTTTGTGATTGTGGGATCGGAAATGTGCGGGCAATGCCACAAATGGCACAGGCTCACACACGAACAATGGGCACTTCTTCTGCCCCAGCACTCTGCTCGTTTAATCACTAAAACAAGAGGAATGGGATTATTGCCTCTAGTTTAGAGACTGGGGCTCTGCGGCTCAGAGAGGTTGAGACGCTTGTGCAAGTCACTCAGCTTGTAATTAGCAAAGCCCGGACTCAGAACAAGGGTTGCTGGATGCCAGGGCCTGGCACCGCTCCTCTATGAAACCATCGCAGTTCTCATGCCCTGCACCCTGACTGCTCTATAAGCGAGGATCTCCCAAGTGACCCTCATACACGTGTGTGGTGTGACGTTACCACGCGGAGGCCGAATGGGCTGGTTTACCTTCTACCTGGACTAAATGCAAGCGCGCAGGAAGTGCTTGCAGCGACATAAGCAAAGACTTTATTTTTGAAAAGCTTTTAAAAAGCGCTTTTCCTTGTAAGTAGTACCTATGCTAATCATTGATCTTTTTCTAAGGCATGGCCCCTTCTTTCAGAGCCTAATTGTAAAGATTATACGCAAGGAAGAAACGTTTCATTTAAAAACATTCATACATTCAGATTCTCTCCCTTCCTTCCCTCCGTCCCTCCCTCCTTCCCAGAGTTCCACGCCGTCCCCATTTCAGTCTGAACTACCGTATACACTGAGACATCATGCAGAACAGCATTACCTTCGCTTTTCCCCCCATCTCTGCTTTCCTCTCTTGACACGGTGCTCTCAGGTGTCAGACTCTCAGCCTTCTGCTGTAACCAGGACAGAGTGTATGGGGAAGGCAAAAATCAGGCTCCAGGAACCAGTGAGTGAGTGACTGCTTGTCTGCTCAAGACCTTCCCGGGGCTGCAGATGCTAAGACGTGGGAGGAGACTGGGGTCTGCAGCCTGGGGGAGCTTCCCGGACAACAGCTCTGCACGGGCCACCTTCCCTGCGGTCAGAGGCCTCACTGCACGCGGCCACTGTCCTCCCACTCGTGCTGGCCGCAGATGCAGCACCAGCGCACTGGTGGATGCGGAGTCCGAGGCCCTTTCACCTCTTTTGTGGGTCTGTTCTTTCTGGGAACAGGAAGGGGCCCTGGAGGGTCCTAGCGGCCCTTCTGGGCGGCTGGCCTGGGACCTGGAGACTGAGGCCCTTGCAGCGATGGCTCTCAGTTGGCCCTGGGGAGTCAGGCCCCTTTAGCCCTCCTGTCAGGGGGCTTGGCAGGGGGACACTGCCTCTTCCATCTGTTCTCTGCATCATTTGCTCTTAGGCTCTTGGAGCTTCAGGACCCGCCTGTGACTTCTTGGGAGAAGAATCCAGCTAGAGGAACCGGCTGCCGGCCTGGATTGCCCATCGACCCATAAGCATTTACCGAGAACCACAATGCGTGCGGCATTGTACACGAAGGAGGTCGAGAGCTGCACTGAGGCTCAGCGGGGCACAGTGGGAGCTCCTGGCTGCAGAGACGGGGTGGGCCCTGCCCGCAGTGAGGACAAATGGCACAGAAGGGGGCCCTTGGGTGGGTGCGGGGGGACACCGGCCAAGGCCAGAGGGGGACCGAGCCCGAGGCAGCAGGGACGGGCCCCGGAGAGAGGGGGTGGGAGGGTGGACGGAAGGGAGGCCACACCCAAGTGGCTGGACGTCATGGGGGGAGGTCCCAGGGGTCCCAAGCGTCAGGGGGACCTGAAGCAGATCCGCACACACTGGGGTCCTGCCTTGGCCAGACCAGCTTCTGGGGCTTTTCTGAAAACCTCTACCCCAGCTCTGAGCCTATGAACTGGACCTCCCTGAAACACGGGATCAACCCCAACAGCAGCCTAGAGCCAGAGCCAGACCCTCCTCAAGGTGCCACGCTGCCACGTGGTAGCCCTGTGGCCGGGTCGTGGTGGTGGCTTTTCCCGTGCCAGGGGGAGCGACTCTTCCGCCGCCCTCCCTCTGCACAAGGTCAGCCCCGGGAGGAGGTGAGGGGCCTGCACGGGGCCAGGGCGCCGCTCTGAGGGGGCGCGGGCAGCCGAGGGGCTGTGACGCTCTGGACTTCCCGTGGGCGATCACGACCACGGGGCACCGACTCCGCCTGAGGTTCTGTGCGCTCCACGCCGTGCGTTCCCCGAGGACTGGCCCCTCTCCTCCGCGGGGCGCACGCGCTCGCGTCGGGAGGGCCCCCCGGGTTGTGTGGCCGGGCCGTGCGGGCCCCGCGGACCCCCGCGCCCGCAGCAGGCCGGCTCACCTTCACGGCGTCGTCCATCTGCTTCAGCTCCTCGTAGCGGTCTCTGGATTCCCACAGGGGCTGCAGCATGAGCCCCTCCACCGCAGGGAAGAGCTGCGAGGGAGCAAACGGGCCCTCTCAACACCTGGTCATCCTCGCGGAAAACGTTCCAGCAAAACCGTGCCAGGTCCCGTGCGTCCCGGGACAAAAGCCGCACAGGAAATGTGCTTCTGTCCAAGGGGCGCTTTTGGACCCTCTTGGGTCGCGGCTGCGGCGGAATCCAAGGTGCCCGAGGTGTGGGGCCGTCTGGTCAATGACTCCCGGGAGCCCTTGGGGAGGGGGAGCCCCCGCTTGCTGCCCACCCACCCCTTCCAGGTCCCTGCTTCCCGCTCTCACACTGTCCTCGCGGACCTGGCAGAAGCCACCCCCTGCCCTCTGCTTGAAGGAACCCCCGACCGTCCACCCTGCAGACTCTCATCTTCCGAACGCCAACCTCGCCCACTAGAGCCCTGGCAGCCCCGGGGCGGGAGGGGTGAGGCTATTTCCCCCCCGCCCCGCCGCCGCGTGGCCCAGGACCCCTCCGCTCACTCCGCGCGCAGGCCTGGCCCTGCGGCTCCCGCCGCCCCGGGTCCACTGCTGAGCATCTTTACCTTCGAGACTCAGCTCCGAGGGGCTCGCCTCCCACTCCGAGACCCCCGGCAAGCCCCAGGGAGCCCTGTGCACACAGCCCTCAGCCCCTCGTGCTTCCCCAGCCCTGCTCCTGCCACCCGGGGGAGCCACCATCGCCCTGCTGTGCCCTGGCACCCAGTGCCCACGGGGAAGACCCCGCAGCCTGAGGAAGGAAGCTGCAGGCAGGGAGACACACTCTAGGAGGAACGGAGCCACGGGGCTTGAGGAAGGGTGTGCTGAGGCAGTTCTGGAAGGCTGCTGAGCAGGGCGTGGGGCGCCCAGGCCAAGGAGGGTGGGCTCAGAGGTGGAGGCTTGAAGAAAGGCAGGACCAGGAGCCGAGGGCCGTCCTGCAAGACGGGAGTGGCTGGGAGGGCGGGGGGCTGTGTGCCCTGTGCTGGGGGCAGCGGGGAGCCATGGAAGGTTCGGGAGAGAGGCAGAGGCCGTCCCCTGCTGAGGATTAACCTGGTGTCAGCCGTGTGCTGGGCGGGGTGGGGGGCAGGTTAGAGGGGCTTCTGTAGGCGGAGTTGAAAGGCTGACAGGGCCTTGGCGGGTGCCCTGGGAAGCGGGGGCCTGGGGGCGCCCCAGAGACACCATGGAGGAGGGTGGCCGAGGAAGGGGCGGCCGAGAGGCTCTGCGGCTTTGCTGCTGGGCCGCTGCCCGGGGGGCGGGGCAGGAGGCCGGGGGGGGGGTCTGTTTCGAACACGCGGGTGTTAAGATGGATGGGGGGCTTCGGGGGGGCATCGGGCAGGCGGCCACTGCACACGTGTGTGTCCGCGTGAGCGTGTGAGAGTGTGCGTGCACATGTGCATGTGCGTGCACACATCTATTTATCACTGCTGGGTCACCAGCTCGTGGTGATGGTCACTCACCTTGGTCACCGTTTCGAACATCGGGATCAGGACGAACTTGATGAACCCAATTTGGGCCGTGGCCTTGGTCACTTTGTCCCGGTCCATGAAAGGGGCCACGGGAAGGCCCTCCGACTTCTCGCGGTCACTCTACGGGGAAGGCAGAGGACACAACGTTAAAGAAAGAAACACCTGTGGAATCTGGGAGCTTCCAGGATCATCGTCTGAGAGGAAGAGAGAAACAGCTAATACGCCAACGGAACCACCCGCATCATGCACATTAGTGACCACGTGGGAAGATGGGGACGCCGCAAGAGCGAACTAGGTGCCTGCTGGGCCTGCAGGGTCATGCGGAGGGGGGCCTGGGGAGGGGGTTTAACTAGTGGTAACAGGGGCACTAATGTGGTAACAGTTTGACATTAGCTTTTCCTGTTGGTCCCTGTCTTTCATGTCTCAAATTACACGTGCGCCTGCTGGGAAGGCTTCCGGAGGCGGTGATGCGCGCGGCCACCTTGGCCCGTCCGTCACGCTTCCAATAGGAACCCAGTTAAGGGGCTAACGAGCCCAGGAGGCGTGACGCTGCGTGACGCTGCGTGATGCTCCTACCTGCATGAAATACTCCTCTAATAAACAGTCCACCCAGGGTTCCGCCACCTCCACCGGACGGACCTCGTTAGAGATGTCACAGCATTTTATCAGGATCATCTTCAGCTGAAAGAAGAGATCTGGAATCAGCTGTGCAACACGGGACACATCCCACAGCGCTGTGCGTCTGGACTCACCGTCACCGGCCAGCGGGGAAGGAGGGCGGGTGAGGCTGGCAGAGGGGAACCCAGCATTGTTGCCCCCTGCCCCCCGCAAGGGCATACTTCCCGCTGCAGGGGGAGAACGGGGCTTCCCTGCACCCCCGAGGATCAGAATCTTTCCTGGAGGGGCCTGAGTAGTAAGAAAGCCCCTTTAACACACGGACGTTTTGTCATACAAACTATACACTGCAAAGCTCCGAAGTATTTTCTTGATGTTGAGAATATGTAAAAAATGTAGACAGACGGCATTGTCTGGAGGCAGAGGTTTAAAAGATAAGGAAAAAAAAACCCACTGAGTGGAGAGTGCTGGGATCCCAGAGCACTGAAGAGGTGTGTTAGAGACCCAGGGTGAAGGGGACCCTCATGTAACAGCAGGGAGGGCACCTACCGGCCTCGGCACCCCACGGCCTGAACACCGGGGAGGGATGCAGGGGTGGGAACCACAGTCCTGCCGGCTGGTCCAAGGGGCAACCAGGGCAAACTCCACCTCTGCCGCCCCCAGCCCGGGGGGAGCAGTCACACAAATGTCAAGGCGGCCCTGGCTTCTGCCCTCTGCGCTCTGCTCCCAAGCCTGGCACTCCCCTGCGTTGGCCGGGCCTCTGTATGCAGGCTTACCTTCACCTACTTATAACCTTCAAATCCGAATGAGATGGGGGAATGGGAAAGGGATGGCTTTAACTAGGAGAGGGGGTCCCGCTGGGGTGACGGGGGCGCTTTCCCTGTTAAGTGCTGTGACTTTGAAAACCGGCTTTACCGACGCCTCGCTCCAAGGCGAGGTTACACATTTTCCTTTGGTATTTTGGTTTCCAGTCTGAGCTGGAGGGTGGCGCTCACTCACCAGCCCCCCAAAGAGGGAAGACAAGCCCACTCACCAGGGTCATGTGCTCCTCATTGCTGTAGTCAAAATTCTCCATTTTTTCTTTGAAAGAATCCATGATTTCCGCGTGCCTTGCCATGTCAGTGGCCAAGATTAATGTGATCATCCCCTGAGAAGCGAAAGCAAAGTGTTAACGCAGGGCACGATCCCAACAGTTACTCAGTGGGCGCCCGCTGTATGCGGACCCCTCTGTTCACATCACTTCATCTAGGCCTCATGCCAGCGCCATGGGCGTGTCTAAGAACCACTGTCCTCGTTTTTATAAAGAAACCGAGAGCCTGAGAGGCCGGGGAGCCTGCCCAGGCCTCAGCTGGCGAGTGGAAGGCCGGGGGCTGAGCCCAGGGGTGCCGGACACAGGCTGTGTCCCTGGAGAAGGCAGCGCATCGGGCCTGCCAAGACCATTCACCTGCAGAGGGCAGGCTCAGCATGTGTCTCCTTGCGAAGTCCAGCCGCTTTCAGCCAAGGACAAATGCTTCCCGCTGATTTAGTAATTTAGATATATGGTTTGTTCCTTCCAGAGCTTGTTGTTGGAGGTCAGTGACCTATTTTCCAAGAGTATTTTTTTTTCCTGTTATCTAATCTGTATGTGATTATATGTGCTTATCTTGCTTGGGAGTGATCAAAGTCTGATCATATAATAGCATTCTTCTATTAACGAATTGTAGGGAAGGATGAAATAAAGGTTGTTTTGTTTTGGTTTTTTTGGCCGCACCATGTAGCATGCGGGACCTTAGTTCCCCGACCAGGGATCGAAGCCGCACCCCCTGCATTGGAAGTGCAGAGTCTTAACCACTGGACCGCTAGGGAAGTCCCCAAATAAGTTTTTTAATACAAATATTTTGACCTTGTTAACCCAGTATTGGTTTAGTAGAAATAACATAATTTGAAACCATGATCATCCATCAACCCACTCATCCACCCATCAATTTATCTGTCTACCCATCCATCCACTTGTCCACTCACCCATCCATCCATCCATCCATCCATCATCCAACCATCCATCCATCCATCCATCCAACCATCTATCCATCCATCCATCCAACCATCCATCCATCCATCCATCCAACCATTCACTTGTTCACTCATCCATCCATCCATTCACTTGTTCACTTCTCCATCCATCCATCCACCCACCCACTTGTCATCCATCCATCCATCCATCCATCCATCCATCCAACCATTCACTTGTTCACTCATCCATCCATCCATTCACTTGTTCACTTCTCCATCCATCCATCCACCCACCCACTTGTCATCCATCCATCCATCCATCCTACAAACATTTACAGAACACACCTCTGTGCTGAGTATGGTGTTCTACTTTTCCAAGAAAACACCACCACAAACATCAAATACAGAACTCAAATCAGTCAAGACAGATAAAAAATGGGGGGGCATCACTGGCCTTTTGAATTGTGTAATTTCTCAGTAAAGATTTAATTGTATTATTAGTGAAGGATCTATTCCTATGATGAGTTACCCCTCAAAATGTTCAAGGATGAAATATTATTAACAATTGGGACAACGGATTTTGCCCTTAGAAAGTGTTAATGTCAGTAAGGGGTCTGGGGCAAGATCACCCTGCGTCCCTGCGGCGGGCGGCACGAGGAAGGCCTCGTCCGCTGGGGTGCGGCTCCCCCAGCAGGAGCGGGGGGCTGCTCTGACGACTCCACCCACCAAGGGGCTCAGCTGCGTGAATTCTCTGGGCCGAGTCCCCCGCAGGTCCCTCACCCGGCAGCCATCAGGGGCGGCACAAAGGCAGGGTCCTTTCTTCAGGATTTGCCCCTTTACCTGCTTCACAGAGAGACTCACTACAGCTAATGGAACAACACGTAGCACGTGCCTGCTGGGTGGTTCCATAAACGTGGAAGGGAGGCCAGAAAGCCAGCAGATAAAGGGGAGATAACTGTATCAGGAATCGGTGATTCAACAAGGGCGGTAATTCAGCCCTGATTGAGCTCTGACTTCCTGGAAGCTGGAAGGATGGGGAACGAGGCTGCTGTTGTCTGATAAGGTGAAGCTTTCAGTTCTCCTGGAGGGAGGGGAGTGTGTCCCGGCCCTGGGCTCTAGTGCATCTCGGAGCAAGGCCACCGAGATGCCGCCGAATAGACGCAGCGTGGGGCTCCTCCTACGCGGTGGGCACGGCTCCCGTCTGGGTCCCAGGGCTGCCGTGCTAAGTGCCACATGCTGGGGGACACAACAGCAGGAAGGTATCCTCTCACAGTTCTGAGGCTGCAAGTCTTGAGACCAAGGTGTCCCCTCTGAAGGCTCTGGGATGGTCCATCCCCTACGTCTTCCTGTTTCTGGTGGCCTCAGCGCTCCTTGGCTGGTGTCCACATCACTCCTGCCTCTGCCCCTGCTGTCACATGGCCTCTCTGTATCTCTCCTCTGTGTGTCTCTTATGAGGACACTTGTCATTGGATTTCACATCCACATGGATAATCCGAGCTAACCTTGTCTAAAGCTCCTAATTTAATTATGTCTGTAAAGACTCGTTCACAGGTCCTGGGGAGTCAGGAAGAGAACATATCTTTTTTTTTTTTTTTGGTTGGGGCGTGGCTATCATTCAACCCACCTCACTCCTCCAAGATCTCTCTGACACTGCCCCTCCCCTGAACACGCCAGAGGATGGGGCACAGGGCTGTGCTCAGTGGGACCTCCTGTGTGTGTAGGGGGTGTCACTTTTGGTGAGTTGGAAGCATCTGACTCCAGACAGCTGGCCTCCCTCATCCTCTTCCCAATGTGCCCCGAGCAGCAGAAAGGTCTCTTCTGAAATGGGCGGTGGGGCTGCAGGGGACAAGAGCAGGGCCTAGGGGACAGTGGTCGGGGTTCTGCTGGGCTGGATGCCGCAGACGTGTCTGTCCAGGGCCTGCTCCCTTGAGCGAGTGACCTCGCCTGTGTCAGCCTCACTTTCCTGGGCTGTGAGATGAGAACGGACCGATCTCAAAGGGTTCAGTTAAATGGTGGCCGTGATCTGCAGGTCCATGGAACACCATGCATGTGTGCCAAACACACGCCTCTTCCCGGGGCGCCACTTGGCCTTGGCGGAGGTGGGGGAGGAGGGCTGGTCGCCCAGGATCCCTGGCGGGGGACTGGGAGGTCTTGGGAGCCTCAGGCATGGGGAGAGAGGGCGTCTGCTCTCTGGTCGGGCTCACTCTGCCCCCGGTAGCTCCCGCTCTGCGGTGCGCGTGCCCTCACCCTGCCCACCTGTCTGATCTGCTTGAAGCCCTCGGCCGGCACGCTGGAGAAGATGTTGCACTCGGGCTGGCTGAGGATCTGGAAGGCCACGGCACAGTGGTGGTTCTCCAGGGGCGAGATGTCATTGTAGCGGATGGCCAGCTCCGTGCGGGCGTTGATCTGGTACCTGGGGTTGGAGGAGAGAGCAGGAGGGCCCTCGGGCACCCGCACTCAGAGGCACCTTCGAGTCAGGGCAGCAGCACTGGCGGGGGGTGGGGGGTGTATGGAGGCCGGAAGGGGTGGAGGGGACCGCACTCTGCTCGTGCCGGGGACCCGCTTCTCCCGGCTCTCCCGGCTCTCCGCTGCCCCTCCATCTCGATACCTCCAAGCTGTTCCAGCCCTAACAGTGGACATCCCCAAGAGGCCTCAGCTCCCCCCGCCACGGGCCCTCAGAATGGTCAGGCACCCCGCAAACGTTTTCAGCATGTGGAGGAGGACCAGCTGCCGTGGGCACGGCCCCTGGCTGGCCTGTGCTCGGGCACGTCATCCGAGTGTGAATTGAGGGGATGGGTGCCCACGGGGACGCCTCCTCTGAGGGGCACAAACGTCCACACCTCGGGATCCGCTCTGGTCCTGACAAACGACGGCACGCTTCTCGGGCAGACCTGGCGTCATCGCCCACCCAGTAATATTCGATACGCAAATACACGAATCCGATAGAGCCACCAGTGTGTCGCTAGGAACACAAACCAGCGCCACCCGGCCTGGACCCTGGCAGGTGCGTGGGGTGGCACTTTGGAGCCTTCGCCCCGGAGGCGGGAGCGGACCAACGTTCCAGCAAAGCCCGGCCCGTCCTCCTGGCTCCACGGCCTGCCCTGGACCCTCCCACCGCCCGCTCGCCCACACCCCTGCTCTTGCTGTCACAGCCCCTGCCTCTGCCTTGTTCCTGCTGGAAACGGGCTGGGGAGGCTGCCCGCGGGGGAGTGAGATCCAGAGACCGGGTGGGAGGCTGCCCTTCCCCGTCCACGTGTGCGGGCGTCCCTGCCTGCTTCGGGGGAGGGAGGTCCTGCTGCCGTCGGGGCTCTGCCGCTGCAGACGCACAGGGCTACGGCAGCCCCTCTGGGTTTGGTAACCTCCAAGGGTCCTGCCCCGGGAGGCCCAGGCCCCGGACAAAGTCCCAAGCGGCGAGCCATGTCCTAACAGGTGGGGTGGAGCTGGGGGCTTAGGAGGCCTTGGCCGACAGCTCCAGCTTGGAACTGGCAGAGGGTTGAGCTGAAAAGTTCACCTCTGATACCCAGAGGGCCCTTTACAAGGGAAAAAGAGACAGAGAAAGAGACCGCGTACGTACGTGTTGTTGTAGCCTGGATGATCCAAATCGTGGCAGATGGCCGCTGTCATTAAGATCAAGATATCCATTTGGGAAAATTTCTCCTGGATCAGAGAGAGAGTGGGACGGGGTGAGGAGGGGGCTGGAGTGGGGTGGGAAGCGGGTGATACAGGTGGATGAAGCCCCTCCGGCCGCTGGCCTGGTGGGGGAGGACCTGCCTCTCCCTGGGGCGGGGAGGGGGTGGGCACCCATTTGCTCACTGACAAAGCTGGGCAGGGGGCTCCCCCAGACCCACCTGCAGCCCGCAGAGCCAGATCATGCTGTACATCATCTGGGTGACGCAGAAGCAGTGACGGAAGTTGTGGAAAGGGTTGTTACGGTAGTTGTCGTGCACGCAGAGCTGCGGAGACGAGAGGGTCCGCACTGTGGCCAGCTGCCCACCCCTCCCCCCAGCTCCTGGCACCTTCTTCCCGGCGCCAACTGCCTGCTACCCGCCTGGTCTTCATCCAACTGCCCTCTCGTTTCCCGAGGGTGAGCACCAGGGGGCCCAGGGGCCTGAGGATGTCCGGGGACCATGCCATGGTCCCCACGATCCCACCCTGGGGAAGATGTCCCCAGGGGAGCCATGTTGGGCCATGAAGCTTGGGGGGAGAGCTGGGAGGCTACATGCGGGGCGCTGGGTCCCCAGCCACCATCAAACCTTCCACAGGCTTTTAACATCTGTTTGTGAGCAGTATTTTATTAAAAAGAAAGATCTGGGGCTTCCCTGGTGGCGCAGTGGTTAAGAATCCGCCTGCCAATGCAGGGGACACGGGTTCAAGCCCTGGTCCAGGAAGATCCCACATGCCATGGAGCAACTAAGCCCATGCGCCACAACTACTGAGCCTACGCTCTAGAGCCCGCGAGCCACAACTACTGAGCCCACGAGCCACAACTACTGAGCCCACGTGCCTAGAGCCCGTGCTCTGCAACAAGAGAAGCTGCCACAATGAGAAGCCCGTGCACCGCAACGAAGAGTAGCCCCCACTCGCTGCAACTAGAGAAAGCCTGCGTGCAGCAATGAAGACCCAACGCAGCCAAAAATAAAATAAATAAAATAAAATAAATTAATTAAAAAAAAAAGAAAGATCTGCTGCTAAATACACACTCTCTCACACACACACCCTGGCAATCACACAAATGCAGTCACATGCATACACTTACACATGTTCACATGCACACATACATGCACACGCCCCAGAAGCATGCAGGCACCGGCACTCACACACAGTCACATGCACACACACACAAATACAAATGTACACTCACCTGCACGCCCCCCACACATGTACACACCTGCACAACACGCTCACTCACATACACGTGCTACTTAGAACGCCCTGCTTCACTTGACCCTCCCCGGTTCTTACTATTTTCTCGCTCACCAGAGCCGGGGCCTAAGAGCAGAGAGTGTTTTGGGGGAGGGGGACGGGCAGAGACTGGCTGGCCGTCCCCGCAGGACTCTCATGGAAGCGTGGCTTCCGTCTGAAGGAAGCCCGGGCCCATCAGGAAGGCGCCCACAGTCCATTCCCATGAAACTGTGTCGGGGGGACGGGGGGCCTGACACTCACCAGCCACCTCTTGAGGGTGATGGGGTTGATGCCAAAATCTCTGACCAGGCCGAGGTCGTGGTACATGTGCTCTAAGCAGCTCAGCATCTGCGGGCACAGGAGGAGGACGGTCAACAGCAAGAGCGGCCAGGAGGTGCGCTCAGGGCAGCCCGGGGGGCTTCTCCAGCCTCACAGAGAATCCGCTGGGGAGACGGGAAACCAGCCCACCCGTCCCAGAACTGGGATGATGTCCCAGATGGAAAGCCCTTGATGCCCGCCACACATGGCTCTTCCTCGAGGGCACAGCACAGGTGCAGACCGGGTGCCGGAGTTTGGAAACGGGGGCCTTGAAGGAGCCCCCGGTAGAGCGCTGGGGCTGCAGGGTCCCGGGTGAGAGCGGGAAGGCTGGAGACCAGGCTGCTGGCCGGCTGCTGCCCGGATCCCCCAGCTTTGCCAGCAGCGCGAGCGCCCAGCCAGGGTTTTGCCGTCCAGAGGGGCTGTGGCTCCGACAGCCCCGCCCCCCGCCCCACCAGCCTGTTCGCAGCTGCGGGAAACCCCAAGGAGCTGAAATATTTGCTGTGAAATCAGAGTCAAGAGGCGGAGGTGATCGGCAGACAAAACCATCTGGTGCCACTTATGTGGCAGCTTCGGAGCAGGAGTGACGCGTCTGTGCGTCTGCTCGCGCGCTGACACTGCGGCGGGCCCTGGGCTGGGCAGCTGGGTGATGCTGAGTGTGGAGGACGCGTGAGGTGACCGAGAGGCCCCGCAGCCTTCAAGCCCGCGCTCGGCAGACGTAGCGTGGGGGGGAGCACTCAGAGGTCAGCCCGCGAGAGCGGAGCAGTGGGAAGTCACCTCCCCGCCTGGTTTGCGATCGGAGAACGCTGGGCCCCTGGGTGACGCTGGGTGCGTCACCCACCCCTTGAAGGGAGAGAGGTGAACTACCACCACCCGGGAGCCCTGACGTTCTCGGGGTGCAAGCTGCTTCTTGGGTGGCCAGATGCAGTTTGGGGGGCCAGGCGGGCTGCTGAAGCTTTCAGGGGTGTCCCTGCAGCTGTTCATCTTTGCTGTCCGCACTCCAAAGTTCACGGCATCCCCAGAGGCCAGGGCTCCCGTCTTTGAGCACCTCTGGTTTGCCACTGTGGGCAGCTAGGTGCTTTTCGGAAGCACCGGGACCCCTCCCAGGCTGCCCGGGGTCACGGAGGTGGGCTGGCGAGGGCCTGGGCCGGCAGACGGCACACAGGCCGAGCCCACTGGCAGGGGCTGGTCCCTCCTTTCATCCCCGCCCTGACGGCGGCTGCACATACGTCCCGAGTGTGGGGGGACCGCCTTCGCAGCCCGGATGCGTGGATCCTTCCGCCTCGCGACGTGAGGGTGGCGTTCCCTCTCTGGCCACAAGCAGCCTGTGCTCCAAGGAGGCAGGAACGGCGGGGGTTCCGCCATCAGGGCCCCAGCTTTGCTCTTCCTCCCTGTGGGCTGCTGAGGTCAGAATGACTTTGGGGAGCGTGAGACGTGCTCGGTAGCGGTGCTCGCCCGCCTGCTGGAAGCAGGGATGCGTGTTCTGAGCTCCTGTGCGTCCACGTGCCCGTGGACAGGCCAGCAGGGTCCCCTGTTCAGCGGGAGCCTTTGGGACAAGAGGTCCTAATGCTTCTCCTGGAAGACCTGACTCTTCTCCTGCCACGGTCCTCTCCACCACATCCATTTCTGATCACGCATCGATCTGGCAGGTGACAGCTGCACACTTAGAATGCCTCCCCCACCCCTGAACTTGCAGCTCCGGCCCTGCGTGCTGACTGGTTGGACGGTTTGGAACACACGTGTCATCTAGTTCCTTTTCTCAGGCGCCGGCCACCACGCGGCTCTTCTCAGGGTGGACCAGGCGGGGTGGAGGCGGGATCTGCACTTTCCCGGCCCCTCTTGCTGGGGCTTTTCTCATCCTGGGAGACCAGCCAGGGAAGGCGGTTCACACAGGAGAGTCCAGGCCCAGGCGGGGACGACCTGGATGGTGAACGCTCAGCGTGCACCGTTCCTGTCCTGGAGCGCAGGGAAGTCTCTCTGCTGATCTCGTCCAAGTGGGTGAGCCCCTCCGGGCAGCCTTTCTGGGCTTCCGCGTTACCAAACAGCTGGCAAGAGTCTGTGGATTCTGGTGGCCTCATGTGCACGTGGAGGGACTTTCTGTTTTCTCCGGGTTCAGAGAGAGGAAGGTATAACTGATACTACAGACTAAACAACAACAAAACGATCTCCACGTTTGTGTTTTCTCAGCACAAGGGGAATTTTAAAGAAGTGTGTTGCTGTAAAAAGTCACTCTGGGTCCCCGAGTCCTCACAGCTGCCCGGGTCGCCTACTCTCAGCAGCACCTCCAGGGGAAGCTCCTCCCTGAAATACTCCCCACGCCCGGGAGGCCTGCACCCTGCAGGCTCGGCAGCGGCCCCCGGGGATCAGGACGCAGCCCGGGGGGGCTGCTGGGCGGAGGGGGTGCGCCGAGCAGCCAGAGCCCGGGTTCGAGGCCCCGCTGCTCACCCGCTCCTCGGCTCCGACGCCCCTTCCCGAGCCCACCAAGGGGCAGTTTGGCTGCAAACCTGGAGAATCAAGTTGAAAGACAAAGAAGACAGAGGAGAAGCCGAAGAGAAGAGCGAAGGGGCCGCTCCCGTCTGGTCCCCGAAGGCCGGTCCCGGTCCCAGGCGGCTCCTGCACTCACCTCGTTGGGCTCCCAGAGCCAGACGTCGAAGGTGGGCTTCCGCAGGGCGTCTACGGTCTCGGGGGACAGCAGGTACTGGAGGGGACAGGAAAGCACTGTGAGCGGCCACGGGGGCCTCTGGGTTGAGACAAAGGCCGGCCGTGCCTTCTCCCCTCTCCGCTTGCGCCCCTCTCAGGACACCTGGCTACCTTCTCAAAGGCTACACCCACGAGAATTCTGGAGGGCTCAAAACTACAGGGACAGACATCCCACCAGCTGTGCTCAGGGGCAGAGCGCCAGGAACGACCGCACAGGGGACGACGGGGCGCTTGGGGGAGACAGAACGTTCACCCCGTGACCGTGGCGGAGGGTACGTGACCACGTAAGCCTGTCACACTTGATAGCGCTCCGCACTGCAGAAGCTGAACTTGACTGCATGCTAATGACATCCCGAGAAACCTGACTTTAAAAAAATACAATGAAGTGAAATCAAGGGAAAAAATTTGTACTCGGCATAAATTCAAATAGTGGCTAAGAAGCTATTTTGAGGTTTGCTTTTGGACGCTGTCACTGGTTTACCGTGGGCTATAACAGCCCGGCTTGCTGGGGGGCAGGCGCTGGTTCTACGGAACACCGGAGTTTAGGTTACGTTGTCAGAGGAAACGGAAGATTTTAGACCCAAGATAGTCACGGTGTTTTGGAATTAGATATAGTCGTCTCCTAGGTCTTTCTGTTTGTTTTTATTAAAAGGAACCACTGTGGAGGACTGGCACCTTTTGTTCCGGACCTAAGCTGGGCCTCGTGGCTCCCTGGGGCAGGATCCTGAGGTGTGGGTCACGTATTCCTATGGGGCAGGGCACTCGTGTTCACGTGAAAACCTTGGACAGTATTTAGCTTGTCTTTCGTATCCGAGTTGGGGAACCCCCTGGCAGGGAGGCTCTGGGAGGTTCTTTGCTGCTGTGGGAACAGTGGGGGGTGGCCTTGGGCACGGCCAGGCGCCCTGTGTGCAGGATTCCGGCCACTGCGAAGCCCAAATCTTAGTGGGAGAGAATGCAAAGAACAGTGGAGCCAGGGTCCTGCTCAGTCACCAGCTGCAGGCGTTGTGAGATGGGGGACCACCATCACCGGACCCCTCTTTTGCAGCTGTCTGAAGAACCCTACCCCCGTTCCCAGGGCACTGCTGCTCTAACAAGGGCCGAGGTTCTCTCGTAACTGAGAAATCCTTTGTGACCAAAAAGCAAAACTTCTCACAACAACTACATGTTGTTCAGGGACAGGAGATGCAGCGAAGCAGATTTTAAATAATTTAGTTAAAAATGAGAGTTCTTTCAAGTAACGTTTGCACGTAAGAACCGTTTGTTCGCTGAGTCAGTGATGGGGGCTGGCTGGACACTGGGGAGGAGCTCCGCTCTCTCGGCACAGTAAGCTTGGTCTGGGACCACTGTGGCTAAACAAACGTCAAAGAGAAAATATATCCTGCCTAAGAATAATGGGAGCGTTCCACAGCCCAGGGCCTGGGCGGGAGCTGGTTTTGCAGATGTGCAGACGGCAGGGGCCGGGTTGGGAGGCCAGGGGGGCCGAGGGTGGGAGGCTGTGGACATTGGCTGTGGTTTCTTCAGGGGCAGGATGTCACCTTACCTTGGGATAAGCGGGGACATCGCGTCGAGATGTCAACTTCTTGCTGTTATCCAAAAAACTGTACTTACAGGGGCAGCTGGTCCTGAAGGGAAAGCAAAGATTGTTTCTGGCACTGCCGCCTTGGTCTTGGTGTCACTTGGGCGGTGGATTGTGGGGACCTCATCAGAGCAAAACCGAGAAACGCAAAACCCAACCCAATCCGCATCCCACAAAACCCTTTGGTCTTATTTGTTACAGAAGAATAAGTCATAAAGCCAGTGACGCCTCGTTGCTAAACCCCGAAGACCCTGCCTGGACCTCCTGAGATAATACTGAGCTCTCAGCAAACATGGCGTCTTCATTTTAGAGGAGCTCCTGAAAATTTCTCTTAAATGATGAGAGTAAAATACGTTTATTCTAAAAAATTCAAAAAACACAGAAGCAAAGTAAAAAAAATAAGTCCCCTTTCACCCACTTCTTTCCTCTAAATCTCACACCTGGCAATGCCTTCTGTTAAGTTTGGGGTACCTTTCCAGAATGTTCCTAGGTATGGACACACACGGACAGCCCCTGGTCCTTTTAAATAAGGATGGAATTGTACCAAGCTTGCTCTCTGGCAACTTGCTTTTTCCACTACCATGCCACAAACGCACTGCTGCTGCTTCAAAGAGCTCGACCTCATCAAAAAGCAAGTCCTCCTTGGGACCTCGGGCGTGGTGGACCTCATAAGGTCATCAATCCTGCCTCCTATGATAGACTTTCAGGATGTCCCCAACTGTTCCCCTTACACACACGTTGAGAGGCGAGTTTGATCTCTGACTCTGCTTTTCATTCCTTAACATCAAGGCATGAAGAACAGAACAGGGACTTCCCTGGCGGTCCAGTGGTTAAGACTTGCGCTTCCGATGCAGGGGGCCCGGGTTCTATCCCTTGTCGGGGAACTAAGATCCCATACGCCTCGGGTTGCAGCAACAAAAGCAAAACAAAACAAAAGAACAGAACAAAAGGAGCCTGGTGGTTTTGGAGGGAAGTCCCCTTCTGACATCAGGGGCGAGTGTGCTGGCCCGAGGGGGTCACAGCCAGTGACTGCAGGTTGGGGCTGCTCCAGGAGAGCCAGCAGCGCCTGGGCCCCCAGCCCACATGGGCACCTTAACTCCTCTGGAAGGAACTTGAAGTCCCCCCCACCTCAAATAGGGAGCACAGCGGGGGTGGGGCGTGGGTCTAACACCCCGCTCCCAGCCCTGCCCCTGCCTTGTGTGAGATTCCCAGGCTGGGGATGGGGCCAGCACAGAAGCTCATGCAGTTTGTAAATAAACTTCCATCTTCCAGGAGAGCAATTTATACCGTACTGTAAGAGCTGTAAAGAAATTCACATCCTTTAAGCTGCAAGTCTCCTCTGGAGAATTTATCATAGGGAAAGAATTAGACGTAAGCAAACAGCTTGAAGGTATTCATCACAGTGTTATCTGTTGCTGCAAAAACACAAAACTGAACTAGAAACCACCGGAACGTCCCCCAATGGGAAATAATTTAAACCATTGTGGTACTTCAACAGGGAAGACTATTATGTCACCTTTAATTATGAGTATTATGTGAAGTGAGGGAATGTTGGGTGAAAAGGGAAAAAGAAACGTTGCCTACAGTATGTCCTGAAAGGTACTGCAAAACAATTGACCACAGAATGAGGAGAAAAGAACTCATTGGGTGGGTGAAAATGAATGCTGGACTGCGGCCTTCTGGAAAAATGTCTGAGGCTGCATTTTCATCTACTGATTGTTTACAGTGGTGTAAATGAAAAAAAATTACAACAGTATTTCGTAGCTGTTTTTCGAAACTGGCTGTCTGTGCGTAGAAGAACATCTGGGAAGCTCAGGGCTGGGTTTCGACTGGGAGCGTCGTGGTCCCTGTTATTATTACTGACTTGCCCCCTCATCAGTATAGTCTGGAGGTTTGACAAGGTGGCTATGCCACTTGCAAACTCAGAATAATACACCCGCTTCCTTTTTGGAAAAAGAGCCTCAGTATTACTTTCTTGGCGTGCTGCTATTCCTTCCCTCCACCCGATGCTTGCGAAAATCATCCGAGCTGCTGAAGACAGCTTCGTGTATGGAGCGGGATTTTAAGACAGATTTAGCAAAAGGGTAACAAAATGAACCAAGAAAGCGCGCCAAACAAACGCTTTCCGTGGTCGCCCTTGTAAGCGAGAACTCCCATTTACACACACACGTCTGAGCAGTGAGAACTTGGTCTGTGACTTAAGAGCGTAGGTAGCCATCGTCATGATTTCTTTCCTGCTTTTAACCTCTTTTGTACAAACATCCACACACGTGCTGGGCAGGTCAGTCCCGTGCCTTTCCCAGGAGGGCTGTGTAAGCTTCCACCACCGAAGATGATTTGACTGCTGGAATCCACTGCTTCCTTGAAAACCCCAGTGTTGGGAGGTCCTGCCGCGGCCTGCCCACCTCGGCCAGGCAGCCCTGCCTGCCCCCTCTGCGCCCCGTCGCCACGGGAACCAGCATCCTCCAGCTGACAGAGCAGCTGGCATGGTGCCTTTTCTTTTCTTTCTCTTTGGGGCTGGTTTTTGCTTTCATTTTCTGTGCTCCCAGCCTCCCCCCTCCTGGGGCTCAGTCCAGTGGTCAAGGTCATTTGTTTGGGATGAAAGCGGAGATGACAGACCCCAGAGCCCTCAGATGCCGCCCCGTGTTCCTGCAGCCCCCCTACTGGGGTGAACCAGCAAGTTCCACTCTGCGGACACGTGCTCGGCGAGGCCGGGCCCTTCCCTGAATGTGGGCCGCCAATTCTCCCTCTTTCCTCTTGGGGAAAAAGCCAAGAGAAACCCAAGGCCTGTGTCTCAGGGGAGTGCAGCCTGTTCCGAGGGTGTCTGTGGGCCTGCGCCTCATCTGACCCAACTGCCATCTCTATTCCCTAGGGAAGGGCGGTTCTGGCCCATGCAGACCCCCGGCTCCGAGGCCACGCTGGGGTGTGCTTGCGGGTGGGTGAAGGTGGCCGTCACTTCAGGCTCACTGGCCACCCGAGCGGGTACAGACCTGAGCTCAGCCGGGCTGGTGCCTTTGTTCCCCTCTCCGCCCCTCAGAGGCAGGATCACTGCCCGGCTGGGTTGACATCCTCAGAAAGAGCTGCTCAGCTGTGCGACCTCCCCCCCAGGTAACGAGCCTGGTCCCAGGATGCTGAATGACTGCACGGCCCCCTTGCGTGATTAAGATGGAACCCAGCCGTCAACAGAGACGAGGGGCAGCGCAAGCGGCTCATCCTCCATCTGAGTTAATTTCTCCATAAAGAAAAGGGCAGGGCTGTTTGTGTGGGGCACAAAGGGGTGCTAGGCTCCTGGGCCAGGGTCCCAGGGGGGTGATGTTGCTGTGGATTAGCCCTGAGCCCAGGAGTCTGCATTTCTTTTTTCGCAGTGTGTCAGCACTGTTTGAGACTTTACCCCATTCTGTTTTCGACTGAAGAGTCACAATCACCCGTCTCTCACCTACGTGGGCTGCTGTGAAAACTGCCTGCTGAGAAGACATGGCTCTGGAAGCGGCTGGGGCACAGGGAAGGCTCCTCTTTGGATCACAGTACTGTGAGTTCCAAAAATGTATTGATACCTTTTGCGGAGGGGCGGGGGGCAGGCGTGGAAGAGGCTTCATTACTTGGATAAGCCCCGGCTCTGCCCACTTTGCCCCCGACGGGTGCCTGCAAGGGACATCTTGCTTCCCTTGTGCTCTGAAATCGGGCAGGTCTTCTCCACATGGTCTATTGTGTCCCCCAAGAATCATATGTTGATGTTCTAACCCCCAGTACCTGTGACTGTGACCTCATTTGGAAATAGGGCTGTAACAGATGTAATGAGTTAAGACTGGTCACACCAAGTAGGGTGGCCCCTCTTCCAATATGCCTGGTGTCTTTTTAAAAATGGGCCATTTGGACACAGAGACAGACACATACAAAAATAAGGCCACGTGGAGACAGAGGCAGAGACTGGAGTGGTGCTCTACAAGCCAAGGAGCCCCAAGAATTGCTGACAACCCCTAGAAGCTGGGAGAGAGGCCTGGAACAGATTCTCCCCGAGAGCCTTCAGAGGGAGCGTGGCCTTCCTGACACCTTCATTTCAGACTTCTAGCCCTCAGAACTGTGGGAAAATAAATTCCTATTGTTTTCAGCCCTGCAGCTTGTGGTGCTTTGTTACAGCAGCCACAGGAAACTAATACCACTTGGATGAAATATTGTTTTTTCTCTTGCAACCTGACCCGCAGGGCAGTGCGCGCCAGAAAGCACAGCAGGGGCATCACGTTGCCCTCTGCCCCGGCCTGGTTCTTCCAGAAGGGGCGGCGGAGGGTGCCTGCCACACGGCCGGCGGGGCAGGACCAGCAGGCGGGGGCTCCTGTCTCAGCCCGGCTGCTCTGGGCAGGGGGCAGGATTGAATCATCTGAGAAGGGATGAGAGGCCTCATTGTAACACACCTTCTGCTTTTGAATCACTCTGTCATGCCCCTGAAACTAACCTAACACTGTAAATCAACTATACCTCAAAACCAAACCAAAACCCCGCCTCCTGCAAGGGCTCTGTGGGCTTTGTGGCTGCAGCACGTTTGTGGGTGAGGGGACCCTACAGAGGGAACGTGGGGGACGGGGCCCAGGGGCACCACCCGCTCGCCACAGCAGACACGGCACTCGGCCACGGGCCGCCAGTCTGAGGCTGGTCACAGAGCGGCCGGGACAGGGCCTGGCTAATTAGCTTTTCTCCCCTGGGCGCTAGGACTGGCCACAGGATGGAGGTCCAGCACGTGGCAGCCAGAGGGCAAGCTGAGCCGTCCAGATCCTGAGCCCGAGGACGACCCCGTGACCAGGGGCCTCCTTCCAGCTGCTGAGCCGGGGCCCAGCCGCGCGGCTGCACGGGCAGCTCCAGGGCTCTCACTGGGTCACGCGAGGGCTCTGTCTCCTGACCCCATAGAGCCTTCCGCTTCAGGGACGGTGAGGACGGATTATTCACTCACAATTTCCTGTCGTCACGAACTCCTTTGCCCGACTTCCCCCAAATCCAATGGGATGAGACATCCCGAAGTCCAAAATACTTGACAAGTGAGCGGGCCACGAACGTGGCGTGGTGCCCGGAAGACACGCACCAACAGGCTCGGAGCCCGTCAGGCTAGTCCCCGAGCCCGCCCTGAGGCCGCCAGCCCCGCCCCTCCCCTGCGACCACCAGCTTCCCCTTCCCCTGCTGCACCGAAGGCCCTTGCATGCAGCCCCACTCTGCAGGAAGCAGGTTGCCCTCAATTTTGCAAAGTTAGGAAATGATCTTCAAGATGTTGGGTGGCCTCGTAAGACAATTTGGTGCGCTTGCACAGGGCCGTTCGTAGGTTCATCAGTCCCGTTAAATCCCGCTGAGCCCCAGCTGTCACCTCAGCCTCCCTAGTGGCGTGGCGTTCCGGGGGTGACGGGCCACACCGTCACCACGCGGTCTCTGGACGGGTGACCACGGGCGTGAAGCAACGCAGGAGAGCAGACAGGTGCAAGCTGGTCCCGCCAGCAGAGCACTCGGTACAGCCCCGCACACAGCAAGCGCTCCATGTGTGCAACATCCAGCATCGTCGTGGCTGACGTGGTGCATCTCTGCCCTTGACCTGAACATCTGCTTTAACCACGGTTTCGGCAAAGGGTCTGGCTGTAGCCCAAGCCCCACTTTCCAAAAAATGCCTGGGGCATGTTTTTCATGGATTTCGGCAGCCTGGGCCACCTCACCCTGGCTCTCCAGGGGCATGTGTGGAGGGACCCTTATTCCGCGGGACAAGTGATTTCTGTGTCCAGAACGTGGCATCGCTCCCCTGACGGACCGCTCTGTGCCATGGGGACGTCCGTACGGGATTGGGGCCTCCGGGACACCAGGACACTCGTCCCCTGGAAGCCAAAGGCCTTTCTCCTTTTATCGTTACCCTTTTCAAAAAATCGATGTCAAATTTGTCAAGTTGGGGCCGTGAATCCTAACACTTTGATCTGCAAGAAGATCACTCTCCTTTTCTGTGAAGTCATCCTCCCAGCCTCCCTCTGCCATAAACTCTCTTTTATGATAAGAAAGCTGTGTAATTGAAAAGCAAATCCCAGACGGTGCCCACCCCAGCCAGAGCTGAACCCCAGATTCTCCAGCTTTGCTTAGAGAAAAAACCCCCAGGACCCCCCCCCGGCTCCACATGGCCGCGCAGAGCTCTCCCCTGGCTGCCCGCCGCGGCTTGCCCAGCGCAGACCTTACCTGTTGCTTCTGGCTGCCAGCTCCTCCCTCATCTTTTTAATGTCACTCTTGCATTTCTCAACCTCCACCACTTTCAGTCCTTCCACTGGAGACCAAGAGAAACAAGGGGGTTACCATGGATACACGTGGAGGATGGGAGGCTGGTAACTGGGGGCTCGCCCGTGGCTCCCATGTCCCCGGGGGTCGGGGGGGAAGCTGGCTCAGACACTGGTTCCCACTCCCGCCCGCGCAGCTGATTCTCAGGCCTCCCCCCTCACTCAGCTCAACCACAGCCTGTTCCTCACGTTCACCCACATGGGCCCTCGAGGACAGAAGCCCCTCCCCCTCCCCACTTCCCGAATCTCCACTCTTCCCGCACCTATTTCTTGCTTTTTCTCCGTACCCCTAAGTGCCAGCCGAGGACACGGGACAGAGGATCTTTTATCCCCAAAAGAAAACGGGGGTACGTGTTCCCAGGGTAGGAAAATGCAACGAAGGGCTTGGGGAGCAAAACCACCGCCTTCCCAGCAAGGAGGAAAATTTCGTTAAGGTGAAAGCTTTGCATTTTAAGGTCCTGGGTAGAGCCGTTAACCAGGAGAAGTGTTGACTTGAAACGGATGAGAAATGATCAGGCCAGGTGAAGGACGAGCAGAACCTGGGCTTGGTCGCATTCCCAGGGTCCTGCAGTACGGGGTCCCCTAAGTCAGAACACTATTTTTTTTTCGTCAAAGGATGAACTGGCACTCACGCCTGCCAGCGAGCATTCAACTTCAAGACGTTCACTCTGGCAGGTGCATATTTAGCTCAGAAACGCTGCCAGTTTTGTAACGGCTTTCAGATTAGAGTCAGTTCATAAGAAAGAAAAAAGATTAGCTTTGGTAATCACACCTCGATTTTTATGCAAAAAGATACTACCCACGATGCCACTCATTCCCCTTTTCATCAAGTGGCTCGGAAAATGCCTAAAAATAAAATGCAGGTGATTTCTAAGAGAAAAACAAAGCAACTCAGCGACTTCCGCGGGCTTCCATCCATCTCCCACCCGCAGGAATTGTCAACAGCTCTGGAGATCGCGGCTGGGGGAACCCTCCCAGCGCTGAGCCCCCGGGCGGCTCGCCCGGAACCACAACCTCCCTGGGCGGGTTTTCTAAACATTTCACTGTCGGGGCCAAGCGGGGGCAAGACTGTGTGAAACCACCGCTTCTTTCCGTCCAGTGGCAGGAATCTGGAGGATCTGATACTCGGATCTGGTCCCGCTGACCTGCTGCTTCTGTGCCGTGCGGGACGCCAAGGGAGATGCTCAAAAACCATCTCCACCCTCCTGTACCAGGACTCGGGACCAGCGAGGTGGGGGAGCCAGGGAACTTGACATCGGTACTTCGTGCTTCCACCAAGAGCCCACACCCTCCTTTGGGGTGGGGTGTGCTCAGCACTCTCTTGCATCGCAGACCCCGTTAGGAGGTGGATGAAACCATGGGTCCTCTTCCAAGAAAAAGCACATCAGCACACACCCTTTACGGTTTGCATTTGGACCAGGGGTGCGCAGCCTCCCAGGCATTTCTCGGCCTCCGTCCCATTGCAGGACGCTTACCCCAAGGAGGAGAGGACCACCGCGGAGCTGTGTCTGTGGGTCTGCTGCTGGGACAGATGGTAGATTCATCATCAGTGGCAGGAAGGGGCCCAGGAAGGGGTTGTTAACACGTGAAGGGCAGAAAATTTCGGAAAGTTGAATAGATCTGGAGAAGAGACCTGGCATGTGGCATAGACTTGGATCCAAAAAGTGGATCCATCTGGGGAAGAGATGGAGCACACAGTATAGAGTCCAAACAGGGTAGCGGTGCCCTGCCTGTCAGGGTCCACGGTTACCATTCCTTACGTTTCCAGCATCACTTTTCTGAATACAAAATAACCTATGATCATTGTAGAAAATGCAGGAAATACAGAGTATCTCAAAGAAGGGTATTTAAAAATTTATCCATGGGACTTCCCTGGTAGTGCAGTGGTTAAGAATCCGCCTGCCAATGCAGGGGACACGGGTTCGAGCCCTCGTCCGGGAAGATCCCACATGCCGCGGAGCAACTAAGCCTGTGCGCCATAACTACTGAGACTGCACTCTAGAGCCCGCGAGCCACAACTACTGAGCCTGCATGCCATAACTACTGAAGCCCGTGCGCCTAGAGCCTGTGCTCCACAGCAAGAGAAGCCACCACAATGAGAAGCCCATGCACTGCAACGAAGAGTAGCCCCTGCTCGCCGCAACTAGAGAAAGCCTGCGCGCAGCAACGAAGACCCAACGCAGCTAAAAAAAAAAAAAAAAAAAAAATTTATCCATGATCCTATTGGCCCAGAGAACTCATTTAATATTGTATATATTGGTGTGTAAACTTCCAGGTATTTTTCTCCCGCCCCCATGCAATCTAAGTATCTATCTTTCTTAATTTAAAAAAGGCAGAATTGGGATCATGTTTTCTCATTTGCTTTTCTCCATCATCAACAAGTCAAGGATGCTCCTGTTAGCAGCTGCCTCCTAGCTCATGGTTTTTGGTGGTTGCCTGGTGTTTGATTGTGTGGATATTGAAATTGATGTAGATCAGGTTCCTTGGCCATTTACTGGGGGTGATGTTAAGAATAAGCCTTTTGGGCAACACGGAATGATTGAATTTACCGCAATGATGTTTATGAAATAGAGCCTGGTTGCCAAGGAAATTGATAGTGTGTAATGAGATGGCAAAAGTGCATTAATCAATGGAAGAGAAAAACAATGCGTCACGGGATTAAAGAGCCAGACCGCCGGGAGGAAGCCAGGAGGCAGTGAGAGCGCGCGGCGGATTCAGGCACCAGCAGACCCAGGGCTGCCGCTCCCAGGCCTTGCTGGACACCAGGCTGCCTTGTGGAAGATCCTGGGGGAGGGAGAAGGCCGTCCGAGCTGGGCCTCCCCCAGGTCCTGCACTGACACCAGGGAGGACTCAGGGTTGAGACGGATGTCAGCTTCTCACTCGTCAGTCTCAAACTTTAGACACAGGCGGGCACGGACCAGAACCCCAAACTAAAGCAGAGGCTCCGCAGCCCCAAGCTGACCGGCAGTGTGAGCGCCACCTGGGCACTGCTGCTCCCGCAGACTTTAGAAGGGGTTCTGTGGGCCTCTGTAGGTCACGGCCACCCTGGAGGACCTTTAAGAATGATTTTCTAAGAGGGACACTGGCTTCGGGGATGGGGCCTCCGCAGGCAGGAGTAACAGCACGGTCACGGTCAGGTCACGAAGGCAGCTCTGTCCTACTCCCTTCTCCCCCTGCCCCGTTGGGCTCTCCTAAGAGGCCGGCTGTGGGCAGGCGAGGCCCTAGTTAGGCTGCAGAGCTTTGAAAGTTGTTTACAGCCACGTAGGAATAGAGCCTCGGGTTTCAGCACTTCCTCCAAGGACTTTGGTAAAGAATTTGCATAAAGCACATTTCCCCAGTGACAAAAAGAAAAGCAAGCTTTGGTTTCAGTCTTCTGGGTTGTTGGCACGACCCGGCTGTAAACTTTGCCCCATGGGGCCAGCTCTCTAGTCTGTAGGTTCTGGGCCAGGCCCCGGCAGGGACAAAGGCCGAACAGGGGCAGGACTGCCCTGTGCCCACCGCAGGGTGCCTGGGCCCTTTCCACGAACAAGGAAGGAAGGGAGGGAGGGGCGCCCCTGGATGGTCCACCTCCAGCCGGGAAGTGAGGGGAGGCCCTGGACGCCCTGTGTTTAGGAAATGGCTTCTCACTGAAGCGAGACCCCAGCCTCCCGGAGAAGGAAAACATTTCGTAGAAAAGGAAGGAAAGCTTTTAAGGTGAATTAAGAGCTATGGCAAAATCTACATTTGATTCCAAAGAATTATACACTTGAGAAGGTAAAAAAAAAAAGAGCAGGAAATTCCATTGAAAACAAGTCAAATCGATGTAATGTGGTTTACAGATGGGCAGTTCTAGCTGGTGCCTCTGAATTCAAGAAGCAGAGAACGACTCCTAACAGCTCGCACATACCAGACAAAGTGTGTGTGTGCGTGAGCGTGGCATGTGTGTGTGTTTCTACGTGTATGTACATGGGGGTTCGTGTATGTGTGCGAGTGTATGTGCCTACATTTCTGTGTGTGTTTACGTGTGTGTGTGTCTGTCTGTGTGTGTCTGTGTGTGTGTGTGTCTGTGTGTGTGTTCTGTGTGTGTGTGTCTGTGTGTGTGTGTGTCTGTCTGTGTGTGTATGTGTGTGTGTCTGTGTATGTGTGTCTGTGTGTGTGTGTGTCTGTGTGTGTGTGTGTGTCTGTGTGTGTGTGTGTCTGTGTGTGTGTGTCTGTGTGTGTGTGTGTGTCTGTGTGTGTGTGTCCACATCTGGCCGGGCTCAGCGGAGTAGCCTGGCAGCCATATTCCCGGCAGCCTTCCCAGGCCAGCAGCGCAGGCCGGCTTGCTTCTGGCAGCTCTGCAGGCTCAGGGCTGACCTTCTGAGTGGCTGGGATGACCAGTCCCCCAAATGACCTGCGGGAGAGGTCCAGCTGCAGAACCCCTGTCCTCAAAAGGCCTCCCCTGTCCATTTCCAAGGTCCCTGCCATGTCTTTAGGGGAGGCCCTGATTGCTGTGTCTGGGCGGCTCTTAGGAACTCATACCCCCCGGGGCTCAGCACAGGTGAGGTGACCACGCCCACCTTCGCGCTAACGCAGAGGCTGGTGGAGCCCGGGGAGCGGTCAGCCGCAAGCGCCAGGAAAGGATGCGCCCAAAGCCAGATGGAGTTCAAGGAGGATGAGGGCCACCTCCGGGGGTGCGTAGGCCCCCATAGCCACGTTCCTGTGGGCAGCGGGCAGCCAGGAGGAGGTGGGGAGGCCGGGGGCTGATGCAGGGAGAGGTACCAAAGTGGGCCATGGGGGGAGGCCGCTGCCCACACCTGGCCACCTGACCGCAGCTCCTGGAACCCTAACCCTAACCTCCAAGCTCTCTCCATCCCACTCCTTCAGTGCCCAGGCCTCTGGTGCTAGAAATTAATGCCACTAGTAAAAACACTAGTAATTTTGATCTGTGCAGTGAGCCTGAGCTGGGGGATGAAGGGGTGATGCCATCCTCCAGGTAATTTATGCGCACGTGCATGAATTATCTGATTTACACAAGAGCCCCAGGAGGAGATGTGAGCTAGTTCTGGAGGATTCCGGGCAAGGACATGCTGGGGAGAAGGTCATCGGGGATCCATCCTTTAATGGTCCTCAATCCACAAGCCACTTGAAGGCAAAATAAAAACACTTCTCGGCCTGATTGCTGTCCCCTCGGCCAGATACTGGAAGCCTCTCAAGTTGAAGTCGACACAGCTCTCTGTAGGAGTTCTGAGAATTAATTAATGGCCTCTTCAACTTGCCTGTTTCCAAGGAACGGCGGCACTGGAGCCGGCTTCCGTGTGGGGCGGGGGGAAGTGGTCAGTGGAGCCGGAGAAGAGGAGGACGAAGCAGGAGGCACCTGTCGCCCCCCACCCTTCCCCACCCCCCGGGCATCTGCTCTCCAGGTGGGACTGTATGACTGTTCATCTCTGTGATTGTAGGTGGTGAGCCGGCAGTGAATGTTTTTTGTGTTCTTTGGCTGAACCCCTTCCCACGTCCAGAGAGCTCCCTACTCTATGGGGCTTGGTGGGAAGCTGAGCTTGCCGCCCATGGCAGAAGATGGAAACCCCAAACGCTCATGGCAGTGGGTTGAACTGTGCCCCTGTAAAGGACAGGCTCACATCCTGACCCCCAGAATGAGAGTGTGACCTTGTTTAGAAAAAGGATCTCGAGATGAGATCATTCTGGGTGAGGGTGGGCCCTAAATCCACAGACAGGTGTCCTGATAGAAGGACGACCTGAATGCAGATGCAAGGGGAGAAGGCCATGTGCAGGCGGCGGCAGCCTGGAGTGATGAGGTCACACGCCAAGGCCCGTGGGCGTCCTGGAAGCTGGAGCAGGCCTGGGACAGATTCCCCTCCAGAAGGAACTGACCCTGCCAACACCTTGATCTCGGACTTCTGGCCTTGAGACAGTGGGAGAATTCATTTCTGTTGTTTTAAGCACCCCAGTTTGTGGTGCTTTGTCATGAGAGCCATAGGACACTAACACTTGCTTTCTTTGGCCATCCTTGCAGCGAGGGTGTGGGCACCTGATCCAGCTCTGTCCAGACTCTGGATCTGTAGCTCGTGTACAGAGAAGCAGCCTGATGTACGCAGCAGTGGCCACAGGGGCTACGGGGGTCCAAGCACAGATCTAGGGGTGCCAGGGGGGTACTGTACATCTGGGGCTCAGATCCACCAGATAGGCATGCTCACAGCATCAGCTCTACGTGGGGTTTGGGGCATCGCTCCTGCTGCAGAGCTACTGAGCCCTGGTCCTGAGCCCTCCTGACACCCAGGGGAGCTCCCCCAATCCCTTAGGGCAAAACCTCTTTTCTGCTCAGGGCAGCCATGACCAGTGTTTGTGGCTGTAGCCGCGAGGCCAGCTGTCACAGCTGCCTTCTAACCTGCATCCTCAGGCCTTCCCTGCCCCGCTGTGGCACTGGCCCCCCATGGGGAAAGGTGATGGTGAGAGCAGCCCCGCCAGGACCCCGGGGCTGGTCCCAGTTTTATTTACTTTTCCAATTTGCTGAATGAACTTGAGCAGGTCACTTAATCTCTTGGTGGCTCCTTCATCTGACCAACGGGGAAAATAAAACTGTTCTAAAGCTCTAATGACCAAATGGATTTTATTTTTTTAACCCAAACCAAAGTTTCTTTATTATGAAGCTCTCTCTTTTGAAAAAACATCCAGCAGAAACAATGTGCTATATTCCAACCCCTTTATTTTTAAAGTATCAGCACCACTCCCAGAAAACTAAGTTCACAGCAGTTTCTGGGTACCATGATTTTTGGGGGAGAAAAACAAAGCTCCCAGGGTGATACGACCAAATGGATTTTAAAAATGTTGCCATACTTTGAAAAGGGTAACTATATAAATCATGATTCAAGTTATTTAGGTGAATTGGTTTTGGACATGATCCTGAATTTTTTTTCTTGGAAAAAATCCAAGCAATTCATTACAAGATATGAAAAGTGACATTCAGTGAGTCAGCCAGGTAGAGTCTGTGATGCCATGACCCCGATGGCCTCAGGTTTGGAGTTTGTTTACTCATTCCGGAAGTCAGTAAATGTGGTGACCATGAGCCATTAACCTTGGCCTTGACACTGACAAAGAGCCTTCCCGTTGTGCATTGAATGGGGAATTGCGGGTCACGTGGAATTCAAGCTTTGTTCCTTATTTGATGGATGGGAACACAAAGGGTGAGTGGCTGGAAGCTGTTTTCCTCCCAGAGTTTCAGCTATTTGGTCACTGGATCAAGACTCGGTGATGATTTAGTAGACATCCTCCCCCCAAAATCGTGAAACCACAGAGTATGGGTCGATGCATTCTCATTTATGTAAGAAGACACACACACAAGTTATTCTGCAGAAGTTCTTCTCTGGAGGGGGCTACGTCTGGGGGGCTCGCGGTTTCGTTCTGTGCTCTCCTGCACTGAAGAGACCCTGTCCCAGGGGCTGTGCTATGATCATAAGTACCATGTTGTAAATTACTGCATACTTATAAGATGGCACTTATAACACGCCACATGTTACTGAGTTACTTTTAAAATAGAAATAAAACACTTAAGATTCATCACTGTTCTAGCCCTTGTTAACTTCAGAGGTAAGTTTCGCGCATTTCCCAAAGAAAAGACATTTGCTGTCAGCCTCACCTCCGTTGCCATCACCAAGTGCCACGGTTTTAAGTGGTTACGTTAAACAGAGGTTAAAAGACAAATCAGAGAAAGGGAATCAACATGCCACTCACATTCAACGCGCTTCTCTAGCACTGCCAAGTGATGTGCTACTTCAGCTTTCAGTTCGTTGATTTTAAATGCTCTAGGAAGGAAAAAACAAAACAAAACAACATAACTCATCAAATTCTCCAAGTTAAAATGGGTTCAGCCAACATCTGCTGACTCCCTGCCGTGGTGAAGCCTACAGGTGGGCTGGTGAGGAGCTCGAACAGAGGAGTTGCTTTTAAGGAACTCACGGGAGTTGGGGGGGGGGCGGTGAGGGGGAGGAGGAAAAAGACACACCCTTGAATTATCTCAAAGGTGTATTTTCCAAGATGGGAATGTAGAGCAGGTATGCTTACTTCCCCATACGTGGGCAGTGAGCAGATGCTCTCCAGGGAGGACCGGGTCCTCTGCTCACAGCAGGCATGGTCCAGCCCCACACCCTGCCCTGCTGGGCACAGACCACCTCAGGGGACCTGATGCGCCCTTCTCCGGGCTCCAACCCATTCAGTTCAACAACTCTTGGGCTTTAAGAAAATACCCTACGGCCTTTCCCCATTTTAACTACCCTCGGGCAGTAAGTTGCCGCAGCGAGGTAACTGGGAAATGGAAAGCACTGACCCAGAACCGGCAGGATAACTTAGAATGGAGAGGAAGCCGCACAGCTACACAGGATCTCTGTGAAAGCTGTCAGTTCTTGTAGGTTGAAGTCCTAGCCCCAGAAGAGCTAGCTGGGAAAATTACCAGCAACACGGGCCCTCGTTCTGAAAACACCCGCTTGACATGGTCTGTGGCACCTGGCGAGCGTTTCCTGGACCCCATCCAAGCTGGCTGAGGTACGTAAGTCCCCAAAGGATTCCACTGGGGAGGCAGCTTCTGGGGGCGAGTGATGTATCAGAGCCTGCCGGCCAAGACAGCCTCAGAGCAAGTGGCCCACCCCAGCCATGAAGAGAAAAAGCACCGAGGTCTGGAGATGACGTATCTAGAAGGTTCTGTACCTTGAGAACTGCTCTGCCACCTGGGTCAGCACGCTCTGGATCAATTCTTCTTTCTCTGCAGACGAAGAAAGAAAGACTGATGGACAAGGGCACGCTGTGCGGACCATGGGCTGAACCCGCACGTTGCGGGCAGTGGCGCCAACGCCGCGCCAGGGCGCCGCCCGGGTACCTGGAGGGATGCTCTTTCCCTCCTAGACTGCCCTCAGCGGTGCCTGGGCAGAGTGAGCGGGGCTGAGGTCCTCCCGCGCTCAGCACCAGCCACAAAGAGCAGGCAGGACTGGGTCTCTAAATACGGGACACTTTCATGTGGTGCCCTGGCCCATCTTATGGGGGGCGATTCAAGGCACATGTTGAGTGCAAACAGTGCTCTCACGGCAGGGCCCAGGGAGAGGAAGCAGGCGGGGTGAGCAAGTTCGTCCCTTTGTTGCCTGGCACATAAAACCGGGCTGGGTGGCTGGTTTTACAAGGTTCAGGTCCCAGGCTGAATATAACCTGCCTGTTTTCCTGTTTCCTGACCGGGCCCAAGGCGGGATGCCTCATAGGAAGGTGTAGACCGCACGGCACTGTTCCAGCAACTCCACCCTCTGAGGAAGGGAGGGTTCTCCTCCTGGATCCAGATGGCCATTTAGTTCACGCCCTGAAATGCTGGGGACCTAAACAAGGCCTCCTCCTGAGCTCATGTCATCTTCTATATTGACTCTAAAACCAACGCACGTCAAAACCAAACCAAGCCTGTCCAGACAAACAAGAAACCTTGATAATCCAATTTGACAACAGGGCTGAAAAGCTAAAAATGATCTAGTGTCTTCGTTTCTAGGAGAAAGATGTTCATCACAATGTTATTTAACACAGTGAAAACTGTAACGGCCTATATGCCCATCAAATGCACATCACTTAGAGCATATAAATGATGGTATATCTGTACTGTGGAAACAAATTCTGCTATTAGGAATAACACCTTGGAAAATGTTCATGTCTATTGTTAAAGAAAAAAAAAATGGTAGTACAGTGTGATCCCATTTCTGAAAACTTGGGAGGATACATTCCAAAATAATAATTGTAGTTGCTTTTTGGTTGTAAGATTATATATACACTTTTCCCCTTATTTTTGTTTCTCTATATCTAATACATTTCTATAACAAACATATGTTAATTTCATAAAAGTATTTTAAAAATTAATCTAAATTAACCTCTTGGACCTTATTCCTTCACTTGCCAACAGAAAGGGTGGACCAGATGACCCAAGGTTTCCTCTGGCTTTAGCATTCTATGACTTGATGAGAAGAAGGGAAACAATGTCTTGCTGTATCTCTTGGAAATATAAGAGTAAAAACGTCAGCCAGGAAACTTCATTGAGCCATATGTTGAGCTGATCCAAGTTCTATCCTTCAGAGAGGCCCACACCTATCAGGGAAGAAAGATGGTGACTCCACTGACAAGAATCACCAGAGAGAAGGTTTCACAGCCCTCCTCGGTGAACTCAGCAGGATTTTAGATCACTTATTCTGAAATCTTTTGCACAGCAAAGAAACCATAAACAAGATGAAAAGATAACCCTCAGAATGGGAGAAAACATTTGCAAATGAAGCAACTGACAAAGGATTAATCTCCAAAATATACAAACAGCTCATGCAGCTCAAAATCAAAAAACAAACAACCCAATCAAAAAAAGGGCGGAAGACCTAAATAGACATTTCAGCAAAGAAGACATACAGATGGCCGAGAGGCATGGGAAAAGATGCTCAACATCACTAATTATTAGAGAAATGCAAATCAAAACTACAATGAGGTATCACCTCACACTGGTCAGAATGGCCATCATCAAAAAATCTAGAAACAAAGGCTGGAGGGTGTGGAGAAAAGGGAACCCTCTTGCACTGTTGGTGGGAATGTAAATTGATACAGCCACTATGGAGAACAGTATGGAGGTTCCTCAAAACACTAAAAATAGAACTACCATATGACCCAGCAAGCCCACTACTGGGCATATACCCTGAGAAAACCATAATTCAAAAAGACACATGCACCCCAATGCTCACTGCAGCACTATTTACAATAGCCAGGACATGGAAGTAACCTAAGTGTCCATCAACAGATGAATGGATACAGAAGATGTATATATATTCCATATATACAATGGAATATTACTTGGCCATAAAAAGGAATGGAATTGGGTCATTTGTAGAGATGTGGATGGGCCTAGAGTCTGTCATACAGAATGAAGTAAGTCAGAAGAGAAAAACAAACATCGTATATTAACACATATATGTGGAATCCAGAAAAATGGTGCAGATGAACCTATTTACGGGGCAGGAATAGAGACGTAGATGTAGAGAACGGACATGTGGACACGGGTGGGGGAAGTGGAGGGTGGGATGAACTGGGAGATTAGGATTGACATAAATACACTACCATGTGTTAAATAGATAGCCAGTGGGAACCTGCTGTATAGCACAGCGAGCTCAGCTTGGTGCTCTGTGATGACCTAGATGGGTGGGATGGGGGGAGGAGGGGAGGGAGGTCCAAGAGGGTGCGGATGTAGGTATACATATAGCTGATTCACTTTGTTGTACAGCAGAAACTAACAGCATTGTAGAGCAACTATACTCCAATAAAAAATATATAAATAAATTTTTAAAAGTTTAAAAAAGTGATGTATCACATAACCTTCAAGAGTTAGTGATCTGTCTCAAAGTCTTGAGATATATTTAAAAGTCTATCAACGGGGGCTTCCCTGGTGGTGCAGTGGTTGAGAATCCGCCTGCCAATGCAGGAGACACAGGTTCGAGCCCTGGTCCGGGAAGATCCCACATGCCACGGAGCAACTAAGCCCGTGCGCCACAACTACTGAGCCTGCGCTCTAGAGCCTGCAAGCCACAACTACTGAGCCCACGTGCCACAACTACTGAAGCCCGCGCACCTAGAGCCCGTGCTCCACAACAAGAGAAGCCACTGTAATGAGAAGCCTGCGCACTGCAACGAAGAGCAGCCCCTGCTCGCCGCAACTAGAGAAAAGCCCGCACGCAGCAATGAAGACCCAATGCAGCCAAATATAAGTAAATTAATAAATAAATAAATTTAAATAAAAATATGTTAAAAAAAAAAAGTCTGTCAACGACTGCAGAACACACATTCTTTTCAGGTGCCTACGAAGCGTATACCAAAATAGACCATATGCTGTCCACACACACACACAAAAACCCGCAACAAATTTAAAGGAACTGCAACCATATAGAGTATGGTCTCTGACTTTTAAGAGAATCAAACTAGAAATCAGTAACAGAAAGATAGCAGGAAAATCTCCAAACACTGTGAAGCTAAACAACACACTTCTAAGTAATACCTGGGTCAAAGAGGAAGTCTCAAGGGATATAAAAACAGACATGGAACTGAATGAAAATGAAAATACAACACATCAAAATTTAGCTGTGGGACACAACTAAAGCAGTGCTGAGAGGAATATTTATAGCACTACATGCTTGCATTAGCAGAGAGGAAAACCCTCAACACAATAATCTAAGAACCTAGAAAAAGAAGAGCAAAATAAACCTAAAACAATAGCAGAAGGAAGGAGATAATAAAAAGCAGAAATCTATGAAATAGAAAACAGAAAAACAAGCAGAAAATCAATGAAACAAAGGGCTGGTTAATTAAAAATATCAATAAAGTGACAAATCCCTGGCAAGACTAAGGAAACACAGAGAGAAGACACAGATCACCAATATTTGGAATGAAAGGGGGGATAGCACTAGAGACCCTGCAGACATCAATAGGACAACAAGGGAACACTACAAACGACTCTAAACAGATAACTTTGACATCCTAGATGAAAATGGACCAATTCCTAGAAAAGTATGAACTACTACACTCATCCAATATGAAATAGGTAATTTGAACAGTCTGTATCTATTAAGGAAACTGAATTTCTAATTTAAAAATTCCCCCCACGGAAATTCCAGGTGCAAATGGTTTCACTGGAGAACTCTACCAAACATTTAAAGAAGAAGTAATACAATTCTGAACAATTTCTTCTAGGAAACAGAAGAGGAGGGTACACTTCCCGATTCGTTTTATGAAGCTAGTATTAACCTGATACCAAATCCAACAAAGACAACAAAAAAAGAAAACTACAAATCAATATCCCTCGTTAATGTGGATGCAAAAATCCTTAACAAAATATTAGCAATTAGAATTCAGCAAAATATAAAAGTGAAACTGATAAGTGAGTTCAGCAAGGTCACAGGATACAAGATAAATATACAAAATTGATTATATACTAGCAATGACCATGGAGACACTGAAATTAAAATCACAACACCATTTACAAACACTTAGAAAAGCTCAAACAACTTAAGTGTAAATATAACAAAGCATATGCGGAAGCTGTGTGCTGAAAGAAATAAAAAAGATGTATAAATGGTGAGACCTACCATTTTCATGGTTTGAAAGACTCAACATAGTAAAGATGTCACTTCTACCCAGATTAATATATAGATTTAGCACAATTCCTATCAAAACCCCATCAAGATTTTTTGTAGAAATAGACAAGATTATTCTAACATTCCCATGAAAATGCAAAGGAACTAGAATAGCTAAAACAATCTTGAAAAAGAAGATAAAATGGGACAAATCAGTCTATCTGATTTTAAGACCTATTACCTAGCTAATAATCAAGACTGTGACATTTGTGGAATGTTAGACACAGATAACAGAACAGAGGACCCAGAATGATACCCACACAAATACGCCCAACTGATGCTTGACCAATGGGCAAAAGCAATTCAATGGTGGAAAGATTGTTTTTCCAGTGAATGGGGCTGGAGCAATTGAACTTTCACAGGCAGAAAAATAAGCCTCGAATTAAACCTCACTGTTTATATAAAAATTAATGCAAAGTGGACCCTGGATGTAAAATAGAAAACTATAAAACTTTTAGGAAAAAAAATAGGGGAAAATGTTCAGGTTCTTGGGCTAGGCAGAGAGTTCTCAGACTTCACACCAAAATCACAATCCATAAAAGGGAAAATTGATAAACTGGGCTTCATCAAAAGTAAAACTTTTCCTCTGAGAAAAATCCTGTTAAGAGGATGAAAAGCTACAGTCTGGGAAAAAGATATTTGCAAGCCACGTATCTGACAAAGACTTGAATATAGACGATGAAAAGAACTGTCACAACTCAACAGTGAAAAACAGAACAACCCAATTTGAAAATGGGCAGGACACACGAGCAGACATTTTACTGAAGAGAATATATAGATGGTTGACAAGCACATGACAAGATGCTGAGCTACATGAGTCACTGGGAAATGCAAATTAGAACCACACGGAAATATCACTGCACACTTATCAAAAAAGCTAAAATAAAAAAAAAGTGACAACCCCAAATGCTGGAAAAGATGTGGAGAAACTGGATTACTCACACATTGCTGGTGGGAATGTAAAACGGTACAGCTATTCTGGAAAATGGTTTGGCAATTCCTTAAAAAAACTAAATATGTAACTACTGTATGTATGACCTAGCAATTGCCCTCTGGGGCAGAGAATGAAGCTGGTACACGATGTTCAGAGCAGCTTTTATTTTTAATTGCCCCAAACCAGAAATAACCCAGATGCCCTTCAATAGATGAATGGATAAACAGACTGTATTCCGGCCACACCATGAAATATTACCCAGTAATAAAAAGGATTGAACTTGTGATACACGTAACAACCTGGATGCATTTCCAGAGAATTATGCTGAGCGAAGAAAGTCAATCCCAAAACTCACCCACTGGATGAATGCATTTATAGAACATTCCTGAAATGACAAAAGTATATAGAGATGGAGAACAGATTAGCGAGTGCCAGGGGTTAAGGAGGGGCGGGGAATAGAAGGGAGGGATCTGGGGGAGGCTATAAAAGGAGGGCTCGTGCGTTGGGGGGGATGGAATGCTCTGTATCTGGACTGCATCAGTGTCAACAGCCCGGGGGTGATATCTTACTACAGTTTGAAAGATGTTACCACTGGGGGAAAAAGGGTAAAGGGTGCCTGGGTCTCTCTGCCTTTTTTCTTACAACTGTATGTGACTCTATAATCATTTTAAATGGTTTAATAAAAAATTTAATAGATAGAATGGAAAGAAAAAGTTAAGGGGGAATTTTCCCTTGGACTTTTGAGGTGGGCTCCTTTGAGCATTATAGGATTTTTGATGCCGAAATTTAATTTCCAGCCCAAGCAGTAATAACGCTTCTTGCTACTTCATCCCATACCTTCCTGCTCCCAGCTCAGTCCAAGGCGTGGACACTGGTATTCCGGTGCACGTAATAGCTACACCTCAGCCCATGTGCCACCCATGACAACAAATCTGATGTCCTCCGAAAGGGCACAGGCACAGAGGTGAGCTGGCAGTGAGAAAGCCTCGGGGCGCCACTGCTGTGTATGTGATTTCGCCCTGAGCCACCTCTTCAGACGCTGCGCAATCTGCATTCTTTTGCACGGCGAAAAGAGCGAAAAAACGCCTCTATGCGAAAGGCCAACCACACCCACACAACCATAAACAGAGCCTGATCAGGAAGTGGGTGCCTCCCGCCACCCCCCACCCCCTGCACCCCAGAGCACTGGCATTCCTGCCTCGGGTCACTGTTTCCTCCCAGGGGAGTTTCGAATTTAAAATTAATTGACTTAATGTGTGTCAAGTACTCAGGACAGTGCCTAGCCCGTGGTGAGTGCTCCTGTGTTGGCTGTTGGCTGTTGCTGCTATTACGTTGCAAGTGTTATTACATCACTAAGGGTCCCTGACACCCACAGGTGTTGTTATTACATCACTACGGGTCCCTGACACCCACAGGTGTTGTTATTACATCACTAAGCGTCCCTGACATCCACAGGTGTTGTTATTACATCATTAAGGGTCCCTGACACCCACAGGTGTTGTTATTACATCACTATGGGTCCCTGACACCCACAGGTGTTGTTATTACATCACTATGGGTCACCAACAGACACAGGTGTTGTTATTACATCATTAAGGGTCCCTGACACCCACAGGTGTTGTTATTACATCACTAAGGGTCACCGGCAGCCGCAGGCTCTCTGACACCTTCTCTTGCTTTGAGTGTCTTCCCTGGTATGTGCACTGTCCCTGGGGTGACAGGCAGAGTTCTGGGGGGACCAGGTCCAGGCTGAGAAGCAGCTGCATCCTTCCTGCGCTGTCCCGAAGGTGCTCTTCATTCCCCTAGAAGCCTCAGATAGCCCTAAACCCCTGGATCTGGGGGCAACAAGCAGTTTTCAGTCACAAGTATTAGTCATGCCCAAGCTTGGTGGCCAAACCACACCCTATCAGAAAAGTCTGACAGCATGTGGGAAACCCATCTATCTCCTAGATGCTACGTGGCATATATCGAATTTTAAAAATCGAAGCATATTCAAATGTTTTTGCTTTGCAAATTTTAAAATAGCTTTAAGAGTAACCAGCCGCAGCCAGGGATGCTGGCAATCCGGGGTTGGACACGATTGGGTCTTTGGGGTCTCTCTGGATCTCAAAGTTTTTGAGAAAATTGGGAGAGAGGAAGTACGATTGAAAGAACGGGAGTCAGCAGAATGATTGCTGGTCCACAGGATGCAGGCTGAGGGGGAACCAGCCCAGGGTTATGGGTGACTCACGTGCTCTCCAGAGAAAACTCCGCTCCATGAGAACAGCTGACGTACCATCAGAAGTGTCCCTGAACCTAGGACACGCTAGCGAACTTCCAGGACACTGCTCCAAGCTCACCGTGATTTACTCCTAGGCACCCACAGCTTTCATAAAAGCAGAAGATTTAATAAAGGCCAGATGGTCAGTCGTAAGCACAGAGGTCTCTGCAGGCTTATCATCAGCCTCTTCAGGTCTGGGCTGCTTTTTCCCTGCTTCCACCTGGATGGGCCTAGCCTAGATATTCTGGCAGCCTTATCTGGCTGGCCTCTCAGGTGACGGGCCCCGACGGGTAAATGCTGGGGCTGGCAGGGTCTCCCACACATTACAGAAGAGTTTAATTTAGTTCCAGGACAATCTTGGAGTCTGGCAGAATCTGAGTCCTGTTTTAAGGATGCTGCCAGATCAGTCCAGCTTCTGGCCGTGGATCTGCACCAGGGTGGCCCCAGGACCTTCCCCTGGAACAGAACCGAGGGGTCTGGAGCAGCCCACCCTGTGGAGATGGGTGCAGAGCTGCCTACTGGGGTATGTGGGCAGGATTCCGCCCGTGGGCTGGCAGGACAGGCACCCTCCCCCGCGGTGTTTCGCCAGCTGTCCCCATGAGTGGCCAGGACAGCATCTACCCCCTCACCCCCGTCCTGCCCTTCCCCGATGCCAGAGGCTGTTGCCCGACTCCACGTTGGCCTGCTGCAGACGCTTCGAGGAACCCGCCTCCACCTCTCCCAGCCCTTCCAGGAATTGTTTACTTGTTTCAGATAAATCCCGAGTCTCTGCAGCACAGAATGACATAAAAATCTGGTTTAACTGATCGACAGGACAGCCCAACCCTCTCATTCCTAAAGGTCAGCTTGAAGGTGATGCCCTGATTGGCTAGGCCAGCCAGCTGATGGGCATATCTCTTCCCACCCCGTGCTGGACAAAACAATGACAGCCATGGCCATTCCTCCATCCTCTGTACACCTGAGCTGGTTGGCACGTGTACCTTCCTCCCCCGGTGCAAATGGAAGCAAACACAGCCCTAGTAATATGCTGGCTCCACACCTGTGCATGCAGGGAGGGGACACCGGCACAGGCACCTGAACCCCAACCCCCAGTGGTGCGATGAGCGGACTGCCTGGGGTCCACGGCGGGTCCCAATCTCTCCTGATACATCTGCAACTGTTGCACAATATTGCTATTGTGTCTCCATGCTGTTAATATGATGTGTGAGCTGTCCGACCTTATCTACCTCACCTGAAGCCCTGAGCATCCTTCAAAAAATACATACTTAACAGACACCCTCCCAAAGCTTTTTTTTTTTTTAAAAAAAAACATGGATATCCCTTCAGAAAGGGGTGTTTTGCTTTGCATTAGGGAAAATCACCCCCATTACTTGGCCCAAAGAGACACCCCAAGGCCCTGAAGATTGGGGGTGCGTTTATTTCCAGGGCTGTGTGTAGGAAGGGCCTAGAGGGGACTCCCTCTCTGTCCCCTCCTGCCCCTCCTTCTGGGAGGTGGCACTGCCCCTCTCCAGGAAAGACGCGGGGGAACTCACCTCTGCCCCACTTTTGCTCTCCTGGCCCCTCCAGCCAGAAAGGATGTTCCAGCCCTGGGCACAGTCATCGGCAATTCACTGTTTATGGATGTCATAAAGTAGATGTGCAGAAGGGGGACGTTTCCTTTACAACCCAGGAGCACAATAAAATGATATGATTAACAGTGACCTGGCCTTGCTCCTTAAAGGAACAGGTGCCCTTTCCACGGTCTGTCCTGTCGAGAAATCACCCTTGTTTATCAGTGGCCAAAGGGACGTCCCAGGTGACCCACGGTGTGACTTTGACTAGATGCTTTCGCCTCCTGTTAGCCATTCAGATGTGACAAAGAAAGCAAAGTGGACCAAAGGGTCCTGGCGACCACATCTGACATTTGGAGAATGTCTCGTAACTGTCATTTGGAGAATGTCTCGTAACTGTCTCGGCCAAGTCCTCACAGGATCACTGCAGACTTGCCGGACCTCTGCGGCAGGGATTGGATTGGTTTTTTTTCCCCTTTCGTTTTTGGAGCTGGGATTTGTACTCTGCATAGTTGAGTTTGATCTCAGATGTTGGATACAATTCCTCCCTATGCCCTCCTCTCCGCTTAGGCTTAGTTTTGAGAAAAATGCCTTGGAGGGAGAAGCTTCTGGGACAGCTAGCAATGCAATTTTTCTTTATTGATCTATGGATTGCAACAACCAAAACAATCTTTATGGAGCACTTTCTAGGTTCCAGGCACTGTTCTGAGTGGTTTGCCCATGTTGATCATGTAAGCCTCCTAAGAGCTCGAAGTGGCTGCAGAGAGAAAGCCACGGCACGACACGGCCAAACCCACCGTGCCCCCCCAGGCATGTTCCCACGTAGGACTGCAGAGATGGGCAGTGTCGCACTGAGCCCAGGGGGCAGAGATATTCTGCACTCTGGCCTCCTCCCTGAGAGCCACCCCTCCTCCATGGTGTGGTCGGGGGGTGGATTTTTCAGGGAAGAGGCCACAGGCGTGACATTCTCTTGAGGATGCCCTCAGAGGAATCTGAATTCGAGAACTAGCAGCTGATTGACTGTACAAGCTGGAGGGACTTTGCCCATTATGCGATAACCTTGAATGCCTCAGTGAGGGGACACTCTGTGGTAACGTTTAATTACGGTGAAACCGAAGGGAGTCAAGTTCATTGTCAAGTTCATTGCGTCTGGGCTTTGCCGGTGTGTCACATGACCCCAGAAGACCGGTGTCAGGGAGAATTCTGTCAGGATCAACTCCGATCCAATAAGATGATCGAAGGTGGTTCACACGACAGGAGGGCTCCTGTAAAGCTCTATTAAGAGACTGAACCCTTTCTGAGAACCATCTGTGGATGTTAACGTTGCACGATTGCAGAGGCTGCACAAGATAAACTAAAAACAAAAAAACCCAGATGACACAGAAGTTGAAATGAGCATGTCCTTATAATTGCCTTTTATGTGGCAAATATAAGTACATCCAAAAACTAAAGAAAAAAGATGTTAGTAAGTAGTAAACAGACAGGGGATCTTAAAAGAGGAATCCACGAATAAGAATGGAATGAAATTGTTGAATTAAAAAATGTATCTGAAACAAAAAATTCACAGATGGGTTTATAGCAGTTTGGAGTGAGCAGCAGAGTCGGGGAATTGAGGACAGATCATTAGGAATTCTCCAATCTGAAGAGCAAAAAGAAAAAAAGGTTAAAAAAATAACAGAGCCAGTCACATGAGGGATAAGAGCAAACTTTCTAACATGCATGTAATTAGTCTCAGAAGGAAAGGGGTGAGAATGGTGCATAAAATACACTTAGTGAAATAATAGTGGAAAGTTTTACAAATTTGATGAAAACACATTTATATACCATGGAAGCTCAACAAAGGACACCAAGCAGGATAAACAAAAAGAAAACCAGGGCACGACATGGTCAAAGTGCTGAAGCCCAGAGATAAAGGAAAAACACCTTGAAAGCATCCAGAGGGAAAAAAGGGAAAGATATGATTCATAATGAAATGATTCATTTGCAGGGGAATCAGACCATAAAAGCTGACTTCTCAGCAGAAACAATGGAAGCCAGGAAAAAAAAAAAAAAAAAGACATCTTTAGACCTCTTTTAAAAAACAAAAACAAAACAAAGCTCTGAATGCAGCATTCTACACCCTGAAATATGTTTCCAAACGAGGGCAAACAGAGACATGTTCAGAGAAGCAACAGCTGAGGGAATTAGTCACGAGCTGTTCTGCGCTTCAAGAGATGCTGAGAAAAAAGAAAATGTTCAGGCTGAAGGGCTATAACACCACTCAGGAGTTGGAATCTATGGGAAAAAAATAAAAGCACCAGAGATGGCAAATAGGTAGGTAACTACAAAAAATTTATCTTTAAGTTTCTTTTCATTATTTCTTCAAAAGACAGCTGGCTGTTTAAAAATTTTAATACTGTATTATGGAGTTTATACTGGGTGTAGATGATCTTAGTTGCTCCGCCTGCTCTGAGAGACTACCAGAGACTCGGTGGCTTGTAAACAACAGAAATTTACTTCTCACAATTCTGGAGGCCGGACGTCCAAGATCAAAGCGCCAGCAGATTTGGAGTCTGATGAGAGCCCACTGCCTGGTACACAGATGGCCATCTTTTCAGTGTATTCACAGGGCAGAAGGAGCGAGGGAGCTCTCAGGAGTCTCTTTTATTAGGGCACTAATCCCATTCATGAAGGATCTGCTCTCATCACCTACTCACCATTCAAAGGCCCCACCTCCAAATGCCATCACATTGGCGGTTAGGATCTCAGCATGAGAATTTTGGTGGGGGGGGGGGGACGCAAACATTCAGTGTGAAGCATAGATGTAAAGTGTATTGCAGCAATAGCTCAAAGGTTGTGGGGAGGAATTTTACTGTTGCAAAGTCCTTACTTTTTATGTGAAGTGGTACAATATTAATTTTCACTAAGCTAAAAAGTTAAGGATGATTTAAAAATGGGCAAAGATCTGAAAAGACACTTTGAGAAAAAAAAAGATACAGATGTCAAATAAACATGAAAAGATGCTGAATATCGTTAGCGAATTGCAAATTGAAACCATAATGAGATACCACTCCACACCTATTAGTATGGCAAAAATCCAAAACACTGACACCACTAAATGCTGTTGAGGATGTGGAGCAACAGGAACTCTCATCACTGCTGGTGGGAATGCAGAACGGTGCAGCCACTTTGGAAGGTACTTTGGTGGTTTCTTTTTTTCTTTGTAAAACATTTTAAAAATATTTATTTATTTATTTAGGTTGCATTGGGTCTTGGTTGCGGCACAAACGGTCTTTCGTTGTGGCACATGGGCTTCTCTCTAGTTGTGGCGTGTGGGTTTTCTCTTCTCTAGTTGTGGCATGGGGGCTCCAGAGCGCGTGGGCTCTGTAGTTTGCAGCACGCAGGCTCTCTAGTTGAGGTGCGTGAGCTCAGTAGTTGTGGCACGTGGGCTTAGTTGCCCCGCGGCATGTGGGATCTTAGTTCCCCGACCAGGGATCGAACCCATGTCCCCTGCATTGGAAGGCGCCTTCTTTACCACTGGACCACCAGGGAAGTCCCAGTTTGGTGGTTTCTTACAAAATTAAATGTATGATTCAGCAATTGCACTCCTGGGTAGTTACCCAAAGGAGCTGAAAAGTTATGTCCACACAAAACCTTCCCACAAATGTTTATAGCAGCTCTGTTCATAACTGCCAAAACTTTGAAGCACCCAAGACATCCTTCAATAGGGGAAGGAATAAATCAGCACTAAGAAGAAATGAGCTATGAAGCTATGAAAAGGCATAGAGGAACCTGAAATGTATAGTACCTAGTGAAGGGAGCCAATCTGAAAAGGCTGTAGACTGTATGATTCCAACTACGGACATTCTGGAAAAGGCACCACTCTGGAGACAGTAAAAAGATCCGCGGTTGCCAGGGGTCTGGGGGAGGGATGGATGAACAGATGGAGCACAGAGGATTTTTAGGGCAGAGAAACTACTCTGTATGACCCTGTAGTGGTGGATGCAGGTCATTATGCAACCGAAAACCCACAGACTGTATAACACAAAGAGTGAACCCTGATGTAAACTATGGACTTTGGTTGACAATGACGTGTCAGTGTTGGCTGACTGACTGGGACAAATGTAAAGCTCTGAGGCAGGATGCAGATGGTGGGAGAGACTGAGTGAGTGTATAAGGAGGGAATATGTGGGAACTCTGTACTTTTCACTCAGTTTTGTGTTTTTATTGATCTCCAACAAATAAAGTCTGCAATTAAAAAAAAAAGGTTAAGGATGCACGGTGAAATATAACAACCAACTAAAAATAATGCAAAAAGCAGAGGTAAAGAGTCAACAGAAGAGGGACTTCCCTGGCAGTCCAGTGGTTGAGACTCCGCCTTCCAGTGCACCAGGTACGGGTTTGGTCCCTGGTCGGGAAACTAAGATTCCCACATGCCTCGTGGCCAAAAAACCAAAACATAAAACAGGAGCAATATTATAACAAATTCAGTAAAGACTTTTAAAAAAGAACTAATTTCTTCCGTTAAAAAAAAAAGAGTCAACAGAAGAAATAAAATAGAATACAAAAGTTTATCCAATGAACCCAAGAGAAGGCAGAAGAGGAGGAACCAGGAAACCGAACCCAAGATCAATAAAAAAACAAATGGCAACATGGTAGATCTAACCTCAAGCATATCAAGAAATACCTTACATGTAAATGAACATAGGAAGAAATAACACCAAAATTACATAAAATCTTTCAGAAAACAGAGAAGAAAGTAAATCCCCCAATATGTTTTATAAGGCCACCATAACCCCACAATCAAAGCATGACAAAGACATTACAAGAAAAAAGTTATAAGCCAACATCCCACATGAGCATGGACACAAAACTCCTTAACATATTATTAAAAAATAAAATCTAGCAATATATAAAGAGGGACTACATCTTACATCAGGGTAGAGGTCCTGTATACCCTTTGTTAAATTTATTCCTAAGTAGTTTCCTAGGGACACTCCTGGGAATACAAGTGGGGTTATCCCAGAAATGCAAAGTTGTTTTAACATTCGAAAATCAGTCGGTATAATTCACTGTCTTAACAGAATAAAGGAGAAAAATCATATGTTATCCCAGTAGAGGCAGAAAGAACACGTGACAAAAATCTAACACTTATTTATGATGGAAAAAACCATTAGAAAACTAAGAATAAAAGGAAACTTCCTCAACCCATTTCAGTCGATGCACAAAGAACATCTGATAAAATTTAACACAGAATTTTGTCAAAGAAGATTTCACCAAAAAAAACCTCTTTGTAAACTGGGAGAAGAGGGCATCCTCAATCTGATAGAGGGCATCTACAAAAAAACCTGCAGCTCACGTCACACCCAATGGTGAAAGAGTGAATGCATTTCCCCTGAGGTTGGAATGAGGTAAGGTTGTCTGTTCTCAGTCTTATTTAATTGTATTGCAGTTTCAACCAATGCAACAAGACAGGTAAAAGAAATAAAATCCAAAAAGACTGGAATGTAGAAAGTAAAACTGTCTTTACTTTTAGAAGATATGATTGTCTCTATGGAAAATCCTAAGATTCTATGAAACAACTATCAGAACTAACACATGGATTAATAAGCAATATGTCACAAGATACTATGTCAATACACAAATATCTGCTGTATTTTTATAAATGAGGAGCAAACAAATGGAAAATTACATGAAGATCCCATTTACAATAACACCAGAAAACAGAGAATGCTGAGGAACAGATTTAACAAAAGATATGCAGGACCTCTATTCTGAAAGCTATAAGCGTTGCTGAGTGGAGGGATGTATCATGCTCATGGTTGGAAGACTCAATATTGTTTAGATGTTATTATTCCCAAATTAATCTATATATTGAATGCAATCCCAGTTCAAGTAGAGAAGCCCTTTTGAAAGAAATTAACAAGTTGATTGTTTATTCTAACATTTGTAGGGAAAAGAAAAGGACCCATAGAACCAAAACAACCGAAAAAGAAGTACAAATGTGGAAGATTACCGGATTCCAAGCTCTAGCAATTAAGCCAGTGTGGTCTTGGTGTCAGGACAGACAAACAGACCCATGAAACAGAGCAGGGAGTCCAGAAAGGGACTCACACATACAGAGTCAATTAATTTTCAATAAACATGCCAAAGTGGTTCAATGGAAAAGGAAACTCTTTTTTAACAAGGGATACTGTGACAACTGGGTGCATGTATGGAAAAAAAAAAAACCCAAAAAACCGTCAACTCCTACTTCACACCATATACAAGATTAATTTGAAATGGATCACAGATTGAAATATGACAGCTATAACCCTAAATTTCCTGAAAATGTACCTTCATGACCTTGGGGTAGAGAAAGGATTCTTAAAGAAGACACAGAAAGTACTACACATAAAAGAAAACTTGTTCAATTAACTTCACCAAGTTAAAAACTTCTGCTCATCAAATGACCTCTTTAAGAAAATGAAAAAGGTAAGTCACAAGCTGGGAAAAGATACTTGCTATATATACATCTCACAAATGAATTATATCTAGAATATATGGTTTCCCATAAACCAGTGATAAACACTAATACAACAGTCTAAAAACTGCACAAAAATACTTGGAACAGACACTTCACGAAGATATTCAAGTACCCAATAAGCACAGGAAACCACGCTCAACAATTATTAAGTCATCTGAGAAATGTAAATTTAAACCATAGTGAAATATGATTCTACGCCTACTTGAGTGCCTAAAATTAAAAACATTGAGAATGCCTAGTGTTGGGTTGGATGTGACAACGGGATCACTCATACGTTACTGGTGGGAACATAAATGGTACAGCCACCTGGGAAGACAGTTTGGCATACGAACCAGCAACATCACTCCTAAGTATTATCCAAGATAACTGACAAATATGTCCATGATAAGACGTGTACAATGTTTACCGTAGCTTAACCCCAAACTGGATATGTCCATCCACAGGAGAATTAATGACCAGTGGTGAAGTGCTCATGAAATAGAATACTACTCAGCGATACAAAGTAAATAAATGACATGCATGAATCTTAAAAACATGATCCTGAGCGAGAGAATGCAGACACAAAAGAGCTCACTCTGTGTGATTCCATTCTCATGAAATTTAAGAACAGGAAAAAGCAATCTGTCTGCGGCGAAAGAAGCAGTGGTTTCTCATGGTGCGTGGGAACAGATTTGAAGACAAGCACAAGGGAATTTTTCTGGGGCGAAGGAAACGTTCTTTGTCTTGACTGGTGTGGTGGCTACACGCGTGTGCTCTTTTATGGAAGTTCATCAGATGGTACCCTTTATGTCTGTGCATCTCTCCGCACAGTTAGAGGGGACACGGATACGTGTGTGCCTGGTTTTTGCAGATGCCTAGCAGCGGAGAGCGTTTGCTTCCTGTTTGAACTTTTGCTTCCTAGAGGTTCAGTCAGTCCTCGGTATCTGCAGGGGATTGGTTCCAAGACCCATGCCCCCAAGGACAGCAAAGTCTGCTGATGATTTTGGTACCCTTAGTCGGCCCTCTGCATCTGTGGATGTGGGACCTGCGGACATCAAGGGCCGACTGGACCAGATTCTATAGTCATCACATGCCGATTCTGTGTCCGGTATTACCAGAAAACAGAACAGAAACCAGGCCACCCGCCTCGCTGACAGTGATGTGCTCAGTGTTCCCGCTGTCGCCTAGACCACCCCAAGGAGCAGGTGAACACGCAATTCCATACAGCTAAAGAAGACAGAAGTGCGCTAAGCCCCTAAGAGACATCACGGGAGAATAGGAGCTTTCATTTTATACACTGAACCCTTTTTGTTTTCAAAAGAACAAGTAAAGATGACTAAGGCTACGCTGACCAAGCTGTGGGCAATGAAACTGCACTAAAAATAGAAAATATTATTAAGAAGCATTGTTATTTCTCCTAAGCACCATGCTTGTGCTCAAATGTCAAGCACGAACGTGACTGGCAAGTGAAAAGGGAGCAGCCCTCCATGTGTGGTTTCAGACCTTAGGAAGCAGTCCTGGCTCCAGGAAAATTCAGCAATTCCAGAGAGACGCAGCTTCAGCCATGCAAACATGTCCTCTAGGTCATTTTAAATGATAGCACCATTTAGCGAGCACTCCCCAAGTAGCACGCACCATGCTAAGCATTTTGTATGAATTACTTCATTTATCCTCGTAAGAACCATGCGGGTGTGTATCCTAATTCCTACTTTGCAGGGTAACTGCGGTGTAGCGTGGTCAGTCGCTTTCCTGAGACCACTTCACCCAACTGACACCTGAACGAAGGCAGCTGGACGGTCCCTGCTTCTTAGGTTTGGATCTTCCAAAGCCGACCTGGAGACAAGGAATCAGGTGCCAGCAAGGAACGTGGAGGTGGCCCCAGGAAAGCTGGGGGGGGGGCGTGGGGAGCGGAGGAAAAGCAGAGAAGTGTGAGCCGATGAGCAGGGGCATCTGGGCTCATCGTTCTGGGGTCCCTTTGGGCAACTGCATATTCGATGCGTGAACTGTCCCCACCGCTCCACCCAGGGACAAGGAAGCCAAACACTTGCCCGCGTCTCCCTCTCTGGCAGGAGGACCGTTCTCGGGGCGTCAGCCCTCAGAGCTTCCCGTGCAGAGGGAGTCCACAGGCAGGGGACTCAGAGGAGGAAGCCCTTAGTCTGCATGTGCTCTTTTCTTAGACCTTTCCTCCAAGGTGGCTGGGCTCTTGTTTTTTTAATTGAAGTATTTTATCTAACCCAACTTATCTCAAAAATATCTCATTTCAACATGTATCATCCCTAGGAAAATTTGCCCACACCTGTTCACAACTGCATCATTTACATTAGCCGAAAAGTGGAAACACCCAAACTGTCCATGAGCTGAGTGGAAAAACACCACGTGGCTCTTCCACACAACGGGACGAGTGCTGACCTTCGCTACAACACAGAGGAACCCTGCCTACATCAGGCCAAGCGAACGAAGCCAGGCACAAAGGGCCACGTACTCTGTTACACGACACGTCCACGACAGGTCTATCCAAGGGGAAGGAAAGCAGACAAGTGGTTGCCAGGGAACAGAGTGAGGGGATGGGAGTAGGTGCTGGCAGCTATGGGGCTTCTTTTGAGGGTATGGAAACCTTCTGGCATTGGAGAATGGTGATGGTTGCACAACGAGGTGCATACACTACAAACTACTGAATTTGTGCACTTTAAAATGGTGGATTTTATGCTGTGTGAATTACATCTCAATAAGAAAACATGAAATATAAGCATTATTCATGAGGTATCTTACATTCCTTTTCTCCATACTGAGTCTTCAAAATTCAGTGTGTATTTTGCATTTACATCTGCAGCTGGACGGTGGCTGGTCTTCTTATACACGTGGTGGCTGGGTCAGGACTGGCCCGTCCTTCTCTTCTATGAAAAGTCATGTTTTTCACAATACTCTTCTCTTCACTGTTTCCTAATATTTAAACAGCAACACAGGAAGACTGGGGCATTTCTGCACTGCCCGGCCCCACCAGGACCGCTAGGAGCGTTTATTGAAACGTGTGACTCAGAGGGTCAGCAAAGACGGTGGGGCCCCCAGGAAAGGCCAGGCCCACGGGCCCCGGCAGCTGCATGTAAGTCTGGACACAAGGTTCCTGAGTCCTCTCCTGAGGTTCTTTTTCCCGCCATCATGAATGCGGCCTGGCGACTGCAGGGCCGGTGGGGCTCCTTACAGGCCCTGACTCAGGGCTGCATGGCCAGGACTGGTTACTGAGCGGGGGCGAAGGCCGAGAGGCTCCGGGAAGCCAGGCCAGGTGTTGATGGATGGGAGACGGAAGACTATTTCCAGAGAGAGAAGCTCAAAGAGTTAAAGACTCCTATGAGCAATTCCCAAAGGGCAGAGAGTCACACAAAACCCTCTTTCTTCTTCCTCTAGCAAGGACTGTGCAAACATCTGATCACGCTGCCACGCCCCACAGTCTTCCTCTCCGGAAGCTCATCCCTGTCCCGTCCACCTGCTCGGCTTGTTTATTTCCCCTTTGTTCTTCAAAGGGACCCTCTTCTGGATGGTGTCAAGTCGTCAGCATCCGTCGCAGGGAATTCTGTCCCCCAGTGTGGTGTCTTAGGGCTCAGTCCTTGGTCCCTCCCTTGCTGGGGAGCTCATCAGGCCCATGGCTGCAAACACCACCCACACCGACAGTCCAGTGTCACGTTGTCACATCCCCAGCTCAGGTGTGACAGCTCCCCTAGACACGTCTACCCGACATTGATGTCCAACAGGCAAACCACGCACCACCCCCCCCCCCTCCCACCCTGAGCCCTCGTCACCCTCAGCTCACACCCTCACGGGGCTGCTGTTCCATCCTTTCTGTGGCTCAGGCCGGATCCCCCGAGGCTTCTCCGACTGCTCTTTCTTCTACATCCCACTTCCACTCAGTCAGGAAATAAGCCTGATTCTTCGTTCAGAACACACCAGGATCTGATCACTCCTCACCACCTCCCCTGCCCTTCCCACATGGGAATCACAGCATCAGCTTCAAGTTCCCACATGACCTGCCCCCAGCATCCTCAAAGCTCATTTCCGAATGTCTGAGCTCCGAAGTGCTGGAGTCAGGAATGCTTGGTGGTCACCAGGACATCAGTGGAGACCCCACAGGGATGGCACCTCAGCTTTAGGATGGAACTCTCCCTGGAGTAGGGGTTCTCTAGAACCATCCTAGCAAAGCTAGAAGACAGGTCTCAAAGGCATCAAACTGATTTGTAAGTAGCTTAACTGTCTGCCAGGACAGAGCCTATGCTCTTTAATGGAAGAAAACAAAATCCAGATGTTCCACAACATAACAAAGAGGCAAACATGAATATAAAAAGACATGAAGAAAAAAACATAATTGTTGAAAGCAAAAAATGATAACAGTGTATCATGGGGTTTAAAACATACGTAGGAGTAAAATGTATGACATAAAGCACAAAGAATGAGGAAGGAGAAATGGAATCATGCTATTCTGAGAGTCTTGCATTATTGTGAAGTGGGATAATGGAACTGAAAGGCAGACTGTGATGAGTCGATGATACATATTGGAACACCAAGAGCAGCCACAAAGAGATAAGACAAAGAAGTACAGTTCATAAATCAAGAGTGGAGGAAAAAAAAATTGAATTAAAAAATGCTCGGTATCCAAAAGATGTAGAAAGAGTGGAAAATATCAAAAAGAATAATGAGACAAATAGAAAATGAGTAACAAGGTAGTAGATTTAAACCCAACCATATCAATAATTACATTTAATGTAAATGGCTTAAAAACTTAATTAAAAAGCTGAATTTGCCAGAATTGATAATGCCACCTATAAAAAATCTACTTCAAATATAAAGACATTAAAAGTAAAAAGACGGAAAGGGATATAGCATAGGAGCACTAAGCTTAAGCAAGTTGGAGTGGTTATAGTAACATGAGATAAAGAAGACTTGAAAACAAGGAATAGTACCAAGGATAAAGGGCAAATTTTCATAGGAATAAAGGGGTTGATCCATCAAGAAGACACAACAATCCTAAATAAGTATGTGTCCAATAACAGAAACTGAAAAGCATGAAGCAAAACCTGAGAGAACTGAGAAATGAAACAACACATCCACAACAGAGTTACATATTTTAATACTCATCCTTCAGTAATCAATAGAACGAGCAGACAAAAAATATGTAAAGATACAGAAAACTTGAGCTACACTATTTACTAACTTGACCTAACTGACATTTATAGAATCTTTCATCCAGTAATGACAGTACACGTTCTTTTTTATGTGTACATGGACCAGTCACCAAGATACACCATGTATCTCAATAAATCAAAAAAGACTTAAGTTACATAGTCACAATGGAATGAACAGAAATCAGTAACAGAAAGATAACTGGAAAATACCCAAATATTTGAAAATTAGATAATATACTTCTAAATAACAAATGGATCAGAAAAGGAACCACAAGGTAAATTAGACAATATTTGAAGGTGAATAAAAATGAAAACACAACACATCAAAACTTATGAGATACAGCTAAAGTATGCTTCGAGGGAAATCTCTAGCTTTATATTATTATATAAAAAAAGAAAGATCTAAAATCAATGATCCAAGCTTCCGCCTTCAGAAGCTAGAAAAAGAAGAACACATTAGATCTGGATGAGTAGAAGGACAGAAATAATAAACATAAGAGAAGAAATCAATGAAATAGGAAGCAGACAAACAATAGAGAGAACCAACGAAACCTATTTCTTTGGAAAAAGAAATCAATACAATTTATAAATCTCTAGTTAGACTGATCAACTTAAAAAGGGAGAAGATATAAATTATTAATATCTTGAATGAAAGGGGGAATTTCACTACAATCCCCTAAAGAGGGTAACAAAGACATATTTCAAACTACATCTACCAGTATATTCTTAGATAAAACTTAGGTGAAATGGACACAACTTCCTAAAATTAATACCCAAATAAATAGAAAACTTGAATGTACCTATTAAATTGAATTCATAATCTGAAACCTTCTCAAAAGAAACTCCAAACACAGATGGATTCATTGGTGAATTCTATTAGACATTTAAGGTAGACATAATGCCAACTCTATACAAACTCTTCCACAAAATAGAGGAGGGTGGAACACTTCCCAACTCATTTTATGAGGCTAGATGTATATATTATAAGAAAAGAAAACTATGGACCAGAGTCCCTCATTAATATAGATGCAAAAATCCTTAACAAAATATTTGTAAATTTAATCCAGAACAAAAAGAAAATATGCCATGGCCAAATGGAGTCTATACTAGGAATGCAAGCTTAGTTTAATGTTTTAAAATCAATCAGTAAAATTCACTACTAACTGGAGAGAGGAGAAAAAAACATGATGATCTCAATATAGGCAGAAAATGCATTTGACAAAATTCCAAAATTCCAACACCAATTTATGATTAAAAATCTCAACACATTAGGATGAGAAATTTAAAAAAACCAACAAATAAACCCTCAACTTGATAAAGGGTATTCACCAGAAAACCCTATAGCTAACATCATAATTGATGTTGAAAAACTTCATACATTCCCTCTGAGATTGAGAACAAAGCAAGAATCTCCACTCACACCTTCTATTCTTCTATTGTACTAGATATCCTAGTTAGTGTAATAAAACAAGAAAAAGAATCTGATAAATGGCATCAGATATGAAAGGAAGAAGCAATTCTATCTTTGCATATGTAGAAAATCATAGGAAATCTACAAAAAGATACTAGACTTAATAAGTGAGTTTAGCCAGGTCAATACACAAAAGCCAACTGTACTTCTATAAACTAAAAACTACTGGAAATTGAAATTTAAAAAAATCCATTGACAGTGGCATTAAAAATATGAAATACTTCATGATAAATTTATCAACATACATTCAAGAACTTTACACTGACAACTATAACACATTAGTGAGAGACATTAAAGGAAATCCAAATAAATTGAGAGAGACCATATTCACGAATCAGAAGACTCAACATTACTAAGACAGTAGTTCTTTCCAAGTCATCAATAAATTTAACATCATTTCAATCAAAATCCCAGCAGACTTTTTTGGGTAGCAACTGACAGACTGATTCTAAAATTGATTTGAAAATAAAATGAACCTGGAGTAAACAAAACATTTTTGAAAGATAAGAATGAAACCCAAGGACTTGCACTCCCAGATTTCAAGACTTACTATGAACCTAGGAAACCAAGACAGTGAGGCATCGGGTAAGGATGGACATGGATATTAATGGAGTATGACAGTAAGACTCACACATTTATGGTCCATTGATTTTTTAAAATAATTAATTAATAATTAATTAATTAATTTATGGCTGTGTTGGGTCTTCGTTTCTGTGCGAGGGCTTTCTCTAGTTGCGGCAAGCGGGGGCCACTCTTCATCGCGGTGCGCGGGCCTCTCACTGTCGCGGCCTCTCTTGTTGCGGAGCACAGGCTCCAGATGCGCAGGCTCAGTAGTTGTGGCTCACGGGCCCAGTTGCTCCGCGGCATGTGGGATCTTCCCAGGCCAGGGCTCGAACCCATGTCCCCTGCATTGGCAGGCAGACTCTCAACCACTGCGCCACCAGGGAAGCCCCTGGTCCATTGATTTTTGACAAAGGTGCCATGATAATTCAATGGGGGGAAGGATCGTTTTTTTCAACAAATGGTGCTGGAACAAATGGATATCTGAGAAAGTGAACCTCAATTCTTTTCTCCCTCCCTTGAAGGTGGGCTATACTTAGGGACTTGCTTCCAAAGAATCGAGCAAGGAAAGGGGAAAATAGTGACTTTACAGAGAATAAGCCAGTGATTCATGTGGGTACTATGGCCTCCTTGTATTCTTTCCAAAAACCCACATCCCCAGGCTGATCATGAGAAAAGCATCAGAGAAGCCCAGACTGAAGGGCATTCTACAGACTCTTAAAGACTGCCAAGGTCATGACAAACAAGGAACGTCCGAGACACTGTCAGACCAGAGAAGACGGGAAGGCATAACGACTAAGTGTGGATTGGATTCTGGATCAGGAAAGGGACATCAGGAAAAAAACTAGTGAAGCCTCAATAAAGTCAAGGATCTAGTTAATAACAACAACAAAAAACAATAATAAAAAGTTTATTATTAAGTCAAGGGCTTGATAAGCGCTTTTTATGTTAATAAAAAGTTATTGGGCTTCCCTGGTGGCGCAGGGGTTAAGAATCTGCCTGGCAGTGCAGGGGACACAGGTTCGAGCCCTGGCCTGGGAAGATCCCACATGCCGCGGAGCAACTAAGCCCGTGTGCCACAACTACTGAGCCCATGCTCTAGAGCCCGCGAGCCACAACTACTGAGCCTGTGTGCCTAGAGCCCGTGCTCCGCAACAAGAGAAGCCACCTCAATGAGAAGCCCACGCACCGCAATGAAGAGTAGCCCCTGCTCACTGCAACTAGAGAAAGCCTGTGCGCATCAACAAAGACCCAACATAGCCAAAAATAAATAAATAAATTTATTTTAAAAAAAGAAAGTTATTTTCATACGAAAAAAGGTTAGAACTCAGATTTTATTCTAACATCTACTATCAAAAGAACTGAATTAAGAGTTTTCATAAAGAGCTACTCAGGCATAAAAATATTTAAAGCAACCAGTGCTCCTATGTAAACGCTGTCACCTGAAAGATGAGACCCTGAGACACAGAAACATCAGGGCCTCACTCACACACCATCCAGCACAGTATGGGTGGCATCAAAATTCTATTCTGTAGACATCAATTTTGCAAAGATTAAAATTAAATTAATATTAAATTTTAAAAAGAAAAATAAACCTCAACTTTTGCCTCAGGCCATACACAAAAATTAGCTCAAAATGGATCACTGACCTAAATGCAAAAACTAAAACTATAAAACTTGTAGAAGAAAACAGAGGAGAAAACTTCACAACTATGGGATAAAATAAGATTTCTTTGGACATAAAAAGTACAAACTATAAAAGAACAATTGATACATTGGGCCTAATCAAAACTTAATTCTGGTTATTGAAAGACACTCATAAGAAAATGAAGAAGCAAGTTGCAGATGAGGAGAAAATATTTATAATATCTACCTGACAAAAGGTGTGTATCCCAAATATACCAGGAACGCTTTCAATTCAAGAGTAAGAAGGAAAACTACCCACCATCACCACAACCAACAAATCAGAAAAGATTTGAACAAATACTTCATAAAAGAAGATTTAAGAATGGCCAGTAAATACTTTAAAGATACTCACCATCATTAATCACTAGGGAAACACAAATTAAAACCAAATGCAGTACCACTCCACACCCAATAGAACTGATTAACACAAAAAGGACTGACAATGTCAAGTGCTGCTGAGACTGTGAAGCAACGGGAACTCTCGGACATCATGGGTGGGGATGCAAGAGGTGCAGGGAAATTGTCTGGCAGTACTTTTTATAAAGGGAAATATACACTTAGCCATGTGATCCACCAATCCCATTCAATCCCATTGACTCCAAGGGAAATAAAAATATATGTCCCTATAAATGCTTGTACTTGGATGCTCACAGCTGCTTTATTCATAAAAGTCCCCAATCTGAAATAACCCAGATGTCCTTCAACAGGTGAATGGATAAACAAACTGTGGTCCAGCCATACCTGGAATGTTACTCACCAATAAAAAGGAAAGAATCGCTGATACACATAACACATGGACGAGTCTCAGAAACATTAGATCGAGTCAAAAAAGAGTACACGTGTTACATAATTTCATTTTCTATGAAACTCTCAAAAAGACAAATCTAATCTATGGTGTCAGAGAGCGGTTGGTTGGTGGCTGACAGAGACCAGGAGTGGAGGGACAGGGGCTAAGCGGGAAGAGGCACAAGAGAACTTTTTTAGGTGATGTAAATGTTCCCAGTCTTGGTTTTGGTGGTAGTTAACAAGGATGCACAGAACTTTCAAAGCTTATCAGAATATACACTTAAATGGGAGCATTTTATTATGCATAAATCATACATAAATTAGAGTGATCAAAGATCCAAAAGGAAATGGGATTTTAAGAAAGCAACACTACTGACTGTATGAGGCATCCTGGGGGCTGGCCTTTTTGCCTCACAGTCTGAATGGTCAGGACAGGTACTGGGCCCAGGGAGACAAGAGTGGGGTGTCACCCAGTGTCTGCTAAGTCGTCAGGACCGGGTGGGAGGGGGTGGGGCTGGGCATCCTGGGGGTTTGTGGCGGGCAGAGTACGGCTGTCTCTGCAGCAGTACGCGGCTTTAGATTCTGTAACGGTACCAGGCTTCAGATTCAATGCCTAACTCATACATATTCAATCACAGGCGCAGCCTGGAGCTCTTTTTTTTTTTTTCTTTTAATTTAAAAAATGAAAAAAAAAAAAAAAATGATAGCAAGGCCTTACCAGAGAGTTGCTTGATGACCACAGGTCTCACTTTGTAGGGAGTCCTGCAAGAGAGAAGGCAGTTGCACTGTAAGATGCTGTCAAAGATGTTCATGTGCATCTGGTTCGAGAGAGAAGCACTTGGGCTGAATTAGAGTTCGGTGAATTAGGTCTTTTTAAAATGAATTTCTTTGGCAGGTCTGAGCTTTCTCATTCAGAAGAATTCTAAATACTTTAAATATATCATTTAAACAACGGACCTCCTCTATAATGTTCATATTTGGTTAATAAAATAAACATGTTGAATGCAGCTGGGATGGCACAGAATTGTCCTGGTCTGTCCTGACACTTGACTGTTACAGGAGGCTCTCCCTGTTTTGCTTTGAGCTCCTGGAGACTGCGTCCCCCAAGTGCACAAGAGAGGATGGTGTCAACAACTCAGGCGAAAATGCACTGGCACCTCGGTGATGTCACCACCGGTAATCATGAGACCCACAGGGGGTGGGGAGAGGATACTGGTGATAGGAAAGACAGAGTAAAGGTCACTGTCCCTGACATACAAGGACCTCTGGCAAAGGTGGGGGGGAGACAAGTCAATGGAAAATAGGCAAAGAATAGGAACAGGCAATCATTGATAACAGTTAATAAAAATAAAAAGAGGGACCTCAAGAAAGAGGGTATTTTTTTTCCCCCAATTTTAGAACCTGGTAACATGAATGCTGTGAGGGCACAGGGGCTCAGGTTCTCACAGGTATTGCTGGTGGGAGTACGGATTGCCACCACCTAGGGGAAAGCAACCTAGCAGCACTGATTCAAATGTAAAATCCTTTGTCTCAGCATGTGAACCTAGGAACGAAAGTATTAATTCTTTTGGTTATCTTACACAGGGATACCTTCATATGTCACTCGCTCATTCATTCAACACATTTTACACAGAGTGCTCGGTGTGGTCGGGTTCTGGTGATATAAGAGTGAATCAGGGCTTCCCTGGTGGCGCAGTGGTTAAGAATCCGCCTGCCAATGCACGGGTTTGAGCCCCGGCCCGGGAAGATCCCACATGCTGTGGAGCAACTAAGCCCGAGCACCACAACTACTGAGCCTGCGCTCTAGAGCCTGTGAGCCACAATCACTGAGCCCTCATGCCACAACTACTGAAGCCTGTGCGCCTAGAGCCTGTGCTCCGCAGCAAGAGAAGCCACTGCAGTGAGAAGCCTGCGCACTGCAATGAAGACCCAACGCAGCCAAAAATAAATAAATAAAATTAAAAAAAAAAAAAAAAGAGTGAATCAGACAAGAACACTCTGCCCTCACAGATCCCACGTTCCACGGTCAAGTACACGTTGAAAGGACGTGAATGCTGCTGTTTGAATGGCTAAGAAATGTCATCCGCCGGGGCCGGATGACACATTAGCTGAACTGTGGAGTGTCATTCAGTTGTCAAAAAGATGGAGATGAGTGAGCAAGTACTGACGTGGAGGGATGCCCACGACATCTCGTTAGGGAGACACGGCAAGTTACAGGGTCACAGACGGAGAGTCAGCTCAGCGATGGAGAAAGAAAGTACAGAGACTCTGGAAGGAGTTACACCAAACACCAGACTCTGAACAGTGGCTAACTGGCATCCTTTGGTTTAGCAGTTACAGGGCACACGGAAGATTGTTTGCATTTAAAATGCCAGTAAAGTATAAAAATAACAACTGCGTGGCACTAATAGGTGATGGATGGTCAAGCCCACGGTGGTCTCGAGTCCCGCCTCCCCACGAGGGGTTCCTCCTGGTGGAGCCCGTGAGGGGCAAGTCAACCCCACCCATCCCCCCCGCAGGAGCATGCACCTTGCTTGGGGAAAGGCCCTCTTCCAAAGGTCCCCGGAAGTTGGTTATTTGGGACTTGGGGCACTTTCCCTACAGAGGTTTCATCGTAATGGTGTTTGGGTCCTGGGAGATCACAGAACATCCTGCTCAGAATCCACGCGGTCTGAAGTGTGGCTCCACCTGTAGAGCAGGTGAGACACCCGGCTGGGGCGGGGCTTGGCCAAGGTGGTACTAGCTGCCTCCGTCCTCACACTGATGGCGAGCAGGGCGGGCAAGTCCACCCTCCCCGGGTCCTCCCAGCAGCCGTCAGCCTCGCCAGCTTGCAGGTTTCCAGGAGCCACCGCTCAGGGAAGGGGGGAACCTCCCTGAAGCCCACCGCGTGTGCGGGGCTGACTTTGAACCAGGGTCGTGTCCAGAGCACGTGTCGGTGCTGCCTGGGGGGGCCAGGGCTGCGGCGATGGGGTGAGGGGCGCTGAGAGCCACGGCGAGGTGGGCGTCACCTCTCCTCTCTCCTCCTCCCTCAGCCCCATCAGCAGCACTGATGCTGGGGCAGTGGGTGGAGAGACGGGATCCCAGGCCCTAGGGGCGCAGGAAGGGGCCTTCCCTTCCCCCCTTTCTCTCCTCTCTCCCTCCCCTGCAGCCACAAGGACTGTCTTCCCCTGCTCTCCACAGGCCGACGCTGGCCGGGAGGTGACAGTGACGGCACAGAGGAGGTGCTGGAGGTGTGGATGGGGAGAGACAGAGCCGCGTGTCCCGACACGCCCGCCCCCCTTACACCGTGTCAGAGGCGCTGACCACAGCTGGCTCCCCAAGATTACTCTTGGCCCTTGGTTCCTTAATCCTGTTGACTCAACAGCAGGAATGTTCTCAGAACCAGTTATGTTGCTTCCACGATTGAATAAACTCCTGCCTCGGCCTAAATTGAGTTGCAGCTTCATCATTCCTTCCTCAGCAACAGAATTGAGATAAACCACTTTCCATTTGCCTTGAACTTGTATTTGTCTTTTTCCAAAATGCCTCTTTTCAAACACGTTTAGTGGGAGCCGCGCCGGAATGCAGGAAGCATTTCTCCCCAGCTGAGGGGATGGGCACACACACCATCCTTGTAAGCGCTCAGCCATTTCATCCGGTGGACAGCTTCACGTATCACAACTTGGCTAAAATTGGAAATAAAGGAGCGTTTGTATCACACGTGTGCCGTGCCGTCCCGGCTCTCCCCTCTCTCCACATGCCCCGTTTTTTCCTCATACTATTTAAGGGTCTGTTTCTCTCCTTCAACAAGGATCTTGAAGCGGCGGAGGCAGAAACGGAAGGGTGGTCAAGAAGCAACACGCTGCTCAGCGGGACACCACGGGATCCAGAATGTCCCCTTGTCCAGAAAGGAGCACTGAGACCAGACGCTGTCCCGCCGAGCGTGATCTGAACGAAGCTGGGACGTGTCTACCTGTGTTTGTTCGTCTTTAGGAATGAGGGCGATTAGCAATCGATCACCTTTCTTATCAGCTCCAAAGGAGACAGGAAGCTACTCAGCCCATTGCTAGATTAGAGCCTCTCTGACTTAGGTAAATATGTTCCAGCTTATTTAAAATGCTGCTCTGAACGTTCTCTGATCGTTAAGGGAAGAAGCATTTTGAAGGAAGAGTCAGAAGGTCATGAGATTTGGTTTGACATGAGCCGAAAAGTTCAGTATAGGAGATGGGAAAACTGGGACCCCCGACTTCTCATCAGTAACCAGGTGGTCACAGTCAAGAGCCCTTGCAATTTGGAGAAGAGGCTGTGAAAAGCGCCCCCTGCGAGTGTGAACCGGGCAGAAAGCAGGCAAGGCGGACGAGCTGGCACCTGCAGGAGAGCCTCTCCCGGGAGGCGGTTCCTGAATCCGAGGCTGGGGGCAGGGTACAGGCGTTGACAAGGCTGGACCGAGGGGCTGCAGCGTCTTCAGCGGTGGAGGAAGCTGGAGGGACACGACCTGACTTGACCGTCTTCTGGGAAGAAACAAAATTTATCCAGCACTTTCCGAGAAGGGGAAACCCTGTGTCTGGTAGAGGTGACCTTCTGGTCACTGGCAGGCTGAGCACCCACCTGGGGGTCAAGAGTAGTTTCTTAGGTTTTGCCCACTTTACACCGGTGACTCTCACCCTCGCTGCGTATTGGAATCACCCGGTGAGCTTTAAAAAAAAATCCCTCAAAAATCCACATTTCCTGGGTCCTAGTGGGGCTCTGGTGACCAGAGCCTTTTTGATGATCGCTGGTGGTTTGAACCTGCAGGCAGGGCTGACGGTCACTGGTTTGGTCGGACTAGGTTATACCGCGCATGTTTAGAGGGGGCGGGACCCCCGACGGCAGCTGGAAGCGTGGGACCGGAGAATTAGAGGCAAACGGAGCAGATCGGAGGCCTCGCTGGGGCTCGTGCACGATCCGGGAGGGGGAGGTGAGCAGGCGGGAAGGGAACCTTGGGGAACGCCGCCTTTCGGGGGCTGAGAGTGGGAAGCAGACACAGCCGGGGGGAAGATGATGGAGGCAGCTCGAGAAAAGGAGAAGTCCATGACCTCAAATGCAGGGAGCAGACAGAAGCAGGGGAGGGGATGCCCAGTGCAGAGAACAGTGATTAAGGAGGTCCCGGCCAACAGCATCACCACCTGGGAAGCTGCAGAAATGCCAGGGGAGAGGGAGGGAGGGGGCTCTGCTTCAGCCAGCCCCCCCGGGGTGTGCGTGAGGCTGGTGGCCTGGGGGACAACGGGCAGTTCTGCGACGAGAAAGCAGCGGGGACCACATGCACCGGTTCTCAGCCTCGCCAACACTGACATTTGGGCAGGTGAGTCTGGGGTGGGACCAGCCCTGGGCACTGGGGGAGGTAGAGCAGCAGCCCTGGTCTCTGCCCGCTGGGTGCCAGAGACCCCATCCCCTGATGTGGCAGCCAAAATGCTCCAGACTTCGCCAAGTGTCTCCTGGGGAACAGAACTGCCCCCCGTTGAGAAGGGCTAGCACAGAATACAGAGCCAAAGGAGATATGATGAAGTGACAGAACAGAACGGACAAACCACAAACTGCTTTAAATTAATGCGGGAAAAATGCAGTTTTGCCCCATCAGACACCGGCTGGCACGGACAGGGCACTTCCCTCTGACATCGTTGTATCCTGTGGACGTCAGGGGTGGCAGGTCACTCGTGACTTTCCTTATGAATACAGATCTGGGTCAGGCTGGAGCTTATGCCACAATTTACGACAATCTTCCTGGAGCCTCCGGGAATGCAATTAGCATCGCTCTTTCCGGGGAGCCCGGAGCCGATAATCAGAGTGTAATCAGAGCCAGAACGCGTGGGGGCAGAGGCTCCTGATGACGAAATTAAAAGTTCAGGAGACTGATGGATGCAGTGGAGGGGGAGGGGAGACCGGGCGGAAGCACCCAGATGCTCGGGGAAGGACAGTGCTGGCCGCTCACCACGGAGCTCGGAGGACATCGGAGGCTGTTCAGATGTTCTAGGACTTTGTACATCCCAAGGGTTTGTCACTTGCCGGGCTTCCTGCACCAAAGCCTGCCAGTCTTCGCGAGGTCTTGAGCCCTTGCCTGGGGCCAGGCATCCTGCACCCAGGCCGGCGTGGGTGGCTGACAGGTGGCTTCGGGGGACAGAGGAAGAAGAGCTGGTGCCCACCCCTGGGCGCTCAGCTGTGCACACACCTTTGGTCGGGGGAACCTTTTGGGCACCTACAGCGGAGGTCCCAGGGACCCCATCATGGGAGCCCAAATACTCCCACGCTGCCATCAGGGGGCCAGGGCCCTCCAGTGGCCGGGAACTTCGAGGGTCTGCCTGGGCACGCTCTCTCCTGCGGCTGGAGTAGCTGGCCTGGTTCAGTCGGGGGGGGGCACCCCGATGGCCGGATTGACACGTGTCCCTCGGAGGGGGATACAGTGAGGGGCAGGAGAAACAGGGGTCCCGAGGGGCACCCCACTCCCAATCACGCTGCTGCTTCCGGCCTCGCAGGGCACGCGGGCTGGATTCTGCCTGGCCCTGCTGCAAATACAAAGTGGGGGCCACCGGGGACCTCGCCAGCCGCGGGGCAGAGGGCCGGGCGCGGATGGGAGAGGCTCTGCTTGGACTCCTTGTACTCCCTCCGGCCGCATGCAGCCGGGCTGTTTTACAGATGTTCACAGGTGTGTTTCCTGCCCAAGTCTTTTCCTCTCTAGGTCTCTCCTGGTTTCGCTCCTCTGGCCCCCAGGCTTCCCAGCCCCCAACCTCCGCCGTCTTGGGCAGAGTAGCCGGTGGGCAGTGCTTGACAACTCCAGGACTTGCCCCAGGGGGTCAACGCCCGGCGCTGCCCAGGGAACCCGGTCAGGGAATCTCCTGCCCCGATGGACTGGGGGCAGCTCTGCTACTGCCACTCAGTGCCTCGGTTTCCCCATCTGTAAATGCCCCCTCAGAGGGCTCTTGTGGAGCCTCGGAAAGGTCCCTGGCCACATTTAGAGCTGCTACTTTCTTGGAAAGTGACAAGTTCTGCAAAGGAACCAGCAGCCTCCTTCCCAGACCCTCCCATCTTTGGTTTAAATTCAGATTTTCCTGCAGCAGTAAATTTAAAAAACAACCATGGAGGCCCTGCCGTGCATGCAGAGAGCTGTCAGACACACCACGAGAAGGAGCTGACGTAGCCCACCAGCCGCTTACCGTTCCGAATTGGCGGGCATGGTGGGGTCGATGGAGACCATGGCGTCATCCGTGGTCAGGAGGGAGATGGTCGTGTTCCTGGAAGACAGGAGAAGCCAGTGTCTTCACCCCGATGTTGTCCCCTGGGTGCACACTTGAATCTGGGCCCCCCATGAGGTAGGAGCCCGGGTAGCAGGCCCGTCCTGCCCAAGGGGCCATGAGGAGTCGGCCTCAGGACACTGGCCCTCAGCTTGTAAACAAAGTTACGGGCTGTGTGTGTACTTCTAAATGCTCAGTAGATGTGTAAGTAATGTAAAACGGGAATTGGAGAAAGTGTAATTTGTTGAGTTGGGAGATTAAATTGTGGTAAAGTAGAAATGAACATTTGTATCAGCCAGTGATGAATTCAGGGTTTGCCTTTCTACTTCATTTCCCGTGGGAGTCTATCTAAACGGGCAAAAAGCTCTCCTACCAAACAGTTTTAAGTGGATCAATTGAATCTTCCTCCAACTTCTCATCTGTGGGGTCTTTCACGCGAGGTGTTGCCTAACCATGTGACTTAACTCTCTGGTCTTCAGTTGTGTATCAAAATCTGTGCAATGCGGGTGACACCTGAAACCCAGGTTGTTCTAAAGAATAACATTTATTTATTTCTTAGCACATTGCTTAATAAAAGATGCCCCGAACTGTGGGCTATCTCTGGCTGCTACAAACCGCTACTTGCTGTAACTTCAGGTGTGTAATCTCATCCCTGACTCTCCTTTTTCTCACCTGACTCTGAAAGGCTCCTACTGTCCTTCTCTCTCACCCTCCTTGACCTGGGTCATAACCTTAGTTAACTGCAGGCCAAAGCTGCTCCTTATCACTCTCTATAGTTGGGAAGTTAGGACAGAAAATCCACTTGCTGGAACAAACTGTTGATTTTGGGAAAAGAATTCTTCTGGAATTCTTATGGTTCTATAAGGTAGATTTCTGGTCTTTTCAACTTATTTCTGACATCAGTCTTTTCCTAAACCTTGATCTGTGATGAGCCCCTCTCTCCCCCTTGCTGGATCATTTGGGGCTGGGGGACCAAAGTCTAAACACTACTACCGTCCTTTACCCTTTCTCCCAAAGCAAAGAAATAAACGAAAGAAAAAAAGAAACTCTTAAGACAGTAGTTTCTGCCTAATTCCGCCCAAAGGTTCCTTCCGTGTAGCACAGCGGTGGCCGAAACCTCCAGGGACTCATCCACTGATTCGAAAGGTCCCGAGTGCAAGGTACAAGGTGAGCCCACGGGCCCTACCACCCCTCTTGTCCCCTAGACTCGGCCACTCGCCCTCCCAGGTACCTGTCCCTCCAGGTGAATTTAAAGGCGTCCCCCTGGCGGGGGCAGTTCCGGGTCACTCACCGAGGCAGGCCGGTGGCGATGCAGAACAGGTCCATAATGTCGCTGGAGTTGCAATACTTGCTAAAGACCACCTGCAAAACAGAAGCAGAAGGCCGTGAGGGTCAGGCAGGAGCAGGGCAGCTGGTTTCCATGGTGACGTCAGATTCCAGAGCTTTCTCTCTGGTCCCGACCTGCAGGTTAATTTTACAAAGAAAAAACAAAATAACCGTGGGCACTGGAATGTTACATGCACGTCTCTTCACTGAGTCGATTTATACAGGTTGAGAAAAACTTCACTTTTTTGTTCGCTGAAAAGAGTTGTGAAAAACAACGCTATCACCCACATAAGGACACCTGCCGGTGACATGCTGCCTCGTGCCCATCAGGGTGATGTCTGATGCACCATCAACAACCTCGACTTAATGATATCACATCGCAGGGGGTCTCCAACGACCTCCGGAGCCATTATGCAAAAGAAATTTAAGATCATTAGCTTAAAAAGATTGCCTTTTAGGATTTGGGGGCTGAGGTGCAGGACCAAATCCAAGAGGGAATCACCCTGAGAAAGGGTCCGATTGGAACCGTCAGTCTGCATAGTGAACAAATTTCACCGGAGGCAATTTTACACACGGCCTGGGTGTCCAGTCCCTGCTGGACAGGAGAGAAACACGTCACATCAGCATCTTTTGTCCGAGGGGTCCCAATTGTGAATCTGGGCTCCGGAACCCCTCCCTGGGAGAGGGGGCTTCACGTACAGAGAGGGGGTTGCTCTCCAAGGCTGGACAGCGCACGGGACAGTCCACGCCAAGGCTCCCATTTTCACCGTAACAGAGGTTTTCCTTCAACGTTTTCCCTGGCTAATTGCTGTAAGGCCCCTCTTGCTCACCAGCAGGAGTCCGTGGGCGTGGGGAGAGCCAAGCTGAGGAGAGTGGGCATTTTTCAGTGCCCAGAGCGCTATTTTTTCAGCCAGATCAGTTTGCATCTTTTTTTATTGGAAACAGTAAAACAGAGTAAGCAGATATTTTTCCCCGCAAACGTAGCTGTTCCCTGACTACCACGGCCTCCTGTGTGCTGCCCGCCTGGCTACGCTGAGACTCAGCCAGCGCCACTGTCCGGGCTGCCCGCTTGACCCCCGAGGTGGTATTCGCATCCTTGGTGACAGGGCCTTTGGTCGGCATTGTCCACCTGGCGGCCACCGGCCTGGCTCAGAGCTGGTCCCGCCTGCACCCCGGCAGCAGCCCCTGCACTGGCCCTGCTGGGTCTCAGCCCGGCACCCACCCTTGGTTTCTAGAACTCAAACCTGGTTGTACCACTTTCCTGTGCAGATACCTCTGCTGCCCCGCACGCCCACCGGAGAAGGTCCACCTCCTCGCTGGGCACCTGAGGTTCTGGGGTGTGTCCCTCAAGGCTGTGCCCTCGCCAAGCTCCCGCTCCTGTCTTCACTCCGGTCCACGGGTGCCCCTGCCTCGCCCTCTGCTCTGGGTCCCCCCTTCCCAGAGACCCTCCTCCGCTCTCCGTCCTCCCAGCCCTCGGGACTCAGGGCCAGCTTCTCCACACGGCCCCCCCGACCCCACCGCCAGAGGAGTCTTGCGCCTTCGTCCCCCCCGGCGTTTTCACGACAGTGCGTCCCAGCGCCCCCAGCACAGGCCTTAGCTCACGCCTCGGCCTTTGCAGCTGTGCCCAAGACGGGTGAGGTGCGAGGTCCTGGCCATTCGCCCACTGACACGGGACCATTTCTGACTTTCCCATTCAAGCCTCTGTGAAGTTCATGTCCACCTGGTGCAGGCTGACCGCGTGGGTTTATTCCAGACCCCAGTCAAAGGCGAGGGTGGGGGGCCGAGGCAGAGGACAAGACAGCTCCGTCTGTGAACATTCGATCTGCCCGGAGATTCCGGAACAGGGCGAGGTGGCTTGCAGGTCATGACCAGATGCTGGTCAGGAGCTGAGCGTGACTCCAGGAAGTTAGTGCTGACAAGGCCCTCCCCAGGGAGGGAGGTGGGAAGAAAGACCAGGAGCTTGGAATATCCTGGGGGCCTTGACAAGAGTTGAGTTTGCCCAACTTTATAAGCACTGCAGATGAAATCTGGAGGAGCCAGTCTTTTGTGATGGCTTCCTAGCCTCGGGATAGCAAATAATAGACGCTTTAAAAAATCCAATTATGAAGCAGCAAAACAAACCCAGAAGGGCCCACAGGGCACACTGACACTCTCACTGCCCCTTTGTAACCGATCCAGCCCAACCTAGTGAGGGAGGTCGGCCTTCTTCTGGGTCCAGAACAGTCTTTGAGATTATTTTTGACTGGGGGGGGGTGGAAGGAAATCAGAAATAAGCAGAAAAGATTGCATCGGGTGTATTCCATTGCAATGGAAAGCCATGCTGTGTCCATCTGTAAATCCATTTCAACATTCCTCTACTGTAGAGATATGCAGGGTTCTTTGATTGCACTTCTGAACTGGTTGTAACATCTTGTTGTTTCCCCTGTTCAGCTAACAAGTTAGTTTGACGTGTGGCCATTTCACATCTGTGCGAGAGTCAGGCTTTTGCCTTATTTAGTTAGTTAGTTAATGAGCCTTTAGCAGGGCCAACGCAGGTGAGAGGCTGGGGTGAAGCATCACGTGAACCCTAACATCGGAAGTGCTTGGACAGCCTAGTTCTTGGCCGGGTGTCAGGAGACGCTCCCGGCCTAGATGGGTTGTTCCTGGTGTGGGAAACCAGTCCCTGTAGCACAAAGGCTTGGTTGGCCTGGGAAGAACCCCTCCCCCGCCCCCGTCACCAGGCAGCCTGGTCAGGAGGGCACAAGGCTTTCTGTTCCCATGCTGAATCATTCTGCAAATCCTTTATCCTCTATCCAGAAATAAACAGCGGGGGAAAAAAGCGTTGGTGAAATGAAATTTAAACGTGAAAAGTGGAGGCAGCATGATTAACAGAGAAATAAGGGTCTTACGTTGCCCCGGGGCTGCGGCTCATCAGTAAGCACGGCAGGTCACCCCAGACCCTTTCATGTGGCTTGGCCGGCAGCACCGCGATGTTAAAACAGGACAAGAGAAAAAAAGGGAGAGCCCAGAGGCCTCTCTTCTGCTGGATGTTGGTCCTCCCTCATATTCAGCTGGGACCTGTGAATGTCAGAGGGAACTTCGGCACCTGGAACCTTCCTGCTGCCTGCAGAGCTGGGTAACAAGTACTCATGGAAACCAGCCACCCGCCAAGCTGTGTTCTGAGGGGTCCCCGGAGGAAGCAGCACACAGAGCTGGACAAAGCTCCCCCGGGCCCAGCCGGCGAGGGGTCAGGGGGTCAGGATCACAGCCCAGGCCTCCCTCTGTCCAGCACACACACGTGACCCAAACAGCTCTGACTCGCAGTCTCTGCATGGCGTGTAATATCTGTATTCACCCCCCGCCCACCCAGCGATGGTGTCCTGGCGAGAGCAGGGGGTCCTGCGCTCCCTGTCGGTTATTCTTCTATCCATCGGTTCCCTCCCGGTGCCCCACCCACCCCTCCGCCGTCGCGGGCAAGACCGCCACCACCCCGTAGCCTCAGTTTGCCTTTCTGCGAATGAGGTCCATCACACCAGCGGCACCTGCCTCTCAGGGCTGAGATGGGTGACGCGCGAGGGAACGTGCTCGAGCACAGCCCTCAGGACGCTGTCGCTCTAACACCAAATTCAGCTGCGCGCCAGCTCTGCTCCTGTGAACCTCCCGGCCCCCGCTGGCTCTAAAATCCTGACTGTGGGCGGAAGTCTCCAGGGCTCTTCAGGTTGCCAAACGCACCCAAAGTGACTTTTGGCCCTCCTTTGTCTGGCACCCAATTTTATTTCAGTAGGACCTCAGATGTACGACTGCAGGGTTTCCAGAGCGTGAAGAAAGGACGTGTAACCCAGCTCCTCCGTTTCCACTGTTTCTTGGTAGGCGGGGGACCCTTGGCTCCAGAAAGGCAGGGATGGAGCCCGGGGTGGGAGTTCCAGGCCGCGAGCTCTCAGCAGGACGGGGCTGGGGCTTTGTGGGGAGCGACCAACAGTGCAGACGAGGAAGAGAGGTGAGTGTCCCGGGGCACACGCGGGTTGACCAGGCTTTCTGGCCCAGTGCACGGTTGGGACTGGCCTTGACCCATCCCAGTCGGGCAGCCCAGGAAATGGGCCCAGGGCTCTGGTCAGGGCTGTGCCCTCCCAGCCGGGTTGCTGGGTGGGGACCTTTCTGAAGACATCCTGTAGGTCTGTCCTTACAGGTGGGGACTTGGGAGCGAGACCCAGGGGACTCCCGCGGCCCAGCCACAGCCCTCAAAGCACGGGGCTCCTCCCGAGAGCCCTGGCCGGGCAGCCCTGGCCCCTGGGGACCCTGCCCCTGCCCGCAGCCTGACCTACAACTGTCGGGCCAGCACACAATCTCCTTTCCTCGTGAGAACTTCACTAAGCGATCCGGAGCTGCTGGCAATTGGGGTGAGTCACAGGGTCACGGGGAGTCTGACCTGGGCTGACCACACCAGGCCACCCACGAGATCACTAAGGAGGCGCAGCCCCCGGAGAAGGGGGGGGAGGGAGGCCGGATCACAGTGGGCAGAGGGGAGGGGCAGAGGGCAGGAGAGCCCAGTGTCTTGAGTTGCCATATACGCACGGTATATGGATTATGCCCCCGACGCGCATGACTTAAAATCCACGTGTGAGTTCACGCAGGTGAAGCTTCTTAAAAGAAAGTTTCAAAAAATGCTGGTGTTGATGTCCATCAACCTTCCTGTCCTCTGCCTTCCTGCCTCCCCCCTTTAAGGTGGTGGATGGAGGAGGAGTCGTGGGGGGCCGGCTGTCGGTGCCGGGCATCCGCGGTCCAGGCACGGGATGAGCCTTGCTGCTGGAAGCGGGTGGGGGTGGGGGAGGGCCACCCTGGGGGCGGTGCTCAGGCACGAGAAAGATTTCGAGTAGAGCGCCCTTTCATTTGGGTTCCACAGGTGGAAGCCACTTGTCACTGCCCCCGCCCCATTTACGCTGGTCATTTAGGCATCTGTTCGGCGCAAACGTGGTCGGCAGTGGCTGCTGAGAACACTATTTCCTCTGCTGAGTAATGGGGAGCCCGCCCAGGAGGGGCAGTGATAAGGGAGCAGAGACACCCAGAAAGCAGAGAGACAGCACCGCCCCCTGGTCCCCGGACCCCGCACCTCTAAGCACCCTCGGGGGCTGGGATGAGCACCCTTGGGGCCTGCACTCGGAGAGGGGAACCTGAGTTTGGTTTCCTATTGCTATCTGAGGCACTTCCTTGCAGCTGCTGAGAACATTTCTTGCTGGGTTTGTCAAGTTTCGGTTTGGACTGGCATGGAGTCAGCGACCACTGGAAGCTGTGGGTTTCTCACTCAGACATTTGTGGCTCTACGTTGGGAAATGCTCCCAGTCCTGGACAAACATGACAACCAAACGGCAATTTACGTTTGGGTTGAGAAAGACAAAACCCACCACTATCACAAAAGAAAAGTTCAGTTTGTGGATGTTGGCAGGGGACCAGGGACCAGGCAGGGAGGGGGACGGTCGGAGGCCTCCTGAGACTGCAGTGTGCCCCCGGGAATTTTCTCTGCCAGGCCGGCTACAATCTTTTTCACCAGGGAGACAGCTCACGAAGCTCGTAAACCAGGATGGTATTAGTTCCCTTTCAAAATCAGTAAAAACTATGCATGTCAGGTAAGTTGTGCTTTTGGGGTTGGCTACTGTAAGACATGCAATTATGTTCGTCTTGCTGTTAATGCTTGCACCGAATGTGAAATTTTTTATTCGACTGCATTAGCAACAATTTTCACGGAGCGTCTTTGAACTTGGAGTAATGAATCTCGAGCAAAATTTTCCTCATTGTAATTCTTCTGCAGTTTTTCCCCCGAAGTGATTTTAAACGGCTGCAGCTGAAGATGAGAGCCGGGGTACGTAGACACCAGGATGCTGAGGTCCTGAAGCAGGCAGGGAAGAAAGGCACTTCTCCTTTCCCAGCAAGCTGTCCTTCCCGAGGGCACGCGGCGAGCTCTGTTCCTCCACGCGGTACCCGGCTCCGGTTCCTTCCTCTGTTAATGAGAACTCAACGCCTCTTCCAGCGACGTTCACTCTGGCCCCTCCTCGCTCCATCCACGTCGGTTATTGATCTCAGCCCCCCAGCATCTTAAATCTCAGCACTGACGCTTCATCATACTCGTATTTACTTGATGATGATGAATTTTACGCGTCACACGGCATCAGAAATCTCCACCCAACCAAACTAGGGTACTGACTTCTAAAAATAGCCACATTGGCCTCCAAGAAATGGAAGGCAAGCCACCACATTGGCAAGAACGAAAAAGTGATGGAGAGCCCAAATCTGGAAGTAACCCAGATGCCATTTAATAGGTGAATGTTAAACAAACTCTGGTCCGTCCACACTGTGGATGAATTACTGATCTACACAACTGAGATGGATTCCAAGGGATTTATGCTGCGTGAATAAAAGCCAACCCCAAGAGGTTACATGCTGTATGATTCCACTTATACGACATTCCTGAAACGACAAAATTATAGAGATGGAGAACAGTGTTAGGGATGGAGGTGGGGGGTAGGAGGGTGGGGCTCCGGGTGGAGGACGGAGGTGGGCGTGGTCACAAAAGGGCTGGGACTGTCCTCTACCGTGACTGTGGCGGTGGATAAGAGACCCTACACATGTGATTGAATTGTACAGAACTCAACACACACACTCAGATGAGCTCAACAAAACGGGGAAAGTCCACATAAGGCGGGGGACTGTCTCATGGTTACATCCTGGCAGTGACCCTGTACTGTGATTTTGCAAGACGTTACACTGGGGGAAACGGGGTGAAGGGTACACAGATCATTCTGCCGTATTGCTCACAACTGCATGCTAATCTCCCATTGTCCCCAAGAGCTTATCTGAATAAAGTGAAGGCACCAACCCTGGCTGGGAGTGGGGAGAGGCATGCCCTTCCAGGAATGTGTGTCCAGATAGCCCTGCTGGGAAACAGCGTGGCCATATGTGTGCCCTTTGACCTGGAATCCCATTTCCAGGAACTGCTCTTAAGAAAATAACAGCAAACGTAATAAAGAGAGCATTTATTAAGTGCCAGGCAGTGTTCTAGTCACCTCCCAGGCTTAGGCCCAAACCACTGCCCTGCACGGCCCCTTCGCAAGCAAAGAGCTAGTGGGGTTGTTCCTTGTGTGTTAGTTATTGCAGAGAAATGGAATTAAGATGAATATCTCAAAGCAATGAAATGATTACATCTTAGTAAGTCTCAACGATGGAACATTATATAGGCATTAAAATCACGTTTTTGAATACCGCTAATGTAATGCTAAGTGACAATGATCAAAATAAAAAATTATGTAAAAGAAAGCGATTCTCTCTCCCTCTCTCTCTCTGAAAAGAAAACACCAGCAGGAGAGGTCCTGAAATGTTCGCACTGTCTGATGGAATAATGGGTTCTTTTCTTTTCTTTTTTATGCTGCTCTGTATTTTTCAAATATTCTACGATGAATACGCAGGGCTCTTATAACCAAGAGAAAAGTTACCTAGATCTAGAAGCTGAGGTTAATAACTGATAACAGAACTGGCTTGTGAATATCTCTTCCTAACAGCGGGCTGCGCTGCATTTACATAAGATTCTTAGGAGAGGAAAAAAAGGTCTTTACCATTTTTATTTGGAACGAATACTCTTTGGCTTTAAGCCAAGCGGATGAGAAAATTAAATGACAAGTTAACCAGAGGACAAAAATCAGAATTTAAATAGCATTTGGCTAGGAGTAGAGGGAGCTGGTGCGTGAGCTGAAGGCACCGGGAGAAAATCAGAGGCGACGGAGAGGCGGGGACCCTGTGGATGGGAAGGGAAGGGCAAGCTGGGTGCCTCCTGGGACAGACAAGAAAGCAGGTCTCATGGGTCTGTGCCAGCTGCAGGGACACAGCTGACTCGGGGCTGGAGGGATTGGCCGTGGCCCCCAGGGGACCCGAGGCCGTGCAGACAGAAGGGGCCACAGAGAAGCCGCATCCCCCATCCTCCTCCCCCCTCCCGCCGCCCCACCCACCTGAGACTCACGGCGCATGCGCGGGAACTTCCCGTTAAAGAATTTCTATAGCTTCAGACCCTAACCTGATGCGCCTCACATCATGCATCTTCCAGACGCACCCAAGTGAGGTTTTCAGGGATCAGGATGGGTGTGGGGTCCTCCTAGGGGGCTGCAGTGAGCCTGGGCAGAAAGCCCAAGGGGTCCAGACCAGCAGGTGGGGTGAGACCGGCCTGGGTGGGGGAGCCACGCCCCAGACACGGGAAGGGGGGCTCTGGTTGACCAGCACTGCCCTGGGGCAGGGGCAGGGGCAGGTGGTGCAGACCTGCCAGCATTGGGCTCAGCTTTCCTCACGTAAGCTCCTTTAGACACTAAGTATAAAGCAAGTACTCAGCTGTAATAACATAAATATCAACGCATCTGAGGAGGGACACGTCATCTTTGGGGTCGGTACACAGGAGGCTGCCCCCGACTGCTGTCCTGAGACCTGAGTGTCTTGTACGTGACTCCTGGCCGGCGAGTTGCAGGGCCGCACTGCCCGGGCCTTTGGGCCTCTCCACGGCCTCAGGACCGTGCAGGTCAGGGCCCTCCTCAGGCAGCGTTCTGGGGGCCGGTAAAACGAGCTGAGGGTAACTGATGCTGAGGCCGCCTGCGGCTGCCATTCTGAACCCCAATTCCAAACGCGGTGCTCACACCCGGACCCGCTCTGTTCCCAGTAACTCTCTGGTGGGTGCCGTAGATTTGAACTTACAGAATAAATGGGTACTAATATGTGGCACTTAACTGTTTATCCAAGCTTTATATAGTAGGACTGTATGTAAAATTTGTTGACAAAGAAACAGTTCAGTTGCTAAAGTTATGCAATCACTGCACTAATTCTTTGGCCATCCGGGCAGAAGGGGTGCCTGGAAGCGAGGACAGCCAGTGAGTGACGGCCCTTAGTGGGCTACGTCTGACCGGGTGGGCCCTGGGCTGGCTGGAGCCCACGCGTTTCCTGCTGCCTCACATCCCAGGATTGCCCTCGGCTGGTGCCAGAGTCGCGCACTGCTCCAGGCACGTGTGGGGCAGAGGGGTGGGAAGGGAGGGGTCAGGGAAGTGAGCTCACTTCCGGTCCCTCTTCCTACCAGCTTGACCCGGGGCAAGTTTCTTCACCTTGTTGAGACTCTGATTCTTCACCTGCAGAGTGAGGATTATCATACCCCAGAGAAGGTTTCATCATGACACACAGAGGGCCTGGTACATAGTACGTGCTCAGTTAAGTGGCAGTTGTGATTACAGGGAGGGCCCCTTGAAACGTATGGGTGTCTTCCCTAGAGACAGAGAGGCTCCTCCTTGACCCCTCCAAGGCCATTTCACAAGCAAGAGGCGCTGAGGACACACAGCCTTAACTTCAACATGTTGGTATCTCTGGGTGGTTCATACGTCGGGACATGAGGATACCTTAACTTGGGAAGGCCACCACAAAGCAGACTCTGATGCGCTAACTGACCTCCCTGTGTTACCAACCACACCCAACCACAACCAAAATGCAGTGAAGACCAGGATCGTGTCAATACAAATGTGTATTAGTCAACAGGATCACCACGTAGGATTTAAAAGACTTTGACAGGTTAAATGATCAATTCGGCCTCACTCTGGTTAGTGTCAGTTTTCTTCTGGTAAACACGGAGGACAGTCTTTGGAAGGTGAGGTCCTTGTGGGCAGGACCCTGCTCAGTTCCTCTGTGTTCCATCTGTGAGCACAGGGCCTGTCCATCTGATCACGGGACACTGGTGCCCAAGTATCCTCCTGTGTGAACAGGCTGAGGCTGAATTTTGCATCTGCTGGTTTTAGGTTATACCACTAAGGATGCCAATTCCACCACCACCTCCACCATCGCCTCTAGTGTCACCACCATGACTACCAGCACCACCACCACCACCGCTGTCACCACCACCATCACCTCCACCATCACCATCACCACCAAGACTGCCAGCACTACCACCATCACCATCACCACTGTCACCACCACCTCCACTGTCACCACCACCATCACCTCTATGATCACCATCACCACAACCACCACTGTCACCACCACCATCACCTCTACGATCACCATCACCACGAACACCACTGTCACCACCACATCACCTCTACAATCACCATCACCAACACCACCACTGTCACCACCACCATCACCTCTACGATCACCATCACCATGACCACCACTGTCACCACCACCATCACCTCTACAATCACCACCACCACCACTACCACCTGCACTGTCACCACCACCATCACCTCTACGATCACCATCACCACGACCACCACTGTCACCACCACCATCACCTCTACGATCACCATCACCACCACCACCAACTAGTGAGGTTGAACTCATACTTGGGCCAGAACCTGAGCCAAGCATCTTACACCCTATGACCCTGGGTCCTTGGAAGGACCTCATAAGCTTGGGGTATCCTCCTCCTCCTCCTCACAGAGAAGGACTTTGAGCCACAGAGAGAGAACCTGGCCTGGCCGGGTCCCTGTGGTCCTGGATACAAACTCGACCTGCCTGGCTCCAAGCCCAGAGATGCATGCAGTGCCTGAAATCAGGCTTTTAATGGTGGTCCACGTGGGAAGTAGAGGTGGTCTCTTGGCCTCTTTGCCACTGTCACTCTCCTATAACACTGTATGCATTCTCTGTTTGCCTTGTTCTCAAATGACTGATATTTCTGATTGCATACTTGGAATGAATATTGATTTGGATCCCACACTTGGAAGAAAATAAACCAATCCAAATTCTTTTTCCTTTGTCTATCAGACCATGATTCATTTTTTAATAGCTTTTATGAACTGTTAAGCTTGTATAGGGCTTTGTCTACCCTCAAAGAGTATTTCAGTCTGGCCCCCGGTTCTCGTGCTCCAGGTCCACGAGTTAGAATTCTCCAGACCAGCTGTCAGGACAGCCAAACGCCAGCTCAGTGGTGATTCTGCAACTCCACTATCTTTGGGGGAGTTAAAAGCTGAATCTCTATTGCCTTTTCAGCACCTGAGAATTACAAGTGTTTAATATATAAAACAAACAAGCTAAAAAGAGACCAAGACCCAAATCCCACATTTTATTGTTTTTTACTATCACTCAAGAAATAAATACATTTTCACCAAAGGAAAGATTGTAGGCTATCTCCCCATCCATCCATCCATCCATGTATACCTGCAATTCATCTGCAATTCATCTCTAATTATAAATTATATACATAAATGGGAACATACTGTTCATTCTGTCCTGCCCCTTGTTTCTAGAACATGTAGCAATAATGCCACATGCAGAATGGATCACTGTTAACCACCAGGCAGGCAATCATGGCTTCTTTGTCTGCTAAGATAAAACTTGAATTAGGCCTTATGTCTCTTTCCAATTTAAGAGGTATTTTGCTGGTCGTGTCGTGTGAAAAGACTATAAAATAATAACGGGAGAGACCTTCAAGATGGCAGAAGAGTAAGACGTGGAGATCACCTTCCTCCCCACAAATACATCAGAAATACATCTACACGTGGAACAACTCCTATAGAACACCCACTGAACGCTGGCAGAAGACCTCAGACCTCCCAAAAGGCAAGAACTCCCCACGTACCTGGGTAGGGCAAAAGAAGAAAGAAAAAACAGAGACAAGAGAATAGGGACGGCACCTGCACCAGTGGGAGGGAGCTGTGAAGGAGGAAAGATTTCCACGCACTAGGAAGCCCCTTCGCGGACAGAGACTGCGGGTGGCGGAGGGGGAAGCTTCGGAGCCACGGAGGAGAGCGCAGCCACAGGGGTGCGGAGGGCAGAGCGGAGAGATTCCCGCACAGAGGCTCGGCGCCGAGCAGCACTCACCAGCCCGAGAGGCTTGTCTGCTCCCCCGCCGGGGCGGGCGGGGCTGGGAGCTGAGGCTCGGGCTTCGGTCGGATCGCAGGGAGATGACTGGGGTTGGCGGCGTGAACACAGCCTGAAGGGGTTAGTGCACCACAGCTAGCCGGGAGGGAGTCCGGGAAAAGTCTGCAGCTGCCGAAGAGGCAAGAGACTTTTTCTTACCTCTCTGTTTCCTGGTGCGCGAGGAGAGGGGATTCAGAGCGCCGCCTAAACGAGCTCCAGAGACGGGCGCGAGCCGCGGCGATCAGCGCGGACCCCAGAGACGGGCATGAGACGCTAAGGCTGCTGCTGCCGCCACCAAGAAGCCTGTGTGCGAGCACAGGTCACTCTCCACGCCGCCCCTCCCGGGAGCCGGTGCAGCCTGCCACGGCCAGGGTCCCGTGATCCGGGGACAACTTCCCCGGGAGAACGCACTGCGCGCCTCACGCTGCTGCAACGTCACGACGCCTCTGCCACCGCAGGCTCGCCCCGCCTCCTCCGTACCGCTCCCTCCCCCCGCCTGAGTGAGCCAGAGCCCCCGAAGCAGCTGCTCCTTTAACCCCGTCCTGTGTGAGCGAAGAACGGACGCCCTCAGGCGACCTACACGCAGAGGCGGGTCCAAATCCAAAGCTGAACCCCGGGAGCTGTGCGAACAAAGAAGAGAAAGGGAAATCTCTCCCAGCAGCCTCAGAAGCAGCAGGTTAAAGCTCCTCAAAGAACTTGATGTACCCTGCATCTCTGGAAAACCTGAATAGACAATGAATCATCCCAAAATTCAGGCGGTGACTTTGGGAGCAATGATATATATATATTTTTCCTTTTTCTCTTTTTGTGTGTATGTGTATTCTTCTTTGTGTGATTTTGTCTGTATAGCTTTGCTTTTACCATTTGTCCTAGGGTTCTGTCTGTCCATTTTTTTTTTTTTTCTTTAGTATAGTTTTTAGCAATTGTTATAATTGGTGGATTTGTTTTTTGGTTTCGTTGCTCTCTTCCTTCTTTCTTTCTTTTTTTTATGACTTTTAAATTTTTAAAATTTTTACTAATTATTTTTTTATTTTAATAACTTTATTTTATTTTATTTATTTTTTCTTTCTTTCTTTCTTTTTTTCTCCCTTTTCTTCTGAGGCATGGGGCTGACAGGTTCTTGGTGCTCCAGCCGGGTGTCAGGCCTGTGCTCTGAGGTGGGATAGCTGAGTTCAGGACATTGGTCCACTAGAGACCTCCCGGCTCCACATAATATCAAATGGCAAAAGCTCTTCCAGAGATCTCCATCTCAACGCTAAGACCCAGCTCCACTCAACGACTAGCAAGCTACAGTGCTAGACACCCTATGCCAAACAACTAGCAAGACAGGAACACAACCCCACCTATTAACAGAGAGGCTGCCTAAAATCATAATAAGGTCACAGACGCCCCAAAACACACCACCAGCTGCAGCTCTGCCCACCAGAAGGAAAAGATCCAGCTTCATCCACCAGAACACAGGCACTAGTCCCCTCCACCAGGAAGCCTACACAAGCCACTGAACCAACCTTACTGGGGGCAGACACCAAACACAACAGGAACTACAAACCTGCCGCCTGCCAAAGGAGACCCCAAACACAGTAGGTTAAGCAAAATGAGAAGACAGAGAAACTCACAGCAGATGAAGGAGCAAGGTAAAAACCCACCAGACCAAACAAATGAAGAGGAAATAGGCAGTCTACCTGAAAAAGAATTCAGAGTAATGATAGTAAAGATGATCTAAAATCTTGGAAATAGAATGGAGAAAATACAAGAAATGTTTAACAAGGAACTAGAAGAACTAAAGAGCAAACAAACAATGATGAACAACACAATAAATGAAATTTAAAATTCTCTAGAAGGGATCAATAGCAGAATAACTGAGGCAGAAGAACGGATAAGTGACCTGGAAGATTAAATAGTGGAAATAACTACTGCAGAGCAGAATAAAGAAAAAAGAATGAAAAGAATCGAGGACAGTCTCAGAGACCTCTGGGACAACATTAAACAGACAAACATTCGAATTATAGGGGTCCCAGAAGAACAAGAGAAAAAGAAAGGGACTGAGAAAATATTTGAAGAGATTCTAGTTGAAAACTTCCCTCATATGGGAAAGGAAATAGTTAATCAAGTCCAGATAGCACAGTCCCATACAGGATAAATCCAAGGAGAAACACGCCAAGACACATATGAATCAAACTATCAAAAATTAAATACAAAGAAAAAAATGTTAAAAGCAGCACGGGAAAAACAACAAATATCATACAAAGGAATCCCCATAAGGTTAACAGCTGATCTTTCAGCAGAAACTCTGCAAGCCAGAAGGGAGTGGCAAGACATATTTAAGGTGATGAAAGGGAAAAACCTACAACCAAGATTACTCTACCCAGCAAGGATCTCATTCAGATTCGATGGAGACATTAAAACCTTTACAGACAAGCAAAAGCTAAGAGAATTCAGCACCACCAAACCAGCTTTACAACAAATGCTAAAGGAACTTCTCTAGGCAGGAAACACAAGAGGAGGAAAAGACCTACAATAACAAACCCAAAACAACTAAGAAAACGGGAATAGGAACATACATATCGATAATTACCTTAAATGTGAATGGATTAAATGCTCCAACCAAAAGACACAGACTAGCTGAATGGATACAAAAACAAGACCCATATATATGCTGTCTACAAGAGACCCACTTCAGACCTAGAGACACATACAGACTGAAAGTGAGGGGATGGAAAAAGATATTCCATACAAATGGAAATCAAAAGAAAGCTGGAATAGCAATTCTCATATCAGACAAAATAGACTTTAAATAAAGACTATTACAAGAGACAAAGAAGGACACTACATAATGATCAAGGGATCAATCCAAGAAGAAGATATAACAATTGTAAATATTTATGCACCCAACATAGGAGCACCTCAGTACATAAGGCAAATACTAACAGCCATAAAAGGGGAAATCGACAGCAACACAATCATAGTAGGGGACTTTAACACCCCACTTTCACCAATGGACAGATCATCCAAAATGAAAATAAATAAGGAAACACAAGCTTTAAATGATACATTAAACAAGATGGACTTAATTGATATTTATAGGACAGTCCATCCCAAAACAACAGAATACACTTTCTTCTCAAGTGCTCATGGAACATTCTCCAGGATAGATCATATCTTGGGCCACAAATCAAGCCTCAGTAAATTTAAGAAAACTGAAATTGTATCAAGTATCTTTTCTGACCACAACACTATGAGACTAGATATCAATTACAGGAAAAAAATCTGTAAAAAATACAAACACATGGAGGCTAAACAATACATTACTAAATAACCAAAAGATCACTGAAGAAATCAAAGAGAAAATCAAAACATACCTAGAAACAAATGACAATGAAAACACGACGACCCAAAACGTATGGGATGTAGGAAAAGTAGTTGTAAGAGGGAAGTTTATAGCAATACAATCCTACCTCAAGAAACAAGAAACATCTGAAATAAACAACCTAACCTTACAGCTAAAGCAATTAGAGAAAGAAGAACAAAAAACCCCCAAAGTTAGCAGAAGGAAAGAAATCATAAAGATCAGATCAGAAATAAATGAAAAAGAAAGGAAGGAAACAATAGCAAAGATCAACAAAACTAAAAGCTGGTTCTTTGAGAAGATGAACAAAATTGATAAACCATTAGCCAGACTCATTAAGAAAAAAAAGGGAGAAGACTCAAGTCATTAGAGTTAGAAATGAAAAAGGAGAAGTAACAACTGACACTGCAGAAATACAAAGGATCATGAGAGATTACTACAAGCAACTATATGCCAATAAAATGGGCAACCCGGAAGAAATGGACAAATTCTTAGAAATGCACAACCTTCTGAGACTGAACCAGGAAGAAATAGAAAATATAAACAGACCAATCACAAGCACTGAAATTGAAACTGTGATTAAAAATCTTCTAACAAACAAAAGCCCAGGACCAGATGGCTTCACAGGCGAATTCTATCAAACATTTAGAGAAGAGCTAACACCTATCCTTCTCAAACTCTTCCAAAATATAGCAGAGGGAGGAACACTCCCAAACTCATTCTACCAGACCACCATCACCCTGATACCAAAACCAGAAAAAGATGTCACAAAGAAAGAAAACTACAGGCCAATATCACTGATGAACATAGTTGCAAAAATCCTCAACAAAATACTAGCAAACAGAATCCAACAGCACATTAAAAGGATCATACACCATGATCAAGTGGGGTTTATCCCAGGAATGCAAGGAATCTTCAATATACGCAAATCAATCAATGTGATAAACCATATTAACAAATTGAAGGATAAAAACCATATGATCATCTTAATAGATGCAGAAAAAGCTTTCAACAAAATTCAACACCCATTTATGATAAAAGCCCTGCAGAAAGTAGGCATAGAGGGAACTTACCTCAACATAATAAAAGCCATATATGACAAACCCACAGCCAACATCGTTCTCAATGGTGAAAAACTGAAACCATTTCCACTAAGATCAGGAACAAGACACGGTTGCCCACTCTCACCACTATTATTCAACATAGTTTTGGAAGTTTTAGCCACAGCAATCAGAGAAAAAAAAAGAAATAAAAGGAATCCTAATCAGAAAAGAAGAAGTAAAGCTGTCACTGTTTGCAGATGGCATGATACTCTACATACAGAATCCTAAAGATGCTACCAGAAAACTACTAGAGCTAATCAATGAATTTGGTAAAGTAGCAGGATACAAAAGTAATGCACAGAAATCTCTTGCATTCCTCTACACTAATGATGAAAAATCTGAAAGAGAAATTAAGGAAACACTCCCAATTACCATTGCAACAAAAAGAATAAAATACCTAGGAATAAACCTACCTAAGGAGACAAAAGACCTGTATGCAGAAAACTATAAGACATGCTAGTACACACATGGTACTAGCACAAAAACAGAAATATAGATCAATGGAACAGGATAGAAAGCCCAGAGATAAACCCACGCACATATGGTCACCTTATTTTTGATAAACGAGGCAAGAATATACAATGGAGAAAAGACAGCCTCTTCAATAAGTGGTGCTGGGAAAACTGGACAGCTACATGTAAAAGAATGAAATTAGAACACTCCCTTACATCATACACAAAAATAAACTCAAAATGGATTAAAGACTTAAATGTAAGGCCAGACACTATCAAACTCTTAGAGGGAAACACAGGGAGAACACTCTATGACATAAATCACAGCAAGATCCTTTCGGACCCACCTCCTAGAGAAATGGAAATAAAAACAAAAAGAAACAAATCGGACCTAATGAAACTTAAAAGCTTTTGCACAGCAAAGGAAACCATAAACAAGACGAAAAGACAACCCTCAGAATGGGAGAAAATTTTTGCAAATGAAGCAACTGACAAAGGATTAATCTCCAAAATTTACAAGCCGCTCATGCAGCCAATATCAAAAAAACAAACAACGCAAACCAAAAAGGGGCAGAAGACCTAAACAGACATTTCTCCAAAGAAGATTTACAGATTGCCAACAAACACATGAAAGAATGCTCAACCTCACTAATCATTAGAGAAATGCAAATCAAAACTGCAATGAGGTATCACCTCACACTGGTCAGAATGGCCAGTCATCAAAAATTCTACAAACAATAACTGCTGGAGAGGGTGTGGAGAAAAGGGAACCCTCCTGCACTGCTGGTGAGGATGTAAATTGATAGAGCCACTATGGAGAACAGCATGGAGGTCCCTTAAAAAACTAAAAATAGAACTACCATACGACCCAGCAATCCCACTACTGGGCATATACCCTGAGAAAACCATAATTCAAAAAGAGTCATGTACCACAATGTTCATTGCAACTCTATTTACAATAGCCAGGACATGGAAGCAACCTAAGTGTCCATCGACAGATGAATGGATAAAGAAGATGTGGCACATATATACAATGGAATATTACTCAGCCATAAAAAGAAACGAAATTGAGTTATTTGTAGTCAGGTGGATGGACCTAGAGTCTGTCATACAGAGTGAAGTAAGTCAGAAAGAGAAAAACAAATACCGTATGCTACCACATATATATGGAATCTAAAAAAAAAAAAAAGGTTCTGAAGAACCTAGGGGCAGGACAGGAATAAAGATGCAGACGTAGAGAATGCACTTGAGGGCACGGGGAGGGGGGAGGGTAAGCTGGGACGAAGTGAGAGAGTGGCATGGAGATATATACACTACCAAATGTAAAATAGATCGCTAATGGGAAGCAGCCGCATAGCAGAGGGAGATCAGCTCGGTGCTTTGTGACCACCTAGAGCGGTGGGATAGGGAGGGTGGGAGAGAGACGCAAGAGGGAGGAGATATGGGGATATACGTATATGTATAGCTGATTCACTTTGTTATAAAGCAGAAACTAACACACCATTGTAAAGCAATTATACTCCAATAAAGGTGTTAAAAAAAATAAAAATAATAACGAAAACTACCATTTATTACTATGAGCCAGACGCATTACACACATTCTCTGAAAAAAAAAAGGAACTTTTGTATAATGGAAATGCTCCAACATCTGCAAAAGCAGAAGGCCTGGCATAACGGGGCCTCACTCCCCACCTCGCGGCTTCCACAACTCTCAACGCGAGACCCATCCTGCTTTGTCTGTTCCCCGACTTCTCCCTCCACTGGGGTTATTGTAAAGCTCATTTTCGACATCATATTATTTCATGCATGTATTTCAGTGTGGATCTCTAAAATATAAGATCTCTTTCTTACGGTTTAAGATAGCCACAGTGCGATTATCACATGGAAATAAAATTGACAACAATCTCCCTTATCACTTCTCAGGTTGTCAGATATCTATCCTTAGGGCATGTTTTGAGAACAAGAAGTAATATGTCTTCTTTGACCAATAAAATGGCAAGCAACGTAAAGGGATGAAACAAATGGATAGAGAAAGACCAAGAGGGACGGCAAACAAATGTACCATGTGAGTCTTGTGTGGATCCTGACTTGAAAATGAGTGTGTGTGTGGGTGTGTGTGTGTGTGACATAGTCCCCTTTTCTTGCCATTTGTTTGTTGAAGAACATGCATTATCTTTGATCCTTAAAGCAAGCTTTAAAGGTGGGCACTGTTATTCCTATTTTGCAGGTATTAAGGTTCAGAGAGTGGAGGAACTCATCCAGGTTCACACAACCAGTGAGTGGGAATGAAAAGGAAGGGCGACTGCGAGTCCAGCAGCTGGTGAAGGTCAGGCCGAGGGAAGAGAGAGGAGCTGGTGGCTCAGTGCGATAAACCGTCTTAGATGATGGAGACCAGGTGTGGGTGAAACTGGGAATTATGGACACGCTCGGGGGGGCAGCACACATGCAAAGCCTCCTGGAATTGCGGGAGGGTGAGTTTGGGACAAATGCAGAGAGAGGTCCCTAAAGACCAACTTCACTGCCCTTGCAGAGCTTGTAAGGCCGTGACGAACCGGCCGAGGAAAAGCCTCTGAACTGGGCTTCCAGGACCTGACTCTGTTCCTTCTCTAATACACCGTGTGCCCCAGGCAAGTCTCCCAACATCTCTGGTCTTAGACATCTCAACCTCAGAGTGGACAGGCCAGCTTCACGGTGCTGCGGCGCTCCCCTGGGCAGCTTCTGCCCTGAGCCCCAGATACTGGAATGATCACCTGACCCCATGGGTGGCTCTTCCTTCTCCCCGAGAGGCACATTCACCGCACAGAGCCTGAAGCCTGCCCTCCTGTTCAACGCCCAGCTTTGCTTCTCAAGGACTCTGGGATGGTGGGCAAATTCCTTACCTTCTTCACTGCATACTTTCCTCACCTGCAATCTAGGGAAGATGCACAGCCTCTATAAAATACGTCCCAAGATACCTGGGATGTGGTGAGCATGACCCAAATGTCTGCCGGGCAGGTACGAGCCCCATTTACAGATGTGGAAACTGAGGCCCAAGATCATACAACCAGCACGTGGCATTGCTGGAAGCAAAGCCCAGTCTGCTGATTCCGGGGCCGCTGGATAAGCAGCCAAGGGGGTGGTGGGGTGCGGGGTGATTTGAGGCTGAGGTTCTGAAGCAAACCACCGCTTCCTGAGATTCATCTCTCCCTCACGCACCTTTTCTGGGGTCCAACACACAAGAGGCAGTCGAGGCAGCCTGTTAGGTGACAGGGTTTGAGAGGCACATTTGCCTAGCGCAGCACGCGTTAATGCAATCAAAATGAAGAGCCAAATTTGGTGGGGGGGGGCAGAGAGATGTCTAAGACCCTGCCTGTGACATGTACCTGGTGGCAGAGGAAGCTATGGTATCCACCACACACACGAAAACAAAGGCAGACGGGACACGTCTGTGAAAGAGGGCCGACCTCGAGGGACGGGGAGGCCGCAAGGAGCAGGCTGAATCAGCCTGGAGGTGAAGGGAAAGTGTGATCACCTCGCTCCACCCTACACACAACTCTGGACCGACGATCCCGCTGGGCTTAGGGCACAGTGACCTTGTGTGGAGAGCCTGTGGGGCTGAGGAAACGTGCTGTGAGCTGAGGCTAGAATGTGTTTACTTACAGCCAAGTTGCTGAGAGCTCCGTAGGCCCTGAGTAATGCCCCACCCCCCCAGATACCCACACCCTAACCCCGGGAAGCTGTGAATATCATCTTACGGGGCAAAGTCTCTGCAGGTGTGATTAGATTAAGGCTCTTGAGATTATCCCAGATTATTCAGGTGGGCCTAGATGAAATCACAGAATCACAAGGGAGGCAGAAGAAGAGCCGACAACACATGGAGGACAAAGTGATGTGAAGCCAGGGCAGAGAGAGATTGGAAGATGGTGGCCTTGAGGACTCGAGGGATGAGGCCGCAAGCCAAGACATGCTGGCAGCTGCAGAAGGCCGAAGAGGCAGGGACGGATTCTCCCCCAGGGCCTCTGCCGACACCTTGATTCCGACCCCCGTCACACTGATTTAGAACTTCTGGCCTCCGGGACAGTGAAAGAACACATTTCTGTTGTTTTCAGTCATGCTGTTCATGGCGATTTGTTACAGCAGTCCCAGGGAGCTAACAAACCCTTGGCCTCCATTCTGAGAAGGCTGGAATCTTTTCTTGCAGGTGATGGGAGTCCTTGAAGCTGCAGAGGCATGGGGTGTCTGTAGGATTGGGACCAAACTGCAGGACGGGGCCAGGGAAGCACGGGTTAGAGGGCGGAGACACTGGAAACTCGGGAGCGGGTCAAAGGCTGTGGTTCAGCCCCTAAGAGCTGCTGTGGGTCTGGGGGACGGTGAGGCGGGGAGGCGGGAGGGAAACAGCCCGGGAACTGTCCAGCCGTGGGAACTGTCCTGGATGTGTGCATGTTCACCGGCAGGGACGCGGCCACCCGGACTCTGTAAAGCCCCGCTTGCTCAGGCTCTGGGCCGCCCTGAGGCTCAGCGGGATCTCAGGGCCCATTTTCCCGCTCGGGTCCGCCGCAGCCTCCACCCTGAACCCATCTGTCACGGCTGAGCCACTCACCGCTTGTGTCATCTTTCGGGGTTGCTTTGTTTCTGTGTTTTCTCGCTTCTGGCGTCTGAGGCCAAGCTCCATTGTTGTAAATAAGGGATCACAGGGGACTGAAAATGCACAAAGCGAGGAGCCGGAAGAACAAGAAATGTGCTGAGGCGGAGCTTGACTCGCAGGGCTGCTTGACGCTAGGACGTTGCTGAGGGCGCCTCTCTGCTTCAAATTTGCGCTACTTCTTGAGATCTAACCCCAGTAAGAGGCAGCTCGTGGCCCACGGCCCTTGCATTTCCCCTCGGTGGGCCCTCGTCCTGCTCCCCTGCCTGCGTCTCCCGGGCCTGTCTCCGCTCTGCTGCATCAGGACTCCGAGTGTGGTCCCGGGAGACCCATCCTGGGGTCAGGGCTCCTGGGTGCCCCGGGTGGGAGGGGGCAGGAGGGCAGGACCTGGGGCCGAAGCCCCTTGGGGACCACCCATGGGGAGCCTTCCCCCAACACGCAGTCCCTCTGGCCCTGTTTCAAGGCAGAATGTGAGTGTGGCGGGGATCGGGGAAGGGCGAAAAGACAAGATGTAGAAGAAACCGCGCGAAAGCGAGACCTGTGACCAGGAGGCAGGAAGGGCCCCTCTCGCCAGCTCAGGCCAGAGAGCTCGGCTGTCCTGGGAAGCAAGCGTCCACGTCCCACTGTCATTCCCAGTGGGAATGAACCGGGAATCCGAGGGTTCTAGGGGAGCTGCGCCTTTCAGCCCTTTCCAGAGAACGATCCAGGCTTTCGGGGGAGGGCTGTATTTGGAGAAAGTCTTTCAAGAGGTAATGAAGTTAAAATGAGGCAATTGTATGAGTTTTCTGGGGCTACCGTAACAAAGTGCCACAAACGGGCAGCTTAAAACCACAGAAGTTTATGGAGGCCGGGAGTCTGCAGTCAAGGTGATGGCGGGTTTGGGTCCTTCTGAAGGCTCTCAGGGAGCGTCCGTCCTCGTCTCTCTCAAGCTCTGGTGGCGGCCAGCAACCCCTGGGGCTCCCTGGCTTGTGGACACATCACACCAGTCCCCACCTCCACCTTCTGTTCTCTGTATGTGCACATTTATCTCCCTCTTCTTAAAGGACACAGTCACGCGGGATAAAGGCCCCTCCTCAACCAGCACGACCTCATCTCACCTTGGTTACATCTGCAAAGACCCTACTTCCAAACACAGTCCCACTCACAGGTACTGGGGGTTAGGACGTGGGCATATCTTTTGGGGGGGACACAATTCACCCCAAACAGTGGGGACCCACGGGAACAAAGACAGGACGAGGTGACAACGCAGGCAGGTGGGAACCTGCCAGAGGCACCTGGGGCCGTCACGCGGGCGCCCTGGTGAACAGTGGCGTGTGCACTGAGGTGGGAGCGGGGGGAGAAAGTCCAGTGAGCTGAGCTGGCCGTGGGGCGCGGGGAAGCCAAGAGGCTTCCATCTGCAGTGGGGGGCGGCCTTCCTTCTTCCCTCCATCGCCTCCTGTATTTCCTTTTCTTTTTATTGCTTGAAATTTCATTAGAAAAATTGAGCACAGTTTTCCTGCCAGAAAAGAAATGTCTCTGGGCATGGGTGATGCAGGGGCCCTGAGCGGGTCCAGGCCCCACCGTCCTGCGTCTCATCCAGGCGCAGGCCGGCGTCCACCACCGGGAGAAAAACCCCGCGGGCATCCTCTACGGCTGCTACAAGTGCCTCCAAAGATCGGGGTTTCTGCTCAGTGTGGCTGTGCTTTCGGGGGTGCTCGTCCCCGATGTAACATCAGCCGGGCACAGTGTCTCCTGGGCCACGCCGAGACCCTCACTGTCCCACATCGCGCGGCACCCGTGCCACCCAGCGTGTGGAGGGCGTGTCACCCGTGCAGCCTCTGCACCGAACCAAACAATCCCTCTGGGGCTCACTAGCTTTAGTTTGATGCCTGGGGCTCACAGCGGTTGGCCGAAAGCCACTAAACCCTGGCTTTTTCTTCCAGAAGCCAAGCCTGGCACTTCCAAGGCGGGGTGGGAGCTGGAGGCTTCGAGGGGGCCCTGTGGTGTCTGGACCCAACCTGCGTCCTCTGGAAGCTGCCTGAGCTGTCCCTCTGGAGCATGTGGGGAGGGGTCACCACACGGCCACAGACTGAGTCAGAAACCCCAGACGTAGAGGGGGGCCCCGCTGCTCCAGCACCAGTGCCCAAGAGGCCCAGAGTCCCCCACCCCTGGAGAGGCCCTGGGCTTTGGGGAAAGGCCTGGGAGGGGAGATGCCGTGCGCAGGACGAGTAGGAAAAAATAGGGTGCAGGGCTTGGCATGCTGTCACGTTCCGGGGGGGAAACGTAGGGGTGCAGGGGGAGGGGAGCAGGTGGAACGAGGTCTGGACACGTCTATGGTTCAGAATATCAGCCGTGTCCGCCGCTGCGCGCAGCCCACACCCTCCAGGCTCACTCACGGGAGCCCTGAGAATCGGGCCCTGGTGATCCGGCTTAACATCTTAGGTGCCCAGGACAGGCAGCCGAGTCTGACTCTGAGAAGGGCCGCCCTCACCTTCTGCCCACCCACCTCGTCACCCGCAGGCCTGCTGCTCCTCCATCACCCGGGCGTCGCCTGCACGGGCGTGTCCTCTCTGTCCCTGAGGCTGTGACCAATCTCATCCACCTTTTCTGCCTGGTGCCAGCAGCACTGCTTCAAGAAATACTCCCGGAGAAAACTCACTGCTCCTTTATAACACGTGCCCCTTTATAACTCTGCCACGGGAAGTGCCTCTCCGACCCTCACCCCTTGGAATATTCTGGGCCGTCTTTGCCAGGAGGCCACAGGTGCCATCTCCCATCTCTGCTCTTTGGGACTCAGCCTTCAAAACACCCCCCCCCCCCGCAAAATGGGTCTCAAATACATGTTGGACCACGGCTGCACATCCTGTTGGCTCCAGGGGGACGTCTTAAGTCATCTCTGAGTCACGTGTTCCACTGCTTCTTGTGTTTGCTCTTTTTCTGTTATTAATAGTGACGGTAAGACATCTGAGGCTTACATAAGAAGCTTCATTGAGAGATCTCAGAGTTATGTGTGACCATGAATTTTGAGCCTTTAAGCACTGCCCACATCTTGACTTTTCCCCCTGTGACGCTTATATAACACAACTCTGAGCGCAAACATTTTGGGGACTGCTCCCCGAAGCGCTCTGGAACTGGCGCGCACGGCAGACGGGCTCCAGACGAGCCGCCAGCCACGCCCGGCCGCTTCTGCCGGCAGTCAGCCTTTACGTAACAAGGAACGACGCTCTGGGTTAGCTGTTCTTGCAAATGGGAATTGCAGGTGGAGAGATTATTGGAGATCTCGAGATGATCATGTCAAATGCACTGCCTCTTTTTCTGTTATTTGTAAGGCTATAAATGTAAAAACAAAAAAATCCCCAAGGCAGAAGCTGTGGGGATAAAGCCGGCCTGAATCACTGGGTCTGCTGAGCGTTCTGCTTACAGAATGAATCAATGCACCTTGCAGCTGGCCTCGGGGATGCCTGACCCCACCTGGATAGCACCCTGGTTCCCGGAGCCTGCAGCTGGGCGGTGGGGACTGCAGGGCGGTGGCCGCTTTTCCTCGCGGCCGTGTTCCCTCTCGGCTAAACCGAGGAGGGTCTGCCTGTGACAGATCGCCCAGGGCCGAGCAGCTCTCCCAGGCTGCACATGGGGGCTGGGGGAGCGCAGGCAGCATCCAAGGGACAGAGACAGCAGAGTGTTCCTGGGGCCGCAGGGGACGGCGACCAGCCGAGCACTGTCCGAACACCGCTCGTTTCCACGGCAAGGCTTATTTCGCCTGTAAAATTGTTGTTACGTGCTTGCGGGTACCGCTACCATCCCCTCCAGCAAAACAAACGAACCGGAAGCCTGGAAACCCGAATGCAGCTGGAGAGCGTGCGGGCATGCGGGTTGCCCCGCGTCACTACCGGGACTGGTGGTCCTAGTGCGTCCAAGCCGAGAGCACTGGGAGGTCACGTCCCCCGCCCCCACCCCCGCCCTCCCTCCTCACCGCCGTCCTGATGGGGCGCCACCTCCGAAACAGTCGGAGGAGAAATGAAAGGCGTTTGTGGGCTTTTCTTTGCTGGGAAGAATGGGGGAAGGAGGGAGGTTTGGGGGCCAACCTGGGGAACACAGTCACCGGGTATCACAGAGCTGGACACACCCGAGGGGCTGGGCCGGCCCCCTCATTCCACAGAGCACTCCTGGACACACGGCCCTGTGCCTGGAACGATGGCAGGACACACGGGGCCACACGTCTCGGGAAAGTTCCCCCAGCCAGACACGGAGATCCGGCGGCTTGAATCCATGACATGCATAAATAATAAACAAACAAGTAAAAATAACACGACCTTCCTAAGCATACACCACACGCCACCCCGTTTCAGCACACGTGCTTGAATTTAGTCACAGCGGCCCTGTGAGGTGGACGCTGGCTTCCTCCCACTTCACAGACGGAGACACCGAGGCATGTAACTTGCCCACACACTCCCGGGTGCAAATGCAGAGAACCCCGCCCCAGAATCCGTGCTCTCGACCGTGATGTCACGTTGCTGGTAAACGGACTGAGTGTAACTGAATCTGAAAAGCATCTGTCTTCCCTGAACAGTTGACTCCTGTCCCCGCCTGTAACATTTCACTTCAGAGACCACACCGCACACAACCGCCCCAGATGAACACGACCAGGACCAGGAAATGGGGGAGGGCTTTGGGAACACAAGGTTTTCCAGAAGACACAATAATTCACTATTGCAACAGACCTACGCTTTGCAAAATGAGGTGATAAGAGTGGAAATGGTTCAGGTTTAAAAGATAGCAGGCAAATTCACTGACGAATAAATGGAATGTGGTCCATCCACACAATGCAATCTTATTCAGCCTTAAAGAGGAAGGACATTCTGACACCTGCTACAACAAGGATGAACCTTGAGGACATTAGGCTCAGTGGAATAAGCCAGTCGCAAAAAGACGAATCCTGTATGATCCCACCTATAGGAGGTCCCTAGAGGACTCAGATTCACAGAGACAGAAAGTAGAGTGGTGGTTGCCGGGCGGCTGGGGAGGGGGGACGGGGAGTCAGTGTTTAGTGGGGACAGAGTTTCAGTTGGGAAAATGAGAAAGTTCTGGAGATGGACGGTGGTGATGGCTGCACAACAATGTGAATGCATTAATGCCGCTAACTGTACACTGAAAATGGCAAAGACGGTAAAATTTTATGCTATGTGTATTTTACTACGATTTTTAAAAATTAAAAAAAATGTTAGGCAGAGCGTCTAAAGCCAACTGAACAGAACGTTCTGGCTCTTCTTTAATTGTGTCAAGACCGAGTTTTCAGAGGCGCTGTGAGTTTCTGTTCAGGCAGAAGTCCCCATCGGGTGATCAGCTTTGGGAATTGAGAAGGAGATGTGGTACCTGGTGGGGGTGATGGGGTGGGGGACAGGTAGGCAGGGCTGCGGCCAAGGTAAATAACCACACCATCGACTGCAGAGGTTATGTTTTTGAGATTGAAAATGTTTGGCGCCATTTCCAAGGCACCTGAATGCACTGTACAGTGACCCACAGCACGGCTGTAAACCTGGTGCCCAGGGACAGACGGGTGCACTTTTTATACTCCCACAGCTGGATCTTTAAGCGTGCACTACCTTAGAATACTTTTTTCTCAAAAAGATTCAGAACCCTGGAAATGCAAACACTTAACCACAAAAGTGGGAGCAATTAGCCCAAGCAGCTGAGCAAGAGGCTATGGCTCCGTCTCAACGTCTTTCGAGCTGGGCGGCTGACATGCCTCCTGCACTGGCCGCGAGCTGTCCTCCAGGCTGGAGCCCATCCTCTGCCACACCTGGGCGGGGGCTGCCGGGGCCCCCCTCCCATCTCATGGCCTGTCCGGCCGAAGGGGAGGGGATGGGAGCATGGAGGAATCCTTCACTGGGGCAGGGCTGGGCTGCAGCTGCCTTGACACGGACACCTGAGGTCCCTCTGTGTCCTCTGGGGACCCTCTCAGCCCTTCTTGCCAAAGACCTCCCCCAGTCCGCAGGAGTGCAGCCCCAGCCTGCAGTGACCCAAGGCTACCTGCCCCCCCCAGCCCCTGCTGCCCACTGCTGGGCTTGTGTCGGGGTCCCCGTGGCTGGCACGGCGCTCAGCATCCTGGCTGAGCGTGCAAATGAGGGTTCCCAGAAGCTGACGGGGCGCCCTGCCCTTGCTTTTCTTCCCTGACACTCAGAGCCGTACTGTGCAGGTTTCTGAGGCCAAGCAGCCGCTCAGCCCACAAGGGCTCTGGTGAGGCCACTGGCCCTCTCGCTCAGGGCAAGATATTCGCCTCTGCCGGGTCGGAGAGGGAGGTGCCCTGGGCAGTGGCCCGGGGTCTCGGGGCCTTGGCACTGCCCCCTTCTTTGTGGTTGTCTGTCACAGTGGGCTGGCTCACAGATATGAAACCGGGGACGCCAAGGTACTGCCAAGCCTTCTTCCATAGTCTCCGAGTGGACAGGGCAGAGGGAGGGGGCCGGGGGGCAGGACGTGCGTACTGAGCCTCCCCGGGTGGCCAGCTCCGCCCCGGGCTCTGTACGTGTGCCACTCAGCGCCATCCGCATCACCCCGTGTGGGGCGCCGGCACTGCACACACCTCACCGAGGAGAAGGTGACCTTTCCATGGCCGAGCCGGGCGCTGAGAGGCTGTCTGTCCAGCACCACGGCCTGCGCCCCTCCACGTGACCGCCGAGAGCAGCTCCGGCCGCCCTGCACTTAGCCGGCAAGGTCTCCGTGTCATTATCCGTCAACCTTATGACATTAGAGAGGTTCGGGCCTCCAGCCAACCCCGTGCTGGGGCGTCCGGATGTCAGAAAGTGTCTGGTTTAAGAGGTTTTCCGACCGTAGCTCGTGGGAAGGAGGGAGTCCTGCAGCCTCCTGAGTTCTCCGCGACCTCGGGCTAGAATTTGAGAGACTGAGTTTCCAAGAGATCTTATTGGGAAGCACCTGATACGGCATCTCAGGAGTCAGGCTGACTTGCTTTAGTGGCTGATCTACTTGTTGAAAAAGAGACTGAAAATGGAGACATCGATGTTCACAGCCCAGCTCTGGCGCAGCTGCAGACAGAGGGTCATCACAGGCGAGGGGCTGGGTCTTCTCCCCAGCACAACCAGCCCTATACCTCCATTTGCACCGGAATCCCTGAAAGGGTATGGAATGACCCCCTTTCTCCAACTTCCCTTGGTTGCAATTAGCTTGTTACCATTTCAATATCTTTTTAAAGCTCTTACATTAGGAACATTAAAAGGAGGGTAAACGACTTCGCTGGGACTGCGGAGGGTGACCAAGGGGAGGCGCTGTCCACCTGGCAGTGATGTGGGGAGAGGGCAGCAGCGCAGAAGCCCAGAGAACTCGCTGGGTCTGCCTGGCCAGGGCGTGCATCCCTGTACAAACGGGCATAGACCCTTCCGGTCGGCAGGGCAGGGATGTTCTGAGCGTGGGGCAAAGCAGGGGCACACGTCTGAGGGCAAAAGGGAATCTCCACTAGGCTTCACCAGGCAGCCAGCCAGACATTCCAGGAGGGGAAAGACATTCCATGAGCCAGGGAGGGACTCCAGGCCCCGCCATGCGGACCGCGCTGGACCAGACGGGGGCAGGTGCACCCTGCAACAAACAGGCTGAAGATGGGCAGCCAGCTCGAAGCGCTGGCTCGTGTCTGTGCCAGAGGCAGTGGAGGCTGCCGTCCTCGGAGGGAGCAGAGCCAGAGCAGGGCAGGGGGGCACGGGGAGACTGCGGCAGAGCGGGCAGAGCCGGGGCTCCCAGCGCAGGGAGGAGGGAGGGCCTGAGCCCCGGGGGAACCTCTGGGGAGGGGATGGCAGGCCCGGCCCCGCAGCTCCACGGGGGCTGAATGCCGGCTTCACGGCCTGGGGTCCCAAGTGTCAACGGGGCCAGGCTGGGGGGAGGGCAGCAGGGTGGAGAGAAGGCCCGGCAGACGGGGGCTTAGCCCCAGCGGGGAAGGGGGCACAGTCACGGGGCGGGGAGAACCAACCACAACCAGGCGTTAGGAACTGGGAACAGCCTTCTGTTGACATTTTAACAACTTTCCAATGCTCTAACTGCTCTTCCTTCTGGATTTTTCTCATTTGTTCCATTGTTTTAGAGCAGAAACAACTGAGTAGAACTCAAGTGGCTGATCGCCCATTAAGACCCGAGTTCCAGCTGCAGAGCGAGGCGGGAACAAGGACGTGGCAACTCAGAGAGGCCGAGGGTGGGCCCAGCAGAGCGCCTGACGAGGGGCTGTCCCCCAGGGGGCCGCTAGGCCAGGGTGATGCACCAACAGGCGGCCCCTTTCAACGGCACTTATCATGGTCTCCAGGATGGGCAGTCTTGCCCAGATGAGGCCTCTCACCAAACCCAAGCCCAAGGCCAGGTCCGGGGGTCCCACAAAGGCCTCACTCTGCCTCATTCAGGAGGTGGGCAAACCCACGCCCGGACGTGCCACCAGGCAGGACCCCTCAAGGTCCCTGATGCCAAGGGCATCGTCCCGTCATGCCCCGGGCAACCCAGCCGAGCTCATCGTTCCTCTGGACACGGGTGGGAGAAAGGAGCAGGTTCTGAGGTCAGGGGAAGCTGCGGACGGAAACGGCAAGCCCTCTGGGTAGGGAGAGGACGCATCAGCTCCTAAAGCACAGTCCTCGGAGCTGCGGTTCTGGCTCTCCGGGCTTGGGGGCTCCCACTCCCTCCTCCTTCACCTGCGGCTGGGAGGTACCAGGTCCCACCTGCCCCCCCGGCGGGTAGAGGAGCAGGCGAAGGGGACAGGCGTGCAGAGGCGCTGCTGGCCGCGTGAGGCCACAGCCCTGGCCACTCGGCAGTGCCCGGCCTGGGTCCTCCTGAGGGCACCCAGTCTGCGAGAAGGGCTCCTTCCCCACAACGCCAGTCTCCTCTGAGGAAGGAAGCCTCTTCATTGGGCCCCACGTACGGCCGGCCTCACAGCCCCTTCCCCCCAGCCGAATCCCGCTGTGTCCTGCCCGTCACCAGGCACCCTGCAACAGTGGCGGTTTACTATCTGTCCCTCCCGGAGGAAGCAGGGGGCAGAGGGGCCATGGCTCGGGGGGGACTCACCCAGCATCACGAATGTCCCATTCACACTGGATCCGCGCTCTCAGCACATAGCGGCTGCTCAGTAAACTCGTTTGGACAACTAAGCTATTCGCCCCGTCTGCTTTGATTCCTACGACAAGCAGCACGACCGGCGTCCCCACATGACAGTGGAGAAATCCATGGCAGAGAGAGGTGAGGTCACTGACCCGGGGCCGTGGGGATGGTAGTGGAGGTGCTTCGGACAGGACCGCTGTCTGGCTCCTGGCCTGGCTCCCAGCCACCGTGGCTGCTGCTTCTGCGCAGACCCAGCAAGGACGCAGACCCGGAAGACCAGCCACGTCCGCCCTCCGAGCCTCCTCTGCACAACTGCTGCAGGAGAATCCCGCGGATGGAACACGGACCCCTCAAGCGGACTGCAGATCCCCGTGGCGGCCTCCCACTGGATACCTGGGCAGGTGAAGTGACCGTGTGTGCTGCAGTCTCCTTCACACCAAGGAAGCAGTGAACCAGCCTCCCGAGGGCCGCCACGGTTTCTCTAAGAACCTGGAGCACCTACGGTATGATCACTACGGGTACGTCCTCAGACGGGGAGGCTGGCTGGCTGTCCGAACGGACAACGTTACGTCTGCACCCCAAGCTTTGCTGGAGCAGACACCGTCTGCGGAAGCCACTGTTCTGACTGTTATCTTCTTCTTCCCCATTGGACCCTCTCTGGGGGGAGCGTGGAAGGACCAGGAGCCGGGGAATTGGACAGACAAGGAGCAGACACAACGTGGGAGCCGCGGGAGGGACGCTGGGGCGGACAGAGCAACACACGTGCCAGAAGCGGTACCTGCCTCATCCCCTGACTCCGCCTCCGCGGGGCTCTCCCCTCAAGAGTGACCTTTCCCGGAAAGGAGATGGGATGGGGATAAAAGGGAGACAGAACACGACTGCATGCTGGGAACTTCAGGATTTAATCCAGTGCCTGGGACTTTAAGAAAAGAAACCGCAGCCGCTGGAAGCATTGCTGTAGGAGCTCTCAACCCAGGATGAAAGTCCCAACAATGCTGCTGGGTGTCGAGTGTGAGGTGAGCGCGGGGTTAGGACTTTCTAGCACATGCTTGGAACCCCAAATGATCCGGCTCTCCCCCAGGGCTAAAGGTGCAGCCAGGGGCCCCCAACAGGGCCGGCAACAAAGGCAGAGGGCGCAGAGCAAGGTCAAGAAGCAGTGACAGAGGTGACAGAGATCTGAGGACCACGGTCTGCCTCCCCCCTTTTGTATTAGTTAAAGGGCATGGACGGAACAGAGAGAGAGCATCACGCCCGCTGTGTTCCAGAGTGTTCCAGGCACTCTGTCTACATGGCCTCCTTCACTGTGCACGACAGTCTGTGAAGCAGATGTTTTTGTTTCACTTTACTGACCAGGAGGCCAGCTCAGAAGAGCCAAGGGTTAGATGCCCAGGATCACAGAAAGTGGTGGAACCGGCACTCAACATCAGATCTGGCACCCCCTGAGCGCAGGTGCCCGCGGTCTCCCAGGGCCGCCTGCAGGGCTGCTTTCGTGGAGGTCACCCAAACCTCGAGCATCTCAGCTGCAAAATGCCCACAGTGACAGCTGAGCTGAGCCCGTCACTCCACCTTCACCTCCCTCTGGACCCTCTCTTCCACTTTTCACCCACATCCCACTGAATTTCTCCAGGAAACCTTTGGGAAGTTCTTGGGAAGGAACTGTCACTTCTGATGGTGACAGCATCTCATCTCACCTCTTTCCAAAGATAAAAAGGGCCAATCTTTGATAATTCTCCTCTGCTGGGGTAGAAAAAGCGTGCGTGCTTGTGTACATGTGTGCATGTTTGCCTGTGTGTGTGCATGCGTGTGTGCTTGTGTGTTTAGATGTGGTGCGTGCACATATTTTAATGTGCATGCTGTGTGTGAATGCACGTGCACACGAGTGTGCCCAGGTGTGTGCATGTTTGTGCATGTGTGTCCATGCTGGAGCAGGGAAGTACTCAGCGGAGGGCCCTTTCTTCCTTTGGGGACGCTGTTAAATTCCTGTGCAGTCACAGGTGCCCAGCCCTGGAAGTCAGGGGACCTGGCGGGAGTCCTGCATCAGGTCACCACCTGCCCTGTGCTGATGAAATAAGAGGGGTGGACCACCTGCCCTTGTTTCAGCTGCTTCCTATTCCCCGTTATATGGTTCCAATGAAGCGGGCTATAGTGGGAGAAGGGGAGCCCATACTTCTCCTTTCCTGGGATCAAGCAGGGGATGGGCTGAGAGTGAGGCGGCTGGCAGAGGCTTGTGTGAGAACCGGAGACACCCGAGCCCCCAAGGCTACTCCGTGCCTGGCTGGGGCATCTCTCCCTGCTTCCCAGCTCTGGGTGCGCCACCTTGAGAAGAGCAAAGTGAGCTGCAGCAGCTGCAGGGCTTCCCTGAAACGTCCAGCTGAGATCTGGGAGCGTTTCCCTCACTGTGGCCTTCCCTGTCCCCCGCGCCCAGGACCTTAGGGAGAGCTTAGAGAAGCCCCCTCCAAGCCAGCTCTCTTATTGTCCCTCTCTGCCAGTGAGAAGCAGGAGATGCTCTGAATGTAAAGCTGGTCCAGAGGGTCACCCAGTCTCTCTGCAGGCCCAGGAGGTAGAGCAGCCCCGGGGTCACCCCCTGGCGGTCAGAGCCGACCACCTGCTGGGATGGGTAACTGAAGGAGGTGGGGGATGAGCAGCCCCTGCTGAGCCAGCCTCTACCAACACCCCCCCCCCCGCTCAACCCGCTCCCTGTGGCCGGCAAGCAGTGCCCGGTCCCCACAGGGGCTGCGAGCTCCAGGCAGTCCTCTGTCGGAGGACTCTGCCCGGCAGGTCTGCCCACCGGCTCCCGGGGTGAGTGTTCCACCGGAAATAAAAGGCTTAACGGACCAGCCTCTGAACGGAGGAACTCAGCCTAATCAGATCTGTTACAAAGAAAGCTCTGCCCACGAAATGGAAAAAATACCCCCTTGCAGGCGCGCCTTTCCACGGGGCCGCGCGTGGGGACACCTGCCCCGCAGAGCCCCACCAACCCCCGGCCCGCCTTGTCGAGGGCCGCAGCAGACTCCACGGATGCCGGTTCGCTGGACCGCCGTCCCCTCCCCCGCCGGCTCCCCCTGGCCGGCCCCCACCCGCCTCCGGGACCCCGCGCTGTCACCGGGGAGGGGCCGCCGCCGGGCTGGCACCGCAGGGCGCGCGCCGGGAGGGCGCCCGCGCCGGGCTGGGACGCTTGGAGAGGGGGCTACCTTCTGAATGCGTCCATCGATGTCCAAATAGATGGCCTTGGGCCGGTAGCTGGAGGAGCCCGTTCCCATCTTGACGAGCGCTGCACTTGGACTTTTTACTGTACTTTCTCGACGCCAGCCGCCGCGGGGAGGGCGGGGAGTGGGAGGAGGGGGCGGGCGGCGGGAGGACGCGGGGACCAGCCAACCAGCGCGCCGCCGCGGCCCGTGCCGCCGGCTCGGCTCCTCCTCCCCCCGCCCCCTCCTCCTCTCCCCCACTCCGCCTTCCTCCCTCCTTCCCCTTCCCTCCCCGTTTCTCCTCTCTCCCTTATCTTCACTCCCTTCTCTTCCCCTCCCACATTAAGGCACACCCCCTCATCTTCCCTTTGAGTCCAGCTGCCTTGGGGACAGGGCCAAGCGGGCAGCCTGTCTCCAAGTGCCCTCTGGACAGGTGCTCATAGCGAGTGACACCCTCTGGCTGCAAAGCTGGTCACCTCCCCATGTGACCAGATTCCCATAGCGACCCCCTCTGGCTGCAGGGGGCTGGTCACCTCCCCATGTGACCAGGTTCCCATAGCGACCCCCTCTGGCTGCAGGGCTGGTCACCTCCCCCAAGTGACCAGGTTCCCATAGCGACCCCCTGTGGCCACAGGACTGGTCACCTCCCCAAGTGGACAGTGGCCAGTTGGGACTCCTTTGCCGCAGGTGGCTACTCCATCATCAGCAAGCACCTGGCTGGCATGGGGCCGGAAGCTATTTGTGGTCACGACCTAAACCCAAGGACCACTTAGCGCAGGGAGAATCCCCCCCCCCCCCCCCCCCCCCCCCCCCCCCCCCGGGTTCCAGCTCTCCCTGCTGTGAGTGCCATTCTCATTTAATTTCTATAGGAGATGGGAAAAGTTTTTACTCCTTCATGTACCTCCTTCCCCTAAGTTTTCTGTACATCCTCGAGAGTGAAAGCTTTTTCCAGCTGCACCCAGAGCTGAAATGGCAATTTTATTTCTGTCCTTGATGTAGCCGGAGTGAGGATTACCCAGCCACCAGCTATTTGCTGGTTTCAGCACTGTTCTGGTCCCCACCCCCCTTGTTAATTGCCGCAGGGAGTGTGGGAAAAAAGGGAGGGATTGCAGGCAGCTCTTGACCTGCAGACCACAGCGGGGGCTGCCTTTGCAGCTCCCCAGCTCTCTCAGGGGGTGGGAACAAGTTTTGGGAGGGCGGTGACGCTGAATGGCTCTCAGTGCCTGTTGCTTTTGGAAGCTGGTGTCGAAACCAGACAGAGAATGCACTTATTGTTTCGTTCTAAGAGAATTCCAAGCCACTGCTTTTCATCTGTTGAATGTCTGGGGTTTGCTTACTGAGAGAGTGTCTGGAGCACACAGGCTCCCTCCTCCCGGCCGGTCCGCCCAGGCTCGGCTGACCACGGCCACGGCCAATGGTCTTTGCTGCTCCTTCCCTGGCCATCTGGCCTCCACCTGGCAGATAGTCACCGGCTTTCCAGACTCCTCCCAGCTGCCTGGAGAGTTGGGCAGGCTGGAGCCCTGGGGAGCGCGGGGTCATCCTCTTTAGGTGAAGTGGTCTTCCTCAGCCTTTGGACGGGCCAGCATGTGTCGCTTCACGTCCCCTGCCTGCTCTGGGCTGGGGTGGGGGGGCCGATTGGCTCTCAAAGAATGATGATGGCTTTGCTCTTGCGTCCAGCGCAGTGACGGGACCACGTCAGAACCTGGGCACCACGAGATTTGCTTTACACGTGGCTGGAGGCGAGAAGGGGCACCAGGAGGCCTTTGGGTTGGAGGGTCAACCCTGCTGGGTGGTCACACTTGGCCACTTGACTCACAGTTGTGAAAATGTATCCCCAGAAAATTGGAAGGAGCACTGTTATTACAGCTCAATTTTGTTGTCGAACGTTCCGATGTTCTTTGGGCTCATCTGGTGACCAATCTGCAGAGCTATTGTGCTGCCTGGCGTGGAAACTTCACTGCCGGGCAGATGGCTCATTAGCTTGGTACTTATTTATCCTCCGTGTCTTGTTGTCATCTGACCTTGCTCTCTCAGACCATCTCCTTCGAGCGCCCAAACACCGAATGCAGCTCTTCAGGGCCGTTTAGCACCGATCAGAGGGTGAGTTTCTGTGACGGTGCATTCCGTACCACTGTGTGTTGGGGGGTGGTCCTTACGCTGTCTGGCTCATTCTGCATTCAGAATAGTAATCATCCCATAAGTATTTGGCCGACTAGGCTGCTGTCCAGTTACTCCATCCCTGAGCCAGCAGACCCTGCCTCTACCCTGCCCCCAGGAGCCGAGGTTCCATCCTTCATCAGCGCCGCCCTTGCTGTGTGTCGGTGCTGTTCTAGGCCCCGGGGAATTAAGTGGAGAATAAACAGAAATCCCTGGCCTGGAGGAGCCGGCATTTTAGTGGGAAACAGATGAGACGGTGTAAATAAGTGCAACATGTAGCACATTGGATAATAATTAGTGCAAAGGAGAAAAGTCACGTGGGGAGAGGGGTGTGCCATGGAGTGTGCAGAGCTGACGTGGGCAGGGTGGCTGGGCAGGAATGCACAGGGGCAGAGAGGGAGCAGGGGCCCCGCGTCCATGGGAGGAAAGAGCCTTCCAGCAAAGGGAGCAGCCTCAGGCCGAGGCCCCTCCCACAGGAGAGGAGGGCGGGGGCGGTACGGGGGGGCGCCTGCAGGGGGTGTGGGTCAGAGAGGTGAGGGGTGGCAGGGCCGTACCAGGGACGTGGTTCCACCCTTTCAGATGGAGCCACGCAGAAGGCTGAGCAGAGGAGAGACGCGGCCCCCTCGGGTTCAGCCGCTGCTGGGTGGGGATGCCCTAATGGGAGGGGTGGCGGGAGACCAGGAAGAGCTGCCCCCATAATCTTTGCGAAGAATGACAGTGGTTTGGGCTACTGGGGCAAGGAGAGGTTGGATTCTGCATCAGATTTGGAGATCGTTTGGCTGTTTCATTAAGGCTCAGTGCCTACGGTGACATTATTTCTGCGTTTTGCTCCCCTTCCCTTCCGCAGAGTGGGGTTCTGCCTAAATTCGTGCTCCTGCATCCTGGACGGCCCCTGGGGTTAGGCTCCAGCAGCTACCCCTCCCCTCTGCCTGCACCACATCAGCCCAGAGGCTCCCTGGCGTCCTTGACCTGCATTCCTGATCCTGGCTTGGCCACCAGAATTGCAGCCAATGTAAGTTCCCAGAACCAAGATAAAGCGGAAGGAAACTGCCTGCTTCTGCCAGGTGGGCTGGGGCCGGGATGACGCGCCCGGGTGCGGCAGGAGGCCTGGGGCCTTGTGGCAACTTGGCCACTGAGTTCAGAGCCCTGAGGGGTTCCAGGGGGCGAAGTTTCCAGCTGTCTGGGGTGTCAGGGTGTGAAACCCTGCCTGAATCTCGCGGGGCCGGGGCGGAGGTGAAGGAGCTCAGGGAAGTGCACAGCCAGCCCCTTGGGGGCTTCAGCCTCGGTCTTCGGCCTCCATGTGGGCTGAAACTTCTCCTGCTGCCGTCCGGCCTGCACACGCGCTCACCCCTGCATGCCGAGCTCACCCTTTAATTGCCATAAAGACCTCATCAGGGAAGAATTTCAAATCAAGAAATCAGAGCCAAATTGCAGAACGGAAGGGCCGAGACTGTGGCCTGAGGAGCTGGATGCTGTGTTCCCGGGTCCCACACCAGCTCTTCATCCCTGGCAAGAAGGAGCAAAGCCACGACGAGGAGGAAGAGAAGGGGCTGCCCTGCGCCCCCAGAGTGGGCGGCCTCCAGCAAGGATGCAGAGATGGGGAAGGGAGTTCTGGGTACTCAGGAAAAGTCCAGAGGCTGTATCTGTCGGTGGGAAGAGGCGTCCGTCGGGAGTGGCCGGGCCGGGCCGGGTGGAGCATCTTCCCCGCCCCCCCCCCCCCCCCCCCGCCTGCAGCGCCCCCGGACGGGGTGGGCCAGTGGGTCTGCAGGCTGATCCAGCCCCGAGGGCGTCCTCTGCCTAGTCTGTCTTGGGTCTAACTGGGGTTTTTGATGACTCTTCTGAAAATAATCCAGTTGCTTCCTGTGCTAATTCTTCTGACCTGTGGGGCGGGGGGCGGGTACCACAAAATGAATTTGTCGGACAAGCAAAATGTATTAGCGCCTACTGCATACAAGGCACTGAGCAGGCCTTGTTAGGGGGGATTGGAGTAGGTTAAAGGGGGTCTGGCAACACCACGGGAGAGGATTAACATTAACGAACTGGTCAGAGGTGAGATGCTTTATGTTCTGAAAGTTTTACCATCGGCCTCTTGGAGGAATCAGCCTGCTTTGTGCATTTATAACAAACCGAACACCCCATAAACTGCTCTAACCTTCTGGGAAAACCATCTGCCAGGAGGCACCAAGAAGGAGAGAAAGGGTGTGCCCTTTGGCCCATCTGCCCCAAGCTTTCGTGCAAGGGCAGTGTCAGTTTTAGTGGTACAATATTTGATTTATACACACATCAACTTACTTCTTTTTATGGCTTTGGTAATTACAAAATTATTACTAGTTGTAAATATTTCAAACAATGCAGAAAAAGGCACAGTCCCATCCAGGTCAGAAGGTGGAGACCCACCCCTTCTTAATGGTCATCCAAGGGGGTCGCGGAGATACATGTGTTCTTACCTGCTCTTACCTATTTATCAGGTTCCCTATATGCTGGGCATTGAGATTTCCCTCATCACTGATTTCTACTGGCTCCTTTTATATTGTACAAAGGATAGTAACCCTTTGACTGTCGTATATTTTACAAATATATTCTATAAGTCAGTGGCTTATCTTTTAATTTCATTCGCGGCATTACACACTGAAGTAATCAAAACTCTACCTCTTTTCTTGTCAGCTTTCTGGATTTCTTGTTGGCTTAGAAAGGAGATATCATTTATAATAGAAAAATTTAAAAAGAAATAAAGAAAGATGTGACCTGGATTTCCAAAGATTGGGACTGCTAATTAAATTGTGGCACGTTTGCCGGAGGGAATATCAAGGACGATGATTACGACGGGTTTATGGAGGCCGAGGGAAGTTACAACCCCGCCAGTGACAGAGCAGAATCCGCACAGGCATTTACGCCCTGGCCATTCATTCCCGCCCTGACCCGTTTGTCAGCAAGTGCCCCAGGCCAGGCGACGCAGGTCTGGCTGTGGACAGAACCAGGCCCTGCTTGACGGGTTTACATGTTAGGCTCTGTGAAACCTGGCGGAGAGTTGAACCGATTTAGGAAGAGAAAATGAAGTGGTTGGTTTAGGTTGGTAGGGTTCTAGGCATTTTATAAAAAACATTTTTTCTGACGCTGTGATGTTATTTTTGCCGTAAAACGGGGAAAAGGGGAAGAGTTAAAGTGATAAACAAGTAGTGTGCACGAAGCAACGGCCTCCTGCCTTCTTGGAAGTGGCTGGATAGGGAAGAACGGATCTGCTTCACAGATGTGGTGCCGTGAGCCTTCCAGACCCAGACAGGCACTCGAGTCTGCTGATGGCGGTGGCGTGCAGTCACGCTGCTTGCCAGGGCCCTCAGCTGGCCCCCCTTGTCCCCTTCTCGTGGACGGTGACTCCCTTTCTGGGCGGCTGGTGGGTCAAGACATTCTTCCGTCTTCTCTCGGTCCATTTTTGTGGCCTTCTCCCTGCCTCTCCTCCCTCCCCCCATCCTTCGTGAGTGTGCGTCCCTAGATCGTCCTATTGGGCCCATCTGCCCCTGTCATTTCCCTGGCTGGCCTCCTTGGGGACCTCCTGTCACCTCCAGTGTGACACACCTGGGGTCTACTGTCTGTCCTGTCCTTCTCCGTCCCCATCCCCCGAAGACAGCACTCTGCTGTGACGTTCGTGACTTTGCTCCTCGTTTCATCCGAGAATAATGTCCCTCCCTCTTTCCTCCCCTCGATCACCTCTTCCTTAAGATCCATTCAGATGTCATTTACACGGTGCCATCTTCCTGAACCCCCAGATCTCTGGACCAGGGTGGGGAGCTCCTCCCTGGGTCCCTGAAGCCTGGCATCCTGTGTGATTCCCGCCATGTAGCCCCGGATGATTTGCATGTCCTCCCAAACTTGACTCCTCGTTGATCAAAGGGGGTGACAACAGCTGGCCCGAGGTGTCCTGGAGATTGATGGGAGCGGGTGATAATGCGTGAACATGCGTTAGCCCGGGCCTGGTGCACCGTCGGAGCTCGGGGCTGTCTTGTTGTCCGGTTTGGAAGAGCAGCATTTCTGTAACCCTCACTCACCCTGTGCGTGCTCGCTGCCGCCGTGTCCCCACGAAATGATGCCCTTGCGAGGGAAAGACGGAATTGTGGGCGGGCTTCAACAGGGGTGGCCCTCCCCCTGGAGCTGAGTGGACGTCGAACAACCATCAGCAGGTGAATGCCTTTCTGTGACTGGGCAGCCCCCATTCCTCTGTACAAAGCTGATGACCTGTGCTGAATTTTTGACCTTGGCTTAATTAGCATTAAAAGCGGTACGAAGAGCCAACCGTGCATTCCCTGCCCCTTGGCTGAAATGGCTTTTCTGAGTTTCTGAGGAGGAAAGTGCTGCCTCGGGCCGACCCCGGGAGACCTCTGCCCCATCCGGCCCGTGAGAACCTGTTTCTCCGCTGCACGCCGCCGGAAGCTGGATCCCTGCACAGCCCGCGTGGGTCGAGGGCCACGGCCCAGCAGCCAGCTGTGCAGTGCCGGGGACCTGGCTCAGCCCCCCGGGGCACAGGGAGAGCCTCTGGGGCCAGGGCGCTGAGGCTGGGCCCTCCCGTCCCCTCTCATGGTGCCACGCCACTTGCCGTCTCTAACTCATCTCCCGCAGGGACTGTGGCTGCTGTCATTTCTGGACCTCTAATTGTTCTCCCACCTGCTGGCCCCTCAGGTCACTCACCTGGTAGGGGCTCCCAAGAACTGGTATCTGGGAGTGAGTGACACACACCCTGGGGGGCTCAGGCGCTGTAGCTGCACAAGGACCCCGGCTCTCTCTGGACCACGTTCCCTGCGCTCAGATGGGTGTCAGAGCCCGCGAGCTCATCCCGATGCACGGAGCTGCCCTAACTGGGAGCGGAACAGAGTGACATCATCAGAGCTAAGGAGGCTCCAATAGGGCGAAGTGGGGTGAGGCGGGGGTTGGTGTGCTTTGGGCCCAGTCACCTGGGGGTTGACGCTAAGACCTGCCACCGGCAGTGGCCGCTCACCAAGTAGCCCTCGTTCCTGTAATAATCTCGCTTTCTCCTGTCACCCCAAGTTCTTTGGCGAGGGGGGATGGCCGTCCACCAGACGCCAACTCGACAGGCTGGTTTTTTTTTGTTTGGGCCTCTGGGTGAGTGTTGGAGTCTGTTCTCAGCCTCCCCTGCATTCAGGAGTCCCAGGGTGACTGCCCCAGCAGGTGCAGGAATCTAAGTCATTGCCTAGCTGATCCCAGGACCCAGATGACCCCCTGGCTCTGGCTCGACTCAGTAGTAAGTGTGCCGTTGTGAGTAGAATCCACTGCAAACTGATGATCTCGTTTCCAGAACTAGGACACAACAGCCTAATTCGTAGGCAGACCTGTACGTGATTATCCATAACAGCTTATATCTGTAGATCCTGGCGTTCCGACTTAATTGCAAGCTCTTTAAAGAAGAGGATAGTGTCCTATTTATTTTGAGTGGCTTCCGCAGTGCCTAGGAATGCTTTAAAAAATATTCCGAATGTTAGTTTAGGGGCCAGAGCTGGTATATCCTTCAGTGAAAGAAACTCTTCTGTAAACTCAAAGTTGGACCGTGGTCATGCCTCTTGTAAATCTGTGGCTAATTTCCAAAGCACCCACCTGTGCAAATCAGCAGGAAGTTCCCTGTCCTGTATCCCGAGAGTGTCCTTCTCCCTCCCAAGTGTCCCAAACCCCAAGGGTTTACGAAGGTCAAAGGGAGGGGCCACTGAATCCTTCCCCTGGGGAGAGGGCAAGGCCCCGATCAGCCCATTTCTTCTTCTATTGCTTCCCAAGAAAGCAAGCAAATAAACCAAAAGTGCCCCTCCTCCAACGTGGGAGAAAGATTAGATTTTGAAAATTGCAGGATGATGGAAGAGAGAGATCTTAACAGCTGGAGATTCCTGTTTATCTTTTTAAAAAATTTCTTAGCAGTTGAGCCGTGACTAATATTTGCTCATTTAAATAATTTGGGTCTGATGCTCCAGGCATCCCCCTGACGGCGGCTTTAGGGAGCAGGGTCCCGGGAGACCCCGCTGTCGGCTGCCTCCCCTCAGACGGGTCCCCTCATCCGTGGAGACAGGAGACCGGCTCTCCCCACAATCCACGGCCTCTACGACCTCCCCCCTCCTCCTCTCTTCTCTCCTTCTTTTGGTTTAGTTCTTTAAACTCCATCTAACCTGTGGATTTCCCTGTTTTGCTCCTCCCCTTCCTCTGGCCCTGGGGAAAGTCTGTGGAATTCAGTCCCAGACCCTCCGGGCCCCTGGCCTTTGGGGTGAGCCCATTCTCAACACCATGACACCCTTAAATGAGGGAAAGCACTTTTCTTGAACACAGAAAAGGCTGAGTTCTAAAAAAGAAGCTTCTGCTAAGAAAAAAGGATTTGCCAAAGTTTGGAAACATGAACTTGCGATGGCCTGTTTCTGATCAGAACTTCTTAAAGGCCAACCTCAAAGCAAATGGACGGGCAGGACCTGTCAGGCCTCCCAACCTCTGAGCCCGGCCCAAATTCAGACAACTGCAAATAAACACTCACTGAGCTCAGATGAGGGTGAAGCACTGCGCCTGGAGCGGGGAGTTGGGAGCTGGGAGCAGGGATTGGGGCAAAGATATATGTGGCTGGGCCCTGCTCTCTGACAAGCTTATAGACAGACAGTGGAGGAAGATTTGTAAGCAAGAGATAGTGCCCATCTCCCCTCACCCCCACCCTGCACATACACGCAGTGTGATAAGTCCCATCTCCAGTAGACATTTGCAAAAAGCTCTATCAGTTAACAAGACAGGCAGAATTCTACCAACCTGGGACTTATATTCTAGTGGGGAGACAGACAACAAACACCTACCTGGGACTCATACTCTGGTGGGGAGATAGATAATAAACAAACAGTAGATGTATAATTCCAGCACAAAGATAAGACTTATCAAGGAAAAAATAAAGCCAAGAAGGAGGATAGAGGATTCCTCGGGCTGCTGTTTTAGATATTGTGGTCAGGGAAGGCATCATGGAGGGGGTGACATTTGAGCAGAGACACAAATCAAGTGAAGGACTTGTTTGAAGGGAGAGCTGTCGAAGAGGAGGGAACAGAAGCAGGGAAGGCCGGAGGCAGCTGGGGCTGGGGCAGGGAGGTGGTGGGGCAGAGGCAGGACAGCTGGGGATCAGAGCGGGCTGGCGTTGCAGGCTTTGGGGTTTTACTCTAGGTGTAACCAAAGCCACAAGAGGATCGAAAGCCGTGAAGTGACCCGAGTGACTTGGATGCAGGTGACATGCATGCAAGGAGGCCAGGCAGGGCCAGCAGGCCCTGGGATGTGGTCAGTTGGTGTTTGAGTCCAGCTCTTACTTGTTGGGCAACCCTGGATAGATTGCTTACCCTTCCTGAACCTCAGTTTTCTTCTCTGTGAAATGGGCGCAAGGATTGATGGTATAAAGCATGCAAAGCACTTAGCCCCACATAGCATGACTTTATCCACGCCTTTTTTCTTCCTCGTACTTCTCTGTTCTGCTTTCTGTATAACAAGCACTAGATCACTGTTGCCATGGCAGTTGTAATTTTTTTCACTTGGGAGTGTAGGTTTAAGAACTGCCGAAGAGGCCCCTTCAGAGCGTTGAACACTCTAAAGAAAACTTCTGCTCCCACATCAGGGCGGTTGGCAATCGTTTTCCTTCCTGAGATGCTCCAGGTGACGGCATCCAGCAGTGGGGAGGGATGTCCGGAGCAGCGAAGACCTTTAATGGCAATCACCTGTGGCCTCCCCTTCTCCATCTTTCCTTGCTGCCTTCCAGGAATGGATCCGGTCCTGCTGACCATCAACCAAAGCATGTGTGGGATGCTGTGCGCGCCCAGAACCACCTACTTCAAGGCTATCTCCCTGGCGACGAGCTGTCCCCATTCACACCACATTTGTACAGCAGCAGCTCTGTACCTGTGGTGATGAAACACAGCTGGGGAGTCGCTGCCGTTGCTGTTTCACATACATTTGCTGCCCCTTCCTTCTTTTAAGTGCAAAGGTAGGAGTGGCTCTAACAGCCTACCAGCAAAACTTCAAATTGCCATCATCTCAGGAAAAGCTGGTCCTGAGCCACGTAATGAACAGGGGGAAAGAACACGGGTGCTCAGGCACTGCGTGCAGGAAAGTTTGGTGCTTCGGAGGAAAATAGATTTGAGGCTTTTCATCTGTGAGGTGTCCCATAAAAACATTAATTTTTGATGATGTAAGATACGGTTCCCCAAATTTCTTTTCTTTCTAAAACGTAGGGCCAGCGAAACATGGATTACATCCAGGGCTCATTAGATGCTTCATTTGCAAGTGACAGAATCTCAACTCAAATAAATGTAAGCAAAGGCTACGCTTTGAGACTCAGAAACGAAAAGTCCAGGGGTCGATCTGGAGTTAGAGGCACGTGGGTCCGGGGTCTCCGTCCACATCCGTCTGTCTGTCTGCCCCCAACCCACAGCCACCGCAGTGGGCTTTCCCCATGTGGCCAGTGTCGTGGCTGCCTTGCTGCCCGGAGCTCACATCCTACCGGCACCGTCACCCAAGTAGAACGAGAACTTGGTGGGAACTGAGCTGGAGGGAGAACCCCATGGGGCCAAACTGGGTCCAGCATGAGTCATTTCAGCAGGGAGCCGGGCGCTCTGACTGAGGTGCCTGGTCACTTCACAACAACATCCATGAGTCACAAGCTTAATATGCTCATTATATTGTTTTAAATAAAATTTTACTTTCGATCTGTTTTAAATTTACAGAGAGATGACAAAGATAGTATGCAGAGTTCTCGTGGACCCTGCACCAGTTTCCCCCGCGATCAGCATCTTACCTTAGCGGGCTACACTTATCAGAATTAATGAACAGGTATGGATACGTTATTCTTTTTAAAAAAAATTTATTGAAGTCTAGTTGATTTACAATATTGTGTTTAATTTTTGTTATACAGCAAGTGACTCAGTAATACATATATATATTCTTTTCCATTATGGTTTATCTCAGGATATTGACTCCGGTTCCCTGTGCTCTACAGCAGGACTTTGTTGTTCATCCTTTCTGTACGTAATAGTTTGCATCTGCTAATCCCAAACTCCCACTCCATCCCTCCCCTCCCCCATACCACTGGGTAACCACAAGTCTGTTCTCTATGTCTGTGAGTCTGTTTCTGTTTCATAGATATGTTCATTTGTGTCGTGTTTTAGATTCCACATATAAGTGATATCATATGGTATTTGTCTTTCTCTTCCTGACTTACTTTGCTTAGTATGAAAATCTCTAGGTCTATCTGTGTTGCTGCAAATGGCATTACTTCATTCTTTTTTATGGCTGAGTAGTATTCCATTGCGTATATATAGACGACATCTTCTTTATCCATTCATCTGTTGATGGACATTTAGGTTGTTTCCATGTCTTGGCTATTGTGAATAGTGCTGCTATGAACATAAAGGTGCGTGTATCTTTTGGAATTGTAGTTTTGTCTGGGTATATGACCAGGAGTGGGATTGCTGGATCATATGGTAGTTCTATTTTTAGTTTTTTGAGGAACCTCCATACTGTTTTCCATAGTGGCTACACCAATTTACATTCCCACTAACAGATATTGATACATTATTCTTACCTAAAATTTGTGCTTTATTCTTGTTTTCTTTTTTCCTAATCGTTTTTTCTGTTCCAAGATCCCAGCCAGGAAACCACATAACATCAGTCATCCTGTCTCCTAGGGATCCTCTGGGCTGTGACAGCTTCTCAGACTTTCCTGGGTTTTGTTGCCCTTGAGAGTTTCGAGGAGGACTGGTCAGCTATTTTACAGGATGTCTCTCACTTGGGATCTGTCTGACGTGTTTCTGATGGAATTGGATGGGGTGTGGGTTCTGGGAGGGGGACCACGGAGGTGAAGGGCCGTGCTCATCACCTCTTACCCGGCATCCGTGCATCAACATGACGCATCCCTGCTGGTGTTTATGGTGACCCCTGGTGGAGGTGGGGCTGTCAGGTTTCTCCCCTGAGAAGTTACTCTATTTCCCCCTCCCCATGCTGCCCTCTGTGGGAGGACATCCCCGTGCACAGCCTGCCCCTTAGGAAAGGGGAGGTGTTCTCCTTCCCCCAGGGCAGAGGACCTGCATAAACCCTTCTGAATTCTTCTGCAGGGAAAATCTTCTCTTCTCACCCTGTGTATTTGTTTATTCAACCATTTATTTATCTGGACTCATGGATATTTATTTTACTCTTTGTGCTGTAATCCTTTACTACTTTGTTTTTTTGCTCAAATTGTCCCATTTTGGCCACTGGGGGCTCTTTCAGTGGGGTCCTGTGTGCCTTTGACGTTCCTCCATGCGCTATTTCTTTCCTTCTTTCTTTTATTTTTTTTCCCAGCACTTCTTTACTTTCTGAGACCACAAGACGTTGCAGCTCATCCTGTATATTTTCTGCCCTGGTCCTAGAATCAGCCATCTCTCCAAGGCACCCTGGTTCTTTTCACTGGAGAATGGTATTAAGAACCAACGTCTGGTCGAGTGTGCTCATTGCTGCTGGAGCTGCTGCAAGGGTCAGCTGTCCCTTACCGCTGACCGAGCAAGAAAATATATGTGAATCCACTGAGCCATGTATATGCGCGAATCTATAAATACATCCACGTAGAACCTCGGTATCTATGTTAAGTCGAACGTGACCGTATTGGTATCTCCCGCTCGAGTCCATTACCACGTGGATTGTTGCTGCCCCTCTTCTTGCTCATCTGTTACCTCCCACTCCCACAGTGAGAAAGCCACCGCCTACCACCCATTACTTGTTCAACTCCAGTATCTATGTGTTCGGTGTTTGCAGGGCCTGTCAGGGGTGGGCAGGCTCTCAGGGCCTGGCCATCTGGATGCAGAGGTGAGGAAGGGCTGGGGGGGGTTTCTGTCTGGCTGGGAACCCAGTCTACCCTGTGAGCTGCCTGCTCCCAGCTCCATGACCGTGGTCACCGAGCAATCCAGGCCCCCCAGGCTGGAGGCTGAGGCCCAGCAGTGTTGCAGGAGTTTATCGTCTGCTGTGGAATTCACAGATGACTGAGCTGCTTCTCTGCAGAGCGTTCGATAAGGGGCCTGGACAGATGCTCATTTCTTCCTCCCAGCCCGGGCAGAATGCGGTGGCTACAGAAAGAAAGAGGTGATAGGAAGGAGGTTTTGATGAGCGCTCACACGTGGGGGGCAGGAAGCATGCACAGCTCGGCAAAACGTCCAGGGCTGGAGGCCATAAATACAGATGCTGGGAAGGGACCTATCCGATGACCCGGAGACAATCTTAAACCCAGGAAGGATGCATAAGGAATGAGGAGTCTCCAACAAAAAAAGACCTACTGTATAGCACATGTAACTGTACTCAATACTTTTCCCTCAATAAGGGAAAAGAATCTGAAAAAGAATAGATTTATATAAATGTATAACTGAATCACTGTGCTGTACACCTGAACTAACACGACATTCTAAATCAACTATACTTCAATTAAAAGAATAAAAATAAATTAAAAAAAGACTCTCCATGTGCTGGAAGAGGAAGAACAGGAGTTAATTTTGAACTAAGCAGTGAATCTCTTGATGAGAAGCCCGAGGTTGCAATGGCAACTTCACAGCAAAATGTTGAAAGGTAGTCTTTCATCCAGAGGGACCTCCCCTTTGAAAAGTCCCCAATCCAGACCCAGGTAGCATGGGCAGGGCCTCCAGGAGCCCACCTGATGAGACTGATGGTTTCATAAGGGTTCAGCATGGGGTCTGCTCCTGGAACAGGGCTCTACTGGGGTTGGGGTTGAAGCCCTTCCTGTCACTTTGCCCTCCTTGGAGGGCATCTGAGTTTGGGGCAAGTTACCTGCCGGCTGTGGTCATCCCACGCCATGGCCAGGAGCCCCTCTGTCTGTGCTTTGTGGGTCAGCAGAGCTAGCCTGAATATTTTGCTCAAAAGTAGCGCAACACTGTCAGTGGACCCAGGAAGTCCCCTGTAACCTGACCCTGAGGACGGGTTTTTTGTAGACATTTGTAGATTGCCAAGAGAGTGAAGAAAACTTCATCTTCTCTGTTCCCCTGACACCACCCCAAATGTAGCCGGGACATTACATCAACGTCACGTGTTCCTTTCTCCATCTCTGAGACGTTGATTCTCATCAGAATTTGCAAGGGAGGTCACGGAGCTCAGAGCTCGATGGTTCTGGGAAGCAGGCGTGGGCTGTCAGGCAGCTTTCCCCCAGTGTGTGCTTGTGTGTGCGTGTGTGCCTGTGTGTGTGCCTGTGTGCCTGTGTGTGCATGTGTGCCTGTGTGTGTGCCTGTGTGTGCATGTGTGCCTGTGTGTGCGTGTGTACCTGTGTGTGTGCCTGTGTGCCTGTGTGTGCGTGTGCCTGTGTGTGTGCATGTGTGCCTGTGTGTGTGCCTGTGTGTGCGTGTGTGCCTGTGTGTGTGCGTGTGCCTGTGTGTGTGCCTGTGTGCCTGTGTGTGCGTGTGTGCCTGTGTGTGTGCCTGTGTGTGCATGTGTGCCTGTGTGTGCCTGTGTGTGTGCCTGTGTGCATGTGTACCTGTGTGTGCCTGTGTGTGTGCCTGCGTGTGCATGTGCTTTGTGTGTGTGCCTGTGTGTGCATGTGCTTTGTGTGTGTGCGTGTGTACCTGTGTGTGCCTGTGTGTGTGCCTGTGTGTGCATGTGTGCATGTGTGCCTGTGTGTGCGTGTGTGCCTGTGTGTGTGCCTGTGTGCATGTGTGCCTGTGTGTGTGCTTGTGTGTGTGCCTGTGTGCATGTGCTTTGTGTGTGTGTCTGTGTGTGTGTGTGCCTGTGTGTGCCTGTGTGTGTGCCTGTGTGTGCCTGTGTGTCTGTGTGCCTGTGTGTGTGCGCGTGCTTTGTGTGTGTGCAGGAACTCTGTAAAATTCTATTCATGAGCCAAACTCCACACGAATCCCTCTCAGGTGTGTGCTGGTTAATCTAAGCCCACCCACAAAACACAGAGCACCTCCAAGGCCAATTCCATGAAACCTCATCACGGCAGCTGACGAAAACACACAGTCTTTCGGTTTTCTAGAAATAGTCATTTTTATCATTTTGCAATCCGGATGGATTCTTTGAAGAGATGTTGTTCTCAGGCACGTGGGTTTGATGTAATTGTGTTCGTGGTAACAAAAACAACACCAACCCAGGAGCTCCCAAAATGCTATTAACCTCCCTGTTTGTCAGGAGGTTTTACACACTGGCCTTCCACCCACTTTCTAGCTTTAAAAAAGAAAAGAAAATGGTGTACAAAATGGCATAAAACTGGAAAAGGCAGACCTCTTTGGAAGCACTCCTCCGCCGAGCTGCGGCATCTGTAGGGCTTTGTTATGATACTGGTATCACCATCCACGTCAGGGGAAGAGCTAGTCAGATTGAGGATTTTTTATCACGTGTGGAATCAGTATCCAGTTGTCTGACTGCATGTAAATCTTTCCCATGATGATTTGACGTTCGGTGACAGACCTTTAATGAATTATCGTTAAATCTATTTAGCTGCCTCACAGAGAAAGGAAAAACGCTATCTCTGCGTAAACACAATGAAAACCAGAGTTCTCTGAGTTCCATTCTTTGCTTTAATTTGGGGGGAAATAAGAAAAACGGCGACAGTCAGCCAGGGCTTCCCTGCCCACCCCGTGTGGGTGTGAAAACGTCCGCCTTGGGCCCTCCGTCACTGGGAGAGCTCTTCTGCATTGGTGAGGAGGTGAGCTGTGGTGACCTTAGAGCAGGCAAAGCGCTCTCTGTCCATGGCATTTACATCTCAGGGTCACTGTGTGTGTTTCAACACGTTATCTCCGGGAAAAGAAGCCAGGGGAGGAGTTAAAGTGAGGTTACTGTCCTAAGCCACGGGCACTGGGTGGAGAGATGCTGGCGCTGAAGGAGACAGCAGAATATATCTTAAGTGGATGAATGGACAGATGGATGTTTGGACATACGAATGTATTGATATCGTGGATTCTTAGATGAATGCATGGATGGGTGGATGGATGGATGCTTGGATATATGTATGGATGACTGATGGATGGATGGATGGACGCATGGAAGCTTAGATGTATGGATGGATGAATTAATACATAAGATGCTTGGTTTGGGTTGGGCAAATGTCAGCACATTCACTCACAAGTCTAGTAGGCAGGTGGACACACACTCACTGAGCACCTGTTTTGTGACAGGCGCTGCTCCAGGTGTTGGGGGCACATGGTTCCTGCCTGCATGTGGCTTGCCTTCTAAGGAGTGGGGACAACGGGGATCTAAGAGAGTCAGCAAGGCCTCTGAGGAGGTGGCACTGACCTGGGCCCAGATGAAGAAGGGCCAGCCCTGAGCAGGTGGGGCTCGGCCTTCCAGCACAGGGGACAGCCTTGTGATGGTGGAGGGCATCACACAGGGCTGCAGGGCGGCAACACTGTGCTGTGGGCCCCGCCCCTGCAGGTCCCCTCTCCATCCTTCTCTTTGCCTGTCCTGGGCCTGACCCACGTGGGTACAGCACCAGGCCCCTATCCTCTGGCTTCTGTTGGGTTCCGCCAACAGGGAGTCCTGGCGGGAGCTTGGTGGGGGGAGGAGAGCCTCTGGCTGTTGTCTCCCTTGACTGAAGGTCACCGCTCTGCTCATGGCGGCCTGCTATCTGTGGGCTTCTTTCAGGTTCCTGGTGAGTGCTCACCCACCCACCCCATGGGCCCAGGGTGGAAACAGCTCCACCACGATGATCTCCAGATTTCCATCTCTGAGGCTCCCCTGTACCCTGCCCACACCTTTATAAAGAATCCCCCCAATCCTGACTGATAAGGTAGTCAGTACAAGGGGTGACCCAGAAAACAGATGCTCAGAGCGGGGGCTGGGATCGGGTTGGTCATAGATGCAAGGTAACCTCCTGGCCGGGGAAGCAGACCACAGGTAAACACGGGTATCACAGCATCTTGATGATTCCCATAATCAAGGGCCCAGCGTGGAAGGAGGCAAAGCGCTAGGGGAGAAGCCGGGTTGTCATGGTTTCCTAGTGGAGATGGAAGAGAGTTTAGCCTCCGGGCTTCCTCTTAACCTACACAGGAAACAAGGAAAATTCCAATTACTGGATAAGCAAGGAAGACCCAGAGGGGCAGCTGTGAAGGACCCCCGTGGCCCCTGCAGCCTCAGGACCGGGACTGGGGTCTGGCTGTGAGGCCGCCGAGTGAAAGCTCTTGAGCGTGGCCAGGTCTCTGAAGCCAAGCACAAGTGTGTTCACAACCGGGGCCATGTCACCCCCCAGGGGAAGGTTGGCAAAGTCTGAGGATATTTGGGGTTGTCACAACTGGGAAGGGTACTATCGGCATCTAGTGGGTAGAGGCCAGGGATGCAAACAGGACGGCCCCCCAGCAAAGAATGATCTGGCCCAACATCAACAGCACAGAGGCAGCTGGCATAAGGGCCCTGGGGGTAAAGACAGGGACCCTGAGACGGGGGATGAGGCCAGGTGAGTGGAACATTTTGAGCTTCCGAGTTCCCTGAGCCTCCTTCCCCCGCAGAGATAGTCTCCATCCTTGATTATTTCCCAGACCCAGGATACAGAGGGGGAATGAATGTGCTTAGCAACTGGCTGAATGCCCATCGTGGTAGAAGGGGCCGAGGAAGCCCTGGAGCCTCCACACCACAGCCCCGTGAAATAATGAACCAAGCCCAACACTGCATCCTGGGAGAAAGCAGCAGACACTGGAGAGGTGTTGGGGCAGAGATTCATACCATAAGCCCATGTGACTCACCTGTTGCTCAGGTGCAAACATCCGAAGGACCCCAGAGCATGACAGTGGGTTTTCACGAAGCTAATCAGTGGTCCAGAGGTTGCATCCTTACTGGAGGAGGTCAGCGCAGCCCCGGCAGTGGCTACGCGGCTATTGCCCGGAGAAAGCCTCTTCTCCATCCTGATCAGGAAGGAGAGGCATAAGCTGCCTGCTTTTGCAGGGCGGAGGGTCTGCACTACCTGGTCCACGTGGTCTCCCTTCCACCAAAGCCCGCCTGGCTCTCCCACCACTGAGTGCCACCCTGGACCACTGCCGAGTCACCTGTGTCCACTCGTGGGGCGGGCTGACTTCCTGGTGGCCGGAGAATTACAGTAGCCCCGTCACTCACGGGGCAGCACTCTGTCCTCACGGGGATGAATAGGTTTCCCTTCCTGCCCTTGGTCCTCCACCAGCACCACATTCTTGTACTTACAGGATCTCCTCCATCACCGTGGTCTTCACACTGCATCACCCCCGAAAGCTAAGACATTTCATAGCAAGGAAGTGCAGCCACCCCTAAAAGAGGTCTCTGGAGACCACGTGGCCCCAACCATGATACTGGAGATGCACAATGGAATTCCACAGCAGACGGAAGTTTTCGTAGGACGACCAGGCCAGAGCAGCCTGGAAGGCACTGGGAAACTGTCTGAGCAGGGAGCTAGGGCCCTGTGGTCCCGTCTGCTCCATCTCCACCTCTTCCTCAGCCCAAGCCTGGGGCCCCTTAATGGAGCAGGAGACGCATGGGCCTGGTAAAGAGAAGGTTCTGTGCATTTTGCTGCCACCAGCTGGGAGTCGTGGCCGGTGCGCTGCCATCAAAGTGTCACTGGAGGACCCTGGTGAAGGGATGCTCCCAGTGGGCAGAGCTCCGAAAGGCACAGCCAGCCGTCGTCCACCTCCTGCGAGTGTAGCGCTGGCCGGGGAGCAGATCTCGGTTGATTCATGGTGGGTGGCAAAAGGGTTAGCCTTTCGGCCAGAGACGTGGCAGGAACACAGGTGGAAAACTGGTGACGAGGTGGGCCTTAGGGAGACACTGGTGGATCTCGTGGATGGGCACGTGGAAGATGTTTGTGGCCCATGTCAATACCCACAGGGGGCGTGGGCCTGGGTGTCTCAGTATTCAGGGGACCAAGGGTGGCCCATCTTACGGATACCAGCCAGTCTTTTTCTTCAACCACCCCAGTGCTTGCTCGCTGGATCCATGTAAAAGAGGCAACATTTTTAAAAAATCAAAATTAAATTGAAAAAATGCACCATCAACAAAATATCAACATTTAAAATAAAAACCAGCGCAGCACCAAACCTTATTGAAGTGTGAGCAGGGCAGGGGGGCTGGGGGCATTGGGAGGGGACGTGAAACCTTGGTGTATTAGTTTCTTGGAGTTGCTGTGACAATTTATCACAAACTGGGTGGCTTAGAGCAAGAGGAGTGTATTCTCTCCCAGCCTGGAGGACAGAAGTGTGAACTCAAGGTGTGGGCAGGGCCGGTCCTTCTGAAGTCTCGTGAGTCCCTCCCAGCTCCTAGCTGGTGTCCTCGTGTGTCTCCTCCCCTTCTTGTCTTTTATAAAGACACTTGTCATTGGCTTCAGGGCCCACCCTAGTCTGGGACGACCTCACACTGAGACCCTAACTTGGTTACACCTCCAGAGGCACTTACTCTAAACAAGGTCACATGCATGGGTTCCGGATGGAACACCTTTTGGGCGTGTGGGGACCACCACTCAATGCACTACACCTGGCTTGCATGGAAGCGGACTTAATAATATTTTCAAAAACTACTGGTTTGCTTATCTTATTTTTTAGATTTATTATTTTTATTAAGACTTGATTTTTTTAGAGAAGTGTAAGGTTCACAGCAAAATTGAGGGGAAAATACAGCAATTTCCCACATCCCCTCTACCCCTACACATGCACAGCTCTCTCCCCCATTAACGACATCCCCTACCTGAGTGGCTCATTTGTCATAGTTGGTGACCCTACATGGATGTGTCATAATCACCCAAGTCTGTGATTTACCTTACAGCTCACTTTTGGTGTCGTATAGTCTTTGGTTCAGACTATTCTTATTTTTACTTAAGAGTTTCCATGTCTGACAGTTTTTCTTATCCAAGTAATTATCTTAAATAATTTTAAATTAACTTAAGTTGAAGTAAAATTATAATTAATTCTGTTTTGATATAAATAAAATAGTGTTGTAAGTTTTAATACATCTACTTTGTGGCTTTTTATCTTTGCAACTATTTTAATGCTCTGGCAAGGGCATGACCATATAAAACTACATAAAACAGGTGAATCGGGGTGCACATTTTTCCTTTTGTCTCAGGCTCCACTTTGGTTGGTACAACACTGCTCAGCTATCAAAATGCAGGTGGGGCAGCAGGAAATCAGGCTGGGGTCCCCAAGGGAAGGATGCCTTGAGGGGGCAAAGGGAGGTGGGTGTTGAAAGATGGAGGGAAGGAAAAGTGCCCACCTCACTGAGAAGGCGTCTTGACACCGAAAAACGAGGCAGGCAGCTACATCTAATCAATGGATCGGTTTACTATTAGGTAATTTACTGGCAGGGTGGATCGGGCAGGCAATGATGCGTATTCACAGCTGCACTCTGCACCCCTGAGGGGCCATTGGGACAGCTTTACAGTTAACCTAGGGCATGGGGGTGCATGCTTGGAAATAGGACGTGCATTCCTAAGTTAAGAAGATTGAATGGTCAGCCACTCCTCATGCTGGGAATACATCAGCATTCATCATTGTCTGGGGACTAACAAAGCATAGAAGCCACCTGGTCCTAATAATTATCAAACGATATCTATTAACCTCAGAGCCTTTGATGACAGAGAAGGATTTTCTGCACAGTACAGTCCTGGGTAGAGTCAGCGGAAGGACAGGAGGGACCTAGCGGGCCCAAGATGGCGTCACTTACGCCAACAGCCGGCGGGTGCTGGCACTGAACACGTCTGTCCGTGACCCCCAGAGTTGCAATTTGGATGAGAGGTTCAACCCCTGCTGCCCCTGGTCCAGGCGCCTCTCACAGTTTTGGTGTCTTCACTGCAGCTGGGGCACCTGATAAAGACTTCCCAGCTTGGACATCAACATGGAATCAGGATCTCAGTGCAGTCCAGGGCTTCAGGGGCTGTAGCAACAGGCTCAGTCGCCCGACTGATTCCTTGTGGCCCCGGTGGATCCCACATCGAACACACAGTGAGGCCCGGCTGTGCTCTCCGATGGACAAGCCAACACTTCCTGGGCAAGGTCCTCGGAATATCATACAGACAAGGGAGCACGTCACGGTCCTCGGTGGGGAAGGAACACGGACAATTTTACATAAAGACATGCCGGGGTGATATAATCTGAAGAACTTTCAAGTGTTCTCTGAGCTGAGTCTCTGCTGGATTTGTAAAGGCTGCTGGGTGAGTGCTTCCTTCCTGATTTTATAAACTGGGACCCAGGTGTCAGCATGAAAAGATCCTGGAAAGTGGAATAGTGCAGGTGGGGCCGGGGACCCTGCTGTGGTGATGTGCCCTGGGGTCCCCTGACTCTGGGGAAGGCCAGATTTCCGGTGGACGTTTGTCCCCCGTGACCTCACCCCCTCCCTGGGAGAGCAGGGCCCAAGGACAGGTTCAGCGTTTGGCGGCTGAATGGAACAGGAACTCCAGTCCAGTGCTCTGTGCTTGAGCATCATGAGGATTGGAGATCACGCGTATGATTCATGTGGCCCCAGGAAGAAGCACGTGTTGGGCTGGGGTGGGGTGGGGACCTGGTGTGGAGGAAGCAAGGGGAGCGCTGTCTCCTGAAGGGTCTGGGACAGAGGAGCAGAGGGTCAGCCGATGCAGGGAGGGCTGTGTGCAAGCTGGGAGGCACCACGCAGAGCTGAGGCCAGGGAGGGGCGGATGAGGAGATGGCAGAGAGATGGGCAAGCAGAGAAGTGACTTCCTGAGTCCCGATTCTCCGAGGTTAAAAGCGCCTTGCAAGACCCCCTCCAGGCCAGCAGGAACTTCACAAAGCGCCCTGGTCAGAGCACACTTGCAATTTAACAAATGTCGTAGACGGCTGGCTTCTGTCTGCCTTTTCCCTCTTGTGTTAAATGTGAGTTTTGGCACTCTCAAGGTTGGATTTTGTACAGAAAACATAACTCAGAAATTGGCTTTGGTTTTAAAAAATACTTTTCATGTTATCTAAGTTGAGAATTTGAATAACTAGTTCTTCCTTGTATTTAAGATCAGCTCATATTTATAATTTTGGTAACTGGAAGCAGTTCCATTTTTTTAAAAATAGGCTTTGATCAATGGAAGCAAATGTTAAACCCCTCTGAATATTTTAAACTGTGTGTGTAAGTTTAGCAAAGTTAATTTTCTTGGTGAGGGCTTCAGTTATTTGATTAACAAATCAAACTTTACCATTGATCTCATTAACTGAGAAATTAACTTTCTAAACATGGCGACTTCTCTTGTATGTTTCAAAACTGAAAATAAATTTAGTAAAATTTCTATTTCACATCCCAAGTCCAAATCAATTACACCTATATTAATTGAAAGGAGAAACCAGGAAGGGCTTTTATTGCAATGAACCTAATTATGAGCAGATAAAACTTCAACTGTCCATAAATTCCTTAACTTGAAAATACTATAGGCTATGAGTTTGATTTTCTTAAAATTTCTGTACCTAATTCCAAATATTTCTGATGTTGAAAGGTCCTAAGAAGTGAACCCTAAAAGGCCACTATGGAAACAATGGCTTATCCCCAAACCACCTGGGGGCAGTGGAGTCTTGTCCTGCTGCAGTTGTGTGTGACTGTCTACACTGGCCAGGATGCTAAGTGAATTATTTTTGACAGCACATTTGGACATATAGAGCCCCACTAAGTCTATAAAAGGGGGTGGTTTCATAATACAAATCCCTTCTTTTAAATCCTTGTTTTCACATCCCAAAGATTTAAGTTGTGTATGACCCAAGTTTTCTGTACACTCACAGAGTCATCAGTTCCCACCAAGACTGTTAGACCCCCTCCAGGCTTCAAGGGGACTTGCCTCTTCTTGGTGCTCAAGATATTATAATCATGAAAATTTCCAAATATGCACAAAGTAGAGAGAACAATGAACCCTCTGTTTCTACCTTTAATTTCCATTCATGTAAGATATTTAAATATTTTTTCATCTCTTTGCACTGACCTTTAACATTATGGAATCCTGCATTTTTTCACAATCTTTCTCCTTTTTCTCTTATAGATATTAAAGTGATATACAAGTCATTTCTGGATTTCCCTCCTGTTTTTTTTTTTTTTTTCCTATTTGGTTACAAATTCTACAATGAGGGGAGGAAATGATCATAGAAAATACCGGAAAAGTCTTAAAGAAGACAAGAAAGGAGAGAAAATGGTATATAAATAGTGGACACAAGGAAAACAAATAGTGCGATGGTTGTCACAGCCCAAATATATTAGAATTTATTGAATAAGGTGAAAAAATGTGTAAAAAGTTAACAGGGAAAGCGTGCATCCTATGGGCATGATGAAAACCTAAAGACAGTTTCTGCTTCCTGCTCCCCGGCAACCTGCCCTTTGGCTTTGGGCCGGTCCTTCCTCTTTGCAAACCAGCACTGTTCTCTGTGGGGAGAGCGTGGGAGGCTCGCCCGTCCGTTTCAGATGCCAGTCTGTCTAGACTGAGCTGGGAGATGCCCAAAGTGAGGCAGACACAGAGTGGCCCCGGGTACCGGAGAGGCAGGCGCAGGGCGTGGAGCCCTTTGATTGGAGCATTAGGAAGAGAAGAGCATCAGTGCGGAAAGCGTGTCTACACGTCTGTTCTTCCTAGCAACACCTGTCCAATCACATGGCACCAAAGAAGTAAAAGATGAGCCAGGAGAGCTGGAAAAAGCCGGCTCTCGTCTGTGGTCAGCTTCAGGGGAAAGTGCAGCCCAGCTCGAGGGGCCTCTTCGCAGAAACCCCACCCGAGGCCACAGCAGCAGACATCCTCCTCCAACCCACTCATGCTCATGGAGGCCAGATGGGGACACTTTTCCCTGTGTCTCCTTTTCAGAAAAGCTCTCGGGTTTCATAGATTCTCAGCAGCACCTACCTCTAGACCATGACTTTTAAAACTCACATTTCATTGCAGGGACCTTTTAAATAAGATGGGAGGGACTTCCCTGGTGGTCCAGTGGTTAAGACTCTGTGCTCCCAATGCAGGGGGCCCGGGTTCGATCCCTGGTCAGGGAACTAGATCCTGCATGTCGCAACTAAAGATCCCACATGCGGCAACGAAGATCCCGTGTGCTGCAACTAAGACCCAGCGCAGCCAAATAAATAAAATTAAAAAAAAAAAAGATGGGAAAGTTGACTGTGTCAGCCTTTCAGGAACACGAGATGGACAAGGCTGCCACCTGCATAAAGATAAAATCGCTCACTTTTGATAAAATCCTGCAGAGATTGAAAAAGCCTCTTTTGGAAGATTGTCCTTTGCTGCTGTTGTCCTGCGTTTCTTCCACATGGACCGTCAGACTCCAGGTTCTGAGTGGACAGAGACTTGTCAGCCTCCTTCGCTGCTGGATGCTGCCGCTTAAACAGTGCTGACTCAGTAAATCCTGGTTGAGTAACTGAACACATAAAATAAAAATAAATGAATAATTCAACGATCCTAGAAAGCAAAGTACAGCTCTAATGGAAACCGTGGCTCTACAGAGCAGAGGGCCACGTCCCCTGTCCCTCTCACTGGGGGATCCATGGCACACGTGACTCCCTCTGTCATCATCCCTCACTTGTCAGTATCCCTCATCTCTCAGCATCCCTCACCTGGCGTGGGGGAGAGGGAGCTGGCTCCAGGAAGGAGATGCCTGTGGGTGGAGTTCCCCCTCCTGGAACTGATGATGACCACACTTGCTCCACCCTTGGGCCCCAACTGTGTCACCATAAAAGGTGCCGAATTTGCTCCCCTCTCAGGAGCCCTCTTGACCCCTCATCCGTCTGTCTATCTGTGAGTCAGATGTCAGTTGGGCCCAGTATGGCCAGGCTGTTGAGTTTTGCAGGTGGTGGGGTGATAATACCAGAAAGGTAGCTGGAGCCAGACCTGGGGAAGCCTGAATCACCTGCCCGATGACCTTGACCTCACTAAGTAGTGAGGAGAACCATTGGCAGGAAGAGAGTAACATGGTTGGGGTGGATCTTCGTCTGCTGGGGCTGCCTTAACAAAATACCACAGGCTTAGACGACTTGAACAACAGCAGTTGATTTTCTCACAGTTCTGGAGGCTGGACGTCTGAGTTTAAGGCACCAGAAAATTCAGTTTCTGGTGAGGCTTCACTTTCTGGCTTGTAGATGGATGCTTTCCTGCTGTATCCCTGTGTCTTCATGTGGCCTTTCCTTGGTTCATATACTCAGTGGGGAGGTGTGTGGTAGAGAGAAAGTAGAAAGAAAGAAAGAAAGAAAGAAAGAAAGAAAGAAAGAAAGAAAGAAAGAAAGAAAGAAAGAAAGAAAGAAAGAAAGAAAGAAAGAAAGAGAAAGAAAGAAAGAAGGAAAGAAAGAAAGGAAGGAAGGAAGAAAGAAAGAAAGAAAGGAGGGAAGGAAGGAAGAAAGAAAGAAAGGAAGAAAGAAAGAGAGAAAGATGTAGAGAACAAATGTATAGACACCAAGGGGGGAAAGTGGGGTCTGGGAGTGGGAGGTGGGATGAACTGGGAGATTGGGATTGACATATATACACTAATATATATAAAGTAGATAACTAATGAGAACCTGCTGTATAGCACAGGAAACTCTACTCCACTTTGCTGTACAGTAGAAACTAGCACAACATTGTAAAACAACTATACCCCAATTTAAAAAAAAATGAAATAGAGACATATTTTATGATTGCAATACTCACCTTCCAAAGTAATAAGCTAACCATTATCTAAATGGTTTTATTTTCTAAATCATCATTTATTTTTATTTTCTGAAAATGATGTGAATAAATGTCATTTAAAAAAAGAAAGAAAGGAAGTAAGAAAGAGTTCGAGAGAGCGAGCTCTGGGGTCTCCTCTGATAAGGGCACTAATCCCACCAGACCAACGCCCCAGCCTGATGACCTCATTTAACCCTAATTACTTCCTTACCCCAACTACAGCCACGCTGGGGAGTTAAGGCTTCAAACTATGAATCTAGGGGGTGGACACAGCAGGGTGGTTGTTTAGGAAGATTCACTGGGGTGGCAGCGAGGGGAGCTGATGGAGAAGGAAACACATTTTTCGAGTACCTATTATATACCTGTCCGCATTAGGGATTTTATGTACCTTTCAAACCTCATCCTCCTTTACAGTCAGGGGACCGGAGGCCAGGAAGTGAAAGAACTGCCCACAGGTACACAGCCCTGGGGGTGGGACAGGAGGGGTCCTGCCCCTGAGCCCAGGCCTGGCTCTGTGGAGGCTGGGGGAAGGGTGCCTGGAGGGGAAGTGAAGGGGGCAGATGAGCTTGGAGATGCTTTGGGCTCCTGGGCACAAGGGAAGAGAAACTCTGAGAATCCCTCGAGTTCAGGGGGGCTACTTAAGGGCATGCCTATGGGGTCTGTGGGAGAACACAAGTCGGAGAGAAGGCACAGACTGAACCGGTCAGCAGTTGCCTAACAAGCCTCTGTCTGCTGGGACCAGGGCCCCAACCCGGGCCTGGGAGGGAGGAGCCTTGTGGTCCGAGCGTGGACCTGGAGCAGGACGGGGTGCAGAGGTCCTCGCAGGGGCTCTGGGGGTAGCAAGTGCTGCGGTTGACACCTCTTTACCAAAGAGGATGTGTTGGGGTGACGTCAGGGCTCCGGGGAGGGGGTGACTTTGGCAGGAGGGAAGGTACCAGGCAGAGGCGGCTGCAAGCTTCCGTGTGGGAGAGGAAGGAGAGTGAGGTGCTGCACGTGCAGAAGTGGGGCCACGGGGTGGGGGCCAGCCTTCCCCTCTGGTCTAGGGGAAGGCGCCTCAGCCTTTGAGTTGCTCTGAGCTACAGTGGGAGAGGGAGGGTGGGCTGCCCTCCGAGGCCCACCGGCTGCATTTAGGAGAAAGCGCTTCCCGAGGAGATGCAGGCAGCTCTCTCTGAGCCCAGCGGAGGAGTTTCCTTCCCTTCTCAACACAGATGTGTATTTTCAAACAAACACACACACACACACATTCCAACCCTGCTCCTCCTGGATGGGGTGGGAGGACCAGTCATTGCCCAGGGGACATCTCCCGTCCAATCACACTCTTGGGCCACAGCGACCTGCTTCCCTAGCATCTCCTGATGTACAGGGTTAAGTGCGTGACCGGGACATAGGTGTAAATTCTGCGTGGGAAGCGGGGCTGTGCAGGCAGCCCCTCAAGGCTACCCACCTTGCCTCCGCCCAGGGAGGCTGTCCAGCCCTGCGAGTGGCCACAATCACAACCTGTTTTATTCCCTTCCCTCATCCCTCCCCCACCTCTTGAAGGCGGCGGAACAGATACTCCACAGCAGGGGCGGCTCTTCGTTCGTCACCTTCGGGCTCTTCTTGCCTTTCAGGACGGGGTTGACTGGGGATCCCCTGCCCTGGACTCACTCTTGTGTGTCACACCGTGTCGGCTGGGCGCTCGGCTGCCCTGGGTTTCTGTCCCGATGGCCCCAGAGATGGGCAATTCCCCGGGCAGTCTTTCTGTCCTTGGTTGGGTCTGTTTTGTTGACGGTCCATGAAGGCTGAGCTGGAGAAGTGGAGGTGCTCCTGCGGTCCCCCCACCTGGCGCCAATCCACTTAGACTCCCGAGAGGGAGTGGGTGCGACAGCTGCTTCCAGATGAGGACCTTCTGCTCCTTCACGTGCAGCAAGAGAGACAGACGGGCCCCTTGGGATCCCACCCTGCGTGGGGTCCTCTTCAGAGGGTGCAGGGCAGACTCAGGGCACAGACACACTGGACGGAATCCCGGCGGGGTGGCCGGACTCGTCAGGGTTCTCCAGAGAACCAGATACATATAAACTTATTCTAAGGAGCTGACTTCCATGATGAGGGAGACTGAGAAGTCCTAGGACCCGCCGTCTGCAAACTGGAGGCCCGGGACGGCCGGCGGGCAGTCCCGTCTGAGAATTGGGGAAGCCAATGGTGCAAATCCCAGCCCGAGGGCAGGAGGAGACCGAGGCCCCAGCTGCACGGTCAGGCCGAGTCCCCGCCTCTAGTTCTGTTCCCGCTCCAACAGACTCAGGAGTCTAGACTCGCTGCTGGAGGTCAAGGGCGCCCCTTTGCAGTGTCCTGTGCCGACTCTGTGACCACACCAGGAGATGAGCTGGGTTTCAGCCCCACTCAGCCCTCTGGCGGCACCGCTGTGGACAGCATGACCACCTTGGTCTACACAGCAAGCCTGGTTGTGTTGCTGTGGACGAGGGGAGAGTGGGTGGGGGTGGTGCTCCCCAGAGCATACCATGTGAAGCAGGAGTTTAATGGGCGCTTCTGGAAGATGCAGGAGTTACGGAATTTCCCTCCAGGTGGCAGCTGCATGTAAAGTGGAGAAGCTCTAACAGTGAAGGGAAGAGGTTGGGGTGTTAGCACCACAATAACTGTCCGAGAGCCCGAAGGGGACGGGAGGGAATGGAAGCCGGTGTCCGAGGTCGGGATGGGGCAGCCAGTCTGCGGGAGCAACTGTCAGCTCTCTTCCTTTGGGGTCAAGTGCTGTCCGGGGAGGATGATGGGAAGGGAGGTGTGGTGGCCTTGGCAGTAGGGTCTCTGCGGGGCACGGGGTGTCTGTGCTGGGGACCTGTCCTTAGGTAACGTGGTTCGGCTTTCCTCTCCCTCTGGGTCAACCTGTGACCAGTGCCACGATCATAATGAAGGTTGACCATTATCCATGAATAACATCAACCAAAAAAAGAAAGAATAGAAACAAATAATTAGGGGGCATGGAGAAGTCTTCTCCTGGGGTAGAAGGGAATATCTCAGTCTTAGCGCCAAAAATGGCCATGATGCAAGCATCAGCGGCCTTCCAGGTTGAATACATGGTCCAGCTCAGCTCGAAGACGTGACATCGACTCCTTTCCGCTTCAAGGCCCGGCCTTGTCTGTGCTAGGAAAGTTGTGAACGTCACAGCAGCTTCTCCGCCGTGGGACTGAGGCTGTGCTGGTCTGTGTCTTGCCTCCTTGCAGAACTGGAAGGCCTGATCCTCAGATCAGGTGTCTGCAGGGTCTGTAGGAGCTTAGACCACAGTGGGTACAAGCCAGGCTCCTCTGATGCGGCAGGGGGCTGTGGAGCGTAAGTCCGACAATTACCACGTCCTGGACCCCGGCTCTGGGGAGGAATGTAGTTTCAGGTTAATTTTATGACTAGTATGGGTGTCTGTTTTACACAAAATTTCACCTTATAAATCGGTAGATACGAAAAACAGCCATTTTACTCCATTGTTTTGGAAAAGAAATAATAGCTTCTCATGTGAAATAGGCTAAAGCAGTTCAAGAATTTCAGAAGTCACTACTTTAATTCAAGCAAAGACGCTTTGAGGGATGTGCTCCAGAGCTGGGTACAAGCCAAGTCCCGGAGAAAGAAGACCCTTTGTTAGGGCTCCGAGTCCTCAGGGTAGAAAAGTTCTTCCAGCCGAGCGGGGTTCTCAACTCTGGGTGCCCTTGGGTATCTGCTGAGGAGTTTTTAAAAATGCTGATGACTGAGCCCACCCTAGACTAAGGGAATCAGCATCTCTGAGGGTGGGCCTGGGCAGATGTATTTTTAAAACAGCACCTGGGTGGGTGCTGAGAACTATTGTGCAGAGTTTCCTGATTGCCGCAAAGTCAGAATCCAACTGTTGTGGCGCCAAGGGTTTTGTGGCTGGGATTGGCTGGTGCCGGGGGCGGGGTGGGTGCTGCTGGTGAGGAAATGCGGGCCCAGTGTCCACAGCCAGGCTCCGTGGGAGGCCCCCATCCTCTTTGCCTCTTGACCAGGATCATCCAGGGGGCTGACAACCGCAGGCGAGGGTATGTGATGGGCACACAGGGAGGTTATAAGGTGGACGGATGCGCCCCATCTCGACAGCTCCTCCAGCAGGCAAGCTCTCGTCAGTTCTTCTTCTACATGAGTCGCCCTCCAGTTGCCCCTAAATTAGTCTGCGCATCTCCACGCGCATCGCAGGGAGGCAGTGACTGACAGCTTGTCCCAAAGTGGAAATGCAGATGACAGATGCTTAATCAAAATAGAATAGATAGTACTTTTAAGACCCCACACGTTGAGGCATGGCTTGCACGGGGAATGCAGTCGACGTGAACTTGAGTCAGTGAGTTGAGCCGTGGGGACGTGACTCAGCAGGGCCGAGGGGAGGCGTTGAGCCTCAGGACTTCCCCCTGCGGTGTCCCCGACTCCAGTCACGTCCCATCCCCAGGGGGCTGTACACTCCTCCAGGGCTGGGACTATGTCTCATTCACCTCGGTCATCTGCATGGCAGCCAGCGTGATGTCAGACACATAATAGAAATACTTTTCCTCTCTTTTTTTTTTGAGGAATGAGTGAGTAAAGGCAGTGACGTCTGGGAGGTAGAAGACGAAACCAGCTTCCACAAGGTGACAGGAGGCACATCTCACTGGGGACTGAGATTCCTCCTGCCCCAGGACGACCAGGGAGACAGGAAGATGCCAGCTGGTGTTTCCAACAGGGCGGTGACCCGTCCTGTTCTGAGTCCAGGCGTTGGACTCAGAATGGGTTTGGGGGAGGCGTGGAGGGGAGTCACGTCTTCAAGTCCATCAGGAGCGGGCATGTCATGGTGGCTGAACCCTGCACCCGAGACCTGTGGGCAATGCTCTCGTGAAGGGCGACAGCAAGCAGGCCAGGGCACCATTTATACGCCCATGCCTTCATCCCGCAGTGTTATTTTGAGCGTCATGATGTTGTGGGCTCTGAGCTGGGCCCCAGAGACCCAGGCTGAGGGACCACAGCTTGCCTCATAGAGTCACCGCCCAGTGTGGAGACAGCCTCTGACACAAACAATTTCAACTGCATTCGAGGGCTGGAGATGGCGCCTGGGGACCAGAGGGGCTCCGAGGAGAAGTACAGCCCCTGCCTGGAGGGAGAGCAGCCCGCTTGTCGTGGGCATTGCGGATCCAGGGGAGCTGGGGCAAAGGCGGGAGCAGGCTTCCTGCTCTCTGGTTTTCTGACCACTTAACATTCTGGGTTAACGGTGCTGATTTTGGGAGAGTGGGAAGAAGGCCTGGGGTGGGGTGTGCGTGTGTGTGTGTGTGTGTGTGTGTGTGCGCACCTTTGGAGCATCTGTGCAGAACCCCAAAGCATAGAATTGTCAAACAAGAGTATTGGAGTCTGAGTTTACGGTGAAGTAGGATAAAATGTGTACCTTCTACAAAACTCCTCAGAATGCTGTTAAACCAGTCGTCTTTGGTGACAAGAACAAGTGGTTTTGCTGATGGTCAAGTATAGAGTGAGCTGAGGATGTCGGAGTGGGTCTTTCATGACCAATTTAGTCACCTTTGTTCCCTAACCGTGTCTTGTTTACATTAAGCTCCCAGTAAATTGCTGGCGAACAATAAAAGGATGAGCTTAATACCCACGCGCATGCCCGCCCTGCATGGGGACGGTTGCAGTCGCCTTTTTAAACGTCTTTGTGTCTTAATGGTAGACATTTTCCTATTTTTAGCTTTTAATTGCGTTCATTGCAATACTAATACAAAAGAGACGGTTTACATTTCTGGACGTGCTCTCACTTGTCCATATGGAAGATAGTGTGCTTTGGAACAGATGTTTACATTTATGCCTGAGATCTGCTATTTCTACCCGTTTTCTGCTGCCAGAGCCAGTGCCTTGTAATCTTTCTGAAGTAGGGATGGAGATCAGATTTTTCGTTAGCGTTACACAGAACAGGAAAGTACTGGGATGAGAAAAGAGGATTCAGCTCAAAGGGCCCAGCTGTGCGCTCGGGCGCCATTTTCCAGGTAGCTGTGAGTTAACTCAAGTCTACTCAAGTTGGCAATTATTCCAGTGAGCATGGCCTCGTCCATCTTCACCTTTAGATGCCTGTGGACAAAGGTGGAGACTTTCTAGAATACCTGCTTGGCATGAATCCCACTCACGTTGGGTGTTCCCACCGCAGGCACCCCTGGGACAAGTTAAGTCTCAGCAGAGATGTTAAGAGAGCAGTGGACGGGGTGTCCTGCTGGCAGCGGGGACGAGGCAGGCGCCACTCCTCACAGGACAAGGGGCAGAATTTTCCAGTTTTAGAAGTCTGAGAGAGGGACTTCCCTGGTGGTCCAGTGGTTAAGACTTCGCCTTCCAAGGCAGGGGGTGAGGGTTCAATCCCTGGTTGGGGAGCTAAGATCCCACATGCCTTGCGGCCAAAAAACCAAAACATAAAACAGAAGCAATATTGTAACAAATTCAATAAAGAGTTTAAAAAATGGTCCACATCAAAAAAAAATCTTTATAAAAAAAAAAAAATCGGAAAGACAAAATGGGCCCATTTGTGATTTTTGCTCTGTGCCCTCCTGAATTCTCGATGAGGTCCTGTCTGGGTACGAGGCCCTGCTCTTTGAAGACAACCACTTAACCTAAAATGTTTGTTTTTCTGGACCCACCATGACAAGAAGGGAAGTGAGCACACGAGGGGGTTGCTGTCTGATGTGAAGGGCACCCTGGTCCCTGTGGGAGGGGTCGGTGGCCTGGGGACCCTATAGAGAGACTCCCCAGGGTGATACCCAGTTAAATCAGCCACTAACTCCTTAAGTCTCCTTTGCGACAGTTTTTCAAGAGGTAATATCTGTGGCAAACATGCGAGCCTTGGTCCCAGGATCCACCAGAGGGTGGGAGCTGCAGGGGGTCGTGAGCAGGGTGACAGTTTGTGTGTGGAAAGCAGTTCAGACACTGTCTGACCCTCCCCTTTTAGCAGACGCTGTCAGCTTCCCTCTTTCTTTGTTTTTTGTTTTTTGGCCGCACCATGTGGCCTGTGGGACCTTAGTTCCCCTACCAGGGATTGAACCCGCGCCCTCAGCAGTGAAAGCGCGGAGTCCTAACCACTGGATCACCAGGGAGTTCCCCAGTTTCCCTCTTTCTGATGAGAAAAATAATCCACCACAAGAAGGCTCCTACGTGCCAAATTTCTCTTTAATAAATGCACTGAAGGGTCAAAGATATTCACGGTGATCTTCTGGTTGGGCTGCAGCCTGGAAAGAAAAACAGAGCCAATTACTTCAGACGTCAGCAAGAACATCTGTGGTTAAAAGAGTGTGTGCTGTTGCGGGACCTGCCTGGAGTTCCAATCGTGGGTACCAGCCTGGATTCTTGTTTTGAAACAATAGAAACCCACCCTCACTGAATAATCAATGTGCACGGAATCGAGGAGAAGCTGGAGAGATGGGCTCAGAACGGGCCGGGGCCGGGCAGGGAGCGAGCAGGGCTGGCAGCTGGGAGCACAGTCAGATGATCCTTCAGACGTTGGCCCTCGTGGCAGAGCCGCCTCTGGACACACCTCTGTCCACCTCAGCACACAGGTGTAGGTAGCCAGCTCAGTGAGGCCAGCCGGTCATCCTTGAGGGTCACCATCCCCTCACCAGGCTGCGTTCGCTGTGCTTGTCTATTGACCATTTGAACTGGACATAGGAGAACAAAGATGCCCCAGGGGATTAGGTGGGTACCAAACACATTTTTACATGTCACCAGCCCTACAGCTACACGATGATCAAGGTCAGTTATCCTGGCCGGCATGGTGATACCTTTCTCTGCCCGTTGGTCTGTTGGTGTGAGGAGCCCGAGTGCTGTTGCCACCCTGCCTGTTCTTCCTGGACCCTCTTTCCTACAATTGCCAGGAAGCCCCGGGCTGAAAGAGCCTGCCCACCATCTGCCCCGTCCTACAGAGGCCGGCCACCACGGACCACTGGGATCCCCATTCTGGGTGCATTTCCAGGATACCTAGAAAAAAATCAACAACTATGGCAAAAACTTGTCAATGTTTGCAATGTGGGCAATGTCAAGAGCTTTTCAGATCCAGTGGACAAACTATACAGAGACAGGGCGAAGGCTGGGAATAAGGAATCCACTGGGACCTACGTGCACTGATGGGCATGTGAAGACATCCTCCATCGCACCAGGAATCCCATCCTTTACCTACCAAATTGGCAAAGATTAAAGAGAAGTTTGGAAACTTGGAGTTTGCAGTTGGCTTAGAAGCTTTTGAGTATATTTCCTGCTCTCACCTTTCTGTGCCGCGCTTCTGTTTCATCTTGGTCCCTCTGTTACTTTAACTGCCATCATTCAGGGAGCTTTGCTGCTTCTTGTTCACAAAACAGCTTTCATTTCATCTGGGCACTCATAATGCGTGGTGGCCAGTATTACACCCTTGATCGTGCTGCAGAGTAGGATATCATACCTGGCAGGAGGAAGATAACATTCCTGATCAAAATGATACATATTGGTGGAGCTGGAAAAATGGTTAGTGAACAATGCAGAGTTGAACTTGGCCGCGGACGAGTGTGTGTATGTGTGCACGTGTGTGTGAGAGCGATCACACCCAGCCTTGGGATGGCGAGGAGGCTAGGTGGGCTGGAGGGGGTAGAGCAGTGGATGGCGGGAAGTCTTGTCCTGGCTCTGCTCCCAGCTTCCTTGGGATTCTGAGCAAATCATTTAATCAGCTTCTGCATCTGAAGCCCCTAAAATCCCTTTCAGCTCGGGTCTTAGTTCTGTTACCTTCAGGGATGGGTCAGCGTTGGGACAAGCTTTGCCACAGAAGGGCTGTTCTGGGGGTACCTACAGAGCCTGCCCCTCGTGGGACCCCATAGGTCATGCTGGCCAGATTAGACCTCAGATGAAGTCCAAAGCAAGGTCAGTCATGAGGCCATGCCCGCTGGGAAGCACAGGCACGGTCACTGCGTACGTGGCCTCTGTCCACATGACGTCTTCCATTCTCCTAGAGTTTGCCATGTCGTTTTCAAAAACCAAACTGTTAGGGAGTAAACTCTGCCCAGACCTGCAGTGGGCCATGAATGTCAAATGTCCCCTCATCCCTGGAAAGCCTAGAGAAGTCCCTTTGGAAAAAAATATTCCAAGTTTTGCTGTCCAAAAATAGCCCCTTTGTGAATGTGGTTTTCTACTACAGACACTTTGATCAGACACCCTGTAAACCATAAGAACAGGGTTTGCAGAGAAATGCACGCAGTGCTGTAGAGCTGTCGGGGGAGGGCCCTGGGCGGCAGCCGTGACCTGCGGGGAGGCTGGCTTCCAGGAGCCTCGTTCCTTTACCTGTAAATGGGGAAAAGCCACGCTGACCATGTAGGGGGTAGGGGCCAAGCTTGGCCATCAGGAAAGAGTTGTAAACCACTCAGGTGCTCCAATGACCCTCCACCTGCTTACAGCGTGAGCTCCTCTTGTGGTTGCAACAAAAGTAGGTAGGTTTTCTGTTTTCTAGAAAAACTGAGCACAACAGAATTGTCCACTAAATAAAGCATAGGCAACCGAAACCTGCCAGGAATAAAAGCTTGATTTTGATTTGTTTTTAAACTGATAATAATAAGAAACCACCCCCCCCAAAAGCCCAGCAGCAACACTGTAGCATGTAAACCAAATTTGATTCAGTCAAGGCAAAAACCTAAAAAATGTGACTCCAGATAATCCCAGCCTTACAGATGCCCGGTTTATTAACACAAATAGCTCCAGAAGCCTCAGGGCGGCCCCTGACCTCTCCCATTCTCTGTCTCCCTGTCACTGGTCCCCTTTGATACAAGGCAGACACTGCTCTGCCCTGGAGCAGCTGAAAAAATATCCAGACTTGGAATATCCCTAGGATTCAGAATTGGAGGGAGAGAAAGTGCTGGAAAAGTAGGACCTAATTAAGGGAATTGAATAGTTGAAGTAGAGGCACCTCAGTGACTGTCTCTCCTATTGTCTCCCCCCCAGATAATTTCTCCAACTTTCTCTGCAGGTGTCCTGTCCACTCTGTTACCTCCGCTGCCTGAGATGACAGAGTCATGTGTTACAACAGGTGCCTCTTTACAAACTTGGAAGTAGTCTGAGCGGATTCCTCCCTCTGTCAGCTATGAGCTGAGACGGCCTGCAAAGGAGGAGTTTGAGATTTTATGATGAGGGAAAATGATGAGATGAATTGGGAGCGTGGAGCAGGATGGGTGGGAGACAGGATGGGTGAGGCTCTCCAGTGCGCACTGGGGACCCCAGGAAGGCACAGGGCACTGGGGACCCCAGGAAGGCACAGGGTGCTTGGAGGCTGGGTGCTCAGAACACAGAGAGGTGGGCAAACACCAAAGGCAGAGTGAGCCTATTAAACATCTTCTCCTGGGCTCACCTCCTACTTGGCAGACAGGGAGGCGGTCCCATCTTTGACTCCTGTAGTTTTCCTCCCATCTGCATCTCTGACCCTGTGACACAGAATTCATGAGGCCTCAGTGGCTCAGCCCCACGTCGGGGCTCTTGTGGGCTGGCTGTCCTACATGGGAACACACACTCTGAAATCTAGACAACCCACTGACAGGTGAACTTTGAAATGCAACCTATTCAGAATTCTAGGTCAGCTTGTCCTCAAGCTTCTGAACTTTGTACAAAGTTTGACTGCATTTTTTTCCCCATTTGTATTCAGAGTATAGAATGATGTAGTCAGGCTGACAAAGTGAGCATATTTGAAGCTTTGATCTCTTGGTGTCAGAAGACTGAATTGTTAAATTTATGCTGAGAACAACAGTGTAAAGACTTGTGCTTCCAGGAATACTGACCTAAGCAATTTGGACCAACCATCCCTCTGAGGACAACAAGATATATTTGAACAAAATATCTGAAAAAAATTCTTGACTACGATGGACTAAAAAGATAGTGAAAACCACGAGGCCAACATCAGGGAGAAGATCAATATTTGGAAAGATGAACCTAGCTTCTGGGGCAATTTTTCCACTAAGAGTGTTTGCCAATCATGGAAGAGGCCACTGAGGAGTTGAGCAGTGACTTTTGCCATCCCATAGGAAGAGAGGATGACATTTAGAGTTCAAGGTCCTCCAAGTTTGGGGGTCTTAGCCTTCTTCTTTGGGTTGGGACCCCAAAGTGTTGCACCTAAGGAAAAAAGTGAATTGGAAATAAACAAGCCCTCACGAAAAGTTCAGTCCAGTTTTCAGACATTAGGATGTCTCAGAAAATCTCACTTATTACAATTAGATAAAAATGATTCCAGATTGCTAATATAACCAGGAGCCTGGCAGTCACAAAAAGTTCTCAGAGAAAAATATTTTCATCAATTATTTCTATAAAATATTTTTTCTCCAAGTGCAATGTCCAGTACGCAATCTAGAATAACCGAACACACTAAGAGAAAAGATAGTATTGACAAGAACCAGCAGAAACAAAGGACAGTGAAATTAGACAGACCATCAGGCGCTCTAGATATTGGAATTAACCAGGCAAAATGTTAAAGTGAGTGAGAATTGAAAACTATAAAAAATGATATAACATAAATGAAAATAACCAAATACAAATTTGAGAACAGCAACATACAATTATTGAAATAAAAGCTCAATGTATTGGTTTAACAGAATGCTAGATTACCTGATGAGAAAATGAGTGAGTTTGAAACAGGTTAAAAGCAAACATCCAGAATAAAGCAAGGAGAGACACAGGACTGAACATACAAAATAGGGGGTAAAAGACATAAAGGTTACTGTGAGAAGATTTTTGTAAATATTTACAGGAGTCTGAAAAGAAAAGGGAAAAAAAGAATTGGCAGAAGCAATATTGAAGAAATATTGGCTAACAATTTTTCTCATTGATGAAAGGCATTTAAGACCCAAAATGTTTCTCTAGACACTGCTTTGTTGCATCCCATAGTATCTAAAAAGTAAGGATAAAAATGGCTTAAAACAAAATAATGAAAAAAAAAATGCCACGCAAATAGAAAAAGAAAACTAGTGTATATATACTAATTTCAGACAAAATTGACTTCAAGGTTAAAATCACTAGAAACACACATTTTCGAATGACAAAGGGGGCTACTTTGATTCACCAGGAAGACATAGCAATTCTAAATTTGTATGCACTTAATAACATGTTACCAAAATATATTTTAAAAATTGACGGAATGAAAATAAGTAGAAAAATCTACAAATGCAACGATAGTGGGAGACGTTAACACACCTGGCTGGAATGCATAAACTGTGAAAGCCCCAAACCTACGAGATGCTTCTTTTCCTTGAGAAGCCCTGCAGGTCACACCATTAACAATAGGCACGTGAAATGCGTTGGTGAGACGAGAACCAGCCTCATGAAGAAGTCAGTAGCGACCTCGTCTGTGGAACAGGCTCACGGGAGGAGGGGCCATGAGAACCAGGATCTCCAAGAGCAACAGAGACAAAGACATGAGAACCACAAGATCAGGTGTGGGTGGGGACCCGTCAGAACTCAGGTGGACAGAATCATTGCAGAGAGCAGAAAGGTCGGTGTGGCAACCTGCAGAGCTCTGAAATGGTTAATAGAGCATAGCATCCTCAGGGGCAAAATGTACATGCAGCCAACAAGGGGACCACTCAACGCAGACCGTGAGACAAAAGCAAGGATGGATATCTGGAGGGTAAAAACAGCTGCCCCATTAAAGAGTCATGATCCTTTGCCCTCTTTCCAGACCTGAGAAGCCTGGGTCCCCAGGAGAACGGACCATGTAACATGCGAGCTTGTTACAATGACTTGCAGCCATTCCCTTGGTGGGGGGCGTCTCCAAACATTTTAAGGATCGCTAGACATAGGTTAGAGTTTACTTTGGTACCTAAGGACCCAGAGCTTCACAGTGGCCTCCTGTGGAGGTGGAGGTATATAGAAGCCAGGTAGTAAGTATAGGTGGTCATGGCCAAGGACTGGCTTACAGTGGGTCCACTGGGTCCCTGACCCCCTATGGTCACGTCCCCCAACCCCAGATTATAATTAGGACAGACAAACTTGGAGCAAGCTCGCTTTGGGTCTTTAGCCTGTGGAGTAAAAACAGTCACAGTGGGACATGACAGGTGGAAGCCTCTAGAAACGCCCCTGACCCTGGTCAAGATAGTAAATTAAAAACACTCCCGGTGAGCAGATACAGGAGCAGAAGCCCCGCCCGGTCCAGGGATGCGTCCATTCCAGCCAAGACAGCACGGCTGCCACACGACAGCCTCTCTCAGGTTGCTTTAGGGAGAGTGAGGAGGGAAAATTCTCCCCATGGGCAGAGCTTTGGGCCCACCTGGTCCTCCGCTCTGCGTGGAAGGAGAAGCAGCCCCAAGGTTAGAAGGTGCTGGAATTCATGAGCGATGGGGCAGGACTTGGCCAGCTGAACAGAGGTGGGGAGGGGGGACGCGAGGGGAAGGAACAAGGAGGTGTAAGTGGAGGCGCTGGTGGGTAGACACGAGTGCGCAGGAAGCGGAGGCTTTCTGGGCAGCACGGAGCATCACCAAGGGGGAGGCAACCGGCAGCCCAGCAGGAGGACAAGGCCCGCCGTCCTGGACCTGAGGGCCGCTCTCGCTCAGATCTCCGCCCGGGCGCCCAAGGCTGTGGTCTGGTCTGCACAGCAGCTGAAGCCATGTCCTTCTCTGCCCCTCCTTTCCACCACGGCTTCGATCCCAAGGGGACTCCTGACAAACGTCCTGCGTGCTCAGCTCCAACTCAGGGTCTGCTCCCTGGGAGCCCGGCTGGACGCCTAGTGGAGAGAACCGAGGTCGTTGTGAGCAGCACGAAGGCCCACGCATCCGCTCCACTGCCCAAGGTTCCCTCTCCTCGCATTTGAAATAGCTCTGCCCTCACCACCCCCAGTTCCTGTTCAGTCCTGGACAAAGCTCTCCGGCTCTCTGGGTGGTGTGTGTGTGTGTGGGGGGTCTCTGCATTGGAGGTGATGCCCAGTGGTTCCCATGGGGTCAGAGATCTGGATGAAAAGGCAAATTATCCCGTCCACATTCAATATAAAATGTGGGAGCTGGGCTGGTCCTCACACCCATTGGAAAGGGGCAGGAGGACAGGCACACAGGAGTCACAGATCCGCGCCATCCTGGAATCCCGGTGGGGTGGGAAGAGCCCGTCCACCACGCTCTGGCTGTGGCTCTGCCCCTCGGGTGTTTTCCCTTTGCTGTTGCTGTCTTCAGCCACGTCTGAACTGGACATGGGGGAACCGCCCTCCTGGGGGCTGAGCTGCTTTCCTAGCCCGTCTGCTCCTATGAGAACAGGGTATGTTTAAGTTCCCATCAGTCTCAACCACAGCTGGTCCTGGTTATTTGCGGATTCTGTTTTTAAATTCATCTACTGGAGAAAATTTATTTGTAACCTCGAATCAATACTCGAGGAATTTAGGGGCCTTTTCTGACACGCACAGGGGGGCAAAGGATCTGAGTGGCCGGACGTGCACGTCCCCAGCTGAGGGCGACAGGGTGACTCTGCCTGCTTGTTTCAGCTCGTGCTGCGAACCAGCATCCTTTCCAGGGCCTATTTAGTGCCATGTTTTTCACATTTTTGTGCTTTTTGCTGGTGATTTTGCTTTTTAAATGGCCCCAAGCACAGCGGGAAGGGCTGTCTAGTGTCCTAAGTGCAAGAAGGCTGGGACGTGCCTCCCCGGAGAAAACACATGTTTCAGATGAGCTTCGTTACAGGAGTGAGTTATGGGGCTGCTGGCGTGGGTTCAGTGTTAAAGAATCAACAACACGTATGAAATTAGCCGTCTTTGCGCAGAAACACACACCAAACAGGCTCGTTGACTGATGAAAATGTAGTGACCAGAGGCTCGCAGGACCCTGACCCTGTGTTTTTTCCCTTTGGAGCAATGGCTCAGATTTCACTAAGTCTGGGTTCACAGCGACTTCGTGCAGTGTAACTACTGCAAATGATAAGCAATGGCTGTTTTCCTCCTGGTTTGTAGTCTCTTTGGGGGATCATCCTCTTACCCCGACGGTGGAGAGATGGCTGTGGTCTGTGAGCCTAAGAGCCGACATGGGGGACACGACCTTCTCTTTGCTTGCGTCCACCTGGAATGACTCCCTGGGAGTCGCCTTGACCCACGGAGAGGGACGTTTTAGGAATGGACGCAAGGCCGTGCCCTGATCTCACCCTCAGAAACGGCTGAGGTTCACGCAGCTGCTGCTTCAGGCATTTCTCGGTTTCACCACTTTGCCGTTGGGGTTTGAGAATCAGTAGCTTCTTTCCAATCCTGCGAGTTCCTGAATGTGTTAACTCTCTGCCTTTCATCCTGCTTACAAACCAGAGAATATTTTCCAAGCTCATCTTTTTATATAATGTCTTTCCAACAGCAACTAAACCCACACACGCTAAAATCCAATTTCCAACCGTGTCCCCTAGAGCTACGGTGCCCTAAGGTGGAGGACCTGCTTCCCACGTGTCACAGGTGACATTTTCCCTAAATGAGTGACCAAGCGCACCAGGAATGACCCTCTTCTCGCCTCTGAAGACGGCCTCTGAACGGCCCTCCTGCTAGCCCCTCAGCTGTGTAGGTTGCGCAGCGGGGAACTCGCCCCGGGGCTGTCAGGGGCTCTGCTCACATCTAAGCCAGGCTCACAGAGTAGCCGGCATCTCAATGTCACCTGCCACAAGGGCAGAGGGAAAACTGCTCTGGAGGGTCACACTCGGGCAGTTAAATGCTTCAGCCCAGAAGGGACACGCGTCACCCCTCTCACAGCACGTTGGCCGAACAGGCAGGGGGCTGGGAGCACAGCGGCTGCCTGCGCTTGGAAGGGGCGAGAATACTTGGTAGAAAATGCGAATGACTGCCACAGAGGACTGAAGAAACAGGAGGACTTTTAGGGACTCCAGGGGAACAGATGCATTACAAGCCTGCTTGATGTAACTTCAGGGCTGGGAGGACGGGCTCCGCAGGGCGGGCTTGCCAGGGTGGTTGGGGTGGGCACACAGGGTTTCATGGTCCAGCCCCTGCTCCGGGTCGTCCTGGCCGCACACAGGGCGGTGTCTGAGGTGTGGTGACTCAGCTCTCGGGGTTGGGTAACCCCCGGCACACACCCGGCATTATACCTGAAAGCCCTTTGGGGGTCCCTCCACGGGCCCTAGCTCAGGGAACAGGCCTGAAGTTTTGCTCCCACTTGACTCGGGGGCCCTAGAAGTACTGAGCCACCGCTGTTCCTCACGCTGCAGTTGCTTTGGTGGAGAGAGAGCCGATCTTTCCCGGAGGATGTCATTAACACCATCAATTTTTTGCTGAATTGCAAGCCCTCCAGTGGTTCCCGGTCCTGATCAAATCCCGCCCCCAGGCTCCTCTGAGTCATGGGTACTTGGATGGTTTCCTGGCATTTCATATGATTTGGAGGCATCGATTTATCATTTCCCCTACTTGGTATTCTAGAGACACTCATTTTTCATTTCATGCTGCAGTTTCTAAAAATGAACTTAGTGGTATCTTGAGTTTCTTACTCATTTCTCTTCCTTTTCAACCCCAGGCGATTGGGTTTATGAAATCCTGTGGCCGAGGAGGCGAGTGGAGGACCCAGTTACTCGGCACATGTGTGTCACCCTTCTGCTTCGGTCCGGGTGGCACATGTGTGATCACCTGCAGAGGTGACACCACGTCGGTGGGGCTCGCTCCTTGCCCTTGGGGTCAGGTCACCAGCAGGACCCGTGTCCCCAGGGCTCCCAGCTCTGAATCTTGTGGACGTGCTGTGGGAAGTTGCTCAGGCTCTCGGGCCGTCAGTGACTTTGTCTGGACAGTGGAGATCAGCGTCTGGTCTTTGCTCCTACAGAAGAGAGCTGAGCAAATGGCTGGTGAAGCCAGTGAAGGTGTTTGCGTGCAATGATAGGATTCCAGATTTTACCTAAAGATACGTAACATTATAAGAGGAAGATGAAAATGCAAAGGCGAAGAGGAAACAGGAAACGCGCCGGGATGGCTGTTGAGGCCGGGGACGGGAGTGTGGAGCTTATTACGTTGTCTTGTCAATTTCATGTAGGCATGAAAATTCCCTTAATAAGAAGTATTTAAAAAAAAAAACCCATAAAACAAAATCACAAGGATTTTGCTGGTTTGCTCCGGCCTCTCTGGGGAAGGACAGACGGACGGTGAGCTGCGGGCAGACACGTGGATGGTAGCCTGGCCCAGGGAGCTCGAGCAGTCAACCTGTCCAGACCTCGGCCCCTTCGTTATTTTATTAAACGAAGGGGAAGACGGGGCCTCACAAGTGTTGGGAGGAGGGGGTGGTGACTGAACGTGATGGAGCGTCCCCCCCGCGGTGGAGCTGAGCTTGACAAGGTCGGTGCCTCCCCTGGCCCCATCCCCCTGCCTCCCAGGCCCCCCTCCGCCCCCCTCCCCCGGCTGCACTGGGCCCACCCCCTCCCCGCCGCCTGCAGGTCCAACTTTCCCCTTGCCAGCCTGGCCATCTGACACACGGCGCCTGCCCTTCGGTTTCTTGTACCACATTAAATGTGACAGCGGAGCAAAGGGACCCTCTGAAAACCCAGCCCTTGAGGGAAGCCTGGGGGGTTGGCTGGGGGCCCAGGGAGCCCCTGCAGAGGAGCCCCCCAGGGACGTGGCCGTCCTTCCCCAGGTCCTTCTGTGACTCAGCGCAGGGAGGCCCTCTGGTGGCAGCAAAAGATTTGGGTTCTATTAAATCAGAACAAAAGAAAACACGTAACAGGGGTCTTGGCCTTTCAGACCCTCAGGCTTGCGGGTCCCGTGAGCCCTCCAGCCCCTTGGCTGAGGGGGAGTCACTGGTGGTCTGTCAGTGGCCGGGACCCCTGGAGCGTGGGCGGTCCCATGGGTTGGGAGGCATGAGTCACGGTAGCCGGAAGGAGCGCTGTAAAGACAAGGGCGTCTCCAGGGGTACTGGCGATCAGAGGTCAGCTGGACTCGGCATTTATAAGGGACGGTGGGCAAAGCTCAGACCAGTGGCCGGCAGGCCTGGGCTGGTCTCCATGGGGCCTCTCTTTGGGTCTCAGTGTCCTCAGTCGTCATGCGACCTCTGTCAGCTCTGAGCTTGTGATCTGTGCCCACATTGAGCCTGCTACTCTTCACGCACATCGGCTTTCCGTCTGGCCCCTCCGTCTCTAACCCTTGTCTCCCGATCAGCAACTGCCCAGCTTGGCCCGCCTCCCCCCACGTCAGCCCCCGTTTCCGCCATCACAACCTCAGCCTTGCTGTGGCCAGCCCCTTCCCGCCTCCCCCTGCACCTCCATCCCTCCCTTCCCTGGCCCTGCCAGTCCTGGTTAAGGCGGCGTCCACTGTGGATGGTGCCCGCTGGCCGTCCTGCCAGCTTGCCCGGGTCCCTGGATGGTTCACTCCGTCCCGTCACTGAGTCCTCTGCTCAGCTACCCCTTCCTCAAAGACGGCCATCCGATGTAAAATAACCTCTTCCCTCCCGTCCCCTCACGCTGGTTTAGTTTCTCCTAGGACTGGCCCCCTGACGCAGCACTGCTGGTCTGTCTGCAGCTCTGGTCTATGTCCCACAGAATCAACCCCACGGGGCAGGGGCTGCACTCACCCTGCGTGTCACTGGTCTTCTCCAGCACCGGGAGACACGTGTGTTGGATGAAAGAATGACACCAGTCTACCGATTGGGTTTGAAGTCATGACTCCAGGCACCCAAGAGGTTTCTTCACGGGTGTGGCTTTCCGGCCGGGGGTTCTGAACGTAGCGCTTGTGCAGTTGGTGACATCTGATGTCCCTGAGGGTGTGGCAGGGTCCTAGGCTCCACAGCCCTCCTGTTGCAGCCCCTGGGAGAACGTGCTGAAACACAACTGGCCCGGGAGACCACAACCCACAACAGTGGTCTTTACTTTCTCTCTAGTGTTACCCCTACTTTCAAAATTAACTTTATTACTTGTTCTGAATATAAAAATAAGACATGTCCCCTTAAAACCTGAAGACAATAGAGGAAGACATTGTACAAGTCAGGGTTCCAACAGACACACAGAACCAGTAGGGCACTACACATGCACACCCACACACAGACACACACAGACACACACCAGCCAAGCGGAAAACCAACCATCAGAGATGGGGACCAGCTCCAGGAGGTACTCTGCCAGACAGAAAGAAAAAGGCCAGCAGCCCAACAGGAAAACGGGCAAAAGCTCTCAAGAGGCTGGCGCAGGTGCCCGGGGGCCGCTGACACACGACAGGAAACACACCCTCACTCGCTGCAGTACAGGAAAACTAGTAAGGTCAGAATAATGTTGACTTTCAAGGGCAGGGAGGCCCGGGGCCCTTTCCAGGGTAGGGGTAACCTTCTACCTTTTGCCCTGGATCCCGGCTACATGGCTGTGAAGTTACAATCATTGATCAGTTGTACATGAAGGGGTGAGGGGCTCCCCTGAAACGGGGCTGGTTCTCGCTTAGGGGGTAGAGGGGAGGAAGTACTGGCCTCAGCCTTTTGGGGTCAGACACGTTTGTGGAGAGAATGCTGTAGCCCTTGCCCTCTGGAGCAAGCCACCTGCTTCTCCTGCGGCCCCCAAAGCACCCGGCTTTTCTGGTGCAAATGCAACCCACGTGGGGACCTCAGTCACATGGACTTCGACACACAAAGATATGTTTTGGCCAGGGTTATCTGTTTTTGGTTGTAAGTTTAGTTTGACTCAAAGTAGCAAAAATAGTTGTCTAAATAGATCTAGTTTCAACACTGGTGGACCCGTGCACACTTACACGCATGTGTGATGTGTCCCGGCCGGACAGTAAACCATTTGGTGCTATTGGGAAATCATCGATAAGTAAAACCAATGGGAAGAGGAGAGGAAATGGTGTTTAGGACACAGGTACCGAGGCATCCGACTGAAAAGGAAAGGGGGGACGAGCCCATCAAAAGGGGCAAACCTCTAGCAGCCTTGCCCGCCTTCTGAGCTGCGGGACACAGCCCGGCTCTGCCTGAGGGGTACCCCCTGCAATGGCTCAGCGGGGCCAGGACCCTCCGTCAAGATGTCACAAGGTCCCCAGTTGGCTCGCATTGAGTCTGGAGGAGACGCCCCTGCCCTGTCACAGAAGCATCTCAGTTGGGGTGGTGACTCACCAGTTTCAGGGTCAGGCTTTGTGCGGGTCTAGGGTGCCAGCTCCTGTGCTTTATTCGGGGTGTGGGGAAGTCCGGCTCCTGGCGTGGAACCCCTTCCCCGTGGCGGTGTCACTGCCCTTGGAGCCCCGCTCCCATGGGCCTTGGTAAAGTGGCCCTGGTCGGTTAGCACCCTCGGCAGTGGCCGGGTGGGAACAGGCCGGGGATGGGGGCACTTAACCACGCTTCCTTAGCAGCATATCAGGAAGTCTGAGCCTTCAGGGGACAGTGACACCAGGCTGACTTGGAAGGAACCGACTGGCTCAGCTGGAGAGCCAGGCCGGCCCAGGACCTGGAAGGCTGGGACCCGGGACCCTTTGCTGCAGGGCTGGCACCTGGACAAACGTCTTCTCAAGCAACAAAATACAAAGAAACTATAAGGGACTAAAAATAACTGCGTGCACGCACAGCTGGGGCAAATTAATGACAGCAAGGTACAAAAAGACCAAAACCCAACTGCCACTTCTGAAGAGCCAGGAGCAAAAGCAGGGCACTGCGCATGCCCCCTGCACCCCACACCCCCTAAAGGGTGGGCAAAGCACCTAAGCCGCCCCTCCGGCCCGACCCCTGGACACACCCCTGCCCTCACCCCATGTAAGGAGCCAGCTCGCCCCCCTCAGGGAGCGATCAAGCAAGGGGACCTGTGGTTTGTTCCCGATGCCGCCTGCTGCAGCAGGGGCCCCAGTAAAGCCCCGCCTGAATTTCTTGTCTGGCCTCTGATCAACTTCTATTGGTTAAGGAGGCCAAGAACCCTGGTCGGTAACAGGACGAGCCCAGAACCCGTGTCCGTTCCTGTGGGTGGGGGGGACATTTCAGACACCCTAGAGGAGGACGCCCACAGGCCACCCTAACCCGAACGGGCTGCATGACGTGCGGGGGCCGCACGGCGGCAGGGAGATCACGCGAGCCCCCTCCGGCTGACTCTGGCCCCGGGCCCCTTAGGACCAGCGGGCTCCCAGTCCGGCCTGCAGGTCCTGTCTAAGCCTGGGAGGAGCAGCGGCGTCGCCGCCACTGTCAGGGGCCCTGTGCTGGGGATTACTGCTCTGCCGTTGCCGTGTTCAGTCCTGCAGGGTGTTCTCTCCGGAGCTGTGGTCTGCAGTGAAGTCCGGCGGGGCAGTGTTAAGGGGCTGTAGGACTGGATCCTCAGCGGTCCCGTGATCCTGTCTCCTACCGCCCCTTCCCAGGGAAGAGGGAAAACGTTTTATATTCTAGGACTTTGAACAGCACTTTTTTCTGACTTTTGAACACGGGGCCCATGTGTTCGTTTGACACTGGGCTCTGGCTGGAGAAACAGAAGCCCGCCAGCCCGGCCAGCCAGCAGAGGAGCTGCCGGCGCTTCCCAGCCTGGCGGACCTGGGGCGCCCTGGAAGCCAGGCTGCTGAGGCTCCTTGGGGACACTCCAGGTGGCACACAGTGGGGCTCACTCACAGCAGCCCCTGCACCCCCACAGCCAGCCTCCAGCCTCCAGCCATCCACCCTGGAGCCCCCATCCCCCGGGGGGGCCACCAGCCACACCGCCACGCAGCTCCGTCCCCTGCAAGTTTCCCTCCTATTCCAGGTGTGTCTGGTGGGTCCCTGGTCACAGTTCACGGTAAGATGAGCAGATTTCGAAAACAAATGGATGGTTACCGAAGGGGAAACGTGGGTTGGGGGTGGGGGGAGGGATGAATTAGGAGTTTGGGATTCACATACACGCACTACTATATATAAAATAGATAGCCAACAAGGTCCTACTGCAGAGCACAGGAAGCTCTACTCAATACTCTGTAATAACCTATATGGGAAAAGAACCTGAAGAAGCATGAATGTATGTGTATGTATAACCGAATCACTTTGCTGTACACCTGAAACTAACGCAACGTTGTAAATCAACTCTACTCCAATAAAATTTTTTAAAAAGTGTAAGCAGAGAGGGGCGTAAGCAGTCACAAACGTCTACAGCAATGTGGCAGAGTGGTTGTATGTGTATTGAATCTAATGGTAAAAAATTATGACTTGTATTCTTTTTTCCAGTTCATTTTTTCTAGTAATTTATTTTTATTGGATTTTACAAGCTGGTGATCCGAGGGGGTTCTGGTTTTTGACTTTGAGGGGGTTCTTTATTATGGCGAGTTTCTAGGACCAGTTTCTCTTTCCTTTGTGATTGGAGGGCTGTAGCCCCGCCCTTGGCTCCTTCACTGCCCCTGTCACAAGCTTGCATTTCAATCATCCTGGGCATTTTTTATGGATTTGAATAGGAAAACCTTACTGACATATAAATTAAAGAAGGGCAAAGTTACATTTCCATATGAATACAAGCAGGCAGGCACCACGGCTGGCTATTTGCAGAAGGATAGTATCCCAGCTACTGCGCGGGATGAAACGATGATGTATTTTTATACTGAAATCATATACTTTTTTCCTTAAAAGTCAGGATGAAATCTTCCATTCATGGATAGAGAATGCTTCAGCCAAGGTGCTTTAAAAAATAGCCGTGTGTGAGCCTCCTTTTCTAAAGGGGTCCACTCTCCCCTTCAAGGGCGTTGTTTGCTGTCCCTCTGCAGGCTCAGGACGGCTGCCCCTCTTCCTCTGTGGGTTGTGGAAGATTTTCTTCTAATACCTTAGTGCCCTGGGTTGGGAAAAACAACGATCACCTCCTAAAAAGCTTTCTGTTGCTGAACCACAACAGAGGGTAGCTATTCTTCGGGGAAGGTGCAGAACTGAATTGGGTCAACTCAAGACCTCACCTGGGCATCTGACCAGCTCAGGCCCCAGACAGAACTGCGCTCTGAGGCGGGAGCTCTGAGTCTTTTCCTGCCCTGGTTGATGCAATTTAGTAACGAAAGAAGGACAGAGGCTGTATGGTAGCAAGGGGGCCACAGCCTGCAGGGCAAAGACAAACTCAGGCCACCGCGATCCCTGGGGGCCAGGAGAGAAGGATGCTTACAGCCAAGGGCAGGGAGGGAGAATGAGAAGGACGTGTGGGCCAGAGGCAGAGGATGAAACACAGGACGCCAGAGGGACAGAAGAATGAGGCTGAGTGAACCGTGTGTGCGAAACTGTATGGAATCCACTTAACATCGATGGAAATTTTATCTTTAGTAGGAGGAAACTTTCTAAGTGTGTCAGTAACTTTGGTTAATAAAAAAGCAAGCTCCCTGTGAAGACCACCATGTTCAAAAGAGCCTGCACCTCGCCTGCCCTCCCCTGGAGAGCGGGGACGACAGGACGACCGTGATCTACGGCCACACCCTGACCACGGCCCCGGGGACAGCCTTCCTTTCAGCGCACAGGTGTCAACACTCGGCACCCTGTCTGACAAAGACGTGTGTCATCTTAGAAGACGTCTGTTCTAAGAAGGACGTCTGAAAGCCTGCCCTGAACTGTGCAGTTTTCAAGGGCAGCCCCGCTCCTCCCGGTGTGTGACATTTCATCGTCAAGGACAAACCTTGGGGTGTTCCTTGCATCACATGATTTACAAAACATCCAGCCGCTGGGTTTGCTGGGGCCTGGGCACGACCTTCTGTGTAGACTGGGGACTTGTCTGCAAGCAGGTGACACCCTCTCTGCTGGAAACGGTCTCTGCTTCCAGCTGCAAAACCACGGACTGTGTCCGACCCCGAGAAAGCCAAGAGCACGGGGCTCTATTTGGAAGTTTTCTTTTTTGAACGTAATGGAGACGTGAGCAGAAATAACCAACATTCTGCCTGAGTTTCTTGTTTTTAAACATTTTATTTCAAAGATCAACAACCGAGAGGCAACACCCAAGGCAACAAGTGGCTAGAGAACAATCGGAGTTTGTCTGAATCAATAACAAGATGCCACGTATGTTCCCTAAGCTCCGGTAACACATTACCCATTTCAATAAATAAATCCGCTCCACTGCTGTGTCACCAAGGACAGGCCCTGGTCTGTGCGTGGCGTCATGGGGGAGACAGAGGGCTGGGCTGGGGGCCCGGCCTCGCCGTGTCCTCCCCACCACCCCACCCGGGGCCAGTGGCTTCGGGGCCCTTGGGGCTCCGGTGACGGGAACCCCCGGGGTTCCGGGGCGGCCGTCTGTCCTCCAGACTGTCCACAGGCTTTGACGGCTTCATCGCAGTCCACCCTGGACCGTTTCCGGTTGGGTGCAGAGCAGGGGGAAGGGCTGGGGACATCTTTTGGGTGACACGATGGGTCTGAGCTCTGTCTTGGTTTTGATGCAGGTGTCGGCTCTGTCCTTGCAGAGGCGTCTCTGCTGTCCGCACCCCGACCGCCTGCAGCATCCTGACTGGCCCCCGGCATGTTCCTGCCACCTGAGCTCCACCCGCTCCGACATCCCGCGCTGAAATACCTGAGAGAGACCGAAGTTCCCCTGGGCGCCGCACACCAGTCCCGGCCGCTGTCGCTCAGGATGCAGAGGGGCCACCCGGCGCCCCAAGGTGCCAGCTCGTGGGGCTCAGCGGGCGGCAGCCGGCACTGCCCACGAGCTGCTCCACCACTGCCGGAGCTCCACGGGCCGGCTGACATAGAACCAGGATTTCTCAAGGTGGCTTGTGTGTCTTTCCCAGGTGAATGTGCAAAAGGCAAGGGTAAATCACTCTTTTCAACACAGGATCCTTTATTTGAACTCTTCCTTGAAAGACAGTTTGTGAAGGACTGGCCCAGCCTCCCTCCACGGGACTCGAGGGGTCAGTGCTCCTTAAACCTGCAAGAGGAGGATGAAACAGCAGCTGGTACCCAGCCTGCAGCGCTCAATTCATGCCCAAAGCGCAGAGCCTGGAACTTCTCCCTTCCTGCCCTGAGGCCCTGGGGACAGAAAAGGGGAGAGGACGCAGGAAGGGGGAGCAGAGCCAGGCTGAGCCTGGGAGCTGCTGTGTTTGTCCGAAAGCTGCAGCTCAAAGAGCAGAGCAAAGGAGGCAAATTCCCCGCACGTTTTTTCACTCCATTTTGAGGAGAGATTGCCGGGATCGTATCCACACCAGGTATTTATTAGGAAAGGAAAAATGAGCGTGCATGAGGCGTGCAGTGCCAGGGACCACGGGGGAGGTGTGGTCTTTTAGGAGAAGCAGGCCTGGCAGCAGACAGGCCGGGCTGGCGCTCAGAGGCTGAGGGGCGCAGGGGGCAGGGCGCACTTACAGAGCTTGGTTTCCCGTCGCCGACCCCGGGCAGCTCAGCTCCTTGTGTATGAGGCGGAGTAGGAACTGCACCCAGAGCAAAGACAAGGCCACGGTTACTGCCAGGAGACCCTGGGGGTGGTGCCCTGCTGTCACCGGGAAGATGCCGGCGCAGCCCCGCCCCCCGGGAGCCCAACCCAGCTGGCGCTCGAGTTCCCTGTGTCTGCGGCTCTCCCGTGGGGCACTGGGGAGGCGGCTGCCCACGGAGGGGCCTCTTCCTCAGAACGTAAAGAACTTAAAAGCCTCAAGCAGAGTGGCGGGAGTGCCCCGCACAGCCGCCCAGGGGCCAGGTCCTGGGGCAGGGCTGCTGGGCACCGAGTCCCGTGTGTCCCTGCGGAGGCCGTGCTCCTGGGAATAAAGCCCTTAGGACAGATTCCAGCCAGAAGGATGTCTGTTTAAAATGAAACCAGTCCAATCATAAAGTGTCCAAATGGGAAAAAGACCGAGAGCGAGGACAAGGTGACCCATGGTCACGGAGACACCGGGGGAGATAGGGTGACTGAGGACCCGGCGAGTGTCCGCAGCCAGCGGCACCGGAGGCTGCCCGGCCATCCTGTGAGCAGCCCTGTTTCACGGGGCGGCTTCTGCGAGAGCCCCGGCCCTGCCGCCTCAGGGCCTGCTGGTCGCCCCACCAACTGCTCAGACGTGACAAAAGCGGCCGTCTGTGTGCACTGCCCAGCAGGGACAGGGCCTCTTGGCCCCAGAGCCCGCCCAGGTGGCTGCAGCCCCGTGTGACAGGGGTCAGAGGGAGAGGGGAAGGCCCGGGGCTCGGAGAGCAGGCCCCCAGGCGTGATCACAGCCGGACAGTCCGCAGGCCCCCAGGGTCACCTGCGGGTTCGTGGAGGTCCAGCCTCAGACGTGGAAGGAGGTGAAACTGGCCTACTGACCCCAGAAGAGAAGAGGCGTGTCTGGTCTTTAAGGCTGAAAAGACTGTCCTCAGTGGAACCACCGAGCCGTCTGCAGACCGTCCTTCTCGCTCTCTCTCCTGCAGCGATTTTGGCTGTAGCCTCTCATCTAATCTAGCCAGTCCCTCGGCCTCGCAGTTATTGGTTCCCTGTTACGTGTTTTCCCTTTCTTTCCCTTTCGTCCTTTCTGACATTTCAGGTGTGCTTCCTGTAAGTAACTGGAGTCACGGTTTCCAAGCTGGTCCGCCGTCCGCCGGTGACTGCAGATCCGTCTGGATCCTCTCCCACGCCCCTCACACCCAGCTCTTTTCTCTTCAACGACTGCTTCGACCTCAGGTCCTCCAGTTTCTTCCTCTGGGGCTCCTCCTGGACGGTGCTGGGCCGTCTCATCTGAACCTCCAATCTCTATCTGCTCCCTAGTATTTTCCATCTTTCTCTTTCTGGGCTGCATTCTGGATGATTTCCTTATACCTGTATCTCACCAGCTCTGTCTTTTTTAGTTCTTGTTCTTTGCTCATGAATTCAGTTCCTTTGCCATCTTTGGTAATTTTTTTTTCATCTGTTTTTAATTGGAGTCTAGTTGATTTACAAGGTGGTGCCAATCTCTGCTGTACAGCAAAGTGACTCAGTTATACACATATAGACAATCTTTTTTTATATTCTTTTCCATTATGGTTTATCCCTGGAGATTGGATATAGTTCCCTGTGCGCTACAGTAGGTCCTTGTTGCTTATCCATTCTCTGTATAATAGTTGGCATCTGCTGACCCCAAACTCCCAATCCTTCCCTCCCCCACTCCCCCTCCCCCTTGGCAACTACAGTCTGTTCTCTATGTCTGTGAGTTTATTTCTGTTTTGCAGATAGGTTCATCTGTGCCATATTTTAGATTCCATATATATAGGTGATATCATACGGTATTTGTCTTTCCCTTTCTGACTTACTTCCCTCAGTATGGTCATCTTAGTAATGTTACAAGTGTTTATTTTTACAGTTTATCCGATAACCCTTTTACCTGCCGTTTGGGGGTCTGTTTGTTGTGCCTGTCACTCCATCACAGCGGGCCATTTCCTGCCGTTTCCTGATTTGGGAGTGTGAGCTCAGCTGCAGCTGGGTGTTAGAGACCCCATGCAGCGGGGGGGGGGGGGGGGGGGTGAGGTCTGTCCCGCTCACGTGGTTTGGGATTTGCTTCTGCCGAAGAACCAGGTATATCACCGCCCCAGACCCAGCTTTACTTAATTTTCTGTGGGTGTTATGTAATATTTACATAATGTTAAGTTAAAAAACTGAAGGTTACTGTAAGCAGGTCCATGGCTACAAGTTCTCAGGGAAGACTTCCCCCCAGTCCGGTGAGTGGGCTGAGATGGCACAGATCCTGGGTGTCTTCTGTACCAGTGTGCAGACGTACATGCTTTCACTACACGCAGGGACCCCCGACGGTCCGGGCTTGATGAGGGGTCTCCACTTCCAGCTCCGCATCCTGGGCCCGCCCAGCACCTCGCCTCTGAGTCCCAGGGCTGTGGGAGGGGAGGTATGACCACCCAGCCCCTCAATTCCTGAGGCTGACGACTCACCCTGGCCGCTCCAGCATCAGCTTGGGTGCTTAGTTTAGTTATCTTTACATCCTGGGGTCCTGGGGATATCCTTTCCTTCCTTACGAGTTTAGCTGTGCTTTAAAAGGAAGTTTAGTGTATATATTACCTGGTATTTCTGAAATTGAAGTGTTTTCAGTCTTAAACAGCCATAATGATGGAAGTTTCACTGCTACTTGGTGGAAATGATCTGGGGACTTAATTGAGGAACTGCTTTTAACACCTAACAGGTTCCCAAGTTGAGAGTCGGTATTTGATTCTGTATGAAATGGGGGGAGCTGTGTCTTAGGCCTTCCGGGAATGAAAATATAAAAGTTTCATTTAATTGATGGAGTTGATATTTCCAAGATCCTCAACTCATTTGTACTGGGATCAACATTCGGTTTTCCGGGTGACGCGAGAGGAGACGGTGGCTTCAGGTCTGGGCCCCTGCGCGGGGTGACCAGTCGGGGGGCGCGGTGGCCACTCTTGCAGGTGGCAACTGCAGGGCTGTGCCGTCGGGACCGGCCTTCTCCAGCCCGGGGAAAGCCTCCGACCTTCGCATGCAGGAGGGGACAGACGCGGGGCGCAGAGACCGGAGTGCTCAGCGCTGCGTGGGCGGCCCCGGCTCCTCTTCTGAACTCCAGCCCTTTGGGTGCGGGAACCAGCTGCTTCCCCAGTGCGGCCGACTGGGGGCAGGAGGGGCGTGGGAACAGTCGTGGCACCGGGTGGGAGGCCAGCTCGGTGCACCGTTCCCTTTAATCCCCACGGTAACCCCGTCCCTGGTGCTGTTATTCTGCCCACTTCACAGGTGGACGTTTCGGAGCAGCGGGGCTCAAGAACCCGCCCGAGGCACACACGAGCCCCCTCTCAGCCTCTCCCCCATCCTGCTGGAAACCACCTGCTGCTGCTTCGGACATCTGTTTAAGCCAGAGAAAGGGCCTAGGACCACGAACATTTAGGGGTCTGTCACCAGCCCAAACTCCGCCAAGAGCCGCAGGAGTCCGTAGGAAAAAGCGCCACCGGTGTTTGGCTGACAGCCACAGAGACACTCGTGAAAGCTGCTTGGGTGAAAAGCAGGATGACTCACCACTAAGGCACAGGCGTCTGCAAACATCAGCATGTAGAACACGTTGTTCCATCCCGACGGGGAGAGGAGCCCGGCCAGCAGTGGGCCCAGCGCTGCTCCTGGAACGAGGCAAAGGGACACGCGTGTTGCCGTGTGCAGAAAACTCTGGAACGTGACTACCCAAAATACCCAGGCCCAGTAAATATAGAGGAAGGGGCTCAACACCTTACTCCTAACTTAAAAAAAGCACGTTAAGGGGACTTCCCTGGCGGTCCAGTGGTTAAGACGCCAAGCTTCCTCTTCAGGGGGCATGGGTTCGATCCTTGGTTGGGGAACTAAGATCCCGCAAGCCACGGAGCATGGCCAGAAAAAAGAAAACCACATTAAACACTAAAATTTCACTCTCACCTGTCAGATTGATAAGGGATAAAAAAGCCTGGTACTTGTACTGGTGAGGGCAGGATTGGTACAAGCTTTTTTTGGAAGCAAATCTAAAAATATGTCTTCACTTTACAATATCCATTCTTTTGACCCAACAATCCCATTAAAAATTATTATAAAGTAGTCAGAACCTAATGCACAACCTTAGATATTCTTATGCTATAAAAATATTTGGTTAAATATGAATAAGGTTTGTAGATGTTAATACTGTATCACTGTTAACTTCCTGATTCTGACCATTGTACTGTGGTTATACCAGGAATTCCTTGTTTTGGGGGAATACACGCTGAATACATAGCTATTGGTAAAAGGGGCAGCATGTCTGCAATTTACTCTTAAGTGGTTTGGGAAAAAACATTCACGTGTATATTCATAAGTATACACGCATGTGTGTATACATATGCGCCCATTTGTGGGTGTGTATGCATAGAGAGAGACAGAGAAAAGCGAGAGACAGGGAGGGAAGAAGAGGGAATGATAAAGCAAATGTGATTTCTTTGTACTATTTTTGAAACCTTTTGTAAGTCTCAAATTACGTCAAAATAATTTTTTAAAAAACGATAAAACAAAAGAAAGCAAATATTCCTCAAAATATCCAAAGATATCTGTTTAAGAATGTTTGTTGCAGCAGTTGTTTATTTTCCTAAGAGAGACTGGAATAAGTTATGAAACGCGTGTAGGATGGTTCAGTGGCTTGGAACAGGAAGAAGCATGGAGAATTCACACCAAGTTACTGACTGAGATTTAACCTCTGACAGAGGATGATGAGGGTCTTTCCTACATTAGACGTGCTAATGTTGTTTTAAGTGTCCACAAAGAGTGCTTACTACTTTTATAATCGGAGAAGCAATTGTGTCTTTTTAAAGTCACAGAAGGACTCCAGGTAGACGTGGTGGATTGTTCACACGTGCTTATCTCTTCCCTCCCGAACACCCCAGGATGAACCATAACTGAGTTAAAAAAAATTAAAACCCACAAGGAGACGGGTGGATGAGAGAAGGCACTGCTTTTGAGGATGGGATTTAAAGGGTGTGACTGGCACGGTTTTCCTTGCTCACGAGAAGGGGCCGGGGACTCCCAGCTCAGAGCCAGACTGCCCAAGTGCACGAGGCAGGGGAGGGGGGGGGCAGTAGGAGAAGACGGGATCTGGCTGAGACTCTTCTATAATGAACTGTTAGATACGACCCTCCAGCCCCTCTGATCCCAGGATTCTCCTCCTCAGCGTCACTACTCAGTGATCACTCCCCACACCCACCCCCCAGGAGAGCAGAAGCTTAATCTTGCCTCCCAGTGGCAAGAATGCTGGCAGTGAGGTCACACCCCTGTGGGTACTGGGGGGGGTGGGGTCTCCTCCTCCAGACCCCAGTCGGACCCCAAAGACCAGCAGTTGACATGCCCCCCATGCAGAAAGGGCTTCTGACGAGTTCTTAGTGGCTCCGTCTTAAATATGAATATATGATGGGATGGCCAAGGTTCACCCGTGTCAGAGGAAAGCCTCAACGTGAAAGCAAACAAGCTGGGAGGAGGGGGAATCTGGAGGAAATAAAGAAACTGTGGAGAAGAACATTCCCAGGAAAATGTCATACCCTCCGAGAACTAACAGAAAAAGAAGTTGAATCATGCGAAACTCCCACTTTTGTGTCTGAAAACCATCCAACGTCAGCAATTTCACAGGATTCAATCTCACAACACTGCATCCAAGAAGTAAGAACAGGATGCACTGAAAGGGCAGAACGACACTAATGAATATAGCATTGTGATGCCTGAAATAAAAAGTTCAGTACGGAAGTTGGAAAGGAAAGCCAAGAACATCTCTGAGAAAGTAGAGGAAAACAACGAAGACATCGTCAGGCAAGGACAAAAGAAAATTGAAGGATGAATCCAGAAAGTTAAACATCCAATGGGTTTTCTAGGAAGACAAAAACAGTAGAGGGGACTTGTCAAAGAGAAAACACAGCACACTTCCCCAGGGAGGCAGGGCATGTGTTTCCAGACTGGGTGGGCCCCAGGTGCTCAGGGCATGGGGGATGAAAAGAGGCTGCAGAGGTAAAGGGAGCCCGGGGGCCTCCAAGAGGAACGACCAGAGGTCAGAGGTGGAGGCCTGGGCTAAGGGTGACAACGGGCTTCTCTGTGGTGACAACGGGAGCTAGAAGACACCAGAATTCTGGAGAAAAAGGACTCTCAGCTAGAATTCTATACCCAGACAGACTATCCCTCAAGGGAGAGAACTGAATCCAGACCCCACAGACTCCCGAGCTCTCAAATCTGCCTCCTGCGAACTATTCCTTGGAAGCTACTAGGAGACGTTTTCCACCAAAGAGGAGAAGTAAACACGGGATCAAGGAAACAGGGGTCCACCGTGGGCAAGACATGAAAGGGGCTTGCAGGAGGGCAGTACAAGCAGCTCTGGGATGAGAGCCGTGTCCTAGGCAGAGCACAGGGGTCACGTGTCTGCAGGGCCCCTTGCAGGCTGCCGGCCATGCTGGAGAGGAAGGAACAGCCGAGACAGAAATGTAAACAAAAGGGAAAACGGGACATTTGTTACTTTGGGGAAAAACAAAAATGTGCATATTAAGGAGGTATATAGTTAAAGTTTATTTCTGGGCTCAGGAGTGAGTGATGTTAAGCAGTCAGGATGGTTGGGGAGGATGAGAGGAGGGGCTGTGGGGAGCAGGGTCCCCAGCTTCCTCACCAGGAGGACAGGAGAGAAGGTCAAAAGGTGATGGATCAAGAAACGTGTAAATGCGTATGTGGGGAAGACCGGAAAGAATGGTCAAAAGTGATGGCTTCTAGAAAGAGGGGGCGGAAGGGGCATGGGCAGGTGACTGTCATTTTGCATTATAATAAGTTTCTAAGACTACTATCTGGTTTCTAAAGTAACACTGTGTGTTACTTTGAGAAAATAAAAATTAACTTGAAGAAACTCAGGGCTCTATTTTTTTTTTTTTTTTTTTTTTTTTTTTTTTTTTTAACAATTGATCTGAGGTCAGCAATTAATTAAGAACTCAGATCTGTCTGATTCCAAAGATCCAGCTCTTTTTAATTTATTTATTTATTTATTTATTTATTTATTATTTTTAGCTGTTGGGTCTTCGTTTCTGTGCGAGGGCTTTCTCTAGTTGTGGCAAGCGGGGGCCACTCTTCATCGCGGTGCGCGGGCCTCTCACTATCGTGGCCTCTCTTGTTGCGGAGCACAGGCTCCAGACGCGCAGGCTCAGCAATTGCGGCTCACGGGCCTAGCCGCTCCGCGGCATGTGGGATCCTCCCAGACCAGGGCTCGAACCCGTGTCCCCTGCATTGGCAGGCAGATTCTCAACCACTGCGCCACCAGGGAAGCCCTCAGGGCTCTATTTAATCGCTCTGCATAAACATATAGAAACAGCCAGCCTTGCAGCCCACTGGGATGCAGTTCTCAACCCTGTGAACGCACCAAACACATGAACTGGTGTCCCTGCAACCGTCTGGCTCTGGTGAATTGCGAGAAGGCACCAGCTTGTTCACAATTAGTCAAGCTCTGTCTCCGTCGGAACCAACATTTACAACATTTAATAAATACATCAGGGTAAACGCCCTTGTGAACAGAATTTCTGCTGGAACCGTGTGAATTTCCACTTGAGCCTTGTTTGCTTCCATCTACTTGGGCAGCACTTAAGCAGAGAAACAGTGGGGGAGACACAGTGGTGGACGCGCCTGCATGCCGTTTCCATGGCGACCACCTCCTCTGTCCCGGGATGGTCTGAGTTAGCCTCTGCCCTCCTTCTGTGAGGGGTGGCAGGTGTTCAGAGCTGGGCTTTGGTTCCTCCTGCAGCTCAGAGCCTGCCCCCGATTAGAGACGCAGAGTCTCTACCCTGGGCCGAGGACTTCTGCTTTCCTCTTGCTTTGAGAAGGATATCAAGAAAAATGTGTTCTTTAGGCTACTTCATAGTTTCCTTCTTTTTAACCCCCCATCTTCTGCTTTAAAATGCAATCAGGGCTGCCGGCCAAGCTCCCAATTTGCTGTCAGAAAAGGGTGTCACAGTGGGCGCTGGACCGACTCAGACAGAGGCCTCTGTGGACAGAAGGCGGAGAGGAGGCTGCCGGGTCACACAGCCCCTCAGACCCGTGCTCAGCCCAGGAGTCCCCCGACGGCGCACCTTCCAGGCCGTGGGAAACTTCTCAGGGGCCATGTGAGCCCGGGGGGGCGTGCTGGCAGGCCGCGGACACCCGTCACACGGCACGGCCCCCTGCTCTACCTCCCTAACCCCAGACCTGTACCCCGGTTCCCAAGAGGTGCCCCCGAGGGGATGGTCTCACCGAGAACACCAGAGTGGCGGCCGCTATCATGGTGCAGCACGAGCAGGGACCGGGGAGGCCCCGTCCCAGTGAGCCGTGCGGGCTGAGGGGGGCCCGGGGCCTCTGCTACCCGGCCCCTCATCTTCGAACCCGACAGCCTGGATGGGAGACCGCCCGGCCCGCCTGCGATCTCCTGTCTTACAGCCACCGGGCAATTCCTTCCTCACCCACTTACTGAGTGCCTGCTTCGTTCCAGGCACCGTCTCGGGGCTCAGAGTACAACCGAGAACGAAACAAACTCCTGTCCTCCTGGGGCTTCCATTCAGGTGCAGGGAGAGAGGACCGTATAGACAGGTGGACGGTGCTCCAGAGGAGGGCGGGCCAGCGGGGAGAGGCCCTGAGCCTGGGCAGGGAGGGCTCCGCACGCCCCAGACAGGGTGGACCGAGGAGGGCCCACGGAGAGGCCAGTATTGGGTGGAACTGTGCTTACAGAGCCGCTTTGGTCCGGCAAGCGCTTGGTTTACTGCTACAGGGGTGTTCCAGACGCCCCAGGGCCCCTCCCCAGCTGGCCTGCCCTCTCTCTCATTGTCCCCCTACTTCAGGGGCCTGGGGCGGTAGGTGACACATCAGGATGCAACCGAGATCCTCCGCAGCAGCCGTGGGGGCCACTCCAGCCCACCTCCCAGCTTCAGTTCCCGCGTCTCCAGAAAGGGGCCCTCGCCGACGCAGGAGCCCGGGGCAGGCAGCTCTGGGGTCTTGGCAGGAGGGGTCCCGGTCTGTGTGCTCCTCCCAAGAGGCTCAACAAAGGTCAAGGACGTTGCTGTCAGCCTTCTGACTCACGGATCCGGACAGGCTTGCTGTTTACCAGCTCCTATCCGCCCAGCTCAGAGCGGTGAGTTGTTTATTTTGCTCCTCTTTCCCTCCAGAACATGCTACTGCATTCTCCCCAAGATCCTTAACGGGGCTGGTAACACTCGGAGTCTTGTGTGCCGTGGGACCCACCGGTTCACCTGTCATTTACATTGAAATAAGATTCTATCTCCCTTGAAACGACGGTGATAAACAGTCAGTGGCCCAGCGGCCCGTGGGCCATAGTCTGCCCACCACCGGCTTGGAAGAAAACCTGGGCCCACCTCCTTTCAGACCGAGGAAACCTTGTTTTGCCAGCCACATGCGCAGGTCTCCTCTGGAACCATCCGACCAAAGAGGACAGGCAGGGCCAGCTGCCTGTTTGCTCTGGGTTTGCACGTGCTTTTGATCTGCTCACATTTTAAGAAGGCCAGCTGATCCTGATATCACCAAGGCAACTGGAATCCTGGGCGTCTGTTAACTAGGATGTGACGATGTGTCTCCCCTAGGGCCACAATGACGGGCTAAAAGCATCCACGTACCTACAGACCCAGTTCCGTCAATGATGGCGGTCACGGTGGCCAGGGCGTGGGAGTTTCCCTTCAGACTTTTATGAGTCCCCTAGAAGAGAGGGAAACACAAATGTGAAACATGTCCCAGCAACAGCAGAGGCAGAAATAAACCTACACCTCCTATATGACAATTCACCCAAATCACTTTGCAAAGCAAAATGTGGGGCATTTCCATCAGAAAATTTAAGTTCTATTCCATCCCAAACTCACCTTGGAAAAAGGTGCAAAGTTTCAAGTGCTTTTAATAGTAAGAACTCATCAGAAATACCTGTCCAAATATATTCTAGTTTGAAAAAGTTCTTAAAATTCTCTTCAATAAACAAATCTTCCCTCGGCACAATCACCGAGGCACCGTATTGGCCAGTGTGGAAAATGAAAAGATGAATGGTGTTCATCTGGTCCCTAAGCTGTGCCACTGCTAATGCCCACGTCCATGTGTCTGCCTGGGGCTTTCTGTGCCGTGGGTGAGACGGCTCTGCAGTATCTAATTAATGGCAAATGCCTGGGGATGGGTAAGAGGGCAGGACCCAAGAAACCAATGTAGGGGGCACAAGTCCTAAATGAAAAACCAACAGGACCTCCGGTTTTCAAAAAGCCACACATATAAGTTTTGGGGAAAAAAATCACAAACTGAGGACAATAAAAGGAAAAAATAAAGCAGGAAAAATAGTGCCTGGAAACCTAAAACTATACAAATAAACCAAAGCTTGTAAAATACAAGTGCTTGTGTGTGTATACATACATCTATAGTATAAAATAAAGCACACACACGAAGAGTTAATCCCCCAGAATCCACGTTTTCCGGAATCTGTGAAAGTCCCTCCTCCGCCCTCTAACTCCATGAGGGCAAACACGCTGCTGGTCTGGTGTACACCCTTCCAGAATGTTCTGTGCTCACACAGACAGGAGCTTGGACACGCTTTGTAAAGGCAGTTTTAGGAGCAGTCTGTCAACGTGAGGGTGGGCCAGAGCCCTCGTGGGGACGTGGAAGAGAAAAGCACCCCCGCCCACTCCTCTCTCCTCTTCTGCTCTCGGCTGACCTGTCAGGGCAGGACTTCTGGTTCTGCCCGGAAGAAAAGAGCCTGGGATGCCGAAGACAGTGCAGAGGGCAGGCTGCTGGCTCTAAGAGGGCCGAGGGCCAGGCAGACGCACTGCCCGCGGCCCTAAGAGAAGGGGACACGGGAGCAGGCGTGGGGACTGCAGGGGCATGGGCTTGCTGTGGTTTCCAAACAGCGGAGTGAGCTGGCGGCTGGTGGGTTCTGGGTCTGGTGCAGAAAGGAGCTGAGAGATGCCAAAGTGAAGAGGGGGCCACTGGAGCTGGCAGGAAAGTTCGAGGGCGCTCGGGAGCTGGCTGGGGGAGGGGATGCAGGACCAGATGGCTGGGAGGCCCGGCCGCCCCGCCCACAAGTCTGTAAACCACTTCTGGGGAACTGCTCATGATTTTAAATAAGCTTTTAATTTTAGAATAGTCTTAGAGTCACGGAAAATTTGCAAAGAGAGAGCAGAGTGTGGTAAACCCTGCCCCCACTTGCCCCTGTGTTAACATCTTACTCCTTTATGCTGTGTTTATCACGATGAATGACCCACTACCGACGCAGTACTCACGAAAGTCTACACTGTATTCAGACCCCCTGGGTTTTTACCTAGTGTCTAATTTAATCTCTCTCTGTCCCAGGATCCCACCCAGGACACTGAATAAGATTTAGTCATTGTGTCTCCTGGGGCTCCTCTTGGCTGTGACAGCTTCTCAGACTTTATTTCTGGGACTTTCCTTGTTTCTTGTGATTGGATGGGGTGTGGGTTCTGGGAGGGGGACCACGGAGGTGAAGGGCCGTGCTCATCACCTCTTACCCGGCATCCGTGCATCAACATGACGCATCCCTGCTGGTGTTGATGGTGACCCCTGGTGGAGGTGGGGCTGTCAGGTTTCTCCCCTGAGAAGTTACTCTATTTCCCCCTCCCCACACTGCCCCTCTGTGGGAGGACATCCCTGTGCACAGCCTGCCCCTTAGGAAAGGGGGGGTGTTCTCCCTCCCCCAGGGCAGAGGACCTGCATAAACCCTTCTGTGCAGGACACTTGCCTCTCCTCTCCCGTTTATTTATGGAAACTACCTTCTAACAGGGGATTTTGTATTTCAGTGCAGTGCGTCCTTCAGATGTCTGCACGTGGCCACTGCACGAAATGACTGTCTTTCCTATCAGGTGGATGAGACAGCCCTGCTCTATCAGGGTCCCTAAGGGCAAGAGTCAAATGTCATCTGTAAGAAGCCTCCCCTCCAGGGAGAACTGGTCAGGAGCCCCCGTGGATTCCAAGGCCCTGGGTGGCCCTGCCGTGGCATTCACCACCCTGTACATGAACCATTTCTTTACCATGTTGGCCTCCTACCTGGAGTATGTCCTCCCAGGGCCAGGACCCCACCGGGCTTGTCCCTGAAGTCCCCAAGACCAGCAGGGGGTTGGGCACAGAGGGGGCACCAGGGGTGGGCTGGACTCTGCTGAGGCCCCGAGGGGGGGCTCTGGGGCACACGGCCACCAGCCTCCGGGGCTGCCAGGGCAGCTCAGAGGAGCGAGCTAGATACTGGCTTCGGACCTCGGGCCTCAGACCATCTCGGCCCACTCGTTTATGGGACGGGACTGCCATGTCCCCTTATTTGCTTCAGAAGACTCCTGGCATCCTTACTGGTCATCTGCAAAAGAGTGCTTATAGAAACAGACCATCTTACTAACAGAGACCACTGCGTCATGATGGAAGGGGTGGCCACCCCGGGCAGCATGTGGCCCCGGCTCTGCGCTGAGCTGCCCGCACTCACCAGGTCGGCGGAGACGGCGGTCGTGATCAGTGCGTACGGCCCGCTGACCAGGGCCCCGCTGAGGAGCAGCATGGCTGTGGGAAACGGAAACCGGGAGGGGGATTCAGCGGGAGAGCCTCTACCGTCTTAGCTACTCCCTAGGTGGGCATCCCGGCATCACACACGGGTCGGCGCGCAGGCCGGTGCGGGGAGTGGCCACTGCTGGGGCAAGCGTCACAAACATCTTCCTTCGAACTTGCCCTGAGATGTCTCTAAGTCCAATCACACTTTCCCAAAGATCCAAGCTCTGCTCAGAGGACCTGGTCCCCGCCTGCTCAAACCTGATGGGCAGCAGCTGTTGTCAAAAGCCAAGAGGAACTGAGAGCCCCGGAGCCCGGGCACAGACGGGACCACAGACGTGACGCGGGGGAGCGCCTGGACGCCACCACCAGCCACAGCCTCGCCTGCAGCAGACAGGGCTTCCTCTCTGCACCCAAGCTGCACAGCCCAGCTCCGCACGGACGGGACCACCGAGCTCATAACCTGTCCCCTGGGCTCCCTTTCCCGGACCATCCTCTGGTTCACATTCCTCTGTGCGGAAGCTTCTGGACCGAGGGGTCCCAGGAAACTCCATGGTCTCCTTGAATCATGAACCTGCCTTCTGGATAACTTTTAATGGGATCCCTACCAAGCCCCACTGCTGTCACGGGACAACAGAAGAAGTATTTACTCAGTGTCAGAGCCATAATTTGATAGCGCTCCTTGCAGGAAGTTAAAAATAGCGACTGTGCCCAGAATGGCAGCTGACAGAGCAGCTAAGAGGGGACAGTGCCCCTGGGCTGGTGATGCTGGAGGTGCAGGTCTCCGCAGCCCCGCCTGCTGCCTTCCGGGGGATGTGCGGCTTCTCTGAGTGCCTCCTGCACTGGGCACCCAGAGCTTCTCACCGCCCCAGCCCAGGGGCCTGCACCCTCCCACGCTGGCCCTTAAACCTGAGGCCTCAGGTCCGGGAGCAGGAGTCACTATGGGCCCCTCCCATCTGCCCCCCCATCCCCCAAAGAGGGACACGGGGAAAATTTTAGCCACATAGCACAAACTGCATGCTTCTTTGTTGATTTTTAAATTTCATTTCACAAAGCTGTGTGGACAAAAAAGAAAAATGTGTGTGAAAGAAAAGAAAGGCCTCATAGACTCACCGATGGTGGCTTCTAGACCCATTTTGCTGATGGCAGAGAACATGTAGAGCTGTGAACGGTGTCAAAACCAGAGAAAGACAAAGGTTTACCATGACTAGCTGAGAGATTACCCAGGAACCTGTATTTCTGAAAAGTGATTCTCAGGCAGCCAACCAGACAGTGGAAACCCCTAGAAAGGAAGGAAGGCCACGCCGCCCTGGCAGGCTACCCAAAGACAGGCATCCAGAGTGCTCGGCAAACTGTCCCCAGGATTGTCCCAGACACACAGGGTCTGATCACCCTGTGAGCTGGGAACCCAGGGGGGATGTCCCCACTCTGAGCTCCCAGGGGAGGGGCCTGGGTTTGGGGCAGCTCCCCCTGAGCTCTGTGTCCCCTCCCAGGCTGTCTGTCCCGAACACCAGGGCCTGGGTGGCGAGGGGGCCACACTCAGCACTTCTGAGTCAAGGTTCTTTGAGGGTCTGTGCTGGGCAGTGTCCAAGGCCCCAGGACGGCTGAAGACTGGGCTTTGTTCTGGGGACGGTCGCAGCCCAGTGGAGTGGCAGATGGGCAAATAATTAGAGTGCAGGTTGACAAGTAATAATACTATGTATGATGTTGCTGTTTGTGAAAACAGTGATGGTATAACGATGCTCCCCTTGATCCTCACGTTCACACTGTGAGGTGGTGCTACTGTCATCCTCATTTTTCAGATGAGGAAACTGAGGCTCAGAGGGAAGTCACCCGCCCAAGGTCATGCACTACTAAACGCTCGAAAAGCAGTGGAACCTGTATTATGACGGGAGGGTTGACGCTGCCTGGGGAGGCAGGTAGGGCAGCTGCAGCAGGGACCCTAAAAATGAGCAGGAGCCTGTTGGGGGAGGGGGAGGGAAAGGGGGAAGGGTGTCCCAAAGGGAACAGTCCACACGGCACACGTGAAGCCAGGGATGAGTGAGAAGCAGCGTTGTTGCACGTGTGCAGTGTGCAGGGAGAGTGTGCAGAGTGCAGGGGGGAGTGGGCAGGGGGGCAGTGTGCAGTGAGCAGGGAGAGTGAGCGGTGTGCAGGGACCAGTGTTCAGGGAGAGTGTGCAGTGTGCAGTGAGCAGGGAGAGTGTGCAGTGTGCAGGGAGTGTGCAGGGAGCAGTGAGCAGTGTGCAGGGAGCAGTGTGTAGGGAGAGTGTGCAGTGTGAAGGGAGAGTGTGCAGTGTGCAGTGAGCAGTGTGTAGGGAGAGTGTGCAGTGTGAAGGGAGAGTATGCAGTGTGCAGGGAGCAGTGTGCAGGGAGAGTGTGCAGTGTGCAGGGAGAGTGTGCAGTGTGCAGGGAGAGTGTGCAGTGTGCAGTGAGCAGTGTGCAGGGAGTGTGCAGTGTGAAGGGAGAGTATGCAGTGCGCAGGGAGCAGTGTGCAGGGAGAGTGTGCAGTGTGCAGTGAGCAGTGTGCAGGGAGTGTGCAGTGTGCAGGGAGACTGTGCAGTGCGCAGGGAGCAGTGTGCAGGGAGCGTGCAGTGTGCAGTGAGCCGTGTGCCGGGAGCAATGTGCAGTGTGCATGGGGGAGGGGGAGAGTGAGAGGGGGCGGGGGGCACTGATTGGGGTTGAGGTGATGCCACTTCCCAGGAACCAGAGCCCTGAGAGGAGGGGGCCCAGGCAGCTGGCGTGTGTGCTGGGGGGAGACAGACAAGCTGTTTCCGGAGGTGCAGGGGCCCTGCGAGGTGGGGGCTGGTCTCACCGTCGGGGCTGCGAGCAGCAGCATCAGGCCGCAGGTGGAGGCCCTTTTCTCCAGTCGATCGGAGATCACACCCGCCAGGATCCCACCTGCCAGGGAGAGGGAGGGTCCTGAGGGGCGTGTGTGTGGCCAGGGCAGGACCCCGTGGAGAGGAAGCAGGACCCGCGCTGCAGCAGCGGCAAGAAGGGAACGACCTCCTCTCCAGACCCGTTTCCGCAGCCCGTGAGCAGGAAGCTGCCCCAGCGCTGCCGACCCGCGACCCGAGGGCACCTAGGTCTAGGGGTCGGCCCTCAGGCTGGCCTCAAAGCCCCTTTGCCTGTGAGGTCCGCCCGTCTGTCGCCCACGTGAGGGGTGTCCTGGTCCCCAGGGAGCACCAGCTCACGGCCCAGGAGGGGGAGGGACCTGCCCTCAGAGGCCCGGCTCGGGGGCCTCCCAGTTGGAAGTCCACGCAAAGGGCGTGCGGGCCACGGGCGTTCACGCAGTGCCGTGGTGGCGAAGGTCTTAGTCAAAGTAGAACAAAAATGAACTCACCGAAGATCCCGCCCACATCAAACAAGGTGGAGAGCTCCCCGGCCTTCTTGACGTCAAGGTGATCTATTAACGTGACAGCAGAGCGTCACCGCAAGCAAGTCGCAGCAGCCTGTGAGCCGCACGCGACGTTCTTTTGTTTCAGAAGCATGATTTAAACCAAGCAGCAGTTATTAGATCCGTTATCGGATTAGTATCAAGGCAGTAATTCTCAGAGGAGAAGGAGGAAAAGGAGTCCACTCTGCGGGCAGACACACAGAGAGGATGGAAACCGAACGCTCCCAACCGAAAGGTGAGGGTTCCCCCGGCTCAGTCTAAGCACCGCCCCGCCTTTGCTCTGTGGCCCCCTCGGGGCAGCCGTGAAGTCAGACACGGCCCGAAGGCGAGGCAGGGCCTGTGGGGCACCACCTGGGGAAGGGGCTGGCCCGCAAGAGCACCCTGGACACGGACCATACGACCCCCAGCTTTCAGGCCGGGGAGGGGCTGGAACCTTCTCCTCCAGAGGAGGGGACCGAGGTCTCCTCACGCTCAGCTCAGGATCCGTCGCTGGACTTAGCACAAACCCTGAGCTTTAAGCTGGATTCCGGCTGGCCAGCGCCTGGAGGTTTGGGAGCCTCCGGACTGTGAATCAGGTCCTGCCCTTCCTAGAGGCCCGAATGGCACAGACCGGGAACTCGGCTCTTTTCAAACAATCCCTCAGATGGTAAATGCTGGTAACTCATGATGTGAGCCCTTCGCAGTCACAGGAGACCGCTGGGGTGGAAGGTGCCGGGCCGGCCTATCAAGGGCCCACCTGTCTACGCTGAGTGCGCCTTGCCTGCGGTAATGAGTGGAGGTCGCTAGCCCGGGAAAGAAGCTCCGAAGCCCCGCCTAGACCGGGTCCCTGCTAACATAGGGTGGTCCCCTCACCGCCTCCTCAACCTCCATCCCCAAGAAACTCAGCCCTCCGGCCTGGAGCTCCCATCCACCTCTGCTGGTCCTACGTCACTGCCAGGAATTACTGGTCTGTACTCTGGAGCCCCCGTGTCCCAAATGTCTCCTCTTTCCACGTTCGCTACAGCCCGCTCCTCCCGGGGACCCTGGTTTCTTTGCTTTGTCCTCACAATCCCTGACCCCGGGGCCCAGAGCTCGGGGCCCTCCTTGACCATCCCTGTCCCTTTAGCCGCGGCTGCAGCCCCTGCACAGGACCCCTCCTCTGAGGAGCCGCTGGTCCCTGCCCATCTTTCCGCGTGGTCACGCACAGGACAGGGAGCGGACGTTACTACGGGGCAAGTCTGCTCTGTCACAATCTAAAGCTTCAGCCCCGGCTGGACTTTGGAAATGCGAGACCAACTGTCCGCTCCCCAGAGTTCGAGCTCATCTCCAAGAAGCCATTTCCAGGTCAGTTATTCAGCCGTTATTATCTCAGATCCCTCAGGCCTCTCTGCTCCTGCCCACCAGCTGCTGTGACCCAAAGTCCGATGCAGCCTACATTTAAAAGCAGGCCGCCCTAGATAGGAAGAACCCCGTGGGATTTGTAGCCACAGCTGGGATATACCGTGTCAACCCTTTAAACCCCATCCAGGTTATCATTATGGCAGTAAAACGTTGCTGTCTGAATTCTTTTGGTCTGTACATTTCTACTAATCATGTTGTTTGATTCAAAAGCACCATGCATCCCTTTCCCTTCCAAGACTGTAGACACCAGTGGATAAAAGGGAGTCTCGATCACAGCCCCTGCGCAGAACTTCCCAGCTGTGACGCTAGTAACAGGTACTCACCTACATTTGTGATGTACAGTGGAAGCCAGAAGAGGAACGTATAGCTGACCAACTTGGCAAACAGTAGACACAGAGAGAACTCTATCACGCCCTGAAAGAGAGAGAGAGCGGGGCTTCACCCCGAAAGTGGACTCAGCAGGTTTGCTGAAATATGCAATAGAATTACACAGCACTTCATTCCCGTAAAAACAGCCCACATCTTGGGTCTGGGTTTAGCACCTCCGGATGCACGGATACTGTATCGCTGTGGAGGACGTGAGGTAACTGGAGAACTGACCGAATATGGACTCTCACCTTTTAAGGTTGAAATTCAACGTCTTTACATCAGATCAGAGTCAATAAAAATACTACTGGTTTAATTCTCACACCACATCTCTCTGAAACTTAGCTATTAAAGGGGTTCTCAAAGGGCACAGATGTTGTGCAGAGTCACCTAGTTACTGAGTATTTATTGGCTATTTCTTTTTCCCCTAAAACTGAAATCACTGCAAAGGATACAGAGATCTGGAAACACACAGCACAAACAATTCTGACTATTCTGTAAGATACACAGGCTACCTCCACCTGCCTGGGACTAAGCAGACTAGTCAGTGTTGGGGAAACACCCAAGGAACCAGGCAGAACCCTGCAACGCCACCTCCCCCTCCAAGTACAAAGGCCCCTCCATGCCCCTGCCTCTTGTTTGTAGAGAAGCTGAAGTCTCCCAGGCCTCCTTGAGTCACAAGGGAGTAGGCTCGAGCAGTTAATAACTAGGATAACAGAGTCACCGAATCTTTCAGTATCTGATGCACATTCCTGAGTTGTTCTACAGATACTGTAACTGCCACCAGAGGAAAAAGCTAACTGCTTGATGACCAGACTGTAGCCATGACATAAGCTGCTTCATCTTCAGCAGTACTGGATCTATGGTTAGCACAATTCCGAGAACTTGTCTCAAGAGAATGGGATTAACACTATTGCACATAATAACCTATGTCTTTGTGGGCATCAAAATATTGGGTTGACCAAAAAATTCATTTGGGTCTTTCCGTAAGATGTTATGGAAAAACCTGAACGAACTTTTTGGCCAACCCAATAATTGTAGCTTGTTCTGCCCATGTACATAAGCAGGCAACTAAAATTGTCAGCAAAGAGGTGCCCCATGTCAACTCCTCCCACTCTGAGAATATGGCATCCTATGTCCGCATGAAGAAGTTACAGAAGATGGACCTTCCCCCATGAACCCATAGAAATGGGATGATGTTCTGACAAGGGGGATCTGTCAGCAGCTTTTGGAAGGAAAGAGCTCTCTGCAGGAGATGCCCCTTCTCTCTTGTCACTTTAGCAGAGCTGTACTGTAACTAACCTTAAACCAGGCACCCCCATGGTCTATGTGTCCCTGGCCTAAGCACACCTGTCAAATCTTTTGATTACACAATACCCTGCCTACCCTGTTGGTTCTTTCCTAGAACAAAGAAGTAAAAATGAAGAACAAGGAATTAACATCAATGGATGACCAGATCTCTTCCTTAGCTTCCCTGTCAGTAAGGCTGTGAACAAACTGTGTGAACAACAGAGCATCTAAAGAAAGATCACAAGAAGTCAACAAGCCTGCGCACAAGCCTGCACACACTGGGGGACGGTGACAACTCTGACCCCTTATCTCAATGATTAACTGAGATTCCTTCTCCTTTTCTCTTTAAAAACTTTCATGGCTGAGCAGAAATTTTGGAGTTGGTTTTGGGGACATGAGTCTGCCTTCTCCCCAGGTTGTCAGCTTTTCTGATTAAAGCGACTTTCCCTTCTAACCAACACTTGCCTCTCGAGTATTGATTCTCGAGGGCGAACAGCAGGCCCTGAGTTTGGTAACGCCCAAAAGGGAAACGTAGATCTTGACGAGGAAGGGTACTGAGGTTTGGAGTCCCACGGCTACTGTGAAATGCTTGTTTGCGTTCCATCTTATGTCTGCGTTTAGAAAGAGGTGGCCCTTGTGAGACAATAAGTCCGGATATCACTTGGGAAACCTGCGTGAGAAATCGGGTAACACTAAGGTACTCACCCCCTCCCCTGCTCCTCCCAGGCTATACTGCAGAGTTACGAGCACCCCTCAACACTAGGCAAAGCACACAATATGCAATTCGTGTCAGTGCCTTTGAAATGAAGCAAGTTATGTTTTCACGGTCAGACCCAGTATGAGGGTGCGTGTGGGTGATGTACTGCATGCTTACCGTGTGCCTGGCGTTGTGCTTATTGTGTAGTTAATGGTCTCATTTGATCCTCAGAACAGCATTAAGTAGTAATTCAGGCCCTGAGCCTGTATTACAGGGAGGAAATGGAGGCCCAGAGTGGTTAACACCCTTGCCAGGCACACCAGGCTCATCTGCAGCAGGGCCAGGTCAGGCCAGGCCAGGGCCCTGAAGCCTGTTCTCTCCGCCACCCCACTTCTATTTATAGTGTGCACCCTACTTTTTAGCAAAAGTATTTGAGATGGCTACACAATAAGGTGCAACAGAAAAGTTACTTGTTGTTTTTAGCAACATTTAAAAGATAACTTTTTAATTTAGAACCAGCATGTCCTCTGGCCAGCCCACAGAGATCTTTTTTAGTGACCCCAGGAGTCCAGGCCTGGCCTTCAACATTCTCTTCTGGCAGGAGACCGGCAACAGGGCCCTCCACAGCCCAGTTTCATCTGGGCGCTGGCAGAAGTTTCTGTTCTGAAGCCGAAGTTCTCAGTTCTTTCATTTCTGGGCCATGATTCAAAGGCTCTGGGTGCACTGTTTAGTCTCCAGCTCCCACATGGTCGCTACGGAGCCTCTGGGTTCTCTCTGCTGGTGAGGGAAGCGGTCTTGCTGCATGAGACCCATGTCTGTCCCCCTGAATAGGACCCAAGGGCAGGAGCCCAGGTGTTTCTGCGTGTGGCCCATGGCGTTGTCCATCCCGGCCCCCAGGGGCAGGGTGTGCTCTCTCCTCTCATCCTGCCTCTGTTCTTGGCTCTGCCCTCCACGGCTCCCCGTTAGAAGAACACAGCTGCTCAAAGTCCTCTGCATAGCTCCCCAGAGGCTCTGCTGAGGGAGCCCATGAATTTCACGTACATAATATACTTATATATTTTATAACTATTAAGAGGCTAACACAACTCTGCAGCCTTATTCATTCCTGAGCTGACCTGTCTGCAACTTCTGGTTCATGCTATGGATTTCTAATTTATGGATTACAGAATCACGGATTTCTCTTTTTAAGCTTGATTATCAACAGGCCAGTTTCTGTTCATAGTAAGCATAAATGCCCCCTTTGGAAACTCTCCTGGGCACGTGTACTCACGGGAATTTTCAAGGCCCCTACGAAGCTGATGGCCGCGATGCCGCCCCCGCCGTCTGCCGGGAGAATGACCACGTGGTTCTGGTGGCCGGAGCGCTTTCCGTCCGACAGCAGTAAGCACTGCATCTCTGGGTCCTGGAGACAGATCCCGTTGAAAAGATAAAAGAAAAGAAAAGAAAAGAAAAGAAAAGGTGTCACCAGGTAGTCTATTTGGTTGAGGTGTGGTAAGCTGCTCCACTAAAGGTCTCGGGGAACGCCTTGGATAACATCCTCACTGTGGCCATTGCTTTATGACCATTAACATTCACGTGGTTTTGGGAAATACTAACTAAAAACACACAAAATCCTATGCTTTGACCCAACAATTCTTGGACTCTGTGAAAAATAATTTGAGAAGCGGAAAAATACTTATATGATAAAATTAATGTCACACCATCACTGAGAAAAATTGCTGAAGTACATCCATATAAATATCTTGCAGTTGTAAAAAAAAAAGTTTGTGAGATTTGATGACATGGGAAGGTGCTTACGATACATTAAGTAATAAGGCATCATCCAAAAGCGCATTTTCATTATGATCTCCAAGAATGTTTAAATATGTACCTATGTAAGTAGGTAACTAAAGGATCTATTTATAGGAAAAAAGAAGCTAAATTCTAAACCGACAATGGTTATCACTGAATGGTAGAATTACATGTAATTTGTATGAAATGTTGATAAATTCTTTCCATGATCCTGTATTTTTTAAGGAGTTCACAAAGGACATACATGATCAAACACAATATTATTTTAAAATTCATAAACCAATTCCACTCTTTCATAAATTCTGATTCCGGACCTCCCTAAGGGACAAAGTTTATCTCCATTAAAACAAAGAACAGTGGTCCTCAACTCTGGGGGGGATATCAAGTCAGAGCAAGGATGATCTAAAAGTGTCCTTCATGAGGGCACTCTATAGGTCAAGGATTGAAAAAGAAATGTTTCTATGTATGTTGGACTTCCCACAAAACCAAATAGGTTTTATTGTATTTATCTCACTATAATCTATGCGAGTTAGATTAAAAAATGCAGTTAAAATTTTAAAAAATGACAATGCATTGCGGTAACCCACTCTTGATACTAGAATTCTCTTCCGGTGAAAGACAGAAGTTGGGAAACGGGCTGGCAGGCTACAGCAACTGCAGCCCTGCGGGCACTGAGCACCCAGCGCTTCACCTCTCGGGCAGCAAGGGCTGCATCACGGAGAAGCCCAGCGCCCGCCATGACTCAGGCGGCGAGAACCGGCCTTTGGTGAACATGGTCGCAGGTAACCACGTGCTCTGATGTTTCAGGATGCAGACGACAAACCCCCGTGTGGAAGCAGAACATCCTCCTGACGACAATTCCGCAAAGGTCCATGAAAACAGAGAATTATGATTTGAGTTTGGAAATAAAGTTTTCTCTCGTGAATTACGCCGGCTGTCCGGTGTAGGAGACGAAATCTCCAGTTCTCAACCCTGGCATCTCCTGGGGGCTCTGAGAGACCCCGGTGCCCAGGCTGTGCCCCAGACCGAATACAGCAGTCTCAGGGGCAGGCCCCAGGACAGCCCAATGTGTAGTCAAGGCTGAGAACCACAGGACAGACTTTTTTAACACTAAGTGGTCCGACTGGTGGACCATGAAATGCAGCCAGATAAAGAGAAAAAAGAAAGTGAAAAGACTCTGCTCGGCCAGGACAGTAGTAATTCCAGGTCCAGCACGGAAACCCACCTGGTCACAGCCCGGGGTCAGCACCCGGCCCTTCCCTGTTCTGTAAACTGGGCTGGTTTAAAGCCTTGGTCCAGCCCCTCTGCTCTAAGCCACGAGCAGCCCCTCAGGCAGGCAGGGAAGGCCCTGTCTTCGTTGAGGATAGGCCTCCTGCCCACACCCGCTCATCCTTTATGTACAGTCTGGGGGGTGGGGGCCGTCCCAGCCACCCAAGTCCAGTCTTTTGCAGTGTCTGGAGGAGACAGAGGGATGCGTGAGGTCATGGCGGGTTTTCCAAAGCAAATCAGGAGAGCAAGGCTTCCTCTTCCTCGGAGCCAACAGAGACCTGCTGGGAGGACAGGGCAGGGCAAGCGGTGTGCCTGGAGCCCCCAGGGATCTGCTGGGATGGGGAGCCCTCAGTGGGCTGGGGGCTTATTCAACTGGGGACCCTCCTCTGAGGTGTATACATGCACAGAGTGAAAGGGTTCCGTGTGACGAGAGCAAACGCACACGGGGAGTTTGCACGAAAGACGGCTTAGCCCTGCCTCACCGCGTGCTGGACTCAGACGGAGTTGCACTGCCACGCTGGGTGGAGAAACCTTTAGCATCGAAACCCCCACTCAGCGCTCTTTAGTGGCCGCTGAGCCACAGCCAATCAGAAAGGCCCCCAGAGGGGTGGGAGACGGTTGGATTGGGAGGTTGGGGTTAGCAGGTGGAAACTGGTATATAGAGAACGGATAAACAACAAGGTCCTCCTGTAGAGCACAGGGTATCTAGTCAATATCCTGTGCTAAACCATAATGGAAAAGAATATGAAAAAGAATATGTATATGTGTATAACTGAGTCACTTTGCTGTACAGCAGAAACTAACACGACGTTGTAATTCAACTATATGTCAAAGAAAATAAATTTTAAAAAAAGATAAACAAAAATAAATAAAAATAAAAAATAAGAACACAAAATGGAAAGAATTTAAAAAGAAAAAAAATAAAGAAAGACCCTCAGAGAGGCCAAGGATGACATGAAGGACATGTGACTACAAGGACGACAGAGGTCGACATCCCCAAGACGACACGATAAACACCCACGAGGGCTGGACGCAGGTCCGCCGCGTGGCAAGAGACCCCGGAGCCTCTTTCTCTTTGTTCACATTCTCTGCCTTGCCCACCCCCTTCTTTATGTATTTCCCCATGAAGTCTAAGCACCATGCCTGGCGCAGAAGGGAATTAAGCAGTCCCAGCTGAAAAGCAGCCGTGATCAGGGTCCTGGGTAAGGCTCCACTCCGAGCCCATGGATCTGAGCCAGGTCACTCTGGGAAAGGTGACACCAGTGTGTCTTGCCAAACGTGTGGGACATCCTGCCTGCTGACCCAAGAGCCACCTCCAGCACGTGCACTCTCCACACTACGGAAGGGCGGGGACCAAACAAAGCCTGGTTAGCACGGAGGGGCCAGCTGAAAGGGGGACACCCATCCACTGCGGCCAACACCTGCCCGGTCATGTCCACGTCAAAGTCAGCCTGTGGTGTGGCCAGGCCTGAAACAGGACCTACGGGGGCTGCTAAATATGTAACTATCTCTTTGGTGACATGTTAGTAAATAGACTTTAAAAAAAGGAACAGAAAAAAGGAAGAGGGAAGTTATGCTCAAAAGACAGAGCTAGCTTTACTGGTCAGTAACTACATTAGAACACAGGGCCTGGCTCTTGCCTCAAGGAAAAGATAAGTCTTCAGTAACAAGTGGAGAGGAATTATAGCCATTTGGACATTGATTAAGACCTGATGCTATGGACTGACATCTGTGTTCCCCCAAAATCAGTATGTTGAACCCCCATCTCTAATATGATGGTATTAGGAGGTGGGGTCTTTGGGAGGTAATGAGGCCATGTGGGTGGAGCCCGCATGATGGGATTAGTACCCTTATAGGAAGAGACAGCGGAGAACTTGCTTCTCTCCCTGCTCCGCCACCTGAGAATCCACAGAGAAGGCAGCTGCCTACCAGCCAGGAAGGCTCTCACCAGACATCAGACCCGCTGGTGCCCTGATCTGGGACTTCCCAGCCTCCAGAAACAAAGGTTTGAAATGCGAGAAATAAATGTTTACTGTTTAAGCCACCCAGTCTAGGGTATTTTTGTTACAGCAGCCCAATCTAAGACACCTGCTTCTGATGTAAACTCAGAAGTGAGTAGAGATTTTAAAGCATTTCAGTTGAATTTCACTAAGATCTAAGAACCAAGATGTATGAGACACCATTTTTCCCTCTTCCATTATTTCAACCACCAGAAATAACTTCCTTGGGCAATAAAGAAAAAAAAGTAAGAAGCCTGTTTAGTACATCTAACTGATTCAAAAAGAAAAGAGAATATCTTATACTTTCAAGAATTAAAACCAAATCTAAAATGCCCTTGTGGCTCCATGTGGTCAGCCAGGCAGAAGCAATGGGAGGAATTTCTTGGAAGGACAGTCATCCCTTGGTACCCGGAATCTGTAGGGGATTGGTCCCAGGGATCCCCCGCGGAGACCAAAATCTGCAGATGCTCAAGTCCCTTACGTACAATGGCTTAGTACAGTCAGCCCTTGTATGGGCGGGTTTCACATCTGTGGATACGGAGTCTGACTGCATCTTGACAGTAGAGAGGAGGGTGAGCCCAGCGCTGGGGAAGAGCCCTGGACAGCATCCTGGCCTCCCCACTTGTGAAGGGGACCAGGCAGGGAACTGAGCATCTCCGTGCCTCAACTTCCTCTTCTGTATAACGGAGGGGCAGTGAAGGGGCGGAGCGCTGGAAGTCTACAACTTTCTCTGTTGCCTTTGGGTCGCTCCTCTTATTTCCAGACCACCCTATGCTCTCTCCACCTGAAACCCCCTTGGGCCAGGTGCGTGCAGACTCACTCCTCACCTGCTTGACAGCTCCACGCAAAGCCACCAGCTTAGGGAAGCTCCCAAGACCAGGCCTGAATTAGTGCCTGCTCGGTCCTCTCTGGACGGCTGTCTGCTGGTTCTCTCTCTGTACCCCACACTCGTCCTGCCCCAGGATGTGAATGAGTTCCACAGGACACTGGGACTGATGTCCGTGGCACAGGTGCTGCAACCCTGAATGCTGCAGACAGTTGTCGGATGAATGAATCGCTTACAAATTTGATTTACAAACCAACAAAGGCAAACTGAAGGAATACAAGACCCTGGATGTCTGTGACAGATGTCACTGAGGCAGGACTCTGCCTTCCTGCCAAGCGGCCTCGTGTGCAACTCACCAGAGGTTTGTTCCTCTCTTCGGTTAGCACTTGCTTCTGCAGCCGAAATCTGTGCGTGCCGTTCTCGTAGCCTTTTGGATGCTGGGAGAAAAAAAATTTAATTAGAGCAATTACTGAATCAATGGACAGAAATTACACCTAAACTCACTGCAGCAAGGACACTAAATATCTTCACAAAAATGCTATCAAGGGAAAATAAGACAAATGATTAAAACAAAACAAAGGCTAATCAGTTTACTCTCAAGGCTCCAGACCCTCAGATAACAGAGGGTGAAAATAAAATCCTTTCCTGAAGAATAATCCAAGACCGAGGAATAAAGAAACGTGAAAGTGCCGATTAAGGGAACTTAACTTTCCTTAACGGCTTTGACATTTCGAAACGACTTTTCCTCTAACCAGTGAAAAACAGAATCCCTTCCTACAACAGCAGATTGATTCAGAAGGAAGAAAACACCCTCCGTATAGAAGGAGAGCATGGCCGGACAATCAGAGCTCGACCACTGGGGCCACGGGGTGTGTGTGTGTGTGTGTGGCCACGGGGTGTGTGTGTGTGTGTGTGTGTGTGTCTGTACAATGAACATATGTTTTAATTTCTCTTGGATACACCTAGGAGTGAAATTGCTGGGTCATATGGTGACTCTCTGCTTAACCTTTTGAGGAACTGCCAGACTGTTTTCCACAGTGGTTGCACCATTTTAACATCCTCACCAGCAGTGTATGAGGGTTCCAGTTTATGATTATCTGTCTTTTTGATTCTAGCCATCTTAGTGGGTCTGAAGTGGTATCTCATTGTGATTTTGATTACATTTCCCTGATGGCTAATGATATTAAACACCTTTTCATGTGCTTACTGGCCATTTATTTATCTTCTCTGGCAAAATGTCTCTTCGGATACTTTGCCCCTTTTTAAAGTAGCTTGTCTTTTTATTACCGAGTTCTAAGTGTTCTTTATGTATTCTAGATACAAGTCTTTCATCAGATATATGGTTTGCACATATTGTCTCCCATTCTTTGGGTTGTATTTTGACTTTCTTGATGGTATCCTTTGAAGCATAAAAGTTTTAAATTCAGTGAAGTCCAATTTATCCATTTTTCCTTCCACCCCTTGTGCTTTTGGTGTCATATCTAAGAAGGCTTTGCTTAATCCAAGGTCATGAAGATGTCCTCCTATATTTTCTTCTAGGAGTTTTATAGTTTTAGCTCTCACATTTAGGTCTTTGATGCATTTAAATGTTGTGTACGCCGTGACAAACAGGTCCAAATTCACTCTTTGCCTGTGGATACCCAGCTGTCCCAGCACCACGTTAAAAAGATTATCCTTTCCCCACTGAATGGTCCTAGCGCCTTGTCAAAAAACAATTGACCGTAAGTATGAGGGTTTAATTTCTGAGTTCAGTTCTATTCCATTGATCTGTATGTCTACCCTTATGATGGTAATACAGTCTTGAATACTGCAGCTTTGTAATAAGTTTTGAAATTGGGAAGTGTGCATCCAACTTTGTTCTTTTTCAGGATTCTTTTGGCTACTCTGGATTCCTTAAATTTTCATATGAAATCAAGGATCAGCTTGTCAATTTCTGCCAAGGAGCCAGCTGGGGTTTTGATACAGATTACACTGAATCCGTAGATCAATTTTGGGCAATATTGCCATCTTGACAGTATTAAATCTTCCTGTCAGTGAACATAGGGTGTCTGTTCATTTATTTAGGTCTTCTTTCACTTCTTTCAACAATGTTTTGTAGTTTGCAATGTATCAGTCTTGTACTTCTTTGGTTAAATTTATTCCCGAGTTTTTTATTCCTTTTGATGCTGCTGTTGATAAGTTCTTTTATTTTCATTTTTGGATTGTTCATGGCTAATGTATAGAAATATAATTGATTTTTATATACTGATCTTGTATCCTGCAACCTTGCTAACTTTTTAATTAGCTCGAATAGGTTTTTGGTGGATTCCTTGGGATTTTCTATATACAAGATCATGTCATCTGCAAATAGAGGCACTTCTTCTTGTCCAATCTGCATGTCTTTTATTTCACTTTCTTGCCTAAATGCTCTGGCTAGAACCTCCTGTACAACGTTAAATAGAAATGGTGAGAGCAGGTATCTTTGTCTTGTTCCTGATGTTACGGGGAAAGGATCCAAGCTTTCACCATTAAGTATGATGTTAGCTGTGGCTTTTTATAGATATTCTTTATCTGGTTGAGGCAGTTCCTTTCTATTCCTAGTTTGTTGAGTGTTTCATTATGAAGGGGTGTTGGATTTTGTCGAATTCTTTTTCTGCTTCTATTGAAATGACCCTATGGTTTTTGTCCTGTATTCTATTCATGTGGAGTATTACGTTAATTGATTTTCAGATGTTAAACCAACTGTATATTCCTGGAATAAATTGCATTTGATCATGATATTTAATCCTTTTTATATGTTGCTGGATTAGTATTTTGTTGAGTTTTGCATGTACATTCATAAGAGAGCTTGGTCTATAGTTTTTTTGTGATGTCTCCTTACGTTATCAGGATAGTACCTCAGAGAGTGAATGGGGAGTGTTCTCTTATTTTTTGGAAGAGTTTGTGAATAGTTGGTGCTAATTTTTCTTTAAATATCTGATAGAATTCACCAATGAAGCCATCTAGTCCTGGGATTTTCTTTGTAGTCAATTTTTAAATTAATAATTCAGTTTCTTTCCTTGTTATAGATGTATTCAGATTTTCTATCTCGAGTCAGTTTTGGTAGTTTATATCTTTCTAGGAATTTTCCCATTTATTCTAAGTTATCTAATTTGTTAGCATACAGTTGTTCATAGTTATTCCTTTATAATTCTTTTTCTTTCTATGAAGTTGGTAGTAACGTCCCCTCTCTCATTCCAGATTTTGGTAATTTGAATCTTTTTTTCCTGGTCAGTCTAAAGGATTGTCAATTTTGTTGATCTTTTCGAAGAACAAATTTTGGCTTGTGGACAAAAAATGTTGTCTGCGCTGTTTCAGTAAACAAAGAATGCTGCCGCCACCAAGCTATCAGCCACTGCAGTCCCCACCTCAGCCCCTCCCAACTGTGTGCCCTGAGGGGAATTCAGGAAGGAGAGAAACAGGATACTGGCCCTAGATAGTTAAGATGCATATCTAAGGAATAATTTCAATGAGCCCAGACCCCTGCATCTTCCTATACAGAGACAAGCAATAAAATCATTAACTTGAGATGTCTGCTGTTTGTGATTAACAGTAATCTTTTGACGTTTGACTACATGGCTTTTTTTTTTTCAGCAAAACTCCTATATATCCTGGCTCCTACCTTACCTCTTTGGAACGGTTCCTCAGAGCTACTGAGAGGCTGTCTCCTGGGCCACAGTCCTCAGTAAGGTCCCTGAATAAAACATTACTCAGAACTTTTAGGTTGTGTGTTTTTTCAGTTGTCAGGCTTAATTGATTATCTCTATTTCTTTTTCTATTCTTTACTGTTGGTCTTTAGGTGTGCTAATGGTATAGTAATTTTTTTTGTTGTTTGTTTTTAATAAAAGAGTCCTTAGAGTTTAGAAACATATACTGAAATAGTCGGAGACAAAATAATATGATGATTGGTATTTGCTTACAAAATAAATCATGAGGAGAAGGAGGGAGTATTAGAAGGAGTACCGATGAAATAAGACTGGCAGGGTGATGGGTACATGAGGGTTCATGATACTATTCTTTTTACCTTTTTACGTGTTTTAAAATTTCCATAACAAAAACTTCAAAGAACTGGAAAAAATAAGAACTTGATGCTGAAAATAACACCTTCAGATGGGAAATTCCCAGGACACGGCTCTACTTAGAAGTCAGCACCTGTGAAACGTCTTGCAAGTGCATCGGGCTTTGCACAGAAGCTCTGCTTATGATAAGGGGGAGGTTCAAAAGAACAGAGCAGATAGAGAACCAGCCAAGCTTGCCCTCAGTTCCCCAGGCTCTGGGGCCCCTCGAGAAGGCCCTGTGACACGGGTCTCTCCAGGGCCCTACAGGAAGTTGAGTAGAGTTCCTGTGGGAAAGAGAACCTTGGGGCTGTGGCGGAAGCTGATGAAACGCCCCCAGAGATCAGTCCAACCTCTCCCTCTGACCGACCCCTGAGAGGAAGAAAGAGGAAGAGGAGCCCCAGCTCCGTGGGCCACCCTGCCCCATGTATCCTGGGGAGGCTCAGTGAGCTGTCAGGGAGGACTCAGCAGGGGAAGATGACACAGCTTGGGCCCCAGGTCACACACGCAAGTGCAGGAACGCCTCTAGCACAGGTACGCTTTCCCGTACGTCTGAAGCTGTGCACAAGGATGATTCCGTACACACATGTGCACGTGCACACGCGCACACACACACACGGAGCTGGCGGGCCTGGTGACGGATGGGCCCCGGGCTGATGGAAGGAGGAGCTGGGATGAGTCCTCTGAATCCAGCCTGTCCAAGGGGCGGAGAGCGGTTCCCCGACTGACACGGGGAATGCCGGGGCCTAGCAAGATTATGGGGTGAAATAGAGAGAACATTCTGGTCGCGTTAAGTCTGGGAAGACACCCAGATGCCTCTATGGGGATGTCGGGCGGGCGGTGTGACCCATGACCACGGAGCTCAGGGGAGAGGACCATGCTGGGGACTCCACATCAACGCACACAGAGGTGCTGTGAGGACGCTGAAAGCCCCAGGCCCGCGCAGGATCTCCTACGGTGAGAGCAGGAACGAGGAGAGAAGGGGCCAAGGACCAGGCCGGGGGGCTCCCACGTCTGGGGGTCTGGCAGAGGAGGGCCAGCAAAGCGCTCTGCATGTTACCAGAGAAGCAGGAGAGCGTGTTACAAGCCCCCAAAGGGAGCATCTCACGGAGGGAGGAGACGACCACGTCACACGCTGGCGACAGGTCAGGGGTGAGGCCAGAGCGCTGACCACATACGGCCAGACCATGCTGCTGGGGGCCCTGGCGGGTGGCTTTGGCAGAGCGGTGGAGGCCGGAGGGCAGGAGGGGAGCCGGGCGAGGGAAGTCAGGGAGCACGACTCGGGGGGTGTACTCTAAGGTAAGCAGGAAACCGGGTGCGAGGGCGACACCCCTGCTGGGAGCGACAGAGGAGAGAGGGCAAGCCGAAGGCCAGGGGAGGGGAGCTGGCCTGGGCAGCTCCCAGAGTTACTGCTACCTGGGGGTAGGCAGAGACCTCTGCGGACGCCGGCGGGGCAAGCGCCCTTGCAGGGCCGCGAAGACCGCAGGGTCGCTCCCCAGCTGGGCGTGAGCAGGTCAGGAAAGGGGTGGCGGTGAGCAGTGACACTGACCCAGGGAATGTGGTCCTGGTGCTGGGCGGTCCTAACGGGCCACCTGCCAGGTGTGGACGCCAGTTTCAAGTGACGCCAGCCAGCTTAGCTTTGCGTCATCCTGTAGTCACACCACGACACCCGGCCAGGAAAGGTATGATGTCCCCGCTCCTTGTGAGGCCCGGCCGGTCCCCAGCCCCTGGTGGCTCTCCGAGTCCCTAACCCAGACCGCACCAAGCTTCTCGTCTGGTTTCGGTTGTTATCATTATGATTAATCTTTTTCTAAAACTGCCGATATTTTGAGGGCAGGACCTGTGTCCATACTTCGTTACCCACTGACAGGACAGACAGGGCCAGGCTGGTGACAGTCATCAGACACCTGGCAGACGGCACACCATACTGAAGACACGAGAAGCAGGGAGCACGTCCTTACCATGGCCAGGGAAGAAGAACAGGCGATGTCCTTCGGATCTGAAACACCAAACACGGAACAGTGTGAACCAGGGCTGGGTGTTTCCTCCCACACAAGAAAGTAAACCAAAACAAGGCACCCTCTGATACTTTTACTAAATTAGCAACAATTTAAGAAAAAAGACAATGCACGAGGCAGCATGTTTGGTGGGGTGAGGGCGCAGCTCGGCCACCCCCGCAAGAACCCACACGCGCCCCTTCCCTCCCTCGGGCCCCGTGACTGCCTGATCCCCACGCGCTGAAGCCGGGAGAGTACGAAACCAGCACCGACAAACGCAAATCGTCACGAATACGAAGCCTGCTTTGCAATATGGAAAATAGTTTACAAATAAAAATAAGCAGAGCATAAGTACACTATGGTGACAAGCCATGTGAGATACATTTAAAGGATAAGTATCAGAAGGAACTAGAAAAACACGACCAGTAGATCAGAGTAGCGGGGTTCCGAATAACATTTGGGATGAGTCACTTAATGTTATGGAATTAACTAGAAGTAAAATTAGCGGGCACAAAACATCTACCTTGAAATAGAACAAAATGCCTTTTACCTAAATGCAAGGAGGTGCGAAATAAAATTCATGTTTTACGGCCAGACAAGAAAAACTTACACATAAAAATGATTCTCTGCCCTTTGGCGCCCTCTCCCCCGCAACGTGCATCATGTATCCGCGTTAGGCATCAACCAAACCTCCCCCACGAGCAGAAATACCTGCGCAGCCAAGAGGAGTAACATTCTCCAGCATCCACAAGACAACATTCCTTCCTGATCTTGTAAGGGGTCACGTGACCCACCACGATGCCCCTTAGACCTGGATTATGTAAACTGTCAATAATCCCTCTGTCTCAGAAAACTTACATAACTGTGTCTTGACTTCTAATGGGCGGAACAGTCCTCAGAGCTTTCTGAGATGCTCTTCCTGGGTTAGAATCCTCACATTTGGCTTGAATAAAATCTCCCAATTTTTTCTTACATCCACTGCTTAATTTTTTGTCGACAGAGGGGAGGACATGTGGAAGCGAACAAAACCAGAAGCTACGCTTTTTTCGTCTTCATACTTTATAATCACGCTGGTGTGACCCGGGAATGAGAGCCGGGCTTAGGGCCACGAGGAGCCCTGGCAAGCAAGCTCCACTTCTTGAGAATCTGGACAGCCGCCTTTTAACAGCTTTGCTCCTTCCCCATCACCCAGAACCCGGGTCTTTTTTATAATTTTTGGTGAGCCAGTTTAACTGCCCTGAAACACAAACCGAGCCACAGGGCTTTAAACCTCCCACAGCGGCGTTCCCTCCCGCGAGATACAGAGGGTGACACCGCAGAGGGGCCCCTGGACCACACGTGCTCCTGGGCTGGAGGCTCCTCCCCGCTCCCCTCTGCGGAGGGTGGGCCTGGGGAGCCCTGATGGTCCCGATGGCCCTGGGGAAGTGCAGTGACATCAGCAGTTCCCCAGCCCGTGGCTTTCCCCAGCTGTGCTGTGAGCCCCAGGGTCAGTCTCGATGGGGTGTGGCTGGTCCCCAGGACATGGCTTTTCCTGGGCTTTCACCCTGCAGGACATTAGCACCAGTGACCCTTGGCTGGGACACGTCTGAGGGCAGCTTCCCAGGCAGCCCTGGAGGGGCCTGTGGATGGGGTGCCCTGTCCCTTGGGCCCAGCCCCGGCAGGAAGGAGGAACAGGGGCGAGCCGGTCCCTCGCTGCTGGTCATGAGAAGGGGCGCTCCTGGGGCCTTCCCGCCCACCCTGCGGTAGGGGATTAGGGACCGGGAGGGAGCAGAAGCAGACCACCGAGATGCACGTGGATCCGGTCTCTCCTCTCTGCAGTGTCTGCCCTTGGACACAGGATGTGCTGGTCACTGCCTGCAGCTGGCTTTCATCATCACTCATACAGACGCCACCTCCTTGTCACCAGGGGGAGAACAGGTACCAATCCCCTCAGCAGAAAGAGCCCGGCGGTCTGATTCTCGTTCTGCTGTGGAGGGCCTCTGTTAGAGCAACAGGCCTGTGCCTACAGTGGACTCAGGCTGACAGGCGGCGTCGGGCCCAGGAGGAGAGGCCTTGTTCACAAGGGCCTGGCTCGGGCTGAGCGAGGAGGAGGAGTAAGGGCGTCCGAGCCTGCGAACCGGCTTCTCTCCGTTCGCTGAGACACTCGTGGACACGGGGCCGCCCTGGGTGCCGGGTCCCAGCGTGGGAGGGTTAGGGGGCCACAGAAATGCCTCCTCCCGTGAGGCCGGCTGCAGGAGCTGCCCCCAAAGGGAATTGTCATTGGCACGGTCGGCCGGCGTCCTATCACAGCCACGTGCGCTGAGCAGTGCCTCCAGAGCCCGAGCTCAAGAGGAAGACGTTCAGCGGGAAGGTGGAGAAACGCCAAGTCCAGAAGGTGGCCCAGGCCGCACAAGCTGGGCCCCGGTGACCCGGGCGCAGGCCAGGCAAGGAGAGAAGGAGCAGCCGAGGGCGGTGGGACAAAGCCGGCCAGTCCCGGGGAGAGGTGACCGGCCCAAGGCAGAGAGAGCAAGGACCAGGTGACTGGGCGATGCTCGCAGGACACCAGAGCGCCCTGCCCCGGCCATGGGGAGAGCGGGAGGAGGGGGCAGGTGTGAGGGCAGGAAAGGAGGACCAGCGAGAGGAAAGCTGGTGGCCTCATGAAGAACGGGGACACGGAACTCAACGGACGATCTTGCACAACCCTGAACATATTTACCCTGAACACCTAACGGCTAAAGGCTAAGACTCCAGGTAAAAAGAACCAGCATGGCCCAGAGGAATGTGATAGCAGAGGGAGGAGGGGAGAACAGCCTCTGTGGTCCGGACTTCAGCCCGCAGCGCCCTCCCCGCGGCCCGCGGCCCCCCAGGACCCCGTCCGTCCTCAGTGCCCGCTGAGGCCACCTCCCCACAGGCCGAGGAGGGGGCACGAGTGCTCATCTGTCCCCTGAGTCGGTACCAGTACATCTCCCAGGAACACCTTACGGGCCTGGGGGAAGCTGAGCGAGTGCATTTCATCCCAGAGTGGGCTGGGGCGGGGCAGCGGGGTGTGTGGGGGGGGGAGGCAGAGCCCCACGGTTACCATGGAAACAGGAGGGGGGTGAGAGGATGGCCAGCGGCGGGAAAGCAGCTCCAGGAGAGCCCCCCAGCCTCGCCCGCCCCCTCAGAAGCTACAGGAGCTGCGGCTCAGTGGGAGGATGCTCTCATTTTATTATAAAACCAAACCAGCGCTTCTGCGTTCTTGGAAATCCTGCCCCGCCCAGGATGACGGAGAGCCCTGGCCAGGCCAGCAAACAAGCTCCCGTCCACTGCCACGCCCTCCGCTCCTTGTCACACCGCCCCTTTCCCCAGAGCCGCCCCTTCATCAGTTGAGGAAGAGAATAAAAGCCACCGGGGACTCTGGACCTCGGGCGGAAGGCACGCGGTGGGCAGGGGGGGTGGGGTCCCTGCACTAACACAGAGGAAGCATATCGGTGTACAGGTGATGGTGTGGAAGCAGCCCCTGGAGAGTCCAGGTGACGCGATGATCCTTCCCGGAACTCCGGTGACACACAAGCGACAGTTAATGCCACAGGTCGGCATGTCGGCAAGGAAGTCACAACACCCACCCTCCCCACCGCGCCCCCATCTGTTTAACAATTCACTTGTTTGGGCCATTTCGAGATGTTGCTAACAGCTTACTGGGCCCCTGGAGAAAACGGTGACGATGGGAGCTGAGCAGCCCCGCGACCTCTGCTCACACCCAGGGGAGGGGGGCGTCTGATTCCTCATCTAACCTTGGCTTCCATGTTCACTGACAGGACAACGCTGGCCTGAGAGCCTCCCGTGTGCTCCACTAAGTGGCGGTTATTTTAAAAATGAAAAGGTTAGCATTAGCAACAAGAAAAAAGAAGTGAGAAACTTCACGTGCCTTAACCTTTTGGATGATAAAACCGGCAACTCCGAATGCAAAGCTGAAGCTACAGTTAACGCTCACCGTTGAGCTGAGTTCTGCGTCCCTGGGAGCTGACAGTGGGGAGCTATCTAGTACCATATGATTTTATGTTGCTTTAAGCCAAATCAAAGAGGTAAACGCCAAATATAACTCATCAGAATAGCTCGTGGGATTAGAGCACCCTGACATGTAACAGCTAAAGCAGCACCTGCTTCTCTATCGTTAGTGTAATTGTTAGGAATGCTTGTCCTGCCTATCTCTATTTAAAAAATTAATTTAAAATTCAATTAAAACAAAAGTCTGGGATTGAGTCTAGGATGGAACAAAGGCTTGGATTTTCTGGTAGAACACTCTTTACCTAATTAAGGTATATGATCTTAAGTCATGTCATGGTTTTAAAACACTGTCCAGGATATACCTTATCAGAAGGCAAACAAGCTGGTGAGGCACATTTCAGTTTGTGGCAGCAAGATTGGGGTGGGCCGGTGCAGCCACGTGGGCTGGGCAGTGAGCAACGTGGCAGAAGACCACGCATGCCCAACGCCACGGGGCCAGAGGACAGGGCGGGAGGAGTTTCAACACTGGTTACTCCAGAAATCGGGAAACAGCAGAAAATCCAGCAAGACCAGGAGAGCAATGGCTCATCATACCTAAGAAGGAAGTCTTCCTGGCAAGGGAGAGCTGGACAACCCCACCCCTGCCTGGGACGAAGCAGCAGCAGCCTCTTCTAAACTCGCCCCCCCCACCCCCCGCAAAGCCCTCCCGGGGAGAGGTCATCATCCACCGGTACTTACGTTCAATGAGAAAGAGAAAGCACACTATCCCCATGGCTGCCACGATGGCCCCAGGCACGATGAAGGACAGGCCCCAGCATGTGGACACCCAGTAGCCAGCAATCAAGGACCCCAGAATGTTGCCCACAGAGGTGTGGGAATTCCAGACCCCCATAATCAAACCTCGCCTGCAACACAGCAAAACACAAGGTGGCAAATGATGTCTCGGGGCTTACATGGATCAGTACGTGAGGTTACAACAGTGCCTGCACAGCGTGAGAGCTGGTGTAGAAATAAACAGGCAGTGCAACACACCACCTCTGCGAGGCTTGGGACCAGGGGTGTTTACAAGAGGACAGTATCTTCCCTTACCTCTGGCTGCATAATTACATCTCTCTGAGCTTATTCATTCTATGATTAAAAGAAGAAAGAGGCCTTTTCCTAGAATTCTTGGAAGGCCCCAAATTTAAATTTGTGCCTTTGCAATCTAAATACAATCATTTGATGGAATATCCCATTAAGCAAAGTTCACGATGAAGAACCTGCCAGATGAATGGGGCTAAATAAGACTGGATGAGTGGGTTTCCTGTTTTAGTTTCCCCATCTTGTCCAGCATCTTCGACCACTTCCTAACCGTGGGCCTGGCTGTGCTGCTGGTCACACAGATGTTACGATGGAATCTGACCGCAGTCAGGTCACCAGAGGCTGGGTACAGCTCTGCCAGCAGGCGCTGGGTGACCTGGACAGGTCACACTTCCCTGTGCCTTTCAGTCCTGTGAAAATGTAGCTTCTGCTTCGAAAGGCCTGAGGCAAGGCCCTGACTGCATTTCTCCCAGGTTCCCAGGAGGCCAGGTGAGGCCCGGGCTGCTGGATGGCTGCGCAGATGACCCAGACTCCACCCTGCCCACAACGGAGGGGCATCTCCTGGGACAGAGGCCCGCCTGAATTTTAGACCCTCAAGACCCAGACGTTTCAGTCATCTTATTTCATACAGTAGACTGATGTGTTTTTTTCTGTAATGAATCTAAAGAAAAACTAAACATAAAGCGGTCTGGTTTTTATCAGAATCTTCTGAAAACGAATGCTGCTGGAAGCAGGGCTGCCTTCCTCACCTCCCTTTTCCAAACCAGTTGCCGAGGCAGGTGACGACGCTGGGCCAGCCGGTGGTCTGTACCAGTCCGTTGACGATCTGTGACAGAGGGCAAAGGAAGAGACCGCTGAGTGGGGGACACCCACACCCGGGAGCCTGGCCTCAGGGGTTTGGGCGCCCAGCGGGGACTCTCACAAAAGGAAGGGGCAGAACCCGATGCGATACGAGCCTCGGCAGCCAGACGTGGCATTTTAACAATATACGCATATATCTTACCACGAGAGTCGTACGTGCCTATTGTGAAAATTTTAAAGTAGAGAAAAAAAAGAAAAGAAAATCTCTTGCTCGGAGATGAACTACTGTTAACAGCTTGGGGCCAGGCTGTCCACTCTCTCTCCAAGCTAAAACTTTATGAAAAGAGAAAAACCCTCTCCTTTTTATAGAACGGCGATGATACCGTAAGGGTGGCTTGTAAATTGCACGTTTTCCCTTCTTACGTCGTGAAGAAGGTACCGTTGCTGACCATCTACCGAAGGGAGCAGAACCTTGACCTAGTGCCTAGAGAGATGACTTCCCCAACTTGCCAAGCGCGCCCTGAGCTTGTGTCGGAAGCAGGGATTTAGGAAGCGTATCAGCAGCTGGCTCTGCTTTAGTCTCAGGGGCGTCAGGGGCAGCCTCCTCCAGCTGCCGCCGGGAAGGACCGGCCTCCAGAGGCGGCCTGGGAGACGCTGGTCCAGCCTCAGGGCCAGCCAGGCTCAGCCTTCCCTCCAGGAACGTGCTGGGACTCTGGGAAATAGGTTTTTCCTTCTCTCTGATTTTCTGTTATCACCATAAAGTGCGCATCGCTTTGGTAATTAAAACAGCCAAACTCTTTCAAGTCCTATGGTGAAAATTCTGAAAGCAAATTACATACGATTTGCCCTGATGACCTTGCAACATCTCCCTGGGCTGTCTGGAGAGCCTCGGAAGCTCAGCATCATTGTTCCAAGTCATTTTCCACTTCTAGCCAATATTACCCACAGGGCTGTGGGGAGGGGCAGAGCCCAGAGTTCCGGGAAGCACTGGGCCCCGCTGGAAGGGCCGGGCCGCATGCTCGTCTGGCCCTCACTCCCCTGCAGCACCCATAGGCCCTCGCCTTCCGCCCCCCCCCCCCCCCCCGCTGACTGCCCCCAACCCTGCCCGACTGCCGACCATCCCCAAGTCCCCTCAACCTCCTCCCCCACACCACGCCCCTCATCCCACCAACCCCAGAGCGGTCAAGTCTGACACAAGACAGAACATCTCAAATGCATCCAGATTAAGGCAGAAGGACTCAGAAGGGCTTCATGCTTCAATCTCCCGGCTGGGGTACCGACAAATAGGATTCTTTAGGCGGCAACTCCTGAAACTAAGAAACCCTTCACGGCTGCTGGAATTTCAGAGCAGAGGAGAGAAAAGGGGCTGGATGTGCCAGCGCCGACCCTGACCTCAGCTAGGACACAGTTCTGTGCCCACTCCCACCACCTGCCACGTGCTCTCTTGGCAGAGCTGGGGACCCGTGACATTAACACCCCGTCTGGCTCATCACGGAAATCCCATACATGGCGAGCCGTGGACCAGACCTTACCTGGGTCACCACGTAGAATCCAAAACTGTGGATGTTGTAGAAATACCCTACCCCAAACAGGGCAGTAAAAGCACCACTGGCCACCATTCCAAAAGTTAGGTAATACCTAATTGGCAGGCGTTCCCCTATTATGCCACTGAGGATGGAGAAAAAAGAAAGACAAATATGAGAAAACAAACACACCCATAATGTAAATGACCCAGCGATTTCTTTCTGGATGCTTTCATGCTGTTCTCTGAGCTTTTAGAACTTGAAAGCACTCCAATTTCCAGTAAATTTTAATCACAATTATTTTTCAATGGAGCATTTATTAACCAGAAACTGGCAACACCTTATAAGACTTTCTACTTCTAACAAAAGTCACTGTCAAATAATAAAACTGAAACACTCTGACATATATGATGCCTGCCAATTAAAAAAACAAAACCAAAAACTTGTCCTGCCAGCTAATCCTGTTTTATATAAACAATAGCCAGTGAATGTATAGAGTATTTTAAGATTTCAACTGTCGAACTGTAGACAAATATGAAAAGGGGTCCACCCGTGACCTTGAGCACGTCTCTTGGCCCTCGGGCTGGCACTAAGCCGCTGCATCAGCGGCCAGGCCAGAGGCGCTCTTGCCAACGACCCTCTGGCTGCAAGCACTGCGATCTGGTTTAAAGACAGAGCCTTGTCTTTAAGGTAAAGCCTGAAACGTGGGGCAAAGCCTCCACGCTCCCTTTGAACAGCAACGTGACGCCATAAAGAGCTAATCTCTCTGGAGAACTGCTTCCTAGAGCCGCCTGGGTGCTCAAACGAGGTAAGTTCGGTTAAGTGCCTGGCAGGTAGTGGGTGCTCAATCAAACAGATCCAGTGCTGCCGGGGAGGGTGAAAATCTCCAGTTTCACACCGGGACATACACTCAACAGGCCTTTACCACCATCACACCTCACTACCCAGTGCCATATGAAATACGTCCTTTACTGCCTTGTAGGACGTGTCACTATGGAACAGCTTGACACTGTGACTTATAAAGTGAATAGAGACCTGGAGAACAATCACAAATGACTGTGAGCCTTTGGCAATCTTTACATACACTCCGTGGGTCTCGTTTCCTTCCACGTAATCATTCTAGGAGTCAGATAAATATGGAACGTAATGAAGGATGACGCCTGCCTGCCCGGGAACCAGCTCCAAAATTCTGGTCTTTCATCTCGAGAACAAATACCCCAGAGAGATCTTCCTTCAGAATTTAGCAAAGAAAAAAGATCTACCTAGTATCACGCAAATGACCTATTAAACACTAAAGCAGAGGAAGTAATTTAAAATTAGAAACAGCATTCAGGTCAAATTTTAAGCTGAGTAGAAACTGATCACATACAAACTCGAGAGCATTCGAGACCTTCACCTTGCTCACTTCAGAGAAGAGGGAACACGTCCCAGAGGGGCTGGCTGATCTGCCCAAGGTCACGGAGTAAGTGCCAGAGTCAGACGGGCCTCCTGAGAGCTAGTGCCATCGGCTGGGGCTTACAAATATCCTCTAGTCTTGCTAGACAACACTGGGACTCAACTTGGTCTCTATTTTAAAGTTTTAAAGAAAAGGCCTAACGGAATGGACAGCATTCCACATCGTATCAGGCTCCCACAGGTAATAAGGGCCACGCCACACCTGCTTGAACCTGCTAGCGATGACCTGGGTTAACGAAGGTGCCACCACGTCTGAGTTACCTGCTACACTAACACCATCCATCTCACTAGCAATGTGTCATGACGTCGCTAAGAGGCCACGCAAGGAAGCACGCAAGGAAGCAGCGTACACCCTCATCCCCGTCACGAGTCCACTGTGGATTTCACGTTAGGTTATTATGAAATAAATCATACTATTTCATAATAAAATAAAATTATTTAATAAGAACTTTCGTTGGCGAGTTGCATAAAGAATGATCTTTGCCAATAAATAAGCAATAATAAAACCACTTTATTCAAACCAGGTTTCTTAGCCTCAGCACCCTTGGCATGTTGGGCCGGGTAATTCTTTGTGGCGAGGGGCTGTCTTGTGTCCTGTGGCACACTTAGCGGCACCCCCGGTCTCTGCCCACTAGATGCCAGCAGCACCCCCTTCTCCAGCTGAGACGACCAAAACTGTCTCCAGATATTGCTAACTGTTTCCTAGGAGACAAAATCACTCCCAGCTGGGAACCACGTTTAACTAGTGTTTTCTAGTAACTGAGAAAAACACACTCCAACCTTGGGGTCTTTTTATATTGATTATTGGTGTCCAGTAAAACTGCGGTTCTTAGAACATAAATATTTGACCCCAAGATGGAATACGGCTGGCAGCCCACGCCCTAAGGCGCCTGAGGCTTACACCGTCCTTCTCAGCAGCTGGGCTCCTGTTCTGTGCTGCACCCGTGTTATTCATTCCGCACTCAGACGAGCCCTGCAGCTCTACGCAGATGTGCAAGTTCAACAAAGGGGTGATAGCCACTCCATCAGCAGAAACCACCTGTCTGGGTACCAGACACCCAGACGGTCCTGAGCTGGGGAGGGGGTCCAGGTCTCGGTGATAACACAGTCTGGGTGGATCTCAGGGAAGAAGGTAAACACTTACAGGGATTCCAGAGATTCCCAAAGCTCTAAAACTCTGTGTCTCTGAACAAAGCCCTCTTTGGACTAAAGGCCTTAGTCCCTATACGTTTTGTTTTGTTTTTTTGTTAAACTTGGCTAGACTGCCACAATAGCAGTTTTTAACCGGCCAACTGCATGTCCTGTTATTACCCACTAATATTTACCACCTCCCTAGGCCAATTCAGAACTGGATCAAGAATGGGGTAATGATCGTATGTCACAGACGCTGGGAACACAGCACGGGCCAGGCCCCGTTCTGAGCATTCTGCATGTATTAACTCATTTAAACCTCACCACACTCCTGTGAGTTAAGAACTACTGTTTCCCCCATTTTGCAAAGGGGAAACTGAGGCCCAAGGAGGTGCGGTAACTTGTCCAGAGCCACCCAAGCGAGCAGTCAAGCCGGGACCAAATCCCAGCAACGTGCCTCTGGGGGCCACACCTCCCACCGCCAGGCAGGACGGCCTCTGGCACTCAGCGGAGGCTCTGTTCCGGCCTAGCGGGGCATCCAGGTGGACACGCCCAGCACCCGCTGTGTGAACTGCTCTGATGCCAGGCGGGGTTAGGAAAGAGACGGCGGCCCCTGAAACCAGCGAAGGGTATGCTCTGCCGTGCTCACCGGGCGGGGAGCGGCCAGGGCCCTGCTCCCGAGTGACCGGGTCCCGGCAGGGCTCACGGTGCATCCAACCCCGGGGCCGGGAAAGCCGTCCGAGGACAGCCTGCCCGATCGGCAGGACAGCCGGGCCGTGTGCGGGCGTCCACCTCATCCCTGTCTCTGAGGAGAGACCGGAGGAGCAGCCGCCTGCGGGCGGGGCGGCGTCTTCAGCGCACCGGAGCTGCGCTCTGCGCCCAGCGGACCGCCTGGGTCCTGCAGTCCAGCCCGACCTACCTCAGGTACATGCCGACAGCGTACGCGCACAGGAAGGAGTAGTCCAGGGCGCCGAGCAGCTGCTGGTAGTTACCCTCATCTGCGCGGGGCGAGAAGCAACAGGGAAGGGAGAGCATTGCTCACTTTCCACTAAATACCAACGTATGTCCGGGGGAGGTGCAATGACACACGAGACCTCTGCCCTCCACGTCCGGGCGGTGTCCTCAGAAAGGAACACAGAAAATACAGCAACTGGAGATCAAGTCACCATGTTTCCAGTAATCGCTACATAAACATCACTCCCATCAGGTCAAATCCCCATCGCTGGCGCTGAGCTTGTGGGTTCTGTTCTGCTTCACCTGTCACACCGGCTTTGGTTCGGGCCCCCCAGGCCAGCCCCACACCACAGCTCTGAGATGGCTCTCTTCTTTCCACCCACAGCTTACGCTCTGTAAGTCCTAACGTCCAGCTTGGACAAACGCAACCTGCAGATGACCTTCAGCAGGTCTGACCACTGAGCGACACCTCTGCACACGGGCACGGGAAACGTGCAGCAGCTGAAGGTGCGAGGCTGGTTTGCTGGGAGGAGAGGTTGGTTTGCACCTGGAGGCGCAGCTGCATCCGACGGCATCGTCACCGCTGCTGAGATCAGCCAGCCGGCTCGGGGACTGCCACCTGTGGAGGAGGCCTGCAGGGACGGCCAGCTTCAGCCACGGGACGAAAGCAGGGGGACGGACGGAGAACTCACCAAATGGGGCCCAGCCGCAGTCGGTCCCGTTGTCTGGGGGCTGGTGAGCGGGGCTGTCCCCGGCTTTTCGGCTCTGGCTGTTGAATCCGACCTCCCGCTCATATGAAGCTGTGCAATCTCTGTGCAGCTCACCCTGGGACATACACGGGGAGGACAGAAGCCAGAGAGAGAGAGTGCGCTCAGGTGGGGCTCAGCCACCCCTCTCCTTACAGCCGTCCTAGGGGGATACGGCACCTCTGGGGCGGTGTGTCTAGGACGGTGTCTCGGGGACGGTTCCTCGAGCTCCCTAGCGGCCGTCCCCTCCTGAGCACAGACACAGCCGACACAGCCTGTACCGGGCCACCCACAGACGACTGCTCAGAGCAGCCGGGCGGCATGGGGGACCAGCTGCCCAGAACGGAAGAATGGATTCATCTTGCTGGATTTATATCACTGACAACAAGTTACAGGTCCACCAAGGACGAGGATGAATCTCGAAACAAAATAAGCCTGACACGAAGGAGCACAAATGGGAGGACTTTGTTTACAGAGCTCAGGAGGAGGGAAGTAAATCCAGGTGGCATTGGTGAGAATGGCGGTCACCTAGAGAAGGGGAACAATGATGGGGACCAGGCACAGGGAGCCCGCGGGGAGCTGGACAGGGGCCAGACCTTAACCTAGGTGATGATTTCCTGGGTGAGCATGTAAATACTTGCCAGGCTAGACACCGCAGGTCTGTGCACTTTACTATGTGCAAATCATATGTCAACCCCCCCCCCCAAAACTAGCTCAAGGTGCTCCTTAAGGAGGCGTTCACACTTCCAGAAAAGTGCCGCAGGGCAGCCGGGGCCGCCCTGTTATGGGGACCTGAGTAACAGGTGACTTGTTCCTTAAAACACAAGGGGCAGCAGACAGGACTCCATGCGCCTGCGGTGCCACCTGGGGGTCACATGTGTCCCCTCCCAGGTGGCCCCTGGCTCCCACTTCTCCCCTGCTGGGCGCTTTCTGGGGTTTCCGCTACACGGGGCTCAGATGGACCAATCCATCAGGTGTGAGTGAGGGCAGAAAGGAGGCGTCCTCAAGGTCAAGGAGGTGGCCCTCAGGGGGAGCAGAGGTCCTGAAGGGGCGTCCTTTAGTGAGCTGCGGCCTGAGAGAGGCTGGGCCTGGGGGGCTGAGGGGAAGGCTGGTCCCGGCAGGAGCATCTACCCCGGGGTCAAGACACAGGGCAGCGGGCAGGGAGCTGCACCCCAGTCCACCAGGTGGGGGGCAGCCAGGAGGCCTGTCCACCACCTTCGCTTTGTGGGTACCCCGCCTCTTCAGGAGGGGGTCACTAAAGAGGCTGATCTCCTTTAAAAGGCCGCCTCGCTAGCACTGTGGTCAGCCACGGCGGGACAGCTGATTTTACATGGACACACGCCCCTGAGACCTGGCCTGGCACGGGGGACCCAGCCACTCTGTGGTCACGTGGCTTTGTCATCATCACTGGGCTGCTCTGCTGTAATTTAAACACAAGGTTCCGCTAAAACTAGCCAAGGTTCCGCTTTCCAAACTCAAAGTAACACTTTGCAAATAGCTTTCCTCAGCCGAGCTCACGCTCCCCAGGGGTGGAGGCCGGGCGCTGTCACCCTGGGCTGCTCGGGGCCCCTTCCCTGCCCGCCTGAGACACTGTGGACGCGGCTGCGGATTTGGGACGGGGACGCGGCTGCGGATTTGGGACGGGGACGCGGCTGCGGATTTGGGACGGGGACGCGCCTGCGGATTTGGGACGGGGACGCGCCTGCGGATTTGGGACGGGGACGCGGCTGCGGATTTGGGACGGGGACGCGCCTGCGGATTTGGGACGGGGACGCGCCTGCGGATTTGGGACGGGGACGCGGCTGCGGATTTGGGACGGGGACGCGCCTGCGGATTTGGGACGGGGACGCGCCTGCGGATTTGGGACGGGGACGCGCCTGCGGATTTGGGACGGGGACGCGCCTGCGGATTTGGGACGGGGACGCGGCTGCGGATTTGGGACGGGGACGTGGCTGCGGATTTGGGACGGGGACGCGCCTGCGGATTTGGGACGGGGACGCGGCTGTGGATTTGGGACGGGGACACGGGGGAGCCCTGCCTTTCTGCATGAAGCTGGATTCCCAGCACTTTCCCACCCGCCTGATGTGATAATTTCCCTCCCTCTTTGTCTTCAGAAGTCAGGTGTGTCCGCCCACCTTTCTCTGCTGTTTCTCTTGGAAGCCAGCCGGGCCCGGAGGCACCACTGATGCTGTCTATTCACCTTTCAATAAGGGAGCCACAGGCAGGACGCAGGGACCCCCATGGGCTGAGGGGGACCCTCGAGCGGGGCTGGCGTGGGGGTTCCTAACACACGCCTTACACAGAAGCCCGGGAAGAGGACCGTTATAGACGCGGCTCCCACCGGCAGGTCCACGTCCTCCTTCACCAGCCACGGGGGATATAAAGGATTAGAAAGCATCCCTTTTTGTTTCATAAACAAGCAGAAGAGCTTTTCTGTTTTGGTTTGTCCAGGGATGAGAGGTATCGGTCAGGGACGCAGGCTCTGAGCCGGGGTCCTGGTGCTGCTGTGCCGGTTTCCAGCCTCGGCCAACTCACGGGCACTCCCCACGGTCCCTTAAGAAGCCAGCAGAGCGCGGCCCGTCCGGCGCTGCCGTGAAGATGAGCACGTGCAGGTGTGTGCAGAAAGCTCCCCTCCGGGTCCCCAGCCCTCAGAAAGGCTCGGCGACTGGCAGCTGTGTGTTTTGGGTCCACCCACACAGGGGCACCCCAGGGCCTCCAGCTGGCCTTAATCTCACTGAGCTCCCTTTTCTCCCCAGCCCTCCTCCTTCATATGAGAAATGCAATCTCCAGCCCATCCCCCTGAAAAGCTGAAGCAAAAGCAATACAAGACTTAACATTACTCGAGCATAAAGAGTTCTGAGGGGGGGCTTCCCTGGTGGCACAGTGGTTGAGAATCTGCCTGCCAATGCAGGGGACACGGGTTCGAGCCCTGGTCTGGGAAGATCCCACATGCCGCGGAGCAACTGGGCCCGTGAGCCACAATTACTGAGCCTGCGCCTCTGGAGCCTGTGCTCCGCAACAAGAGAGGCCGCGATAGTGAGAGGCCCGCGCACTGCAATGAAGAGTGGCCCCTGCTCGCCGCAACTAGAGAAAGCCCTCGCACAGAAACGAAGGCCCAACACAGCCAAAAATAAATAAATAAATAAATAAATAATAAAAATAAAGGAATTTGTCATTAATGAATGAATTTATAAAAAAAAAAAAAGAGTTCTGAGGACATTTAAATAACCACGTTAGCTTTTAATAAGACTGCCATATTTTAACTTTTCAATGAGTTTTATTCCCCAAACCTGGTGTTTGCAGGAAAATTAAGGATTAATGAAACTAAGATAAACTTAGTTTGTCAGAAAAAAAACTCACCAGGTGAACTGATTCTTACCATGTTATAAAATCATTTCGGGGGTGGGGAGCTAGTCCTTTGCTTTCATAAAAGCAGTCTCCTTTGCAAATTTTTTACACACATGCCTTTCAACAGATAACACATAAAATTAATCAAAATACACCAGGCAGTGATTAAAAGACGATCAATCAAAAGACAATGTGGCAGCCGAGAAATACGGTTGTGAAACGCCAAGAGGGGAAGAGCAGAATGGAACATTCCAGGTGCATGGGGCTCATACGTGTTTAAAAATGTCTGTGTAATACACAAAGGGACGGCAACAACACAATAAACCGCAAGACTCCAGAGTGACTGGAAGGTGGGTGGGGGGCAGGGAGTGAGAGAAGACAGGTGTGGACATGATGGAAGGATGCAGAAAACGGCCATGACGTTACGAAGCACCATGTAGGGGGGAGGGGCAGGGACACAGGGGGGTGCACTTACCTCCCATCTACAGATCCCCTCTCTAGCACCCTCCACCCCCAGCACTGGGCAGCAGGAGCTGCAGCAGACATGTTCCCCGTAAGCTCCACACACACCGGCCCGTGCAGTCACTTAGGCACCAATGTTTTTATATAAATGTACATTAATGAAGACTCTACGTGCTAAACTCTGAACTTGAGCAGCTTCACCCTGAGAAACTCTTTATTCGTTCATTCATTCCAAAAACATGGGCTTTTTGGTCCTCTGGCCAAGGCTACAGCGAGCTACTCATTGTCTGTAACGGAGGAGACAGCCCGGTGGGAATGGGGAAGGGGTCCAGAAGATGCTGGGAGGTGACAGGGAGACGGGCAGGAGACTGAGAGCAGGGGATTCGGGCCTCATCAGGAGGAGAGGGGCTGTGTCAGCTTCGCTTCACCTTTGAACGACACACGGAGTTTAGTGTGTGCGCACGTACGTGCATGCGTGTGTCCGTGTGAGTGTGTACATAATCTATACAGAGTGCATATGTTTAGTTAATTTTCTAGGGTTCATTAGGTTGTGTGGGTCCATTTATTTTAATTAGTCCTTTAGACTCCTTTTATGAAGCTCTGGGTTAAAAGAACTCTCCAAAGCATTATGCAAAAGAAGTCCTAGAAGAGAAATGAAAGTTCTGGTGCCTGCTATGCTCTGAATGCTGGTGTTCCCACCAAATTCATATGTTGAAACCTAACCCCTGAGGTGACGGTATTAGGAGGTGGGGCCTTTAGCAGGTGATTAAGTCATGAGGGTAGAGACCTCATGAATGGGATTAATGCTCTTTTAAACGGACCCCAGAGAACCCCTCAACCTTCCACCAAGTGAAGCTACAAGGAGGCGGCCGTCTGCAAGCTGGAAGAGGGCCCTCACCAGAAACTGACCGTGCGGGCATCCACCCTGATCTGGGATGTCCAGCCTTCAGAACTGTGAGCAACAAATGTCTGCGTCTACAGCCACCCAGTCTATGGTATTTTGTTACAGCAGCAAGAGCGGATGAAGCAGTGCTCAAAACAGGAAGAACAGACAACCTGGGCCCCATTTACAACAGCACCTGGAGGTGGTCAGTTCACAGGAGCCACATGAAAATGGACCAAACACACACCTGCATATGCAAAGGTACACCCACTCACCAAGGTGTACAGAAATACATAGGGAAGTTTTTGGGTCACTGTCTATTTTTTTTAAACGGGATCATTCTACATGGACTTATGTCCACCTTGACTCTTCTTACTCAAAAATACCTGCTGGGAATCATTCTGAGTCAACTGGTTTGGCTCCAATTAATTCTTTTAAGTAGTTGCACATATCAGAATATGGATGTGCCATAATTTATTCTAACTTTCAGCTGCTGATTAAGTTCACATAATAGCCAGGTTTTTTTTTTTTTTTCCTTTAAAAAAAAAATTGCAGACAATGCTACAAACAAGATGCTTATGCAAAAACTCCTAAGTGCTGGTGCTTTCATTTTCATGGACAAGATTCCCAGAAGCAGGACTGAAGGACAAGCATTTTTAATTTCAACAGGTGTTACCCAGATGATTTCCAAAAGGCTGTAACACTTCACATCTCTATCACCCATACCTGAAAGTCTTCTCCCGCCATCACTGCCAGCAACAGGGGCTATTACTCTCTTAGGTGTTTTGCCACTTGGTGGGTATAAAGTGGTATATCCCTTGTCTGTGAACTGCCTCTTCACCCACTCCATCCATCATTCCTTTGGATTTCCCAACTTCATACCCCTAAGATGGACATCATCCTGTTCTTGGATTTTTACTTTTTATTTTTTACATTTAAATCTTTAATCTATCCATCTATTCTTTATAAGATAGGGGTTCAACTTTATTTCTTCCAGATGAATCTGCAGTTGTGTCAACACCATTTATTAGATGAACTATACTTTTCCCATCACCTCTGTCAGCCATTCTACTGTATGTTTCCACAGTATTTTCTATACTTTTCTACTGACCTCTTTGTCTATCCGCATGCAATACCATAATAATTTGATTATAGTGGCTTAAAAAATGTTCCCTTTTCCACACTTTCCTTGGTAATTAATTCTTGGTCATTCTTTTCACATAAACTCTAAGATTATTTTATTCAGTTAAAAAAGACATTGCTGAGATTTTCATTGGAGTTGTGTCCTATTTAAATACGAATACTGGGAACAGTAGAACTTTCCAGATAGCAAGTTTCCCACCCAAAGCCAAGGTATGCACTTCCAGCCTTTCAGGCTTTGTTTTCTGTCCGCCGCTGAGGATTTCACGGCTTTCTCTTCCTGGGTCCCGTGTGTGCAGAGAGGGCTGGACAGTCACAATCAGACCGGTCAATGTGACAGCTCCCCTCGGGGACCTTGGATCCCCTGCAGCTCAGGCTCTCCCTGAGAACCCTCTGCTTTCAGGCTTTTGTTCTGGCCCAGCCCGGGGGTGGGGGGGCAGGGAAGAGCCCCCCAGAGTGTCCCTCGGGCAGCGTGCAGGCCCCACATGTCCATCGGCCTCCAGTTAAGAGGCAGGGCTAGCACTGGAGCAGCTCTCAGAAGAGAGCGAGGTTGTAACCCCACCTCCTCCCAGCCCTGTTTTCATCACTATCACTTATTTTTCCTTTTTGCTATATACTAAAATCAGAGAAAAATGAAAGGTTTCATCAGTGACTAGACTAAGTCTAAACAGAGTAGCCTCACGCCACCACGACATGTCACGTCACTGTAAGTGACATTAAAGAATATGAATCATTTTATGATTCACCACCCCTGGTGATCAATTCCAGGTACACAAATATATTTTAATTTTGTTTTGCTCATAATGTGCTAATAAACATAAGTTATAGATAATTCAGACTGTTCCTTGGGTCAACAGCACCGTTACTACTTCTAGTTTTATAAATAAGATGAGCTAAATAAAGCACATGAAAGCCTTGTAAGGCATTACAAAGTAAGTTATCATATGGAGTGTGACATCTTATCTATCTCAGAAGGCAAAGAAGCCCCCGGGTTCTGCGTTAGGCCAATCCACACCCAGGCACGTCTAAGGTGCTAAGTCAGACAATCTGCGTGTTGAAGAAAATCTGGGTGTGATGCCGTGACTGTACCCAGCTTCTTACACCTGCCCTAGAGACCCTGTGGCAGGGAGGATAAGGGCAGGGACCCTGGAGTCAGCACGACCCCGTGGAATTCACCTGAGGTGGCCCTGGCCTGCACAGAGGAATTAGACTCCTGAGTCTCAGTTTCCTCAAAAGGACACTCACAGGACTGCCGTGACGATGATATTAAATAAGGGAGGCGTGCACCTTGTCAGGCGCGGGGCTCAGCCAGTGGCAGTCACCGTGACCGATGAAAACTTAACTAAGATCCGGACCCCTCGTCACTAAGCCCCAAGCCCCCAACGGGGAAGCCGGGAGAGTGGCCTGGAACAATGCCGCATCCCTTCCTGGCTAAATGGGGACCCTCGTGACCACCAGAAGGAGACCCTCCAGTGGCCAGCCCCCCTCAGCATGCTGCCTCGGTCCCAACACGGGCCCTGCGCCTGTCAGGCTGCTGCTGCACCGCGACGCCCCCAGCAGGCCAGGATTGGCCCCAGGATCCACATCTGGCCTTCCAGGATCCATCGGAGCCTCAGGAAGGCTCCCGACCCCACTGGCTCCTTCAGTTCTAGGCACTCTCTAAGGTCCCTTCAACGGTCTCTTCCCTTTTCATAACTTGCCTTTTTCTTGAGCCATATGTGTATTTCCCTAACCAGGAAGACAGGAATTAGGAGTATTTAAGTTGACAGGGGCGGGTTGGTCCTTGGTACTGGTATTAGAGACACTGGTCAAGTGGATGAAGGCCCACCCTCTCCTGTCCCATCCTTTTCTCTTTTTTGAAAACTGCATTATAAAAGGTCTGCAGGGGCTTCCCTGGTGGCGCAGTGGTTGAGAATCTGCCTGCCAACGCAGGGGACACGGGTTCGAGCCCTGGTCTGGGAAGATCCCACATGCCGCGGAGCGACTAGGCCCGTGAGCCACAATTACTGAGCCTGCGCGTCTGGAGCCTGTGCTCTGCAACAAGAGATGCCGCAATAGTGAGAGGCCCGCGCACCGCGATGAAGAGTGGCCCCCACTTGCCGCAACTAGAGAAAAGCCCTCGCACAGAAACGAAGACCCAACACAGCTATAAATAAATAAATAAATAAATAAATAAATAAATAAATAAATAAATAAATAAATAAATAAAAAAGAACAGGCATTCTTTAAAAAAAAAAAAAAAAAGGTCTGCAAAGATTGCCACAGTTATTCAAACTTGGTACATCAAAAAAGGGAGAATGTTACAAGCGACTTGAAGGGCCGGGGAAATTCCTGCTTCCTAGGGGTCAAGGAGGAATTGCTGCAGACCGGGGAACACAGAACCGTCCAGAGAAGCAACAGCCTCGGCACTGCCTCTGCCACCGGCCGGGAGCCGAGAGGACAGCTGTCCAGCACTCGGCCCCCTCCTCCCCCCGCCCCCCGACCCGGGGGGCAGAGGAAGCGGGACCACAAAGGTCAACGGAATTACAGTCCCGGACCTGCGTCCCTGCCAATGAGGAGAAAGTGAGGGGGGGGCAGTCGGGCTGTAAATGAGCCACCTTTGGCCCTGGACCATTTCCTCGTCTCTTCTATAATAAAGGCCCAGCAGCCATTCAAGCCAGTTGACGGACTGCAGGCAAAATGATGTCATTCCAGTGAGGGTAAGAAAACTACTCTGCTTTTTCCCGGGTTACAACTGGCTATTTCGTAGGATTGTCTCCTTTAATCTTCTTTTCCCCAAGTCGAGTTAAATGCCTGCCTAATAACTTCCTGCACACCCATCACTCACACAGAAACTCAGTGTTCTGAGAATAATGGAGAAACACCACCACTGCCAGACTTAGGATCAAAGCCTAATGGCCGTAGAAGCAATTTGGGGAACATTTTTAGCCTGGATGTATTCGGAGGGAAAGTTCACACAAGACAGAATAGATATTTAATTAAGCTTTAGAATTCTGGAACAGTCAACGAATATAACTGAAAGTATACTACCTCTGAAATTATAAATCCTAAAACCATTTTAAAGTTATTAATTTCAGAAAAGAGAAACTAAAAACCAAAGCAGCAAAATACCTTGCTTCTCCACAATCCATTTTCTCCATTTATCTTACTGCTCTCCCCCAAACTCCCCTTCCCCCCAACCGGCTTACTAGTTCCTTACAGAGATTACAGGCAGGAAATGAAATCGAGTGCTTTCAATGATTTCTTACCTTAACTATGCTGATAGGCTTTCGAGATAAGTGAAAACTTGCATACAGCAAAAATGTCAAAATAAAAATGAAGGCTCTGTACCTGAAACACAAAACAGTGGCAGGGATGACATAAAATTATAAGATGCCATATGATCCAGCAATCCCACTCCCGGGCATACACCCAGACAAAACCGTAATTCGAAAAGATACGTGCCCCTTATGTTCATAGCAGCACTAGTTACAATAGCCAAGACATAGAAACAGCCTAAATGTCCATCGACAGATGAATGGATACACAAGATGTGGTACATATATGCAATGGAATATTACTCATCCATAAGAAAGAATGTAATAATGCCATTTGCAGCAACATGGATGGGCCTAGAGATGATCATACTAAGTGAAGTAAGTCAGAAAGAGAAAGACAAATACCATATGATATCACTTATATGTGGAATCTAAAATACGATACAAATGAACCTATCTGCAAAACAGAAACAGACTCACAGCCATAGAGAACAGACTTGTGGTTGCCAATGGGGAGGGAAGCTGGGGGAGGGAGGGACGGGGAGTTTGGGATTAGTAGGTGCAAACTACTACATAGAGAATGGATAAACAACAAGGTCCTACTGTATAGCACAGGGAACTATATTCAATATCCTGTGATAATCCATAATGGAAAAGAATATGAAAACGAACATATATATGTATAACGAACATATACATGTATTACTTTGCTGTACAGCAGAAATTAAACACAACGTTGTAAATCAACCATACTTCAATAAAAAAAAAGGTGCATTAAGAATCCATTACAACGGTATTCTTAAATTTCCTTATGCTGTATGTTTTTTTACTCAGTCCTACATCAAAGATCAATCCTGTTTATAACACCATTACAATATTTTAAAAATGTGCCACTTTTACTTTGTTCATTGAAACTATTTAAACCATCATGAGAAAAACTAATCAAAGAGAAACCTGGGACACAGATGTACACATGGGTTTACAAAGCAGACAAAAAGGAATGATGATTTAGTTTGTAACGAAATTAACTGCAAGTGACTTATAAGCCTGCTACCCTGCGCATTTAAGATCATATTTATTTTTTACTTTTTAGAAGGACACAAGCAAGGCAGAAATATAACTATTTCACCGGCCTCAGTGAGAACAACTCAGTGACGCTGACAAGCTATGAATAAGGCCAATGACATAAAAACTATTGGCCCAAAGCCCTGCTGCTGTTCTTGGTTTATGAGAAAAGCAGTTCGAGAGGAAGTGCTGAGGTGTATGGAGACTACAGACAAGAAGATACTTCAGCAAGAAGATGAAAGTTCATTCAGGTCTAAATGTGGTTCTAAATGTTTGAACCACCCTATAGAAAAGCGGCCCTTCGGGGAAGACAACGGGTCGGGAGGAAGAAGTCCTTGGCAACAGATGGTGACAAGGAGACCCAGCAGGAAGGCAGGCCCTTGCGTCCTGAGGCCCGGCCCCTAACCCTGAAGGACCCGTCCTGTTCTGGTCTGGAAAGGCCAATGATCTTCCAACTGCGTGCGGGCTTGAACCCATGATGACACAAGGCGGAGGCAGGGGCGACAGAACAGAGAGGGGCTGCAGGGGGGCCACGGCCCCCGGGGAGGCGGCTCATTCAAGGCCCTCGATGAGGAGGGGACCTTCCTCCTGTCTCCCACCCACATTTCCAATGTTGTGATTTACTTCTCAAGGGTAGCTTTCTGGACTAACACGAAGACTCCTGAGGGTGTCTGCCTCCCTGGCCACCAGAAAAGGCAGGAGTCAAATAAATATTTCCAGCTTTTTAACAAAAGGTCATATTTCAGGTGGGAAAAAAGGCTTGGTAGTACCGTGGGACTCAAACCTTCCACCTCTGGAACACCCGTGCTTAGCGAGGGCGCACCACACCGACTTCATCAAGGAAGCATTTACTGATGGTTTTCCTAGGATTCTTTGCTCTTCGAGCCCCTGCCAATGAGCAGGTAGGAAAAAAGTAAACTATAAACAAGTGAGTGTGTCATCTATCGCAAAAAACACAGACTATGCAAGTACAGTGGACCTGTGACAAAAGTCTAGGCCTTTGTCCTTGTGTTTCTGAAAGTCATCCGTTTTGGTAGGGGGTGGAGGTCTCTCAATTCCTTGCTGGAAGCTCTCCGCATCCCACACCCTGCTCCTCTGCACCAGCTTATGAAGGTTCTAGGCCACTGGAACTTTCAACACCCGAATTTCCAGCCCATAGCTAGACTCATTGGTTGCTTGATGCCCACTTGCTAGGGCTAGTGTGGACTGTCAGGGACCCCCATCGGACCCCATCTGGGTACAGAGCTCCCTTTTCCCATCTCCACAAGGAGTAAGAAAATATTCTCAGTCTGAGTTACCTCCAGCCCCTCCCAAATCAGAGCCTGAGAGAAGGATTTGGAGCCCTCAAGGACGCTACATACAACCAGCTTGCAGGTGTGCCATCGGCCAGGAGACTCTGGATTTCATCATCACCCAGCTCAGAAGGATTTGGAAAGAGCAGGTCTACTTAAATGGGCCTTGGGGGGCTTCCCTGGTGGCACAGTGGTTAAGAATCCACCTGCCAATGCAGGGGACATGGGTTCGAGCCCTGGTCCGGGAAGATCCCACATGCCGCGGAGCAACTGAGCCCGTGCACCACAGCTACTGAGCCTGCGCTCTAGAGCCCGTGAGCCACAACTACTGAGCCCGTGCGCCTAGAGCCCGAGAGCCACAGCTACTGATGTCCGCGTGCCTAGAGCCCGTGCTCCACAACAAGAGAAGCCACCGCAATGAGAAGCCCGTGCACCGCAACGAAGAGTAGCCCCCGCTCGCCGCAACTAGAGAAAGCCCGCGCGCAGCAACGAAGACGCAACGCAGCCAAAAATAAAATAAATAAAATAAATAAATTAAAAAAGAAAATGGGCCTTGGGTTCATGGTCTCCACTCTCTACCCAGAACATTCCACTTATAAATATTCTAGTTTTATTAAGTGCATTTAATATATTTATTAAATAGAATAAATAAATCCAGAAATAAAGAGCTCGTCCGTATGCCTCGATCAGGTCTGAAGAGCCCTGGGGCCCTAACACACCTGCATTCATTCCTAGGCTGTCAAGCTGTCTAGGTTATGGGAACCCAGCAGCCATTCCTGGGCCCTTGCCTTCTTCTCTAGCGGGCGGTCTTGCATGCGATGCTCACCTGCCCAGAGCCTGCAGGGGCGGAAGTAGTTGCCATGACCGCCCCGTGCTGGGAGATGCCATGCTGGAGCACAGCCATGGAAGCCCCGAGAACACCGAGGGCTACAGAGCGGAGAACTTGCCTCCAGACATTTTCAGTTCAGTTTTGGGTGGAGGTGAAACACCTTGATGAATCAGCCCCTTTGGGAAGAGTACCGGCCTGCCGGTTAGCAGGGCTCTCGGAGGGAACCTGCTCTGCAGAATCAGGGCAAAGGGTCAACCTAGCCTGCAAACCGGGAGTTTCCTAGACACAGAATGTATGTCTCCTAAAGAGGAAGCCGATCTTTCATTTTGCCCGTATCAGGCCAACTCTACTCCGTTTTCAAATCCTTCCTCTCTCTTTCCTCATCTTATTACGTAGGATTTGAGGAGAGGGGAAGAGCCAGCAGCTAGAGGCTGAGTTCTCCACTTCTGGAAGGCCTAAACACAGCCCCACTGGTCACTTTTAAACCACTGTGGGGCTGCTGCCTTCCTAGTGGCCATGGCAATACCCCCGTCCTGGAGAGCGAGCAGACTTCTTACTTCTGCAGGATTATCCTGGGTTGTGGGGACTAAACAATCCTCCAGAAGTCCTTTCCCATTTTGTAATTCTATCCTCGTCCACCTTCTTCCTTTATCACTTGTGAAGCAAGGACTTTGGATAATATTTGTTTCCTTTTATCCATCTTGTAGTGGGTTGAATACTGTCCCCCCAAAAATTGATGTCCACCATAAATCTTAGAATGTGGCCTCATTTGGAAATCGGGTCTTGCAGATGTAATTAGTTACGTTGAGGTCATACTTAACTCACGTATGACCTACAATCCACTAAGATCCTAAATCCAGCTCCGTGTCCTTATAAAAGGCCATGGGGAGACACAGAGACAGACAGGGAGGAAGGCCACGTGGTGATGCAGGTACAGCAGGACAAGGAACGCTAGGACAGCCAGCAGCCGGCAGAAACGGGAAGAGGCAAGGAAGCGTGCTTCCCTCGAGCCTTCTGTGGGAGCCCGGCCCTACCGACACCTTGATCTCAGACGTCTGCCTTCCAGAACCATGAGAAAATTAATTTCTGTCCTTTTAAGCCAACCAGTTTGTGGACTTGTTTTAGCAGCCCCAGGAAACGAATATAATCCGATACTTTAATTTCTGCTTTGTGTTACATTTAGGCTTGTGAATATTAAGCAAATACAATTAAAAATGAATTACTTAAACCTTTACTTCATCAGTGTTCCACTTACTTTCTGTAACAATAGATAGCATTCTCTGTATCCACCAATACTACAAAAATAGTGTTTGAGTTAACCCCAAGTTTCTAGCAAAAAAAGCCTATCTCAGCAAGGTGCCTTCAAAGCTTCCTCAGAAATGTTCCAGAATGCCGCAGGCATTCCCAGACAATTCAGAGACTCAAGGGAGAATATCGTTTCCTTATTTGAGTGTTATTTATCTCGGTCATATGCAAATAAGAAGTAAAAAATTCTTTAGACGAGAGTTACTGAACAGTATCCTTTGGCACAGAAATTAGTAAGAAGACATCCCTAATTTAGGAACAAGGAAACGAGGCATACTGTGACATGAGCCTCTCCAGAGCACCCTAAAGGAGGGCCACGATGTCAGTGACGTTATCACTGACCCCTTGGTTTAGGGGCTCTCTGCCTGGTCGCCCCTCAGAGAAGCTACAGTTTTTCCCTCTAGTAGTCAATCAGGAGTTTGTGGGAACCTACTTTGAGGTTACATAGATATCCTGTTCCTCCAACCTTCCCCCCGTCGTGTGTGTCCACTGATGATCCTTGCCTAAACCAAGCATCCCTGATGGTTTCGGATGGCGATGTTCCAGCTTGGACACTCCTGCTCTACTTAGCGGCTGGCATTCTACTGCGGGAGAGAGCTTTCCTTCCTCCCATTTCTGCATTATTTAGTTATAGCAGAATGGACTCACTGGATTCTTGTTTTATTCAATGGGCTATAATCCATTACTGGCATCGTTTATTTAAAATCTCATCCCAGATTGGGCCAGTGAGCGCCCCTTCATTTTTAAGCACTTCCTTATTTTTTGGCACAAGATATTCCAGGCTCATCTCACTTTCCCTGCCCAGTGCTGACCCAGCCTCCAAGGATGTCTGACTGGCTCCTTCAGTGGAAAACGTTACGTAGAAACTGAGATCCAGCACTGGGTGTGCTCACTGCTGCGGGGTGTTACTATTCCCAGGGCCTGTCAGCGGGCAGAGAGAGGGCATTTTACACACACGCGCACACGACCCATACATACACAACACACACACACACCCACTACCTACACACACGTCACACACACACACATATTTCTCCCCCTGCTTCCTCTCCAGTTCTTCTCGATATCTTTAATTCCAACCCAACACCACGTGATTCATTCTGTCCCTCCTCCCCCCGCCACCAATATTCGTAACTTCTTTACCGTCAGCGAGAAGCTGTCTCTCTTCCGTGTTATTCCTGACAAAGATGCATAATCTGAATCTAACCATGAAGAAATACCAGACACACACAAAACAAGGGACAGTCTATAAAACAAATGGCTTGTATCCTTCAGAAATGGCAAGCTCATGAAAGACAAAGGAAGGCCAAGAAACAGTTCCAAATTAAAGGAGACTAAACCCACAGGACAACTAAATGCAAAGTGTGGGCCCAGACTAGATCCTGGCCCAGGGGAAAAAAATCTATAAAAGACATTATTGGACATTTGATATAATTTTGAATATGGACTGTGGATTAGATAATAGCATTATATCTGTGTTAAACTTGCTTATTTTGATTTTTGTGTGCAGTTATATGAAAATGTCTTGTTCACGGGAAGTACATACTGAAGTATTTAGAAATAAAAGGGCATAATGTCTTTAACTTGCTTTCAAATGGTTCAGGAAAAAAATGTATGTGCGTGTATACGTACATCTACACACACACACACACACACACACACACAGATGAGAGAAGGTAGGGGGAGAAGCAAATGAGGACAAATGTTAAGAATTTGTCTGCCAGTTGAACCTGGCCCCCCACGGCTGGACCAGAGGCGATTCACCATTTCCTCTGCCCTAGGTTCACTCAACTCAAGACGGAAAGTCCCAGGAGAGAGAGGCCCGTAGCCCACCTTAGGTCCTCTCCTGCCTCCTGCTGGACCTGGGCTATGGCGGAAGGTCACGGGGCTGCCATAACGGGATGGAAAATCCTGAGACTCACCTACCTATCACACCTGCACACGAAGGAGGGAAGTCAATTCCCCAAAGGAAATCAAAGTGCTGTTAGGAAGAGGCAATGCATGCTGGGTAGAAAAACATAAGAAATGTCCTTCACAGGAATGTTAGAAGAAAAGCTAATTCTCTTCTTTTACAGCTAAGGAAGCTGAGATCTAGAAAGGTTAAATACCCTTTCAAGGTCAAGGAGCAAGTTTGAGGTAGAGATGGAATAGAAATGAAGACAAATACGCTATCTCCTTGCAACTCAACAGTGTGGTCTATGGACGCAAAGCACCGCATCACCTGGGAAATGCAGACTCTCAGGCATCACCCAGATCTACTGAGTCAGAATCTGCATTTTAACAAGTTTCAGGTGATTCCCATGCACACTAAAGCATGAGAAGCACTGTTCTACCTCTGTAGGTCTCAACTTTAAAAAAAGATAAAAAATAGAATTTGTGATTATAAGAGTTCTACAGGAGCTCCTGGTAACATTCTTATTTTCTTCTGTGAGTCTGAAATTGTATCAAAATAAAGTTCCAAAACAAGGGAAAGATAAACACCCACTAAATAAAAGGGAACCACTTGTGGCTAGTTTAGCAGTAGATGGGAGATGAGTGGACAAGCGAACTGCTGTGGAAAGAGCCAGATGTCTGAAGCCACACCTGAGACCCTGTGGGCGCTCCCCCCACCAGCCTGGGCCTGAGACGCTGCAAAAGGTGCGGAGGCCAAGAGTGCCCTGGTGAGACGGAGCTGAAGGGATTCAGAACACGCTGCCGCAGCATCAACGTTATTTTGAGCGGAAGGCACGTGAGTCCTGAAATCTCTTATCTGCCTAAAAGCAGAGCCTCTGAGAAAGAACTCAGCTGTCATAAATCCTCCCCTGGGAGCAGCCAGGAGAGACTGAGTCTTAATACCAGAAACGGGATATGCCCACATCACACCTAAACAGACATTGTCACAACGGTATCCTAGCTCCCAACTAGTCTCCTAAGGGCCCATTTACCTTTCCAAAAAGTTACCTGTTTTCCCAAAAGTGCCCTTCCCTTGCTCCTCTTCCCCTATTAAGATGGTATACGATCCCCAAATTCTAAGGCCGCCTGGAGTCACGTTTTTTTGTGAACTCCCACACGTACGTGGTTAAATCTGTCTATTCTCTTGTCAATCTGTTTTTTGTCAGTTTAATTCACATGCCCCCAGTCATTCAACCTAAGAGGGTAGAGGAACAATTCTTCCTTCCCAACAGAGATCAGCAGGGGAGAAAACCCACTGAGAGTGTGGGTTAGAGACTACACAGTCCAGCTCTGCACTCCGCCCTCACCATCCGCCTGCTCCAAGGAGTGTGGGGTTCACGAATCTCCTGTGAGAAAGATTCTCAGAGCGCACCAGGTGCTCTCAGAACAGAAAGGCATCTGCATTTAACTTGTTCAGATCTCATTTTCTCTCTGAAAGTCCTGACCCAGCGAGGCCACTCACTAAGCTCAGAGTTAACATACTTATTTCACCCACAGCCATTTTATCGTCCTGTCGGTAGTCAGTGGTCATTTTTCTGTGGGTGGGGACCAGGATTATCTTCAGTGGACCAGAAACCACGGAAAACCTCGAAGGTTTTCAGTCTGTCTGTCACTGCCAGAACCAAAGATGGACAACTTGGCCGTGTTCCTGGTCACCGCTTCCACCACCAATAAACCATTCAACACTTATGGGGAGGCTGGCCATCCACATGCATTTTATCATGAAACTGGGGGCAGGGGGCACTGGCTGCACGGAGGCACCGTGCCCAAGGACTTACCACTGATCCCTGGAGAACGAGACGATGAAGCGAATGCCGGGGGGAAGTCGGGCCATTTACGTCTCACTGACCGTGGAGCTTCGGTCACGAAATAAGATGCTTCATAAATAGGTTCTTGATCCTGGGAAGCACGCAGGGGTGTCCTGTGGGGTCTCGCCTGCCCTCTTCCTTCCAGCAGAGGCTCGGCTCTCTACAAGGAGAGGGAGGGGTGGAAAGGTCAAGTGTGCTGACAATGGCACCGTCGGAAGCTCTGGCAGAAGTAACCGCACGTGGTGTGGTCACCCAGCCCAGAGCAGAGCTGGACTTCCCTGCAACAGGACGCTCCCACCACGAGAGCCACCAGGTAGGGGTAGAGCATCCGTCCTGGGGGGGGGGGCAGCTTGTTCAAAGGTCACTGAAATGAACTTCACATGTTGTTCTGAGGATGTGTAGGAAAGAACCGCTGAACTCCTCTTTATCTGGAAGCCCTCCTGAGATCAACCTGTTCACTCTCAATCACAACACTCTGCAAAGCTAACACTGACATTCACAGGAGGCCCATATGTGCCCAGGGGTCACACCAGGTGCCCAATCACCAGAGCGCCAGGGAACTGGCCGTGCTCCGTTCCCCCAAGCTGTGTCCCGGGCTACGTCTGAGCCACAGTAACAGACAGGAACATAGGCCTGGACAAGGAGGCAGGTCATCAAGCCCATCATTTGACTGTGGCTTTGCAATGGAGTCTAAATGCACGTAATGCCGTGGGAATGAACTTCAGCTCGTCTGTGCCACCTCATTTCTCACACCTGTGGTCACCTCAGAGGCCTTGGAAAATGGCCCCATTCTGCAGTCAGGGCTGAAGGCAGAGCCAGATGGGAAGGAAGGCGCAGGGAGGCCTGGTCTCCTGTCCCAAAGCCAACCTCACGACCTGTGCTATTTTTCAGTTTTTCTCCTATGTTCGGTGACGAGGAATCTTTGGGACCCATGCATTAAATCACACAGTACACAGTGCATGCAGGAGCATTCACTGTTCTACCTTAATACTTATCGAAAAGTCACAGGTTATATAACGTTTTTAAAGAAAGCTACTTTTGACTAAACATTAATCTCGATTTAAAGCTGAAATGTATTCAGTGTCTTTAAACCACTTCCTTGCGATAACAGGTAAGAAATAGCAAATAGTTCCGATTTAGAAGATATTCCTCAGTGCCTGCGTCTTCCCAATTAAAAGAGGTTCCCCATGTTCATTCCCGCTCTCCCTCCAGAGTGAGTTTTCAAAATGCACCTTGCCAAGCTTTCACACCCTCCCCACTCCCCCCATCTCTTCTCAGTGAGGCACTGAGGCCCCTCTGCTCCAGCCAGGGGAGCTACACCTTCGCTCCTGACAGCCAGCCTGGCCACTCGGCCTGCACACACACCCCACCGGGGCCCTAACGATGACACAGCCTCAGCTCTCCATCTCATCAGAGTGCCACCTGCCCCGACAGCTGACCCTGGGCTGGGTAATCCCAGGCATGCCACAAACTTTCTGCTCCCTCACCTTCCCCAGCTAAAAAATAGGGATGATGGCACCTACTTAGGGTTGTTATAAAGATGAAATGAGTGATCTGAGGACAGCCCTCAGCGCGGAGGAGATGCTCAGTAAACAGCAGCTGGTATCGTTCTCGGTAGAAATCAGGGGAGGAAGGCCCAGGGCTGCAGGCAACCACCCCGTCCCCATCCCCTGGTTCAGAACCCAGCACAGGGCAAGCGGTCAAGAGATGCGCTGAACCAAGCTCCACAAGTGCTTCGCAATGTTTCTGCTCAAATCTCTAGATTTAAAAAAACCGTTTTACTAAAATTCTGCTCAAAATGAGTGGGCCTAAATATACTTCGAGAAACAATCTTTGAGTGATTCCTTTAGAGTAAAGGATTTGGTCTAAGTTTTACAGCACCTGAAGATGGATGGTTAGAGTCAAGTTCCCTCCTCTGTCCAGACGCTGCTTCTCTAGGTACCTACAGCTCATCTGGAAATATTCTATTGCCATCTATTACATCAACTAATCAATAAACCTCAATTCAATTCTGGTAAAACCTGTAATGTTAAAAAAAAAAAAATCCAGAAGACATTGGAAAAGTCAGCAGGAAAAAAAAAAAATCTTGATTTCCTTTTAAAACCATGGTTCTTACCTCTGTAAAATGGGTGAACTCAAGTGCTATAAGTTTTCACCGTAAGTTTAATTAAGATGTGTAAACATAGAGATTTTACATGTAGGACATTAAGAGCTCGATTTAATGAGGCCCTTTCCTCCAAAGCCTGGACGGTGTCCACTGAAAATCATTCCAGCGAGAGCCGGTCAAGACCTCCAAGGTCATCAGTGACAAATTCCGTGCTCTTCTGTGAGCCCCACGGCCTTGTCGAGGAAGAGGCCCGGAGGCTGGTCCGGGTTGGCTGGACGCTGTGGGGCAAATTCAGGTTGGTCCAGTTTCCCTCAGTCCCCTCCTCCCTCCAACCTGCTTCCTCCCGGCAGGTCTCCTCCAAAGAGAGGGCGGCAGAACTGGAGCAGATCACTTGGTTTAAGCCCCCTTTTTGGCACACAATCCAAGCACATAAAAAAGAAAACGTACTTTAAAAAAAACGGCTCTTAATAGGCACCCTTGGAACTCACCACTCCAGTAGGGAAAAGTGTCAGAATACCCAGTTTCATTCTACTGTCAAAGACAGCAACTTCAGAAACACCCCATTAGAGCATCTCTCTTACTATCTAAAATGCACATTTTTATACCCATGTTCCGGAAGTGCCCCACCTAGTCTATAAACTACATAACTATAAAATGGGATGACCTGAGGGCAATACGCATTCTGGAGCCCCGCCCTCAGACGCACTACCTGGGGAACAGTTCCGTGTACTCGCTGGAGACGAAAATGAGTCTCAAAAGCAACGATGGGCAGAACACAGAAAGGGTCTTCCCACAACTGAAGCGCTGTGGTCAGTAATCAAAGCAGCCCCAGGCGCATCTTAAAGAATCTACTTAAAGGCAAGGTTTTAAAAAGTAGATCTTATTTTAAGGCAAATGCAGGGGGTGGGGGGAATGAATGTCCCCCAAACAAGTTTTCAGACATTTTTCTTTTAGGAGAGAGAAAGGAAAACACAACTTCCTTTTCAGAGAAAACACTTTCTATGGTCTGTGCTTTAAAGGCTGTAAGCAATATTAAAAATGAATGACAATAGCCAGTATTTCTTTCCTGGGCTTAAATACAAAAAGGAATCCTCTACTTGTACCACTTTCTTCCACCAACAAACAGAACCTCAAGGTGGCGGGTACAACACAGAACCTGCAAATGCCGTTCCAAAGCCACATGGTGAGACACTGGAGGTCTAGAGCCCTGGGTTCTCAAGGTTGACCTTAAAAGACATTAAAGAAGGAGCAATGGGGGGAGGGGGAGATCTAACCTAGTTACCAACTCGAACACCCTCACACAATTCAGATTCAAGGGCAGGTGGGCACTTCCCAGACAGAAAGCTCAGGGAGACTAAAGGAAAGGCGGGCTTTGCAATTCCACCCGGAGAAATTCAAACCTGGCGGTGTGCAGAGGGGCCTTCCAGGACCCTGGTCGCAGCCCTAGGTCGCCAGGTCCCCAGGGTCAGCAGCGTGGCTGCAGAGGCTGGGAGGGCCGGCGGGTGCGGGGGGTTGGAAAAAAGAGCCTGACGGTTGGGGCCCCGAGGCCGGGTGACTTTCCGGGGCTTTGAGTCCAGTAAAATCCCTCCAGGAGGCTCACCGGCTCCGGGAACCAGCCGCTCAGACGAACAACCCGAAGGCCCAGGGAGCGGCGCCCCGAGCCTCCCGCGCCTCCCGCGGGCTTGGGCGCCGGCTCCTCCCCGGCGGCCCGTCCCGGAGGAGACTGGCGGGCACGCCCACGTCCCGCCGCGCCGCCCACCCCGCGCGGGGCTCCGCTCTCGAGCCCCGGGCTGGGCTGTCACCGCGGCCGCGCGGGCCGGGGAGAGGGCCCGGAGGACGGCTGGGCTCGCCCCCGCCCGGGGCTCCGGTGGGCGGCTGCCGGCCCGGCACCGGCTCCCCCGGCTCCGCTCGCCGGGTCCCGGGGCGCCCGGCCGCCCCACCAGCCCCGCCCCCGCCCGCTGCAAGGGCCGCCCCGGGCCCGGAGCCCGCCGGCCGCCTCCGCCCCGGACGAGCACAAAGACGCGCGCCCGGCGCAGGGACCCCGGGCCTCCCCGCCCGTCGTCCGCGCTGGCAGGTGTCGCTCGGCCGCGGCGCCGAGTCCCGCGGCCCGGCCGGCGCGGGCGGTGGGGAGGGGGTCCCCGCGCCGCCCGCTCCCCCCCACCCCGGCCCCGTCCCGGTCCCCGCGTCTCACCTGCGCCCCCAGGCCCGCGCCCCGCCGCCCGGCCCGGCCGCCGCCGGCGCTTCCTGCTCGCGACTTCCTGGGGCGGCGCGCGGAGGCCCGGGCGGCCCTTTCACTTTCCTGAGGCCGCGGGGCGCCCGGCCGGGCGGCGGCGGCGGCGGCGGCTCGGCCCCTCCCCCTCCGACTCATCCCCTCCCCGGAGCGCACCCGGGGGCCCAGCCAGCCCCGGGGAGGCCGGGCGGGGACGCCCCCACGAGGAGAGCCCGGGCCACCGCCGCCCAGGAGTCCTCCCCGCGGTCCCCGCTCCATGCACCTGCCTGCGGGGGCCCGGGCTTGAGTTCAAAACTGACCAAAGAGGAGCTCCCCAAGGACCCTTTGTCCTCAAGGTAAGTCCTCCCCGACAGCAGCGGAGCCGGGCTTCCCGAGAAAGGACCGGCACTAAAGGGGGCCAGCCTTGGTCTCCTGAGCATTATTCTTATTACCTCCTCTCAGGGGTCAGACTCATGAGACTAGCCTCGTATTAAGTGAAAATGGGGCCCACGATCGGCCGTGGTGAACCATCTTTGATCACACCTGTGTGTGTGTGTGACACGCCCCTCACGTGGCTGTGCTGGAGAACCTCACTGGGTCTCAGTCACCTGAACCAGACGGACCCTCCCCGGCGCCATAACAGGCTTCCCACCTCACCCAGGAACAGTGTTCTGCGAATCCCACGCTCACTTCTTGCCCAAAATTGACCTCGGGCACCACCCCCCACAAGCCTGATTATTCTCCTGGGGTACCTGCAAAGCACCCGCGGTAGACACATGGCATCTAAATCCAACCCAGGTGCCCAGCTCCCAGGAAAGCACCTCCCTGGAAGGGCCCAGTGAGGCAGAAAGCATGTTTTGCAGAAGAAATTCCAGGAAGAAGTCTCCCCCTGATTAAAACAATGCTTAAAGTTAAAACCAATCCAAGCAGGAATAAAGACGCAGATGTAGAGAATGGACTTGAGAACACGGGGAGGGGCAAGGGTAAGCTGGGACGAAGTAAGAGTGGCATACACATATACACACTACCAAATGTAAAATAGATAGCTAGTGGGAAGCAGCCGCATAGCACAGGGAGATCAGCTCTGTGCTTTGTGACCACCTAGAGGGGTGGGATGGGGAGGGTGGGTGGGAGGGAGGGAGACGCAAGAGGGAGGAGATATGGGAACATATGTATATGTATAACTGATTCACTTTGTTATAAAGCAGAAACTAAAACCACTGTAAAGCAATTATACTCCAATAAAGATGTTAATAAATAAATAAATAAATAAATAAATAAATAAATAAAACCAATCCAAGGCCCGGCAGTAACTGCCCAAAGAGGTCAGGAGAGCGCGCACAGCCTCCTGGCAAGTACCCACCTCCCCTGCCAGGCCTTCCAGTGTCCCCCGGGGCCCTGCTGTGTTTGGGGACACCCTGCTATCCTTTCCCGTTGGCTGAGTTGGGCGTCGAATGCATCGCTTCTGTAGGCCTCTGAGAAGCGTTCTCAGCTCAAGAAGGAGACCAGCCCGCCTCCCTGTAGCCCTGAGGTTCAGCCGCAGGGTGGCTACTGGCCCCTCATCCTGCAAGGGAGGTGGCCCGCGCCTTCTGATTTCTCCCTCCCCTTGGCGAGGTCTCTTTCCGCAGACCTCCTCTCTCAGACAGTCCTCCTCCCTTCCCTACCTCTCCGTTCATGGTGATCCAAGCCTGCCCAGCCTGGCACACCTCTCTCTCCAAATCACCCTGCTCTGCACCCGCCCCAGGCTCTGCTCCGGGCTCCTGCTCTCCCCCTGAGCTTCTGCATCAGCCTCCCTGCCTGCAAGCTCTCCCTCCCCAAATCCACTCCTCCACCCCTTCAAATTGCCCTCCTAAAGCAGATGGGACCCTGGCGTTCCTGATGAGAGCCCTTCAAGATCCCCCTCCAGATCAGGAAAGAGCCTCAGTCCTTAGTAGCTGGAAAACAAGACCCTAACCCACTCTTGACTTCACGACCAAAGCTCAGGACCGCTCTTTTAGTTTCCAGGACTTTCTCACACGTTGAGTGGCTATTTCTGCCTTAGCCCTCCAGACCCCGGCTCTTCCTAGTGAGCTCAAAGTTCAAGACCCAGGTCAAGTGTTTGTCTGTTCTCTCAGGCCATCTTCACTGCTTTCCCAGGGCACTGTAGATACCTCTTGCTCCTGACTTAGCACAACAAACTGGTACTGGTTATTTCTAAATCCATCTCCTGGCGCCTAGCCTGGGACTGGAGGGGTTCTCGGGGCCCTGCCCGACTCAGAAGGTCTCATCCACGTTTGCCAACTGCATGAACGGGTGCGGAAGGACTCAGCACAGGGACGCTCCACGTTTCCACACCATTTCTCACCTAGAAAATGACAATGTTTGTTCGGCGCACTGGGGAAAACCAGGCGGACCTGAGGTGGTCTGTATAATATTTGCCGAAAATATTCATCTATTAATTTTACAAAGATTAAAATATTAATCTTTTAGAAAATATTAATTTCTATATTAATCTTTTGTATGATTGTAAGAAATACCTAAAAATGGATTAGGGAAGTTAGTAAATTTGTATGAAATCTCCAAATAAAACAGTTCCCATTTTGAAACGAAAACGTGTGATTGCTTTGATGATCGTATCAGGTGTTAATGCTTGAAATGGCTGCACACAAGCTCAGGACGGGGGCACAGCTGGGGTGTCACCCTGGAGACACTTTCTTGGTGCAGGTAGATGATAACTTTAGAGTCTTTTTTAACAATCACACAAATTTCACAAAAGTTGAAATTATTTTTAAGAATCTGACACTCTTCCTTTTCTTTCTACATGTAATATTGACATTTCTTGTGCAAATCAATAAATGAATTTCCAACCCAGTTGAACTTTTCATATCCAGCATTTCGAACTCATGACACAGCGTGGGGACCGGTGGCGGTGTGCCCTCCGGCTGCCGCTGCCACAGCCCATGGCCAGGCTTCCAGAGAGATGAGTCCAGGGTGCCCAGACCTGGGGCTGCCCGCTCAACACACCTGCCTGGCCGGGCCTCTGCTTTAACTCGAGACTTCCACGCTTGCTTTGAATTTATTTTGATTTTTATTTCAGAACAAGAGGAACAGACCAAATGAGAGGCACATTCACTCTTATCCAACAGATGTGTCTTGGGTGCCTACTGGGGCCAGAGCGTGCCAGGCACTGAGGCCTCAGTCAACAGGGGCCTTGCCTTTGCAGAATCCACAGAGCAAGAGGCCTGCGGCAAGAGTGGGCCGTCGCTGATGCGAGCGTGAGGAAGGGACTTGGGTTCACTTCCTGGGGCGGCCATAACAAAAGACCTCAGACTGGGGGGCTTAAGACAATGGACGTTTACGGTCTCACAGGTCTGGAGGCCACAGGTCTAGATCAAGATGCTGGCGGGGCCGTGCTCCTTCTGAAGCCTCCAGGGGAGAATGGGTTTTGTGCCCTTCTCTCAGCTTGCGGCGTCGCTGGCAATTCTGGGTGTTTCTTAGCTTGTAGGTGCATCGCTCTAATCGGCCTCTGTTGTCACCTGGCCTGTCTGTGTTCACATCATCTCTTCTCCGTGTGTCTGTGTCTCTGTGTCCCCCCTCTTGTAAGGACACCAGTCATGTTGGACTTAGGCTGTACCCTACTCCGGGAGGACTTCAACGGAACTGACTGTATCCGCAATGATCCTATTTCCAAGTAAGGTCACGTTCAGAGCTTCAGGGAGGGACCTGAGTTTGTGGGGCGTGGCAGGGCGGGGCAGGAGGGGGACATTATTTAACCCACTACGATGCTAAATAAGTCTGAGCAGGTGGTGGAGAAGGCACTCCCAGGACAGGGGCATCAGGAGGTTGGCACCCGAGGCCTGAAGAGGCCAGGGGAGTGAGCCATTACTGGAACCCAGGGCGCTGAGGCTGTAGAGGGACCCCCTGGACCAGGGCGGTGCTTTGGTAGAGGCGCAGCAGCGGGGAAGAAGCAGGGAGTCCACAGCCCCACTTCCCCTCCTGCCCTCCAACTGCCCTGATCTAGGAGGGGGGGCGGAGGCCGGGGGAGCCCCCCTGACGCAGTGCAGCCCAGGACAGATGTGGTCGTTCCCCGCCAGGAGCTCCCAGCTAGTGGAGAGGTCAGACGACAGGTCACCAGCGATCATCACAAGGCTGTGTCACACAGTGCAGTAGGGGACACGGGGTGCAAAAGAGGGTCACCTGACCCAGGCTTGATGGTCACAGGAGGTGACATCTCAACAGCATACAAGGAGTTGGTCAAGCGCTCGGGGAAGAGAAGGGACATGGTCTGTGCAGAGGGAGCACAGCGTGGACAAAAGCCCTCAGGCTGGTATGGGGAGCGGGGAATGGAGCAGGGAAAGGGAGCGGGGAGGGCTGAGGACCCTGGCAGCGATCTGGGCCCAAGATGATGGTTGTCTGGGAGCGCAGACTTAAGGAAGGCCCAAGAGGTGAGAGAAAGCAGAAGAAGGAGCTGGGATGACACCCAGCTGTCTGGCTTGGGCAGCTAGCTGGATGGCGGCATCTTCGTGGAGAGAGGCGACAGACAAAGGACAGACAGACTTGAGGGGCAGGGTGCGGGCAAGGAATTAATTTATACTTGTTGAGCGTTTGGTTTCCGTGGGGTGTCTCAGTGGGGCTGTTGACTGGGGTTGGATGTGTGAGTCTGGAGTCTCCGGAAGAATCCTAGGTGGGTGAGAGAGGCCTGATACAGACAGCAGGGGAGGAGAAAGCTTGCCTGGGCAGCAGGGGAGGGGGGTGGGGGGGGGTGGGGGGTGTGCGGGCGGGCGGAGGCCTGGGTGGTGGGGAGGAAGGAGAGCAGAAAACCATTTCAGGAAGGTTGGCTGCGCTGGGGAGAAGTGAAGGGCCCAAAGCTGGAGAAGGACTCAGGGGGGAGGAAGGACATTTCTTAAATGCAAGGACATTTTCTTTTTCTTTTCTTTTTTTTTTTTTTTACTATTTCTTTCTTTCTTTAGGCTGTGCCGGGTCTTAGTTGCGGCGTGCATGTGGGATCTAGTTCCCCCTTCAGGGATCGAACCCGGGCCCCCTGTGTTGGGAGTGCGGAGTCTTACCCACTGGACCACCAGGGAAGTGCATGGACATTCTCAAGCATAGACAGAAGTGGAGAGAACATTATAATGAAGCCCCAGGTACCCATCGCCTGGCTTCATCAATGATCAATGCACCACCAATTTTGTTTCCTGTCTGTCTTGACCCACTTCCTGCCCCAGGATATTTTGCAGAAAATCCCAGAGGTTATATTTCACCTGTAAAGTTTCAGTGTATATCTCTAAAAGATACAGTTTTAAACATAATCACTCTACCGTCATCAGGGCTCCCCAAGCAAGAATAATTCCATAATAGCGTCAAATACCCAGCCCGTGTTCTCACTCCCCTGAGTGCCCTATAAATGGTCTCACTCTGTCAGTTTATTTTCAGATGGGGACCCAAACAGTCCACACGTGTATTGTCTGATGTGTCTCCTAGGTCTCTCCATCTGGAGATTCCCCTGCATCTTTGTCCTAAGCAATTTCTTGCTGTTGTCACAGAGGCCAGGCCATTCTTCTTGCAGAGTTTCCTACACTCTGCATTGTGCTGACCCCATCTTTATGATATGGTCGAACATATTCTTTATGTACTTCCTGTGTACTACCTGAAATTGGCAAGGAGCTCCCGAGGCTTGATCAGATTTGGGTCGATTCAAGCCAGTGAGGCATCTGGCATCTGGTCATCTTCTGCCGTACTTAGACGTTCCTTGCCTAAGTTCATTAATTCATTAGAAGTAGAATTCATAGTTGTGAAATGGTGACATCATAATTCCGTTGTTTCTTTTTTATTTGCTAGCCTACTTCTATAAAGAGAAACTTCCCCTCATCAGTTATTTAGTTAACTCTGAAGCACAGTTCATATAGGAAAGGCAGGATACATGTGGAATTCCTTTATTTGCCACTTGTCAAAATAATGAGCTGGCTTTCTACTATTCTTCAAAAGTTAGCCATGAGTTTTCCTTTGTTCTGCTTTTTTATTCTCCGCACTAGTGGGCTGAGCCACAGTTACTGTACTTGCATCCATTCCAGTTACTCTCCTTGTTGAATCGCATTGGCCAGGGAGTCCTTCTGACATGACCCGGGTACCTTTGATAGTGTCCTTGCTTTCTAGGGTGACAAGATGTCCTCACAAGCTCATTCCATGCACCTCCTGCCCCAGACCTGGAAATCAGCCCCTTCTCCCGGGAAGTCCAGGTCCCAGAGCAGCCAGAAGGGAGGGTGGGCGTGGACACATCCAGGAAAGGGGACTGCGTGCTTGAATGACACATGTCCCTCCAGAGGCGGAAAGACAAGGAATCCAGAATATGTGAGGAGGAATGAGCCTCGGGTTGGAGAAGAGACGATGGAAAAAGGGCAGAGAGCCGTCACTTTGCGGGTGGGCAGGCACGAGGGGAGGGTTCTTCCCTCTGTCTCCTTTGTTGCAGAAGGGAGTCAGTTGTGAAAGTGAAGAGGGAGGTGTTTTGGGGAAATCGAGAGGGTTCCGGGGAACCATTGGGAACCCTGGGCAGGTGTGGCCCGGAGACGAGACGGAAGGTCACGAGACAATGAACTTCTCTCAGCGCCGATCTGAGAGGTGGTGCGAGCGTGTCTGTGAGCCCCAGCGGCGCTGAGAGAGGACAGACAGGTGGACAGCTCCACTTGGAAGGGTTGGCTTTCGCCGCCCCCAACTCGCAGGGAAGACTCACTCCTTTTCCCTGTCTTAAGAAAGAGGTAACTCTGACATCTGCTGGAGGGTTGGGTCATCCATGGTAGAGAGGCACTAGGAATGCAAACCTACTATGTGCAAAACAAGCTCTGTGCTAGTAGTGGGCGTTGCAAGGAGAAATAAGACTGGAAAAAAGGACCTTCTGCCCAGAAGCTCTGTCTCTGCAGGGAAAGCACGAGGCGTGTGCATCCAGGGAGGAGCAGACATTGCCTGGGGAGGGCGAAGCGGGCCGAGGGCTCCCTGTAGGGAGCTTTGAGGATACGGGGCTTCAGAGCTCATGAAAATGCCTCCAGCTTCGAAAGCGGAAAAGCATGAAATATTATTACAGAGATAAGGAAACAGAACCTGTTTCCTGACCGTGAAGGAGTTTCATTTTATCTCCACTGATGAAAAAGCAAGAATTTTAGCAGTACGGGGCGCTCAACCGGTGAGCCGGGGAGACTTTTGGTTCCATTGCTAATGTGGTTGGTAAAGAACAGAATGAAGCGCCTCCCACTAGAAGCACGTCTTGTATTCCAGGCAGACAAGAGTCCACACGCCAAGGAGCCGTAGCCTGACCAAGAATGGAGGAGCAGGTCTGCTGGGTCCCCAGGGGCCCAGAGAGGAGACGGCCAGGCCTCCGGCCGCCTGGGGCTGCAGATCTCTTGATTCGACCCTAGTTGACTCACGTATTCTGTGAGTCACCCCTTCTGTCCCCACCCAAGGCTCTCCTCCTGGATGGGAAAAGCCCAGGCAGCAGCCTTAACAGCACTTAGAATTATCCTCGGGGATGTCAGAGAGCTAGATCTCATCTGCAAAGCAAGAGGTCTAAGCTGAACAGTAAAGTCGCAGTGTACTCGTCGTCTTTAGAAACGTGGAGAAAAGGCTAAGAGTGGAAAGCAGTTGCCTCTGGGCTGTGAGAAGAGGCACAAAAAGGACAAAGCCGTGTATTTTCAAACAAACAGAATAAAAATAAACATTAATGTTAAAAAAAAAAAGAACGATGTGCTTAGCCTAGGCAATGGCTTGTTAGCGCTAGGATTTTAGACCCCGTGATACCCGAGTTAGGACGCATTTGGGGGAGAGGAGCTTTGTAAGTCCTATGATAACACCTAACACTTGAGGCAACTGCCATTTGCGAGGGCGGTCCTTGGCAAACTGCTCGTGTAAGACAGGTGGGCAAATGCCCCTGCTTCCAGGGCCCTGGCAGTTTTTCCTAGTTGAGAGCTTTCTTGCTTTTCTTCTGTATTGGGGTGAGGGGAGTGGTCGCTGGAAGATGCCTGAGTGCCTTGGGCGTAGCTGGACCCTGACTCCAGCGGGGCTGCTAGAGAGGCTTGCACTGAACGCAGGGACTTTCGCTTCCATCAGCCAAGTGTTCCTGGCAGTGGAGCTCCCCTCTGGAGCTCACGTGTTGCCCGAGCCCATCCGCTGTAAATTCCTCCTAGTTTTACGCCTATAAGGTCTTAACAGGTCAGGGACAGGGAAATAGGAAGCTGGTCCATCAACTAGGGAGTCACCCCTCAGCTGAGCTAGTGCAGATAAATAGGATAACCAAGTTGGAATATTTTTATAAGGTCTTCAGCAAGGCTCAATACCTTTCAGCCTAGGTGTGGTTTGGTAAAATATGTGTTATAAACCAAGGGGCTGTACTTTAAAGCTCCCTCTGGGCCTGTATTTGGTGCTTTACGCAGAGAGGGTACTTTTACGTGAAACAACATGTTAACAGCCTGGTGGGAGAATGCAATTACAGTGGGCCCTCTGTATCCTTGGGTTCTGCATCTGTGGATTCAACCAACCGTGGATGGAAAACATTCAAAAAAAAAAAAAAAATTCCAGAAAGCTCCAAAAAGCAAAACTTGAAGTTGCCGCACACCAATGACTATTGACACAGCACTGACATTGTATTAGGTATTAGAAGTCATCTAGAGATGATTCAAAGTATACGGGAGGATGTGTGTAGGTTATATGCAAATAGGCCATTTTATATAAGGAACTTGAGCATCATTGGAGTTTGGTATCTGCGGGGTGGGCATGGGGGGGAGGGTACTGGAACCCCAACAGAAACCGAGGGACAATTGTACTCCTGTTCTCTCTACCAAACCTTAGCGGTCCGGCCTACCCATCTTTTCCCAGCCAACGTGGAGCCTGGGAAAGTCCGACCTTGCACGGCGAAGGTCTTTGCCCAGTCAGCTGAGTCTACCAGGGGGTAGACGGGGTGACCGTCCACAGAGGCAACTCCCCCTCACAGCCTCCACTAATGACCTCGGCTCTTGCTGTGGTCACAGGAAGGCTTGGCCCTGGGCTCCTCCAGTTGCTACATTTTCTAGTTCACCCATTGTTTAACTCCTGCAGCTGAAACCATTAGTTTTTAATCTTTATAATCAAAATCCTTTCTAAAAATAGACTCATGTAACTCAATCATAAATGCAATTTATTGGCTATGGTATTTTTTCTTTATTGTCACTCGGGATCATCTTTCTGAACACCAGCCATGATCCCGCAGTGTACGGTGGCCTGGCAGGAATCTGGAATCTGGGGCTCTGGAATCTGAAGATGCAGGTGCAAATCTTGACTCCACACGTAGTGCTGGGGGACCCTGGGGACACCACTGCACCCCCCTGAGCACCAGAACTTCCCGGGGCTGACTTGAGGGTGAAGGAGGTCACGTGTTAGGATGTGGGCTCCACGAAGGCAGAGATTTTTTACCTTTTTTGCGCAACGGTGAAACCTTATCCCCTAGAACACCTGGCACAGCGAAGGCACTCAATAAACCTTGGTTGTTGAATGACGAGTCACAAGTGTGAGTCAGAGCACAGAAGCTGTGGCAGCACAGCAAATTAGTGTGAATAATTATCAATCGAGGACATAGGTTGGGGGTTGAGGGTGAGAGAGAAGTACAGAGTCCCTTTCCTCAGCTTAATTTGTTGATTTGCCATTTTGTCCTAAAGAAATGGAGTTTGTTTCACCGCTTCCTCATCTTCGGTATGAATCTGGTTAAGGTTTGGTTATGTGGCATAAAGTTAATAGAGGTTTTAAAGCCAAATATGCCTTCAAAGTTCCTATGGATCACTTCACAGCCATCCTTCTGCCGGCAAAGCAGGAGCCTCGGTGGGGGGACATAGTGCTGCTTCTGTACCCGGGAGAGTCAAACTGGAGCCCAGCCCCCAACGGCCATGTGCCCCCCGCACATGGATGGCAGAATTCCCGGCCTGTCCGCGGCCGCGGCTGTGCCCACGCTGGCGCTATGAGGTGTGTCACGTCAGGAATGCTCTTCCTCTAATGTCGTGGCACTGAGTCCTCCAACCCGTAAGACGCTGTCCCTGTTACAAAGATGACCAGGACGGTCCCAGGAGCTCACTATCAAGTTGGTACAAAACCACGGAGAACCTCAAGCCACAGAACCTGAAAATCCCCCCAAATCCTTAACAGGTCACAACTTTTCTGGTTTTAACTTAAACAACAATTTAAAAACTTGGGGAAAAAAAATCATGCTTTTATAATTTTTATGAACCGAACAATATTTTGAACATAAAGGAACAAATCAAAGGAATGCAGTGGTGAAATGATCCTTACCTAACTGATTTTGCTTAACAAACGCATATTTTTACATTTCCATTCTTTTCGATGGGGAAACTTTTGGGGTCCCTGCACAGAGACCCTGTACCCAGTGTGATAGATGAGCAGCTCCAGGCGATGAGTTCCAGCACCGCCTGGCGGTGGTGGCCGGGGGCCTATTGTGGTCCAAAGTGGGTCCCAGCCAGGTTCTTTTTGGTGCTGGATCTCAGTGCTTAGCTAGCGTGGATGCCAGTCTAGGAAACCTGAAACTACCAGCCTGGTTTATGACCTTCCTGACTCTCCTCTCTGTAGAGGGGGAAGGAAATGACTTCTTCATCTCTCCTGACGACTGTGTTTGGTCCTCAATTGCCTAGAGGCTTGTCCTAGCAGCTAGAGCATGAAAAACTGGGCCTGGGGAGGAGAGGAAGACATACAGACAAGCAGGTACGCCAGAGCCATAGAGGAGAGGCCAGCACCCAGAGCTGAGAAAGGGCTTTTGGGGGTCATCCCAGAGCAGGGGGGAATGAGGTACCCAGAAAAGACACCTGAAACGGTATTTTCTTAGTAACACAATGGAGTACAATTTCCTTAAGTAACGCCCCCTACATCCTTCAAACTTGTATTAAACATTCCCGTTCATTCTTTTATCAAATCTTGATTGAGTCAAGATAATTTTGGTATATCCTTAAGGTGACATACTTTTCAGTCTTTTAAACACTTTTGAAGAAGTTTGGATATGTCACCCCGTAATGGTAAGTGATAATGGCAAGTGATAAATAAAACGACTTCAATTAAATACAAACATTATATATACTCATTCAAAAAACCTGGGAGGGCGCGCACCAGATGCCAGCAGTGGCATCTCTCTCTGCGAGGCGGGGTTAGTGGTCGTCTTTACTTTCTTCTTTATACTTTACTGTATTTCCCCAACTTGCCAAGAGTGTTTAGTAATTTTTAATAATCCGAGCCTAGGCTCTGCACTAGACTGCGGGGGTCAAGGCCCTGGGGCCCTTAGGTAGGCTGACCCCGAAACACAAGTCACAACTATGCAAGGAGGGCAACAGGCACAGCCAGAGGGGTGGTCAGAAGGGGCCTGAAGCAGTCGGGAAAGGCGTCCCCAGGAGGTGACATCTGGGTAAGATATTAAAGTTGAAGAACTATTCCCCAGGTAGAGAAAAAAGACCCAGGTAGGCCTTGCATTTCAGGAAGAGAGAACGACATACACGGATCTCTGAGGGTGTCCTGGAGAAATGCGATCTAAATAGTTAACAACAGCTAATGTAGATGGAGAATGAGCCTTAGGGGAAAGCACTTATCTTCACAAATAATCAAGGAAGTACAAAGTAAAGGCACCAGGAGATGCCGTTTTGCCCATCAAATTAGCAAAGAAGAGAAATGACTTACAGCAAACCAGGAAGCAGCAGGAATCAGTCACTCTGCTGGCGAGAGCGGGCCCAGGCCGGCCGTTCTAAAAGGCAATGTGGTAGTAGGTATTCAGTCTTAAGGTTCCTTCCCACCGGCCCAGTAGCTCTTCATTCTCTATAACCAAATTCTACAGAGTGGGATTTGAGATGTGCACAGAGATCTCTGCACTCAGGTGTCCAAGGTGATTCTCTTTATGTCTTCATTCATTCCTTTATTTGGGGAAGTAGGTTCCCAGGTATTTGTGTGTGACTTTGCCACATCACCGACACATATGAATGTGTATTCTTCTGTGTGCATCAAATATTGTACAATCGGTGAATTAAAGATGTGAGTTAAACTGACACATTACATTTCTCCAGCATCTGGCGTTTCCAGAGCATTCTCATTCTCACCGTCTTATTTGATCCTTACGACCTCCCGCAGGTTGGGTAGGGTGAGCCTGATTCTGGGAAGAGTGGATGTGTCACTCAGCCTGCAGCCTCCTCTCCTGCTCCTTGCTCAGAGAGACTGATCTATCCTTAGGCCTAGAAGGTGCAGCCCCTTGTACCATGGGATCTCCCACCACCACTACCACTGGCCAGAGCAAGGTGACAGGTAATATGAAAACATAGAAGCAACTTTCCTATCCACTAGTCGGAAAGGACATCCATTCTAGATTGAGGCACTAACATGTAGCCAACAGATATCATAGTTTTGGTAATTTTTTAAATAGCTTGGATTAATGTCAAATTTGCCCCAAATGGGTCTATACTTTTTCTTCCCTCATTTCCTCATAACCCCTAGTATATGACCAGGGACCCAGCACACACTAAGCCATAGTTATTTAACTGACATACTGAGAGAGCCCCTGGAAAATGGAATCTGATTTAAGGAGAATAAAAAAAACAAGATATGAGCTAGAAGAAAAAAAGAATGAGAAATTGATATACTTTACCTTTTTTTTTTCTTTCCCAAGGGTTGCATAAAGTACAACTCTGTTACAAAATGCTACCTAACACCACTATCACAAGCTTCTTTGATTGAGGGCTTACTGTGTGCCGGGTACTGCTATGGTGGGGGGGGGGGGAGCACAGGTGAGCACAGTCTGTGCCCTCAAGTTGTTGCCCAACATGAACGCGAGCCGGCCCAACTTCCTGATGTCTCTTGGCTCCACCTGTCTGACTGCATGAACCCATCCGCCCACTGCTGATGATGAATTACTGAATACTCCCACTACCTGGATGGAAAAGAATTTACTTCCTTTCTGGACTACAGCATTCTCAATATCCTTCCATGAAACCGCATACCTCACGTAGGTGTGTAGGGGTGTGTGTGTGTGTGTGTGTGTGTGTGTGTATCTGTTTATTTCCTCCTTGTCAGTTGTCACCTTTATAAGAGACATAACCTCAAACAGTTAAATGAGTTCCTTTTACGTAAGGATCTACTCGTCTATATCTTTCTAGAAACTTCGGTCTCTTCCCACCCTCATGTGTATCAGTGCTAATGGATATAAGCATTAAACATAATCTGTTTTTCACAGACTAACTTCTGATTGTCACGATTACTTGGTTGAACCATCTTTGGCAGTTTGATCCTCTCCGGGAAGACACAATTGAAAATGACCAACACAACCTGAAGTCAGAACTTCCCCAAAGACCCATGGATAGACAGAACGTGCTTGGTTACTATATGAGTAACCACAGTGTAATTATTAACAATAATAGCTAACATTTACTAAGTACTGAGTAACAATAATACAATTATTAATAATAATAGCTAATATTTACTAGGTGTTTTACTGTGTGCTAGGCCCGTGCTAAGCTCATTATAGACATCTTATTTAGACCTCACAACAGCCCTAAAAGGGCAGTGAACTATTACCTCCGTTTTACAGATGGGTATAAATTGGCTTCAGAAAGAAGCAAACAGAGCTAGGATTTCAAACCTGGGTCTGACTCCTACCCACTAAATGCCGTAAAAACTCCATTTTAAAAAAGAAGTTACAAGGCCTGTGTTTTTATATCTACCTATAGATATACCTAAAAGTGTATGTTTATAAATGTGCATATATATATATATATATATATATATATATATATATAAAATAGTTCAATTCTCAAGAACACAAGTATTTTAATAAACAACCACACATTTCCACACTGAAGATGGGCCTGAATTCATTTGGTTAAAAGTCCCTGGTTTTTACCTGAGCAGTTTGTAAACATACACAGAAACAACCCTGTTTGCATTCTGCCGACTCCCCTCTGCCTTGTCCTCCACGGTCCAAAAGGGACAGGCTCAGGGCCTCAGCCAGTCGCCATGGCAACTGCCAGGCAGCCCCGACCCAGCTCGGAGGTGGGTCAGAAAGGTGTGGAACACGGGAAGCGGACCCCCAGGAGACCTCCAAGTCCCCTTCCTCCCCCGGGGCGGTCCCACCGTAGAAGCCAAAGCCACGATCCCCAGCCCCTCTGGCAGAACCATGGATCCGGTTTCCTTCACTCCTTCTTTTGGCGGGGGTGGGAGAAGTAGAGAGAGGAGGGTCTCATTTATATTTAAGAAAAGCAAGAAGATAATTTCTGCGTGAGGGAATGGAGTTGGGAGGAACCGTGGTCCTTCACCTTCTCCGCTCACCTGAAGCCCTGCCGCCTCGCCCCTCCCTTCTCCACGGAGGGCTCATCTGCGCACGCTCCCTGCGGTGGAGGGAGGGGGGAGGGGGAGAGGGAGGGGGAGGGGGAAAGGAGAGGATGGGAACCCCCTCCCGGGGGGTGATGGGAAGGGCCGGCTGGGGGATTAGGGGAAGTGCCTCCCTGTCAAGGTTGAGAAGTAGGATTTCCTCCTTTCTCCAGTGAAGAAACTCCTCCTAGGGAGGCCTCACCTTTTTGTCTCTGGGGAAGGACGAGGATGAGCTATGCCGCAGTTTCGCAGGCCTTCGGATTTTGAAATCGCTGCTTCTGTGATCACCAAGTACTTGCGTGTCACGTGGGGCTTAAGGGTCAGGGAGTTTGGGGCTGCCCCGCCTCAGGTTGGCCTAATGAGGTGTTTCTGGACTACGCAGGTCTCATAGGGAGAGGGTAGGTGGGGCTTTCTACTTGCCCTGAGCGGGGAGCAGCCTCTTTCTGGAAGGAGTTTCTGGGCTCTTTGCTGCAGGAGGCTGGGAGGCCGGTCCTGATGTTTACCTGATCTTGCCTTATTTGGGCGATTGCTAAACCTGCAGGGTAGTGAAATTACTATAGATTGACTGAAAGATTTGGGTGGGTGGGGAGGATTCTGACTAATTTGCATAAGCCATAAATCAAGTTGTAAATTTTAGGATCTAATAATTCAATGGCTAGGCACCCAGCTGCTTATGATGTGATCCAGGGCAGGGTGTGCTTAAACCACTTTCTGAGTCTTTTAATCTAAGGCTCTTTGAGCCAGTGGTTCTCTGCTTGGTAGATGGTTAAAGTCACTCCCAGAAAAGCATAGTTATTCCTTTAAATCAGAGATCTGGGGGGCAGTAGAGTGTAGTGATTTACAGCAATAGCTTGAGTCAGATGGCATGGTTTGAATCCCACTGGCTGTGTGATTTTGAGCAATGTCTTTACCTCTCTGTGGCTCCCTTTCCTTAGCTGTACAATGGAGAAATGACAGTGAGGATTTGTTAAGATAATTCATATATAAAACTCTTCAAACACTGCCAGCACAGAGTCAGAACTTAGCAAACATTACTCACTGGCATTTTTAGAGAAAATTTGAAAGTTGAATTTCTGACATTTATTTTTATATGCAAAAAAGCTAACATCTGGTTGCATATTCTTGATGGTATTACCACTCCAGGTCTCTAATATTTAACATATTTTGAGGTATTATTATAAAAAGACACACCCCACTGTAGTAAATGTGGCAACTGACAAGTATAAAGAAGAAAATCATAGTCATCTGTCCTTCTAAAGTCCCCACTTTTTCCCACAAGGAAAACTGTTAATTTGGGGTGTTTACAATCTTTTTATCTTTGCAACTAACAAACAATATAATTGTAGGGTCTTGTGTGTTAATTTGCTTGTACATTGTTTATTTTTTCAGTAAGTGATGGATTTGGGCCTGAGATGTGGTTAAGATTGTAACCTTCCATTATGCTATTGTTTCAGAGGGAAAGGTTGGCATGCTATGTGTTCTGGAAGATCTGTCGATTATTCAGCTATTCACCTCATGGATTTGGCCTTTGTGTTTACTCAGGCACTGCTACCCTCCCCCATCTCCCCATCCCCCAGCAACATCACACAACACACCTGGGAGGGGGCTGGGTGGGTGTGAGGAGAACTTTCTACTAATGATATGTGATTTCTTTGTTAGATCTTCATTGATGTCATTATATAGCTATCATAATAAATAACCATACATTAATAAAATACCATTTTTGATCCCCAGGGCAGCTCTTTGAGTTTGGAAGGGTTTACTCCCCTCAGTTTACAGAATAGGAAACTGAGGCTCAGGGCAGGTGAGTTGCCTGAGGTCACCGAAACTAATAGGCCATGGGAACCCAGAATTTGAAGTTGGGCATTCTGGCTCTAGGTGAGTAATATTTCCACTAAATGATGACTTTAAGACCTGTTTTCCCTCCATTTAGATCGATTTTAAAAAATACTTAAATATTAGATTTAAATAAATAAAAAGTTGGGGTTATTATTATTGTTGAAGGTATTAAATCTCAAAAGCAACTAAGAGCACCATGCAATATTTAGATTTAAGATGAAACACAGTTATTTGTATAATTTGCAAAAACACATTAAAATTGGATATACAAATGTACGATGGCCAAACCATATATAGAAATAGAACTCTGACCCACAAGTTGCAGCAACAAGCCCAGGAAACCAACCCACTATCTACAGTAACCATCTCAAGAAGCCAGCCTACTGTGGGCCAGACTGGCAGGAAGTCAGTTGCTAGCTCTACTAACTGATCCAGGAACAAACAATAACCCCTTTAACAATCGGCTCCAAATGGCCAGGACTTGATTATAACTGGGAGGCACCCTAATTTTTGCCCCCCCTTCCCCCTTAGGACCAACCAGAGAAAGCTGAGGTTTTTTTTTTTTTTTTTTTTTTTTAAAGGGAACGCTATTTATTTATTTATTTATTTGGCTGTGTTGGGTCTTCATTTCTGCGCGAGGGCTTTCTCTAGTTGCGGCAAGCGGGGGCCACTCTTCATCGCGGTGCGCGGGCCTCTCACTATCGCGGCCTCTCTTGTTGCGGAGCACAAGCTCCGGACGCGCAGGCTCAGTAGTTGTGGCTCACGGGCCTAGTTGCTCCGCGGCATGTGGGATCCTCCCAGACCAGGGCTCGAACCCATGTCCCCTGCATTGGCAGGCAGATTCTCAACCACTGCGCCACCAGGGAAGCCCCAGAAAGCTGAGTTTTTACCGTAACCAAACACATGGGATGTCTCGGTTCTCGTGAGCCCTCTGGCAGCTTTCCCACACCCACAGCCTGCAATCAGGGCACCAACCCCTTTCCTTTTTCCCACTATAAAGCTTTCCCACTCCTCTGCCTGCCTTTGAGTCTCTGCCAAAATGCAAGTGATGGTGGCTGAATCCCTTGCTATAGCAAGCCGCGAATAAATGGTCTTTGCTTGTTCTCATTGGGTGGTCTTTGTTTATTTCCACACACAAAATAGAGATTCTTTTAAGTAAAAGTGATAAAGGAAAAACATATTTCCATCTCACCAGGGGATCTAAAGGCCCATATTGACTGGATTTCCTTGGCTTGGTTGAGCATCCACTGTGTGCAAAACATGAGGTGCTGAGGGGGAAACGAAGATGAGGGCGGCATGGCTCCTGATACCCGGAAATCAGACAACCACCCAGATGACTGTCACATGAGACAGAACTTGTCTTGTGAATTTGATGAAGATGGTTAAAGGTACGATGGGAATTAAGAGAGAGACAGTGAGCACAGCTAACTTGAAGGATCAATAGAAACTGCAGGAGGGAGGTGTCCAACATTTAGAGCAAAAAATTAAAAATACAGAGAAATATGGTTAATATATACTAATAAAAACTCACTACTTAAAATTAAATTTTGCGTGTTGTCACACTCAGACCTTTAAAATATATAGGTAGATGGATGGATGGTAGCCAGATAGATGATACAGAGAGCTGAAGTCCTTTCCTCTTTCTCTAAGCCCCATTCCCCTCTTCCTCCACGAGGGCATCCTTACCATGAATTTGGAGCTTTTTCTGGAAGTGGTCTCTTATCCAGTCTTTGATGAATGGCTATGACTTTTGATAGGCAAGGCTGGGGGAAGGAAGACTTTCCAGGGAGAGAGTCTGGCACAGGCAAAGGCATAGAAGTGGGGAAGTGAAGGAGGTACTGGGGCAAGTGCCTGTGGTTTTCTTTTGTCTGAAGCATCTAAACCAGTATAGGAAGGGGATGGTGGGCCGTGAGGCTGAGAGGATGACTTAGGGCTTGAACATGGAGGGACTGAACACCAGTGGATAAGGCTGGTCTGCATTTGGGCTTCGGGGTAGAGGAGGAACGTGAGGTGGCTAAGAGTACCAAAGGCTGGAGATAGAGAGGCTGAATTAGAGGCCATTGCTAGAGCTTACAGGCTGGGATCAGGGCTGGTGACAGACGAGTCGGGAAGGAGATCATGAGGGGCCCTGGGCAGGCCAAGGGTCAGATGACCGGAGGGAAGCTAGGAGGAGGGGCCCATTAACGAGTGGGAGTGAGTGTGAATGTGCAGGTGTATGTGTGCACGTGCGCGTGTGAGTGACTGTCTAGGTGTGTGTGAGGGAGCGAGCTCCATATGGGAACCCCAGGGGGCTGGACTCACACCCAGGGTGGAGGAGAGACGTCAAACCCTGATGGGCATCAAGGTAGACTGCATCTGCTAATAGGTCGGAGCTGACTCCTTGAGTCAGGAGGAGATGTTTACAGACACGAGAAAAGATCTCGAAGAACACATCTCTGTGGACCGCCAACACCGAAGGATCAGAAGAGCCCAGAAAGGTGAGGAGGGGCGGGAAGGGCCTGCCGAGGGACCCGAGGAACCAGTGGCCGGGGCTGGGAAGGGGCAGTGCCCAGCTCTAGGCAGGGGTGAAGGCCTCAAGAGAACTGGCCCGACGCGCTTCCTGCACCTCTCCTCGTTGCAGCACCACCCAGCAGCTGGTTAAAGGGGGCCAGCCACGTGGTGTCCAGGTTAGCGAGCAGGTGGGTTACCCAGTACGCCTCAGGCCCCGCCCCCTCCCTCCTCTTGCGCGACGATTGGCCGAGACGCCCCTTCTCGTTGCTATGACAGCCCCGAAGGCTGCCATTGGCTTCTCCCCACGCCTTCCCGCCCCAGGCCTCGCCTCTCTCCCGTCCCAAGCGGCGATTGGTGGATGCATCCCGTTGCTATGACAGCATGAGACGGTTAACAGTGACTCCTACCCCCGCCTTCCGGCTTCTACGCCTCCCTACGTTGAGAGGGAGGCGGGCCTGGCCGCGTCTCCATGGCTACGGCGGACGCGGTGCAGGCAGCTGGTACCTGCCGACTAGAAAGGCTCAGGCGGCAGCCGGGATCCAGACTGGGGTGGGATCATGTCGGACCTGGGCTCGGAAGAGTTGGAGGAGGAGGGAGAGAATGATCTTGGGGTGAGATCTCCGGGTAAGGGAGGGGCTCCCAGGGGTGCGCGGACCCTTGGAAGCCGGTTTCGGAGAGTGGGGTGGCCTGGAGGCCAGCCACAGTCCCACTGGGAGGCCCAGCCAAGAGCGAGGAGCACGCAGGCCACAGCGGGCGCTGCGTCCTGCAAGATGGCTGTGCAAGGTGAAACGTTATGACGTCCGCCTGCCGAATCCCTTCTCTCTCCCCCCTCCACCAATTCCTCCTCTCGTTAAAGGCAAAGATTTCCAAATCCAAGGCTTTGGAAGCGTCCTCCTCCCGGCTGTTACCCTCCATCGAGGCAGTTTCCTTGGGTGGCTGGGTCATCCCAAGCTACCATACTATTCTTGAATGTATTTTGTATATTATTCTGAAACTATTTCTGTAATGGAGCTTGGCTCCTCGGGGTTAAAGGAAGATGAAGGAAAGCTGCTTCCTGGCAGCCTTCAAGAAATGCTAAGGAGGTCCCAGGCTCAGCGAAGGCTTCCTGAAGTATTACCATACAGGCCTGTAATCACATGTGCTTCCTTCACTCTTGCTGGAACTGACCCGGGTCGTTGGAAATATTTCCTGGTTTAGACAGCAGAGAGGAGGTAAGGGATACACGTTCAGTGATGTGAGCTGGGCTCCACGTGGGCATATTTGTCCTGCCCGAAGCCAGAGCGTGACTGTTGCCTGGCTGGCAGGTTGGGAACCTCATCCGCTGTGTGTGTGCAGGGTACAGAGTTGAAATAGTTTCAGAATTACCTGAAAATTCTAGCACCCCTGCTGAGATAGATGTGCTTGCTCAGACCTTTTTACTAGCTCTGCACACCCATCTTCCAGCTTCTCCCTGATTGGTTTGCTGCTCAAGACAAGCACCTCTGTGCACTGGAGCCACCTGGCCAGTAGGGAGCGGCAGAAGTGCCTGGGATGTACGCATCCCGGGGCAGCCAGCAGCTAGTGCTAAAAGGCAGGACAAACTGCAAAGATCTACACTCCAGAACCCCCTGTGCGATGAGGCTGAGTCTGGGACATCACCCGACATCACCCATGCTTGGCAGCCGCCTCTTTCACGTCTGTTTTCGCACCCCCTTTGCTGGTTTCTCCTGGGAGCACTTAAAAAAAAATCTCTCTCCAAGGTCTGCTTCTGGGGAACCCAAGCTACATCACCTTCCCAGTAAGCTTTCTAGTTTGTCCCCTCAAATGGCCCTACTGATCTGTAACTTTTTAGTGCCCATAATTTTCATGTTCGATTCACAGTTGGGGTCATTTTCAAGGGTTCTCTTCCTGTTCAGGCGCCCCAGCATCTCAGTATTGGGTGTATTGAGAGGTCTTTGGGGCAGGAAGAAGAGCCTTTTGTACATTTTGATTTAGAGCAACCCTGAAACAAGTCTGTAAGGTTGTAAAATTCTGTCTTATAATCTGAGCATGAATTTCTGAGCCAAACAGTGCTAGAAAAGGCACAAGAACTGCAAAAATGTTTGTTTCTGAAGCTCTTGACTTAATGTGTCTGAGCTTGTGTGTAATGTCTACCCAGATCCAATGCCGTGTCAAATCATTGCTCTATGCCCTTGCCATTTCATTATTCATTATTTGCACTCTACACTCATGTATTACGTGCTTGAGAAACGTTTATTTTATGAAGGATCGAGAAAATAGGGAAGCGACAAGCTTGTATTATGTTTTTTATTGATTTACTTTTAAGATAGATTAATTAGCGATCTTAGCTATGAGTGTTTGAACCTTAAGTCTCTTGATAAGGAGCTTAAAAATAAGATAACCTAAATTGAGTTAGGAGACTCAAGTTGACAACTGAGCCCAGTTTATTCCTCAGTTCCCCCTGCCCCTCTCCCGCCATCAGAGCTTCCTTGAAGGTCAAAGCTGTCTTCAGGCCACAGACACCCCAGGGATGATTTGCATTTTAAGTTCTGTATTATTGGAGGAAGGTGGGTTTAGGACATGTTCCACCTGCAAATGCTACTTCAAACGTGTTCCTATAAAGAATACAACTTGGAGCACCTCACATTTTCCTCAAAATGATCAGTTTTGTTTACAGTGTAAAGGATTATCATAATCATAATAAATTGGAGGGAGAGAGCGGAAGTCCCACCATGGACACGTACCAGCTGTGTGACCTTGGACTGATGGTCCCTGTCACCCAGGTCTGGTACCTACCTCACCTGTAAGACAAGGTCAAGGATTGGGAGGATGCAATGGAATACTGTTTATAAAATGCCTAACACATAGTTAGTGCTTTTATTTATTTTAGTCATTTTTTAAAAAATTTATTTTGGCTGCGCTGGGTCTTCGTTTTGGCACATGGGATCTTCCTTGCAGCGTGCAGGATCTTTAGTTGCAGCATGCAGGATCTAGTTCCCCACCCAGGGTTCAAACCCGGGTCCCCTGCTTTGGGAGCGCAGAGTCTTACCCACTGGACCACCAGGGAGGTCCCTGGTTAGCGCTTAATAAATGGTAACTGTGATCATCTTGCTTTCTTCGGTCCAGGAATACGAAGGGGAGCGGAACGAGGCCGGTGAGCGGCATGGACACGGGAAAGCGAGGCTGCCCAATGGGGACACGTACGACGGGAAATACGAGCATGGCAAAAGACACGGCCAGGTCAGGACCGGTGACTTGAGTGGGTGGTTTACCCAATTTAATACTCTGTTAGCAATTATTAAATTCAGGATTGATATGACTTATCTAATCAATGTGTTTCAGGGGACCTACAAATTTAAAAGTGGTGCGCGGTACATTGGAGAATATGTTAAAAATAAAAAACACGGTCAAGGCACTTTTATCTATCCAGACGGATCAAGATATGAAGGTAAAATATTACCACAAAGCAGACTTCCGTGTTGTGGAGGACTTGGGGATGGAACTTCTCTGTGGATGCTGAGACACACATGAAAGCTTCAAGTTCCCCAGTCATTCAACAAATACGAACTGTGTTCCTGTGTTCACAGGGTTGATGCAGAAACCAGAAAGCCTTGTAATTAGTGAAGTGGTCCACAGGGGGACATGTGACTGTCCCTGTGACCCGCACATTCCCTCCTGGGGGCCCATGTGCTGAGAGAGGCTGCTGGACGAGCCCGGACCTCGGGGAGTGGGTTGGACCCGGGTCAACTGGTGCTCAGTGGTGTTCTTCTCCTTGGAACTGTCCTTGCTCTCTTCCATTTCTGACCAGCCCCTCTTCTGATGAACACACTGTTGGTTTAGATGGTGGTTCTTTCACTGAAGGCTTCTGATCGGGGAGGCGTTCTGCCTCGTTAAACTGGCATTCTTACCTCTGCCGCAGTGCGTTACATGCCAGTGTTATAGCTCAGGAAGATTCTTGTCCCCTTATTTCCAAGAACCGCACTGCCGCCCCACCCACCATTGTCACCTGGTGTGACGACAGTGTGACGTCTCACCCCAAAGACTGGTGAAGGCAGTTCCTAACCCAGGGAGAGAGACGAGCGGGGGTGGGTTGTGAGCCTCGCAAACGGTGTGCAAAGGTTATGTTCTGGGCTGCTTTTCTGGAAGAAGTTATCTAGTTTTCATCAGATTTCCAGAAAGGTCTGTGAGCCCAACCCTGGAACTGGTGTGACAGTAGGCGTGACCTGGTTCAAGGGACCCCATCCCCCCTTGCCTCAGCCTTCGCCCCTGCAGTGCGAGGATCAGAGGAGTGAACACGCGTGAGATGCTCAGAACCAGACGGGACGGATCGTGTGTGTTCAGTAAATGTCGGCGGGCGGCAACGTAGCTTGTGTGATAGCAGCGCTTCTTAGCACGGATTCCACCCTCTGAGGGTGTGGGCTGGAGCTGCCTGTCCGGTGGCCACATAAACCAGAACCGAGGCAGCCTCAAACGGGGCTTCTGCTGGAATCCGACACCTGGGTGGGCAGTGCCACTGCTGTTCCTACTGGAGATGGAATTTCTCTTTGGTTTTGTTTCATAAATCTTAGAAGCCTGGCTGCAGACGTAGGACCCATCTGCTTTTTAAATCAACTTGACACGATCTAATTTAGGAGTTAATTCTTTCCAGATTCTGATGACCCTAATCTCATTATTGTCATTTTGATTTCAGCGTAGATGTTAATCTAATTTGAACAACATATATATTTATATATTATATATGTTATGTATGATAAGATATATGCGTATGTGGAGATACATATATACACACTCAGAATAGGCGATTGAAGGAATTTTTACTGTGAAGGTTAGCTAACATATACAACTTGTTTGGAGGCAGTTGTAAGTTGTCGTGTCTCCTTATGGTTTTGTATCTTAATGGGTGCAGGGCGCAGTCACTGCCCAGGGATTTCTTCTCTGAGGTCGGAGGCTAAGTACTCATTTTAGCTCAGTAAGGCAACAGTCTTCCAGCCCAAAGCCCAAGTTAACGTGAGACTTCCTCGCCACTGCTTTGGCCGAAGGGGGCGCAGACGGGCCCCCGGCCGCTCGGTGAGGATGCTCGCCTCAGGTGTGCAGGTGGGGCGGCCCCAGGCGCTGGAGCAGCTGCGAGGCGGGAAACATTGAAATGCTGGCAAGTGGCTGAGAATAGACCACCGAGGCTCCAGGTTGTTGCTGGATCGCTGAACGCACACAAGGCAGCAGGACTGTGGAGCTGGGGCCACTGTCCCTAGGGCAGCAAACCCTGGCTTGAAGCCCTGCTGTGCCGCCGGCCAAGTGGGAAAGGTGCTGTTAGCACATGCAGGCGACAGTGGCCCGGTACATACACCTGCCAGCCCGTCCCCCTGGAGGCCCGGCTCAGCCTCCCTCCGCCGGCTCCCCGCTCCATGTGTCCATCGGTCCGGCCGAGAGGCAGGGGCGGAGGGGGGTCAGAGTGGGCAGGGCAGCGGTGAAGGGCGGAGCTGTCTCCTCCTGACCCCCGCTTTCGTGTGGTCCTTCCAGGGGAGTGGGCGGACGACCTGAGGCATGGCCACGGCGTGTACTACTACGTCAACAATGACAGCTACACCGGGGAGTGGTTTGCTCACCAAAGGTTCGGTTCTCTCCCTGGGCCCACAGATCAGTTCATGTCATGAGCACATGACGGTGACTAAGCAACAGAATCATGACCGGAGAGCCCACTGGCCAGCTCTGCCCCGCGGTTCATGGCTTTACGGCCAGCGTGGGAGCAACGTACTGCTGCGCAGGTGCAGATTCCCGGGAACCCACCCAAGGGCCCCAGGCCACGGAGGGCACAGGAGAACCTTCTGGGGGCTTCGTTGCAGCTCCCAGGAGCCCTGCCTTTTCCCCGAGGCAACCAGCTGACAGGCAGGAGACCGCCGCTGTCCAGCAGGGATGCGTGCTCTGAGCTTGGGCCACGAGCAGGAGGTGTGCTTCGATTGGGCCCAGATATAGAAGCCACTTGTGAGCGGGCCTCAGCCTAGGCCCCCCTTGATTTAAATGTGTGTCTCATAAACCTGGAAGGGTTTTCACTGCAGCGGAACCAAGTGCATCGCTCTCCTCATCTTCCCCAGGCACGGGCAAGGCACCTACTTCTACGCGGGGACGGGCAGCAAGTACGTGGGTACCTGGGTGAACGGCCAGCAGAAGGGCACGGCCGAGCTCATCCACCTGAACCACAGGTACCAGGGCAAGTTCTTGAACAAAAATGTAAGTCGACGGGCAGCGATGTTTGCCCATGAAATAAGCAATACCGTCCTCCCTGAGCCTGTGTAAATGTGTGAGCAGAAAATAGGACAAACCCAGGCAAACCCTCCCACCCCCTCCAGACAGGGAAACAGGGCAGCCGTGCTGAGCTCCAAGCCTCACTGATGCCCACAGAGGGCAGGGCGGGGGCGGGGGAAGCTCAGCCGGTTTCTCTGCATCTCAGTAATATCCATGCTCTCTCCCAGCAGCGGGAATCATTATAGCCCTGGGGGCACCTTGACCTTGGTCTCATGAGTAAATGGGATATGAAAAACGTATTTGTCTGGAACAACTGAGCATTTCCTGCAGTTGAGCCTGTGGGTGTTTTGACTTTCTTTCCCCTGGGAGGCCCACAGCCAGAGCCGCCGGGAGGGAGACCCACCAGCTCCTCCCTGGAGCCCCACGCCCACTCACCTGCTCCAGTTGGTGGTGGGATTGGAGGCCTTGGGTCTGAAGGTTTCTGGTTCACAGTACCCGTGATGGGTCATTTCTGTTTGGAGGACTCTGTGGCCTTGCTCGTCCTTCTTGCCCGAGCCCTGATGGGATGCAGAGAAACCCTGAATAATTTGGAACCTACCTACCACCCTGCATTTGCCACGTAGCCTTGATCAGGGGTTGAGCAGAAACTTTCCCTGAAGAAAGAGTTTGCTGAGCAAATGAAAGATGTTAAGAGTTTGACAGAGGAACATTTAACTGATTTAACAAAGTAGCCTCAGACCCTTAAAACTCAGTTTTCATTTCCATATAATTCACGCCCTAATTGCAGACTCTACTTTTAGTCTTTGTAAGTGTAGGCACGTTCTCCTTAAATCTGTACATGGAATATGCCATTCCCAGCAAAATCTCATGAGATATTTTTCGGCACACGGAGGTGGGTGGAAGAAAGAGAATTTGATACAAGTTAATTGGAAGGAACCAATGAATGTTGCAAAGCTAGACTCATCTGAGGAATAAGAGCAGACGTGGGGCTTTGTTCTGCTAGTTAGAAAAAGACTTTAAAGTTGTGCAAGAGCTTCCAACTGTGAAATGCCCTGACTCTGGATCCTCCCCGCCCAGCTCAAGCATCGCGAAGGCACAGACTTATACATACAACTTATACAGAATTACAGCATGGGGATTTTAATTACATAAATAGAACCACACTATATCAGAACACAAAAATATACCCCAAGAAACAGCTATCTTTTTGTGCATTCAGAAGTTTTTATATAGGTTAGTTACTGGAATTGCGAAATCTACAGATATTGATATTTTAAATGATGATTGATACTCCAATTGTCCTGAAAAGCTAAGCCAGTTTATACTCTGGTCAGCAGGATGTGGGAGTCTCTTCATCACTTCTTCCATCAACATTGGATAGTATTAGTCTTTAACATTTTCTTTTCAAATCTGATGGGTAAAAAATGTTATCTCATAGTTTTAATGTGCAATTCCCTGATTCCTGGTGAGGCCCAGCACCTTTACACACTTTTATTGCTGGCTTGACTTTCTTCCTCAGACAATTACCTGTTCACATCCTTGCTGACAAGTTATGAAAACACACTATAAAGCTTCAATAATGAAAACAGTGTGATACTAGGATAGAGAAACAGAGATCAGTGAAGCAGGTTAGAGAGTCCACAGACAGATCGAAGTATATAAAATAATTCAGCACTTGAAAGGATATCACTTCCAGTTAAAAGGAATGGTGGGGAGAAGTCAAGAAATGGTGCTGGGACAGCTTGATGACCATTTGGGAGAAAAAATAAAACCAAAGTTTGTCCTCCAGCATGTAGATGAAGATACTTACTAGAAGAAATAAAGATTTAAATGCAAACAAGAAAGTCACAGATAGAAGAATAAGTATTTATGACCTTTGGAATGAGGAAGAGGACTTTCTATACAGAAATAGAAAGGAAAAACCAAGAGATTTCACTTGATAAAAATAATCCAATATAGATTAGAGAACACCATAAAGAAAATTTAGAAGTTATCTGACAAATGGGGTTGGGATATTTGTAACATTTAATTTGTAAAGCACTTAATCAATGTGATTTAAATTTCAAAAATGTTGAAAAAAATTTCAGCCTTACTAATAACTTAAAAGGTGTGACTTAAAATGATGAGGTCCTGTTTTTTACATATATATAAAAAATGTAAAAGTATAACAAATGTTAAGTCCAGAAAAAATAAGGGTTTGCGGACGAGAGGCTCTTAAGTGCTGTTGTGGGAAAGAAAATTATTAGAGCCTTATTCTGGTTAAAAAAAAATATATATATATGTATATATAAAACACATACTTTTGTCCAGAAATTCAACTTCTGAAAATTTACCCCGAGGAAAATGTCAAGGGTGGACGTAAAGATTTAACTCAGAATATGTTTACCATAGCATTTTTTGTCAAAGTATCAGCATACCAAATATCAACAATAGTAAGTGAGTAAAACAGATTATAATTATTTGATGAAATAACATACCAGGTTGAAAACTGATGTTATGGAAGAATATCTGTGATATGGGAGGTCATTCATGCCCTATATCTAAGTAAAAATAGAATAAGAGTCAGCACGTGTAGTTACGGTCAGATTTTTATTTTTTTAAAAAAATCTCTGTATTAGAAATAAGGTTACAGAGACTACATCAAAATATTAGTAGTTCTAACACAATATTGTAAATCAACTATATTTAGATAAAAATTTAAAAAATATCAGTAGTACTATTTTTAGCTAGTTTGACTGTGAGGGTCAACTAAGTGAAATTTTTGTCATAAATACATTACTTTTATAAAGAGATAAAATGTAGTTAAAGTTTTTTTTAAAATAAACAAAAGGGGACCTATACTTTGCATTCCATTAGTCATTAGTTCACAAAAGCATCTTTAATCTGTACTGAATTTTCCCCAGTTCCATGATTTGGGGTAGGTTTTATGAAAGTCACATTTATAAAGCATTTTGTTCTTTCTACTGGGTGTTGACACTCAAGAGTGAAGTATTTCTTGGTTTCTCTTTGCTCGTAGCCCGTTGGCCCTGGAAAGTACGTGTTTGATATTGGCTGTGAACAGCACGGGGAATATCGCTTAACAGACGTGGTAGGTTGCAGAGTCTATATCACTCCTACGTTCACAGGCAAATGAGCTGCTCGGTGATACTGATCCTACAGATCTGTGTCAGGACCAATTGCCCTAAGGGAGTATAGGAAAGGGGGTTGGGCAGAAGGGGAAGCTGGGTTCTGACGGGACCCCATGGGAGCTCTGAAATGGGATGACCCTTCAAAGTGTCCTGAATGGAGGCCAGGACCTTTGACCCGCATGTGGACCAGTCACTGGCTGTGGGCTGCCCGTGGACAGGGGCATGAAACCTGGACGATGTGGCCTCCTTTGATGGAGGGCAGTTCCTGGGAGGAACTCTGTTATGAGCAACCAGCTGCCAACACCCCCAGGAGCTGGAGGAGTGAGTGCCTGATGGGGGGGGGGTGTGCGTGGGAGATCACGTGATCACACAGGCACCAATGAGAGAGCAGACACCCCTGGCGGCGGTTCTCAAAGTGCAGTCCCGGTGTGCAGCTTTGACCCTACCTGGGAATCTGTTTGAAATGCAGTTTTGGGCCCCACCCCATTCTTCCTGAATCAGAAACTCAGGCTGAGGCCAGTGATCTGGACTTCAACAACCCCTCCAGGGGATTCTGGTGCAGTTCAAGTTTGAGCACCACTGTCCTGGAGAAACTCAGACATTTGGACACGGAGGAGAGCAGTGTATTTCTGAGTGACTCAACGGAAGTAATAGGCAGGGGTCTGTCACTCTTTGTCACAGGTATTATCATCTTTGCGACAGTGAAGTTTTCCATATTTATAGATTGATGTTCCATCTTTGGAGTTTTGTGATAGTTACAAAACTGAGAAGTAGACCAATATGCTTGGTAAGATTGACACGTGTTGGCTGTTAACCTTTGTCGGAATTATTCACTATTATAAATTATTCCACATTTGGAACTGATTAACTTTGTCTACTTTCACTGCATTTTATTTTTCTCTGCATAATCCTTGAGACTAGAGCTTCAGGGTTTATGCCCTTCCATGTCATTACATGGATGTCTTTGGGTGTTTTTAGGCCTTTTCTTACAATGATGTTGATACCGAAACTTGGCCTCTGTACACCTGTGCTGAATCGAATCTCAGAGACAGAGTTTTGGGTGAAGCAGAAAAGAACAGCTTTACTGCTTTGCCAGGCAAAGGGGGACACAGTGGGCTAATGCCCTCAAAACTGTGTGTCCCAACCTGCTGGAATTTGGTGAGGAGTTTTATAGGATTGGTTCAAGGGTGGGGTTGCTGATAAAGATCAGGGTGTGTGCAGGGCCTGCGCTCCTTTAATCTGGCCTCAGGTGGTATCCTGATGAGCTTCTCAAGGTCATCAAACTGTGACCTTCTCTCTGGAATGAACAATGTTTCATCAACTAGTTAACATCTTCCATTTCTTGGGGGTTTTAGTTCTGCAGAAGAGCTCAAAGACACTGTTTTGTGTATCCCTTGAGGCAGAACCAGGACCCTGCCCCAAGGCTGCACCACTGTTTCTTGGCTCCTCCCCCCTTATCTCTGCATCCCCTCCCTTTCCTGATTAGTAACTGCTTGAACCTGCCCTTTGGAACTCAGGGAAGGTCATGGAGGCTGGGGCCTATTCCCTAAAACAGGAAACGGGGGACACAGGAAGGCTTGCATGTCCAGGAGCCCCACAAGGTCCTGCTCAGTTTCAATGTTTGTTTTGTTATGTTTAGAGAAGCTTAGAGCTGAAATGTGGCTGAGCGGTTGCAAAGGGCACTTAGTCCTGGTCATTTCTTAACTGGGAAGCGTTAGGTCTGAAAGCCTTTTGTGCCGGCAGTGGAATGAGTACGGGAGCTATGTTGCCCTCACCTTCGTGTCTCATCCTCGTTCTTTCAAGATCCATTTTCAGCCCTTGGATTATACTATGGAGAGTTGGCAATTACTCCGATCACTGAATCCTGTTATAAAAATGCCCAAATGCAATTCAAAACCCGTCCCGTCTCCCCTCACTTTAAATATCCCATACATGTTGGTCAAGTTACATTTTTTAACTTAGGAAAGAGGAGAAGAGGAAGAGGAGGAGGAGACGCTGGTAACTGTCGTTCCAAAATGGAAAGTGACCAAAATCACAGAATTGGCCTTGTGGACCCCGACCCTCCCCCAGGAGCAGCCCGCTGCAGATGGACCAGGCCAGGGGGAGGCCCCAGGAGCTGAGGGTATGGGCAGATGGAGTAGGACTCCCTGGGAAGCAGGCTCTGAGTCCCACCCCTTGGTCAGTGATTGGCCGTTGGTGTGACCTGGGCAAGGCTCTGACAGCAGCTGGGGTGACAGGTCCTTCCTAAAGGGGATCTGGACAGCATTTCTCTGTGACCCTCACCCTGGGGGCTTCCTAAGAAGTCCTCAGGGGGCCATGGAGTGTCGAAGGTTACACTGGGCAGGAGCCCTTCTGTTGCAAGTGATTGAAGACCAATTCCAATTGGCCTAAGTGGAAAAATACTGATACTGATTCATTGGTTCCTACAACTGGAGTGGTGGGGGTGAGACAGCCTCAGGTGTGGCTGGATCAGGCCTCCACGCTCGGATCTCCACTCTCCTGTGCACTGGCTCTGCTTGCCAGCACCCTCTTCCCTTTGGCAACCAAAGCTCAGTGACTTTATCAGATTGCCACCCAATCCGCTCAAGAACCCTGGGAACAGAGAGCTTCTTTCTCCACATGCTCATCAAAACCTTGGGATATATATTGTACACTTAAAATAACAAGCCCTTGGGAATTAGCGTTTCAGACCAGTGATGCCCATCCCTGAACCTGTCACTGTGATGGGGATGAGGGAGCAGATGCCAGGCCTGGGTGGAGCTGTGACTCTGAGTTGGGGGGTGGTCCCCTGATGGAGAAGCGGGCACTGCTGTCAGCAGGGTGGGTGCGGCAAGGCGCCTGCTGATACCCTTTCCCTTTGTTCCATCTCAGGCGGGGGAGAGCCGGCCGAGGAGGTCCAGCCTCTGACCGACGTGTCAGAGGGGGAATTAGATTCAATGCAGCCCGGAGAGGAGGAGGGAGACACCAGCAGGGAGGACGGAGAGGAGTTCCGCTACGACAGCTTAGACCAGGGTGAGCCTGTGCTCTGGGGGCCCGGAGGGCGGGAGGGAGGGAGGCACCAGGCACACTGGGGTGGGCGCAGGGTTTTCTCTGCCTTTGACCGAGGCTGTCCTTGGGCCAGGCCTGAGGGATGGGACGTCTCAGAGGACCCGCCTTGGGAATGTCGCTCCTTCTTAGGTGTCCTGGTAGGGACAGCCGTGTGATGCATGTTCTCTCTAACTTGGTCCTTGCTAATCTGCATTTCACCAATACGGCACGCCTTGGGCTGCAGGTCCCAGTCGATTGATCCCATGGCTTCATTTTACTGCATGTTTTTCACCTTTGTAACGCTTTATAATAAAGCATGTATAATAATATAGAGCAAGCACCTTCAAATTTTAAACGCTTTTACCATTTAATTTTTCAGCATTAATACACACAAATGGTCTTACGGGGGTGTGGGAGGAGGGTGGGAAGCGTGGAATACAGCTTCCATAGAGATCAGAGTTCCAACAGTGTTACTTATAAGTTATAGCCCAGCAATTTAACTTACTGAGCAGTGTGCGCAGGCAAAAGATAATGCTGGACCTTACTCTCACTTACATGGATATTCTTTGTCTTAGCATTTACTCTGAATAAACCTTTTGCTTAGTTTATTACTGGTACCAAAAGAAAAACTATAAAAGTCTGTATAAGATAAAATTTAACATTCCATGATTTTGCCTGATAAATAGAAATGTTTAATATTCATAATACCTATTGCAAAAGATCTGCTAGCAAATCATGCGTTTTTAAATAGAAAAAAGCTAATACACTCACATTTCCTTTTTCTTCCCAGGAAACGTTAGTTTTGAAGAAGAGGAAGTCAGACAGCCAGAACTGCTGGATTAAGATGAAGCAAAAGCCAGAATGGTAGGAGATTGAGTCTTAAAGATGCTTCTGTTACCAGGGTAGTTATTACTAATCTATCACTAATCTTTCTTACTTAGTTGTTTGTTAAGATGTTTTACAATTGCGAATAAATTTCTTCATTATCCTTAGTTTATGAAATAGCCTCTGCTTCCAGTTCTTTAAAAGTTACCAGGTTGGGACTTCCCTGGTGTCACAGTGGTAAAGAATCTGCCTGCCAATGCAGGGGACACGGGTTCGATCCCTTGTCCAGGAAGATCCCACATGCTGTGGAGCACCTAAGCCTGTGTGCCATAACTACTGAGCCCACGTGCCACAACTAATGAAGCCCGCACGCCTAGAGCTCGTGCTCCGCAACAAGAGAAGCCACCAGCCCCTGCTAGCCGCAACTAGAGAAAGGCCGTGTGCAGCAATGAAGACCCAACGCAGCCAAAAAAAAAAAAAAGTTGCCAGGTTATTTTGCCATGATTTTTTTAGTGCTGTTTTCTCCTAGGAGAAAGAAAAATATCATATGACTGTAACTCTGCTGAAGATGGTTAATGGAAATGGATTCTGGCTAAGTTAGCTGAGTGACTAGATAGTGAAGTCCCTCTCTCAAATTACCCTCAAGTGAACCAGGAAAACACCTAGAAAATAAGAATTCCTGTGTGCAATGCTCATAAAACACAACGTAATAAATGCACGTCAGGCTTGGGTAAGAAACCCTCAGGTGCCTCTGGAGGGGGCACTCCCGTCCGTTCTGCGCCTTCGGCATCCTGGGGTGGGCTTTGGGGCTCCCTGCCGGGAGGTCCCCACAAAAGGCTAAGGGGCAGGGCTGACCACAGGGGTGGCTTTGGCCTGTGTGTACACTCTTCAGGCCTCCTGGTGGGCTGTGGGCTGACACCTAGGTCACATCCAAGATCCTTGAGTACGGGCCCAGCTTGTTTTATTGTGTTTTGCTTTATTGCATTTTGCAGATACTGTGTTTTTTTACAGATTGAAGGTTTGGGGCAACCCTGTGTCAAGCAAGTCTACTGTCACCATCTTTCCAAGAGCACTTGCTCACTTCACGTCTCTGGGTCACATTTTGGTAATTCTCACAATATTTCAAACTTTTTCATTATTTTTATATTTGTTGTGGTGATCTGTGATCTTACTTTTTTTAAATGAGTACAGCAAAGTGATTCAGATATATATATATATATATACATATATATATATATATATATATATATATATACATACATATATATATATATGCTTTTTCAAATTCTTTTCCCATATAGCTTATTACAAAATTTTGAGTAGAGTTCCCTGTGCTCTACCGTAGGTCCTTGTTGGTTACCTATTTTATATATAGCAGTGTGTATCTGCTAAGCCCACACTCCTAATTTGTCCCTCCCTGCACCTTTCCGCTTTGGTAACCATCAGTTTGTTTCGTATGTCCGTGAGGAGTCTATTTCTGTTTTGTAAATAAGTTCATTTGTATCCTTTTTTTTTGGATTCCACATATAAGCGATATCATATGATATTTGTCTTTCTCTGTCTGACTTACTTCACTTAGCATGATAAGCTCTAGGTCCATCCATTGCTACAAATGGCATGATTTCATTCTTTTCTTATGGCTGAGTGATAGTTCCGGTGATCAGTGATCTCTGACGTGACTATTGCCACTGTTTTGGGACACCATGAGCTGCACCCATGTAAGACGGCCAACTAAATGGATCAATGTTGTGTGTGTTCTGACTGCTCCACTGACCAGCTTTCGTCCCATCCCTCCCTCTCTCTGGGCCTCCCTGTTCCCTGAGACACAACAACATTGAAATTAGGCCATTTAATAACCCTACAGTGGCCTCTAAGTGTTCAAGAGAAATAAGAGTCACATGTCTCTCACTTTAAATCAAAAGCTAGAAATGATGACGCTTAGTGAGGAAGGCATGTTGAAAGCCGAGACAGGCCAAAAGCTAGATCTCTTGCACCAAACAGCCAAGTGGTGGATGCAAAGGAAAAGTTCTTGGAGGAGATGAAAAGTGCTGCCCCAGTGAACACACGAATGATGAGAAAGCGAAACAGCTTTATTGCCGGTATGGAGAAAGTTTTACTCGTTTGGATAGAAGATCAAACCAGCCACAACATTCCCTTAAGCCAGAGCCTAATCTAGAGCCAGGCCCTAACTCTCAATTCTGTGAAGGCTAAAAGAGGCGAGCAAGCTGCAGAGGAAAAGTTTGAAGCCAGCAGAGGTTGGTTCATGAGTGTTAAGGAAGAAGCCGTCTCCTGACATAGAAGCAGGAGATAAAGCAGCAAGTGCTGATGTGGAAGCTGCAGCAGGTTATCCAGAAGGTCTAGCTAAGTAATCAATGAAGGCGGCTACATCTGTTATCCAGCGTAGACAGAACAGCCTGCATTGGAAGAAGATGCCATCTAGGAGTTTCATACTAGAGAGAAGTCAGTGACCGGCTTCAAAGCTTCAGAGGACAGGCTGACTCTCTCGTTAGGGGCTAATGCAGTTAGTGACTTGCAGTTGAAGCCATTGCTTGTTTCACATTCTGAAAATCCTAGGACCCTTAAGAATTATGCTAAATCTACTCTGCCTGTGCTCTGTAAATGCAATGACAAAACCTGGATGACAGCACACCTGTTTACAACGTGGGTTACCGAAGATTTTAAGCCCACTGTTTTTTTTATTTTTTATTTTTTTATTTTTTATTTTTATGGCTGTGTTGGGTCTTTGTTTCTGTGCGAGGGCTTTCTCTAGTTGCGGCGAGCGGGGGCCACTCTTCATCGCGGTGCGCGGGCCTCTCACTATCGTGGCCTCTCTTGTTGCGGAGTACAGGCTCCAGACGCGCAGGCTCAGCAGTTGTGGCTCACGGGCCCAGTTGCTCCGCGGCATGTGGGATTTTCCCAGACCAGGGCTTGAACCCATGTCCCCTGCATTGGCAGGCAGATTCTCAACCACTGCGCCACCAGGGAAGCCCAAGCCCACTGTTGAGACCTACTGCTCAGAGAAAAAGATTCCTTTCAAAATATTACTGCTTATTGACAAGGCACCTGGTCACCCGAGAGCTCTGATGGAGATGGAAAATGAGATGAATGTTGTTTTCATGACTACTAACACAACATCCATTCTTCAGTCCATAGATTAAGGAGTAATTTCAGCTTTCAAGTCTTATTATTTAAGAAATACATTTCGGAAGGCCGTAGTTGCCATAGATGCTAGTTCCTCTGATGGATCTGGGCAAAGGAAATCGCAAACCTTCTGGAAAGGGTTCACCATCCTAGATGCCATTAATAACATTCGTGATTCATGGGAAGAGGTCAAAGCATCAGCATTAACAGGAGTTTGGAAGAAGTTGATTCCAACCCTCATGGATGACTTTGAGGAGTTCAAGACCTCAGTGGACGAAGTAACTGCAGATGTGGTGGAAACAGCAAGAGAAGTAGAATTAGAAGTGGAGCCTGAAGATGGGACTGAATTGCTGCAATTTCATGATAGAACTTAATCAGTCGAGGAGTTGCTTCTTGTGGACGAGCAAAGAAAGTGGTTCCTTGAGATGGAATCTTACTCCTGGTGAAGATACTGTGGAGACTGTTGAAACGACGACAAAGGATTTAGAATGTGACATAAACTTGGCTGATGAGGGCAGCTGCAGGATTTGAGAGGACTGACTCCAACTTTGAAAGAAGTTCTACTGCGGGCAAAATGCTATCACACAGCACTGCTGCTACAGAGAAATCACTCGTGAAAGGAAGAGTCAACTGACGTGGCAAACGTCATTGGCGTCTTACTTTAAAAACTGCCACAGCTGCTCCAAATTTCAGCTGCCGCCACCCCGATCAGCCAGCAGCCGTCAACATCCAAGCAAGACCCTCCACCAGCAACAAGATTTTGACCCGTGGAAGGCTCAGATGACGGTGAGCAATAAAATATTTTAAAATTAGGGTACGTACACTGATTTTTATTTTTAAAAATTTTTTATTGGAGCAGAGTTGATTTACAACGTTGTGTTCGTTTCTGCTGTACAGCAAAGTGAGTCAGTTATACACATACATCTATCCACTCTTTTTTAGCTTCTTTTCCCATATAGCTCATTACAGAGTATGGAGTAGAGTTCCCTGTGCTCTACATGGTTGACCCTGGTTCCCTGTGCTATAATCAGCGTCCTTATTACTTACCTGTTTTATATGTAGTGGTGTGTATATGTCAGTCCCAACCTCCCAGTTTATCCCTCCCTGCCCCTCTCCCCCACCTTCCCCCCCCAGTAACCATAAGTTTGTTTTTCACATCTGTGACTCTATTTCTGTTCTGTAAATAAGTTCATTTGTACCAGTTTTTTTCGATTCCAGATATAAGCATATCATATTTGTCTGTGTCTGGCTGACTTCACTCAGTATGACAATCTCTAGGTCCATCCATGTTGCTGCAAATGGCATTATTCATTCTTTTTTTATGGCTGAGTAATATTCCATCGTATATATGTACCACATCTACTTTATCCATTCCTCCTTTGATGGACATTTAGGTTGCTTCCATGTCCAGGCTATCGTAAATAGTGCTGCAATGAACACTGGGGTGCATGTATCTTTTCAAATTGTAGTTTTCTCTGGATATACGCCCAGGTGTGGGATTGCTAATTTTAGTTTTTTTAAGGAAACTCTGTACTGTTCTCCATAATGTTTGTACCAATTTACATTCCCAGCAACATAAATTGTTTTTCTAGGGCTATTGCACACTTAATAGACTGCAGTATAGTGTAAACGTAACTTTTATATGCACTGGGAAACCAAAAAATTCACGTGACCAGCTTTACCTCGATGTTCGCTTTATTGCTGTCATCTGGAACCAAACCTGCAGTGTCTCTGAGGTCTGCCTGCGTTGGTCCCTCCCGGCCCTGCCTTTCTCTCCCAGCACCAGTTCAGGCCCCACTGCTCTGAAATCATGAACTCTGGAGCAGCCCCCGCCTCCCATTTCTCCAGCTCGGCTTCACCCATCCTCCCCTGTTCCCAGAGTCACTCAGAGGGCAAGAGTCTCCAGCTCACCACAAAATGTCATTGGGAGCTGGTCTGCCCAACCCCAGGTCATGCACTGCATCTGGTGGTTATGCCCCTGAACGTGGGGCCTCTGTAAGAAAAAGCACACAGCGCTATGGGTATAAAGTTACATGAAGCAAATATTTATCCAGAATGAGGAATTTCAAAATGATTATACGCCAAAAGGTGACAAATCCACATACAGCACAACTAGGAAACTGTCGACTACTGTTACTAATTCATTGCCTAATACAATTCTCTAGTATTTCTTTTCCTACATTTTTTTAAAATGGGAATTATTATTATTTTTTTTTAATACTTGCATTTATTTTATTTTATTTATTTATTTATTTATTTATTTATTTATTTATTTATGGCTATGTTGGGTCTCCGTTTCTGTGCAAGGGCTTTCTCCAGTTGTGGCGAGCGGGGGCCACTCTTCATCGCGGTGCGCGGGCCTCTCACTATTGCGGCCTCTCTTGTTGCGGAGCACAGGCTCCAGACGCGCAGGCTCAGTAGTTGTGGCTCACGGGCCCAGTCGCTCCGCGGCATGTGGGATCTTCCCAGACCAGGGCTCGAACCCGTGTCCCCTGCATTGGCAGGCAGATTCCCAGCCACTGCGCCACCAGGGAAGCCCGAAATGGGAATTATTTATTTATTTATTTTTGGCTGTGTTGGGTCTTCGTTTCTGTGCGAGGGCTTTCTCTAGTTGTGGCGAGCGGGGGCCACTCTTCATTGCGGTGCGCGGGCCTCTCATCATCGCGGCCTCTCTTCCTGCGGAGCACAGGCTCCAGACGCACAGGCTCAGTAGTTGTGGCTCACGGGCCCAGTTGCTCCGCGGCATGTGGGATCTTCCCAGACCAGGGCTCGAACCTGTGTCCCCTGCATTGGCAGGCAGATTCCCAACCACTGCGCCACCAGGGAAGCCCTCTTTTCCTACATTTTTTTCGCCAGCATGTTCTTTGATTGCCTCTTCTTACGACAGTAATTTTGTAAGGTTTTCTATAGGGACATTAGCAAGAAAATTAGTTGTTCCTTGAGTGTGGTTTATGAAATACCAGTGGTTGAGGGGCACAAAACACTTATCTTCCCCTGCGGGCATGTTGCTGCTCACGAAATTGCTCCAACTTGTCATTTCAAACAAGCACTCTGATAAACTGCATTGCACGTGGGTCCCTCAAAAATTGTATACGTTGCGATTAACATACATACACTACTATACATAAAATAGGTAAACAACAAGGACCTACTGTATAGCACAGGGAACCATAGTCAATATTTTGTAACAACCTACAAAGGAAAAGAATCTGAAAAAGAATATATATATATATGTATAATCACTGAATCAGTTTGCTGTATACTTGAAACTAGCACATTGTAAATTACCAATACTTCAATTAAAAAAAAAAAAAGAAAAAGAAATTGTATACGTTGTATCATCATATTCCCCACGGGAGATACTCTGTTTTGATCTGGCATCAGTAATAACCTCCCTTACAGCTTTGCACATCTGATGATTGAAATAATTTCCCATAGCCTGGAGCCTGTACTCCTTCTCCACTCCCACATCTATGGCGCTGGACTCACCAGACAAGTTCAGACTGAGACTTGACCTTTGACCCCACACCCTGGGGTGTCAGAAGCCTGGGTAAGTTATCAAAATGGCTGGCAGGAGTGTTTCTGGAAGCTTTTCCAGAACAGCTAGCAATGACAGAACTACACGTGGAAGTTACTGCAAACCTGTCACAGATACATATATTCTACCAAACCCAAACTCCTAAGTCTATCCTTAATTCAGCTCACTCAATGCTCCCTTAAATGGATTCTAAAAATGCCCCTGATTGTTCAAGTGACCCCATCGTGAGGACGTGTCTGAATGAGCCGGGAGAAAAAGAGACGGAGGATGCAGGAGATTATGGTTAAAATACTTCGCTTCTGCAACTACACAAAAAAAGTCACCACATGAATGCACAGTCAGGGTCTCGGAAGGGCCCAGGTTGGTGAGCTTCATGATAAATCCCCTCTGCCCTTCACACTCTATTTTGTACAGTCCCTCTCACATCACTGGGGTTTTTTGGTTTTGTTTTTTATAATTTTTTTTAGCATCACTGGTTTTGAAGAAACTGATCCACTCCCTGGCAGAATATCTGACCTTCTCCATGTGTCTAGATTCTCTTAGCTTGTTCTTCTGTCCCCATATTTCTTATATTCTAGAAGTTACAGCTAAAGGCGTGATGATTCAGCGTTTGTGGTCGTGTGTACTCCCCACTTCATTCATCAGAAGGTGTGGTGAACCTGGTTGACCACTGTCATGGCTGACCCTGGTCTAGCACAGTGGCCGATACCTCTCTGGTCCCCTTGCTGCTCAAAGTTGTGTGCCTGGTGGGACTCTGGCTCTGTGTGCACGTCCAATTCCCCATCAGTCACTTACCTGACAGTTCCAACACTAGTTGATAACCTTTGTCTGAGTTAATTTCATTATTGTCTTGGTTTCCTAGGGCTGCTGTACAAATTACCACAAACTGGGTGGCTTTAAACAACTAAAACTTATTCTCCCACAGTTCTGGAGGCCAGACATTCAAAACTGAGGTCTCGGCAGGGCCGTGCTCCCTCAGAGGCCCCGGGGGAGGATCCTTCCTGCCGCTTCAGCTTCTGGTGGCTCCCATGTCCCTTGACTCGTGGCCACGTCACCGCGTCGATGCCTCCTTTCACATCTGTATCAAACCTCCCTCTGTCTCTCTTACAAGGACACGTGTGATTAGGTTTAGGGCTCTCCTGGATGATCCAAGATAATCTCAAAATCTTTAATCACATCTGCAGAGATCCTTTTTCCGAAAGAGGTAACATTCACAGGTTCCAGGGATTAGGACCTGCTATCTTTGGGGCCACCATTCAGCCCACTACAATTACGGTTTAAAAAAATGGTTTTTCTAACTACTGTTCCTTCTGCATTTATCAGGCTGTAAAATATGCGTTTATTTGGTTCCCATGAAATACAGTCCTCCTGGGAAGCCAGGGTAAATACTTAATTTCTTCCTTTGAATTACCAATTTTAAAAGCAAGACATTAGTTCAATAAATGCTTCAAATGGTAACAGATTAGTTTGTTCTGGACCTCTCTTTTTTGAGCAGTCATCATGGACTCATGGATTTTCATTGACTCCATGTGTTTTAATCCACTACAATTCTTATTCTTTATCATGCTGAAACAGATACAACTTTGGCCAGTTGTAGCTCTTCATGCTAGCTTCTGGTCCTTTGGGCACAATTCTGTTAGTCCTTGAAAATTTCATTACATTTTCCTCAGTGTTTTTATAATTTATTTTTATATAATTTCAAATTTACAAAAACATTGCAAGAATAGTAAAAGGAACTCCCGTATACTCCTTAACCAGGCTCAGCAATTACTTAGTTACTTACATCTTTGCCCCATTTGCTTTAGAGACAGAAGAAGAGAGAGAATAGTATGTATAGTATCTATATAGTATATATACTATATATTATAGTGTATATATACTATAGATATACTATATATATCTATACACATACTATTTTATATGTATATACATACTATTATATATATTATATATAGTATATATTATATACTATAATAGTATATTAATAATATAATAGTATATTATAGTATATTATATACTATTATTTGTATATATATTATATATATATACTATATACATGTGTATATATATACATGTATATATACATACTGTGTATACAGTATATATACATATATAGTATATATATACACTATTTCTTCAGAACCATTTGAATGTAAGATATGTCTAAGTTTTTCAGTGTAGTTTTTAGAAACAAGGACATTCTCTTACATAACCACAGTATAATTATCCAAATCAGGAAACTTCACCTTGATGTAATTTGATATGATTCCCCCAATCCCCACTCCTTATGTAAATTTCATCAATTTTCCCCTTAATGTCCTTTTTAGCTAATATTAACGACTCTGGGCATTTATTCGTGTGCTTATTGGATATTTGCATAACATTCTTTGTGAAATGTTTGTTCAATATTTTTTCTAGTTTTTAACTGGCTTGTCTTATCTTTTGATTTGTGGAAGTTCTCGATCTCTTCTGGATGTAATTCCTTCATCAGACACATGTTTGCTTTCCGTCTGTGGCTTGCCTCTTTTCTTGACAGTGTCCTTGACGAGAAGAAGTTTGAAATTCTGATGATGTAATTTGGGCAGATTTATCCACAGAATTTGAGGCTCCTCCTTTCTGGCTTTTTCTGCTCCTGGATTTTCTGCTCACTTTCCAGCAGCTGTGGTGGCCCTGAACCCGGTCCCCTGGCTCTTCAGATCACAGACGTGCCGTTTTCTATCGGCATCTAGTCACTCTGTGTGGCTACCACTGACCCAGGCTAAAGTCATAATCATGGAAACTCACCCTTATATCTCTTCTCCAGGTGTCAGCTCTCTGTCAGGTCCTGGCCAGTTTTTGTTCACTCCGCTGGCATCAGATAGTTGTTTTGTAACTTCTCCAGAGTTTATCTCCTGTTATCTGCAGGAGGGCTAGGTCTGGAAGGAGCTTACCGAATTTGGAACCTTCAGTGCGTAATGCTGGGTAGAGGAGAGTTTTGTTCACCAAATATCTTTACCATAAATGAAATGAGTAAGACATTCATCTTGATCTCAAGATGTGAGTGATCCGTATTTCGGGATTTCTGACACCCAGGGCTGTTCCCGGCCTCGGCCAGCTCCATGGGTTCTGGTGTCCTGGGCCTCAGCCCAGAGCACCTTCTCAGAGCTGCCCCCTCTGCTGGAGCCCATCCCGGGGCTCTGGCCCTTCCCTACATAATTGCCTTCCTGAGTGAGGTGTCTGGGAGCCCACCTCAGAGAAGGCCCTCCACTCTACCCATTCTTCTCTGCGCCAACCCAGAGGGGAGGTCTGGATACTAGCTCACCTCTCCTCTCTAGCCGGGGGTCCAGCTTCCCGGGCTCTCCTGCCAGGTGCCTGCACACTGGTTCTTGGCTGTTGATTTGGTTTGGTCCCGGTTTGGGGTGGGCAGGCAGGGGGACAGGGGAAGAGGAGGGCCTCCAGCAAGGCTGTTGTGAATGAGCAGGAAGCAGAGAAGGGAAAGAGGGTGGAAAGGATTGGAGAAAGAGACGCATGGAGGGTGAATGGAGCTGCTGCTGGATGTCTAAAATAATGGAATCTCACCAGCAAAAAGCATCTATTTCTGTACCTAAAAAGAGCATGCAGCACCGGAATTCTGGAAAATTCCAGCAAGGTTGCAGACCCTGGATGCTGCATGATCTTTCAGCCACTCTCTTCGGGCAGCATGTGAACCCAGGGGTGCGGGGCTGGTTCAGAGGGTGCAACGTGTTTGTTCCCTGTCTCCTCTGCCATCATGCGAGTTACAGAGACAAACGCCACCAGGGTACCTCACCAGCGGAGCCTGAGCCTCCCGTCTCCCCTTCGTACCCGCTGAATCTTGACCCTTCAGCCCCTGCCACGCCCCCTCTGAAGCCACACGTGTTAGGAAAAGCTCCATCTACCTCCTGCATTTCTCCTTTACTCTCCAATGACTGCCACACTCACAGCACTTCTGACACAGATGTGTGGGTTTCTCCACACCTGGCACTTCTGTGACCCCAGCTGGGTGTCCTATGACTGAACTCAGTTCTGACACTACCTACCTGGAGGTGGCATCAGATCCCACAGGCTAAGGGCTCAGTCCCATGAGACTGCCCCCCACACACTTCAGATGCCAATGGCAAGGAGTGGGTCCCCAGGTGACCCACAACTTCTGTCCGACTTGGCTACAGATAGGAGGTTCCCATGACTGCCTCCCTTTTGGATGCAGTAATTTGCAAGAACAACTCATAGAATTCAGGGGAACACTTACTTAAATTTACCAGTTTATTAAAGGATGAGATAGGGGATATGGATAAACACCCAGATGAAGAGGTACAAAGGCGAGGTCTGGGAGGTTCCTGAGTGCAGAAGCTTCCGTCCCCATGGAATTGGGGTGCCTCACCCTCCAAATGCACCAACTGGAAGCTCCTCAAACCTCACACTGTTGGGATTTTATGGAGTCTTCCTCACAAAGGCATGATCAATTATTAACTCCATTTCCATCCCCTGTCCCATCTCTGGAGAATGTTGAGGAGAAGGGGCTGAAAATTCCGAGGTTCTAATCATGGCTTGGTCCTTCTGGCGAGACCAGCCCCCATTCAGGAGCCCAGAGTCACCTCATTAGAACAAAAGACACTCCTATCACCCAGGATATTCCAAGGGATTTAGGAGCTCTGGGGTCAAAGACCAAATATAAGAACAAATTCTAATTGTCTTACAAACTGTCAACAAATTCAACTTGTCTTATCACCCAGAAAATGACTAGGGTTTCAGGAGCTCTGTGCCAGGAGCAGAGACCAATTTATATATTTTCTATTATTTCACACCACCCTTACCTTTCACCTCTTCACAAAGGCCTTCTTTGACCCAGTCTCTTTTAGGCCCCTCCTAATGTCCTATCTCCTAGCACTCTTTTGTTTTTCTTTATGCCATTTCTCATAATTTTCAATTCATTCATTCAACAAATACTTCCTGAAAGCCAGCTGCTTGCCAGGTAGTGTGTTGGAGGTGGGGCTTAGAGTGGGATGCTTGTTCCTAGGACCCCCTGGTACACAGTGAAGCAAAAGGGGTCTGGCTTCCTTAACTGTACTTGCCACTGCACTGGCCACTTCCAAAACGCATCCTCACTCAACACCCAGCCCTGGTCAGTGCATCTTTCTGTCCTTGACCATCATGGCCACACTTCTGGCAATCAGTTTTTCTGATTGTCAGATTTTCCACAATACAATACAAGTCTATTACCAACAGATGGCAAAGTGAAAATTTGAATCTTGCAAAAGATGTAGGATTTCATGGAATTGATTAAATTTATGTTGAATGACTGCTCAAATCAAATACAAAGCTACTGGGAGAGGTTCTGGCAAAGTTAGACTGAATAACAATAGGGTATAAAAACGTCAACAAAGGAGACCTAACAAGGCCTTCAAAACACAGCAGCTTAATTCGAAGGACTATGAAGAGCTCTTGGGAAAATTACAGGCCATGAATATTCCTGCGAAAACGATCACCTTGGTGCATGTACTGTGTAGGTCAACCATGAGATCTATGATGTCCCATGATGCTCTAATAAAACTTTGCCAGAAACATTATGAGAACTCCACGGCCATCATTAACATTGGTTTATTCTTTATTCCAAGAATTTGAGCAGAAAGGCAATTTTGCATAATTTACCTTCTGGTAAAAACCAGATGAAACTAACCCATGTTCATAATTTTTAGTTTAATTTATCAAGCCAGAGTCTAAATCAAACCCTATCTTTTTCACTCTTTACTTGAATTTTGGTTTCCATTTTAGCTGGATTGTCTTTGTGGTCAGGAGAACTTCCTGATGAACTTTTAAATAATTGCCCGTGTAATGACCATCGGCCCCACAGAGATGAAAGGCACACGTGTGCACTGCCCTCTGAGATCAGGATGCCAGTGAGAAACAGAGGCTCTTTCAAAACAGGGGAGTTCAAGGGCAAACTTAATGAACTATCTTGAGGGGTGCAGGGAAGTGGCTTAGGGCTGGGAACCCCGCAGCGGCCACGAGCCGGGTTCCTTCGTAGCAGACGTGGGATTTCCACAGCTTAATCTGCCGAGCAGCGCTTAGTAGGCCTCTCTTCCCTGTCCAGGCACCCCATGAGCAAGGAGCCAGCAAACGGCTCTTTCCCTGTCCAGGGACACCTGGGCCTCGCCCCTGGTGGTTGGGCTCTACTCCCTCTCTGGGGTCCCATCATTCCCACCGAGATGGGGAATTCAGTACCAGTGCTGAGCCCCCAACTTCACCTTCAGCCCTGAGAGGACAGTCCCCCAGAGCTCCTTAAGGACCCACTGATGCAATTTTACTGTCGTCTGGCCCCCCTCCGGGGAGAGGGCTGTGATTAGGGGGTGGCCGTGTCAGCTGCAAACAGTAGACCCATTTCTACGGTTCTATTTCCCTGAGCCTTTGACCTCTGTCCCATACAGCAGGCCAGGAATTTCAAGCAGTTTCACCTCATTAATTCTAAACCATCGTTGTTCAGGCGTCCATGAGTCAACCTGGTAGATTATTAACCACCCTCTCAGGGCTTGAGCCAAATGTAAACCGCAGGTGAGAGCACCTATGTCAGAAATTTCAGCCGAATCTAGATTTTTTCCCATCCATTCGGTCTAGTAGTCCTGGAATCCCCTCCCACGTTGCCCCCAGGCTCTGCTGGTGGCACCGGGTGGACCTGTAATCCTCTCCCTGGGGGCGCCATCTCCTGGGGGGAGGAGTCTTCTGCCTCATTCCCTGGACTCTGCTGGTCTCAACTCTTTTCTGGGGCTGGGGCGGTGAGAGGTGGGTGGGCCCTAGGCAGAACGGGCATCAGATCACGAGGCCACTTCCTCGGGAGCAGGTGTTGAAAGACTTTTATAACAGAGGTTGGTTTCCTTGCAGGAGGCAGGGAGAGGAGTGGAGGAGAAAGGAAGGGAGGGGTAGAAGGGGGAGAAAGGAGAGGAGGGGAGAAGAAGGGGAGGGGACCCTCCTGTGGGGTCCACACAGGTCAGCCTAGGGACAGGGGGCAATCAAAGACACCCAGCTCGATCCCTGCGCACCCAGCCCTCAGCACAGAGCCTGGCACCATGTGGGCACGCAACAATGAGCCTTAAAAGACCACTTCCGGAAGGTGAGGTTTGGGCAAGTATTGCCAGTTTTAGGAGCCCCATCGCGCACGCACCGCACCACCCAGGCCCGGCCCCCAAAAGCTGCGCTGCGCATGCGCTCTTTGGGCTCCTTGCTGCTGCTTGAGCCACGCCCTGGACGGGCGTCTGTCCTGCTGTCTTCTTCTCCCGCCATCTGGAGGACGATAAGAAAATGACCATTAGTTGAAATGCTATCTATGCCTCTAGCTTCCCTAAATTCAGGGTCTGACTTTGCCGAGAGCTTAAAAAAAAAAAAAAAAAGGAATAAGTGGTTTGCTCAGGACCCCACCGAAGCAGCCCCACTTTCCATTGCGTCCCTGGGAGTCCCTTCCGGGAGCAGAAAGCTCTGCACCCCGCACGTCCACATGTGGGAAGTCCCCTAGGGGCCTGCCGCCAAGACCGTGACCACCTGGCGGAGCAGGCGACCTGCAGGCAGAGGTGTTCACCAAACACTGCTTGTGCAATTCCCATGTTGCCTCTGGGGAATTCTGTGGTTTATTTTCCCACAACTGAATTTCGGCAGCAAGAACTTACCGCTCAGAGGCCTTAGTGAGCTCCCGCGCAGAGCCCCAAAACAGTCAGGAGCCCCTGTAAAGGATGGGGTCCCAGGAGCTACTGTGGGGAGAGGGTCACTGCTATGCAGAGCCTCAGACTGCGAGGTGGTGTGTGGGTTTCTCAATTTCTGTGTAGTGAAGGACTTGCTATTTCTTCAACAAAATTGTAAGATGGAGAAGATACATACATATTTATACATACAGGAATGAATGCATAAAGTCATGGGATCATCTTCCTCTCCTATGGGTGTCCTGCCTTTGAGCAATCCTGAAAAGAACAGCTGATCATCACCAACTTCAAAGGGCCATCCTTCCTAATGGACTTGCAGTGCGATTCCTTTACAAAGCTCAGTTCCTTTACAGCAGTGGTTCTCAAACTTGAGCATGTCCTGGAGGATCACCTGGAGGGCCTGTGGAAACAGATTGCTGGGCTCCACCGTAGAGTTTCTGATCCAGTGAGTCTAGGGTGGGACCCCAGTGCGTGCATTTGTCATAAGTTCCCAGGGATTGCAGGTGCTGCTGGTGCAGGAACCGCACTTGGAGAATCGCTGGCTTGGAGCGCTTATACCACGGCTCCGAGTCACCGTGGTCAGGACCGAAGGTGGATGAGTCCCACGTGCCAGGATTCAGGCACTAGCTTCGCAGTCAGCTGGTTTCGTGATTGCTGCGTGTTATGTCATTTCTTCATTGTAGATCTCAGAGCGTTGCCTTGAGGATTGAATGAGATAATGTAGGTAATGTAGTTATGTACAGTGATGGACGGCGCTTACTGCTGCTGTGTGATTAAGTCCACTCAGATTCCTTTTTTACACCAGTGATTCAGAACACATCGGATGAATAAAATAGATTTATTTGAAAACAATATCTAGAATTTGGATTGTTAAGAGTATGTAAAACAGATTACACTAAATTACTGGATTGTATTGCCTTTTGCAAGTGCAATATAAATATATTTTTCATAAATCCCACAAAGTTATGAACTTTGACAAGTCACAGGATATGTTAAAGTCATAAACTGAATTATAACTGGGCTGTATTAGGTTTATCACCACAATAAAAACAACTCCTGAAATAAAATTATGAGCCGTTTTACTCCAGGGATTCTTTTATTCATTTTTTGTGTGACCACGATTTATGGAACAGGGTCTGGGTTCAAAACATTGCTCGGAGTAGGGCTTGGGCAGGAGTGGGGGCGGGTGGTGGATGCAGCACAGGGTGGGTAGCTCGTGTCCACCCCTACCACATGACAGCGATGTGTACACGTGTCAGAATAACCCTAAGGTGCAGAGTGAAGCAGGGTGTGTGCAAGTGGGGCTGGAGAGGAAGGGGTGGGTGGCGGCCGAGGGGCTGTTGAGGGGTGGGCTGAGGATGGAGTAACCCACCTGAAGCTCAGGTGATTACAACCTGGACTCCTGGTGCCACTCCAGAATCTGGTTCCTACATCGTGGGCACCTGGAGACAGTGTCGCTCCCAACTGCTGCCCAAATAGACACCTCAGAAAGAGAGAAAATCATTCGAATACTGTAATCACCCTAAAGACCCAAGGCACACTGCTCCATCAGGGAGCGCTAACCTCTCTGCACCTTCCCCAGAGGGCAGCTCGGAGCTGTGTGACAAGAGCTGCACCCAGCTTGGCCCAGGGTTAGCCCTTGGGGCTGTTACTACAAGTCCTTACCCTAACATGTATCCCAATTTCATTTTAAAAAATTAAAATATTTGATATCAGCTTCCTTGAGGTATATTTTATAGAAAATAAAATACACCCATTTTAAGTGAACAGTTCAATGAGCTTTGAGAAATGTACACAACCATGAGACCCCCACTGCAGTGAACATGCAGAATATTTCTGTTACCCCAAAAAGGTTTCACGACCATTAGCAGCCAGTTTCCCCCTCACCCGGAGCCCCACACAGACACTGTTCTGCTTTCTGTCACCGTAGATTAGATTTATGTTTTCTAAAGTTTTATATAAATGGAATCAGGAGGTATATACCGATTTGGCTTCTTTGGCTCAGCGTAATGTTTTCATTCACATCATTGTGCGTGTCAGTGGTTCTTTCCTTTCTGCTGCTGGGCCAGTAGTATTTCATTGTATGTAAAACTTTTACAACTTTTTGCTTCTCTGTTCACATGTTGATGAACATTTGGGCTGTTTCCAGTTTGGTGCAATTTTGAATAAAGTATGGATTGAAGTCTTCTCTTTTCCCATATGGATATTCAATTTTTTTCAGCACCATTTGTTGAAAAGACTATCTTTTCTCCAATGGATTGCCTGATACCTTTGTGAAAAATCAGTTTTCCAAATGTGTGTGTGGGTAATTTCTGGACTAGCTATTTTGTTCCATTATTCTGTTTATCTACTTGGGTGCCAACAAACTATCTCAATTACCACAGCTTTATAATACATCTTGAAATCAGGCAGCGTTAAGTCCCTCAACTTTGTTGTCCTCTTTCAAAGTTGTTTTGGATGTTCTAGGTCCTTCACATTTTCGTGAGTCTTAGGATCATCTTGTCAATTTCTGCACACACATACAAGAGCCCTGCTGGCAATTTGATTGGGATTGCTTTAAATCTACAGAACAAGTTGGGAAGAATTGACATTTTATCAATATTGAGTCTTACAGCCAATGAATATGGCATATTTATCCGTTTAGTTAGGTCTTCTAAAATTTCCCTGAGCACTGTTTTGCAGCTGCAGTATACAGACAGGTCTTGCATGTTTTTTGTCAGATTTGTCTTGTGAATGAATAATGTCGCCTGCCATACTAGTAAACAAAGGATGTTGTGGCCATCAGGCCGTCAGCCACTGCAGCCACCGGAGACTGTGCACCCTGAGGGGATTAGGGCGGAGAAAAGCAGGATACTGGCCCTAGATAGTTAAGGTGCGTATCAAAGGAATGATTTCCATGAGCCCCGACTCTTGCATCTTCTCATACATAGAAAAGTGCTAAATTCGATAACTTGAGACGTCTGGCTTTCTTTAATTAACAGTAATCTTTTGATGTTCTGACTACCTGGTTTTTGTTGCAAAAATTCCTATATACCCTTGATCCCCCCTGACCTCTTCAGAACAGTCCTTCAGAGCTATCTGAGACCCTGTCCCCTGGGCTTAAGTCCTCAGTAAGTCTGCTGAATAAAACATAACTCTCAACTTTGAGGTTGTGCATTTTTTTTTCAGTCAACAGTCTCTAATTATTCCATTTTTTCTTAATGCTAAGTGATATTATTTTAAATTTTAACTACTTATTATTCATTGCTAGTATATAGAAATATAACTGATTTTTGATTATTGATCTTATATTCTTCAACCTTGCTAAACTCACTTATTAATTCTAAGAGATTTTTTGGTGGATTCCATTGGATTTTCTACACAGATGATTACTTCATCTATGAATAGAGTAAATCTTACTACTTCCTTTCTAATCTGAATGCCTTTTACTATTATTTTTCTTGCCATATTGAACTGGCTAGAATCTCCTGTCCCATGTTGCATATTGTTCCTGATCTTATGGGAAGAGCATTTAGTATTTCATCATCAAGTATTGTGACAGCTCTAGGGTTTTTTGTAGATGTCCTTTATCAAGTTGATAAATTCCCTTCTCAGTTTGCTCAGAGCTCTTGGCATATAAGGATGTTGGATTTTTGTTGAAAATTTGTTTCCTTCTCTATTGAGATGATCATACAGTTTTTCTTTTTAAGTTGTTCACATGGTGAGTTATAGATTTTTATTTTTGAATATTTGCAGTTTCTGGGATAAACCTCACTTGGTCAGGATATATCACCTTTTTATATATTGTTATATTTGATTTGCTAAAATTTTGTTAATACGTTTTGCAACTATGTTTATGAGGGATATTTATTTGTAGTTTTCTGTTTTTGAAATGTCTTTCTCTAGTTTTGTTGTCAGGGTAATGTGGCCTCATGGAATATGTTGGTAAGCATTCCCTTCTCTTCAATTTTCTGGAAGGGTTTGTTTAGAATTGGTATTATTTCTTCCTTCATTGTTTGGTAGAATTCACCAGTGAAGTCTTCTGGACCTGTACTTTTCTTTGTGGAAAAGTTTTTAACTACAAATTCAATTTTGTTATTAGATATAAGACTGTTCAGATTATTTTTTCTTGATTGAGCTTTGATAGTTTGCGTCTTTAAGAAATTTTCTATTTAAGTTTTTGAAATTGTTGGCACAAAATTGTTCATAATGTTGTCTTTTAATATCTGCCAACTCAGTAGTGATGTCACCTCTCCTGATACTGGTAATTTGTCTTTTCTTGCTCTTTTTTCCCCTCTGGTTAGTCTGTTGGAGGCTTATACATTTTCTTGAATGTGTTCAAAGAGCCAGCTTTTGGTTTCATTGATTCTATTAGTTTTTCTGTTTTCTATTTCATTGATAAATCCTTGGATCTTTATCATTTCCTTTCTTTTGCTTATGTTGGGTTTAATTTGCTCTTATATTTCTAGTTTTTAGGGTGGAAGCTAAGCTCATAGCTTTTAGACTTTACTTCTCTTCTAATAATGGCATTTAATGTGCTATAAATTTCTTTCCAAATTGTGCCTTAATGGCATCTAATAAGTTCTGATACTTTGTATTCTCATTTTAACTCAGTTCAAAACTTTCCAATTACCCTTTTGATTCATCTTTAATCCATGCAGTATTTAGAGATGTGTTATTTAGTTTCCAAATATTCTAGATATTTTACTGTTATCAATTTCCATTTAATTCCTTTTTGGTAAGAAAACATACATTTAATGACTTGAGTACTTTTAAATTTACCAGGACTTGTTTTTTAGCCTAGAGTATGGTCTATCTTAGTAAATGGCCCATGCACACTTGAAAAAAATATGAACTCTGCTGTTGCTTGGTGGAGTGTTCTATAAATATTGATTAGGCCAAGTTGGTTGATAGTGTTGTCAAACTTCTATGTACTTACTTATTTTCTGTCTACTAGTTTTTATCAATTATTGTGAGAGAGATTGAAATCCATGACTAGAATTGTGGATTTTTCCACAGTTGCAGTTCTATCAGTTTTTGTTTCATGTTTTTGAAACTCTGTTATTTGGAGCACAAATGTTTGGGGTTGCTATATTCTTTGGATGAATTGACTCATTAATTATTATGATGAAATAACTTCTTTATCTCTGGCAATAATCTTTGCTCTGAAATGTTTAACATCAACATAGCCATTCCAGCTTTATTCTGAATAGAGTTAGCAGGGTATATCTTTCTCCATTCTTTTACTTCTAATAATTTTAAAAAATAGGCAAAAGAGGGTTCAAGTAGGTAGCATACAGTTAGGTCTTGATTATTTATCTTATCTGTTGATCTATGCTGTTTAATAGGTATGTTTAGACTATTGATATTTAATGGTATCATCGATATGACTAGGTTTAAATACCAACTGTTATTTTATTACCCTCTCCCTCCTTTTTGTCTTCTTTTAGATTGTTTTTATGGTTCCCTTTATCTCTGTTCTTGGATTATTAGATATAAATCTTTGTCTTATTTTTTTAGTAATTGTTTTAGGGTCTATAGTACACATATTTAGTTCTTCACACTCTGCTTTCAAGTGATAGTATACCAGTTCTTGTGTAGTATAAGAACCCTATTTCTATTTCTCTGTTCCCAGGCTATTGTTGTCTTATGTTTTAATTTACAGATATTACAAAACCCATCCTACATTGTTATTATTTTTGTTTATATATCCCATGGTCTCTTAAAAATAACAATAAGAATAAATATTATATACTTATCCATGCAGTTAACATTGTAGATGCTCTTTATTCCTTTGTGTACATTCGGATTTCCATCTGTCATCATTTTCCTTCTGATGAAGAATTTTCTTAATATTTCTTGTAATGTGAGTTTGCTGGTGATAAATTTCTTTAGCCTTTTATATTTGAAAAAGTTTCTGTTTCACTTTTATTTTTGATGCACATTTTCCCTGGGTACAGAACGTTATGTTGGCAGTTTTTTCCTTCAGTACTTAAAGATGTTTCTCCACATTACTTGTATTGTTTCTGACAAAAAGTCTGCTGCAATTCTTAAATTTGTGTCTCTGTATGTTCTGTATATTTTTACTCTCTCTGCTTTTAAGATTTCTCCTAATTCCTGGTTTTGAACAATCTGATTATATTTTTTTCTCATGTAATTTTCATTCTATTTCTTGTGCTTGGAGTTTGTTGAGATTCTTGGCTGGGGGTTTGTAGTTTTCATCAGATTTTAAAACGTTTTGGCTATTGCTTTTCAAAAATATTTTTTCTTCCCCCGTCCGTTTCAGGGACTCCAGTTCTTCATGTACTAGCCTGCTCAATATTTTCCTACAGGTCACTGATGTTTTGTTTATTTCATTGTCAGTCATTTTTCTCTCTGTTTCAATTTGGTTAGTTTTTATTGTTACGTGCTCATATTCACCAATCTTTTCTTCTGCAGTTCTATCCAGTGTGTTTTTAAGTCTCAGTCATTATAGTTTTCATCTCAAGGAATTTGATTTAAGTAAGTGCTCTGCTGAATAATTGAAGTTTACCATCCACATGTCCCTGGAGCTCTCTCTGTGCCACTCTCTTGTCTGGTACTGGTGAATCCCTGCTGCCTTGTCTCTACAAACTCTCACCCCTCCTCATCTACTCAGGCAGCCTAATGGGCTTACCTAGGTTCTCCCTCTCTGTACTCTGACCTGGAAACCCTCTCTTCAGGCAGTAAGGTGGACAATTGTTGCACTGCCCGTTGTCCAACATCTGAAAAAAACCTGTTTCATATATTTTTGATGAGCTTTCTAATTGTTCATGGTGAGAAGGCAAGTGCCATAGCAATTACTTCCAGGACCCAATTTCACTTTTGATACCGGATCTAAATGTTTCTAAACCTGTACCCATCTCTTCTCACCTGGGCTCCATCACTTACAAGGTATTTGACTTGAGAAGCCACACCTTTTCGCTAATACTGAGATAGTATTACTCACTCCTCTTATAAAGTGTTAAAAGCATAAACTGAAAGAATAGAAAATGATTCAAGAAAATAAAAAGCATTCTGTAGAAGCTACTGTTATTTGGCATCTGGCTCTCTTCGGGAGCCATTTTTTGAATTGCTTTTCTCTTCTAAATTGCTCTAACTTTCTGATTACAACAAATTACTACTTTACCTTTTTGTATATAATTCTTTTAAATCCAAGTGCATAGAAAAATTGATTTAAATCAATTTTCTCAAGTTCTAGGTCCTGCTTCCCTCTCCGTTCACAATGCCCCATGTAAATATCCCTTAAACACTCCACATCTATGCTCACAGGGCCAGAGTGGAGGAGGGAATCTTGAAAAAACCTGAATGGTTTTTTTGGTAATCAAAGCTACAATATAAAAAATAACAGAGCTTCCAACACAAATTGAGATCACTGTGTTCTAGGCATTAAGCTAAATATTTTATGTAAAGAACATTGGTTAGCTTCACCTCACAATAATCCTATGAAGGAGGTACTAACATATGTCCATTTTTTAGGTGAGAAAATACAAGTTTAGAGTATTAAATGACTCCAGGTCACAAAGTAGGTGAGTGTCGAGTCTGGGATTAACTCAGAGTTTTCTGACTTGAAACGTGTGCTCTTTTTAGCTCCTCTGCACCACAGCGACCTAATGACCAGATTGGGCCACTTCACATGCTCTGACGTCACCCACACCAGTCACGGCTGCAAACAGTCCACAGAGGTTCCCCAGATCCAGTGTCCTGCTCCATGCTCTATACAAGCCAGATGGAACGGGAAAATCAAGAAGCATAGACATGGCAAGATGAGTTATGTCCTCCCCAGATGAGGTCCTGGCCGGGCCGTGGCTCTGCTTCCCTCCCTTGTCCCCTGGGCCTGCTGGCAGGGTGGCTGGTGGCCTGGATTGTTGCGGGGCAAGAGCCCAGGGTAAGCGCTCCAGCCCCGGAGCAGGCCTGGCCCGGCTCATCCACCCCCCCAGCCCACAGATTCCAGTGTGTCCTTCTTCCTGAGCCTCTACAGGTGACTGTCAGGTGTTAAAACCAAGCCCCCACCCCCTGCACTGCTCCTGAAAGATGAGTCCATCCACCCAGCAGGGCCCAGGACCAGGCTGGGTTTACATCCTGAGTCGAGAGCCAGTCTGCTGTGAACAAGGACTGCCTGGTCCATTTTTCTTTCTTTATAACCCCTGGGGGGGGACAGCTGTACTCAGTTCATCGGGGATCAATTTGGGGCCCGACTCTCTTTTTGAGCTTCATTTCATCTCTAGCTCATATGAAGTGACCAGTGTTTCCTCTCAGCCTTGTGGTTGGCCATCTTCCCGCTGCTTCTCAGACCTCCTCGGTGGGGCTGGGCTGCAGAGCCAGAGGACACGACCGGGATGACGTTTATGTGACAGTGAATGGGCACTGGAGATGAAGGCAGACTTGATCAGGTGAGGCAGTCTCCTTGGGGCTCCCCAGACCCCCGCACGCCCTGACTATGTCCCATCGCTCGCTCATCCACACATGTCCTGTGCACGGCAGGAGCTTCTACGGGGCGGGGACTGAGTCTAAGTTTCTGTCTCCAGGGCCTCCAGCTGCCCATGTAGATGATGCCCATGTTCATCTCACATAAACTCTGAGGCTTCCGAGGAGGTCTTAAGGGCGGAAGAAAGCTTTCCCTCTAGTGGTAAAATATGGGTTCACTTATCTTTTTTTTTTTATTGAAGTATAGTTGATTTACAATGTTGTGTTAGTTTCAGGTGTACAGCAAAGTGATTCATTTATACATATATTCTTTTCAGATTCTTTTCCATTATGGGTTATTACAAGATATTGAATATAGTTCCCCGTGCTACACAGTGGGTCCTTGTTGTTTATCTATTTTATATATAGTAGTGTGTATCTGCTAATCCTAAACTCCTAATTTATCCCTCCACCCCTTTCCCCTTTGGTAACCATACGCTTGTTTTCTATGTCTGTGAGTCTCTTTCTGTTCTGTAAATAAGTTCATTTGTATCGTTTTTTTAGATTCCACATATAAGTGATACCACATGATATTTGTCTTTCTCTGTCTGACTTACTTCACTTAGTATGATCATCTCCAGGTCCATCCATGTTGCTGCAAATGGCATTATTTCATTCTTTTTTGTGGCTGAGTAGTATTCCATTGTGTACATGCACCACATCTTCTTTGGGTTCACTTATCTTAAGGAATAAACAAAGGAAGAGAACTAGTTAGGAAGATGTTAGAGTAGTCAACTGGGACCTCAGAGGGTCAGGACGTGGGGATGGTGGCACATTTCTATCACAAATGCTGTGTCACCATCTCTGCTGTGTCCCTCTTCATCTTCTCATGGCACGTGACATAATATATTTTCTTCAAGGCAGACAGCACCTCTTCACGTTCACTTCATGCAGACCCGCTGGGGACTGAGTCAAAATGCAGCTTCTGAGCCAGCAGGTGAGCAAGGGGCCTGAGACTCTGCATTTCTAACACGCTCCCAGGTGATGCCCATCCCACTGCATGTTTGAGAAGCAAGCTGATAGATGGCTTATTCAGGGTTCCTTGCTTTTCCTCAAAGGCTGGTTGTGTTTTCCCAGATAATAAGCTCTGGGACCCCCATTTTTAATATGTCAACGTGAGCCAGGGTACAGGGTCCACCCTTCCGTCAGCACCCCGAGCAAGGAGAGCAAAATGGTCCAAGAATCACTGAAGGCAGTAAAACGTGTACTTTCCAGAATCAACCACTAAAATCAGATGGGCTGCCTTTCTGGGAAGGGTTTTGGGGGAGAGCCTACCTGCAGCTCACTCAGAGCATTTCTCCTTTGGGACTTATGTGCTGTAGCTTCTTTGGAAAACAGTTTGGCTTATTGCACTAGCAGATTCTCATCTTATTGTGAGTGGAACAGAATGAAACGTAATGAGGTACTAGTTGAAAGAAACACTTTTGGAGGGAGAAGGAGAAATCTGACATTTCCAGATCATTCATTTTTGGAATGATTTCTTCAAGAACGTCTTTGCTTCACTGAGAAGATCATGTGTATGTGTGTGTGTGTCTAATTCTTAGCTTTTTTGGGGGCTTCAGCTTTAGAAGCAAATGGTATTCAACAGCTGGAAGTGGCATTTACTTGGAACCAAACAGGGATGAGAAGCTAAGGATTCTGGAAATTTTCTGCGGGAACTTGCAAAGACCTTTCGACACAGCTGAGTTCTTACTACCCTTTGTGATGGAGCATCCTGTAAAATCTGTGAAGTCTGTAAAAGTCAAGTTCAGCTTGGTAGTTTGCCACCTCCACCCCCAAGACTTTACTCAGTGCGTGGAGTGTGCAGGCTTTGTCTTGCCTTGGAGGAAGTGTGTGGTTTTCTCGTGTGTGTGTGTGGGGGAGCAGCAGGTCAGGAGGGGGTGGAAGCAGGTGGTGCCCAGTTGAACAGGGAGACTGGGTACAGGCAAGCGGTGGGGCTCCCTCCAGGCAGGGTCCAGGTGCCAGAGTCGCTGGTTGGACCCGGAACCCGGAAGAGACACAACCTTGGAGGGATCCTAGGAGCCAAACGTCTGTCCAGAGCCCAGCACACAGCATCTCACTTGATACCCCCTGGACCGGCTCTTCTGCCAAGTCTTTCCTCCCAGCCCAGGGCCATGGTCTCCTCACTCTCCTGATCTGGCCCCCTCCTCCTGCCCTTCCCCCTCTTTATGAAAGAGGCTTGTTTTCTTTAGCAGGAAGTGGGCACCAGCCCGAAGCACATGGCTGCGATGGTGCCCGCAGGCCAGTCGAAGCCCCTCTCACTAAACCTGACCTCTCCCCACAGAGCAGTGGTGGGCTGGAGCCGGCTCACACCAGCTCAGGAGAGCGGCGTTTGAAATGCTCAGGCATTTTGTGAATCAACTGTTAAAACGCTGATGGCTCAGAATCAGCCACGGTGGGAGGAGCATTTGCATCATGGAAATTGGCAAATGCCGCAGACACCCCAGCTCAGCCCCCCAGTGCTCACTGCTAAGAGGGTGACATTTCCTCCAGAATAGAGGGTAGGATGCTGTTACCCAACGCCAGGTCACAGTGGCGCACCCAAAACACACAGAAATGGTACCCGAGGTCACATGAGTAAAGGACAGAATTGGAGCACAAACCCAGGTCTCCCAAACCCAATTTAATTCCTTTGGACAATGCTGGTGGTGACGTTGAATAATTAATGTCTCCTTCATTATTGGAAACTATTTCTTGCAATTCTATTTACTTTTTGTGTATCCATTGTCTGCTGGCCCTTGGGGTCTGGGGGAGGGAGGAAGTACGGGATAGGGATTGAGGAGATTACTCTGATTTGGGACCATGCACTGTGTCCAAAGACTCTACAGCCATTGGGTGTTCATGGCAGACTTTCATATAGTATCACTTGTACGTGGAATCTAAAAAAATGATACAAAGGAGCTTATTTACAAAACAAACAGACTTAGGAAACAAACTGATGGTTACCAAAGGGGAAAGGTGGGGGGTGGAATAAATTAGGAGGTTGGGATTAACATACACAACTACTATATATAAAATAAATAAATCAATGAGGATCTACTGTATAGCACAGGGGACTCAATACTCTGTAACAACCTATATGGGAGAAGAATCTGAAAAAGAATAGATATATGTATATGTATAACTGAATCACTTTGCTGTACACCTGAAACTAACACAACATTGTAAATCAACTATACTCCAATATAAAGTAAAAATTAAAAAAAACAAAAACAAAAACAGACTTTCAAGTTCTAGAATTTGGTTGGGGGACTCGGTCAAATGGACTAAAAGACTAGAAACAAGGCTGGGTTGCCACCAGGTCTCGGCCACCAGGACAGAAAGACCCATTTGACAGAGCTCTCCCCTGTTGGTCTTGGCCACCCCTCAGTGCAGCTCCCCAGGCTCACACAGCTGTTCACAGGTACCCCCGGGCTTCCTCTGTCCTGTAATGCACAAAGTCCTGCCCTTCAGAGCAACACAGGCTGCTCAGCTCAAGATAGGGACCTATTGGTTAAGGTATTTGTCTCCATAATAGCACGTGTACCCAGCAGGGGTTCCACCGGCACACCTGTGCGGGTCCTGGGGAGCCCGAGTGACTTCACGTGTCATCACCTGGGGACAGGGCTCTCAGCATCTCTGGGAAGGGATACATCAGTGGTTCTCAACTGGGGTGATTTTGCTCCCCCAGACACATTTGGCGATGTCCAGAGACGTTTCTGGTTATCATAATGGGGAGGAGGGGTGCTTCTGGCATCTTACTGGGTCCAGACCAAGGATGCTGCTGGATGCCCACAATGCACAGGACAGTCCCCACAAGAAACAATTATCCCTCCCCAGTGTCAACAGTGCCGAGGTTGGGAAACCCTGGACCATGTAAATGGAGCAGGTTTGCAGGTGAATCACGGTCACAGAGGTGACCGGGTGCCACTCCCTGCCCAGGTCCTGGGCTTGTGGTGAACTTGGCATGTGGTCGCCGTTGCACCCTTTGAAATAAGCAATGTCTACACAAACAAGTGACAGTAAACAGCAGAGCGAGGCAGAGCATGGCTAAGGGCATCAGGGTCCCTGGGGTGCAGAGGGAAGAGGCTGGGTGGGCTGGGGGTCGGGTTACGCTTGTAGTACTTTTAAATTTTGTACTTTCCCAGCTTGTACTTTTAAACTTTGTTGAAGGTGCTTTTTAAAGCAGATTTGAAAAATATTTTAGTTGAATTTATCTATTTTTCCATTTATAGTTCCAGATTTCTGTGTCATGGTTACAAAGGCCTTCCCCCCCACCCCCCACCCTGAGATACTTTTAAAAAGTTCTCACATGGTGTCTTCTAGTACTTCTACAATTTCACTTTTTACATTTAAACCTTTGATTTTTTCTTTTCTTTTCTTTTTTTTTTTGCAATGAGTGAGGAACGACTCCAACCTTCTCTTCCCTGGATGGCGACCCTACTGTCCCAACATCACTGACTTAATCATCTGCCCCCCACCCCCACCCCGGTCATTCCATTACCCAGTTTAACATACCTAAACGCCTATGTTTCAGGGCTGATTCCTGTCTTTCTATTTATACCTCTGATCGCTCTGCCTAAAATCCAGCGCTTCTGCCACACTGTTTTAACTACAGTAGCTTTATAATGGGTTTAATATCTGTTGGGGTTACTTCCACTCTTATCCCAACACTCCCTTTTGGATTTTGTTAGTTATTCCTCCTGGAAGTTTGTTTTTCCTCATGAACTTCAGAATCCACTCATTTCTCCCTCAAAAGTCATTTTCATGATTTGAATTTGATTGTGGTCACCCTGTGGCTGAATTTAGGAGACGGCATCCTTGTGATGTTGAGTCTTGCTTTCTATGGGGGAACATGGCGTGCCTTTCCAACCATTCCAGCCTTCTTCTGTGCCCCTCAGTGGTATGTTAAGTTCTCATGAATCCTGTAAGTGCATTCCTAGACGTTTCATGTTGTGCTGTCATGGTCATGCAAACGGGACATTCTCTGTGCCGTATCTCCTAAGGATGTGGCCCTAAACAAAAGCTATTGATGCTTGAACTTACCCATGAGCTCAGCCATGCTGCTGAATTCTCTTCCTGGGGTATGAGGATTTCAGTCCATTTCTTGGGGTTCCAGGCTTATGGTCCCAGCATCTGCAAGTACTGACAACTGGCTTTCGATGCATGGCCAGAGGGTGCAGGGTCTCTGCACGTGGGTGGGAGGGACACCTCTGTTCCCCACTTCCTCTGCCACAGCTCCTTGGACCGATCTGGGGGTCTGATGGAGTGGGAGGGGCAGTTAGGGCTGTTTGTAGGCCTTTGTGAGCCCCGGAGCCCAGGTGACAAAGGGACTTGGAGAGGATGAGACCCCCAGCCTGGCTCTGTGTAGGAGGTTCTGGGAGCGTGGGCCGTGACCCTAGGTGGGTGCCTTCCTCCAGACGGTAGGATGGCAAAGCCACTAGGGGCTCTTGAACTTGGGGGCTGAGAAAGGCAGTGTCCCACAGATCACTTCCCGAGCACCCATGCTCCCCAGAGGGCCCCCAGAAATAACTGGGGTGGGAAGAGGGGGTCAGCACAAATGTCCCCGGACCTCATTCTTCCCCAAGGCCAGGGAGGGAGGACCTTTAGGTGACCCAGGTTCCGGCCTTTACTCCTCACAAGACCTGCCCACAGGGAGTTAGATTTTTATGTTAACTGTTTGAAAATAAGTACAGAAAAAGTCGGGAGGGGTCGTGTGTGGATCTGGACGCTTTAAACAGGCTCAGTTGATGGTAACATTTATTTTTATTTTATTTTATTTTTTAAAATTCCTGTGTTAGCAGTGGTCTTTTTTTTTTTTTTTTAATTTATTTAGTTATTTTATTTTTGGCTGTTTTGGGTCTTCGTTTCTGTGCGAGGGCTTTCTCTAGTTGCGGCAAGCGGGGGCCACTCTTCATCGCGGTGCGCGGGCCTCTCACTATCGTGGCCTCTCTTGTTGCAGAGCACAGGCTCCAGACGCGCAGGCTCAGTAATTGTGGCTCACGGGCCCGGTTGCTCTGTAGCATGTGGGATCTTCCCAGACCAGGGCTCGAACCCGTATCCCTTGCATTGGCAGGCAGATTCTCAACCACTGCACCACCAGGGAAGCCCCAATGGTAACATTTATTATGGGCCCTGTGCTGAGCTGCATGCCCTGGCCCGTAACCAGCCCTTCGGAAGTATCCATTTTTGGTGTTTGTATCAATGTTTTTTATGCTCTGTAGTAGTGTCTTGGGGCTGCCTTGACAAAGTGCCACAGGCTGGGTGGCTCAAAAAATAGTTGTTTATTTTAGTCTTATACTCTGGAGGTTCGAAGTCCAAGACTGAGGTGTGGGCAGGGCTGGTCCCTCTGAGGCCTCTCTCCTGGGCATGTAGATGGCCTTCTTCTCCCTGTGTCCTCACATGATTGTCCCTCTGTATGTCTGTGTTCTAATCTCCTCTTCTTATAAGGACTCCAGTCATCTTGGATTAGGGCCTACCCCAATGACCTCATTTTAGTTTTATCACCTCTTTAAAGACCCATCTCCAATAGAAGTCACATTCTGAAGTGCTGTGGGTTAGGACTTCAACTTATAAAATTTGGGGGGACATGATTCAACCCATAAAATTCAGCAACATGACTCATACCTAAAGCATCTCAAATTTGGTGCTAAAATAAGACTTGCTTCAGTGGAAAATCATGATGGCTCTTTCTTCTCAGAGAAACTTAGCAGTGTTTGCAGGGATGGGTGGCCCCAGACCTGTGGCTGAGGGCTTCTCCGTCACAGGCATGAGCTCAGGCTCCTCAATTCCTTCGCAGCCCAAGGCCAGCTCCTCCTCCCCCTTTCAGCCTCCTCTCATCTTCCGAAAGAGCCAAGTACTGGCCAGGAGCAACCCCAGTCATTGTGCCACAAAGATCTTAAACAACGTTAACCTCCACCGTGTGGGGGGCAGCAGGCAAAACACGGTGGAGGGCTCCTTTCCAGGTTTGTTTTTTCAAGCTCACAGGTGAGGAAATCAAAGAGATAATGTGGGCGGGGTCGGAGGTGGGCGCCGGTGGGCACAGGACATCTATTTCCAGATGAGGTCAGCAGGGCTCAGACTAGGCTTGTAAACACCCGAGGACCAGCAGGGCCAAAGGAAAGAGGAAAGAGAGGAGTGCTCAGAAACCTTTCTTTCCTTCTTTTTTGGTTCCTTATTAGTTCATAGAGTTGAAAACTTACACCAAATAATGAAAAGCTTCCAAAGGCACCTCCATCCTTGCCCCTCCGCAGGACAGCTCTGTGCCCAAGGAAGCCCCGCACAGTGAGGGTCATTCTGGAAGCCGAGAATGACAGAAGTGGGCTTTTCTATCTTTGCAGCAGAAGTGGGGGGCTAGTCAGAAGAATTAGAGAATATAAAGAAAACAGTGTTTCTTGCACACTTGACTTCGAGCTCCGAGATTCAAACCCATCTTGTCATCCCGTGTAAACCCCCATCAGCAGCCCAGTGAAGAGGAGGTGGTTGTCTGCCCCCTTCATCACCCAGGGGCGTGAGACCCAGAAGCCTCCCCCCCGAGAGGGTGAACCCGGATATCTTGTGGACCACCCCAAAGCAGTGACCACTATGTAAACCCCATTTGCTTGATTGGTGAAGTTTTTATCATCATCGTGATTAAGAAGATCCGTGTGGCACTGGGATATCCAGGAGCGAACCCAGAGGGATTGCGAGGTGGTGGTGTAGCACATCCAACCACGACTGTCCCCTCCCTCTGAGCACTTGGAGGACTTTTTCTTTTTCTTCAGCAAGGATGGGGTGAGAGGACACCGCTGGGGGCCCCCCATCGACTGCCTGGACCAGCTTCTTCAAAGTCAGAGCACCGTTGGATACACCATCTCTGGATACTTCATTGTGCCTGGTGGGCTTGGGGGTTCTCTGGTTTTTCCTTCCTGATAGTCAGGGCAGGACCCACTGCCTCCATTTGCAAAGCTCTCCTCCCCCCTCCACTTGATCAAAGGGAGAAAAAGAGAAGCTGAATAAGACCTGCACCAAGGGGGGATGTCACAAATCCTTACACACTGGCCTCTGTATAAGCAGCTGGAAGTGCTTAGAAGGATTGGGGGTGGGGTGGGCTGAAGACTGAGCGGCCCCAGAGATGTGCATATCGTAATCCCTGGACCTGTGACTACGTTACATCACATGGCAAAGGGGACTTTGCAGGTGAGATTAAGTTATGGGTCTTGAGATGGGGAGATATTCCCAGATTATTGGGATTATTGGGTGGGTTCAATGTAATCCCAGGGGAATTTACAAAAGGGAGACAGGAAGGTCAGAAGCAGAAGGCAATGTGACTGTAAGTAGAGGAACAGGGAGATCTGAAGAGGCACCACTGCTGCCTTTGAAGACAGAGGAAGGTGCCGTGAGCCAAGGAATGCAGGCGCCTCTAAAGCCTGGAGAAGCAGGGAAGCAGATTCTCCCCAGGGCCGCGGAAGGAAAGGAACCCGCTGGCCTATTTCAGAACTGCTGACCTGCAGGACTGTAACAGAGTAAACACGTGTGTGTTTAAAAAAGTTGTGTCTCTAATCAGCGCTGTGCAGTTACTTGTTACAGCAGCAACAGGAAACTAATACCTGGTCTGTGGTCACCAAGCCTGTTTCCCGGTTTTGATCTGGTAGGTGGTTTTCCTGCACCATTTTTTTAAAATTTATTTATTTATTTATTTATTTTTGGCTGTGTTGGGTCTTTGTTTCTGTGCGAGAGCTTTCTCTAGTTGTGGCAAGTGGGGGCCACTCCATCATGGTGCGCGGGCCTCTCACTATCGCGGCCTCTCTTGCTGTGGAGCACAGGCTCCAGACGCGCAGGTTCAGTAGTTGTGGCTCACGGGCTTAGTTGCTCCATGGCATGTGGGATCCTCCCAGACCAGGGCTCGAACCCGTGTCCCCTGCATTGGCAGGCAGATTCTCAACCACTGCGCCACCAGGGAAGCCCTCTTGCACCATTTTATTCAATATTCCACCTCTTTTGGCCTATGTGGACATAGCCAAAGAGTGATTGAAACAGAAAAAGAAAAAAACAATTGGGGACTTGATGAATAAAGACATATAAAGTAAAGTAGAATTTTCTGTGGGGTCAGTGTAATGGTTCCTCATTCCCCTCCAAGCCACACGGCCATTGCACATGGTACAAGGTGGCATCCCCACAGCTAAGCTCACAGGATGACGGTCCGCAGAGGGCAAACACTCTGGTATCTAAAAGTGCCTTTTGTGCTTTTACAAGTCATATTAGGGGAGACTATGATCTTTTCAAATAACAGTATCTTACAGCCACTGCGAAGCGTTTCCCCTCTTCATCATTGTGAATTATGCAAACATAGAGGTGGCTCTTAGTTGCCTGGGATCCAGTTACTCCAGTTAAACGCTGAGTTTGAGCCATGAGTCAGCGTCTTCACGGGAGGGTTCACCAACTCCCACTTTCCTTCCTCTTTGTTTTCTTCGCAGAAGCACATACCCAGAGAAGGGATCTGGAACAGAGTTAAATCACTTATTATTATTTTATACCAGGTCCATGGATTTCAGACTTGTTCCAAAGCCAACAGCCTTGGAGGCTGGCGTGACGTACCCACGATGCCTTGAACGCAGCACCAGCATCCAACACAGCAGCCCTCAGTGGAGGCTCCCCACCCCTCCCACGGGCAGTGGGAAATGTCTGCAGACCTCACTCTTTGTCACAGCTGGGGGTGCTACGGCATCTCAGGAGTAGAGGCCAGAGATGCTGCTAAACATCCCACAATGCACAGGACAGTCCCCACAGCACAGCGCCGTCCTGCCCAAACGTCAACAATGTTGAGGCTGAGAACCCCTTCTGTCTACCCTACTGCTTCAAGAGGGGCTTCCATCCTCGAATTCAGCAGCACAAAAAGATACAGGTATTGTGTTTTTAAACCCAAGATTAAAGGACAAAGCGAAACTTTAGACCTCAATTCCCTGTAAAATAAATGGTTTGGAGCAGATCTTTGTTTTTAAGGCTTTGTTTGTTTACGTGTTCTGCTTTCCTTTTTTTCCCCTCTCTTTTCAATGTCCGGAAATTGCTTGGTTAGAAGAAACGTGCAAAAATTCCAACCTGGGGGGCAGGATCCAATTGGGGGCTGGCGTTGACTCAGGGATACTCTCGCCTTCTGTTTGTAGAGACTGGGGGCAGGGTTCGGGGATGAGTGTGATGGGGGTGGGCTCCTGAATGTCCGTTTTCAGCTGCCCCTGACTTTAAGGCCCATCCTTGGTTGGTAAAGCCCTTGATGAATTTCTGATATTAACTGGCAAGTCTAGCTAACTTGGGGATGGGGTGGGGGGTGGACACCAAATCCTCAGTGTAAGAAAGTGGCGGGAGTTTGGAAGTTCAAGGCTGGCATCTCGAGAGGGGAGGCCAAGGGTCAGGGGAGTGGGTGGGGATTTGGCCACAAAGACTAGTGGGATTTTGGAACCGTGTCAACATGCAATTGACATGCAATCTCAGTCAGCGTCTGGCGTGTGCAGCGCTGCTGTCTGCCTGGATGACGAGGACCCCCAGGGGGCCCCGGGGTGGGAAGGGATGCAAGAATAGGAGCGGCCACGTAGGAGTACGCGGGGATGGGAGACATGGCGATGTCAGCAGGAGCAAGGCCCTGCGTAGATTTAGGGGGCAGGGATGGGGGGGCGGGGTCTGAGCCCCGAGTTTCCCGCCTCCATTCACCTTGCCATCTGGATAAAAGCCACCTCTGCTTTGCCAGGTGGTGCTCCACAGGTTGGTCCAAAGTACCCGTTATCCTTCTCTACACATCCGTCACCTGCTTGCTTTTTCAGTATGTGTTTATACGGCCCCGGCCCGGCACCAGGCACCCCAGCAGCTTTGACCAGCTCGTGCGTTCCGAGGCTGGATGACTCCAAAGGCAAGAGGGAGGGGCTCCCTTCTGTCCGTCAGCCCCCCAGTCCCCAGAGCGAGTCAGCCCAGCAACCGCCCTTTCTCTTCTTATCCAAATGTCTCACCCCCCACTGGACCAAGTGCTCAACTACGGAGTGACAAGGGATTATCATGTGACCTGATAATAAAAGTTCTCTGTCTTGTTTTTTATATTATGTTGGTAGCAAACGGCCACAGTTGCCATCATGAGAAAGATGACAAACCTCCCCCGTCAGCTCCCTGCCCAAGGCTGCCCTTTGCGTCAGAGCAGGCGGGCACGTTCTCAGGTGACAGGTGGGTCCCTGCTGCCCTTGTCTTCGTTCTGAGAGGGGCGTGTGGTGACGCCGCATTGTCGGGCTGCCTGTTTCTGCGGCAGAAAGAGAAACGGGGGGGCACGTACCTTCCTCACTAGCTGGGTGAAGTCTGTGCAGTCCCGGGGCGGCAGCCCAAGGAGTGGGCGGGTGCAGGAGTCCAGCGCCGAGCCATGGCCCACGACCAGGATGACGCCCACTGTGGGAGGAAGGACACCCCGAGGTCAGAGCAGGCACAGAGAACGCCTCTTATTAGACGGGGAGGGGGGCCGAAAGTTGTCGGGTGGAACAAGCTCGTGGTGCCCCGAGGCCTCGAGGGACCCCGGGTAGGAGGGAGGCGTGGTTGGTAAGAGCTGAACAACACTGGCAGGCGGCCTCTGGTTTGTGTGGAAGTTCTGAGCCCGTCGCATCCTGTGCGGGGCTCAGGTGGCTGCGCCGGCCCGCAAGCTCCAGGGATGCGAGGGCGCCGTGCGCTGAGCAGCCTCGTCCAGGCCTCGCCTGTGAGCCTGAGAAAGATCAGCTGCTCAATCCCAAAGGGGCCGCGGGTGACTCTCGCTTTACAGAAAGACCCCCAGAGTCCAGCGCCGAGTGAGTCTCCTGAAGGTGACAGGCGCGGGCAAGGCTGGGAGTCAGACCCGCGGGTGAGCCAGGGAGGCCCCGCGGCCGGACCCAGCCCACCACCTGAGGACGAAATCAGAACCCGAGCCTCCCTGGAAAGCTGCGAGTCACAGAGCGATCTATTCATTTGCCCCTAACGTGGCTATAGATTCTCCGGTGTGACACCCAGAGCCAAGCCCCCACCTGCTTCTCCTGTGTTATTTCTGAGTAATTTCACACTCATTTCTTTGGCCTCCAAGGTCATGGTGAGGTTGCCGGACATGCAGGTTTGACCCCTGGCTTGTGCTCTCCAGCCGGGCTGCCTGGGCACGGCGGTCTCCTAGACCCTCTGAGCTTCCAAGTCACATGGTGTCAGTGGAGGTGATACTTCAGACCACACGGGAGGGTGAGGACCTAACAGGTAAAGGCTGTGAAGGGCCACGAGTGCCGGGGGATTGGCAGGTGTGAGCTTTTTCCCTCCAGCCCCGCTGGACTTTCCATTGCTCTGTCCACTGATCCACACGCCCCTCGTCTTCCTGGCCTGCTCACACCCTCTGCCTCCTCCTGGCCCAGCCTTTGCCTTCCAAACCCTACTCATTCCACTGCTCAGGTGCTGCATCCTGGGTGCCTCAGCCAATTGCCACAGCCATGGGTGATGGGTCTGCATCCCTGCAGCAGGCAGCGGCCACCTGTGTCACAGGCAGGGGTCAGTAGACCCCAGGGGTGATGAAGCAATGGTCCTGCATCCGCTTCCAGAAGCCCTCAGGACCGTAGCGAGATGCTTGGAAGGAAGGTCATCCGTGGACACTGAATTTCAGCCTGGGTCAGGTGGAGACAGGTGGACCAGGGCGGGGCCTGGGTGCAGGAAAGGCCCTCATTTCATTCTGTCCTCTGATGGCCTGTGGCAATAATTGTGAGCAACGTGAGACTGATAATGAATCAAAGGCCACTAAGGTGTGGTTTCCAAAAGCACCTTCCCCAGGGTGCCCATCAGTCAAAACAGGTCACATAGACCGGTCTCGTGGCCGGGTGTGCATGGGGTGCTGGACACAGCAAGGTTGAGGTCTCAGAGCACGTGCTCCACGGTGCACTGGGGACTCCGGGGGGAGGGCAGGGGCTCAGCTGTCCCCGAGGTCCTGGTCATCAGAGTCTTTGGTCCCCTGAGCTCCTTTGGACGAGGGATGGAAAGAACGATGGTGGGGCAAGTGGGCCGGGTGGTCCCTTATCAACTCCTTCTGAGCTCTTTTTCATGTTATTTAATATTCCTAATATTCCAGATGTTTGCGCCTTTTCCTCCAACAATATTCATACCCTTTGAGGGTAGAACGTGTGTCTTCTTTGCTTAGATTTTTCCCATGATGCTTTATTTGGTACCTGACACATTGCTGATGTTCAATACGCACTTGCTAACTTAAATCTTATAGGATTTGTTTTTCGAGTTTCACTATGGACATTTTGATATATACCCCAAAAGCGGGTCTGATGAATCCCCGTGTTCCCATCAGGGAGCTCCAACGGTTGTTGACATTTTGCCCACCTTGTATCATCTGTCTGCTACCCCACCCCCTTTTCTGTGAAGTATTTTTATTTTATTTTTACTGAAGTATAGTTTATGTACCATATTATACTGTATAAGTTACAATATTATATAAGGTGTACCATACAGTGATTCAAAATTTTTAAAGGTTATACGCCATTTAGTTGCTATAAAATATTGGCTATGTTCCCTATGTTGTACAATAGATCCTTGCAACTTATTTTATACCTAACAGCTTGTACCTCTTAATCCCCGACCCCTATCTTGCCCCTCCCCGTTTCCTCTCCCCACTGGTACTCCTCGTTTGTTTTCAATATCTGTGAGTCTGCCTCTTTTTTGTTATATTCACTAGTTTGTTGTATTTTTTAGATTCCACATATAAGTAAAGTGTTTGTCTTTCTCCGTCTGACTAATTTCACTTGGCATAACGCCCTTCAAGTCCATCCATGTTGCTGCAAATGTCAAAATTTCATTCTTTTTTTATGGCTGAGTAATATTCCATTGTATATATGCACCACATCTTCTTAATCCATTCATCGGTTGATGGACACTTAGTGAAGTATTTTAAAGCATATCCCAAACATCACACAATTTCACAGGATGTACCTCGGTTTGCATCTCCAAAGGAGGACTTTTCATTCTTACACACAACCATGCTATTATCACACCTCACAAAATTAGCATTAATATTTCTTTTTTTTTTTTAAAGATTGATTGATTGGTTGATTGCTATGTTGGGTCTTCGTTTCTGTGCTAGAGCTTTCTCTAGTTGCGGCAAGCGGGGGCCACTCTTCATCGCGTTGCGCGGGCCTCTCACTATCGTGGCCTCTCTTGTTGCGGAGCACAGGCTCCAGACGCACAGGCTCAGTAGTTATGGCTCACAGACCTAGTTGCTCCACGGCATGTGGGATCTTCCCGGACCAGGGCTCGAACCCGTGTCTCCTGCATTAGCAGGCAGATTCTCAACCACTGCGCCACCAGGGAAGCCCTAATATTTCTTAAATACTTCCATATTCAGATTCCAGATTTAAATTCCATGTTCAAATTTCTTTAATGGTCTCGACCATCAACTTAAACAGATGCTTTGTCCGAATTGTCATTTAAACATGACCCAACATTTGGCTGCTTGATTCTTAGATTCTTTTGTTTCCTAGGAAGTGGGCGTGGGTGGTCTGTGTCGACCCTTCTGTCTTGGATCCCATCAGCTCTTGGTTCCGGAATCAGGGGCCCCAGGGCCTGGGTCGGGGGGGGGGGCGTGTGTCTATGCAGAGGCAGCGATGTAGCACTCCAGTGGTAGGGAAATGGGGCAGGGGAGATTGGGGCATCCCTCGGTTCAAAAATCAATCATTTCCATCCCAGAGGTGAGAACCCAACCCCCAGGGCGGCTGGTACCCGAGGACGATGGGGCCACTTACCGTCCTGCGGGCGGGTGCTGACGATCTGTTCCATGCTCACTGCACACCTGTGCAAGTAATCCTCGTAGGGCTCGGCGGGCAGGAGGGAGGGGAGGGGGAAGGCGGGCCTGGAGGAGGGGGAGGGGAGCAGAAGGAGGGCGACGGCTCGCCTCTAGCCAGGGCTCACGGTCAGCCCCGAGCCTCCAGTTCTGTGCTCAAAACCAGCAAAGAGCTGGCGTTGGGCCTCCAGTGAGCCTTCTCCCTGAGCACCCGCACACAGGCTTGTGATGGCGCCGCCAGCCACGGGCAGTGGGAGATGCAGGTTCTCTGGCTGACGAACTCTAGCCAGACTGACTGACCCTCTTCTCAACAGGCCCGACCTGTGGGCTTCACATCCAACCTTGTGCACTCAGTTTAGCCAGAATCGCCCACCCCCATATCTGACCACTCTGGATATCTGAGCAAACTCGACTTCCCCTCCAACCCCAGGAGGCGTCTGATCCCCTGGCCTGCCTGCAGCAAGGATCCTTTTAGGTTCCGTTTAGCAAGAATCACCCTGTTCTCTTAAGAATCTCCCATCACCTCACCCTGCTCCTGGGAGGAAGAATCCCCACTTGGCCTTATATTCGGAGGGGAATCTGATCTTCCTTCCCTTCTGCAAACCCCCCACTGCAGTGGTCCCTCTTGAATAAAGCCTTCCTTATTACCTTTAACCAGTGTCGTGAGTAATTTTTCTTTAACAAGAACGAGAAAACCCCAGCAGCAGACAACGTGAGGCGGCTCACCTATAATCCATGCTGACGTTGAAATCCGCCTCTCTCAGCTCTTCCAGGGTCATGAGGGTCGGGGTGGTTTTGCCAGTCTCCCATTTGGTCCATTCAAAGATTCCGGGCTCCACTCTTATCTTAATTTTCTTCTCCAGTTTGAGCTCTGGATTCAACAGAATACAAGTGTTTATCATCTTCGGTGTCTATTTTGGCTTTCTGTAAATGAGTCTCTTCCTAGGTCTAAATCAAACCTTTGGAAAAAAATCTGACTTTTTTTTTTTTTTTTGCTTGCTGAATATTGTCCTGTGATTAGGCACAGACACACTATTTCTCAGACAAAAGCCACCGGGCAGTTGGAGGGTATGAGAGGAGTGATGACCCTCTGCTCATCAGGAAGGGCCAGAGTCTCTTGGGATCTGGGAGGTGCCACTGGCAGCGACCTCCCTGGTGCTCATCCTGATGACCCGATGCAGCCCCATAGCACGCGGCACCCGGACTCCTCCTTGGGTCAAGAAGGAGCCTGCACCTATGAGGACTTGGCTGGTCCAATGATCTGAGGAAAAGACGAGGGCAATCATGGAGCTTGTTAGCCACACGGAAGCGCCATCCTGGTAAACACTTACCCCAGACTGAGCTGAAGCGAAGGGTGGATGGGAGTCACCTTCTGGAACATTCTATCTCTCACAACTTGCCCTTCCCTAGGATTTTTTTTTTTAACGAGAAAAAACCTCCACTTTCTATTGTAAATTAAAAAAACTGGAAATGGAAGTCATGAATTCAGTAAAATCTAACTGGTGAAGTTGTTTTGGACAAAACTTCATATAATCATATTTGCATCTAAGTATACTTCATCTGTTTTGCCAAAAATAGTACATACGTTTGCTACAGAAAAGCACATTCCATAAACTGACATTTTTTTTTATACCTTCAGTAAGAGACCTGTAAACTAAGGCCACCTCTTTTTGAGTGGGGGAAAAACAAGACCTTAATGTTTTTATTCGAAATGGAGAAAATGACATTAAACGGAAATGCTGGCAATCAAATCCATTCCCAAAATGTATTTCAGGCCCATGAAATGGGTTCCTTTGCAAAGCACATTTAGAAAAGAGAGTTAAGCCTGGTTGATGGGGCTCCTGGGCTCTCCCGCAGCCTGTGAGGAACTCGTGTCCACCGGGAATAGGTGACACGAAGAAAGAGTTTGGAGAGGGATGGATTGGGAGTTTGAGATTAGCAGATGCAAACTATTATATATAGGCTGGATAAACAAAAAGGTCCTACTGTAGAGCGCAGGGAATTACATTCAATATCCTGTGATAAACCATAATGGAAAAAAATATGAAAAAGAGTATATATATGCGTGTAACTGAGTCACTTTGCTGTACAGCAGAAATTAACACAACATTGTAATTCAACTATACTTCAATAAAAAATAAATTGATAAAAGAAAAATAATACTCTACAAAATTAAAAAAAAAAAAAAAAGAGTCTGGAGAGTGTCCCAAATGGCGTTGGGCCCTCTTCCTGTTCTGTGGGTCACACTTTGGGAAATGGTCCATCTGGACATTCACTGACATGGTGGTGAGATAAAGCTTAGCATTCTGGAAAACAGGATGGTCATGTTTGAGGACATATGAAGAAGGCTGAGCATACTGCTTTTCTTGATTAACACAGGATTTATGAATTTATGTTCTTTAAACTGACTTTGTCCTCCTCCTCATCTGCATATAGAGTAAAAGTCAATGAGAGATCATGTTAAAGACATTGACATGATCGTTGTCAGAAAACATTTTGGGGAGCTTTTATTTTAAATGCAAGAGACCCACATAATAGAAGTCAGAGAAATTGGAACAGATATGTTCATAATGAGGAAACATGAATGATAACAAAAAGGGGATAAAGTTACAAAAAATGTTTTTGAAGCTCTCAGTTATATTCGTTTAAGGCCAAAAGAATATTCCTTATCTTTTTTTTTTTTCATATGTTGTGACCATGGCTGGGAGGCTGGGTGGGGAAAGGGAGCCTGAGAGCATCACTAGGAAAGGGCCTGGCGACTTGGAGGAAGTCACCGTCAGAGGTATCCATGTGCTGGCCTGGCTGGACACAGGCAATCTGCAGGTGTCACCCCCGCTCACCTGTGGGCTGCCAGCCTCAGATGGAGATTCAAGTGTTTTTTTAGGTTAGTGGAAAAGTATCAGCCTCTTGGATGGGTTAAAACAAAATAAGCTCAATTAAATGGCGGGTTTAAAGGCGGGTGGGGGGCACAGGAGAATCCGGGGTGAGCCTGTCACCTTTTATCCTGTATTTGTGCGTGTTTCTTGCTTTCTTCACATCTGATTGCTATAGTTGTTGGATTAATTACACATATATTGATCCTAAGCTATCCGGGCATAAAATGACTTCATATCTATTTTGCTTTCTTCTGTCCTATTTGTTAAGAGTTATCAAATGGAAACACTTAGAGCAAACACGGTGGGGTCCTGGGCCCCTCCCGGGTTTGCTTAGCAGCTGACATCGTGCTTTAACCTGCCCTCGGCTCCATGGGTCCAGAGCCCAGAGCTGCAGGGAAGCAAAGCAATGAACATGCAAATCTCAACAGCGGGGGAAACCACGGGCATTTCTCGGTCTCAGGGACCCCAGAAACCGTGCAGGGGAGTCCAGGGTCCCCTGTTACGCTCGGATGAGAAATGACAAACGGAGGGCGTCTGCAGGGCTGACGATGCACAGAGACGGCCTCCGAGTTTTAAATGTGTGGAAAGCGGACAGTGATGAAATGGGTTTCTACCCTCACAACTTAGCGAGTGGATCAAGAAACAGCACGTTAATGAGAAGGTAGGAAAGGACTGGATTGGCCACGAGCCCACACGGGTCCTGTGCAAGGATCAGGTCCATCCCTGGGAGGGATTCCCAGCTGCATGGCAGAATCGGGAAGGCACTTTGTCAGAGCTTCTCTGATCTACGTGGAGGAGATACTGGGGTGGTGCTCGGGCTGGCGGACCCGCCATCATTTCAACAGCTGCTCCCGTGAAGGTCTGCTCGCCGCCCTCTTTCTGACACCGCGCCAGGCACGATGCCGTTATCTGCAAGACGGCTTGTCCAGCAGCAGCCTCTTTGCTCTTTGTCCCCCTCCTCCACTGATGTCCTTCCTCCCTGACCTTGATCTGGTAGGTCATTCCCAGCAGCTGCAACCCTCGCTAAGCTCAGTGCCATCCTCTTCTCTATCTCCAGCCAGCCTTCCTTTCTCTGTAGGCTCCTGTCCCTCGTATCTGATTCCAACCCTCCAGCCACCTCCCGGGATTTCACTCCACGGAGCTGACTCTTTGCTTGGTATCGTTCGCCTCCCCCAGCCCCTAACTCCCTACCTTACACAGCTTAAAATCTCCACTCAATCTCCATGGCCCTCCCCCGTGCACCTTCAGCTCCTCGCACCCTTTCTTGCTTCATCATACTTACTTCTCAAACCCGCCCGGGGTTAGCCCCAGTTCCGCCTGCTCCTCCTGGGGCAACCTGGGGGCAGCCCCAGCACCGTTGATGGGTCTCCGTGTAAAGCCGTGCCCATGATCTCAAGTGGCCTTTGTGCTGCCCAATGGTCACCTTGTACTTCCCCGTCCCTGTCCTGGCCCCTCTCCCCAGTAAGCATGTCACACATTCAGTGCTGCCCTTTCTCATGCTCACCTGGTCACCTGACTTCCTGTGTCTCTGAGAAAGCAGAGGCAAGCCCCCTCCTCCACACGTGCCCACCTGCTGCACCTGTGTCCACACACTCTGCCCTCAGTCCCATCACTATGGAGGACCGGCCGTGCGTGCATGGTGACCTAGGTCTTGTGTCCCCTTCCCCACACTGGGAGAGGCGGAACCAGGACCTCCAGGGCAGGCTGCCCATCTCTGGCAGGAACTTGCTTCTTCCTGTAGGTGGACGCTCGCTCAGAAGGGTCTGCCACTGGCTTCCCATCACACAGCAGCTTTTGATGGTGCTGAACAGCTCCCAGGAGCCGATTCCCTTGCCCAGGGAGTCCTGCATTTTGGACTTAAGAAGGGACCACAGCAGTTCTCAGCTCTCTGGGAACACCCTCACCCCCAGCTTTTTAAAAAACACATGGCAGAAGCAGGCCAAAGGCGAATTACAATCCTGACCTTCCAGAAATGCTAACTGGCTCAGTGCCTCCTAACAGTTCTCGAGGGCTGGTTCACAACTGTCTTGTGACTTTGTGTGGCCATTCATGGCCACCCACCCCAGTCTCACCTCTGCTCACTATCTTCTCCCCCCGGAGAAGAGTCATGAGGTCAAGGCCACATGAGAAGCTAGCTGCAGTTCTCACTGACCTTCCAGGATGTGTTTGGCTGTCTGCACACAGCGGAGGGCTGGGGAGGTGAAGACGGAGATGATCCTGATGCCACTGCCCAGCAGAGCTTCCCCTGGAAGACAGCAGGTGGAGAAGTGCCCTCTTCATAACTGTAGCTGCCCATGGTGGCAACTCCAACAGGTGGCTTACTACCCGTGGCAGGCAGGGTCTTAAGTGGCCCCAAGAATCCCCACCACCACCCCGTATACACACCCTGTATAATCCCCTGGTGTGTGGGTGGAAGCTGTGAACACGGTGAGCTAGCTCCCCTATGACCAGGTTATGTTATAAGGCAGAAGGGAGATTATTGCAGGTGGGCCAGACCCATTCAGGTGAGCCCATTAAAAGCAGAGATTTCTCCAGCCAGTCACGGAAAAGAAGTCAGATAACATATACACACTACTATGTATAAAATAGACAACCAACAAGGTCCTTCTGCAGAGCACAGGGAACTAGACTCAATATTTTGTAATAACCTATAAGGGAAAAGAATCTGATAAAGAACATCTATCTATCTATCTATCTAAAACTGAACCACTTTGCTGTATACCTGAAACTTATTTGATACTGTAAATCAACTATACTTTAATAAAAATTTTTTTAAAAACCAAAGGTAGAGGGATTTGACATGCAATAAATTCTCTACTGTTGGCTTCCAAGATGGAGGGGGCCATGTTGCAAGGAATGTGGGTGGGCTCTAGGAATCCAGCAGGCCCTGTGCTGGCACCAGGCAAGGAAGTGAGGACTTCAGTCCTACAACCACAAGGAACTGAATTCTCCCACCAGCCCGATGAATGTGGAACTGCTTCCAGGAGGCTCCAGGTGGGAAGTCAGCCCAGCCAGCAGCTTGAAATCAGAGTTGAGACCCTGAACAGAGAACCCAGCCATGCTGTGTTTGTGTTTCTGACCCACAGAACTGTGAGCTATCAAGTGGGTGCTGTTTCAAGTTCATGGTCACCTGCAGTAATGGAAACTCAAGCCCCCTGAGGCTCATGGAAGGACAAGCCTGTAAATCACATTTCTTCTTGCAAAATTAGAGGACCTGGTCTTTGGGAAAGAAGAAGATCTCTTCAGTAGAAAATCTGCATGGTACCAACACCAGTGAGGTTTCTGTGGATGTTGTGATGGGCTGATTTCTGTTCCCTAAATTCATATGTTGGAGTCCTAACCCCATGCCTCACAGTGTGACCTTCTTTGAATGTAGGGTCTTTATAGAGGTGATCAAGTTAAGACGAGCAATTTATGAGGACTGGTGCCCTTATATAAAGGGGAGATCTGGCCTCAAAGGGCACGTAGCAAGGGCTCAATACACGTGAGTGATAATCACTGCTACAACTATTGTTACTATTCCTACTAGAATGATCCTCAAACATACCTGCCATTCTGGACTGGAAAATTCCACAGGACGATAAAGGTGGATCGTTTTCAAAGTCTTTGATACCGCGGCTCCGTCTGGGCAGACTGCGAGGGAAGTTCAGGTCTGGCCGGTAGTATTTCCCTAAAGCATAAATAAGCACCAGATGCTCAGTTCCACTGAGTTAGTGCATATTTGTCCCACTAAACTCTTAAGATCAAGACCCACATTTGAAGCACGGTAATTATTTACATTGTGGTCAACTGTGTTTTTTCTTGAGCATGCTCTGTGATGTGGATTCAATTCCAGGAGGAAGTCCTACTCTCACCACCCATTCCCTCAAACACAGAAAACGTATGTTTCAGCCATAGGAACCATGAGACCTTCTTTGTCCTCTCAAAACCCCCCCGAAGAGTCATTCATACAATTTTCCTGATTAAGAACCAAGACTGATTTAGCTTAACTTGATAAGAGTCTCAAATTGGTATTAATTAATTAGATGAAACTCAACCCATCCCCATAGCTTGAAGATGTCCCATTGCCTACGGGACAGAATACAGATGGCGGGAGAGGGTCCTGCATTGTGTATTATTAGTCAGCTGCTTGAGGCAGGACTGGACATCAGGGGGCTCCACTGGGACTCCCCACCACCACCACCCATTCAGAGGCTCAGAGCACCTTGGTTCACTTTGAGTTTGACCTTGGGCTCGAAGATTGGACGATCTGGTGCAAATCCTGGCACCACCAGTTACTAGTTGTGTGTGTAGAGGCAACTGACTAATCTCCCTTATCAATAAAAATCGGGAAACAACAGAGTTGTCTGGACGAATCAGCAAGATAATGCTTGGAGCCCAGAGCCTGGCTCAGAGGTAGTGGCCAATAGGGGCAGGTTTGATCTCATCCTCAGATTATCCATTTATCCCTGCAGATAAATGGATAATCACGCCACGCCACACCAAGCCCTCTCATCCTCCCAAGCGGCCCCCAAACCTCCTGGCTACAACAGATTCTAGCAGCCAAACTGCCTCTCCTGAGACCTGCCATACGTCACATGGCTGGCCTGTCACTTGCACCTGAACATGCCACCCCAGCCTCCCAGCAGTTCACCAAGGGGAGGCAGGCAGCGGCTATTTGCATGCCTTGCGTTTTTAGGTTCCATGCAAGATATTTCTGGAAGCTACCTCCCTGGAATTTCCACTGGCAGAGACTTTGTTTGAACCGTAAGCTTTACAGACCTTTATTAAATGCCAAAGTGTTAGGTGTGTCCGCAGGGAAAGCTGGTATTTGTTTTTCATTCAAAGCGAAGGTCCGTCACTTGTGTCATATTCTCAAGGACATCTGTCATCCCCAAATGTGAAACTACTCCACTGAGGTCTTTTGCCCTCATTGATGTTTTATCTGTGATCACTTTGTGAGGCAGAGGGCAGAGCTCAGAAGAAGCCGAGGACCTGGGGGGTGGTTGGGTTCTGACGGGAGGACAGTCTGAGCGAATAGGGGTGCCCTGGGCCAGCGCCGCTGGGAAGTGAGGGGCCATAGAGGATGTGGGTCCTTCGTGCAGAAGTGAGCAGAAACCAGGAGGGACGCCGGAATGCAAGGGGAGGCCAGCAGTGTCCCCAAATACCTGTCATTGTAATTGATCAAACACTGCAACTTGAAGAATTCAGACCAAGTAGACTATCACAACGCACTTTACCAGGGCTTCCTTACCTGGTAAAAAGATCCATCAGCAGTTTCCTCTAAGCTGGGAATTTCCAGTGCCTTTAAAATATTTTCCCTTATAGGTGACTTGATCTTTTGTGTAGATGACCAAATATTTTCCCTCTTTTTATGAAGTCCAGTCACTCTTTTTGATGTTGGTTGTTTGGTCTGGTTCTCACACCACCACCACCATCATATACATACTGACATGTGTGCCATTTCAGTCTGTAGTTTCAGTAATTGTTTTACTGCAAGAAGTGTCTTATAATTCTTTGAACGTCAATGCATCTTCAGAGCCACCTATTTCTTCCTTGAGCCTTTGTGCCTCTACTTGGTCTTGTTTTGTAGAGACAAGCGTAGCATTAGTTCTATGGGTTCTTGGAGATAGGTGTAGTCATGACGTCATTTGCTCAGGAATTTTCTTGTGCATTCAGGTCATCTGCCAATGCGTCCCCTATTCCCTTCCCCCTTTCTTGGCCTGTTGGGCTCCTGGAGGGATCCCCAAGGGCTCAGCAAGTCCAGCCACTGTGAATGGATTTTATCACTAGGTTCATTCAATACTTTCATTTATATAATTATCCATGGCTTAGAAATAGTGGCACTCTGGGCTTTCCATTAGGGCATGTGTGTGATACAATTGTGGATCAGTACAGAGACTGTGGGTATTTTGTATCTACAAGCCCTGTTCTCAGTTCTTGGCATCCAGAGGGGTGAAGTTGGGGTAAGCACCCAACACGTTAAAAAATATGCCCTTCAGTTGAGTATAGCACGGCCAAACGTTGTAGGGAAGCGACCACCGCAGGGAAGATGACCTCAGAAAGATGCAGCTGTGAGATTGCAAGTTGGGGTATGTGTGAGGGTCAGTGACTGTGGCCAGAGTGACTTGCTCTCAAGGCAGTGCCTCACCCACTAACCAAGTGCCATGTGTGTGCTGCCAGGACACACAGGGCTGTCCATGTGTCACTCCAGCAGACTTGCTTACTATTGAAAACCATTCCTCCATCTTCCCCAAAGCGTTTGAGGTAAGATACTTACAGATGCATACACGCTCACATGCACACATGTAATGCCTGTGGAGAGAGATGGAGCGTGTGTCCATCCCACATAAACAGTCTATGCATGGTCATTCTGAAGAATGGTGCCCCAGGGGCTCTGGCTAAGAAAACCGAGACATGATCTCATCTGTTAGCTCCGTCTAATTCCTGCATCTGGATTCTGCCAGGACTGTACCTACCGTCGGAAGTGGAACATTGCTGCAGCCAGGACTTCCCGAAGATTTGGTCCACTCTCTCCCCATGGCGCACCACCAGGACGCTTTTCCTCATTATGGTGGCCTGGAATGGTGGAAAGAAAGGCACGTGAGAGTTAACACCCACCTTATGAGACTTGTTCCAGCAGCTTCTCCCCCTCATCCAGTGGTGGCCTGGACACCACGTCTCTTCCTTCCTTGCTCAGTAGTTACAGCCCGTTTTACCAGGACCATTATGATGAGAAGGGGCTAGGAATTGCAGGTGATCTCTGTAATTTCTTGCAACTTTTAATTTTCTGGGCACTATAGCACACATAGGAAATGAAAAGAAAGTGGAACGAATGACCCACATCATGGCACATCAACTGTCTACTTTCTGTCTCTTCCAAGTCCTTATCCCTTGTCTTGGTCCCTTCAGGCTGCTGTAATAAAATACCCTGGGTGGCTTATAAACAACAGAAATTTGTGTCTCACGCTTCCAGGGGCTGGAAGTCTCAGGGTGCCAGAGATCAGGCACCAGCACAGTTAGGTGAGGGCCCTCTTTTGGGCTAACATCTCACTGTGTCCTCACACGGTGGAGGGTAAGGGAGCTCTCTGGGGTCTTTTCCATAAGGTCACTAACCCCTTTCATGAGAGCTCCACCCACATGACCTAAGCCCCACCTCCAAACACCATCACATTGATCAACAAGATTTCAACATAGGAATTTGTTGGGGAACACAAATATTCACCCCTTCATAGTGACTTCTTAGGAAATGATCTGAATCTATCTAAATATAATAATATATACATTTATTACTTTATAATATGATATATAATTGTAATTCAATTATATAATATAATTATAATCTTTATAATATACTATATTATAATATAATATCTATCATAATGTACTATATTATAATATACTATTATAATATTATAGATTATATAATATCTATTATATATAATAGATATATATAATAGATGTATGTATATACTATGTAGATATGTACAAATCTTCCTCAACGTAGGATGGGGTTACATCCCAATAAACCCATCATAAATTGAAAATATCTTAAGTAAAAAATGCATTTAATATCATTTGATATCTGCCCAATATCAGAGAGAGGATTGGACCACATGTCACTTGTCTGGGAAAATTCAAAATTCAAGTATTCAAAATTCTACTGAATGCATATTGCTTTTGCACCATCGTAAAGTCAAACAACTGTAAGTCGAACCATTGTAAGTTGGGGACCATCTGTGTGTGTGTATCTGTATCTATATCTATATCTATATATCTATATCTATAAAATCTATCTATTATCTACTGTCTATCTATCATCTATCTATCTATCTATCTATCTATCTATCTATCTATCTATCTATCTATCTATCTATCTATCTATCTAATCTATCTATCATTTAACCATCCGTCCATCCATCCTAGTCTCCTCTGTTGCTGGCACTCGTTTTCCTCCGAGGGGGCCTCCGGGACCACCCCAGTGTTGGCGTGTTAAATGTGGTTCTCTGCTTAAATGTGAATCACCCTGTTCTCCAGGCTGCCAGGGCGTGTGTTCAGCTCTGGGCACCCAGGGGAGAAGCCCCGCATCTATCCCTTCTTTCTCCTTTCTTGCTGGCCCTTCTTTCCCGTAGCTGGTGTTTTTCTGTTTGGCTGAGTGCTAGGGGAAAACAGCACTTTAGTTTACTTTATTTTGGGGAGAGAAAGGCGTCGACAGGAGGTTATCAGGGTCCAGCCGTGGAAACAGCAGAGCTCTCTAGAGCTCTCCCCCTTTGCTTTGGGCAGGGGCTCAGACGGCCTTTGGGCCTCACAACTGCAGGGCTGACGTCCACCTTTGCTCTTGGGGAGGTCAGTGCTTCGGGGAATTAACCCAAGGGCTGCATTCCAGGCCGTGGTGTGGGGTGTCTTTGAGGAGGGGGCTCCTATGTGCGGGGTGGCTGGGGGTTTCCTCAGGGGAGCTGGGGCTGGCCCTTCTCCTCGCTGTGCTGTGTCGGAGGGAGAGGCTGACCTCGAGAGGAAGCCTGAGCACATTTTCTGCATAAAAGGATGGAGAGAATGAGGGAGAGCCGAGATGGCCAGAGAGGTGAGAGTGACCTGTAGAGGCTGAGGGTGGAGCCGACGTGGAGTCACCAGGACAGCTGTGTGGGGCACAGGCCTCCCCCGGGAGCCCCAGAGATGACAGAGAACCTCTCGAGGGAGGCGCTGAGGCTGGGCCGGGACCCTGAAGGAGCTCGCGTCCCAGCCCCAGGGGCAGGGGCGGTGTTGCCCAGCGCCAGGCCCAGACCGTTCGGGGGACTCGACTCTGGAGCAGCATGGGAAATTCCACATCAACACAGGCCCGCTGCCTCTGGGGACTCGTGCCGTCAGGGTCTGGGGGCACGCGTGCCAGATGCTGGGACACAAGGTGTCGTCCAAAGATGCCCCACTTAGGGGGCCTCGGATCTCACTGGGGCCTCTGGACCAACATGGAAAGATGAGTCACAGATGGCAGAGGACGAGGGGCAGAGCTGACAGTGCCTGCCGCAGGAGGTGGGCTGGGGGGACTCCAGGGAAGACATGGGACTTGGTCATGCCTGGAGCCAAGGTCACCAGGGATGGACGGGCTAAGATCACTGGGGATGGTCAGGCCAAGGTCATCAGGGACGGTCAGAAGGGGGAGGGCATCTGGACAGGAGACAGCTCCAGCCAGAGGTCTGCTTTGCCCTGACCACTCCTTTTCCTGAGGTGGACCCTTTCTCTCCCTCCCCATCTTTGGCCTCACATCCCTCTGAAGGTGGGCTTCTGGGTGAAAATGAGAGAGCTGATATTTTGGTATCTGCTATTTTTTTCTTTTGGCTGCTCTGCGCAGCTTGTGGGATCTTAGTTCCCCGACCAGAGATCGAACTCTTGTCCCCCTGCATTGGAAGTGTGGAGTCTTAACCACTGGACCGCCAGGGAAGTCCCTGTATCTTTGCTATTGAGTAGGGTGAGGAAGAGGTGACAAGATGTGGCCCTCCTCAGTGTGAACTGCCATCACCAGACCCAGAATCACACTCTGGTTTCCCCCAAATCCTGGAGAGGAGAATGTAGGTATTTTTCACAGGTAAACACCCTGAGAGACACAGCATTCATTTGAAACGTAGCCAGTGCTGTTGACCACACCCTTGGGACTGATTCTGCCGACAGGGGTGGGGCCTCAAGGGTCTGCACCTCTGGCTGCTCCCCCAGCACTTCTTCAAGTTCATCAAGAAGGACGAAGGGGCCCCAGTGGAATCCCCGCATGTTGGAAAGTGGTTGGGAATTGCTGAGGAGGGCAAACACCAGAAAGTAGGGTCTCGGGCAAACTGCACCTGCCTCACAAGCGCTCTTGGGTCCGGCACCATGGGCAGCCCCAGCCAGACCCTCCCAACCCCTCGTGGGGCCCACCCACCCCCGGGGGATGCAGAATCTCCAGCCGCTTGACGCACAGGGCTCTTCTCATTGGACCTGACTACGTTCTGATTGGCGCATGAAATGTGTTTGTGAGCCGATGGGACGGTCAAGGTCTCCATATGTAGCTTCTCAGGGCCTTGGGGCCGAGTCTTCAAAATGGGCACATGGTCAAGGTGAAGTGAATACTGTGGTGGAGGGCGCTGATATTTGGTTCAGGATGTAAACACCGACCTCCGGCAGCTCCAAGGGGAAGGTCGTCTTGCTGTCTTACTTTTTTTTTTTTAATTGTGTATTTGGTTGCACTGGGTCTTAGTTGCAGCAGGTGGGCTTCTTAGTTGCGGCACGTGGGCTCCTTAGTTGTGGCATGCATGTGGGATCTAGTTCCCTGACCGAGGATCGAACCCGTGCCCCCTGCATTTGGAGCACGGAGTCCCAGCCACTGTGCCACCAGGGAAGTCCCGTTGCTGTCTTACATATTGAAGTATGGCTGTGGGATTGCCCGCACTGACACCAGGACCCCTTTTCTATTCCATTCCCCCTGCCGAGGACAGATCTTCCCAGTAGGTCACAGGACACACACGTGTTCCCAACCTGGATCTGCTCACTGATGGTCTCAAAGCACCATCACTGCCTTGGGCTGAGGTTTTGGATCGGGGGCATTTTCTTCCCTGGAAGAGCACAGAGGGGTTGAACTATGAAATCAGGAATATTTGCATCAGGAATATTATGATAAAGTGAAAGGTCCGCGGGGAATGGAATGGACCAACCGCTGGGTCCACACAATGGCAGGGCTGCATCAGATCTTTTGACAGAAGGTGCTGGATGCCTTTCCTGGGACTGCTGAAACAAAGCGCCGACTGCGGGGGGTGAAAACAAACGAAGCTTATTCTCTTCCAGTTCTGAAGGTTGGAAGTCCAAAATCAAGGTGTCGCAGGGCCAGGCCCCCTCAGAGGCTCTAGGGGAGGGTCCCTCCTGCCTCTTCCAGCTCCCGGTGGCCCCAGCATCCTTGACGTGTGGCCATGTGGCTCCAGTTTCTGCCCCGAGGTCACATGGCTTCTCTCTGTGTGCCTTGCCTCCTCGTCTGTGAGCATCACATCCCCTGTTTCCTGTGATTAGGTTTAGGGCCTGCAGGATAATCCAGGATAATCTCCCCATCAAGACCCTTATCTCAGTCCCACATGCAAAGACCATTTTCCTCGCAAGAGGTGGCAGGAATTGGGACCTTACCTCTTTGGAGCTGTTCTTCAGCCCACTATGCGACCATAGCAAAACTACGGCCAGTTTTCCTTTCTCACTACCTGGATGGAGTGACCTCAGGCCAGGGGAGGGTTCTGTTATCGGGGACGGGTGTCAGGTTCTCCTCCATTTCAAGCACCAGCGTTCAGACAGAGGCCGAGCTGGGCTGAGCCTTGCAAGTCAGCTCCTCCCCTCGTTCAATCTGGAAAGGGGGGCTCAGCCTCACGGAGCCCATGGCCCCAGTCCAGGCCGGCTCCCCTCATTCCCAGAGAGTCTGGGGCGGGGACCCCATTTTCGTCGGTCTGAGGCTGGCAGGCCTCTGGCTCCCAGTCCGAAGCTCCTCCACCCGGGCTGTTCACCCCCGAAGGCCCAGCTAAAGAGGTCACCCCTTGTCCTCCCAGGCTCCCAGTGTCCCCTGCCCTGGGCTCAGCTCTTGTCTGAACTGGAGGCAAGCTCTGGGGGCCGGTGGGCTCTTGGGGAAGGAGCCATCCGGCCGACGGCAGAGTTAGGGTAAGAGTGTGGCCTCCCAGGAGGGCTGGGTCCCTGCCCCTTTCCTGCCCCGTGACCTAGTGCCATGATGACACGGGCCAGGCTCACAGTGTGTGCGTGTGCGCGGGGCTCACCCTCTGCCCGGGGTGGACGGAGCTGGGGGACCTGGGAGCAGAGAGATGGGCCCCTTGCTGGCCCACCCGGGTCTGAGCTCAGGGCAGCAGCGTCTGAGTGAAAGCTGCCCCGGAGGAGTCGAGTCTACCCGGAGTCGGCACAGAGTGGGGCTGAGAGCGGCTCATTTGACATCAGGGCCCCGTCACCTGTAGGGACTGCAGGCTACTGATACTCCGGGACATGGGCGGAGGCTGAGGGTCCCCGTTCCGTCTGCTGCTGGCTTCACCGTCCTTCCCGGAGCTCAGGTCGGGGGCTACGCTGAAGGTGTACGTCCTGTGCGAGAGGAAAGAGGCCAGTGTCACGACGAGCCTGGGAAGCATCCGGTCGTCACGTGATGGAGAGAGAGCATGCATGCGACACGACGGGTGGGTTGGGTCATCGTGAGGGTGAAACGAAACAATGGTTCAGCGTGACTCAGTGCCCAGCACACAGCAGCTCCTGAGCCGGTGGTGGTGGTTCATGTTCTCCATCACCACCTGCTACAGACTGAACTGTGTGCCCTCAGACGTATAGTCCTGGCCCCCAGCACCTCCGAATGGGACCCTACTTGGAGGTAGGACCTTTAAAGAGCTGATGAAGGTAAAATGAGGTCACTAGGGTGGGTGCTAATTCAATCTGACTGGGTCCTTTTGAGAAGAGGAGATCAGGACACGGGGACGACAATGTGGGGACACTGGGAGGAGACGGCCACCTACACACCCAGGAGAGAGGCCTCAGGAGGGACCAGCTTGAGCTTGGACTTCCAGCCTCCAGGGCTGCAAGAGAAGGGACACCTGCTGTTTAAGTCACCATGTCTGTGCTATCTCGTTACGAGGCCCGAGCAAACCAGTGCATCACCCTCTAAGAATCGCCTTCTGAAATAACCAAAGGTGTGAAGATGCTTGTGGTTGGGAACAGGGATAAGGGAGCAGAACAGACACATTAAATTCCATGGCAACACACAGGAAAGGCACAGATGCATTAGTGGGCGGGTGGGTGACCACGGTGCCTGAGCAGGTGCAGGCGGAGAGGAAACTGCTGCTCGTCTAGGGGATCAAGAAAGGTGCCCCTGGTGGGCAGCCGTTTGGGAGCTCTGAGGACCACTGAGGGCGAAGGTCATGGCACACCAGAGCTGTGAGAACTCCAGAAGGTGAGCGAGTGCCGGTGCCGAGGTGAGGAACAGGGGAGGGGCCCGAGGAGGAGTGAGAATGCGGAACCAAGAGCCGACGGTCATGGAAATCCTCCAAGAGCAAGAAAGGGCCAGGTTGCCAGGGGAAATTCTTTTTAGAAAGCGAAAGGTCATCTTTGTAAACTCTAGTTAAAAACAATTTACAAGCACCTCTGGTTCCCTTTCTGGGGGGATCTGAACACCTGTCCCGGTGGTCGTAAAAGGAGGACTAGTTATACTGAAGCTGTCCTCACGAGGCTTGTAGTCTGCTTTATAGCATGCGGGCTAGTTTCAAACAAGGCTGGGTGAAAAAGGTACATACAATCAGAGGAGAGAAATGGACAGCAGCTAGAGAGGGAAATGGGGAAAAAAGAGAGCTTGTGCTTGATTTTGTTTTTAAGATAACAGCATGTTCGCTTGCTGGTGGGAGCCATTGGGGAGGGCCTTGGGATGACAGATGATGCTGGCGTGATGCCCTTGGAGGGCATGGGATGCCCAGGAGGGATGGGCTGCAACGCGCCATGAACAGGTGGCCTTGGCTAGGAGTTTGGACCGAGCATCACAATGTGCTGGGGGGAGAAGGGCACGTGGGCCCAGAGGCTGTAGGCAACTGGAGCTGGTGGACACTCTTCCGACGTTCACCTGTCCCGGTGGATAAGAGTGAGGAATGCAGTAGGTGGCCTCTGGGTTAGATGAAAAAATCAGACACAAATCAGCTGGTGGGCAGATTGTCCAGGGATGCCTGGGCCTCCAGTTTACGGGGGAAGAGAAGGAGGCAGACGGTCCGCTCACGTGAGTGACTGGTAAGGGAACATCATCTTTATTACTATTTTCTGAAAAGCATGTTCTCATCTTGCTTTTTAAATTGTAGTATTCTTTATGATTTTTAACATACAGAAGGCTTACATTTTAAGCATTTAATAATCAGTATTAAAGACACATCTGTTAAGTCTCACCTTAAGATCCATTCCACTGCTTCTCTGCTTTCAAAGCTCTCCCCGGTCCAGAAATCAGAAATACAGTCATTTAAACTGCCTTCTATTTTAAAATGATTTTCTGTTTAATTCTTGACTCAGAATTAAATTGGTATCAGTGTCTGCTGTGAGGTCATACAGAATACCTTTTATTTTACACCCATTTATTTTCCTATTTCTGATGCATTCATCAGATAGGAACCTCCTAATATACCAGGTCTCCTGATCTGTTAGCTAGTCTGTTCCATGGATCTATTTTTTCTCTTTCCCTCAAGCCAGTACCATATTATAGATTTATAACATGCTTTTAATACCTGGTAGGGTAAATATCTCCTCTCATCACTTTTATTTTTCAAAGTGTTCTCAGCTCTTCTATTTATTCTCCCAGATAAACTTTTCAATCACTCAGTGAAGTTCCAACAAACGATCCCATTGGGATTTTCCCTGGAATTTCATTAAACCTGGAAATGGCTCTGGGAGGATTCATTTTGCTCCATCACGAACGTGGTGTGTTTCTACTTATTCGGCCCATTTGTAAATGTTTGCCTTTCTCTCCCACAGTGGCCCCAAGTCCCCCAATTTTCGTAAAGCTGATGGCTCCCAGGCCTCCATCCTGAGACCCTAACCGGGTCCTGAGCTGGGAGTGGCGTCATTTCTCCTGCATCTCAGGGGCCCACAGGCTCAGGCCACCTGCCTTTCACCATCACAACCGCACGCCCGGGACCCTCAGTGCCCACGCGGTGTTTCGATGTAGTTAACTCACTTCTGAAACTGTCTGCAAGTCGTACCTTCTCTTCCCATCTTGTTGCCTGTCCTGTCTTGAGCAGTAAATCCTACTGGTGGTGAGACAGGCTGGGACCTGGGACCTTTTGCTGGGACCTGGGACCCTTTGCTGCAGGGCTTGCACCTGGACACACTTCTCCTCCAGCAACAGAATACAAAGAAACTGTACAGGACTAAAAATAACTGCGTGCCTGCCCAGTTGGGTCAAATTCTGGACCCAAAAGATACAAAGAGACCAAAAAACCCAACTGCCACTTTTGAAGAGCCTGGAGCAAAAGCAGGGCACTGAGCATGCCCCCTGCACTCAACACCACCTAGGGGCTGGGCAGGCCACCTAAGTCACCCCTCCGGCCTGACGCCTGGACACACCCCTGCCCTCACCCCATGTAAGGAGCCAGCTCAAGCCCCCTCGGGGAGTGGGCAGGCAAGGGAACCTGTTGTTGGTTCTCGCTCCCCCCTGTTGCAGCAGTGGTCCCAACAAAGCCCTGCCTGAATTTCTTGTCTGGCCTCTGATCAATATCTATTGATTAAGGAAGCCAAGGACCCTGGTCAGTAACAGCGGGATCCAGGTCAAATAGATTTACACAGCTCATAGTCTCACAGCGTCAGATGTCAGCACATTCGACGTCTCTAACTGGTCATAAATAGACAAGAACATGATCCCCATATTCAGACCATTGACATTTCCCTCTGCAAATGAGCACGCTCTCAGTATTTGCAGAGTCTCACCTTGACACAGGAAATGCTGGTGGGTTTCCCCTTCCTGAGGGCGAGGTGTGGCCCTCCCGCACCCTGCTCCCGGCCCACGGGGCAGATAGTGAAGCCTCGTTATCTATAAATAACATCTGTGAAGTTTACAGTTGGAGAGAAAAATTGAATTTTTTTTTTTTTTGCTACTCTTTCAAATGAAATACAACCTTGATTACCATGGGGATGTTGGTGATGAGAAGAGAAAGGAAAGAACGTAGCATTTTAATATTTCTGTTTTTCTCTTAAACTTCGGAGACCCACTTACTGCTTAACTTACACCATAGAAATAGATGTATTTAAATTCTCCCTGGCTTTTAAAAGGGGCACCGCTGCCGTCTGTGGGGTTGTGTGGACTGTGTCTGCTAGGGATGCCATAGCGAGGTACCACAGACGGGGCAGCTTAAGTAACAGATACTTGTTCTCATACAGTCTGGGGGCTGAGTCCAAGATCGAGGTATGGGCGGGGTTAGTTCCTCCAGAGGCCTCTCTCCTTGGTGTGTACACGGCCGTCTTCTCCCTGTGTCCTCACATGATCGTCCTTCTGTGTGTGTCTGCCCGGATCTCCTCTTCTTATAAGGACACCAGACAAATTGGATTAGGGCCCACCCTGTGATCTCATTTTACCTTGGTCACCTCTTTAAAGACCCATCTCTAAATACAATCACATTGTGAGGTGCTGGGGCTTCAGACATCAACATATGAATTTGGGGGACACAATGCAGCCCATGACAATATCTCTATTATGTCTGAGCTACTTGCCAGGAACTTGCTCTGTGGTTTTGGAAAGTTACTGAGCATGTATTGCTCCAGGGTTGGTACTCTCATCTTGGCTGAAAGAGGACAAAGTGTTCTCTAAGCTCTAACATTCATGGCTCTTTGTTCGAGATTATGCTACATACATTCTTGTCTGTGGAGCGTTGAAATCTGCTGTGATTCATGAATATGCTCCATCAATATCACAGTGGTCACCTCTGATCTTTTTCTTCAAAGTAACAGGCAAATAATGTGGGGTCATTTTGTTGCTGAGTAAATCCAGAGACCCTGAACTATTGGCACAAAGGCTGAATTGTCGCATGGGTGATGGGTCACTGATGTAAGGCCAATAATTTTTCCTGCTTGGGTTGCACGTCCCAAGTGTGAATTCTGTGCTGACACTGTCAGAGATATTTATCCACTGTCTATAAACAACAGTTTGTCTGCCCACAGCTAAAGTAGCCTTGGGACAGTATCATCTGACGGCATATCTGCTCAGCCGATTAGTAACGTGTCCAGACATTCTAGGCCCATTTTCTGAATTTAAAAGTTTGAACGTTTAATAAAGTACACTTTTGGCCATTTTAAAAGACTTAGCCAGGACAGCTGAGTCCGACAACAGTGCTGGTTCTCTGTCCTTCTGACCCATAATCACATGTCACAGTTTGTCTTACTTCTTCCCCAGCACAGCTGGGTTGCTTCCAAAACACGGCCAATCAGACACCCCACAGCCCAGCCCAGTACTTAGTTTTCTCTTCTTTTGCTATAATTCTTGTTAATACTTATGAATTCCTAGGGGAAACTTGTTTCTAGAAGGAATAGTCCCAGAAATGTTCAGCTTAAAACCTGGAACCGTTATTTTGGTGACAGGTGACTAACAGATTAACTGTGAGGTGAAAGATGTAATAGCCATAAACTCATTTTCTCCAGAATATTAGCTGCATAGTTCTAGAAACATCCAGTTTGCCGACTGCCTGGCGACGGTGATGCTCTCTCGTCCTGAGCAAGGATTGGAGGACTTGCTAAAGGACAGGGACCAGATGGGAGCCCACACCACCTGGACCTCAGATGGTCAGTTGGGGTGGAACCAGCATCTGCTCCCTTGTTACTCCTTAAATGGTTCATTGGACCGGGCGATGGACTGAGCTGGTTCTAAAAGGAACCAAGTGCTTCCTTGATTGCGTGATGTCATCTGGCCCCACCACCTCCCTGGGCCCAAGTGTTCTCAGCTCTCAGGGATGATGATCTACCTGATTATCTCTGCAGTCCCTCGTGGCACCAATGTCCTGTGACTTTGTTGTGGCCACTGGACACATGGCCATGCCCACACCCATAAAACTGTGCTTCTCCGGGATGACTGGTCTACCCACACCTGGGATGGCTGTGATCTTTTCGTGGAAGCCATATCCCTTTCCACGTTGGGTGTGGGAGAGCTCGGAGCCTGGGGCCCACAGCGTGCATGGTGTGTACAGAGCTTGGCCCTGGGTTTGTCTGACTTCTCTCCCTTTATTCTCCCTTTGACCCAATTTCCTTATATTCTTTTCTTTAAACTTAAAATTGATTAATTTAGATTTTGAATAAGTAATGCATTTCTATGGTTCACAAATTTAAAAATTATGCAGTGGTAGAGGGTGAAAAGTCTCCCTCCCATTCCTATTCCATTCTCCCAACTCCCACCTTCAACCCTGCAGGTAGCCACTGTTAGAAGTTTATAGACGTCTTCCCTTCCAGGGAACTTTTACGCATGAACGTGCATATAAATACATATTGTGCATATATAAGTACAGATGATAATGTTTTAATGCATCTGTTCCCCACAGTTAGTACTATCCTATACACATTGTTCTGCAACTTCTCTTGGATTTTTTTATATCAGTACATAAAATACTTCCTCGTGATCATTTTTAAAAACCTCAAGTATTCTATTGTATGGATGTATCATCATTTATTTCACTGCCTTATCTTTAATTGAATTATCTCTTCTACGGTGCTTGTATGCTTCTATAATTTGTTATGTTCATAATAAGGAAGTGGTATTTTGTAGTCCTTTTGGGATTATGATCTCAGAAAAGTTTTGTAGAGTAATTGATGTTTTCTGAATGTTTTCAGTGGAAAACCACAAATCAACCAAGATATTTACCATATACCTGCAGGGATAATGTTGCCAGTATGGAGAAGGCAATTTTTACCAACAATGGAACTGTCTAGAAGCATACAAGCACCATGGCCACTGTTTCCAAAAAGTCGCTCTCAGACACTAAGTCTGAGGGAGGCGTCTGGGCTGCAGGGGCAGAGCGGCACTCACCTGTGCTTCACCCACGTGTCACACTCGCTAGCTCGCTCCGTGTAGTTCTCGGGCAGGAAGCCCCGGCAGCCGGTCTGCTGCGAGATCCCAATCACCCAGCCCTCGCTGATCTCCTCCTGCTGGGTGGGGTCCACGAAGATGTAGTCTCCGGGACTGAGTGTGAGCTCATCCATGTTCTGGGGTTTGTACTGGAACCGGACCTTCAGGGTCTAGAATGGAGGACAGTGTCTTCGTGTCTCAAGCAAGGATGGGTTCTGTGTCTCCATGACACATCCAAGCCTCTGTCTGATGACAGTAGGATATGACAAAAGGATGTATACACTTGTCCAGATACATTCAGAAATGAATTTTGGTATCTATCTATCATCTGTCTCTCTAGTTATTATCTATTTGTCTATCTATTTATCTATCATCTTTCTCTCTAGTTATTATCTATTTATCTATCTGTTTATCTATCTATCATCTATCTATTATCTCTCTATCATCTATCTATACATATCAATCATCTATCATCTATCTACCTATCTGTATCTATCAATCACCTATCTAATCTATTATCTATCTATCTAACTCTTATCTACCTATCAATTTATCTATCTACCTATCTATCATCTGTCTATCTATCTCTATCATCTATCTACCTATTTTATCAATCCACCTATCTACCTACCTATTTATCTCTGTTTACTTATTTCTTATATGAAAATCTCAAAGCATAACCGGATGTTCACATCCGCCCCCCTTGGAGTGAGGTTATTTACAGCTTCTCCCACACCACAGAACACGGTGGATTCATTCATACTTGTTCCATGGGTCTGAAAGGAGCATAACAAGCTTTCTATCTAAAGCAATCAATCCCATGGGGAGGGAGTCCTGAACTGAGACTTCACTCAAATCATTATCTAAACAAATTAGCAAGCAGCACATGTATTCATAAATCTTTGCAACCGTCCATTTTTGATACCTGAAATGTTTCCACTTTTCCCCCAAATTTCTGTGTCTGCGACTCACATACAAAAGAATGTTAATTCCAAAATGCAGGCCACAGCATTATTTTAGGGAAGGGAGAGAAGTTCGCCCTTCTGCTGAAAAACCTCCATCCGAGGGCTCCTGCGGGTCAGGGCTCCGTCAGGAGGGCAGCCGTTCACCTGTTCCCATGGCGGGGTCCAGTCCAGCCGTCCGCCTGCGTTCGCTCACCTGGTAGTGTACAAAGCGCATGTCCCGCGAGTAGAGTGCGGCCGTCCACTGGCAGCCGTGGCCCGGGTGGACGGCTCTGGCCAGCTGCTCCAGCGTCCTCTGGTGGTGGGGATAGAACTTGTGGGCCAGGGTGAGATGCAGCTGCTTGGTGCAGGGCTTCACGGTGCAGTCTGTGAAATCAGGCAAACGGGGCACCTTGACCCAGATGTCCGCACTGCACGCCCGGGTCTCCGCATCCGGGGTGGTCACGAGCCCGGGTTGGAGGTGCAAACGCCTTTACACACGTGCCTCCTGCCTCTGCCCACTCCCCTCCCCACACCAGCGCTCCTCCGACAAGGCAAGGAGTTGGCCCAGACAGGCCACCACACAGAGGTCACCTCGTTAAGGAGGTGGTTGGGTACTTGAAGATTCTACGAAGAAGCAGGAAAGCAGAGGGTATAGGGACACAGGTTTTGGGGTGGGGTGTTTGTGGCCCATCAGTTTGCAAGTTAATTGCCCCAACAATTGATTCCAATCTCCTTCATCCCCCAGGGTGTGCATGTCACACAGTGGCCTGCATGGGTGGGCTCATGCTGCAGTCAATGGCTTTTTGTTCAGTTGCAGAGTCTCTGGAAGAAAATGCCCTAAGCAATGCGATTCCATCAGACGTCGCAGTGCCTCTAATATTCTGCTGACTTTGGTGAAGCAGGAAGCCCTTGGAGCGGCCAAGGCCCTGGTCTTTTTGAGTGACCTCTGCCTTCACGGCCCCAGCCCTCCTGGACCTCATCCCAGGGCCCTCAGGTCAGTGGGCAGCAGGGTCCCCGAAGCAGCCAGGATCCGATTTCAGCCGGGTCACAAAGCAGCTTTGTTCCGGGGAGGCGGCGATTAATGGAACTGCACAGACTCTGGAATCTGATAGACCTGACTTTAGACCCAGCTGCCCCGTTTGGCAGCTGACTTTGGGGACCGTCTTGGTCTGACTCAGCTTCAGTTTCGACACCAACAACTTGAGGATTGGACAGCCTTGTCCTGGGAAACCGGCCTCTCAACTGTAAGGTCCCCGGGAAACTTTCAGTAAATCTTAGTTACCTGCTACCTTTCTCACGGGCAACACTTAGCAACACACAGGATCCGCCCTCCCCCTGAAAAACGTCAAGGGTGATGCACCCACTTCCTGGAGCCCAGACTTGGCAACCCCATCGATGTCTCCCGTCCTCTATCTGAGCCTTTGGTAGCAAAAGAGAAACCGGCGAGGTCTCCAGGCCCTGAGCTGCGGGGGTGAGGAGCTCAAAGCAAGAGAGCATGTGGGTGGCAGGGAAATTCCTTTTCTCGGGTGTTCCAGACGAGGTGGGGGGACGGCCTTGCCGTGGATGAGTCAGCGTGGCCTGGGAAAGGCCCGCTGAGGTCGTCATCAGAGAGATCACCGAGTCACCTGATCTGAACGGGCGCTTGTCTTTTTCTCTGTGTGGCCCATGCCCCTGGGGACTGTGAGCTGGCCAGGAACACGCTTGCTGGCTGAGCTGTGACTGGTCCCTCCCGACCCATCAGGGTCAGGCCCAGGGTGCCGGCCGTGGAGGGCAGGGTGGAGCCTGCTGAGGGGTGGGCGATGGATGTGAGGTCAAAGCCGGTTTCCCAGGGTGCGGAGCGGGTCAGCACGAAGCCCAGGAGGCATGGAGCAGGACATGGCTGGACTCCAGTGCCAGCTCCACCACCCACTGGCTTGGGGACTCTGTTGGTTTCCTGGGCTGTTGTCACAAATGGCCACACCCTGGGTGGCCTAGAACAACAGAAATTTGTTCTCATGCGTCTGGAGGCTGGAAGTCCAAAGCCAAGGTGTTACAGGGCAGCGCCCCCCACTGAAGGCTCCCGGGGAGGGTCCCTCCCTGCCTCCTCCAGCTCCTGTGGCCCCAGCATTCCTTTGCTTTTGGACGCATCCCTTCAATGCCTGCCTCCGTGGTCACATGGCCTCTCCTCTGTGTCTCTGTGTCTTCTCGTCATACAAGGACACCAGTCACTGGACTTAGGGCCTGTCCTACTCCACTGTGACCTCAACTAATTACATCTACAGAGACCCTATTTCCAAATAAGGTCCTTTTCTGAGGTTTTGGTGGATGTGAATTTTAGGGGACACTTTTCAACCCATGACAGTGACCTTGGGCAGGCACTTTACCCTGCACAGCCCTCGGTTACTCTATTTTAAAAATGAGTGGTCATTAAGAGCCACTTTTTGGGGGCATGGGAGTAAGTGAGGTGCTAGGCCTGCTCGGAGGCAAGCGGCTGATACACTGCATCAGGACAAGAGCCATGTCCGTCATCCTTTTAGAGACAAGGAGATTTAAGATCATGCCCTGAACTCATGTTTACATAAAGGAGGCAATCCGCAAGGACATGGGGTAAGGTTATCGTTATCTAGCAAATACGATCCCAGACTCGACAAACGAGCCTCCAAATGGAAATCTGGGACTAAGGAAATTATTCATGTGACTGGCATCTGCATTCATACATGTCTGCAGGGGGCAGGGAGGGGTCCCGCTACCAGGGTGCTGTGGCCTCTTCGAGTTTCAGACTCAGCAAAGCACAGCAGTGCGGAGCACCTCTGAGTACCAGGACCACGGGGAAGTTCCCCAAACAGCCCAAACTGTTTAAAGGGCGAGACCCCCAGCCATTTGCAGAGAAAGAAGACGACTCAGGGGTCAGAGGACATGATTCAGGTCACACCACCAACCAGAGATGAGGGAAAATTCACACCTGAGGTCAAGTCTGGAATTCTTCTCACTAAACCCCAGCCGGAGCCTCAGTCTCCAGACCGGGGCTGGTGTCTGAGGAAAGTGAATTTGGCTGATTCTCAAAGTGAGTCTAGATAATTTTCCCCCCAAGAGGCCAAGGAGACAAGACTACGCTCATACCTAAAACATTAAAATGAATCAGCTAGGACTTGTGTTTTACATACAGCACTGGCCTGTTGAGGAGGGATGCCCCTGGTGGGCGTGGGGCTGGGGGAGGTGCCCCCGCCTACAATCCCCTGTCATCATGTGGCCACACACCGTCCCTCCTGGGACAGTTTCCCAGCAGCTGGAACACGGCTGAGTGTTTTGAAAAACCACATTGGTGCAGACAAGGCTATTTCCACTTAGAGAAGAGCCCTCTGCTAGTTCTGAGTCTTTCTATTCGCTCACTCTTTTTTGTTTTTAATTAATTTTTATTGGAGTACAATTGATGTACAACGTTGTGTTAGTTTCTGCTGTACAGCAAAGTGAATCAGCTTTACATATACATATATCCACTCTTTTTTAGATTCTATTCCCATACAGGTTATGACAGAGTATTGAGTAGATTTCCCTGTGCTATACAGCAGGTTCTTATTAGTTATCTATTTTGTGTATAGTAGTGTGTCTATGTCAGTCCCAATCTCCCAATTTATCCCTCGCACCCCTTTCCTCCTTGGTAACCGTAAGTTTGTTTTCTACATCCGTGACTCTACTTCTGTTTTGGAAATAGGTTCATCTGTACCATTTTTTTAATTCCACGTATAAGCGATATCATATGGTATTTGTCTTTCTCTGTCTGACTTAGCTCACATTTTTGAAGGACATCCTGGCCCGTTACGGAGGTTCTAGCTAATTGTTCAGCCTCAGGTTAAGGCCATGTCATAGTTGCTGGCTGTAAGGGCCAGGTGGGTGTGGAAGTGACCGGTGAGGGTGCAGACAACCCTGTGCCTGGCCAGCCAGGCCAGCGCGACCACCCCGCAGGACGACCGTCGCTGCATCGGGGAAACAGCCTCACTCTTGCTGCCCTGGGGTCTGCCCATCGCACCCGAGTGTGGCGAGCTCAGCCCCAGGCACAAAGGGACCACTTTCTATTAACCGGGCCCTGCGTGTGCTTCTGCCTGGGGCTGCCTACCTGCTAAGATGGAAGCTTCCGTGGCGAACATCACAGCAAATTCCTGGATGATATCTGCGGGGCTGTCGTTCACGAAGAAGCCCAGGTAGCTGACGGAAGAATGGAGAACCAGAGGCACAGCCGAGGGGAAGGCGCCCAGGGTCCTATCCCCGGCTCTCTTCAGTGCTTCATACAGACACTCCACCTTCTGGTCCTCGCACTGAGGGACAGAGACAGGACAGTCACCTGTTACCTTAACTAATAACAATCAGGCAGCCTCGGGAGCCTCTTTTCTGGTCACGATGCTGTAACATAATTAACCTGGTCCTGGTGTTTGGGGT